>NC_084957.1:5361071-6776071 GCF_949316205.1 Platichthys flesus
ATCTCACCACTGAAACAGGTCCAAGCTCTCAAGGAAGAATAAAGGTCTTTGAGCCGCTCTCTCATTTCATAGCAACAACCTTCAGTGATGAAGAGACATGAGGGAAATTAGGATTTTGCATTTGGCTCAGTTCAGCATAAGAAAACAAACCTCAGGGGAATTTTTTTAACGATATTATAAACAAGACGTTCTAAGTTGACTCCCACACAGACTGATCTGCATCTCTATGAAAAGAGTATCCACTTAACGCTTCTGTGGTTTCCTCTCTTCTCCTCAGCAGAGGTTTGTCTCTGCCGAGCCTGGACAACAGCAGCAGGCGCTTGAGCCACGTGGATCCTGCTGCCTCGTGTGGTTTGATGAGAACCAGGACTCCCTGCATCCCAGCCCCCCCTACTCCCAGGTAGCTAGACTCACTATGTTCTGGCATTTATTAAAGAATACCAATCAAGATCAGACAGCCAGGCCATTACTGTGTTTGTCACAATCACAGAACAGGAGACTAGAACAGTGGAAAATGCTGCCAGACTCAAGTGACACAGGTTTCCTGATCTAAGCTCCGCACTGACATTGTGGCACTCCTTCATTTAAACACAGCACATTCTGTGTGGACCTAAGGAAGGATTTCAGGTTGAGAGGTTAAAGGTTTAGTTAAACTTTAACTCCCTGTGCACACTTTTTCTCTTGTGTAGCTCCCAGCATGCACTCCTTTCATTACCTTGAAGTATTGTGGCTGGAAGTAAAAAATAATGAGCCATGCTATTAACATTTTATCAACACTGTTTATAAACAGCTCTATCATTTGCATTAAGTGCTGTTTTGAAGTGAAATTCATATTTCACTTTTCTGTGCTCAGAAAACCAAGTACATCTGAAACTTTCCCTCGCAGGCCGAGGACCAGGAGTGTGGTAGTAGCTGCTTGCCCATCCTCCCCCGGCCGGCTGTCGGTGGCAGAGCCCAGCCAGCTCAGCCGGTCGGCCCCCAGCCTCATGGAACCACTACTGTGCTCCAACACTATGATGCAGGCCAGGGCCCACATCCAGACCCGTATGTATATATAAACCTCCAGAGTTTAAACCTCCGGATATTATAATCATAGTTATCATAGGTTTCACTCGTTTTTTTAAGAATTCAAAAACGGTATTACTCCTGGAGCAAATGATCAGAGGAGCAGTTTTCTGTTTGTGCCATCTTACATGTTATAAATATTCATAATGACACATAGTATGTATGAATAAAACCTTTTTGGTTTGACAACTGACTGGTAAAATAATATATTTAAACCCAGACAACCCAAAGTGTTTTGATTTGCTGATGATACTCAACTGTTTGCTTAAGTTGTTAATTTTTATTTAATGTATTTTCAGGACTTGGTTCTCAAGATACTGTTCATGAACAAAAGGTGACTTTAACTTCAATAGATCTTCATATATGCTTCAAGCATTTGTTCGCCATATTTGCAATACAATAATTTGTCTACCTTGCCAATCAATAATCGTACATTTTCTTATTTCTCACAGGGTCCCTTTCCGGCTCTGAACCCTCGAACACCGAAGCTGTTGGCTCCGCTGAGCAGCAGACCCAGGGACGGTGCAGCTCTGCCAGTACTGAGGCACCGTGTTCCCCTGAAGCCCATCAGCCGGAGCCCCCTTTGCTCCAGGGCCTGGCTGGGGAGAGGGCGGCTGTTCCGGGGCAGCCCACGCGCTGGCAGTGAGGAGAGCGTGTCCAGCAGCAGTTCAATTGATCTGGAGGATGACGAGAGGGATACTCAGGAGAGATCTTCAGAGGGGAGCACTCTGAAGTTTGATGGAGACACGGTGTTGCAGCTTTCGAAGGATGGGATCCCCACGGATTTGGTTGAGGAGACCAGGCGGCATTTTAAAGTTCAGTCGAGAATCACTCAGATTCCATTGATCAACAGATCAGCACAGAACATGGATGGGGACCCTATCCACCACGAAGGTGATCTCAGCACTGAAAGAACAACAAACTCTTATTGTGAAGGCAAAATAAATATGATTTATGCAAAGGAGCATGTCTACAATCATAGCTTTAAAAAATCGAACTATGCAACACAAAGTGACACTGGGAACAATCAAATGCCAATCACATCAGAGTCTGAGGAGAAGAACCACGCAGGCTGCACTTCAGACCCTGAAGGTGGCATTACCCGTGAAATTATATCTGATATGAATGATGACCAGGGTGATGCTGCTGCAGGATCTGGAGGGTATCACAGAAAAGAACTGAAGCATGTACAAAAGACAGAAGTGACAATGAAGGATTCCTCTGATGAAGAAACCCAGGTAGGTCATCAAATCCTCTGTCACGCTGAGCTGATAGATTTGAATATCAGCTCTGCTGTGGGGGAGATGCAGCTCTTTAAAGCAGGAGTAAACAGTCCAGTGTCAAATGGGGATTCAAAGACAGATAAAAAGATGGTGAAAGTCTTAAACGCTGTCCAGAGCAAGGAGACAACAACCGGCATGACCAGTGAACAAAGAGCAAATCATCAAACAACCCAGTTCTTCAATCTTCGAGCACATAAAGAGCGAAGTATCATTAGTCGGAACAAGTCCAAAACTAATCTGAAGTGCCCCTCCACACAAGTCAAGGATAAAACCAGGAAAAGCCCCGAGCTAATACTTAGTGGAGAGGCCTCAGTCAAAGTCAAATCAAAGCCAAACCCTGTGAAAGGTTCTCATCGTTGCTCTGACACCCCATCGCCACGAAAGAAGGTTGTTGATCACCCACAGAGCAGAAGAGCAAATCCGGACAAGTCAAACATCAGCAGAGCTCAACCGACCGGGCGGGAGCTGAAGAGCACGAGGCAGCAGAAGAGACTCAGTGCAGCCGGGACAACAAGGTCGAAATCTGCACTGGACTTCCTCACCTACAAAGACATGTTTCAGCAGATACAGAGCGGGGAAGGAGGGCCCGCCATCTACGAGATGTTTGCTGGTCCTATCTATGAGAACCTGAGGGTTTCCAGCTCCTGTGAAAAAACCAAGGACAGACAAGTGCAGTCTGCGCCGCCCAGGAAGGTGCAGCAGTCGCCGAAAGTCAAACAGAGACCCTCGAAACAACCCCAGTGTAAAATGAGGAGAAGCCCGGGAGAGAATATGGTGATTTCAACTAAAAGCAAACCGAGACTCACGTCCTCCAGGGTGAGACCTCACCTCACATCTCCGTCAAGGAAGGAGAAAACAACTAAACTAGACTCAAAGTTAGTTCTTTCAAATAATGGTGAGGCTTATCACACTCGTGCTGAAGAAAAGGCTGCAGATCAAATCTTATCTACCATCGTGGAGGCTCTTTCAAGATATGACACTGAAACTTTAAAACCTGACGACAAAACACTGACAATGGCCACAACTTCATCTATTGCTAAAGATAGCCATGCGTCCATGTATATGCAAGAATTCCCTGCTGCTAGGACATCTTCTAGCAGCAGCAGCAACACTATCGTGTCCCCAGTTTACCAGAAGTTTCTGGATGAAGTCGGGGACGGCCCGCTTACCGATGACCTGCTGCAATGTCTGGCTGAGGAGCTAATCTCACTGGATGAGAGGGATGTATCCTTAGACCCATGTTCAGAAAACCTGGAATCCAGCAAAGGAGAGTCGGTCAGAGAAGATCTTGCAACAGGGAAAAACGTGTTTCCAGAGGTAAACATTTATTTTTTTTCTTCTGTTTCTCTAGGACTGCTTTATTTGATTATCCAGTTCACTTTGTTGTTTTTATCTGCATTCATGTTTTGTAGGATATTTCAGCAAACTTTGCAGTTTTGCTTGGCTCTGGGGGGGCTGATGATGACACCATCACGTGGACAAAGGGTGAGGTGCTCGGCCGAGGAGCCTACGGGACAGTGAGTATGCTTTTACTTTCTTTAGTAGGATGACACAAAACCACTAAACCAATTTCGTGATTTATTGTGAAGGGTCAGGCATGACTCGAGGAAACCATTAAATGAGTAACTGGATCCAGGAATTATTTTTCTCTTTATTCAACATGGCAAGACGTGGCAGAGACTTGTTCAGAATTAAAATTCAAAGTTAATAACATTCAAGCGAAATCCTATAAATGATTTCCTATTATTGCCAACTCATCCAAGGTCAAGTCACTTTGTAGGTCTTCTGAGAGAAGCTTAAAACAATGACTCACTTCATTTATTGCCTTGAGGATTATGATTTCATACAATACAGCTGCAGACCCAGATGCGTAAGTAACTCCAGCCACTTCCACTTCCTTCTCAACAGGTGTACTGTGGCCTGACCAGCCAGGGCAAGCTGATAGCAGTGAAACAGGTCAGTCTGGACACGTCTGACCCCGAAGCAGCAAAGAGCGAGTACGGCCACCTGCAGGGGGAGGTGGATCTGCTCAAGGCCCTCAGCCACATCAACATCGTGGGCTTCCTGGGGACCCGTCTTTATCGGCACATGGTTTCCATCTTCATGGAGTATGTTCCAGGAGGATCCATCTCCAGCATCCTTCACAGGTACGGTTGAATCAATATAATTGACCACTTACTAAGTATCTGTCAAAAACACTGAGCTTCAGGACAGCTTCATTTATGTAAAATAATAATCACTGAAGCTTTCATCACGTCGTCTCCATTGCTGCTCTCAGGTTCGGTCCTCTGCCCGAGCGAGTCCTAGCTCTGTACACCCATCAGATCCTGGAAGGGGTGGCCTACCTCCACCTGAACAGGGTGGTTCATCGCGACTTAAAGGGAAACAACGTCATGCTGATGCCCACTGGCGTCATCAAGCTCATAGACTTTGGGTGCGCACGACGTCTCAGCTGCCTGAACCACACCGCAAGCAGTAGTGTGGACCTGCTGAAGTCCGTCCACGGCACACCTTACTGGATGGCACCAGAGGTGGGCGGTTTTAATGTGGTCTATCTTTATTATTTTGCTGACCTGTCTATTTAAGTGATTTACTGCATTTAAATGTGTAGCTAAGATTTTAATACATTTTGAAATTTGTGATCTCCTCCTCTTAGGTAATCAATGATACGGGATACGGCAGGAAGTCCGATATCTGGAGTGTCGGCTGCACAGTGTTTGAGATGGCCACAGGGAAACCGCCACTGGCCCACATGGACAAGATGGCGGCCTTGTTCTACATTGGATCTGAAAGGGGTTCGATGCCCTCCTTACCGGATGGGTTCTCAGATAATGCCAGGGATTTTGTAAAAAACAGCTTGACAAGGTGAAACCATTTGTCCTCTGTTGAATATTTAAAAATTAAATTTTGATGAAAAACTGACATATTTAGTGTGAAATGTGATTATGATTTAATTTGGGGGAAAACATTTCAGTGCATAACTTTCTATGTATAGATACAAGTTTCCTAATTCTCACTCGTCTCTTAACTCTAGTGACCAGAGACTACGGCCGTCTGCAGACGAGCTCCTGACGCATCCATTCATCCCCAAAAATGAGACTGGAGTGAACCCTTGGGAAAAAACGAAAAAGAACTGCTGTGGTCACCCAGCGGGACACTGTGCTTAACATGGAGTTACACTCTAACACAACACAGCCCAGTTGGACAGTTGTTTGTGGAAGTTAGGTTGAAGAATCAGGACACTTGAGGTTTTGTTGCGATCCTTGAAGAGCCCGTCACCTTTCCCTGCTTTCTGTTTGGGAGCGTGGGGCTTTACTTTGTTAAGCTGAATTTTAAATGGACCTACACAAGAAGCACATTCATTCATTTCACTTAGCATCTTGACAGAAATGAAAATAGATGACAATTTACCTATAGATATTGGTCTTTCTTATGAATGTGCCAAATAACCATAATTTTACGTTACATGCATTTAACTCAAGTCTCCGGCATATTTAGGTTCTTGTAGATTCAACCACTACAACTGGATCCGTTTTGCATCATAAACCAATTTCCATAAAATTTATTTACAGTGTTTACTAGCTCCTCTGATGAGATTTTAGGGCTTGTGGCAAGAACCTTTCATTATCTAAAGCTACTGTACAGGCACCAGTCCTCGTGTGGAAATTCACAAATCCTTAGAGTATAGCATAGATATATATATATATATATACACACACACACATCTTCAATAAAATGACAGCAACAAGATTATATACTGTAAGGATAACAGCAAGTTTAAAGTTTATTTGTAATACTGAATTGAAATGAAAAAATAATGTTAAGAGTGGCATATGCGCATTTGTCCACAACTGTTGTTCCGTGTGCCCGACTGTAAAATCCCTAATGAAGGTAGAAAACAATCCAGCCTTAGCCTTGTTAGTCTTTACGTGCGCTCTACAAGTAAATGAGTAACCGAGTCTGAAACAAGAGGAGACTGGATCATGTCAAGATTTTAGAGTAGAGCTCAAGGTATAAAACTGATGTAAAGACATGTCCGGAAAGGTACGTGGCTATAATATATTCAACCACCTGGATGAGGATGTCAGCGACAGGGGGGGGGGGGGGGGGGACATGTCCATATTGCAGATACTTGGATCCAAGCTTTCTCTCATATGGCAAATCAGTCACTGTTCTGGAATGGAAAGAACCATAATTTGTTTTTTTCTCTCCTAACAAGTACAGTAAATGGCTGATTGAATGATACAAGTATCCCTTGTATGCACTCAAATCTAAGGGGCTACAGCCTCATGTCATGGAATAATGTCTGATGCACTTCAAAATAAAAAGGATTATGTAAACTATAATAGCAAACTACTTCTGTCCTTTTTTTCTTTTCTTTTAGAGGCAAAACCTTTGGCATCTAGCTTAAAGGTCTACTTAAAGGTCAAAAAAATAAATTTTGGTACAAATACCATCACTCTGATGTGATTAGTAGGTGTTGAATGTGCATGTGTTGCTGACGGCAACTGGTATTTCCTGTGATAGAACAGCACAGCGCCCTCTGTAGGATGGCTGTGAGAAGAACACCCCACTGGAATTCTGCAAACATCCATCCGATGATGCCTTAACTGTAGATCAACAAAATAAAAGTCTTTATAGGTACTATAGTTATTTTGACATACTTACAAGCAGCTCCAAACCTGAGTAGTCATGGTATAGCTTTTTCTTTTTCTTCAAACATACACAAATGTATGTACATGTATCTCCACTTCCTGTAAACAGCAAATAAGTGCTCTCCTTTTGAATCCCTTTGATGATTGAAACATGCAAATCATATGCACAGTCCTTAAGTATAAAAAGAAATCAAGACAAAAAAGTAATTTAGGAGATGAACTTTACATCTAAAAAAAAAAAAAAGCATCCATCAACAGCACTAAATGGAATGCCAGCAAACATAAGTGGAACCCATCTCCCATTGGCCACTGGCTTCCTCCATTCAACTGCAAAATTGTGATTCGATTAAATGACTCGCAATACTTTAGTTTCTCAATGTGGAGATTTCAAATGTACGGAGTGACTTTCCTCCAGATGGAAACACACTCAACCTCTCCCCACCACTAACACCCACACATTGCACATTCCTAGACCCACTTAAAGAGGAAAAAGAACCAAGCAGCAACTCCACACACCAACAGAAAAACAGGACCGAGCTTCACAGCCCAGAAATATGACAGTCAGGAAGCATTTTTTTCTCTGTCATCTGTCAGGAATTGAGAATTGGAACAATACTTTGCATGGAGATACGATTTTTCTGCCTTTCAGTAAAGGTCTCATGATCATAAAGTTATTTTTCTAGGGCACTTGACAAGGAGGTAAGCATAGTCTATAAAGTCTCAATTGTGGGTGGTGTCATGCCATCTCCACGTGGTGGTCATAGCTCCAGAGTGGTGGGATCAGTGTCTCTGCTCTCCCACTTCGTGTGGCGATTCACTAGGAGGAGGGTACTGCTGAGAGGTCCGCAACCCACCTGGGTATGACAGGAGGGGGAGGAGCAGAAACAAGAATAAGGAAGAGGAGGGGGAGGGAGGGAGGTTAGCCAAAGAGCTGCAAGCCAGATGAGACACACTGCAGTACAGGAGAGGAGCAAGGAGGGAAAAAGGAGGAAGAAAAAGATGAAGTACCTGCAGCACCAGTGCCACCCTTGGAGATTTTGCTCACTTTGGAGCAGGAAGTGGAGGATGAGGAGGGAGGGTGGTGGTTGTGGCCGACCTCTGGGTGTGCCCTCTTGCGCATTGTGGAACCAGGTGGAGCCAGCGTCGTGCCTTCCATGCCGACCGGTCCTGGAGTACCCCGCAGAAGGCCTCCCCCACCACCGGGGCCCTCTGGACCTCCACGCCCGTTGCCACTGTGCGTGTGAGGATGACTGTGCTTGTGATGGCGATGGACGTTGTGGTCCCCTCCACGATGTTTCTCCTTACTCACCAGCGGGCTGGAATGTTTACTCCTGCTGTTGTTGATGCCTTCATCCGATGAGCTGTGGCAATCCGATGAGGAAACTTTTATCTTCATCTTAAGCTCGTCTTTGATGAGTTGTCCACTTTTATCCAGCTGGGAGCTGCCAGACCCAGGCACAGCCAGGCGGAGTTTGAGCAGACCTTTGTCCCGTTTGTCACTGTGATGACGTTTTTCTTGCCCGGAAGTTAAGGAGGGGACTTTAATTTTCAATGGGGAGGCAGTGGTGCTGCCAGCGCCACCATGAGACGTCTGGTGTGAATGTTTTCTATGTTCTACTTGGCTCACAGATGATGGTGCATAGGTGGAAGAGGAGGAAGACGACATTTCTCCCCTAACATCAAAATCCATTGCTCCTCCATGCTGCTCCTGCCGGCGTTTCTGCCCTGAGACAGCCTGCTCTGCAGCAAGTTTCTCTCTGTATTTGTCCAGAGAAAGCTTTGGAGCAGGAGATGGCTGAGGTGGAGGGTATGAAGACTGAGGTGGTATATGGTGCTTACCCGCTCCACCAGCTCCTTTTGGTTCCTGTTTGACAGGGTTAAAGTCCACTGTTTTTTCAGTCTTTATGTTTATGGGTGGGTGCTGAAGCAGCGAGGAAGAGGTGGTCTGCAGGGACAGTGTTTGCTCTTGGAGGAGGATGCTGATGGGTTCCTGTTTTATACAGGTGGAAGGGTACCCTGCTTGGCTCTGTTTGCCCTGGGGCCACTCACTGTGGCTAGCAGGATTATAGGTGCTGGCCAATGCGTCCAGGGACATGGTAGCACCCTCAGGCATGGAAAAACTTCCAGCAAGTGAGGCATCACTTTGGTCTAGGAGCATGGAAGGCCCGACAAAAGTACCGTCCATCAACTGGGAGCTCTCGCTCTTGGGCTTTTTGGCAGCTTGTGTTGCCTAGAGGGAAGAGAGACATATTTCTTCAGATTTTCAGTTTAAAAGCAATTCCTCTGATGAGGACTTTTAACAAAGTTACAGATACAAATAATCTATGTAGCATCTTGCAAATATATAGATCATTGCCAAACTGTTTTATTTTGGCTGGTTTAAAGGGCAATGTTAGGTGTAGACAAATAGGTCCTACCCTCCAGTTGCGTATCCTCTTTAAACGGCTGGGCGTCTTCTCCAAAATCTGCAGGAACTCGTGGGTCAACTCTACAAGGATATGAATGTTGACATCAGACATCTTCATATTCAGCAGCTAAAGTTAAACAATTCAATGCCTCTAATTTACACTGAAACATTTTTAATCTGGCTTTTCGCAGGGTTCACGTACATAGAAAACCTTACTAAGCTTAATACAGGTGTGAAGCAAGGTACAACACACCACTGTGAGTTTTGTGTCTATACAGATAAAGCAATAACATTAATCTCACCATCTAGCAACTCGAGAGTCACAGAGCTGTCCACGTACTCCCACCAGTGTTTCCCATCAGTGGAAACTGGGATTTCCCAGTTGGACCACTTACACGCCAGATGGATGCACACACAGGCAATCACTGTGGGCTTGTACTGGAGGCAGAAGGTTGTGAGGTGTAGGCTGTATAATGTGTGAAGGAATGTGCCAGCGTAGAGTGTGTGTAGGAGTGAATGAATTCCATATGTGAAGGTGTGGGTTGGGTGTGGTATAGGAGTTAGTTGAGGCCAGGCGAGGTAACAATAGGTCCAACATGTGGAGAAAAGAGAGAAAAACACAAGAGGGAGCAGACGGCTTTAATTTTCTGGTGGCTTTGGTTGCAAAAGTTCAGAAATTAATTGTTTTGATACATTAAACTTGGTCATGTCAAACTCCCAACGATACAGGAGACATCTAATGAGTTTGTAGTACTTCATGTAATATAACAGGACATAACTGAAATGCCCCATGACACAATGATTTGTGTTTAGGAACTGCTGATTTAATTGTTGGGACTTATAAAACCAGGTTATGGAAGTGAGTGAAGGGCCACATGTTTTATCTAAGTGTCGTCTACCCCTTGTGAAACCCTGAGCCCTGAGGCCACCCATTTGACAACTGCATCATTGTACATGATGCTGCTACAGCCCCTTCTATGTGGGTCTGTCTGGCTTTAGACTGTTAAAAGCCATAAAGTCCCACACATCAACATCTACAATTTTACAGCAGTGCTGTCTGGTTTAGAGTCTAGTATATGCACTCATTGCGGGCACTTTCCACATCAAATATCATAGTCAACACAACAAGTGGTTAAAAACCCTGTTAAATGAGTGCAACACAATACAACTAATTCAATAGAGTTAGAGGAATTTGGAATCAGCAAGTTTTTCTCATATTAAGAAAGTACAACATATTCATATTATGTCCAATATAACAAATACAAATTGACAAGGGGCTACCATCCAAGTTTTGAAAGCTAAATAAAGACAAGGTGCTACTGCCCCTTCCAAATGTCATAGCTCTTTGCTCATGGGGTGGACATGCTCAGAATTTGTGAAGCAGATAGACATCTGTTAAACATTAGCACGAGGTTGATTTTTTTTAATCAAATGTGGGTACTCCAATCATTTCAGACACTTTTACAGTCTTAAATTTAAGAATGTCAAGCAAAGCGCAGTCCATGTTCGACAATAAGGGCAGCCACAACTTCAGATAACTGCATTTCAAAAAGATTTGGTAATTTTTTTTGTTATGTTGTGTGATAACATGTCTGTCTTTGTGAGGCAAAGGACATCTTGGGATGCAAGACAAATTCCAGAAGAGATTCTGACAAAGTGTAATCTGATCTAAAGCTGGATGGTAACCTTGTGCAACAGGACAAGAACAATGTCTGGAGTCTGGTTTGCTGGATTACAATAGTCATTAAGAGTACTTTGTCATTATTCCACTGATCCAAAATCAAATCGAATACATTAAGGATGTCACCTTGAATAACTCTATGATTTTGGCAATAGGTTACAGATTTCAGTCTTGGGTAGGGCTGGGCACCAAACAAAATCAATTGTAAGACCGCAAGCTAAATAATTAAAATGATGAGGTTAATCAGAATCTATGGCAAGCCTAAACATTTATACTTGTGTGCTTGTGTATCTGAGTAGCAAGATATGCTACATTTCTGGAAAGCCGTGCATCAGGCTACGGTCTCAAGTTCAGTTACACTGAAATGTAAAGCTGGCCGTAACCACAGATCTAACATGATGGGAAACCTGGTCGAACACTATCTATCAATATATACCTCTGGAAGGTTTAATTACATTTTCTAGTATTACAGGGAGAACAGGGTACTGGAAAAATGAACTGTTATCCATATCAAATTCCAGGTAGCGAAACTGGTAACGATCAAATGTTCATGTACCCAACCCAACTCAAGTGTCAAAATAACTGACATCATTTGCAGTCAGCATCCAGATACTGTCAACCAATTCTTCAATTTCGTTGTTAATAAAAAATTTTTTGTTAAAGAACCTAATTTTGTACTAAAAGAAATGTCAAGAAAAACCTTTTGTCCTCTCTAGAATAATGATAAGTATGTATTTTTATTTTTATCAAGAGATCCCTTATGTATTATTTACATGCATTACGTATTGTGCATGTTTATAATTGTTCCTGTTTTGGTTTTTCTTGTCACATCTTTAAATATGTTTTATCTAGAAAGTTGTTTTGGAGCAGGGAATTAGGCAAGCACATTCTGCAACATTTGAAAATATCAGTGGAGATAAAACATTAAAAAAAAAAAAAAATGGATATGAAAAGATAAATTAAAAAAAAAAAATTGTGGTACTTACCAGAAGGACCTCTACGAGAAATGTTTACATCGTGAAATCTTTAGCTGCTATTCAGGCTACCAAAGTGTTTCTCTTTTAGACTTATGCACTTTTTGGCAACCGAACAAACAAGTGGGTTTCAAGCGCACCACTACACTTCACATCTTGCATTCAACCCATCTGTGCCAACACATGGTCCCTTGTACAATACACCGCACTGCAACCGGGGCCGGTAACGCTACAAGCCATTCTGCCCGCTTCCTGTGACCGAGGGAGGGAAGCTTAGGGGCAGAGGCAAGCGTCCCAATAACCACCAGCGCAAGTAGGGCCCGTTGGACACCGAAAAGGTACCCTGCATTACAGGAAGCTATGGTGTGCAGTCAAAGTGCAACAAAGGAGGGGCAGGATAACAACCTGTTGGTAGCCATGAAATAGGAAGTCTGAGCCAGATCCTTGCTTGCTGTGAGAGACAGAGAAAAAGAGAAAGACAGGAAAAAGAGAAGGGGATAAGCATTTCAACAAAGGGAAAACACTCAACTATCATTAGGACAGGAACTGAATGTTTGCCTTTAGTTACTCTTCATTGAAGTGATTAGGCCAAAACCAAGACTGAACAACGCTGTTGCAACATTTCGTTAACTTACAGAACGATGGATGATAAAAATTTGAATTTTTCAAGGAAAACTGAAAAACTGGCTAGTATGATTTGATTGTTGTACCCATTATTGTATGTTAAAATTATGATATGATTTTACAAATATTAAATTTGGCAAGCTGTCACTTGTATGTAATCAAAGATTTGTAAGCACTAATTTACAGATTTGATTTTCTATAAATTGCATCTGTTTAAGGATGAACACTATTTATTCTCTTAAATTTCTGCAAGCTCACTGAGAAACCGAAATGGAAAAGACCCCTAGCCCAAATTATTCAATCTTCGTCTTGGTCTAATCAAGTGTGAGCTAATGTTGCTGTTTAAGTGCCATGTCAAACAACAAACTAAAAAAGGTCATCAAAAGTACAAGGCGTGTGGTCATGTAGCCATTAAGTCTGCAAGGTTTTCACCCCCCTCCCCACCCTTATCTGAGGTGGGACAAACAAGACCAGAGGGCACAAAGAGCAAAGAAGGAAGCCTCTACCTCGAACTAGCTGGGAACATTTCACCACATCAGTGTGTGGGTGATCAATAGTAATTTCAAAGCCTGGAACAAAATACACGACAGGTGAGTTCAACACAAGCACAGTTGGGAGGTGACATGTCATTTTAGGATCTAGCAATCATTTAATAGGGTGTCAATTCAGATTCAAGTAAGTATCTATGTGTTAAATGTGAACAGTGGAATTTTATGGTTAAATAAAGTGCAATCAACTCAACTGTGAGCACTTTCATTCTGGATTACATCCAAACAAATGCAATCAATAAGTGAGCAAAAATAGGTTTGACGAAAAAAGTGAGATCAATAAAAAAATAATTCAAAACCAAAGCTCATGACAGCAATTACGTAAATGACATGTCACCTTTACATGATTTATTGAAACACACATTTGACAGGATACCCATACAGTAGCTGATAAAACATGTCACTTATCAGGCTGCGGAAAATAAACTCAACAGTGATCAATAGCACTACTCCCTTACTGATAACGGTAAAACAATGATTGTGATTATGATAAACAAAAGTGCTCTCTCTCGCTCAAGTCATCCACTCCAGTCACCACTACTTACCCAGGGTCTGCAGCACTATGGATTCAAGAAGCACCAGCTCTTGAGCTTGCTGGAGGTATGCCTGAAGTTTGATAGACAGTCATTACAACACAATTGTAATGAGTCTATTAATCTTTCCCTCTAACATCTGATTTCAAATGGCCAATACTCCATAAAGAGAGGCTTGTTTTTACTGCTAGTCTTACGTCTCGTCGGTGCGGGTGTGTGTTACACACCGACCGCAGGCCAGATGAGAAAACATAAGGCCCTTAGAGCGGGGCGAGGGATTGTAACACAGCCAGTTTTTTAACTGTACACAGGGAAACCATGACCACGGAGAGAACTTGAAAGACACGTGTGGAAAAGGATAAAAAAAGAAAAAGAAAAAACAACTTTCAACCGTAGAATATTGCAGAGCTCCCCCAACTTACGTTACTTTTTGTGTCTAGAGGTGGTTCCTGGGGGTTTAGACAGGCATGTGACACTTTGATCACATGTTCCAGTTTCCGGGGTTGCTCCTCAACTTTAGCAGCCAAGAATAAGGTGGTGGGAGATATTATCTGCGTGGAAGCATCAAGACAATCAATTCTACAGCAAATCTACGCATGGGATGATATTTCAGTCACATTCCTCTTTACATTTTATACTAAGCTGAAGATCATGCAGCAGAATACTTACATTTCTATGGAATTTGGTGAACGAGTGGTGCATATAAAATCTATGCATGTAAACAATGGCTGTATTTATTGTTAATTGAGAGCTGGAGGGGGAGTTAAGGAGAATTGTTGACAGTGACAAACTTCAGTGGGGAACATTTTGGGCTACATGCTACATTATCAAGATAAGTCACAAATCACTGAGTCACTCAGCACTATCTAAACTGCTGAGAGGAGAGATAAGTTTGCAGCCGAGCCACAGATACGGTGCCGCCGGTGACTTAGCTTAATGCTAACCGCAAGTGTGTTTCCTCAATGTGAAAAGGGAGTAAATAAAAGCCACGAGTTAGCTTAGATTGTTAAATGGAGCACTTAGTTATATGCTAACAGAAGCTATGTGGGTCTGAGGAGGTTAGTCTGGTTTCACTCGAGTGTACAAGTAGTGAGCAACAGCTGCAAGAGGCTAACGGCCTCTCAGGCGTCCACCGCCAGCTAGCTAGCTAGCTAACGTGCTGTGTTAGCACTCAGCTAACCGGTACATTCCCAAGTTGAGAGACAAAGTTAAGACATTCTCGTATAACGTGATTCTAACAAAACGTCAAAAACAAGACACGCGATTGTAAAAGGCGTCGAAACTTTCTCCCGGAGCCCAGTTTTAAGTTGGCCAAACGATAACGGGCCCGCTCCGGCCCTTAGCGCCATGACTGCCCCCGGTCCGCTTGAGGGAGGTGGGGGGGGGGGGGAGTTTGTTTACAAAGGATACACGTTGAGTCTCTGGCCCATGTCTTGGATCAGATTCGCGGCTTGCTGTCGGTAGGAGAGCTCCCGGTCCGGCTCGACTCCACCTCGGCGGGAAGGCGTGTTTTCCAGCTGCTCCCGGGTGAAAAACCACTTGGACGAAGATCCCCGGCACGCCGCCATTGCTCTCCGACATTCACTCGGGCATTGGGCACCGACAGAGCGGAAGTGAGGTAGGCGTAGCACAGGAAACCGGTTCTTCTTCTTCTTCTTCGACGGTTCGGCCGTGACTCCCATGTGCTGGATGGTGTAAAGGATTTTTAATAGTAGTTGATCTTATGTCGTCCTGCGCTATTTTATGCGTTTATTTATATTTGAACAATATCATGTTTAGTTTCCTTTGTTGTGAATGTTCAATGTTTGTATTGACAGATTACCATCAATAATAAAATATTGAATTTAAGAGGACATACCTACACGGTGTAGGCTGATGGTGTAGGCTACCCCTTCAGCATGATCTGCATTGACACCGACATTTTTAAGAGGTTCTACACTGATTCATTCCACAAGCTTCATGGGGATTGATCCAGTGGTTTTTGTTTTTGGTAGTGCTTCTAACTTACAAACAAAGAGTAGTTAATAACTTGGAAATAGTGTTATTGTTTATATTTATGAAGCAAAAATGGTTTTAACAACTTCCCCTACAGACTGTTTATAAATTCAAATCTGAATGTCAGATTATTTTTGCTCTTCTGGTTCACTACACAAGAAAAACATGTCGTCTATCAGCTGAGTTTATTGTAATGCTGGAGAATAACTTTAAGAGGAATCATTCCATGACTTCTTTGAACAACAGCAATTTATAGAAGTCAACTTTAATTGAGTCAAGTCTGTCATTTGTTGATTGTATAACTGCCACTCTGATTTACTCATGTAAGCATAAGCATTTGTGTATTCCTAGTAAATGATGTGTAGTTGTAACAATCAAATTATCATATTATTAACAGTGATTAGTCTCATGAAGTTCAGAACAAGAAATTATCTTATGATGGTAATCCAGATGTTCCAGAACTAAGGTATGGTGTAGGGACTGGCAGCCTTGTGGTCATTCACAGTTAATTATAATTAAATGTATAGACCAGTGATTTTACGCATGACTTCTACCATAGAGAGAAAACAATCTGTACATTTATCATTACAGTGTGAAATCTGCATTGTGAATTCTGATCCCATGCATTCTTACAAAGTAGTACTGCCCAGAAGTGCTGGTGTTTTATGTTTTATTCAAACCAATTAGGCAATTCACAAAATACTTAATTCATTTATTATATCAAACCCCAACAAGATTAGCTCTTTGGAATCTTAGGAATATACATATCTGAATGAAGCATTTGCACAGAATCTCTGAGTGTATCAGTTGTGTTTGAGATCATTATGTTATTCAAATTGCTCTCGTTTCAGTCCCAAAAATTCCAGCGCATTTCCTGCAAGTAACTTATCCTGCAAAACAAAAGGATGCACATTATATTGATTAGTGGACAGTACTTAAAAGGTTTTAAAACTCATTCAAACATTAATTTACAATGTTGACTTTTGAAAGTCGGTAAGATTAAAGGTATTTTTCAGCCGAAATCTTTTTGTTCCTGAGAAGCTATTTCTACCTCCAGTTTGGGTATAGAGTCCATTCCTGACAGCTGAATAATAATGTTACCTTTAGTTTTTCATCAAACTCATCCATCGACTCAATTAGTGATCCTGGCTGAAGCTCTCCCAGTGGAAATGGATAATCTGTTCCCAGCATCACTTTTTCCTGAAAGAGAAATACATGTAAACGTCTCCAGTGTAGACTTTTTTTATATTTCTTTTTAAAGCAGGAATATGCACAGTCACCAGCAGAACAACTGTAATGAAAAAGACTGCCTCCACACATCAGACGATCATTATATGACTTAAATTATTACTGCTACGCCATTCACGTATGGATAATGTGCTGTTCCAGAAGCAACTCCTGATGTAGTCAGACTGCCAGGAATCAAGCTCACTTTTCCAATAACATCGGTGAGCAGCTTCAGGGCGATGGGATCGTGAACCAGGGAGTCAGTGTAGAAAGACCCGAGGTATTTCCGTGGATTGATTTGGTTGTCAACTGCACACAGGTCTGGACGGACCGTGTGGCCATGTTCAATTCTGCCAATGGTGAATGGGAAAGAGCCACCTGCAACCAAAATTAATAACCGTACATATTAAAGATTGCTTATGTTATTTCTATTGTAGCTGTAGCAAACTACCCCCTTCTGTACCTCCATGAGCAAAGCAAACTTTCAGTTTAGGAAACCTCTCGAAGACACCTCCGAATATCATCGAGCAAATAGCCATGGTTGTTTCTGAGGGCATGCCTTTGTGATGGAGGAGACAACAAAATATCGTTTCAAAATTCACATAATGATGACATGTCTTATTAGTGTAAAGACAGAATTTGTGGCAAATCAAATGGGATTTTATTGCTCACCACTGGCCTTAATAATATTACAAAAAAACTTTTTAAACCAGAGCTACAAAGTATGTCAAAAAATATAAAGAGCAACAATAAAACAATCAAAAAAAACTTTTACACATTTAAATGAAAACAATAACACAATGATATATCCCATAAATATGTCAGCTTGTGCAGGTGAGCTTGTCATCGCTTACAAAAATGAAGTAATATCAAAAATAAAATAATCACAGTGCATCAGATATAACGCCATCTCCCTCACCCACCAGCCAGGGCAGCCAATACTTAGCCATCCTCCCATCCGTCTGCATGTCCCATGGGTGAACGAATATGGAGCAGCCCAGCTCCTCCGCTGCCTGTGGGGAGGACATACTGCAAGATAAGTATTTTTCCATAAATGAGAACTTGACCTATACAAAAATATACGCATGTACATAGGTACATTTGCAACTACTGTCACCGGGGCCATTATTTTACAACATAAGCGTTTGTATGATATTAAGCATGTGTCTCACAGCATAGAAGGGATAGAGTTCAGAGGTGTTGAGGTCCCAGTTGTTGATGTGTGAGCCAATCTGCACCCCTGGAAAGCCGAGCTCCTTCACACAGCGAGTCATCTCCAGCACGGCCAGGTCGGGAGCTTGCATGGGCAGCGTTCCCAGGCCCACAAACCTCTTGGGGTTGCCACGTACCGTCTGGGCCAAATCGTCATTTAAAATGCCGCAGAGATCCAGTGTGTCGTAAGGTTTGGCCTGTAAACCATCAAGGAAAAATTAGAACAGGTGAATGTATCCATAGAAGCCGATAATGCGTCTTAGTCATGTTTGCTTTTTCTTTGTGTTGATGCTTCTGTGACGGAAGGATAACAAAGAAGCTGCTTTGACGGCAATTGTACAAGCCAGCATAGTACTGCACAATAAAGTAACTCAGGGCACAGAGAACCACACTCCATAGTTTCAACACTTGAGAATAATTCTTCACCTGCATTGTTTTTGATCCACTAGGCTCTGACTTAGTGTTCACTCACCCAGTAATTGAACATCACAGGAACAGTAGACAGGGCTTGGACTGTCACACCTGAATATCAGGAAGAGAAACATCATTTTGAGTCAATCAATCAGACAACAAGCTGCAGCCCTGGATTCCATCTTTGTGCATTTACCATGTTGATCCATGTCTCGTATGCGGGCATTTGCATCCCAGCAGTTTTCTTCAATCACTCGGAACAGCTTCCCATCCTTCATCATATTGGCTTCACCCTGGAACACAACGTTACCACCATCTTTTACTGCAATTAACAAGTTCCCTGTTTCTCTTGTACGGTCCAGACTCTTTGGCAGATTTCCCCCCTTGTTTTTTGCCATTTTACCCTTTGAATTTCCCCCTTTTTAAACTTTTGGACTTTTCTAACATCTCAAATTACAACCACATGGTGGCAGCAGGCGGCTCATTCAGCTGAAAATGCATCGGCCCCTCAGCTGTCAGACTGCTGTGTGTTCTGGTGTGTTGCAGTTTGTGTTTGAAGTGAATCTCTCTGCTGATGCATGGACAATGTGCAGCGTTCTGCAGCTGCTCACGTGGCCAGACTCAGCCTGACAGGTCCACAGGGTGGGCTGCAGTCGGGAGCAGAAGCTGCTCTGTGCCTGTACAGTACAGTACAGTTGCATAAGGGCTCCTTTGCCCTTTCTGTATTTGCGTACCTGTCTGCACATTTACTCACCTTGCAGTGGTGGTGAAGCTGGACAAACCCATCATATCCATATCTCTGAAACATATGCAAGTCTGCAGTTATTAAATATTGCATACTAAAGACACATTACCACACATTACAATGCACATATGGTTTATTTAATCCATGATGAGAAACATATGTATAAAAGACAGCGTGGTTTGATTTTTCCTTGTGCACTAGAAAGACTCTATTGATTGTGTTATTTCATCCTATTTCAAGGGGACTTTCCACGCCGACAGCCCGGAATCCCAACCGCAGCTGCCGTCTCTTTTGCATACAGATGCAGCTACAAAATGATCTACGTGAGCAACAGAGTCGGTAAAGCCTGATCTCATGTCCCTGCAGATCAGAAACACTCTGTGCACTTTAACAGATTGTTGAGAGGAGAAAGATAAGTTGGTTTCAGACCCTCTCACATTTAAAAATGCATCTCTCTGTCTTCAGTGATATAAATGTGTAACAGTAGAGTAGACAAGAGTTAACCATTCTATTATTTTAAAGATCATGAGACCTCAGACCTCCACAGCTCAGAAAAAGTATGATTCATGATGTTCTCCGCTTTGTATAAACATGATTTTGACCTGATGACATGAATCAGATGTACTTTAGATAGATAGATAGATAGATAGATAGATAGATAGATAGATAGATAGATAGATCGATAGATAATAAGGTAGATAGATAATAAGGTAGATAGATAGATAGACAGACAGACAGACAGACAGACAGACAGACAGATAGATAGATAAATAGATAATAAGGTAGATAGATAGATAGATAGATAGATAGATAGATAGATAGATAGACAGACAGAGAGCAGACAGACAGACAGACAGACAGACAGACAGACAGACAGACAGACAGACAGACAGACAGACAGACAGACAGACAGACAGACAGACAGACAGATAGACAGACAGACAGACAGACAGACAGATAGATAGATAGTAAGGTAGATAGATAATAAGTAGATAGATAGATAGATAGATAGATAGATAGATAGATAGATAGATAGATAGATAGATAGATAGATGGATGGATAGACAGACAGACAGACAGACAGACAGACAGACAGACAGACAGACAGACAGACAGACAGACAGACAGACAGACAGACAGACAGACAGACAGACAGATAGATAGATAGATAGATAATAAGGTAGATAGATAGATAGATAGATAGATAGATAGATAGATAGATAGATAGATAGATAGATAGATAGATAGATAGATAGATAGATAGATAGATTGGACAGACATGCAATACACATGCGCTGCAGAGAGTATGAACGATGCAGGCCCTGTTTTCATGTCTCCTGTCCAGCAGTAAATGTAGGAAATCATTAGCTAGAGCCCGGCCTCCACAGTGACAGAGACGTAAGAGCAGGATCAGATAGAGCAAGGCCGCTGCCATCTATTGATTCAAGTTTAACCATCCATAGAGAACTCTGACTTATGGGAGGCGTTAAACTCCTTGGTGACACTCCAGCGGGGAAACGTCTGTTTTACTGGTATTTAATAGCACTGAATTCAAGGAGCTGCTCTGCCTGACACACACCTGATACAATGGTGAGTTCTTAGAGCCACTGAGCCACACACAATTAGTTCCAGCCCATAAACGATGTGCTGTCAAGGCCCAAGGCTACAGGTGGAACGACAAAAAGAGCTAGTGAGCTTGTGCCTACCTGCTTCAAATCGGGCCACTCCTTTGGTAAAATGTGGTTGTGAATATCGACCTTCATCCTTGTGATTACTCTCTGGAGAACTGGAGAAGTCTGCTGCAAGAGGATTCTTAGGCTAAGTGTGTAAATCCAGCAAACCCTCTCCCCGCCCTCAGCCTGTAACCAGTGACCGACAGGTTAATGCCTGCTGGAAAACCCTCGTCACTTATTAACCAATCTATAAAACAAGCAGGGAGTCTGACAGGGCAGTTAAAGCCTTGTGGGTGATATTAACAAACGTGAGCTACCTCGAGCTTTCATTATTTACTCTCTACTGACACTTATAGAAACACACACATGAACATATATAACACTTCTGTGCCACTTGCTGGGTTGTGCTGAGTCAGCTGAAAGTCACTGACCCACAACACTGATATGTCACTGAATTGATGGCAACATTTGTTTAGCTTCCTATATGAATGGTTTGACGAAGGTTTTGTCTTGTTTTGGAAAAACAATGTCATTGTTTGTATGATTCATTTTATAATTTAAATGGCAAAAATTCTATGTTCATGAATGTAAATCCACTGATAGGAAACCAAGCTTTGTTGCATTCAGCAAACCTGCATGTTCAGAACGTTCTCTTGTCCTTTGTTGATGCTCTGGAGCTACTTCAAAATTATTCCTTTTCATTAGTGTGTCCTCCTCTACAAAATGTTATCACGTTTTTTAGTTTGTGTGTCGAGCTTTTTTATAAACAGTCCTCCCTTGTTTATCCGCACTAAAGATTTGAGTCAATGTCTTTTACTTTTATGTAATTGTGAATGACTTACTTAACTGTGGTTATTTTTTTTAAGTATTACATGATAGCTTTTTCCCGAGGTCTGATAATCGATGGAACCAATCATCAGACCCAAGCTCAAAACTTTTCAAAACAAAAGCATTTTCCCCCGGCCAATATAAACACACATGACAAGAGTGATGTGTGTTTATAAGATGAAGGGTTCACATTTAAGAAACATATTTCAAATTGTGTTCTACTTTTAGTGATCCTTAACATTAAACTGCATTGTTTGTTTATTGTTTTCATTTTGTGCTTTTGTTTTGTGGATAAATGTCATCGTAATCTCTTAGTTGAGTAATAAATAATTGAAATACATAACTAAGACAATAACACAGTGTTCTTCTTGCATGCCCACAGCCCTGTCTTTGCAGTAGCGCCCCCTGGTGGCTGGTGTCGCAGTCTAATGAACCCAGTGGTTGGCCGGGCAGCAGCAGGCAGGTGGACACGTTTGATTTCTCTGATTTACCGATAATCAACCATGAGATTCTGGGACTTGAGGGCGAAATCACCACGAAAAACGGAGGCACACCTACAGGCCCCACCCACTACTACATACACAAACTGATAAAAAGTGATTATGTGACATAATTTGATAACTACATGACATAAACCAGAAGCGTGTGTGATACTTGATGGCAGTTTCCATGCAGAGATCTGAGTGGATGGAGTGCAGAGATAAGAGAGAGGAGGAGAGAGGGAAGAAGGGGAGGAGGAGGAGGAGGAGGAAGAGGAGGAGGAGGAGGACAGAAAAAAAAACTTGCTGGCACCGCCTGTCTCGTTCACGGCGCTTCTCAGCAGTTTATCGCAGCATCAAACCGTGAAGCGTCTCTAAGCGGCTCTCGGGTTAAAACCGCCTCTCCTCGCACATCCCACTCCACGAGGGACGGAGTTGCCTTTTTCTTTTTTGTTTGTTGCTGCTGCCGGAGAGAGCGACCCTCTGCCCCCCCACCCACCCTCCATCCTCCCTCAGCGCCATCTCTCCTCTTCCTCCCCTGCGCAACTGCAGTCGACACCGGTGGCTTGTAGCCGGACGCGCTGGATGGCTGCTGCGCCCTGTGGACCGGAGTGAATCCATCCCGCCTCTGACTTTAGTTTGTTGGTTCAACCTCCCACAGTCCTCTGCACTCTGAGCCGGTCAACACAAACAACCGCAACCATGACAGACCCCTCCAGCCAGGAGTCCTACCCGGTCCCGGACTCGACTGTAGTGGATGGCACGGTGCGCAACGGCCAGTGCGCCCCGGACGGCTTCAGCAACAACCACCACCACCAGAACCACCACCAGCCGCAAGCCAAGAGCCCCGGGCAGTCCGAGCCCTACACCACCGGCCATGAGATGAAAATCACAGACAGCGTGGAGGGAGAAGGTAACTTCACCCTGCTCTTGTCTTCTCTGTTTGGATGTGACTTTAAAGAAATCACTTATGGCTGTGAACCTGTGATGGGTGGGGGGTGGAGGGGTGGAGGGGTGCAAGTGGTAGCCTATTTCCTTTTTTTTTTAGCCCTGTGAGATATTTTTAGGCTTCTCTTACTTGAATAATTGATGATAGTCTGACATCAGCAGGATCCAGAGCTGTTGAATTGTTTCCCCTCATCCATTCATCCATTCATTCATTCATTCATTCATTCATTCATTCATTCATTCTTATACGTCCCTTCAACTGTATCCCCTGTGGGGGACAAAGTAGCCTGGAGGGATTTTAACTGCATGTCCCTTAGAACCTGGACCCATGAGGCACCCAGTCTGCTTTAGGGCTAAATTATAATACTAATCACATGTGAACCCTCAACTGCAAATCCACATTTGCTTAAACACATGTGTATGTGTGATTCCCCCCCCCCCCCCAACATAATCCCATTCATCATGTAATAAACATAAAACCAAAGAAACAAAACATTCCAACTGCATATTAATCAGCGGTTATACAATGAACACGAAGTGGGTCGATTTAGAGATTTAATTCTGTTTATTAAATACACTGTATATTTACTTGATCAGATTTCAGTGGATAAGTGACATGGTAATGAAGCTGCTCACTGTGTTAATCAAGCTGACGCTTAATTAACTGTAATCAAACCGTAGCCTGTATACTCAAGTGCTTGAGCCTGTTATGAGAGGACAGAAATGGGGTTTGTGTTAAGTATTATGTCATCTAACGGTGCTAATTGGATTTAGACATGTCTAATAGCTGGAGTCAAACTACACACCATGTGGCCACATGATAAATCATCAATTCAAGGTTTGAATGAAGAATTTAAGGAAAAAAGATATGCTTTCGTTTAATTTCTGTCTGCGTGTTGAAAATCTTCTCATGCAGCAATTTCCAAAACCCATGGATTCAAACTTTTCCACCACATCAGGCAATTTGGTTCACAATAATAAGCTTTATGATATTTCACTTTTCTTAACAACGTTAGTGCTTCGTACGAAGATTAAACAATAATAAAATTGAATAAAAATAGATGAATTATATAATTCACCCAGAGAGGAAGGTATAAGATGCAGTTTAAAACCAGTAACAGATTTCTGATCCCAGAGTTTGGAGACCTGTACCAGAAAAGCATGATGGCTGTTAGTCACCATTGCTCTGTGAAGGGAACCAGTAGAACACTATGAGCTGGTCTAAGATTTCCTCTTGCAAATGAGCTGTGTAGTCAGCCTTTACAGCAACATGCCTGATGTTAAACTATTTTTAGAGAAGAAAGGTGCGACAGAGACAAGTGTCGGGAGAGAACCACACTCACACACACACAGAGTTTTTCACACTGACTCGCCCACACAAACCTGAGTGTGTTTGTTACATTGAGCTGTGTGAGGAGATGTTGAGCACATGCCTTCTGTCTGATCCCCTAGCCTCGGATCATGTGAGCAATGCTGTCTCACTACCTCCCTCCACCATGCGCTCACACACACACACACACACGCACACACACACACACAGCCTCTATTGGGGAATGTGTAATAGCGTTTGTGTTATAATCCAGCTGGGTCAGGGTTGGAGTCGAGCCTTAGGAAGGAGACATGGTTTTAATGTCTATAAACAGATTCGTCATGTAAATATTCAGAATGTGTAGGTTCTGGTTCCAGGTTCTGGTTTGACCAATCACATTTCAGCAGGCGTTTGGCTGCCTGCAGGTACCACAGTCTGCCTGGAGATTAAAAGAAGCAGAACACATTGACCAAAACAAATTGGCCATCTGCTTTTTCATTTATCTGCATTCATATTCATATATATTCACATGTAGTCTATGCTAATATCCACAGCAAAGTAGTTTTAGCATCCTTATTCAGTGCTCTCGGGGCATGACCATACAATACCTCAGTTATAATGTTTTGTGGTTTTTTACAAAATAAACTGCTGCATCAGTTGATTAAATTTTAGATAATAAAAGATAGTGATATAACCTTTGAAAGAAGAGAAGCATTGTCATGACTGGGAGCGAGTCATCGGAGCTCTGCTGGTGGTCCATGGGAATGTCCCTGTGCAGACATATGTACAGACAAGTTTAACAGACATTAACCAGGTCAATCACATCCAAAACAGACCATTCAAATCACCTTAATAGATACATTTTCAAGTAATCTGATTACAGGTTACCCACGGATCTACACATCATGAAAAACTCCTGATAGTTACAACAGAAAAAGTGCCTATATCCTTTTTTGTGTGTAAAATGTTAAACTATTGTAGAGTCTAGCCGTGTTTTTCCTAACAGATATAATCTGCTTCATCTCAATCCACTACTCAATAACAGGCTGACCCATTGGCCAATCAATGATGTCAGGTGAATGTGGTCTTCAATTATCTGTTATAAAAATATGGATTCAATTTATTTTAGATTTCTTCTTTCATTGTAGGACAAACACCCAGTAAAATCTGAAAGAAGAAGTGTTAAGATTCTTCTGACCACAAACTTCACCCGTAAAAAAACAGAAATGTGAATTCACATTACCCGAGGCTACATCTGCTGCAGGGCACCTTCGCTCTCCTCTCCTCCTCTTGTTCTCACTTCCTCCTCTTCCCCTTCTTCTTCTTCTTCCTTTGCTTTCCCCACATCTCATCTCTTTATTCTCTCCTACATTCTTTTCCCGACTTTCTCTGCATTCCTCATTTCACTCTTCTCTTCGCCGCAGGGTGGCGAGGGAGTTTACCTGGCAGGGAGGGTCTAAAGAAAACATGCCACTGGGAAATGTGCTTTACCCATTTGTCACATTCTTTTGAAATTCTTTCATGTGTCTTTTGTGCCCCCCCCCCCCCCCCCCACACCGAATTTATAATTTCTAAAACACGATGGTTCTTTTTTAACTTCGATTTGTTCAATTAGCCACTTCTGAAACTAACTCTGTCATCAGTTGAGTCCTAAGAGAAGCAGTTTACAGGACAGTCATGTGACTTAATCAGCAGTTGCTCTTGGAATGATGCCATTTCCATGACGCACACTGTTCAATGAGCAAATTCCCCCAAAGCACAAGTATTACACACATTTTATTAAATCTCTCCATCTTCAAAACAATCGCTTAAATATAACTTTTATGTGAAACCTCGCTTCAAGTAAAAAAATTGTTTTGAATTTCCCTTCATTGAATTTCAAAGCCTACATTAAAGTACTCAAATAATCCCCAGGTAGAATTACTGGATTACAACTGAAACATTTGCTTCAGTCGGTTCAAAGCTAAGAAGTTTTCCCTCGGCTTCAATTCCTATAATTCTGTTTTTGTATCAGCGAAAGAAACACAGGTGACTCCAGAGATACATTTCTGTAAAATATAAAATGTGATAGCATTAAAAGCTCTTTTGGACATAAAAGTTGAGGCTTATAAATAATAGATGAATGTGCAGAGTCAGCCTCATGTTTCATGATAATGGAACAGCTTGAGGCAGTTGAGAATCTGGGCTGCTTCGTCTGTGACCTCAGGCGAAGTCTTCTCACACAGAAACATGGCATTCTGGAGTCATTAGGAAATGTAAGAAAATCTTGGTCTTTGTTTAGTCTGTGAAAGGTGGAGAGCGCATGAAAGAGCTGCTTAGGTTGGTTAACAATTAAAGGCAGACTTAGACATTAAAATGTAAAAAAAAAAAACAACCAGGCCCATTTTACATATACATATTTTTGACATGTGTACTAACATTACCCAAAATGTTCAAACCCCTATTCAAGGTAACAGGGCATTTTTTAAATTTCATTGATCCAGAAGCCAGAATATAATTATTCAAACTAACAAGATCTTCAATTTAATGACTATGTTAACATGGTCATTTACTATGTTAACATGGTCACCAACTTTTTTCCTAAATCTGAATAAAGCATTATTTTGATCATGTTGTTTACTCAATTAACTAATAGAACACACCATTCATATTCCTGTTATTCGGGTTATCAGAAAATGCTGTTTAGATGACCCATCAGATTAATATCTGAATATTTGTATCCATGTAAACGTAGTTAAAGTTTCTTACTGCTCTGCTCTGTGGGTCTCCAGGATTACACAAGCTTTACACCTTCAACCCTTTTTCAATGAACCAGCTACTGAAAGCTCAAGACTGAAGAGGAGCCTTGTACTTCTTTCAGCCTTGCAACTCAAAAAATCACATATATCAGCCTGAATTGCTTTTGATATAATCACTGAATGAGTCGTGAAATAAAAACAAGGTCTACGGAACACAAAGGAGGAACTGTGTTTGTAACAGAGTTTAAATGTGGTTTTCTGCAGGTCTCCTGGAGAGCAGCATGCGCCTGAAGCCACACGAGGCCCAGAACTACAGGAAGAAGGCGCTGTGGGTGTCCTGGGTCTCCATCGTGGTCACACTCATGCTGGCTGTGGCAGCTTTCAGTAAGCAATTCAACCCTCACTCAATAGACAGGCGGCATGTAGTAGATTAACTTTATTGTTGAAGTGTTTTGCGGGTTCAGTGGTGAGTGGACAGACAGAGTGTCAGTTGATTTCTCACTTCCCTGTTGACTCAGAGGAGATGTTGTCATCATTAGTGCAAACATGAAGTCAGTTGTTCTCAAATCAGTCTTACAATGTGGTACCGGAGAAGATGAAGAAGTTCTGAGTTGCATTGTTCTATCTACCAGCCGTTTCCACAAACATCTGTCCTTCTGTCTGTCTGTCTGTCTGTCTGTCTGTCTGTCTGTCTGTCTGTCTGTCTGTCTGTCTGTCTATGGAACACTTAACTCCACCAGGACCATTCATTTGATCAGATTCCTAGTTGTTATGCATATTGTTTAGAGCCCAGTGCAGAGTTTGGCTCAGTTTGGATACATGATGAATTCCATATTCTTAAATATCTGTAAACAAGTGACCTGTGGTCTGTAGCTGTCAGTGGAGACCAGGCAGTGTGGCTTCAGTCTGTATCTAAATCGTAAATTTAGATTTGACTCAAAATAACTCTGGTGATAGCTTGTTCGATTTTTTCATTTTCAATGATTAAATAATTAAATAGTTTGAATTTAGTGAAAAAATGTATTTACAAACCAGGAACCAGTTCATCGAGGGCACTGTCAATTGAGTTTCACAGTGTGGCCGGGAGTTTTTGTTTTGAACAAGAGGACCTTTTCTATAACTCAGTTATGGAATTGAGGAAAAAGCTCAACGTCACTCTGGGACACGTAATCTGTCACTAATTGAAAAGAGCTGTATAATAAACAAGTACTCGTGTTGTGGGGCAGAATGACAGAGCATTTGCCTCTGACCCACACTGACATGATGAAAGTCAGCTGACCAGGGGAAAGCAACTGGACGATTCACAGTGATTCATTTCCAAAGCTGAGGAGTCTGAAAGGGGGGGGGGGGGGGGGTTGAATCTTCATAGTTTCAGTGCAGAACATTTTGATTCGGTCTCTAACATCTTGTGACACAAAGGGGAACAGTGTCGTCAACAGAAGCCTTTGTCGAGGAAAATGAGAACGGTGGAAACCGCGGAGGACCCACTTGAGCTCGACACGTGTGTGTGTGTGTGTGTGTGTGTGTGTGTGTGAACTCTGCAGCGTCACAGAGATTCCTCCTCCTCGTCACACTAATGTAATTCAATGTTCCTGTTATTCAATTTATTCCCTTGAAGATAAATGTAACTGTTTCATAGCCATGTCAATTAATAATGTTTAGGATGAATCAGTTTGCAGATTCCTAGAAATCCCATTTCCATTCTTTATTCAGATTTCAGGAGCTTTCATTGTGTCACAGCAGAATGTGTTTGATATTTCAAATCGACGTTAAAGATGAGTCTCTCTGCGCCTGCGTGACAAACAGGCTGTGATTGCACAACCTCAGCTCTGGAGCAAAAAAAAGGGATTTGTTCTTCTGTCGGACTCAGCCTAGTCATGCAGGGTTGAGCTTTTTTCAGATGACGACATGCTTGGTGGAACCTTTCTACACACGTGTTGTTGTCTTGTGATTTACAGGCGGTGCAAAAAAACGGGGGAAGTTGTTTAGTCACGGCTCGTAACGAGTCATTCTCCAGTCACAATGTTGTCTCCATCGTATCATCATTAATTAGGTGACGAAGCAGAAACTTGTTTTGTAAAGCAAAGCGGCTGATAACAAAAGAGAGGAACGTTTAAAATCACTGTTTTCTAATCCAAAATAAAACCCTGATTTATTTGAAGGGAGTAAGCTCCAAACAGAATCAATAAGCAGCAGTCTGCCAATATTCATTAGAAAAAGCCGACTGAATTCTGTCCAAATATGTCACCTACAGTCATTATTTCAGTCAGCCACACAGCGTTCAGTATTAATATATTCAATCTGTTCCTTAGTTGAAGCTGCTCTATTACATGTTTTATGATAATGGGTCAATTGCATGAGAAAGGTGGAGTTTCTGCAAATATAGCAGGAAGGCTTCCTGATCTCCTGTTTAACGCCTTTATTAACAGGATTATTAGAATTAAACCTAGAAACAAGTGAGAGACATTTGGGCATCAAGCTCTCGGTTTTGACTCAAAGTTTGTTTAAAGGTTTATGACTAGATGGATCGTGTTTGACTGTTTTGGCATTGGTGCTTGCAACCTTCCTTGATAGTCTATAGCTAGAGGCAGATTGAATAATTGACTCTATCGTAATTTATTTTATTTTATGTGATCTGAAAATCAGCTCTCAGGAGATGTACTGTAAATGCACACACACACACACACACACACACACACACACACACACACATGTTTTGCAAGTCAAACCAGTGCAAGAAAGCACAAAAGCATACTGCACAGTGTCGTCGGGAATGTGTGTGTGTGTTTGTGTGTGTGAAGATTGTTTGACAGAGAACACAGAGACTTAAACACAGGAACACGATGACCCACAAAAATACTACTGGGAGACGAAAAGCATAGGAGGGAAGGAGGGAAGGAGGGAAGGAGAGAAGGAGGGAAGGAGGGAAGGAGGGATGTGGGTGCAGGGAAGGGCTGACGAGCTCCTTGCCATCAGACAGGACTGCAGGACGGGTCAGGGGCATTGGGTTAGGAAATTAATAAATGAACAGAACGCTTCGCTGCTCTGCATAGAGAGGAGGGAGGAAGACACAGAGGCAGAGACAGGGAGGAGACGCCTTGGCAGAAGGAACGGAGAGATTGAGGGACGGCTGGAATATGGAGGTGTGGAGTGGAGCTCTTGAAAGGTGGGACGGCACCAGGGGACGAGGCTGGACGAGCGCTGGCAGGCAGATGCAGTGGTTGTGATGGCTCGACTTTAAAGCACAGCACTGTTTCCTCCCGCCTGTGCCCTACTTAGTCTCTCTCCTTCCATCTTTTATCTCCGGTGTCTCGTCAGCTTGTTTCTGCACCCCTCCACTTTCTTTCCCTCTTTTTCCTTTGCACCATGTCTTCTCTGCTCGTATATATGCAAAGTAAGACAATGACTGGATTCTTTCGAGCCGTCCCGCTGTTTCTCCTCCTGCAGACACAGTTTAATAAAGCAGAGTGAAAAGTTCCCCTCTTTACTCTAAAATGTTCTATTCCCTTTCCTTTGCCTCCTTTTCGCTCTTTTCTCTCTTTAGCAAAAAAAAGAGAAAAAGATCCTATACCCCTCAGAAACCTTTAGCAGTGGTTTAACATTTAGAAGGGATGAGGGTTCAAGGCCGATCCCATTCTGCCCCGTTTTTTCAATTGGATTGACTCGTGAATGTCTCAGTCATGAATGGCTGCTCTGTGTTAGCTCTCAAGCTTCCTGGAGAAGCACAGCTTTGTGCTCCTCGCCAGCCATTCACCCGTGAAAGAGGTGGAAGCCTGCGAGCCTCCTTCAGACGGATCAGGCTCAGAGAGAGGGCACAGACCACACTTGACAAGAGGTCAATGTGCCTTTTAACTACAGCAGCCAGTGGGTGAAGTAGACGTGATGAAACCACCAAATGAAATACCTTTTAACCCAAGAGATCTTCTAACTTGTCCACTCTTTACAAAGCTATCTTTTATTCCATTTGTTGAAATCCTCTTTCACGTCTTTTTGGCTGACGGACCTGTCTGTCACTCAGCAACCTGCCTGTCCATGTGCACTCCTGACCGTGCTCTTGCTTTTCCTGCCTGGACTCTTCAGCCGGAGAGACATCCACCACTGAAGCCACAGACAAAGTCTCAGGACAGTTCTTAAGATGATTGAGACCTGGTATATTGAATTGATCAGTGGAACATTGTGAAACCTTTGACACCAATATGCTTGTGTCAGTGTGCACCTGTTCTGCACAAGAACAAAATGAGTGACCCATTTCTAAAACTCCTGCTCTAGTGCGTCCAGTGGTCAAAAAGTCCAGACGGGTCCCTTCAGGTTCTTGAATATTTGGTTTAACGCAGCATCAAGCATTGAAAGTGCTGCCAGGTTATTAAACCTTGCACATTGATTTGAAACGGTAGCTGAACTGTCGACTGCTGCGATGATGATGTATGATTTGGCAGATGTCAATCTAATCAAACAGAAAGAGCAGTTTTTGTTAGCAAGAAAGACATAAACAAAATGTGTTATTTACAGCTTTTTCTTATATTTACACCGTGTGTCATCATCTACTTCCACTGGATTACTTTCACTCCAGCAGTGTTGGAATGAAATACGAATTGTGCATTTTCTTGTGTGTTTTAATATTTCTCACAATCTCAGCCCAGGTGAATACTTCCTGATTCATTATCAGGGATAAGGAGATTTCTGCTTTGTGTTTACTTAATGCATTTGTCTTGTGCTTACTAAGCAGCCGGCGGGAAAGCTGTTCTGTAATCAGAATGAGCAACAGCCAGCACACCAGCAATGGTCATTTTTCAGATTTCCTGTGCAGGCCCTCTAGTAGCAGGCTATGGGGGGGGGGCATAGCACACGTACACACGCTCCTCATAAGACTGGGTCCAGAAAGTGTCAAACAGGAACAGGAAGGGATTATTTTATTGTCAGGGCGGGATGGGAAATTGGGATGATAAGAGAGGAAGAAAGGAGGAAGAAGGAGATGGACTTTTTTTTGGTGAGACAGTGGAAGATGGAAAGTAGACCAGTGAGAGATGGAGGAGAAATCATTAAGCAAAGACACAGCATGATGAAAGAGGGAGTTTGCTCTCTCGTTCCCTCCGTCTCTGCAGTAGAGCTGTAATTACACAGATTTTAACCTAGATACAAAGAGTAAAAGCTCAACATAGATATGAATAAACCATCTCTTCATGGATGTGTGAGCTACAACTCTGCAGATGTAGATAGGAGGAGTAGGTGTATTCAAACTTTCACAATAAAACCACGTTGGACACGTAGTGAGGAGGGGGACAAGCGGACCGTCTGTTTAACTCCAACCTGACTGCTGTCACAGGTCCGACTCTGGTTTTTCTCCTTTCACGCAAGAGCCAGTGAGTGAGACCTTCACATTACTGCTGCACCAAGAAACAATACATGACCTCATACCGGTATTTAAATCAGGTCATGCTTTATTTTTATAGAGGAGATAAAAAAATCTAGATTGATATTCACACACTAATCGTGCAGTCATGGTGGAGATTTTAGCATTTCGCTCTAGATTTTTAAAGAATACTTTATCCTTTTTTCTACATCTGCCAAAGAGGTGATTATGTCCTCAATGATTGTCTGTTAGCACAAATGACGCTGTTGGTTTTAAAGATAATTCTGAAGTGGATCAATAATCTAACCTTGCCACTTTCCTGTTTCCGGAATGTTTGTGCGCTTGGGTTAAAGTTTGTGCACGTTCTGAAGTCAAGTTGTTTTTCATAGAACCCAACGTTTGCGTGAGAAGTGGCGTACGCACACCATCGGGTCTGAAAGATGCCTAAGCAGCGGTTATTAATGAGAATAGATGTCCTGTGATGAAATGTTCAAAGAATGAACATGTTTGTACTGGAGACACAAGATGTCTGCAGCTATGACAAGTCACAGGATGATAATCTCTCCTTGTCACACCTTTCAAATGACTGTGATGAAGTGCTGTGGGATGGTCAGTATTCAGCCATGGTCGTTAGGGATGATGACTCCTTCTGTTCACGCTCGTTCTCTGGATCTGAAAGCCCAACGCAAATTACACTCGTGACACACAAAAAGTAGCGTGTACACAATGGAGATGTTTGCATTCAGCTGTACGCTCCACTTCTACCTCACTCTGTGATTTGCTCTCGCCCCAATCCCGCACTCCGACACTTACTTCCCCTTCCTCTCCGTCCAAGCCCCCTCCCTCTTCAGCGTCCACTCCACATCTTAACTTCACCTCCCCACCCTGCTCTCCCCCTGCACCTTACTCACACCCCCAACTCCACCCTCGTCTTCTGTCTGACTCAGGGTAGAAGCAGAATAATTTATTCATTTGTTTTCCCTCCACCCCAGCTGCACGGCCTATTTTTACTGGTAACGTACCAAGCTGCCAGCAGGGAGAGAGAGAGCGCCAGGCTGTTTGGTGTCGGATTTAGAAATCACATTTATTTACATTCTGTTGTTGTTGTTTCTCTTCTCTCATTTCCAACGAGCCTTTAGCCGTTTTTTTCTTGCCAGTAGCTTTATTAATTTGTGTTAGTGCTTCTCTTTCTATTTGTGTGTGATTGTCCAGATGTGCAGCGTTTCTGTGATTACCTGCAGATTGTAATCATCAGATGAAACCTAATCTCCCGGTTCAATGGGTCATTGTGTGTCGTTAGGTTTTTAGCAGCAATCAGCAGGTTCTGTAGGTTACTAAGCATTTATAACCGTGGGACAAAACTGTGTGACAATTTAATACCTTTTATTTTTTGCCATGGACATTTGGGAAGCAAATAACAAATAAGGTTGCTGTTACAACACAAACATACATTTAGGTTGAAGTAAAGTTACATACAGGAAAACCACAGCAGAGTATGAAGATACGACGTGTGAATAACCAGGATCGTTGATGTGTTTGTGTGTATGTGTGTGTGTGTGTGTATTTGTGTGTGTGAGTGTGTGTATGTGTGTGACAAAATGGTCAAAGTATCTTCTTTCTAGTTTGCTTCATCATTCTGGCTCCATTTTAAGCCAATGCAGCAGGACTTTGTGACAAATGTGATATTCAGACATTCAGACTCATCCTCATTAGCGTTTCATTAGTTTCACCAGTGCTCCACTTCATTCATCACTGCACCGAGCAGGACAAAGCGGGACACAGATTGCTTTTGTTGCTTTTACCTCATGATGATAAATCCACTTTTTAAAGAATATTCAATACCCAATGTCAATTCTCTACTATTTCTACTGCTGTGTGTGTGAAACAAGAAACTGGAGCCAGTTTGCAGACCCAGAATGCGGAGACAGAAGGGGCAGTTCCCAAAAAGCCATTTGTGTTTATCGACATAATAAAGCTCAGAGGGGTTAGAAGAGTGGCAGGCAGATGATTCAGAATGAGTTGAACTGAGGGATCAGAACAGGGCAGGTGACGAGGCCGTCTTCAGGGAGAACCCCAGGAATGAAGATAGAACCAGGACCAAACCAGAACAACCAACAGGTGGATCCTTTGCAGCTCAACCTTTCGGCTTCATTAATGAACCGATAATGGGGCGGGCAGGGACATCTTATGCTTGAGTATCACCCTTTAAGTTAACCGGACAGCTCACAATCATGTTAGAAAACGGTTCAATGTTAAAACTCTCCAGTCGTGTCCAACGTCAGCTCTTTTGCTAGGCAAAAGCAATAAGGGCGGGACAAGGCGGTCATGTGGATCCTCTGTGGACCGGGCGTCTCATTTAGATTCTGCCTTGGTAGAGACCCGGCTCCACGAAGACCACCTGCTACGGTAGACCGCCTACCGTAGGGCAGAGAGCAGCAAACCACAGAACCTTGATACCTGTTAACTGTCACCTGGACCTTCAACAGTTATTCAACTTGAATTTAGACTCTGATATATCCCAAATTAAGCTGAATTTGATATATTCTGCATTTAATTCCAAGAGAACCATCTCAATGGCCTTGGTGTCTTCCTCAATTATTGCTTTTAAGCCCAGATGCAAAGTGCCACCCTCTTCCCCTCCACTTATCTCCCAGCTGCAAGCAGAGGAACCCAGTATTATGTCAACTAATGTGTGTTCAAACTGGAATCGCTGGTCAGAGGACAGAGGAATTTGCAGCACATCATTTGCCCTGAATCCCTATACTTACTAAACACAAATTACACTCACGCAAATTATAAACATGGTGGGTCAGGTCTCAGATAACTCCTCAGAATGCGTTCTAGTGAATTTCCTCCAAATACAGTACCTGCTCAGTGCTCCGGGTCCGAGCCTCAGATAGATGATTGTTTCAGGGTCTGAACCTAAACAATGGGAGACAATGGAGGATAGTGAAGTGGAAGTGGGTCACACGCTGCTGGTTAGACATCTCGCTCTGTGCTCTTTGTCTTGGTATAATGTTGTGACAGAGCTTTCTTTTATAACCCGTGTTTCCATGGCATGTGATGAGACTGTATTTACCTTTTACCAGCAGTTATTCAATGAATGGCGTCTGGTTTTTAGATTCACTGGCCTCAGCAGAAATGAAGCATCACTGTGGAGTATCTTAGTTTTGGCAGAATGGGGACAAGGGCACCACCCAGACATAGAGGGAGGTCACTGGGGTTGTTAGCTGCTGTGCCTGTACCTACTGTGATGTACTGGGACCGTGGCTCATGGAGAAGATCGATGGTGGTGATGCTGTTTGTTTAAAAAACTGTAAAACTGCACAACCTCCAGTTTAGACAGACTGCAGTTTGTTTCAGGTGTGAGAGAGAATGAATTCATGAAAAGCCAACCAGCCGTTTAACCAATCAGCTGTTTAGGTAAATTGTAAGTACACAACATACATAAGGAACTGGACTTGCTTGTGCTTTTAGAAGACGTTCCACCTCTCTCTCGCTCTTCCTCACCTCCAAACTGACTGATGAAGATGACTTGGATTCCCTTGTAGAGGTGGGGCGTGTCACTCAATGATCTGAACTGACAGCTGAATGACAGGAGAGAAGGAAAGAGAGAGAACATTCTAAACCTTGACAGCTTACAGGTTCATTCGACCTTTTCATCCAATCGCAAACCGTCAAGCTCGCATTGGAGGAAAAGAGAGAATGAAGGAACTGTGCACGTGACTTTGGAGGCTCGTGCACGAACACTCGACTCCTGACTGGACTTTTGCATGAGCTTCATTTGTTTCAGTGCTTCAGATAAATAGATACTTACTGCAGAACTAATATTAATACCAGCAATCCACTCATAATCACTTAACTGCTGTTGAAGAATGATGCAGCCTGGGTAGAGAAAGAAATGCTTTCATATGGGTTCAAACGTAACTACTGCACAGTTGTGATCTTTTGATTGTGATGCATTAAAGAAGTTAGAGTCACTTGTCAGATGCAGTGCGGCTCTCTAGCCGTGTTCAGTGCTGCGACTCTGCATTAGAACTGTGTGGTTCTTCTGTGGAAGTACCGAACCGTCACGCTGAACACATCGCCTGCCACTCGCTCTCTCTGAAGCTCCTCGGCGTTTCTCGCTTTCTCACACCAGATGCTTCATGCACATTCTCCTCCTCCTCCTTCTGTGGAGCAACGGGACAAATCTCACACGCACATGACAGAGCTGAACGCTTATAGATGTTCCGGCTTCACATGTAAGCGAATGACGTAGGTTGACGATTCGAATGTAGAGCAGAGGAATCAGGAATATGGCAAACATGTTGATGGAGAGAGTGCTAGGTTCCTGAACTTAGAGACAGAGAAAAGCATGTTTCTTTTACATGTAGTGCTCCTGCTACTAACTCCTGTCTCAAGGATTTTATTAATTCAAGATCTGAGCCACAGTCTAATTTTACTCACAAGTGACTGACGTGTCCACTGTGTGTGTGTGTGTGTGTGTGTGTGTGTGTGTGTGTGTGTGTGTGTGTGTGTGTGTAGGTTCAGAAATGAAATCTTTATAAGGTGGAGGATAATGTCAGAGTTATAAATCACAGTCTTCAGTTCTCCCCTTTAACTAGAACGACCATTTTTCTTCTCCCCCATTAGGAGCTCGGTCATTCCTCTACATCCGTTAGTGGATCAGTGGACGAGAAATGATCTGGTTATTATTCTTTAGTACGTGTCATGCCAGCATTCAAAAAGATTATGTTGGGGAGAAAAACATGTTTGTTTGTTTTTTACTTTTAGATTTTTCAAATGTCAGAGCTTGAACCAAATAACCTGACCAGAAACTCTTCCCTGAATAAAATGATTTAAATTTGTCACAGTTCTAATGTTAATGTGTAAATCTGTGACGGCATCAGAGAGTTAGCAGCAGCTGACTGTCTTGGAACAAACACTGTTCCATTGATACGACCATAATTCATTTGTTACTGAAGCCTTCAGTGGTTTTCTTTAACTTTTAGTCAAGTCTAAGTTTCCATATATGATTTTTTGTGTGTCTTCCTTTTGTGATCATACAGTACACAAGGTTATTGGTTTGAATGAATGGGTAAGATCATGTATATACAGGACATATCAGGACAAATACTTATCCTCTAGGATTATTGTCTTTGAGCTGGTTTGATAATGAGGAATTTAATATCTTTTCTAGACTAGACTTGTTATAAATAAATGTAAAATAAATACAAATACTTAAGATGCATATATATAAAATATCATCCTCCATGTTTATCTTCAACATCATTGCAGGCACTTCCCAAAGAGAAGAAAAGTTCAATCGATATTGTTAGTTGCAGGTGGTTATTGTGTAGAATGTAAACTACAAGTTTCTATTTTGATATTTCTGCAAATAAACCTGTGTATGATATGAGAATGATGTCAATGTACAGCTTATGTGAGCGTGAGTGTGTGTTTGCATGTGAGAACCCTTGATGTTTTGTGGGTGTCATGTGGTCACACAGGGTTTGTTACACAATGACAATCATCACTGGGATCTTGTGATGGAACTAAATAAATTATGAATGCTGAAACAGACGCACATTGACTGTATAGGTTGTAAAACAGACTCTTAGCTAATGTAACCAATTTCACAATGAGTTATTGTCGTCTGGTTTTTCTGGAACTAAGTCAGGGAAACTGGGTGGAACCAAACGGAAAAGTCAAAATTGAAAATATTCTCGCACATTTATTCCTTTCTCCTTTTGTCAGGATTCAGGCTTTTAGCCATGCAGCCATCGATTTCCCCTTTTGATGATACATAGCTGGTGCATATTCATTTCTTGTATCTTGATTGAAAATGTTATATGCAAAGTGGAAGATAGAAATCTTAACCTAGCAGTGAAAGACAAGATCGCATTGATGGCTAAGTCTGTTCACATGGACATTGGGGTTGACATCTGATTGTGCGGTGAACATAATTGTATTTATGGATATTGTTTCAGGTTTATAGCCATGTGAGTTGCTAAGGCTTGCATGCAGAGTCGCCTGCTGCAGGTTTATAAATGGAGCCAGTACAGACATCCTATACCTCTCTGCAGTAATGCTTCACTATTGATTCTTTTCTCAAGGAAACAATGTTTTGAAAAGCCTGCAGGGTTGATCCAGGTCACATGCAGGGTAAGAGATGCTTCACTTCCAAAACAAAGTATGAGGCACAAGCTTGTTTGAAATATCTTTGTTTCGAGTTCCAGACCTCTGTTGTCTATCTTCTCACTGTGGATTTGACTTTGAAATAGATATTGTAAAGATCCAAGCCAAATAATAACAACAAGACAGCCCCAAGTAACTACTAGACACACGCTGATGAGTGTGGGTTGGACACATTATTTACCTCGCTGTTGATCTGTCGGGAATTCATTATAGATGTTTTATATCAGAAGTTATGGAGAATTTAATGTGTGTGTTTGCTCGACTGTCAAAATCTCTCCAACAGCAGCGTAATTATAGCCCAGGCTCTCCAGGCAGCCTCACAGCATCTTTTATCAGTCGGCACCACTTGACTATTTTTACTCCTCACAGAAGAGCCAAAGAAATGAGGTGTTGCCGTGTGATCGGATATAAACGTCAGAGGAGAATGTCTGTGCTTGTGGATGTAATGACTTTCTTGTAGTGTTAGTCACAGAGTTTGGTTCTAGTGTTTAACCTGTTTTAGCAGTGTGGGGAAGTGACTCTACACAAGCAGGGCTACAGCAAACTGCCAAAACCGTGTCGCTGGCCCCAGACTCTCCTTAACAGGAACAGGGTCTCACTCACGAAATCCAGAGAGTGTCAGTTAGTTTCATGGCACAGAGCGTTGTCCTGAGGATAGTGTTGATGCTATATTCTCACATTCTATCACTGACTCTATAAACTGAAATAAAACATAAACCTTCTGATGTCTTCTATCAAAAATGAAACTGTCAAACATTTCCAATTTAGCCTGTGAGTACTTCTATCCTCTCCTCTTTGCTTTGGCAGCTGAAACATTCTGACATTACTTAAGCTTCTGTTCATAAATTCGTATAAAGCAAACAATCTCAATTAACACCAAGAGGCCTGGGCTTCCTCATACTGCAATTTGTTACCTTGGAGCAGATTATATTCTGGACTGGGCGGACTGAAGAAGAAGGGACTGGGAAAGCCTAATTTCCCCTCCTCAGTACGTGAATGTTGTATTGGGTTGGAGACAGCCACAATGGGGGGGGGGGGGGGGGGGGGGGGGAGCGAGCGCAAACAAGAACGGATTTATCTTCGTGGAGAGGAACACGGTATAATTGGTGAAACCGATGTTGGCGTCGCAGCCTCTCTTTGTCTGTGAGTTTACAAACAAGGTTACACCTGAGATGGAGGCAAAGCAGAGGGAGGGTGAGAGAAAGGCCAGGTGGTGGCATCAAGTAGAAAACAAGAGGGGTAATGAGTGACAGCAGACGGTGACACATCAGATTGTGAGTTCAAAATGGTGAAGAATCAGACTGAGACGAAAGGAGGAGCAGCTGAACAAATATCTGTGTTTCTGTGCTGACAGAGATGAGAGCTGGGCAGTTTTCCTTTTTCTTTTGGAATAATCGAGGTATCTGTATACAAATTAAATTGGACAATGGTTAAATATGATTCAAAGGCTCAGATTATCTTGGAATATCCAAAGTATTGATCCGATGACATCTTTCTGATCACAACATGCCTCGGTGCGAGAAACACCTGCAGCCTGAGCTTCAACTGAATCGGGCCAACTCTCAGTTTGACCTTCACCTTTAGCCTGCAGGCGAAATACTCATTCCTTAAAGGAGACATGTTACACTTAATTAGTTTTCTCTTGCCTCTAGTGTGTTCTATAGTTTTTTATCTGCAAAAACCCCAAAGTCTCCTGAAGCTTCTTAAACCCCTTGTCAGTGCCCGGTACATCACGATCTCATGAGACAGAAGCTTCTTTTAAATCAAAGCTTGAAATATACTTTTATTGTACCGCATTCCCTGACTCTAGTTTTTATTACCGTGATGGGGATCGTGCTTGAATTTCACAAGTTTAGTGTATTTATTCATTATGACTGTAATTTTATGTTTTTTTTAATGTGTTATATTGCTTTATATTGCTATATAAATAAAGATATTATCATGATGCCTCACATTTGCATTATGCCTGTCTAGCAGCTATAGTCTGGCACAAGCACCCCCTAATGAAACCAGGCAAAGCAAGAGTAGAGGCCAGTATTTACTTCATGTGCACTGGAGCATCTGGCCAATAAGAGCAGACTTGGCTTTATTGTTAGGAGGGGGGGGCATGAAGGAGACAGGAGCTAAACCCAAGTGTTTCAGACAGAGGCTGAAAGGAAGAGCTGCAGCGATGGACAGCATCAGGAAATTATTTTATTAACAATAGAGCAACTTAACTGACCCTAAGATTATGAACGTGAATATGAAGCACAAGTTCTCCTTTAACAACAGAACACATTTAAAACGGATCATTTCTTCAGTCAGTCTCATTAGTGTGAAGGTATTCGAAGCAGCCCCTGCAGGCCTGGAGGAAAACAAAGGGTGAGTGCTGCCCGCCCGCTCCACTCATCCACAGTTTACACCAGCTTCTTCTGTGACCTCTGGGATCATTTCTTTTCTCCACCACTGAATCACAGTATCCTCCTGCGAGTGCTGAGCAGACAGAAACCCAGCGCCCACTGCTCATGGTGGCTATAACAACAAACAAGCTCTCCTTTGAGCTCAGCCCAGTGAGACGCAGTCAGACAGAGGGAGCAGTATGAAAGGCAGTGGCAGAGCAACAAGCACCAATTAGGCTAAGTTGATAGAGCGGGAAGTGAGTGACAGTTCAAGGCTGCTGCACTCTAGAGGATAATTGGCCCAATTTCAGACCGGATTTGCCCCCTTCCAACAAACGAGGGGCCGTTCCAGACCGTGCAGATTATCCGCCCAAATAATCCTGAAGGGTGAGGGGTTTACAAAATAATCTTAAAGCTACCGGTTGAGTCGGAGCGAACATGTCGGATATTTAGGATAAGAGGCTCGAACAGAAATAGCAATCATCACTGGGATCTTGTGATGGAAATGTTGCGTACTTGTACAGCTACAACTAAAAAACACCTTTACATTTCCAACTCACCCACTTTTCCCTGAGCAGAACATGTCCTCCTCCATGTTTGTTTGGCTTCAGAAGTCACGTTCAATCACGCAAGTTTCCAACCTCCAGTTCAGAAGGTGGCATTAATGCTCATAACAGTCAGTTTACCAACCGCCATTGAAGCAGTGAAGAAGTGTGTGGTCTGACGTTCGGGCCAAATCGTCCAGTGTGTGCGTCATTATGTCTTTGGTCTGCTACGTTTTTTAAGATCAGTCAAGAGTTGAAAATCCTCTAGTGTCCAGCAGCAGCGGCTCTACCTGCTCTAGATAAACCCCAGAACTATCCTGGATCACCTGAGAGGTTACAAGTGTTTTCTATTGTGCTGTCTGAATCCCAGCAAGCAGCAGGGCAAGTTCATGGCCAGGACACACACACACACACACACACACACACACACACACACACACACACACACTCACTCACACAAAATTCTAGTTTGCACTCAATTTTCTGCCACCGTTCTGCAAAACAACCAGGGCCACTTAGATAATGCCTATTACAGCCTCCGTGTGTGTGTGTGTGTGTGTGTGTGTGTGTGAGTGTCATGATCCTAGCTGATTAGACAGAAATAGATTAGTCTTCAATGGTCTTCCATAACAGTGACTCAGAATTTTTCAAGTGAATGAGATGATAACTTCATTTGTAGAGCACTTACACAAACACAGTTATGAAGAACAAGATAAAACCACACTGAGCAGATGTTAATGACCCAGAACCACGTGGCTCTGTGTGGCACATCTCTCCTCCACCACACGTCAATGCTTTAACCGGTTGTGCACGTTTCCGACATGTTGACAACATGGAGGATATCGCCTGTGTTACAGTAAATGGCACATTTCTCTATCGGTACCTGGTTGTAAACTAACTGATACAGAACGTTCCCCGTGTTGCATCCTGAGAGGCTCACCCAAACAGAGCGGGGACAGGTTCCTCAGATGGATTTCAAGCTGTCACTTGTCCCCAGCTACACAGCCTGCACGGCTTCATCCCTGAAAGCACACCCTGTACATACAGCGGCTCCCTTCTCCCTGTGATAGCAGAGCAAACTCCAATTTTAAAGTCTGGAGCAGAAATGGTGTCACTGGGAGTGTTGTTTCCCAGCCTGTACGTGTGGGTGCTGATAGGTGTGGATTTGTCATTGTCCTTGCTCTTGTGGTGTGGTTGGCAGTGACACACAACGACATGTTAGGTGTTCAAGTCACTGGTCCTGGAAATGGAATTGCTTGGTTTTGCAGTTGGATTCTCAGGAGTGTTTGGGCCTGAAAATGGAAACTGTCCCTCAGCCAGGTGAATGCATTTTAAAGGATATGACTGAAAGCTAGATCACCCTTTGTTTTTTATGGCAGGAGGAGAAAGATCAACATCTCTGCAGTAATAGTGGAACATACATAATGATTTGTATTTGAATGCTAATCCCTTGTAAACAAATGATCAGGGCATATGGTTGTTACAGCCTGTATTCTAAAAATGTTAAGTTGCAGCTACCCTACAACTCTCTCATATATTGTACACAACTCCCCTTTTGTGTGACGGATGAAGTGAATCTCACTAAAAAATAAGTAGACACACAGAATCTATTTAAAGGTAAAAGTTTAACAGTATGAAATTCAATCTATGCCAGAATGCAGGATGGCACCATTGAGCACTTTACTAACACATTCATGTGTTGTTTTCAGCGATACAAAACACCACTTGGATATGTGAGTTAAAACATACAGGTACATTGCAATGTTGCAGCAGCAGCATTCTCCATTTTGTCATCGTGAAAACATTTAAAAGCCACAAAGTAATTTAACATACTGATTTAGTATGATGTGGAATTCTATTCAGGTTATGTTGTTTTGTTTTTAATTAATTAGTTCAAACTGCTTCAAAGAATCTCTTCAGCTACCAAACACCAGTAGGTCTGATACGTCCCAGTTTCTTTTCCCACTCTGAAGCCTTTCAGCTCCTTCTGTGCTGTTGCCACAGTGAACGTTGACACGAGAGACCAGGACAGGAGGGGTCCTCACATCCAGAAGCTCCTCATCCTCTGGTTTTTCTAGAATATATAACCAAACATTTTTAAAAACTCCCCAAAATATTGTTTACTGCATTTAACACTGAGGAAAATCCTTAATAAGCTGATCAGGTCAGGGGGCTGTAGTCTTGATGTTTTGAGTCACCGGTATTCACCCCAGTCAGATGATTCTCTGCGACTCATGATGTCCCATGGACGGTTCGAATTGATCCTGCACTTCTGAGGCACGTTTTCAACGCTGATCAAATCAACCAAAAAGCCTTTCATCCAAATTACTACCACAATCTTGTGAGTGACCCACTGAATTGTTTTCCTGAACCATCTAACCAGTGCGGGGAGATTTGAGGAGACTGCAGACAATGGTAGACACTGTTGTTTAAGGGCGGCTGAGACTGTGATGTCACCAATAAGCATGTGGCTTGTTTGGTTTTCTGGTGTGTTTGTGTTGCTCAGCGTCGTAATGAGTCGAGCAGTGGGGACACGGAGACCGAGCAAAACAAGCAACACTATTAAACTGTCCCCTGTTAACAAAAGTCACAGGGGTAAATTAATATTTATGATACTGGCATGCAGACAATGGGCCCAGGGCAGATGTTCCTCTGTCGTAGTAAGTGTATAATAGTGGTGTAGTTCTGTTGTGTTCATCTGTAGTTTTTTGTGTGTCCCCTGGGTCTGTGCCCAGTAAGTCATTTAGGTAATTCTTCTATGCTGGCATGTCCTAGTCTTTTGTAAAAGTCAGATTTGATACTGGGTTTTTGAATTAACAGATTTAAAACAGTATTTCACCTTTGCATAGCTCTATCCAACAAACACTGAGCACCATTCAAACTTTCGGGGTCAGACTTAGGGCTACATTAGGGTAAGAATTAGGGGTTAGGGATTTGGTTTTAACGTTTAGGTTAGGGTATGGGGGGCTAGGGAATGCATCATGAATAATGGATTATTGGATAGAGGTACAATGGTTGTGTGTGTGTGTCTCTGTGTGTGTGTGTGTATGTGGGTGTGGGTGTGGGTGTGGGTGTGATTATGCAGAACAGTCTCCAGAGAGCTTATTATCAACCTTTGTCGTCAGTGACCTGCCTCACTTCCGCTTCACACACATGCATACAGAGTCATGTGTTTACAAACAGGGATAGGTTAAAAATAAATCCCATATGTGCAATAATATGCCAACACATATCACTGTGTCATCACTCACACTCTCTCTCTCTCTCTCTCTCTCTCTCTCTCTCTCTCTCTCTCTCTCTCTCTCTCTCTCTCTCTCTCTCTCTCTCTCTCAGTTTCCCTTTGATCGTTCTCGATTTCTCTGCGTGCTGAATCCTCACCTGAGTTATGTTTGAATCAGCTCCTCCTCAAGGTCACAGAGACAGAGACCCACACACCGGATACACTGACAAAGAGCCACAGAGCGTCTTTAGTCCACTGAGGTGCATAGACCGTCTAAGAGTTTTGTGTGTATGTTTCATGCCTGCTGTTAAACACATCTCCTGGGTAAATGAACTGAACTGAATGGGTTCCTGTAATGACCCGTTCATTTCCTGGTTCAGTTAAACACAACACAACACATGAAGAATGTCTAAATAACAACGAATAGGCAGAACACAAAGTGAACAGAATCTTTCACTGCGAGTGAACGGTTTGTGTTCAGTGGTTCATCAATGGAGCGAACTACACACTGAATATGAGATCATATATATGATAATATATGGTTCATTTAAAAACCAATCCATTTTTTAAATATCAATAATTATGAACAAAGACTTTGGCATGTTCTTCAAAGCGACAGCAATTTCCTGTTCTGGAAGCGAGAGGTTAATGAGGGATGCATGGAGGTCGGCTGTGTTTCAGTTCAGTGAGTAAAAGACTAAAAGGTCTGAACTTTGGTCAATTATTGAATGACTCAGTGAGCAAGTCTGTTGAGCTGTTAAATGAATGATTCTAGAGGTTGTTACACATATTTTGGCTCAGGTGTGGGCCTAAAGCAGGAAGCAGTTGGACTCAGGTGTGACTCCATTCTGCCATGAGAACACATATCTGTTTGTGTGTCTGTGTTTCTCAGACCTCAAAATGTAAAGATGTGTCTCGTGCTTTTCACTTTATTTGAAACCAGAGTCTGCGCAGCGCTGACCCTGGATCAGAATCATGGTACAAAGGTGCCACCCAGTCACACACTCAGCCAATCACGAGTCAGTCTCAGCTGTCTATCATGACGTATCCCCCCGTTTGTATTCTATCAAATAACAATTCAAATTGAAAAGGAACATTTGAACGTAATAGAAACTACAGTGAACAGTGAATCCCTCCTCGCTGGTCAAAGGAAACCACAGCGGCTGTCTTGTTTGTGAACTGGTTTGGATTCCTGTTCATTATCGCTCGCTGTATTCCTGCCGGTGCCCGCTGGAAGACTCCAAACATATCAAAGAGAGTAAATGAGTTGGGTAAACAGTGGGGGAGTGTTTATGCGTCTGCCAGCGGGAGCGCTGCGTGACCCAGAGGACAGTGTGTGAGGGCTGATGTGTATCGGTGCTCAAAGTAACACAAACATCCGAGTTCATTAACTTTAAATGTTGAATAGAAAATATTTGAAAGGCTCCTATGCTTTTCATGAAGGCAATTAAACTAGGACAGAGATGGAAAAACGGTTAAATAAATGTGTCTAATAATGAAACTCAAATGCTCTCAGTCCCTTTTTACATTTATTACATTGACTGTGACTATATTTTCTGGTTTTCCAGTGCTGCTCTAAATAATCTTATTTAATTTCAATTATCTAATGTGGACAATGTGTGTGGAAGTGTCGAGTCAAGTAGGATTCAGATAAACTGCTTTCAGACCTGCACTGAACTCTGGGTAATCTCCCTACATTCTCTTGTGGTCAGTCTATGAGCATATGTCCAAGTCTGAGGCTCCGGATGTCTCCAGAGACTCTTCTGCCCTTAGGTAAAACTCTGGATAATGTCTGAATGAACCCATGTGAGAATATAGCTGGAGATTATTTGAAGGATTCAATGCAAGCGAGTGGGGGAGTTGATGACATGTGACAGATGCAGACCTGACTCTGGAGGAGGCTCAGAGAACCTCCAAGGTGAACCAGGGACCAGTTTCAATCTCCCTGAATTCAAAAGGCAGCAGCTGATCAACCAGAGGAAGAGACACATGGGAAGAGAGCAGTTACACTGATCTGGACTGGGTAGAGGAAAGTATCTGAAAATACTTGTGCAGTACTCTGTCAAAGTGTACTTTGCCAAATTAATGGATTGCGATATTTGCTGGAAAAAGGAAATCGAAATAATTAGTGTGATTCATCTTTGTTTTATTTTCAGTATCAATCAATACTTTGTGTGACTCAGCAGCTTGTTAGCCGTGAGCACTGACTGTTCCTGAGGCAGTAGCTGCACAATGCATTTATACATAGAGTTATATCCACAGGGACTCAATTAGATGTTGTTTGTTTTATTGTAATGTGGAGAATTGTACATCTTGGAAGCAGGACCCAGGAAGAATATAACAGTTTTATATTTGGATGTGTATAATGAACATTGTGCTTCTTGCTTTATGGAGCTTGTGGCTTTCTGTCTCTGCACTGAATTCACTGAGTCATGTAGAGTAAAGTAGAGTCAGTTGTCTTCCATCTTAAAAGGCGGTGCAGTACATGCAAGTGAGCCCTGCCACAAATTGTGATGTCGGGTAGTGGTCATCAAGCCCTTCTGTCATGTCCTTGGTAAATGAAGTGATTGTCACCACGAGCTGAAGACAAGATCTGAGTTTACTAGAGGAGAAAAACGTATATTGCAACTTCAAGACAAATCACTCGATCACACAATCCATCCATCAAAACTAGTTAAACAACATAACACTGTAATACTGTCCCTGTGATGACACTGAACACAGCAGCAGTGGAGGCCTTGTGGAGGATATTATTATATCTGCCGCTAATGGATTTCCTCATAACTGTCGGATTGGTTGCCACCAGATGTCCTCTGGCTAATGACATCCCAGTATAACTCACCCAGCTGTGAGGACATTAAGAGAAAATGAGTTGCTTGAGGACATGTCACTGATACCAACATCACCCGTTTACAACTCTGCCGGGTTTTAATATCTGCACAACTGTTAAGCACCATGTCCCGAGCTGTGATTAATAATGAGCCCTGTGTGTGTTTGTGTGTCTAAGTCGAGCAATGAATCCCTTCATGATGCTAAAACACAGGATGAGGATGTCTGCTCCACTTTGAGCTACCTAACCTGTTCAAAGGCTTCCAGGATGAAGCTCTTTAAAAACCTGCCGGTGTGTAGGAAGCATTAGTCCAATCAGCCGTGTGCTCTTATATGCTCAGTCTCCTCACGATCCCCCCCCCGAGTCCCCAGTGCCAGGCTGCTTGCAGATGGCACCTCCCTCACTGTGCCCATCCATCGCCTGCAGTTCTGCCCGAATACAAATCAATACTTACCATGAAGGGGAGAGGGCTGATGGAGCGAGGGAGGTGCACAAAGCAAAGGGAGTGTCGGGAATAAGGTACTGAGGGAAAGACAAAGATGAGCGAGGGGAAAAGGGGTTGTTGGGTTGAGGGGGAGAGGAGACAAATTATTGAGCAAAATGAAAGGGATGGAAATAGATGGGGAGAGCGTAGAGAGAGGGAGGAGGAGAGTGTGGATGGAGGATTAACGGTAGAACTAAAGTGATATGAAGGAGGGAGCGATAAATGGAAGGATAAGAAACAATCGACTGCACCAAGGAGGAGAAGAGAGAAACACAGAGGATGATGGGCAGAAAGAAATGCAGGGATTTCTCTTTTACTGACCAGGCAGGGAACAAGAGGGCCACCCACAGGGAAAGGAAGATTGAAAAATAGGGGGAGCTGAAAAAGAAGGAGGCAGGAGAGAACAAGGGAGGGGGGGGGGGGGGGGAGAGAGGAGAGAGTGGAGAGGAAGAATCCCAGTAGGTTTTTCCGCAGGGTGAACTCAGCGAGGCGCGGTGCAGGGCAGAGCCGGGCCGGGCCGAGCTGGAGGTCCTGAATTATTAAACACAGTATTTTGCTGCCAAGCAAGCGACTGCAACCGTGTTGGATGTGTCTGCTGAGGAGGCAAAGGTTGTGTGTTTATGTGTGTTTGTGTGTGCGTGTGTGTGTGTGTGTGTGTTTGTGCGTGTGTGCTCAGATGAGTGTTTCAGTTATGTAAGAGTTTCATTTTTGCTCAATAATCTTTATTACCGTATTTTGTGTGCAGTTGATTGTTGCTTTGTGTGCGTGTGTTGTCATCAGAGGGTGTGTATTCCTGTTAAGAACCACTAATTAATGAGGAGGCAACTTGAGAGCTTTTGTTTTAACTCCCTGACTCAGTGGACAGCGATGAGCAATTTTAGACAAACACACACTTACTGTGTGTCCTACTGGTAGTGTACTTACTCAAGGCTTTCCATTACATTACAGAATTGTTTCTTCTCTTGTGTAGTAAATGGAAATATAATGATGCTGGATTATAATCACCCTGAGGTTTGAGGAGGTGGTCATGTGTGAACGATGCAGGACTGTGACACCAGGCATCAGAGTTATCTTTTAACCCCAAAACACTTTGGTTAAGCTCTCGTTAAAGATCCGGGTTTCAGTTAAATGTCGATATTTCTAATCACTGCAGGTTTTACTACCTCAGCTAAGGAGGTCTCCATCTTTATATGTTTGTTGGTTTGTGTGTTTGATGTTGGAAAGCTTATTGAACATGTTGGCAGGAGATTGGCGATATCTCAAAATGTTCCTTGATTTTCCAGAGAAACATTTTCATGGTTCCTTGAAAACATCTGGCAAAATTAGGAAACTGATATGGTGTGTGCAATGTGGTTCAGGGACTACCACAGATGTGATATTTCGGCGGAGAACAAAAAAAAAAACTGCCAGAAGCAAGTGTTTCATTTCAAAATAGAACCCACATGTGTCTTAGTTGACCAGAGTGTAAATCTGATGGCATTACCTCTTTTCTCTGCTGAGCTACATGGAAACCCTGGTTCTTCTTTCCTCCAGAAGGGGATAATGATTCTGAAGCTCCTCACTTGTGCAGCCGATAATAGTTAGAGAAACAGTTTGGTGAGTATTAGCTAAACTTACATCAGCACATGGATAATTTACGACTTAAAAAGCACCATCGTCTTCACAGGCTCTCATTCATGCAGCTCCCTGACCTCACATATCACTTCTCTCCCAGATTCCTTCAGGCCGCTGCCCTGATCCCAGATAAGATAAACCCTAGGAGAGATTTAAGTGCCGTCTGTGTGATATATTACTGTGGATCTTGGTGAGATTGTCATCACATACATGTTTTTTCTAATCAGTGACAACAGTAGAAAACCCACTGATTTACACGTTGTGAAGATTTGCCCTAAATAGGTTTTAAACCACATTCTGTCAGCCAACAAAAGTGTTGTGGAGCAAAAGCTGAAGTTTTGGTTGAAATTGAGATTCTGCCTCAACCCATTAAAACCAAACTTGAATCATGGAACAGGGACGTTTTCCTTCCATTCCAACCCTGCTGCACAATTTCTATTTCTGCCCATACATGTGCATTTGCATCTGTTTATTTGCCAGGTCCACTTTTAATGATGCATAATTCCTCCTCATTCTCCACCCTCCCCCCCATCACTCTCTCTAAACCTCCTCCCTTCCTCTCATCTCTCACTGTTCTCTCTGGCCTCTCACTCACCTGCCTTTGTTGCTCGTCCCTTCTCATCACATACAATATAACACATCTAGCATCACCCCACAGTGTGAGAATGAAATGAGCTGCTGCTGGTGTACCTAACAACCGTACCTCAAACACTTCGAATCCCTTCCCCTCATCTTGGGGATGGTTAAGTGGTTTTCTCCTCAGCTTCAGTAAAGGTGTCTATGGGGAGATTTTTTTTTTTTTTACACCACTAACACAGATGAGTCACCTCGATTAGACTGGAAGTTCAGAGAATCACTGATTGGCAGGAGAAGAGTGGCTTCTTTCTTTCTCTCTCTCTCTCTCTCTCTCTCTGTCTTTTCAGCTTCTTTCTCTCTCCTACACAGCCTCTCCGTCTCACTCCAGTTGTCTGTCCATCTGCTGCCCTCTCTGCCTTTTCCTTCATCTCCTACCTCCCACCTCTCAGCACCCTCGTCTCCCAGATGATTACTTGGCTCCTTGTGATGTAATTGAGTTTCGAATCCGAGAATTGAGCCTCTGCCCTTGAGGAACAGAGAAGGGGGACGTAATTACATTCCGGTTCTGCTGCAAATGATTCTGCTAATTCGATATGGACTGTTTTCATGCAGTCAGCAGCAGAGGTGGTTTGATGGATGCTGGAACAGGAGGAGGTGTGACTGGGCCTGTCTGCATGCAGCTGGACTAAGAGTCAGACATGAGTCCAGTGTGAACAGGGAGATTTAACACATGTATATGTTTAGAACCATCACAGTCAGCATCATTTTCAATGAGATATTAAAAATAAAGAAAAAATATAGCCTTTTTTTAACTGCTAAATTTAGTGTTAGTGTCCTGGGCTGATAAGCACACACACACACCATTTAATTTAATAGTTTTAATATGCAAAGATGGCACAGTTTCTCTTTCCTGCATAAAGTACGTAAGAAAGTTCATTTTTACGACAACAGGAAAACGTGCAGGACGTTATGACGAGGGGTGTGTATGGGTAGAGCGTCCATGAGGCGGGACATGATGAATAAGTTCCCCCGAGGAAACCATTCATGTGTTTTTATTTACAGCACAGCAGCGTCGGCCCTTATCATTCTACATCTATGGCTCCAATTTTACATCCTGATATATTTGTTCTTTTGTGCGTCTGTCACGTTTACGAAAGGTCATCAACGCACCTGCAGAGAATCTTCTAATTTATTTTCACATTGGCTCATTTGGTCCTTCTCCAGAGAGAGTCCAGAGAGGGTGAGGAGGTTAAAACTCCGACATGTGCGTTCTTATACACGACCTGTCCAGAGAAATTCTCCATTGTTCAGTGCATGTCTGAAAGCAGCTATAGATACATCTGTCAGATGATAAATCACTAAACCCCCTGCAGGGCATAATTGGAACACATTTTTGCAGCATACAGAAAAATGATGTTTTGACAGATTACTTTATTAAGTAAGTTTGGGCAGCATTTGGTATATTCTTCGTGTGAGATGTTTGGGTTTACTTTACACTCAAATATCTTATCTCAAACGTAATAATACATTCATTTAATTCTTAATAATCGTATATTTAACTCTTATGCTGCTCGGTGTGTCTTCTGCCAGAACATTGGTGGAGACAGACAGAGGAGAGAGAGTGAGTGATGAGTGAGAGAGCCTGGGTGTTAAGTGTTGGCTCCGGCCCCGACTCTTGCGTAACTCACTGCTAATTAGGATTTAACCGCTGCCAAGTTGCAGTCGTTGTTGCAGCTAAATGGTGAGCTGTGTCGGTGCTGGCAGGACATCAGAGTGGACCGTGGGGAACGTGAAGCAGAAAGGAACAGCACAGAACAGCTACACACAAAAACAGGGGGACTTCACCTGCCACGTGTGCGACGGCCGTACACTGGAAGGATCATTTGATTCGGGTTAGGATTATTGTTTTGCTCTCTAGTAGTGGATCAAGTTGCCAAACAATGACAAAGACGTGAGAGCTGATTGAAAACACTTATATACGATGTGAATTTACATATTGAGACAGACAGACAGACAGACAAACACACACACAGTATGGGACTCTTGTTGAGTGTTTCTTTTGCTTTTGCTTCTTCGTGCACCTTCTCATCTACCTCTTCTCCTCCCTCAACCCCATTGATCATCACACCGCTTCCATTTCTGTCCTCCTCTGTTCATATCCACCTTATGAAGCTCCATGTCTTTACCCTTAAAAGCCTCCAGGGCGAGGTGGTGTAAACAGAAGTAAATGACAAAACTAATTTGCAGCCGGCTTGGAGTAAACTTTGTTTTCATTAGTTTGCTCTAAATTAACTGACTTGGATAATGTCATTAATTCGTTTGAGCGCACCTTAACAAACCTGAGAGGATCAGATGATATGACGATGAGGATCGGCCCAATAGTTTCTGAAAGGATGACATGAGAAAGTGGCCAGAAGTAACATACAAGGATATATTAAAATATTTGTGCTATCCCTTGGAGAAGAAGTTGCCATCATGAAAAATAAAATCACAGAAGCCAACCAGAACCTTCCCAGTGGATAAGTGGGCCTGCGTTCCCTGATCCCTGTAACTCTTTACATTTCCTCCAGATCCTTGTGGTTTTCTCCCATCCTCTCCCATATCCCTCCCTTCTCGCTCCTCTCACACTTCCTCCTCCTTCCAGCTTTTTTTCCAGCAGTCTTGTTAGCACCGGTCATGCACACTTGCCTCCATGATTAACTAACAACCCAAAGGATGCTGCACAGAATAATGTCTGCTCTCCCAGTGAGAGGCATCGATTGGCTGAGAGCTAACTGCCCGAAACGTACACCTTCAAGAGAGGATTCTCTTTTGGCTTGATGACCTTGTGTATAAAAACTGTACTGAGTTACTTTTTTACAACATACTAAAGTTGGGGGAGACATGATGTGCATGAAAGCAGAAACACGCCCCAAGGTGGTGATGTAGCAGAGGAGATTTAACTGCTTCCCAAATGAGTTTCTCGATGACAGACAGAGCGGGGGGGGGGGGGGGGGGGGGGGGGGCATCTGTTCTTTATGGAGCTGAACTTGTGTTCAAACATAACGGGAGAAAATATGCACGTGTGTGTGTGTGTGTGCACAGGCTGCTTCCCCCAGTAAAGTGTTGCTTGGCATTCTAGCTGACTCACTTCATCGATTGTGAATCCAGAGATTCAGATAAATTATTTATTACGCAGCACAGACGATTTGTTATCCCATGTGTTCCTGAGCAGTCGTATCACCGTAAATCTGAGGAAACCTACAAAACTAGGTTAAACCACGACAGGGTATTCCGGCTCAGTGCTACTCTGAACTCTCATACCAGAGCCTCTACTGGAATGTAGATGGTCACGCACAGAGGCTTTATGCATCCACGTGCCAATTATCACTGGTCACAACCCACCATGTTACTGCATGTTCACCCGGTAGTGAGAATTCACAAGATTTAACACAAAGGGCATGTGGGGTTAACGGAAGAAAGAAATGGTTTTCTAGAAGAATACACCTTCACTTTTACGACATGTATATTGGCTTGGCTCCTGTAGCAACTGGATACTCCTGGAGAAGGGTGCGATTGGCCATTAAGCCTTAAAGGACCCATCGAATGGCCATTTTACCATTTTGGTCAAAATACCACAAGGATCATTTAAAACAGCCTTTTACCCTGTCTAAAACAGCCCTCCTCAGATTGACCTGTTTTGAGCGATTTGGACAAGCAATGTGTTCAATATTTATAAACTTAGAAGAAACAGGCGACCAGTATTCTGTAGCTGTGACGGCTCAAGGGTTCCAGGAAGAGGTGATCTTCCCCATTCTAATGGTATCTTGCCGAATTTAAGATTCATGTTGAAAGCTGAGGCCTGTGCAAGTAAAGCAAGACTTTAGAGGTTTGTTAAGAACATATGTTAGGTATGGACAAAGCAGAATGCTCCACAATATGCTTTCGCTATCAAATATTTGCAAATCTGACAAGCTCACAAGCCTTTACAGCTTAATCTGACCAAAATGGACAAAAGTAAAAAGGGTAAACCATCATGACATGCAGAAGGGTGAGAAGCGGCACCCTGTTTGGGTTTGCCTGTATTTGGTTCTTGAGTATAATCAACCGCACTCTCCTCTCGGCTGCGCTTCTGGACAGTCCAGATGGGTCAGAGGTCTCCAGAGACTCTGTGTGTGGGAGACAGACAGTGAGCTCGTACGTGAGAGAGAAGACAATTGAGAGACTTGGAGGAGAGAGAGGGAGACTCTGGGTGATGGTGTCAGAGCGAGACTCAGAGAGATAGCATATATGTGTGTGTGTGTGCGCGAGTGTGCCCTGGTGGGCAGTCATGTGTTACACACCCGGCCTGAGTAGAACCAGCTGTCTGGTATCAGTGGTCTGACCTCTCCTCTCCGCTCCCTTCAGTGTCCCCTGGTCCCTCCATGTTGTTCTTTTCCTTGTGCTTCTTCTGTATTTATGTAAATGAAGTGAAGCTGAAGTGGAGCTGCTCTTTATCAAATCAGTGGTTAAAATAAATTAAGTAAGTATTCATCAGTACCAGGCAAAATGCTGTGTCACAAATCTGCCAATAAGTCCACCTCCCGACGATGTGGTGATAGACATTGAGACGGGGGATAAGAAAGAAACAGAGCAAGAGATCTGTGTCAAATTAATTAATAATCTGTCAGTCGCAGAGAAAAGGGACATCAGGAGAAAACGATTGAGACGACACAGACAAAGAGCGAGCGGAGCGATGAAAGATCTGTTTACTTCAAACCGAGTCCCGGCTTGCCCTCCAATCTCCTGTTACTATGGTGATTTAACTGCCGATATGGTGTCCCCCGAGACGCTGTCCTGAAAACATGGGGATGAGAGAGAGAGAGAGAGAGAGAGAGAGAGAGAGAGAGAGAGAGAGAGAGAGAGAGAGAGAGAGAGAGAGAGGAGAGAGAGAGAGAGAGGAACACAAGGACGGACAGAAGGGCACAATAGTAAAGGTGGGATAGAGGAGTGCTCTGCTAAATGTACAGTACCGTTCCCTTTACCTCCATGAAACCACTGCATTTATTTTTGTATAACAAAACCAAATCTCTACAAAATACCACAATTGTGTTGATTATTTATACAGTAACATAATTCCATTGGGAAAATCCCTGTTACACACTGTTTTTTTTATGAGCTTATTAAGATAATTCAAAACAACATATAACACCTCAATGCAAATGAAAACGTGAATGTGATTAATAATATGCAGAATTTAAAGAACCACCAATTCATATGTTTATATGAAAAATGTATCAAATGGCCGTGTCTAATTTAAAAGGTGTTGCTCATGTGATTGAGAATTATCCCACATCTCTTCTGCAGCTTCCCTCAGCTCCACAGACTAATATCTAAACTCTTACCTCATTATTTTGGTTTTACTGGCTGCAGCAACACCTTAGTTCAGCACTGTCATCAGTCTGGTTCTTTACCGATGCAATAGGCCGCTATTTAAACAGAAAGAGTAAACGTATGGTGGAGAATTCAGCAGCTGCTGCAGAGCCTGACAGTTTCTTCATTAGCTGGTGGAGACTAAACAGTGAGTGATTCATGGCCAGGAGCAGGACTTTGGGCTTTGAACACTGAAGAAGTTTTCCTTCCTGCACATTACTTGAGAGTTGACTGTCTTCCTTGTGGCATGTGGGTATATATAGATGTTGTGTGTGTGTATATGTACAGTATATATATGATGTGCTCCTGATATGAGTAATCCAACACCATCAAGCAGATGTGGCTACTTTCGTCTGTCAACAAAATACACCTTAAAACACACAGACACTGTTTTCCCTAAACAATGTTTTCACAAACCTTCCTTTGTATATATGTCATGTTAATGTTATAACTAACTTTCTCCTCTCTCTCTCTCTCTCTCTCTCTCTCTCTCTCTCTCTCTCTCTCTCTCTCTCTCTCTCTCTCTCTCTCTCTCTACAGCTTTATCATTCATGAGACACAGCGCGTCAGCCTTTGGATTTGCCGTGAGTTCCAGCTTCCTTTTTTCCTCCATTTTCATTGATCAATTAGTCATAACCTGGGTCCTGGTGATTTATTAATGAATCCCAGTATCCAAAGGGTTATTGGTCCCTTTGTCTCCAAGGTAACGGGGCAGAGACTGTGGTTGAATGTCAAGCTGCTGTTTGTGTTTGCTCAAGAGATTTGCTGCCCTTTGCCAAAATAAAGCTTCTCACCACTTCAAGAAGTGACTTGAGAGTTTGATCAGTTTAAGAAATAATCAGAGAAAATCATCAACACACAGAAAAATGTGATTAGCATAACGTGATTGAAATGTAATGAGCTGCTATCTGCAGTGGGAGCTATCTCTTTATTAAAGAGCAGATTTTAATTAGAAAGTGCTTCTGCTGTTTATGAGAGAGAACAGTTCAGAGGGATAAGATCACAGCAGCTCCTCATGGGTGTCTTTGCACAATGATGTTGAAAATTGGTTTTAACAGGTTTCCACATGTGATGATGAAGATAATGATCATGCTGTTTTTTGGAAAATGAAGCATAAAATCATATACAGTGGTAATCATAGACCAACCACCTATATGGAGCCCTAAGAGAAAGTAAAGCCAGGGCACCCACAGTGAAACTGAAATACCAATCTCTTGACATTTTCAAAAACCCATTTGAGAGTTCCTCCCATGCAAAGACGTTAACTAACTCTAATGCTCCAGCTTCCCGCTCTTTCCTTTCTCTCCTTGGTCACTTGATTTCTTCTTGTGTTGCAGTTCGATGCCTCACTGGACGTCATGTCATCATTCATCGTCCTCTGGCGCTACAGCAATGCAGCAGCGGTGCACTCTGCGCACAGAGAGTACATGTGAGTACAGAACACAGCACTGAGATTGATGTTGATGTTAATGAGGTTAATGATGAATCGATTAACCTATGAGTTTAGACCAGGAAGCGAACATAGGGACGAGGCTTTAAGATGTTTCATATATAACTATGGGATCCAAACAGAGGTGCTGTAAGAAGGCAGGTGAATTTAAACAATGGGCGATCAGGCAAATACACAATAACAAACTTCAGAGACAGCGTCCGTATGGCCTGTCTACCACTGAGTGTGTCTGACACCCCGGTGGTGGCTTGAGGGATGAACACGTCTTTATCCACTGCTTCACTTTCTGAGAGTAGATTGAGGCAAAGCAGCTCAGGTGTGCAGGCGAGGTGGGGGGAGAACAGGAAGCAGGAAGCCTCATACAGCAAGACACAAGGAAGAGCTTCCACTTGTCACTGTTTGTATTCATCTCCTCATCAATCTATCAGTTACATTAATCTTTCCTTCCCTTGATGGAACAACCAGGTTTGATTAAATTGATGATGATGTGAACGTCTAGCATCTGCTGCAGGTGTAGATGATAAATAGATGTGAGGATGAATGGATGCCGAGAGGTGTAGTGATCTGTTTCTCAGGGTCTTGTCTCTCCATCCTACTCCTCTTTCATATCAAGAGTTTGCTGGATTTATTACTGACACTTTAACACTTCACATTATTTACCAAGGCCTGTTATATTAGGCTTTTTCAGTTGTTTTATGCAAATACCCGGAGCTCAGAAAGAAAGTTTTTTAGCATGTCTGTTTATTCATTTCGCATTGAACTGAGTAACTCACTGTAATGTGAGTGTACATCACTGCTTAACGCTCGCCTCCACCAATCAGTTGTCAGGGCCGCTGCCGCTCAGGAGAGTTCATCAAGTGTCTGTCAGGTCGCTGAGAGCCTCCTTCGTCTTACTTCAGCACCTCGGCTTGTCTGGCAGATTATGAGATATCAAGCTGCCACTCCACCTACCATTAACACACACGAACACACACACACACACACACACACACACACACACACACACACACACACACACACACTCACACACACACACACACACACACACACACACACACACACACAGACTCTCTCTCTCACATATCCACATGTGCTGTATTTAAACAAAGAAACAGACGCATATCACCTAGATGCTAGAGAGACAGAGAGCTATTTACACCCATTTGAGAAAGTTGGGGCCGAGCAGATGAAGAGATATGATGTTGTTGGTTGGAGAGTGAAGTGAAATCTCGTATTCCCATTATAACGTTAACTATGTGGTCTGCAGGAGTCGCCCAGTTCCTTTTTCTTTAATGCATTCATGTTTTTAGCACTGAAGACCAATAATAGTTTAATTTGTCTTACTGAAACTCGGAATTGGCACGAAATTAAAGTGATTTTTCAAGGCAAGAAGAGAAGGAAAAGTTTCCTTTTTCTCAGTGAATTACAACAGTTTCACTACAAGCATCAAAACCATGGGGGAAAATGCAGGAGAAATACACAAGCACTGGGAGACAAGTGTCACTGTGCCAGTGTCAACCTTTTAAAGTTGTTGCTTGGCTCCACTTTGTGTAACAACCTAACCCTCGCCCTGTCTGTCTGTCTGTCTCCTACAGAGCGTGTGTAGTTCTTGGGGTCACGTTTGTTCTCTCGTCCTTGTGCATCCTTGGAAAGGCAATCCATAATCTGGCAACCAAGATGCTCCCAGAAGTGGTAAGAAAGCACACACGCACACATACAAACACACACACATATACAAATTATGTTCATATCAGAAAAATTAAATGCACAATATATGTTTAAAAAACCCGTGCAAGGTTTGATTCTACTGCAGATCACATGTCACATCTTTATCTAACCTTATCTTATGTTTATCTAACCTTAACCATAACCCTGTACCTGAACTAATGTCATTGTTGCTAAAAGATTGAAGGTATTACTTGTTGTAGAAGTTATGTCGGGAATTAATCTCCTGCTCTCTATTCCCGAAATAATGGACACTTAGTGTTCCGCTCTTAAATGAGAAGCAAGTTCAGGCTGAATTAATCATCAGTGGTGTTTCCATCATCATCACAGCTGTAGTGTGATTCTATTGGTTAATTGTGAGTAGAAAGTAGTGCACATGCCATGAGCATGATGTTCCATGGTGCCGCTGCATAATATATTTATTTCTCATTCAACATTCAAAGCCATAAGTACCAGATAGTGCACTATCAAGTGATTCCAGAAACTGAGCACGATATTTTTAGAACTGTCCAAATATTGATGTATATCACAGTGAGCCAGTTGTGACGTGTTGTCAGACTGAGGGCAATTTCACACCTTATATCATTATAATAAAAAAGAAAAGATTCACACAGTAAAATATCTGGTTTGTCCGATCCAGGTCGAGAGCAGCTCTTTCATAGTTGTAAGTGTTCTAGTTATAACTTTAATCATAATGAAACAATAAGAGGGGTACACAGATGCAGGTGTGGGTGAGTTCCCGGCAGCCTGCACACCCAATACACACATTTATAAAGACATTAGAAAATGGATGAATGTGAACAATACCCATTTAGTTTGAATCAGGGCAAACACACCCAGCACATGTACACACAGGCAAACACACACACACACACACAGACACATCATTTATCCTTGTGGGCTCTGTGTCTTTTTTTAGCTCTGTGCCGTTGCTTTTTAGACGTCAGAGTTTTTGTCTCCCTCCACCTGACTTGTTTTCCTTTTTTCCTCTTTGGCACATACACACACAGAAGCGCAGACACACACAAACACACACACACACACACACACACACACACACACACACACACACACACACACACAAACACACACACAGACACACAGCTCTCTAGAGGTGTTAAGACTATGAATAAGGCTTGAAAATAGTCTCTTCCTTCTGTTGCTGGGGCACTGCCCAGTTCTTCCACCCTCACACACTTTGGGGAGTGTCCAGCTCCTCGTTTCCAGTTCTCTACTTTGAACCCTGATTTTTTTGGCTTGTCAGATATTTAACCCTCACAATCTGTCCAGGTAACTAACTAACCGGTGTAGCACTGGCACCAAGTCAAATCTGCAATCTGGGTTAGGGTTATCTGCATCCTCACCACAAGATGCCACCAAATCCCCCTCACTGAAGTGTCCTATAACGTCGCTTCAAAGCTTTAAGAGCCACTTCCTGATTTAGCTAAGGAGCCAGCAGGTCCCTCACCACCCAGAGTATCTTCACTTCCCCCAGTTGATGTTGTTTAAAGTCAACACACTCTAAAATTAGAGGACATTTGAGACTTATGGAACCAACATTATTTATTCATTGACAGCATTCAAAGAGTTTTTCTAAACCCTGTGGAGTCTTTTTGTAAATAAATAAAAAAGGTCTGTCTATGTTAGGTGAGTAACATACTTGTTAAATCAGTTTCCTTCCTCATAACCCATTTTTAAAGTAGATTTTTCTTTAAACACATATTCAAACCTGTTTTGTTTATATATATGTTTATGAACGTTATCTTCCATGTTGTACCCTGTACCCTGTACAACATGGAAGATAGTAGCTGGTACCCTGAGCTGAGAGGGGCCAATGGCTGATTGCACTAGTCAGCAGCAATGATAATTGTTTATGGCCCCCAAGGTCCCTTTTGCCCAGGGCCCCCAAAGTCATCATGATAAATTAAGTTATATAACTGTTTTGAATTTTTTATTTCCAACAAATTAGTTTCTCAGATGCTTAAGTGTATAAGCACAACCTCCATTTTTATAAATAGGCTTAGGTATGTCAATAGGACATGTTGATAAATTAAAGCTGAATTAATAATAGATTACTCCCTTAAAGTAAAAGTAAATATAGCAACAGACTATCAGGGTACTAAGTTCAGACACAGAAAAGACAACCACTGAAACACGGATTAGAAGGAGAAGCCTATGTCGGCATTCATGTGGATAAACAAGATTTGAGGGAAGGATGAATGTGGGGAGGCTTCATGTGAGATTGTTTCATTATCATAGTGGACAAACAAAGTGTGTGTCCTGTTGTCTTTAAGTGTGTGTTTGTTATGATTGAAGCCCCTTTGACCACAAACCAAAGAGAGAACGGCGTGAGACTGGAGCCGGTGGAGAGGCGGCAGAACGAGGGCAGCAGCTTCTCCGCAGACTGTGTTTAATGCTCCGGTGCCATTATGTTAATAGGAACTGTGGGTGGTTGGCCTCAGAGGAGCCTCCTGACACCAGCAAGAGCCTATTACCACTGTCTGCCTCACTGACGCTCCCCGACGTCCCTTCAGCAGCTCGCTCCCTTTTCCTATCCCTCATCTTTTCCTTTTTATACTCACTTACACACTTGCTTCCTGACAACGCCATCTGTGCTGCCGACCTCTTCTTCTTCTCTTTCTGCTTGCTAACAGAATTGAAACTCTGTATCCTGGGTATGTAACCCAGTGCATGTAATTGATCATCTATGATTTGAAGAAATAGCTTGTCTGTCTGAATTACTGACACTGGCAGATTTTCTTGGGCAATTTGTAGACGCGGTGGTTTAAAGTCTGGCTACTTCTTAATCTCTGTCTTATTTGTCCAGAGTCTCTCCCGGCCTCATATATATATTTTTTTCCAACTCTCCCTCCACATCCCCTCTCTCTTTGTTTCCCTCAGCCCTCTTTCATCTGTCTTTCCTTAACCTCTCCCTCCAAGCTCACCCAGTCTGTCTTCCTCCATTAACACGTCTATCTTTCATCTGCTTGGTCATTTTCAGACTTTTCACAACAGACTTGTTGGCAGAGGTCTTCATCAGACAGCAGTCAGAAATGATTTATCACAGGTGCTCAGTTTCTACATGTCTGCAGGACAGAAAGAGCCCTGGGGAATACACACTGCTCTCGAGTATATCCAACATCCTTACTAAATCTGCTGCACAATACGTGGACTGTAAAGTGTTGTTATACCCGTGACAGATTGGCTTGTAAAATCTCATGAGTAGACGGAGCATTGCAGATAATGTAGGAATCCTGATTCCCATCACGTCCTGGGTTTCTGCTCTCATAGCAGGCCGTCTGCATCCAGCAGCTGATGAAAACACAGAGAACTCCTCGCCTGCTGGAGAGCGAGAGATGGCAACACATACTGATGCTACAAGCAGATATACACATGAGGGATCACCTGTGAGGAACAGAAAGGGGATCCTGTTCTTCCCCTCTCTCAAACTCTTGTTTTGAAGCCTCAAGTTTGGCGTTTTGTACGGCACCATCTTGTTTCTTTAAATCAAGAAGTAACGTGACGGAGCTCAAAGACACTGTACGCCAACTTACTTACACCTGTGACCTGCACCCATTGGACAGTGCTAGATGTCAATCACACATTATCCATGCCCCAATGCATATTGGCTTTATCGTCTGTTTGACTTTGAATGGGAACAAAATTTACTGAATTTTGCAATCAGTAAATTTTATATTATATATATTTTGGTTTTTATATATATAAAAAACAAAATATATATATTACTGTGAAAAGAACATACACTCAACTTTATGCAGATTAATAATGGCGATCATAATTTAACATAAAATAATATAGATCTATTGCTTCATCATACTTGATAATTTAGATTGCAAAATTTACTGAATTTTGCAATCACTGGAGATGCCCTCTGCTGGTCATTTGAGAGAGTTCAGGATTCAGGCACCACTGCATTGGCTTCACTTTTCAGATCTGCAATCTACCTTCAATTTTTTTTAACAGACATATAAACTTATATAAGCAGATATAAATTAACCCCTGTAAAGTATCTGAGCTGCAGCATTTTCAAAATACAAATACATAGTGCATGTTTTCAATGAATGTGCAGATGCTTGTCAGACAGTTTATTTCAGGCAGACATGTGAAAGCATTTCACATCCACTTTAGTCAAACTGGAGCACATCACTGCACTGACAGGCGCATTACTATTTGAACAGTACATCATATTATTTGTGCAGATACAAACTCCAGTGCAGACAGCTGTGTTATCACATATAGAAGACGACTGGTTTCTCCAAAAACCTTATTCCAAGGTCACCAATAATGAGCTAATGATAAGCTTTAACACATTTAGATCAAGTGTTTGTCAACAGTGTATCAGTTATTGATGTTGTTGATTGATATGTGATTAATTTGCAAATATCTTTAGAACCAATTCACGATTTAAGACTTTTTCTGGCTATATACGATGCTAAGTATTTTGGATATTTAGAACAGTTTCTGACATCAAATGGACCAGACAATAAATCACCTATTCAGGATCATTTGTTTTAGCAGCAGATCTACTTTTCATTCACCCACACAGTCCCAAATCGTCCTCAGACAAATGTGCAGAAGTTCAGATTAAAGAACACAGGTTAGCAACAGAATGAAAGTTTTTTAATTCTGCATGTTAGCAGAGGCCTAAGACAACCATCACTACTATTCACTGGTTGGGAGGTTGGAGGTTAAATTATATAGCACTCGTTTTTCCTTTCTTTTCCTTCTTCTCACCTCCACGGCCAATTAAATGTGAAAGGGAGATACTCCCGGGTCATGCCTTTTTTTTTTTTTGCTGAGCCGTCTTCAAGACTTACGCTGACAACACTACACCCTCGCTGCACTTTGAGGCACCCTCTCGTTGTCCTTGGGTTGACACGCCAAGTCAAGCCTGCATCTTTTATTAATGTCCTCGCAAACCAATTGTTTGTTTTGCTCTTTTGCTTACTGTTCTATCATTCAACGTGCGTAATTCATGCAGCTTCTCTCCTCCTGTCTTTCCACAGGACGACTTCCTCTTCAGCGTGTCCATAGTGAGCGGGTTCACCTGTATTCTGCTGGCCGTGGCCAAGTTCATGCTGGGAAGAGTGCTGACTAGTCGGGCCCTTTTCACTGACGGTAGGATGCCACATACACACACATTCAATAGCACAACAATCATAGTCATTCATCAGACTGTACAATTGCTCTAGAAAAGTGCAATTTTTCTGAGTTAACTTTTATTATCTGAATCAATACTGAGGAGAACATCACTCCTTCACTTATGGGATCAGTTTTTAATAGAGTCAGTCACTTCAGTTGTGTTGGTTTTGAGAGAGAAAAATGTGGTCGGGTGAAACTAATAACGGCGAAAAGCAAACCGTCAGTGAGGAGGAAGGGAAGTAAAAGAATCTGAAACGAGAGACAGGGGTACGTAACAAAATAAAAGAGGGAGTAACAAAGAAATGTGCAAAAAACAGAAAATCACCTTGATGTATTAATTTTATATATATATATATGTTGATACATTTGTATCAAATTCTAACTTCTTAATATTTACATTGTTAAATAAAAAATGAATACACACATGCTGCCCATAGATGCACTGTTTCAATGTGTGTGTGTATGAATGGGTGAATGGCAATACATAATATCAATATATATATAAATATTGTTAAGTGGTCATTAACATAATTGTTTACAAATTATTCCCAAAACTCATTTCATATGCTCAATATAAATGCTCAAAGTGTCAGTACGCAAATTAACTGGAAGCTAGAATTGCCCCTGAGATGTTATGGAGTAGAAGTTATGACATAATGACATTCAATTGAAATTAAGTGTGACAGGCCAGGGGCAGGATTAAGACACAGTAACCTCACAAAAATAAGTGTGAAAATCAAAAGAAAACAGTATCTTAAAGAATACAACCAAAACCACAAAATACAGTAAGCGTTTTATGTATTCAATGGTTTAAGTTGCTTATACTACTGAATTGAAAGAAGTAATTGGTTATCACTAGTGGCTCATAGACACAAATAAACAAAAGCACAACACACACATTCACACATTCACCAACACACACTGAAATACTCAGGTCACAGAATGCACTACACATCAATCCAGTAAACCTGAGTCTGCTGTTCTCAGAGCCAGGTTTTATTTCCCTCAAGACTTTACTTTCTGCAGGCGAGACAATAACGCATAGTGCACGCTTTCACAAGGAGAAATGTAATCATGAGAGAACATACAGGGTAACTCAAGTACAGTCAACAATTACAGTAGTCTATATGGACATTTATATCTTTGAGGTTTTAGAAAATCGCAACACAACACTCCACCACTCACAAATATCCTTCATTTGCCAACTGCACGCTACAGGTCTGTTTAAAGGAATACTGCCACCATTTGGAAACTATTTTTCAGTGAATGTATTAATACCACTCTCACGTCTGTAGATTAGCTTAACATAAAGGAGGAACTAAAGACTCCTCAATAAATAATTATGGATGAGAAACAGTATGGCATACAGAGTTGTGTTTATCACTATATCTAACAGCCCTGTAAAGTGCACAGATCATTGGCCATGTTCATTTCTGTGTAGACATGGCCTTATATTTTCCACTTTTTCTCTGTCGCAGCCTTTAACTCTATGATTGGAGCTGTCATGGGATTTTCAATTCTGATCAGTGCCGAGGTCTACAAGCAGCATCCCGATGTCTGGTACCTGGACGGCACCATCGGAGTTCTCATGGCACTCCTCATTTTCGGATACGGTGTCAAGTAAGAGATAAGCTAGTAACAATCCTCTAAATTTATTAGACCTATTTCATTGTTTCTGCCAGGTGCTAAGTACTCTCAAGATACTGTGCCTCCTCACTTTCCAATGAGATCATGCTTCTGTCTCCACAGACTCCTGAGGGACATGGTGCCCCGTGTGAGGCAGACAAGGAACTATGAACGTTTTGAGTGAGAGTTGTTGACCAAAAGAGCAATTCTACACACACACACACACACACAAACACATATCGTACATATCCTGACTGCCTCCTGTTCTCTTCCCTCATCTCTGTCTTTCTGGTTACCTAAAGCTACGCTTCTGCATAACAGAGGGACCTTACACACATATGTTCTCAAACACATGCATACATTTGACATACAAACATATGCTGTATTTATTGTAGATAGCACAGTCACCTGCAAACACACACACACACACACACACACACACAAACACACACACAAACACACACACACAGAAATGTCTGAGAGACCTTGAGAGGAAAGGACATGATTGAAGACCTTCTCTTGGGAAGTCTTCTTTTTAACTCTTCTTCACTTTTGATCCATAAAAACCACAAATACATAAGAAACACTCGTAGAATGAGGAAAAGACTCACGAACCAACAAGAGCAATCTGTTTGTTCAGCCTGTATAATACAGTAGGTGCTGCTAATATGCTGTAAAGAGAAGTAGCTAAACTCCATCTTTAGCTGCCCACTGATTTATTTATTTATCCGATTATCATTATCATCAGCTATACTTAAGTACAGCGGCTCCTTTCATGTAACACAAAAGAGAACCCCTCAACGCCTCACCAGCCTCCTCCCTTCAATGCAGCCACTTCAGATCGTAATTTTTTCCTGAGAGAAAAAGAGAGGGAGTGGAAAAGAGAGAGAAAGAAAGCGCCTCTGCTGAGTCAGCAGCCCTTTGTCCCAAAGGTGAAAAGCAGCGGTGTCCGCGGTGAGGTCAGCCTCGGTCTGAAACCCCTGGGCTTAAAATCAACAGGATTCTCTTAACAACACTTATTTGTCAGACTATGGCAGGAAACCTGATTGCACAAAGCTGACATTATTTGGCCTGTTGGTGTTATATTGCACAACCTTCTGCACTATACAGTATAGTACAATTAGCAACGTTTTCACCAGTAGCTGCTGCCAATTTAGCTCAGTGCCCCGAAAGAAAACACCTAACCACGAAATGAGTTCAGGGTATTGAGCCTGTTTTGTCTAAGTGGCTGTAATGTTTCCTTGCCACTCATTGTACATGCATAGTCTTTTGATTTGTTTACATACACAAACACATACCTTGGTTAGTTATTAACTGTAATCCATAATCAAACTATTTTTTACTTGAAACATTCAGTGACATTACAAAGTTTTACCAGTCAAAAGTAAATAATTTGCAATGTTTTTATAAGGGTGAGATGGAAAAAAGCACATGAATATTAATATTGCTGTAAAAAACCTATCAGGCTTAGATAATTAATAGATGAGAAATCAAAAAATAACATTGGCTATTATCCTGTTTGGCATTTTCTTTATGTACTTGATCAATTCGGGTTATTTGTTACATTTATATATATATATATATATATATATATATATATTAAGGAGGATGAAACCTCACATGAATCTAAGCACAATATCAAAGATGAGGCAGCCTGTGGGAATATCATAATTTACACTGAATATCATTAGCAGAGGTCGTGTTTCCTCCATGTGTCTGCTCTGTTCTGCATGTTCCCATTGTTATCATTCTTTATTATGTGACATGAACAGAATGTTAATACACACAACGCGCTCTGTAAATATGTTTATTACACTGTTCAGGTGCATCGGTAACAGAAGACACTATAGTCGTAGCGATTTAAGGCCAACATAAACAGGCTTTTTGGAGTAGACAGCTCATAGTTGCAGTATGATCTGTGTTGCATATAGTTAAACTTGTTTACTCTGGTGTGCATATACTGTAAATGTTGTTTTACATATTACTGTAGATTATTGGTGAAATGAAACAACGAGTTCTAACTGTACGTTTTTTGCACTGTAAGTGGAAACCTCAGATTGGGTGTAGGTGTGATCTGTCTGTCCAAGGCTCAGCTGTGTTTTACAAATTCCTCTAAAAGCACTTTTTATCACAGAGCAAATCATGATTTTAAATGCTGACAGCGTGTGAAAGCCACAGAAATCCATATTATTTGATTGAACTTGAGAGTTTGGGACACTTGGTGTCCCAAACTCTCAGTGAGACACTGATTCAAACAGAAATTAATTTTGCAGATTGTTGTCCTGTTGAAGGACACTTTTCTAAAAAAATCAAATATAAATGACCTATGTCATTCACAAATTTGATTTAATTTAGTCGACTAATTTTATACGAATGTAATGAGACAAATTTTATGATAAATGAACAGATGCACAAATGCTGTATTATCTGCAAATATATTGGATGAGCTCATTGCCTCCTCATTTAAATTCCATTAAGTGAACGAAAACAGTCTGAGGCCTAGTTTCCGCCTGTGAATGTAAATTTATAATGCTTGTGCGCCCCCTTGTGGTCGTAAGCCACATGGCAAAAGGAGTCCATTAGTATTCAGTGCACTGGAAACCAGTGTGAGAGAGTTGAAATCGATCCCAGGCTGAAGACAGTTACAAGGTCTTGGACAGCGACTCCGAACGGGCCTACATCCACTCTACACTGTAATTATCAATTGTAAGTTGACACACTGGACAAGGTGCAAAATCCTCGGTGTTGTCTTCAGTTGCATTGTTTGAAGTCTAAGCCAGAAACTGAAGGTGTGAAGCTCATACCAGTTCAACTCACCTACAGCACACTGATTGGTAATGCCCCCCCCCCCTCTCCGATGCATAGACGACAATCCTTACCATGACTTCTACAAGCAAAGCACAGTGTTTACATGCTGACACCACCACATAGGCACAGCCACAAGCTCATTCTAACACAGTCTCAGTGACAGTACGCTTTACTGGCTCTGTCGCCCATATGGTAAAACTGTTGTGTTCGGATAAAGTGGAGACTTTCGATCTCGGTAACACAATCCTTTCTACCTCTCTATCGGCACTTTTTTCAGACCACTTCTCTTGTTAAGATAAATGCCACAGAAACGTAGCTCTCGCTCCTCAGTGGTGTTGGAAGCATCTGTGCTCATTGTCAATCACTGGAAAAGTACAACAACTGAAAAAGGGAGTACAATCTGTCTGTAAGCCCATAATCACAACAGTTGCATTTGTATTTCATTCATAAAAAAAAGAAAAAATCCCCCCTGTTCCAGGACATTTTTCAACGCCACACTCCAGCTCACTAAGACTCTTCTATATCTGTGAAAAGTTACTCATGATTATTTATTTCTTGTTTGCACAATCCCTGAACCTCAAATCATTATCGACGAGTGGTACTGAATAGGAATTTGTATCATTCTTTTGTTGAACTAGCTCAGACACAGTTTTGCAGCTGAATGACCTTGTGCCAAATCCCCGAAACCACACGTCCGCTCCGATGACGTTTGTGTAATTTGTAATCGTATCGATGAATGAACTGATTCTTATTATTGCACCAGAAAAGGCATCAACATCAAACCCAATCATTTCACTTCATTTAATGAAAATCAATTATGATAGCAATACCGAAACCACTTCTCTGTTACTATAGGCTTTGCATGGGCTTTTAAAACCCCTTACAGTTGCAGTGGTTATGAAAGCATTGCAACCACACACACATACAACACACATATATGTAACTGAAGTGACAACGAGGCTGACTATGTAACAGAGTCATTATTTATCTGTTTGTACAGTAATGATATCAGTGGTATTACAGAGGATGTAAACACCATTTATTTATTTAAATGAATGATATTTCTTTGTCAAAGAGCGAAGTTTTATTGATTAATAAAGTTCTATCCTGCTTATTCATCAATGCTGTTGAGTCATTGTGTGTTTGTCGTGGAAGGTCAACCTCCAAGGGAAGTGGGGACGAATATTCAATTATCTGATGTGTACTTAAGGAAAAGTAAAATAAAGTTTATAAAACAGTTATGACTTGTATGCACACTATTCAATGGTATTTCAAGTATCACATAAAGATTTCCCTCCCACATTTAAATTCACTAGATCCAGATTTGTATTTGGATCTGTGTATTGGACACATTCATAAATATCAGTTCCATTAACATGTCTGCTAATTGAGTATTGTTTTTTGATGCATAGAATTTGCCTTGAATTGTTGAACTGACAGATTCTATCTGTAAATTTCAGTCAGAGATAGGGAGAGTGTAAAATGCATTGAATGCAGCAGACTTGGATTAAACATATTTAATATAACATATATATTTATTGTACAAAACTGCAACAGTTTTTTCATTTTAAAGTAGTGTTTTCTTTATATGGCTGCTTAAATGATCACGCAATCAACCATGAAAGAAGATTGTAGCTATACACATGACAAAGATAGAAATACTGACGGTTGTTGAAGCTTCCTGTGACTTCCTGGTGGGGGGGCGAGGATCGACCTGAGCATGTGCAGTGTGAGTGTCATCATTAACACGTGTCTGATTAGAAGAGTGAGATCCTGCAGAGTTTCTCCGGTGGCCCTGGATCTGTGAACGTGAATGTGCGAGTGACAACCAGCTGTTAGACACGTGCCCTGCACGAGGCAATCTGGTCTTTAATGTAGTCCCTGCAGGGACAGATGCGAATCAAGGACTGGTTGATGAGCAGGGGGTCAGACTGGAACAGACAGTGTTTGGTACCGTTGTAGGCAGGAAACCCCAGGTCACTGTCGGACACTTCTGATGTTTGACAATCTACATCATTTCTGGAAAAACAAAAAGAGGCAATAATCAGCAGCTAGGGACAAAGTTATAAAGACTAAGATTGTAATGTCAATGGAAATGGTCAAAAGCAATTTACAGTTTTTTTTTGTCTCGTGAACTCTTAGTTACTCTTTCCTCTATTTCAATTTCTAAATTACCTGTTATTTATCGTATATATTTGCAAAATGTCAAATCATGACTGAAAAGGCAGAGACAAAAGACAATGAAAGACCATGGAAAGACAGTGACGTTTGACTTGAAGGCAACCTCTTGAAATTGAATCATATCTTTATATATCCCCGGGTCACCTCACAGTGAAATGAAACATCTTCTCAATATTGATGGCAAAAAGAACAAGCTATATCATTTGCTACTGAATAATGTGAACAAATATTGGGGGAATTCTGCATAAAAGATGTAATTAAGGTCGGTTTTGACTCATATGATCAGTTTTAAATCGAATCTATTGTTATTCCAAAAGGTTTTTCAATGGTATCATAGAAGTCTGTGTTTGTGTGTGTGTGTGTGTTTGTGTGTTTACTCGGCAAAATCTTTAACACTGTTGAGCTATGGGAAAAACACAGGTTCACAGATCCTTCCAACCCTCTGACACGCCTGTTAAAAGGAAATGCCCGGCTCCGCCTTCACATCCAAGACTGGGGCAGAAGTCCTAAAGCAAAAAATATATCAATCTATCATTTTAATTCATAACTCTATTTCCTCTCCATCGTTTAGGCAATTACACAGACAGGCTCCAACCTGTTTCTCAATCAGGCCGCTGAGCCTCTGGAGCATCCCTTCACACGTGAACTCATAGGGAAGGTAGGACTCAATCTGAAAGGTCGAAGCAGAATGTTTAAGATGCAAATAGCTTCACTTCAGTGTGATGGTGATGGAAAATTGTGTGAAGGACAAAGTGAGGAAGGTATTTCATGAAGTGGAGCCTGTATTTTCACTTTTCTGTTTGAGAAACAAGTGAATGAGGCACAAGTGGAAATAATCGTACACTTTGATTGAGAATAGCAGTGAGAGCTTTCTCTACTTCCGTCTCATTGAACATGTCCACCAGCCATACGTACGGCTCTCCTATGGCCTCAACGTAAGGAGTCTGCGATGTCAGCTACAACACAAACTGATCAAGTGTCAGAAAATATCTTCCTGTAAAATGATTTGATTCGTTCTGGCCCATTTCACTGAGGTTTGACTCCACCAAAGGTAAAATGCTCTCATATCTTTAAATAATATATCATAGGAAATGTCACAGCTTGGAACATGAACACGGACCTCTCTGATGTTGGGCTTTCCTTTGAGGAACTCTGAGTTCAAGCTGCTCAGTGGGGGGGTGCAACCGCGGGTTCAGGAAAGCACAGCCATTGGCTAAGGCGTCCAGAGGGTCGGGGCCTTTATATGGGAAGGAAAGCCCAACAAAAACCTACAGACCACAGATAAAATAAAAACATTTTTTTCCACATGTATACAACATCTATTATATGTAAAGTAAGTATGATGAGCACATGCACTTGTTTATTTTCACCACAAGGTGCCAGACAACACCAGCACAAGAAATGACTGCACCTACAGTTCCTGCTTCTATACACAGGATCCATCAAATTCATTTCGCTTATATTTTAATTATTTTCAAACATGATATGATGAGCAACAGCATTTTCTAATGGTTATTCTACAATGTGGACATATTAAGAAACATGCAATGCTGCTTACTTTACACTGATGCATAAACAGAATATGTTACATTCATGATTAGTGCAAATAACTATTTAATCCTTCAAAGCAAAGATCTGTTTGTGTTGCTTGAAATCCCTGCTTCCACATATAACAACATATAGTACTGTGAAAATATTGTGGGCACACAAGGTGATCAGATCCTCAGTCTTCATGCAGGTGCTGGTCCACAAGTTATTCCGTAGCAACAAGAATAAAACATTCAGCTCGAGTTTCAAACAACTTTCGATCAATAACTAAATGAACAAGTAGTAGCTACTTGTGGTTCCCACATGAATCAGATCTCTAAACACCAAGGCCTGATTCCCAAAAAAATGTTATAATGAAAATCCATTTATTATTCCCAAGGGAATTAGTGAAAAAACGATTTGCAATGTGAAAAAGAAATATGCCCCTTTTTTCTGGATCCGCTCCAACAGTTAATTAGTTCTTTCTTGGCCTGTGTTCCATCCTTCAACCAAGTTTCATGAATATCAGTCGTTTTTTCAACCTCTTGCTGACAAACCAATAAACAACTTCCTCGACTGTAATTGAATACAACAAACTTAATATACACAACTAATTATCCACATTAAATGTATAAAATCAGGAAACTACTTCCCATTGCCCTGTGCTCAGAAAGTTTATGACTTTTTCCTGATAAACAATGCTAAATTATTAAATTAATGAATTTCCTGCACAGAACAATGTCTTTTAAAGTGTCAGTCTCAGTATCGTGTGGTTGAGCCACCTTAGAAATGGTCACTTTTCTGGTTCTGTTAAAGTTTAAATCCCTGGTAAAGGTTGTCTCAGAGGAACGATCCCTGGGTTTCAGAAGAATGTTAAACAACTGACACGGAACACGTTTAGTGACTGAATGGAAAGTTCACTGCTGAATGTGCTGCTTGAACTTGAACTGTCTGAGTCTTCTTTTGTTATTGGGAAGAAGTCTAGATGATTCAGAATTCCTCTTATCAATAGTTGCAGATAAGTGTTAAACTCATGCTTTGTGGTCATGTCTTCAACATCAATTTTTCAAGTCCAGGTTGGGGCAGAGAGAAATGCAATGCTTTGTAACATAGTGGAAATATTTAGCATGAGGAAGTGGAGCCTCAGTTCGTTTCTGGATAGTAGGAAGAAGAGGAGACACTTCCTCCATCTTTATACACAGCCTGTGATATAAAACAAACAATCAAATGCTGTAGAAGAAAGACTTATTGAACATGGTGTAGAGCTGCGCTGGGGTCAGCCTGGAGCCACCGAAGGGATTTTTAAGTTTGTGCTTCTGGGCCCAAACTGCATGATTGAAGTCTGGTTCAGTGCCAAAAGTGTCCAACACACATATCATGCATCTGGTGGACACACAAACACATCCCACTTATAATACACTTAATGGGAAATAACATGTACTGTTTTTTAACAACACAACCTGTAGCTCCATTATCAAAACACATCCTCTACAATTAAATATAAGATGGCCAGTGTTGGGGGCGCATTGAACCCCCAACCTCAGCAAGCGGACGCCCGGACATCACATCTGATTATTGTTGAACATTGTGTTTCAGAAGCATTCGCATTAATATACTGCAAACTAAGGCTTTTACAAAGCAGCTGCTGGGATTTGCTCCCACTCGTCCACGAGAGCATCAGTAATGTTGAGTCACAGTGATCTGCCTCAAAGCCAACTTTTCAATTCTTCACAAGAACGTTGGATGTGATCAGATCAGTTGTGTTCTTCCCAACTTAAACCAGAAATGAGATCATAAAAGTAAGAAGAGGAAGCAAAACGAGTGGTTTAAAACCACTATGTGTCTAAAATACACTCTCACTGCTCTCTGGAAGATAAATAAAGGATTAATGATCCATTTATTAATGACAGATAGACTATTTATACATTCTAAATATATCTGTACTTCAAAATTGTACTTGGAAGGTATGTAACAGTTTGTAAGGGTTAACTGAAGCCACTCAGTAAACAGTACTTCTGCTTCACTACTGGAAATAACCACATCTTTTGCAATTGTGTAGCATGATTTGAACGCTTCAGTATGTGCAGCTGAATTTCACACTGAAAAGCACATACAGTCACACATCAGAGTATCAGTGTGTTGAGCTGTTCCCCACCCACACATCATTCCATTCAATTTACAGAAATGTTCATACATGAGACTTACGATTACATGGAGATGCAGTTATGTGGTTGAAGGTTGAATGCCAGCACGAGCAGTATGGGAGTCTCTCATGTACCGCTATAGTTTCCATACACTCCAGCCAAATCCAATCTGCATATTTTTCTCTTCAACCTAATCGTTTTCTCCCAAACTCAAGTGGCAGTGAAGTGTGTCCAATGTTCTCCTTCCACAGCTATGATGAGTGATCACCTTCATCGTAAAAGGTTTTTTATCAAAATGATACTGTTCTCCATGATGACAAATGTCCCCCCCCCCCCCCCCCCCCCCGCAGTGTGAGGGGATGTGTGTTTATAAAAATGATATGAATCATCAGGCCTCCACACTCATCTGATCTCAAGCCAATTTAACTTCTACGCTGTGAAAGAAACTATGCGAAGAACGGTTCCAATCTGGCAAGTTAACAAAAACAAAATCTAGCCCCCTTGTTGCGATTTTGGCCACTGAGAGACATGGATGAGAATAACACAATTGTGGCAGTGAGCCTCATTTGCAAATTATAGTGTAAATCAGGCCAAAGTGAAGGCTCCATGGATACTACACTGTACCTAATCATGCAGCTTCAGAATGCACGATCCAGTATCTTTGAAGGAGTGATGTTCATTCCTCCAGTAACGTACAGAGATGTACAATCAGGGCCGAGGTGCATTGAAGCCGTCCTGAAAACCAGAGGGGCCAAGAAAATCCTGAAGCGGTTTCGCTTCATTGTAAGTGTATTATTCTATTCCTCTATAAATGTAATGTGTTTCAATATGTATTCATACAACATGAGGTCTATGGAACAGAGTACCGTCGATATATGAGTCACTGGTTAAAATGATTATCTTAAAATCTGAGGCTGAAATTGTACAAATTGTTGATTTCTTTATCCTAATATATACCCTTTATATTTTAATACTTTATATTTCGATACTTTATATTTTATTACATTATATTTTAATACTTTACATTTACCTCGGGTCTTGTCTGCAGAGGCTGGCATTTTTTTAACAATCGTCCAAACTAAACCCCTTAGGGTTAAGGGTTAGGGTTAGGGTTTTTTGACAACTGTTGGCGACCACAGGTTCTCTTTAATATCGGAGGAGGAGGGGGAGGTGACACATTGTCTCAGTCAATCTCACAAGAATATGCGACTGATAAGATAATGACACTCACTTGTATTTGATCCAGGATTTCTGAAGTACTTCCTGAAACTGTCTGAGCCCAACGATGCCCATATAGATCAGCTTTGTTTTTGATTTTGACTGACGAGAGGGGCAAACTAACGAGACAGAGAAACAAACCTAGAATGAATACACAGGAAACAATCAGGGAGAAATTAACAAGCAGATTATAACTTTAAAAAAAATACTACAGTGTGATTTTTTCATCTATAACCTCTTGTTTAAATCTAATTTTGTCTTCTCCCACTTTTTATTTTCACAACAACATCCTGATGGACAGCCGTCGGCTCTTCTCGTGTGCAGCCCTCACTTCTTTAGATCAGGTACAGAGGCAGAAAGGTGAAGATGGTGACAGAGGATTGTGAAGTGTGGAGATAAGGTCACTCCACTGGACTAGTTCCCCAAGGGGGCCGGCCACTGAAGGACCTGTCTGCTGTTCTGAAACCTGACTCGTCTCACTGGGCTCCAGGATCTGGGGAGAGGAAGACGTCGTTTGGCAGAATCCAGTCATTATCATTCTCCGTTTATTCATGTCTGTAGGGCTGTGGGCTCGGCCCCAGCTGTTGAGCTCCATCAATGGCCTGTATGTTGTCCCTTCTGATTAGACGTTTGTCAGACCCTGGTGATGAAGATCTGGTTTTCAGTCTTTTGTTTGCTTCTGTATCAAACTGACTACCCATTGAAAAATTGCCAGGAATATCAAGTAGAAAATCTGCCTCCATTGTTATGGTAAACTGCATATCTGGAATGGAGGAGTGCCGGAGCACCACAGACAAAGTAGAGCAGAGCTTAGCAAACAGTCGTTCACAGGATCAATGGGGAGGTCAACATTACGTGTTTGGCTTTTCGCTCTGTGAGGTTGGTTTTGGCTGAGAGAGACAGGGCGTCTGAGCTCGACCCAAATCTCATCCATACTTTGAATTCTTTGGTGAATCTCTGGTGGACTGTGTTTTTCAGAGATGAGTACAGACCCTCCAGACTGGTCCACAGTCTGGTCAGACTCTGCCTGCAAAAATCAAAGAGACACAAATTCACTGCTTTGTTGAACTTTAGTGCTGATATATAAATTCTAAATCTGATCACACTCAAACAGCCACTGCTTTTGTTTAGATAAGCTCTGCTTGTGCACAAACTGCAGGGCGCTTGCACTCAGATATATTTGTGTCTTGAATAGTGCACAGAAGCTTCAGCTCTTCTCCTTGTGCTTCTCTCCACGCTGAAAATGTCTGCTCTTGGATTTTTTCTTATATTTATTTTTGTCAAAATTCCTGAAAAAAAATAAATATGCAAGGGGTTGTGGTGAGAGTTGAAATTGTCCAGCCTTTGTTGTGGGTGTGATAGCTTGCATAGAAAATTTGGTAAAAGCTACAAGCATAAAAAGCACAGAGAGAAATAACAAAAAAAAAAACGCGTCTTGGATTCTTTGGCCTCGTCGTTACCTCCGACGTTTCTTCCCGAAGAGGAAGATCGACCTGGGAGCACAGAGCACCACGATTCAATCTTCAACACAACACGGAGAGGAAGCGAGGGCGAGTTAGACCCAAGCATTAACACAAACATTGCGTTGCCGAGCAGGTGCTATGTGAAATTGAAACCAGCTGGGTACCTCGCAAGACTGCTATAACAGGGATCAGTCCTCCACATCGCCTTCATCCACTGGAGCAACAGCAAACCACAATGGCCACAAGAATGTCAATACAGTGACGAGCAGAACAGCACCATGTCCAAATGTCCAAAATAAATCAGGCTGTTGAAGCAAGAACAGCTTCAGAATAAACCCCAGATGAGCTACGGGTGAAGATTGCTGCTCTACCTCATATCACATTCCAACTATGTTGAGAAACTATATGTTGATATTGTTTCGGTGAGGAAAACAGGCTGTCATCATTGTGGAAGAGCAAAGTTCGTTCGTGAAAGTGAAACACAAACAATGCAGTTTTTGCTCTATGCATTCAAATATAATAAGAGTCAAATGGTAGGAGATAGCAGTACAGACTCCTGATGATCGCTGTATGCATTTCAATTAGTCATTTCATGCTCTTTTTAATTGGTGATATCATTAGAAAAAAGAACTGGAGTAGATTATTTTCTTTCATTTCCATTCTGCATAAATAAACATGAGCTGACCCGAAGTGGGAGATAATGCCACTTTAATGCAAATGTAGCAAAACCACATTAGTTGATTAAAAGTCTTCATTAACATTCGAGGGTGAAGCCCGTGGGTTTTCACCTCCTGCTTGAGGAAGTCAATTTTTTTTATTTTTTTTTAAATCCAACTCTAATTGACAGGGATTCAGCCAATTTGTGGTGTGTATCGATTCTGTCTTTAATAATTCTACAAAAACTCCTGAAGGCCCATGGGAGGAATAATGAGTCGATTCCTTCAGTGAGTCAGCTGCTAAGTTGTTTGCTCAAACTCCTTCCAGCAGTGAAAAAAAATAAATGAATGAAGGAAAATAAGAATCTGTTTGTGTTTCTATGTGTCTGTAAACCTTTGAGCATTGCATGTGAGCTGGCTCTGCAGTAAACACTCAATACTTACTCTACACTGCACAATAAACACAGTGTGCCCAACTATAAACAATTGTACAGTGTGGTGGGATTTAAGATTAAAAATGTATTTTGATTTAATTGATTCTGAAACCATGACAGGGACCTATAGTCAAAAACATTTTTAACGGTGTCTGAATTGTTAATATATTACCCAAACCTTGCTGCTTGTTGCTAAGTAACTGCTGACAGAATGCTTATCCTTTTTAGTTTTGTTTTATATATTTTTTGTATTCATCTACTTTTTATCCATTTTTTTTTTTTAAATACTACATTTAGGCATTGTCTTATGTTTTTTATAATCTGTCACAATGTTATTAACATTTTACGTAAAGCCCTTTGAATTGTCTTGTTGTTGACTACGTATACACAATTAAACTCTCCTTGTTGATTTCACAGTAGCTTCACATCATTGTCAACAGTAACATTGAAAATCAGTTACATCAGTGTTTACTAAAACAGTAATTGGAATACGTTAACATATCAGACCTCAGCTGGAAATAGTCCCCATCAGTTACCACTCATTCTTAGTTGTTTTGACGGACTTGAACCTCTTCTGAGATACACCTCTTACATATGAATTATTTAGCTTGGGGTGGTGTGTGACAGACACTGAAAGGATCTATGGCACCATATATTTAATTCGTTTCATCATTTAGTCAACATGTCCGTTCTTTTCTATTAAATAGCGTTCTCACATGCTGATTAAATGTAATTGCTTTCCTCTGTACTGATCTGGTAACAGTTTTTCACTGTTAAAAACAGACAAGGTGTGAATATAGTTAGAATCCTCCTCTTAATTCGATCACAGGTAATTTAATAGTTATTTGGTGGTTTTGCTCTCTTCCTTCTCCACCTGTAGCTTCCGGAGTTCCTTCAAGTGAGCCACTTGCTGCTGCAGATGCAGGTTATCAGAATGCAGCTGCTTGATGCTTGAAGCTTGCATCTGAAAAGGACAGTGGAGCCAGCTGACCGCTGTGTATCACTATTCAAAGGGTATTCAGTCAATAGATATGTTCTGCCTTCACAGTACAAGCATATGGATTTTACATCTGAAAACATTTTAAAATCACATATGGAATAAATGTAAAACAAACTTGTTTCCTCGTCCCTATTCGATCCCATCTAATCCCCTTGGTTTCACATCTGAAGTTATATTGGCTCCACACATTAAAACCATATGGGAAATGCGTTAGGTTGGTCAGTGAGGTTGGGGAAATTCCAATTTTAATTGAATATAATAATACATATTCACAACTATGATATTAAAGGTGTGCTTACAATAATTTGAGGATTTCAAAATGTTCAGGAGATAATCCACAAACTTGACAAATCTCTTCAAGTCTAAGAGACGTGAGCGGGGAAGTGGAAGTGTACAAAGTAGTTAAAGGCGAGAGAAGACAGAGCGGAGCCGGAAGAATTTAGAGAAATTAAGTCTATTACAACATATTCATTTGAAAACAAAAGATTGTTCTGACATGAAAGAATATTGCTTTTTTTTAAATCTAATGTTAGTTAAATAGCCTGTTTTTAAAGTGTGATTTTCAAAGAAATGGTTTCAATTACTATCTATTCATTGGCACTGCAGTGGCCTTGAACTTATTCAAATAGGAAAAGGAGCCCAGGGTGAAGAGCTGCACATTCACTTCACTGTTTAAAGGCCATGTGAGGAGCAGAGCTAAAGAACATTAAATGACATCTAGATTCTAACAAAATCACTTTGAAATATAATTTTCTTCTCCTTCATGGCCACTCTTTTTTCACCTCATCACTTCTTGTGTTTATTTCTCATCTTCAGCCCTAGGCTTTTCCATCCACACTTTGTCATGCCTCTTCAGTTTTGTGGTTGTAACACAAAACACTTTTGTCCATTCTGAATGGGAGCAGATTAAGGTATTATTGCTGTTCTCATCAGCAGTGTCTGGTCATGACCTTCAGACTTTACGTTTAGTGTGAACAAAAGCGCGGTGTGAAAGGTGCCTTGGATCAGGATTGCCTGCTCTGACAATTTAATGTTTAAACAGCAAAGACGTTCATATAGCTTCCACAATGATTTTATAGAGGGAACGAGACTAACAGAGTGACATTTATTTAAAAAGTTAATGGATTAAAAGCAGAATTATTGACAATATGTTAGGCGCACACTCATCTACAAACAGAACAGTGTCAAGTAAGATAGATGCAATTAACATTTGTTGATCCCAAAATGACAAATTATGATTAAAGTCTTTAGTCCACTCACTGAAATGCAAAGGGAACCAAAACTAGCTGGATCAAATGTAACAAAGACCTGAACCTTGGTTTGGACCATGGGGTTCTGGATTAAATCAGCTGGTTCTTTACCTGAAGCATTTTCCATGTTATCAGTAAGTTTCAGTGGCTGTGCAGTGAAAAGTGTCATCGTGTTATTTAGCAGTGTCACTGCCTAACAGTAGCTCGGGATGTTGGATACTTAGATCCAAGATCAGATCTTAGATTAGCTCTGGATTTGTTAAACAACATGTTGCTTTAGAGGCCACTTAAATGTAAGTGGAAGAAGGAAGACACACACCTGGAGGAGATACAGTCAACTCAGATGATATCAGAGCCCAGCAGCACACACGTGGTCCTCCGCAGGCGGCGCTTCAGGATTCTCATGTCTGGATGACGTGTGACACTGGAAATCAAAATGAAGCGATTTTAGATCACAATGCGAATGTTAAAGATAAAGAAGAAACATAAAGCTGGGATGTGATGATGACAAACAGCAGAACACCTACAGACTTGGTGAATTAGCTTTCTGCATTTCTCACGCTACTTTGACTCGTTCCTGACCCGTCACATTGCTTTTCAAGTATCAAAAAGAGCTAAACTCAACTCCTCAAACACAGAGCAGTCATCTCTAACCTTGAGAGGGTTGACCATTCCTTCCAATACTACTGAATGAAACTAAAATACAAGTTCTTTTAGAAACATAAAATCTCCTTTCTGTGCCTTGACAGGATCTGTCAGGTGGAATGACCCTGTTCACCCGTTCGGCCACATACTGTAACTCCACGATAGTTAGCTTGTTCGCTCATTTGTTCTTCATCATTCATTACTGGACAAGCCCGTGTACTGTACATTATCAACATTCATCTGGAAGTTTGACTATTTCCAAGCATAGAGGCGCAGCAGGATCAGTTTATCACGGCTGGCATGTTTGGCAATTATTTCAAAAGTTCACATTGAAAGTCTTTTTATATAAGTAAATGTCAACGAGTTTTGACTCAGGCTTGGATGCCATAGCTGGTATAATATGATTTTAATTCATTAAATGTATTTATATAGTGCTTAGTCTTGATTACCACTCAAAGTGCTTCACAGTACAGCACAGTTTGCCAGTCCCATTCATACAGTGCATTAATGGGCAGCACTTTTACTACAAGAGGCCGTTCAGGGTTCAGGGACACTTCAGAAGGCGGATGGGGAAGACTGGGATCGAACCGCCCTGATTGAAGGACTACCGCTCTACCCCTCAGCCTCAGGCACAGCCGCCCCTCTCTTCCATATGTTCTGTTTCTTAAAATAGTATTCACATACAGGCCCCTTATAAAAAGGGTTACTCTCTCCACAGAGCCAATCAAGGCAGCCAGATTTCATTTTCTGATAAGGAAAGACATTTCAGGAAGTTTGATAAAGGTGACAAAAGACTTTAAAAACTTCAGGGAAAAAAACTATTAAAGTCCTGCAAGAAGTAAAACTGGAAAGGAAACTTGGTAGGAGGAGGTTCAGGGTAAACCTTACCCAGCAAGACAGACACACCTAAGCTTCTCTAAGACATGCACTGAACTCCTGATAATCTCCTGAGACTCTCCGGAGGGGGCTGTAAGTGAAAGTGCCTACGTCCCAGTGAGAGGCTCGGGAGCTTCTCTGGACTTTCTCCTGCCTGGTTCCTGAGCCCATGTGAGGAAACAGCAGGAGATCCTCAGTAGGATTTACAGCGAGCGAGTGGGCATGTTGATGTTGCAAAAACAAAAACAAACAGAAATACAAATACCTCAGGAATAAAAAAATGTTGACCTTGATCTTTGACCAATCAACTCCAAAAGTTAATCAGGAGAAACCCTCTGGATTAATATTCTATCCAAGTGTTGGGAAAATCCTTTTTATACACACACACACACACACACACACACACACACACACACACACACACACACACACACACACACAAAGCATGATGTGTGAAGTATACTGAAGTGTTTGATACCTTTTTTCCTCCACTTGTTTTAAAGTGTCTCAGATTGGACCTGGATCCGATGGAGAGGCTTGAATGATCCTTGAATCCTCTGAGGTGAGCTCAGGTGAAACCAATGACTGCTCATGTGTCGAAGATCGTGCACAATCGAGGACTGAATTCTAGTGTTCCATCAAGGTGCAGTTGTATTGTATATGAAGAACTGTGTAACTCTCCTTCAAGTAACACAAGTCCACTGTTGCTGTTACTTTTCTTTTTCTTGTTGTGCCTCTTGGATTGAGCAGCAATAACAGTAACGTAGATGGCTGAAGACTGCAGCCAGTAGCAAAGCATTTCTGGGCCTTTGATTGAGTTCAGGCAAGCTGTGCGATCGATGGCAGAATCAAACCTGTGTGATACTGTCTTATGTGCAGCAATTGATCCAAGTGGTTTTTTCTCTGGAAAAAAACTCAGGGGAAGATGATGAGGACACTTCTTTCTTTTTTTTGTCTTCTTCAATACGACAAGGGAAACCAAACGCTCTCTGTTACTTAGCAGAAGTACTTTGCAAGTGGTATTGACCGTGCAATTTGATACTGAGCTGAATAGCTTGGGTGCAAGTCATTGACAGTAATCTATATATTTAAATTGAATACAAACCAATTCCAATAAACTGGATAGGACGGGCGACATGGGAAACACTAGACACCAGTGTTGGAGGGAGGGAAGTTAAGATACTGGTATTATAAATGGTAGATCTCCTTTTCTTTTGCTAGGATCTTTCTCACGGAATTTGAAATAAATAAATTATCAATATGCTGGACAATAATGACTCACTACAGGACGCTTTTTTTTTTTTTCTGTTTCAATTATGACGACTTTACAAAAAAGGACATCCAAGGACTGTCATCTATTACATAGTCGTAAATAATTTGTTTGAAAAATAATCTTCTCAGGAGGAAATCTTGGAAACAAGTTGTATCTTGCAGTGATCGTGAGTTCATGCTACATGACTGACTGGACAGGAGGTCACACACTAAATGATCCTTGTCTTCCTGTTCACACACGCACACGTCAAGCTGGAGGAGTTCAAATGCTTCAGTGGACGTCATTTGTACAGAATATAGACTTAAACCATCCAAGCCTGAGTAGCATCCGGTCTCTGTGTCCGAACCCGACTAATGGAACAACTGGTCCTTGTCTTTTCTTCATTGATGGGTCATCAAACCATTGTAGCGGTGAACCAACAATTCGAATTTTCAAAACAGTCCAGTTAGTCATTCAGAGCATGATTTATATAACTGGCTCAACCTGACCTCAAGTGCACTGCCATCTGGTTGAAAATCCTTTCTCTTTTGTTGCAGCTCTTGACAAAGCAAAGCATGCACTGGTTTTTGAAAGGCTGCTATGTAAATAATGTTCCCCTGAAAGGCCCTTTTAAAAGCCAAATGCGTCTCTGTACGAGAGCACTGCAGGAGGAGGTGAAACGGTGTAATACAACTTTTGCAATGAAATCACGAACACGCTGAAGTGAGTGACGGACATCTTTCATCTGAAAACAGACAGGATGTGCCGCTCAGTCCTGGAGCTGCTGATCCTGGTAGCACTCGGCTGTCTGTCAAGTGCCGAAGATGCTTCCTGCCCAGAACCCCAGAGGGCCTTTCAAGGCTCCTGCTTTGAGTTTGTAGCTCACCATCGCTCCTTTGTCGGTGCTCAGGCCTGGTGTGAGGAGAGCGGAGGACACCTTGCATTCATTCCTGATGAAAACACTCAATATTTCCTGCAGAAGCTCCTGGACCCGCAGAGGGACATGTGGATTGGAGTCGCACGTGCCGCCTCTCTGAACGTGCAGTATTCTGCCACAGCTGAAGGTAAGAGCAGTGAAATGTGGAGCACAGACAAACGCCATCATGAGCTTCATGGTGTGCCTCCACTACCTGAAGTACAGTTTGGAATGATACATTCTTTTTTCACAAATTCAGATCATCAGTTGGTGCATTGTGACAGTGTATTCATGAACTTATTCTAAAGTTGGTAAAACTTTACATCAATTCACATCCACATCCAATTATATATAATTGGATGATAACAATTAAATATAATTGGATGTATTTAAGGGGAATGTGTGTGTTGAATGGTTTGAAATAGTAGTGAGAGAACATTTTGATGCAGCTGTTCACCGGAAGAAATCTACATTATTCATTGAACCAATAAATGGCACTTAGTTTAATGTATTCCTGAGTATTGTATTTTGAAATATGAAAGAGTTGCTGTGGTCCTATAGGGTTAAAGTGTCACCCTTGAAATGTTAGTGCCGCATTGTTTGGAATAATCTTAATGTAATGTAATAAAGAGATGTGTTCAGCAGTGGTTTGTTCCATCCTCAGGTCCTCTCTCCTGGTTGGATGATTCACATATCACCTTTTCAAACTGGGCCAGCAGCCCAGAGCCTGGAGCGGCTTGTGGACACATACTGAAACACTCCGGTTTCCAGTGGGAAGCCACAGGAGACTGCGACAGAGAGCTGAGCTTCATGTGCCAGTTCGGTACGTACCCGGACTCACAATGGAAACAGAAAACAGCACAGTCATTACGCATTTTGTCACTGGCCCTGGACCATTTTGTTCTGTTTTTTTCACAGAGTCTAGGAGGGCCATCGTGTGTGCTGGCCAGAACATCGCTCTGCAATGTGCTTCTGGCCAAGTGCTGGTGATAGACGGTGGATTCTATGGTCGCAAGAACGTTCATTACTGTCAGTCCACAAGCTCCACAGCAACCATCTCCTCACAGCAGTGTGGCTGGGTGAATGTTGTGGAATCACTTAAAGGTAAAACGTGCTCTAGATTAAATCATTAGTATTCATCAGTTATGAATCTAACTGATCTGATCTGCAGTGTCACTCCTCCGTCATTCCTCCCATTCCATCTGCTGAACTCAGTGGGGAAATAATGAAATAGGACAACAAACACTGATGCACAGAAAAGGTTCTGCCCAGATTATCAACAGTGATGAAATTCAATCCATTTCTGAAGGAAGTGATAACAACATGTCACAAAGCAACCATTATCTCACTGTTGACCAGTATTTGAAAAGAAGTATTGCCCATCTGGACATGTATGAAAGAAGAGCCACACAATAGTTTTAAGAGCTTAATGGCTTTGTGAATAATATGCATCTATGTTTGTGTAAACATCTTCTCATGCATTAAACCGATGGCACAAGCAGACCATCCGTCCATTAAAAGTCCAAACCTGCTCATCCTGTTCAGGGTCTCTGGGCAGGGCAGCCTCTCCCAGCATGCACTGGGCTGGCGACAAGTGCAATCACACAGTGTGTCATTTTAAATTCACCTCCATCTCCTCGAGCTGTGTGCACAAGGATGTGACACACGTAATTACTGGTATTACAAAATGTGCAAAACACATCAGTGACAGCAGTCGGCGACCCTCTTCACAGCAGCTTTCATTAGTCCTGCTATCGCCCTTGACTGTGCAATGATCTGTGATCTCCACAGAGAAAACAAATCACTACAGGAAACCTTTACCTGTCGAGTCAAGTCGAGCTGAGCCCAACAACAAGTTCTCTGGGAAAAATACAAGAATTTAACCTTTTCACATTTTAATGGGTAAAACTGCTTTACTTTAATGTCAATATGTGAATGCAAATCAAAGACACGCTATTTGTATATACAGGTTCATATTTTTAATTTGTGTTATTAGTAGAAAAGGTTAATGATTCCACTGTTCGGCGTCTGTAAGCAAATGCCCAAGAAGTATTGTCTGGACCACTGACAAGGACTCAGGAGCTTCAGAGGAAGTTTTCTCTGTGCGGCAAACTCTATGCTTCTTAACTTTGCAGAGATTTTACATATGCAATAGAGAGTTTTGTTGTGTTTGTAAAATCACACTAAAGGAGAGAAAACTCAAGTGTATTTATTGGTTCAGGTAATCATGACCAACTTTCCACCTTGATTGACAGACTTAATTGTTACTGGATTGAATTGAGTGTAAATGGGATTAGTGCCAATATAAGAAGCAACGCTACAGTACAATCCATGTCATGAACCCCAAGAAGATGATTGTGGATAAGTTAATGACTTGTTATCTGCAGGTTAACATCGTTGTTATCACTGGAATACTGAGTGTGTGTTCTCTGTGTTTTCCAGCCCTCTGTCAGGGCCGCCAGGTTTGCCTGATTGCCGAAGCTGTGAAGTCCTTTGGTGAACCCTGTCCTCCGCTGGGGAATTACCTGTCGGTGGATTACCACTGCGAAGAGGGTCGGTCACAGCAATTTAAATTCTCATCAGTCGGTTCTATTAAAAATGAAATGCTTGACAGACCTCTGCAAAAAAAGCCAACGTGCAATGTATGAAAACCCGAGAGCATCTCAGTAAATCATTCACACTTAAAAAAAAGGCCACATGTGTGAAGAGTAATGAAGCAAATTCATTGACTATAAAATCTTCAGTGTAGATCGAACAGATAAGATGAACACAAAGTTTCTCACTTCACTCTGCACCAGACTTTTTACATAAAAAGCTCTGAACACAACGTTCAAGTGCACAAACAATAAAGAGTGACAGTTCATAGTAGAACTGTTGGGGAATTATCCCGAGGAGATGATTCTGCAGATCATTAACACAGGACAAGTGCCGGTTCCAAACAGGCAAGTTAGGAACACTTAATAAACCAAAATGTCTAAGAGACGGAGACAACCACGAGGGACAAAACTAATTGTTTTGAGTATCCCGGGAGGATAGAGAGTAAAAGTTATTCATTAAATCCGTTTATTTAATTGTTTCTCATTATTGGAAAAATCATCAAAGCAAACACTTGCTCATAGCAAATAAAGCAGGAAACAATCAAGACAGATGTAAAGACCAGTTTGTTGTCACGGCTGCATTTGGTTCCCCTGTTGAATCCGTGCTGCTGAGATGATTGTGTTGTGTTTGTTTGTTTGTCTGTGGGTGGATGGATGTTTGTTATGGTTGATTACAGCCCTTTGCTACATTCCTGGTCATTTTCTACCCGCAGGGTTCACACTGACAATGAACACGGTGGCTGCTGTTTTTACTGACGTCACCATCATCATTAAGTGGCTCTTAACACCGTCACGTGGAAAACCTCTGTGCCGCCTGAGCACCGGAGATGGCCACGTTTTCCATGTGGACAGTCCAGCGGGGTGAGCATCATTCTCACAGAATGACAACGTGGGTTTGAAATGAAGGAAAAACAAAAAACTATGAGAAGCAGTGTTGATCTGAGCAGGAAGCGCTTCTCAGTCTGTGCATAAAACATGCATAAAGACTTGTGGAGCTCTGGGGGAGCTGAGAGCCGTGATGACTGGATGGTTAATCCTGAGATTTGAGGGTCTTAGATGGTAGAATTATGGAATTTTTATATTTTGTTGCCCAAAACTTGCATTATAAATATAGCAGAATACCCCTTTAACACAATGCAGATACTTTTGGAGACAATTTAACACCTATTAAACAAACGTTGCACATAGATATGAACTGTGCTATACTACCAATCAGAAGTATATATCAGTCTCTGTGTCCTGTTTAATTTGATCTGCCTATTTTTAACTGGTGCACGTTCATTTCTGTGTGACAGCAAATTATGCAAACAGCGAACAGACGTCTCACTGAGGGAGCACAGGTTCCTGGATGGGCTCCTTCAAATCGATGGCAGACATCTTAAACAAACTGAAGTGCCTCTATTCGTCCAGCATTATTTCAAGCGGACATTGAATTCTCCCATAACTGATGACAGAGAAATATCATCATAATTCAGAATTTATGAAAATACCAATGTCACATTACAAACTGCATTCCACAACCCGGTCAGATCAACTGAAAGTCATCTCATTGTGTTTTATCACACGCTGATAATGTGTCCGGGCCACATCCTGCTAATAGCGTTCTGCTAAATAAGACATCACTTCTGAGGAATATCCAATAATCAAAATACATTTCAAGTTTAGGCTTGTAATTGTTATACACATGAAATTGGTCTAAAACAGCGTTGAGAAAGCCTGTGCCAAACAGAGCGACTCTTTATCCGTAGATTTCTGTGAAGTACATTAAAGTACATTATCTTTAATCAGACGGTATCATCAACGCATGCTGATTGAATGTCAAGGAGGTAAATATGAGTCACTGCTAAATGTTTCTTCCTGTTCCTCAGGTTGGAGAGCAGAGTGATCCACAGATACACTTACCCGAGCACGTGTGTTGTGGCAGTTGAATGCACCAGCGATGACATGCACGTCACGTCGCAGAAAATAATTACCATCCTGGAGCCGGTCACAGACATCCGTGTCACCAGGTGCTACGCTGGAACACAGACTTTCAATGTAACCGACTGCAGAGCGCTGTATGGACGAGCATTTCAAATGCAAATGGCCGTAAAAACAGGTAGAAAGAACCATTAGTCTTTTTGTCAAATCTGATATCTGCAGGAAAGTGACTGCGTTTACATGCAATAGGTTTGTTGATCATATTCAGGAGATGGTGTTTACATGTGAACACTGAGAAATCTGCTTTGTCCCATTTTCCATAACAAATCACGTTTCACAGTTGCACAGTCAAAGCACGGCGCACCGGCAATTTTGATTCCTGTATGGTAGATATTGAAAATTATCTCTGTTTGATTTGGCCCATTCTATTTAATGCCAGCAACGGGAGAAACTAGTGACAGCAAATATTCAACATGTCCTCAACTTTGTCCAGGGCTCAGAGAATGATGATTCATAGCTGGGACTGGTGGGAGCAGGTCGTCATGATATTGTCTCATGGTTGAACCTCTCATAGAATTGGAGGGACATTAGTACTGGTTTAGTCCAGGATTGAGAAGATTTCATTGTTTGTGTTAAAGTCCGTCCCGTGGTTGAAGTCCCCCCTGAGCAGGGAGAAGTCTGTGGACAGGAACCAGGATAGGATGTGTCCATGCAGGTTCAAGTCAGGTTTCTAAAAACCAGGATAAGGGCTGATCCAGGATAAAGACCTTTATATGCATAAAAACAGGATACCTCACCTGGAAAGAACCAGGATACTGCTGTCCATGTAAACACAGTCAGGGCCTTGATGCGGATGTTTTATTAATTTGTGTAATTTGTGTAACTTGTCCTGTATGTAAGTGTGCTTTTTTTTATTTTATTTTCCGGAGGTCTAAATATAAGCTACAGAATCCAGAGTGAGGAGACTGTGTTCCTCGGTTTCTTTGTGGTCAAAGGAAACGTTTCTCATAACATCAGCGTGACTCCGGAGATGGTGGAGCAGCTCAGGCCCGGCTGCCACCAGCTCACGATCTCTGCATCTAACATGGTCACGTTCCCTGAAGTGTCCACAGAGCTGCAGGTAAACCAACATGTGGACGTGTTGTCCTCTCTCCCCGGAGCACTAACAGTCAATCATCCGCTCGTGTTTTTGTTATGATAATGACGTCAGCATTTAAATTGTAAATTCCAAAGTTAACATTTAGATCATATCGTTAGGTGGTTGATTGGAGTTAGAGCCTCTTTCTAAATTAGATATTAAATTTAACCTTTCATTAAAGACAATTAGTGTAATATCCCCTCCCCTTAAATGTAATTCTGATGGCATCCTGTGGCGTCACCTCTGTGTTTAACTTGCAAACCTTTATCCTGGTGTTTCCATTAGGCTGCTAAGGGCTGTAACATTAAACAGTGTTAAGTTTAATCAAAGAAGGACCTATGATGCTGCATGACTGCCATGATAAATACATTAGGTCATAAATCATAAATGTCAATGTTGGCCAAGTTAACTCAGAGATTAATCAAATGAAGTAAATTGAATATTGCTTTTCATTGTCCACACTTTGGGTTTTCTAAACTGTACCATGATTTTTCCCAAGATTATTTTACATATTCATATATATTTTCAGCCAAATATTAGTGGATGTAGACAATTTGTATTCACTAGAATCATGTTGCTTGAGAAGAAGTGAAACTGACTTGCAGAAAGATTTTCTGCATAAAAATATAAACAGAAACTAAAAGATAAAAGTAACTGCTAGATTCAATTAACCTTAAGACTTTCTCTCTAGTGTCACATCAAAACTTTCTACTTGAATCCTTGAGAATTAATTAACATTTGCATTGTCAGACTACTTTGACAGGCTTTGACACCTTCGCTGCCTGAGCTGAAACTCCAGACTTTTTTGTCTAGTTCAAACCAAAGTAACAGACGTGAAGAGGCGTCAGGCCAAGTTCTGCACCAACACACTAAAGTTTGATCGAGACCAAAAGTGATGCTTTTGATAGTTTGTACTAATTCGTTGAATCAATGAGGGAAAAAACAATTGTCTCATTTGTTGTAGGTCTTCAATGTTTTACTGCAGGTTATTATGTATAAAAGGTTTCAGATTATCACCACTTATTAATGTCTGATTCAAAAACCTTGATGGGCTGATCGTAAAGAGGGAACTGTTTCTGTGCTCGTGGTATTATACAGACAACTCACATAAAACAAGAAACTTCTGTTTCTTCATATACTGCAGGTGTGTATTCTGGAGCAAGTGGCCGGGCTCCAGGCGTCCGTGTTGACAGGTGACTGTCTACATTCTTCAGATATTGCTGTTGGCGTTTCCCTGGAACACGGAGCCCCTGCACTGCTCCTCTTCTTCCTGACAGGAGATAACAGCAGCTCATTCTACGAGAGCAGAGACATGAATGCAAGGAAAGCCATCTTTCATATTGGTCACCCAGTTCAAGGTAAGGAAGACCAGCTGCGTGTGATGTCGTTCAGTGATATGAGAACCATGTCTGTGAAGATTCTCAGTCATCCAGGTTTTCTGCAGGAGTTGTACATACTTAGGCAACTGGATTAACTTGGGTTCTTGAAACCATTAACCTAAAGACTGTATAAAAAGATGGATGACATGAAAGCCCCACATAAGTGAAGCCAAATCATCTTCATATCCCCTGGTGGCCGTCTTCGGTAAAGGTAAAAAAAACTGCCCCTCCCAGAGTGCACATTTTCTCCAAGATGGCTTCTGTCACTTTTAGGTCGTTCCTTTAACACTGATGAGTGACATTAATGATTCATTTTACTATTTTCTCTTAATATGTTTTTTATGGAAAAATGTGTAATTGTAAAGTAACTAGCAACTATAGCAAGATAGAAAATAAATAGTGGAGTAAAAATTGAATATCGGTGTCAAAGAGCTGCCCGGAAATTCTAGTTTACCTTTTTATTTAATACCACTTTTTTACCAAATGACGTTAAAAACGCAATATGACAGGTGTTATGGTTCAATTTTTTCCAATTAGAAGAAGTGGAGTCATCCATCTTTATGCACAGTCATATATAGTTACATATAGTTTCCCTTCTTAACAAAGACGTTTCTTCAGTTCTGACTGAGGGACCTTCCTGGTTAAATACCTGGAAGGACCCAACCGTTATATACATACATGTGAGAAATGAGAAAATATGAAAAATGATGTTGAACTGAATGTTTTGCGACAGGAACTGTACGTTTGAAACTCAGTGCGAGGAATATCTTCTCTTCTCTGGAAGTGGATGTGGATTTGTTTTCTACTTGCAGCAACAACTCCGTCACTAAACCAAATGGTCATAATGACGATTGGCTGAGCTCTAACACGGGGCAGGTACAATGTTTGTTTTTTAAATATACATACAACCATATTACACAAATATCTGAAGTAATGTGAGGTGCCTGTTGATATTTTATGGAAGCATAATGCCTGTACTGAATTATTAATGAAGCCTTTTGTTCATTTTCAGAGAAACAAACACTTGAGAGTTGTCAGAGATAAAGACTCGACATCCGACAGTATTAAGATCGAAGCAAAACCTAAAGTTCCAGTAGACAGCAAAGAAAAAAGAATCGAACTCTCCATTAAGGATTCCTCCTCCTTCAACGACCCGGGAGAACGGTACCAGTGGGAGTGCAGTAAGAACCACACTTTTCTACTTCCTTCTGACAAACTCGGTCAGAATTAATTGCTTAGACAATATAATAAATAATAATAATAAACTTTATCTATATAGCTCGATAAAGTGATCGAAAAACAGTTTTGCTGACTTTTCCAGCTGAATCAACTCAAACCTGTGAGAGGGACCTCAACTTATATTATCTTAATAGTTAACGCATGGCTACAAACATGAAATCATAGTGAGGCTAACGCTACTTGTCTCAGCTGACAAAAATTACCATCTCGCCAACTCAGTTAACTAGTACTAGTGTTATAAGTGCGGGAGACCGGGGCCTCATGTCACACGTTTCAGTCTCATTCATGTATCCTGGGATCAATACATCAAATTGTATAAAATTACACACCAAATTAAAAAGGACAAAGAAAGCAAAATGTTTGTAATTCATTTAATTTCCATATCTTAATTCAGTCCAGAGTTATAGACTTTTAAATAGTGAGTGAGCATATGTGACACATTGCCCCACCATGTCACATAATGTGGGATAAGTTGATGGATTTTAGAACAAATTAAAGACCAACCAGTGCATCGCTGACATGGCAGTCAGAACTGCCTTCTTCACCGGTGTGTCAGAGAGAATTTATATTTTTTGGGGGCTCCGAGACTCTTTTCTTGGCTTATAGGTTTTGTCAAATGTCCTCTGGAGTTGATTGGTGGGTGGATCAGAACTTTTTAGGTGAGTGGGTAATGGTCAGGACTGGGTTAGGGAGGGAGCCAAGAAAAGGCAGAGTTGGTGCTGGGACCTGGGCAGAGTCAGTATTCTTACTTGAGACATGTGACAACTTTCCCCCCAAATCACTGAGACAGTCGCAATAGTAAGTGTAATGACCTTTCGTTTTGATTTGCAGGTCATCCCTGTAAGTGTGCAGGAAGATTTGTGGGGCTGACCCATGTCATTGAAGAGGACTGCATACCAGATCAACTTGAATTTAATAAATATCATTTTAAAGTGGAAGACATCAATAATGAGGTGAAAAAGGAGGAATCCATCTGCATCAGCCGTAATGGGAAAGGAAGCAAAATTAGGTACATGATCCTTCTGAACTTATACCGGACTGTGGTCTAGTAAATTGGTGGATGTGTGTTAACCAACTCATCTGTCTTTGTTGTACCATAGTCTCTCGTGTACTCAAGGCTGTGATCCAGTGAAGCTGTTTACAGATGCAAAAATTAAAATGTCATGTGAGGAAAAAAAAGATTCAGACGAAACATGTCCAGAAGTCGTGTGGAACATCGAGAACCCAAGACCAGAGATTAGCTGGCCAGTAAGTTCCATCATTAAAGTCTGATTAGTTTAGGACTGAAATATCATATCTGGTGTTAAGAAATCCCATTCTATCTTCGACTTGATGGATTAGCATGTTTGTCAATTTATTTACAGGCGGAGACACGAAGCTGCTACGTAGATTCAAAGACAAGGCCACTCATAGAGAAGAAGAATGGTGGGGATGAATACACAGTGAAATCTAGCATTCTTACTCTGGCCAAGAGCTTGGGTCAGGATGTCACTGTGGTAGTGACTCATGGTGCGTTAACATCCCTCAACAAAACTGTCTGAGAACTTCTGGTACCTTGACACGTTCATTTTTAGTTTGCAGAAACACAACAAGTCAAACACTTTATTTTTCCTTTTGTGTAGGAGGAGAAGAGTATGAAATGAAAAAATACACTATAAAGATAGGAGACTCTGTCTTGACTCAACCACCGGCCACTGTTACGACAGCCGCAGCAGGAGTCACCACAGCTGCTCCCCCCACTACAGTACCTGTCACGATCAGTGCTACGCCAAACCCTGGAACCACGATCAGTGCTACGCTGAACACTGGACCCACGATCATTGCTAAGCCGAACCCTGGAACCACGATCAGTGCTACGCTGAACCCTGGACCCACGATCATTGCTACGCCGAACACTGGAACCCCGATCATTGCTACGCCGAACCCTGGAACCACGATCATTGCTACGCTGAACCCTGGAACCACGATCAGTGCTACGCTGAACACTGGACCCACGATCAGTGCTACGCCAAACCCTGGAACCACGATCATTGCTAAGCCGAACCCTGGAACCACGATCAGTGCTACGCTGAACCCTGGACCCACGATCATTGCTACGCCGAACACTGGAACCACGATCATTGCTAAGCCGAACCCTGGAACCACGATCAGTGCTACGCTGAACCCTGGACCCACGATCATTGCTACGCCCAACCCTGGAACCACGATCATTGCTACGCCAAACCCTGGAACCCCGATCATTGCTACGCCGAACCCTGGAACCTTGATCAGTGCTACGCCGAACCCTGGACCCACGATCATTGCTACGCCAAACCCTGGAACCACGATCAGTGCTACGCCGAACCCTGGACCCACGATCAGTGCTACGCCGAACCCTGGACCCACGATCATTGCTACGCCGAACCCTGGACCCACGATCATTGCTACGCCGAACCCTGGACCCACGATCATTGCTACGCCGAACCCTGGAACCACGATCAGTGCTACGCTGAACCCTGGACCCACGATCATTGCTACGCCGAACCCTGGAACCACGATCAGTGCTACGCTGAACCCTGGACCCACGATCATTGCTACGCCGAACCCTGGAACCACGATCATTGCTACGCTGAACCCTGGAACCACGATCATTGCTACGCCGAACACTGCCACGGAAAGTGAGACCTCAATCACCATTCCTGCAACCACTGGTCCACCAGTGTCCGGTGGCTCTTCTGAAAGCCTCTCGTGTAGCATATCGCCATCGAGTGGAACAGTCCTCGATGTTTTTGATATAACCTGTGAGACTGAAATCCCCTGCTTGAGTTGTCAATATTGTTTTAAGGCTGACGGTAAGTTTTTCAAGGGTTTCCTACCTCTTTTAATAAAAGGCTAATTTAACTGTTCTCTGACAATGTCTGTTTCTTAATCAAACTCATTATCGGGTTTTTGCAGGTAATCATCTGCGTTGCAGCGATGTCAAAGCCGTGGCATTCGTCTTCCTTCCTCTTGGAGACAGCAGTAACAACTATAACCTGATTATTACGGCGACTGTAAAAAAGGACAACTTTGTTGCGAGCACCACCATAAAAGCACAGGTTGGTCAGAACCTTGATGGTTTGAAAAAAAAACTAAATAAATAAGGAAAGCGAAGCCGCAAGAGAAAGAGTGATGCTCTGATTCTCTCAGACACAGCTGAGATAAAGATGGCTTTCTTCTCCTCAGGTGCTGGATTCAGCAGGAGACTCCGGCACTTCAGTGGATGATCTGAAGTCCACAGTGGAGAATGTTGTGGCACAGCTGAAGAAACAAGGTCTCCTGTCAGGAGAGACCATTGGACAAATCATTGGTTCTGTGTCTGACAAACTGAGCAGTCAATCGGGGGAATCAGGGAGAGCTGAAAGGGAACAGGTAAATCCTGACAGCTTAATGACTCAGTCAGTACTGATTCTGAACTGAAGCATTGTATAAAATGATCCACATAAGAGTTAACAAGTGAGCCCGAGTTCATCAATCCAGCTTTTTTATTTGACAGGTTAGCTGCCCAGGTTTACTGTATTAAACACAGATGTTCTACAGGCCTTTTTGAAACTTGTGATTCTGCCTCAGAACTGACAGCAGTTCAGTCACACAACTCAAACTCCAATGTTCATTGCGGCAGTAGAACAGGTTGGTGTTTGGCGTCTATGTCACATGATCAGAGCAGCGCAGCTCTCGAGAGTTGGCTGCCTGAACTAGCTCGCAGGCTTCGCTCCATGGTCGGCCAGGAACAAGCACTTAATATTAACAGGCATTCTCTGGATTTAAATATGTCCTTCTGCCTGTAGATGATTTTCATTCCACTGTCTTGTTTGCAGAAGTTCTCTTTCAAAAATTTTTTTCTCTGTTGTAGCTTCGGGAGCAGATGCTGCACATGTTGACTGATGCAGTGAAGGAGGTTCCCATCAAAACTCCACAAGAGGTTCAGGTGGTCGCCAGAAGTCTGACTGCTGTCATCAGCAAAGAAGTCAACTCCACTGCTCAGGTACTACTCACCCCACACTGAGGAATTCAGGGTATTGTTTGATTATAATTACATACGACTGCAACACTTCCAAAATATGTATCTCTGATTGTGAGAATCGATTTACCATCTCCAGGAGGAAGCCTCTTTATTATTTGTGAACCTCAGCTCGTCCCTCCTCCTAATGGATGTGAACAACAGTGAAGAAAGCAAGAAGGAAATGCAAAGTGCAGCCAGCACCATTCTGGAAGGAGCGAGCAATATCCTGGACAACTCTTCAAATGGGGTGAGTCATTTAACCTCACAGCCCCTGCTGATGGGATTAGAAAAGGTTTGGTGATTTATTGTGACAGTGTGATTTTGCTTATCCTAAGAATATTTATAACCCTGAATAGTTAAGTGCACTTCATTATTACCCGTTTACAACATATCGTCATGTGTTGTGTATCGACACGTCTTTTGGGACTAAGGTCAGTTTGTTGTTACTAATCTCCATACACAGAGTACGGTGACGATGGTCACATGATCACAAGTCCTATCAAAGAGCACTTTGTCCAGGTGTTGTGAGGAACGATGGGACCAGTAACTATTCAGCCATCTTTCCTTGAATATCTCATTCTAAAAAATTTGATGTTTTATTGTTTTTGCAGAAGAACGTCTCTGATGCTCTTCTCGTCGTCCTGAACAATATCCAGAGTGCACTGTTGATACACCAAACTAATAGCAAGGGGCCGACTGTTATCTGGAAAAATAATATTGGTGTTTATGTCAATAGGTAAGTGCAACCTAAAGGCATGAAGTACACAGGTTAACTAATAGGCCATTGTTTCCAGGCAGATATCTATCGATAAAGAGTGATGGTAAATTAATAGTAAACCCAGTTAGCTTAGATTAGCATACAGACAGGACAGAGCGCTCTCAAAATGTAATAGATCCCACCTACCAGCACCTTAAGTGTTAACTTCTTAACTTGCATTGCCTACAAATGAGGAATTATAACCGGCAAGTTATTATTTAATCTAGTTAAAATCCTGTAAACCTCTATATTTTTTTCTTTTTCTTTATAAAAACTCTGTATAGATCCAGTGCCCATTCCCGAGGAAAAACACTAATGAACACAAAGTTCAAATTGTATTTATTTCTTCTCACAGAGTTACTCCAGGAAGTTTGCACATGGAGCCTTTAACGTTTCCCAACTGTTCCTACCCATCGTTTTCTCTCCCGATTCTACCCTCCAACATATTCCCTTCAGATGAATCAGTGGATTTACGAGTAAGTCGGCAGGTGTTGACGTGTCACATCCCAAATTGTCCATTAGTGTCTCAGCAGCAGAGTGTGACTTGCTAATGGGCTCTATATCCTTTCTGCTCCTTGAAAACATTTACAGATGCTGAGTTTGGATAAAAATCCATTTTCCTGGAACGAGGGAGGGAACATCAGCGGTCAAATTGTATCTCTGTCCCTCACAAGACAAGATGGCTCCGCTATCCATTTACAGGATTTAAGTGAGGATGTTGAGGTGAGTGCAGCAGAGGACGTTCCTGCAGACCGGAGTGCTCTCCTGCTGAGAGGCGAAAAAACTATTCCTTTCTTTTATGAAAAAAAGTAAAAAGAGAAAAAGCACAGTGGAGCATTCTGTGAAATGAAAACCAAGAGTGATTTTGTATTGGGGACATGCACTACTCTTACGATATTTTAAATTATGAATCTTTTTTAATCATTTAGAAACACTAATTTGGTTAAGCATTTACGAGTAGCATTAAGGAGACAGGCAGTTAGTGCTAAATGGGTTAAATCTCTCCGGCAAGTGATCATGATGAAATCCCTAATTTATGCAGATTAACAGTGATGGAGACTGTAGTGCAGTTCCCACAGTTCCCAGTGGATAAGTGGAGGATCTTTTATGCTTTATTTCAATCTCCGTTTTGACTATTATTATCAACAGCAGTGGCTCTCAGAGAGTCTATAACTCTGTCAAGGCCCAACATTCTCCTTATAAAAGCACATTTGAATTCACTAGATCCAGATTTTTATTTGGATCTTCACAAAATAAATAAATAAATATCAATCCGCTAATTTAATTTCGTAAAAGACACATGACCTTATTCTCTGAGAAATCTGTGAAAGGTTAACAAAATTCCCTGTCTTGCTGTGTTCAAGTAAAAAATAAATCCTGGATCTGCTACCATTAAAATCCCCCTTCCCCAGCAAGATTTCATAGAAATCTGTCGACTCAGTAATCAATTTTTTTATCGGGCGAGGCAGACCATAATTTGTTCAGACTGGAAAAGTTTATCAATACAATCTGTAATAAAGTTAGTGCTTTACACAAACTTTGTCATGAGGACACGCTCACACATTTTTTAGTTACTTTATGAATGATTAGGATCAAGCAGTTCAAGGTAAGAGACACACTCCTTCATATAACTCCTTCCTGTTAGCAGCATGCATTTGAATAGACTTTATAACTGTTTGGAACTGCCTTGCCTCTCTGGAGAGAATCTGAATCCGTGTGTTTTCTGTATTTTTTGCCTGACAAACAGATTATGCTGCCAACGCCTGTTGGGGGTCAGGTGAACACGTCAGTTCTGGACCTGGGAAACTACAGCACAATGATCATTGACATTCCTTCAGCAGACTCTACGCTGGTTATAAAGGTCTGGTTACATGTTTATCTCCCTTTCTGAGACATACATATACTTTAAACTACTATGTTCATGTCCGCTCTGGTCTACAGTGACACAACGTACACTTTTATTCCAATGTCTTCATCGGTGTACATTGGTTTGTGTTGTTGCATTACTATTGTCGTACAATTTAACAAATCTATGCATGCTACACTTTGGTAATTTGTTTTTGTGGCTGCACCAACTTGTCCGTTATTGGGAATTTTTGCTGAAACCATCAGAATCAGAATGTTTTTTATTGCCACATACAGGAAATTGCCTTGATGTGGTTGATGCACTGTACAAACAACAATGTAAAAACACCAATATAAAAAACAACAACAATATCGAACAACATTATATACGGTTAGTAGAGTTAAGTGCTTACGTGTTGATGTACCTTTTAAAAGATGTTGCCTTCAGAAGATCCATTACCCTTCAAGCTGCTCCTTGGCTATATGAGCTACCCCACTGAAGAGAGTTACGTAGCAATGACAGAGATGCCTCAAGAGGGAAAAACACAAGGTAATAAATAGTTCTGTATGCAACTGGAGATTTCTCCATCTCCTGGTGCCTTGATAACGTGAGTGCTTTTGTGTTCGATGCAGAGGAGAGATACACGTGGCTTGTAGACGCAGAGAAGCTCAAGATGGAAACTGGAGTGCACTATCTTGTAGTGAGGCCCATTGTAGGACCAGGCATAAAATCCATCAATGCCACTTTGTCGATCATCTCCATCTCTGTTGCGTGTAAATTTTGGAATGCATCTAAGCTGGAATGGAGCGGCAAAGGATGCAGGGTAAGTAAAATATTCACTTTGTCATGTTTGCCATGTTGAGTCAAGTTTAAAGACGGTGCTGCGTTTCAAGGTGGGTGCACAGACGACCCATTTAGTCACCCAGTGCTTCTGCAACCACCTCACCTTCTTCGGGAGCTCCTTCTTCGTCACCCCCAACCTCGTGGACGCGTCCCGCACCGCTGAGCTGTTTGGGACCTTCGCGGAGAACCCCGTGGTCGTGTGCTTTGTGGGTTCCCTCTTTGTGGCTTATCTCCTGGTGGTTGTGTGGGCTCGACGCAAAGACATCCAAGATGCGGCCAAGGTAGATTGTCATCTCCACCAACGTTTGATTCCTAGTACCTGTATGTATCTTGAACGAAAACACAGTGTAGTACTAGACGCGAGAACAATCTTTTAATATATTTCCTTATTTTAATACCTTCTACTGGATCTTTGTGGCATCTTGGCAGGTGAGGGGGTCAGTGCTAGAAGACAATGACCCCATGGACGAGTACCGCTACCTGTTATGTGTCAGCACTGGGCATCGGAGAGGAGCCTCCACTTCCTCTCAGGTAAATGGGTTTTCAGCTCAACATGTACATGTAAGATACTACTGCTTCAAAATACTCATTGTGATGTGTATGTGAATTATTTACACAAAAAACGTGTCTGCAGCAAACTCACAGGCTGCTGTGTGCTGTATTTATAAATTTGTAATGTTTTGTTGTGGGGATAGAAGCTGGTTTTTCCATTCAATTATAAAAAATAATAATTCATATTTGAGAAATTATGCAAAAGAAATGCAAATGAATGCAATCCATCTGCTACCGTTCTGTGAGTATTGGGATTTAGTTTTTTAAGATAAACAACTGGTGCTGTGATCTCTCATGTGGATGCCACTGGAGTACTGCAGGAGAAAGCGTGCAACAAAATGATGTCAACATTTCAAACTTAAAACTGTGAAAAACAATATAGGAAATCTTTAATTTATTGATTTGAGGAAGGTTAATGTTTCCTCATCGCTGTTAATAAAAAGCTTTCTGCTGCTAAGTCCTCCTTCTCCACGGAGCAGAAGCCTCATTGGAAGTTGAAGCCACTTGCATTCACATCATGATTTCAGGACTAAGAGTACTGGTCTGTTTCAGATAACACTAACCCTCCTGGGCGCTGATGGAAACAGCGAGCCACACCACCTGACAGACCCGAAGAAGAGCGTGTTTGAGAGAGGGGCGGTGGACATGTTCCTGCTCACGACACCCTTCTCACTGGGAGAGCTGCAGGGAGTCCGGCTGTGGCACGACAACTCAGGCAGCCATCCTGCATGGTACGCAGATAGATCGATGAAGGACAAACCAAAAGTTCTCTTTAGGTCAACCTGTAGTTGTTATACTGGGTGCTTCTCCTCAGGTATGTCGGCCATGTCATGGTGCAGGATGGACAGACGGACCAGAAATGGCATTTTCTGTGTAACTCCTGGTTGGCCATAGACATGGGAGATTGTTCCCTTGATAAAGTTGTCTCCGTCTCCACAGAGACAGATTTGAAGAGTTTCAGGTAAGAGTAACACTTTGAGGTACATGGGCATCAAAATCAAACACACACACACACACACACACACACACACACACACACACACACACACGCACGCATACACACACAAATCCTCACGTTGAATGTGAAACCTAGACCTGTGTTTTTCATTTCAATATAAACACCATCAAATCAAAATGAATTGCCGTAGCTGGTTTGGATTTTATTTTTGAATACTGGCAACTTTCCCACATGTTCAGTTGTTGAAAACCATGAGGGGGACAGGGATGTTTTTTAATTGAGCAATTACTAGACATGTGAGGCTGGCAAGGTCTGAAAAAATGCTCTCAACACTCATCAGAGCAGCAGAAATATTCAAAAGGAGACGACTAAATTGTTATTTACAAGGAAACTGGAATAAATCCTCTTAAATATGTGACCCCGGACACAAGACTGTGGGAGGAAACCATAGTTCCCAGGGAGAAGATGCAAACTCCAGAGATGAACCCAGCGACCTCCTGCAGCGAGGAGACGATTCAAACCAGTGCAACTATTTTCAAAGTGCCAGTGTTGTTGTATTATCATTTAGTTTATTTTCTAAGAAACTCAAAAATGCCAATTCACATTAAGCGTGATGCAATTAAGCAAATTAATTACACGGAGAAAAATTATAATTAAGCCAGAAAAGAAAGATTCATTCTAAATCTAGTGATTTTAGAATGTGCGTCATGCAGTTAGCTGACCCTGGGATAACTAGCTTTTTATACCTTTAAAAACAAATAAATGAGCAAATATATATAATGAATCAACCCATTAACTGCAAATGAGACTGGATGGAGGAGTAATTTGTTCTGCTGCTAGTGCTTCAAAATGTGATGTTGTCTTGAGCAGTCTTTTTGATGTGTACGTGTCAGAAACAAAACCTTTGAACTCTGACCTCGTTTTAAAATAAATATAGGCTGCTATATCGCCTGAATAAATTCTGTCAGTGATGTGAAGGGTTGTGAATTATTCACAGATAAAAAGATACGTCTAGTTTGCAAAGGGCTTAACACCTAAACTCAATCTTGAAGCGTAAGCAGCAAACCAACAGGCTGCAGTCTGCTGTGTGTATCTTTTTTTATATTTAACTTCAGACTGATTTAAATGTATTTTAACTCAACTGCAGTTTATAAAAATTAAATGGAATTATAACTGTCACTTGCCTCTCATCCCAGCTGAGTCAGCCGGCGCAGCGAGGCGGTGATGTGCTGAGGATTAGTTTCTCTTTTTAAATGGCTTTGACTCAACGCCGAGGTTTAACAGCAACACAATAACCTGACATGAGATTAAAATGAGAAGCTAATCCATCCTCAGTTAGCAGTTCATGTGGGATAATCATTTTGTTTCTCCACACCACTTCCCCCTTGTTGCTTTTCTCTTCCAGTAACTTGTTCTATATGAAGACGACAAAGGATTTGAGCGACGGACACCTCTGGTACTCTGTGATCAGCCGCCCGCCGAGCAGCACCTTCACCTGTGTGCAGAGAGTGTCCTGCTGTTTCTCCCTGCTGCTCTGCACCATGCTGACCAGCATCATGTTCTACGGCATCCCCACGGACCCGTCTGAGCAGACCATGGACCTGGGTACTGCACGATGTCATTACAGCTCAATTTAACCTAGGAAAAAAGCTCCAGTGCTTTTAAATCCCCAGTTGTCTCTTGTGTTTCTAAACTTTCTGTTCCTGTAAACTGTTTTTAAACATGCACCTCCAGTCCCTCTTCTTCCTCTCCCTCTCTCTCTGATTGGCTGTCTCGGGTCTTTGCAGGTCACTTTGAGTTCACGTGGCAGCAGTTCATGGTTGGAGTTCAGAGTTCACTCATCATGTTTCCAGTGAACATCCTCATCGTTGGCATCTTCAGAAACACTCGTCCTCGTGAGACGTCGTGCTGCGGACGCAGAGCAGAACAACCGGATGCCGGCTCCTCGCAGACCGGCTCCACCGAGATGAATGGCCTCCTCACTTTAGACTCCATCACCAAGGTAGGTGCTTATCCAGCAGCAGCTACAGTATGACCCTATCCTTCACACCAGTGAGATCTCTAATACAGTCTCATATCCTGTATAGTGTCATTTCCTTTTTTAACTTTTACATTTCTCTCTTTCCCAGGACATTAAGAGAATACTCCGCTCATTCTCCAAGAGCATGAAAAGCAACATCCCATCCGCAGAGCTCGGGCCTGGACAACCAGCTGACATCCATGCTCTCCTCTCTGTGCTGAAGGATTACCTCAGACAGATTTATAAAACCGGTGACGAAGCAGAGTCCAGCACAGAGATCCTTCCTGATGTCGCTCAGCCTCAGGAAGCAGGTGGGCTCCGCTCTGGATAATGGACACAGAGTTGGTTTTATGCTCTGCCTGCATGGAGGATGTTATAAACAGCTGGAGCCCTGTGCGGTTTCCAAGTTAACATCTCCTCCATCGGCCAGGAATGTCAGGTTATCTGACCACTAGGCTATAAATCTAATTGCTCAGAAGTTTTAATCATGTGTATGTATCATATTCAAAAATATATTTTTGAATATGAGAACAAGGTATAGTAACAAAGACACAAAGTGGTATCATTCAATAACCACACATCCAGGACTCTTAACCACACTAGCACTGTCAAAGCTTCATAGAATACGAAAGTTAAGCTGTCATAGTTCTCTATCATAATTAATATGAGGAACTTCACATATTTTAGATATTTCTGAAGGAGCAGCACATTTCATTTAGTTTATTTTTTAGTTTATTGATGTATATTTTGCTTTTATTCCTTGAGTTTGGGAATTTTAGATCAAGAGTTTAAAATAAAGTTCAAACATTCAGTTTTAGTACAGTTAAAACCATGTACATTTAGACCTAATAAATCCAAACTAAAATGAAACAGAAAAGTGTCCAAGCGAGTTGTGGCAGCGTTAAGAATATCGTCTGCTGCGGGGGGGAATGCAGAAAATAAAAGATCCTGTGAACAAATGGGTGAACAGATCAAACTCAGAAAACTACAGCTGGAGGAAAACTGAGAACTGAGACCGGGAAGTTCACTCAAAGAGACAAAAGCCACAGAGTGATAACAACAGCCTCCATGCTGCAGAAATGCCTTCAGCATCCACAGAGCTAACTAATTAAAAAAACATCATTTCCTGGGGTATTTACAGATTCAGAAAGCGGAGGCAGTGTGCACCCTGTGACAGACGTGGAGGGCGTTCAGAAGAGCAACAGAACCCGGTATCTGTACCGGCAGATGTGCCACATCAACAGAGCGCTGGGCCTGCTGGGCTCGTCCGGCTTCCCGAGCCCACACAGCTACAGCCGGGCTCTGCAGCAGGTCCAGGGCATGAAGGTATTCCTTGAAGATCAGCTCCTCGCATCCAGCAGCACCAGCCCGGATGAACCCGCCCAAAACAAGTACGGAAGACACTCATTAAAAAGACCACACGTGTGGAGCTGCACGTGTTAGTGTGTGTTTTTATTTTTTGAAATGAAATCTTTATTTGCCTTTGTGTTTTTTGTATATTTATTTAAATGTTGTTGTTCTATCATAGTTCATCAATCACAGGCAGCGGGTGATGGTGATCAATTTGAAAATGTTTCTTTGATTGTGATTTCAAGAACAATTAAGATGCATTAGATTGGCTGCTGCTGCGTGGATGTGTGCGTTTGCAGTTTATGAATACATTTATCCCTGCACACAATTAAGTTTGACCCTAATTCAAATTGTTGCTATGATAGATTAGTTGTGTCTTGCATATTTGAAATTGTTTCAAAGCTGCTCATAGAGATACAGAGTCTATCTTCTCCTGTCCCTCCCAGCAAGACGGTGAATAAACATATTTCCCTAAAATGTTGAATAATTCATGGAAGAAAACTGTCTGTGAGTGATGGGCCAAAACTTTTGTATAATATACAATCATCTATTTCCTTCTCTGTCTAATTCATGATATCACAAGTGAAGTGTTAGGGTTCATCAAGCCTGAAGTTAAATCATCAGAGTTAATAGAGTTAAAGTGTCAAGGTAGTAGAGACTCAACTCCAGTAATTATGAAGTTGTATTTAAGTGAATGCGTTTCTTCTACATTCAGGTTGAGTCCTGCAGACAGCTCTAGTGATGACGGTCAGAAGAAGAAGAAGGAGAAGAAGGGCTGCTGCCATGGAGGGCTGCCCTGGTGGTTCATCTTTGTCGGCTGGCTGCTCGTGATAGCCACCAGCTCCGTAGCAGGATTTTACACGATGCTTTACGGTTTGAAATTTGGAAAGGATCGTTCCTGCAGCTGGTTGGTGTCCATGATCGTGTCCTTCTTTCAGAGCATCCTCATCATTCAGCCACTGAAGGTGAGAAGAGAACGAGTCTCCGCCTCCTCATTATAACCGCGCACATTTAGAACATTTAAAAAAAAGTTACTTCTATGTGAGTTTTCTTGATTTAGTCAAGACCACTCTCAAATAACTGAAATAAGTATAATTTGGGGATACAGCTCTGTTCTGGGACCTCCCTGTTCTTCCTCGTGCATTTATGAAAAGCCTGAGGCAGCGAGAGCAAAACCTCCATGTTCTCCATGGAAAGGCTGAGATGGAAGCAGCTGATAAAAGAGCCCCGGCACAGATGTTATGTACTGGCGCTTCTCTCATCACATCATTACATCTTTAAATATCGCTCTATTATTGTCAATATAACAACCAGTCTGATAGAGATAAAACAGTCACACAACTCTTTCTTCCCCTCTCTCTTCTGTCACCTCTCTTCCACCCACCTCTCCTCCCTTTCCCATTTTGTCTTTGCTCACCCCCAGTAAGTTGGTTCTGCTGGATGCTGCGTCCAGTTAATGAGGGAGTTTCTTCCCTCCACAGTCGAAAAATTTGTTTTTTGGGGGTTTCTTGTCTGACTCCTCTCAGATGTGGTTGTTTGTAAAGAGGCGATACTGTTGAAGCAGGAACAGAAAATGCATTCGATGAAACCAATTATATGAGCTGGTGTAGTCCGGCAGAGCCATGTGCTGGTGTCAGCTGCAGGAGAGTGGCTGAGCTTGACCTGGTGACCTACCTGACACGGCTCACTCGGATAGCCTTTGAATTCTCTCATGTCCCTGCCTCTCACTGCAGGTGCTGTGTCTTGCAGCCTACTTTGCACTGGTCATAAAGAAAGTTGACGAGGAAGATTTTCAAAATGTGGCATTTGACTCAAAAGCAGGTAAAAAAAAATTACCCACTATAAAATCTCTCGGTCTCAGACTTTGACAAAAAGGTTATCTTAGATGTTCTGGTTTCCAAAAACATCTCCTCCCCCACAGGCGAGTGTAAAGACCAACAAAGCGTCCGACAGGGCAGGAGTCTTTACGAGCCGCCTCCTCCTGGAGACGTTGAGAGGATGAAGAGGATCAAGATGATTGAGCAGAAGGCCTTTGCCCTCTTCAGAGAGATTTTCAGTAAGCAGCCACACTGATATGTTTCATCACAAAGGGCAACTGCTCATCTGCCCCCTTTGTCTGAGCTGCCAGATATTTGCTTGTTGCACTCAATTGCACTGCATTACACAGATAATCTCTTGAACATATTTATTTCTTTATATTCTTCTATCCTCGATATTTTGTTAAACTCTTAAAAGCACAGTTTTCATTGTGGGAGGCAGAGAATGGATTTCATTGTACAGGACAGTGCATACGAGAACACACGTTTTGAGTTTGACCTTGAGAACATGAACATGTGAGTCCTACAGCTTTGCAACCTGAATAGTGAATAGCTGAAATACTGGATAGATTTAGATGCTTTCATATACAGAGGCAAACATTTGAACAACCCAGCTGGATTTTGTATGTCTCTTATAAGGACACCATCTCTGAACTCGTGCTTCTCTTAGATACTCACTCACCTTCCTGACATTCCAGTAACAGCCAACAAACCAACAGGAATGTCGGTTAGGTTAACAGATATGTGCACAAGGAAAACCAACATGCAAAGTGAAGCAAACATACTATTCATGCAAATAACACCAAATCAGCCCAGCACCTTTACTCGGATGGTAAATATGCTGATCTATGATGATTGACTTTTCTGCGTTGTGTGATTCAGTCTACACAGGCTTCATGTGGATGCTGCTGCTGGTGGCGTACGGCCAGAGGGATCCCAATGCCTTCCACCTGAACCAGCACATCAGGAACAGCTTCAGTCCAAGCACCTCACAGAGCATGAGTCTCAGGGACGTGTTCACGTGGGCCAACACGTCTCTGCTCAGTAACCTCTTTGGAGATTATCCAGGTACAAAGTGTATCCCTACTGCAGAGGATATAAGAAACAGGCTCTTCTGTTTTCCTCCTATTAGCCACAATGTTATGTCAGAGCTGCAGAGAAAGGTTTGAACTTTAATGTTTTACAAATGCTGTCTCGGGAAATCTTATTCTATTTTGATTCACACAAAATATATATTCTGTGTTTCACTTCATGATAAATAGCATGCAGCCAGATTCTTATGCACATTTGTTTGTACAACAATGAATACATTTGAGAGTGTTGATCTAAACCTTGTGCTCGTGTTTCTATCACTGTATAAACATATATTTTTAAATAACTCATCACTATTGCATCAGTTCTATAAAGACATCAGTGTGTTCAGGGTCGCATTACAACGTGTATGTGTCACTGACAAACTGTGTGGCCTACAGAGGCTATAGAGAAACTGTTAACTGATCTGTTCCAGGATTTATCACGGACGGAAACTCGAAGCTGGTGGGAAACGCTCGTCTTCGTCAGCTGAGAGTGAAGAAGAGCTCCTGTCAGATCGCGGGCTCCATGCTGCATCTGGTGCCGGACTGCCACGCACCGTATTCATGGGAGGTGGAGGACATGGACTCCTATGACTCCGGTTGGAACCAGTCTGTGGGAGATAACGACACGCTGAGCGCCCCCAGCCCCTGGACGTACCAGACACAAGCCCAGCTCCGGTCCTACCTGGTGTGGAGCAAAATGGGGCTCTACAGGGGGGGTGGCTTTGTAGCGGTGCTTGTCCCTGATTTGAAGAATGCCAGCAGGTAAGTTAACAAACGGGAATATACTGACAGGAGAATCAATGACCCTCAGATTGAGGAAAGCAACAAATAGGGTGAATTTGGATAATGTGGGAGAACTAAGCTCCAGATTTGTGGTTCTAACTGAATCTAGTGTGACTGAAATCACATGACTTCATTTGGGGGGATGTCACAGAAATCAATACCCATAGATGCATATGAATTGTGTTGATTAACAAAGACTGTACATAAAACACATCATTTGATCACCAATAGTTTACCGGGCGGTTAAAAACATCCTTGTGTTCTTGATTGACAGAACCATCGAGTATCTGTTCAGGAACAAATGGCTGGACACGTACACACGGGCATTCTTTGTAGAGTTCACCATTTATAACGCCAACGTCAACCTCTTCTGCATCGTGACTCTCTTACTGGAGACTGCAGCTGCTGGTGAGTTTGAGAATGTATATATCACATATCTGTTTGGACGTGTGGGTGAGATCCTCATAAAACTAACACTAATAGAATGTTCCTTCTTAAAAAAAGAGCGTTAAAGATAACAAATGAAACCACAATCAGAGAACCAACCAACCCAATATGTATAAAAGTAAAATCAGTTAAGTTTAAAGACTTTAAACACAAGTCAAATCAAGAATATAAGAAAACAATCATTATGCAGCAGCAGTTTCAAAGGAGAGAAATTCAGCCACGATGTTGAAGATTTCATATTTTCAAGAAAAACAGTAATTGAGGATTAAACTGAAAACAGTAAAATAAATCTAAATAGATGTTCACAACCAATATAGTCAATGCATATGAAATAGACGGCTGTGGAGGGGAAGTGGCAGAGGGGCAGGATGTGTGTTAGGATGTGTAAATGCTTAGTTTGCTTTATTTTGTTTGTCTGCTATCGCTGAGTCATGACTGTTTACTTGCTGATTGTGGCTGAGCTATTTATGATGAAAGCTGCAATATTGCACAAAAATGTTTAATGAAACATGAACAAATCGAGGTTCAACTCCCTAAGAATTGATGGTAATAAATCTTTTCTTATTGACCTTCAGGGGCGTTTGAGTTCCACAGCGAGTTGCATAGTGTCCGTCTCTACCAGTCCGCCGGGAACCTCTACATCTTCGTCATGGCTGCTGAGATCGTATACTTGCTTTTCATCATCTATTACATGTTTGTGCAGGTAAACTCTGACATGACTGTGACAGGGTCGGAGGTGGGAGGGATCTGTTTGTTCTCCACGCGTCTCAACCTCAAGGAAGTTTATTTATTCTCTGAGGGATTCTGAAGCTCAGACTTACTGCAGAAGATGAGTCCTCATTAGTCTTCACATGCACCCAGCGGTCTGTGAACGGAGATTTGAAGGCAGCATGCTTCTCATAGATCCACTTTATACAACTTTAACATCGGTGTGACTCGCAAGTTGTTTTATTAAATAAGAAATTGTGTTTACAATTTTAATTATAATGCCTTAATGATGAAGTTAATACTATTGCGAGGCTGTAATTCCATTAATCTGTCTCTACAATGTGACTTTATTTTATTAATTTTTTAATCGTACAGCAGTGAGTCAGTCGAAGGGTCTAAGGTTCAAGCAGGTTTCTCATTTGTTTATTTTTATGCTCGAAGGGAAAATTAATGAAGCAACAGCGGTGGAGTTACTTCAGCAGCAAGTGGAACCTCCTGGAGCTGTCCATCATCTTATTGAGCCTGAGCGCCTTGGCTGTTTTCATAATGAGGACCCTGCTCGGAGACCGTGATGTGACCTACTACCAAAACCACAAAGACCAGTGAGACCAGCCTTAAATTCATCTTTAGACTGTGGGGCTTGGAAATCAAATGTCAAATCAACACTTTCAGAAATGTAGAGGCTGTGTGGTGGGCTTCATGTTCTCAAAAAATACCTCATTGTAATTCAAGTATTTCTTACAGGGTCTAGCTGGTGCTCCTTGTCTTGTTTCAAGTGTCAGCAAGTTCAAAACTCAACCACACATTACTTTAGTAAAAGTTTGAGTGTTAAGGAAAAGTAAAGTTGTACACGTTCCTCATCTCAGATTCACATCACAACCCAATAAAAAGCATCTTGACCATCATGTTGCTAAAACACGAGGCTCAAATGCTGACCTTTAAATAAAGTTTCCAATAGCTCCACCTCAACCAGCTGCAACAACACAAAGCTCTTATGCTTATGTGAACCTCCCCTTTTGCAGGTTTCCCAGTTTCTACGAGACGGCCTCCGCAGACTCGCTGCTTCAGTATCTGATCGCCTTCCTGGTGCTGCTCGCCACCGTCAAACTGTGGCACCTGCTCCGGCTCAACCCCAAGATGCACATGGTCACCGCCACGCTGCAGCGGGCCTGGGGCGACATCTCCGGCCTCCTCATAATCATTGGGATCATGTTCATAGCCTATTCCATTGCCGTGAGTATCTCGTCCATTTGCCACGATGTGAGACAGTCCTCTCCGTTCCTCATTCATTACAGGGGGATGAAGATTAAGTGCTCTGTTTTCATGATGTGAGCCCCTTTTAGTAGTTTTTAAAAATAACAATAAAAGGGATTTGCTTAGCCTCTTAATTAATAATCAATAAACCGGTTCCGTTTAATTTCCCTTTCTCCTTAAAAGCATGTTGCACTTGCACTTATTATAAGTTTAGGTTGGTCGGGGAGTTAAGGAGAAAGTAGCAAGAACACAACACAATCATTTAAGGTCAATTTATTTCCAAGAATCAGTTCTCATCTCACAGTTGGGATCTCAGGTGTTTCTACTGAAGACCAACAGACGGTTGGGTGAGTGAATCAAGTGACTCCAGGATTTACCATGGTCCTAGTACAGTGATGATGGTGCAGTGGGAAGTCGTCGTTGATATATTCATGAATAAAATCTTCTTATTTCATCTTTTGCCGTTCTCTGTGGTGAAAATGACAATATGTAAATGAAGTAGTTTAAATACTAATGACAGAATCTGAGTCCATCGTCTCCAGCCTGATTTGTTTAATTAAACTGGAAGCTTGATGGAACAGGATTGATTCCTCTGCTGGTGTGAACATCCTACTTGTTCTAGTGCAATGTGATTTACGGCTGGAAGATCTCCTCTTATAAAACCCTGGGGGACGCTCTCCTCACCATCATCAGCCTGCAGCTGGGCATCTTTGACTACGGAGAGGTGAGTGAGTTCTTCCCAAACCCACTGCACACATGTTTTGCTTTTAAAAAAAATCATAGAACACATGGGCAGCTTCCCTTTAAAATGTGTGACTCACTCTCTCGTCCAGGTTTTGGACAACAGCCCTCTGCTTGGTGGACTGCTCATCGGCTCCTGTATCATGTTCATGACGTTTGTGGTGCTCAACCTGCTGATTACAGCCATCCTCGTGGCCTTTAAGCAAGAGCAGCTCAATCACAAGGTGAACGTTGTCAGGAGTTTGGATTTAAACGAGAGACATTTTAAGCTTATTGTCCTCTCCTCATGTGGTAAAATGTTCTGTGTGATCAACGCCCCGTTAGTAAAACCATTTTTGACCATTAGGGGCAAATCATTACAAGTTATTACCCAAATTAGAAGTATGATTCTGAATGTGAGCACATTGTCACCTTTAAGGAGCAAAACAAAAAGTCACATCTTGTCTTTGTGTGGCTCAGATGCTTTTCATCATTTTGGGAATTACTCTCTGAACCTGTCCCTTGTCCTCTCTCACCCTCAAGCCCTCAGAGGAGCAGGAGATTGTCGACGTGATGCTGAAGCAGATCTACAGTTTCTTTGGGATCAGATGTAAAGAAACAAAAGAGGAGAGACTCCCGGAGCCTGAGGTGAACAGCAGCTCTGGCTTGATCCTCCACAGCAGCGGAAATATCAAATCTGGCGACCTAAACATTTCTCAGACATCTGAGAAACCAACAAAGTGACAAACCTGTGATATAACATATCTTTGTCTGTCTTTGAAAGTTACTAAAATCCTGACGCTGATCTGTTCATTATACTTTGCTTTGTGTTAATATGTTAATACTTACACATATTACTTTTTTTTTTTTTTTTAACAATATATTTATTGAGTTTTACATATAATAAACATACACTCAAACATTTATAAACATACATTCGTTTATGAACACCCCCAACCCACAATCAAACACTCAGGCAGAACTTAAACTTAAATAAGATCAAATAAAATAATAATAAAAAAATATATATTTACAAATATAAGAATAAATGGAAGTAAATAAAGACATAAATCTACAAATACAAATAAATTAAATTAAATTCCCACACATATGACTTTAAAGCACATCAGGAAACATACACAACTTAGGCTAGGGAATATATATATATATAAAATTCTTGTTTGTTTAGATCTGTATTTGTTATTATTTTGTATGTGCTGTATGTATGTATGTGTGGTGGTGTGTTTTTGTGTAGGTGTGTGTGTGAGCACTGTATAATTAAATGTGTTCTGCCTTTTCTTCCAGTAATCTGTACTGTGACGATGTGATATTTAAAGAAACCATCAAGATGTTCAATCTTTGTTCATCTGGAGACACACGTGTGGTAACCATGGAGGCAGCCAATAATTAAAATATCTCAAAGCCTTAATTAAGTCTGTCGATCGGGATCTGATTCCAACAGGAAGGAAAAGTGAAGTTCGTCTTTTTCTGCCTCGTCTTAGTCTCAATTATCCACAAACAAAAGTTGCTGAATGTGTTATGGTATGTTGGATGTTTGATTATCGCCAGCATGAATGTCCATCTCTTGTTCAACCAGTTCAGCACATGTAATTTGAGGCAGCAGTAATGGGGGGCTGTGTCAATGAGGAGTTAAGTGTTACAGCCCTAATGCACAGAGACCGAGCATTTCGATGTGAGGCGGATATCAATGTGTCAATCAATTGCTTTATCCAGCACAGAAATTACAGACGCCACCACTGACATTAAAACGTCTGTATCAAAGGGGTTATTACAAAACGAATCCCACCGTAAATAAAGGCAAAGGCAAGGCAAGCATATCTGTACATCACATTTCAACAATAAGGCAATTTAAACTGCTTTACATAAGATGTAAATGTTTTTGAAGCAACAGAGAAGTACAAAAAAATTTAAAGGAAATACGAGTCAAATACAGAATAAAGAATGAATAAATTTGAATAAAGAGTGAAAATAACAGATTAGTGTAAGAAATGGTAATTATAGATTCATTAAAAGGCAAATAGGAAACTACGAAAGTGCATTCACATAGAAACCAGACGCTGCATAATCCAATAGTCAAAAAGTGGAATTTGGCTTTATGTGAAAAGAAAGTTAACTTTTAGATTATTTAATTCATCACAACTGCTAAGAGTGTGGTGATGCTTGAAATGAAATAAAAACAAGAGCTTGTTACCACATCCTGTTTTGTTTTTTTTTACCTCATTTCTACTAATCTTTGTCACTTCATTCTGACAAAGGAGCTTATCTTCGCCCCGACAGATCTGAGGTCTGCAGAAGCTTCGGTCTTCACAATTAAGATCATAACCATTCAGTGCAGCGGCTCCAGTTGTCATGATAACCGTAATATAACAGTCACAGTGTGATTACCTGTCGACTCAATTTACATCTTCCACGGAAATGTGTTGAGTCTCCAGATGGTGTCAGGATATAATTTTCACCTGGTTGCGTTAACACAGGGTATTATAATGTGATTCCAGTTTCCACATCAAGGTCCGATGGCCATCTGGTCACTTTGTCCAGCTTACATCACATCGTCCTCTTATCTGTGAGTCCCATCCAGCAGCGAAGACATGTAGAAGATGGTTTTCATGACGCTGCTTCATTGTGTTGCTGCTTTTCGATTGGTCCTCTGTTAATAATGTGAGGACTGATCAGAGGTTCTCAGGGTTTGCTAGCCAGCCCACCCGTGTGGCTGTTGTATGATGTTCGAGGGCTTCTCTGCATTTACACTTGAGGTCCTCTGGAGGTCCATCGTCCGTGCATCTTGGTTTTACTTTCACGTGATCAAGCCCTGAAAAAAAAACATTTTAATATTAAAATTTCCTGTTTGTCTGGCAGTAAGAGTTTGACTTAGTCTAGAGGATCTTTGTCATCATGGTTTCGATAATAAACAAACCATTAGGGCTGTCCCAACTAAAAGAAACCACAATGAGAGTCTCAATAGGGAGTAAACTGGTCTCCTGTGTCAGAGACCTTTCTAACTTGCTCTTGGCGATAAACATGCTGCAAATCACATTCTCCCTCTTTCATATCGCTAATTGAGTCGGCAGTCAGTGTAATTAAAATATAATTTAGCTCCTCAGATCAGTTTATTTATCAACAAAAACACAGTCACAGCCATGAAACTGACAGAAATATTAGAGACAGCTTCCAGAGACTATGATCTACCGCAGTCACAATAAGTTATTAAAAGAAAGGTGAGAGACAATAACAGATCATTTATAAGACAGAACATGTAGGAGTCTATGTGCAGGAGTGTATGCATGGGAATTAGACTGAATGTAATAGACAATAGAAAAGGATTGAAACTCAAAGTTATAAACTCCTAAATTGTAATCTGAGACCTTTTATCTGGTCGACAAAGACATAGGAGCTGTCTTCATTCTGTCCCTGTGTGGAGCCCATGTTTTGTGGACTCTTGTTACTTTGACCTTGAAATCTACCTTGCGTTTGATTTCTGGATCTGTGTCTGTAAAATTTGTGTTTACTTCCCCGTTCGTCATTGATCAAGATTTATTTTTCTAACAACCTTCTCTCAAATCAAATTAAAGAACATCCATTGGAACTGTACCCGTTAGTAGAAGTTGTTAAGATCCTAGAATTATAGTTTAGAACAGTGCAGGGATATTCAGATGCCTGATATTTGAGGAAACTGAATATAAGACGTGAGACACTCCTCCTTTTCTCCTCCTGTCCTTTATCGTCTCCTCTCCTCGTCTCTCCTGTAGCTCTGTCTCTTCTGCTCCTGTTCTCCTCTCCTCTCTCCTGCTCTGCTCATCAAAAGAATGAAACCACGACTTCTTAACCAATCAGTTATTTGAGCAAATCAACCAATGTCAGATTACACAAAGTAAAGCATTAATAAACGATTTCACCCAACGGGGGATCAATGCTCATTAATATCCATACGGACACAACACAACTGGATGCCAGATACAAGCCAATGCAATGTGGTCTCTATGCTGTTGGAATTACTGCAGTGTAATCAGTGCATGTGCCTCCGTCCATCACCTCATTTAACCTCATTGCTTCCTCTTAGTGTTCTTTAAAAGTTCTCAAACAGCCTGTGAGTCACGCCTCAGGGGATTAGTTCCTCCTGATGCTGACAACGGAAAATAATTGGAACATCCATCTCTCCATTATCTATATCACCTACCCGCCACTGAATCCAGTGGAGAGAACCCCTGGACACGTCACCAGACCATCATAGAGACAAACAACCGTTCACTCTGTCAATTCTTCACTTCTTTCTCCATGTTGTGGTTATCAACACGGTGTTCTGTACATCGTGTGCAGTCTCCTATGGTCTCTGTTGTTTTTCATGTAAGTCAATGCACACACACACACACACACACACAGATGAGATGTTTTAGGACGTCACAATCTATTTGTAGAAGTGTTTAGCAATATAAGAAAATATTAAATTTTTTACACTTTTAAGAGTGCTGATTGAAGTCAGTTAAAATATGGATTTCAATTTATCAATCAAAACCTTTAAACATGAGCAATCATCTTAAAATCCTGAGAACACATGGACACTGGCTCAAAGTGAAACACGGTCAGAGAGGACACTTGCACTCCGGGGGATGATCAGCCTTGCACCAGTGTATGTGTATCATTGTCATCTGGCTGTGTGTGTGCGTGGGTGTGTGTGTGTGTGTGTGTGTGTGTGTGTGTGTGTCACAGTGCATGTGTCTGTACTTATGGCCACTCAAGTTGTTCTTGAGCCTCCCTGGAGAGAAAAAGTGATGAGAATGGCGATTGTCTCTCCCTGTCTTTCAGTCCCTGGAGGAAGAGGAGAGGCTTTACCTCAACTCCACAAATGGAAGACAATATAATTTCATAACTATCTAGCTGTAGCTAACTAGTCTTTCTGCAGAATGGTTTCCCCCATGGACTTTTTTACTTGTGTGAAATGTGCTTGTTTAAAATATACTTGCACAGTGTAGCCTCTTCCCTAATGCAACAGCCATCCACATCATTATGGCGGTGTCACAGCCTCTTTTGAATCCATTTCAGGTATTTCATCAGAACTGATCGTGCTGTGGCTCAGGGGGGAGACCGGGTTGTCCTCTTACAAGAGGGTCTTGGTTTGATCCCAGTCTTCCCCTTCCACATGACACAGTGTGCTGTTCACATAGAGTTCAATCTGTTCCCTCTTGTTATTGATAACTTTTAGAAATATTTGTAATGAACTGGGTTACGTTGTTTTTATATATCGATATTTGATGGTATGTGAAGCAAAAAATACCCCAAAATGAATCTACATAAGAAAAGTACAGTTGTGAGCAAAGTGTATTTAAGTGCAGTAATTAAGTAAATGTACCAGCACTGGTGGTCCATCGTGGACCTTCATCCTGCTGCTCACACAGGTACATAAGTCTCTTGCAAACTTGAAGTGTTCCCATATTTACTACTTCACCCTCTGGGCAAAGTACTTTCACAGGAGAGACATTTCACAGAGTACAATGGTAATCATTTATCAATCTTTTTTTTCTTGCAGAGCACCCATTATGTGTAGGACATGCACGCTGAAGTGAAGTTTCAAAAGTACAGAAGTGAGAGTGTGAGCAATCATAGCAGTTGCAATCATGGAAAAAGACAAACATACCGTCCATGGGCAAAAGAGAGCCTGAGCAACAAAGACCAGTCGTTGCTCAAAGCTTCAGTACGTGGACATATGTGGAGACTTATTGATTTAACTGAAATGCAGTGAAAAGCAGATTTGAAAGCGTTGACGTAGTTGGTCTGTGAATGGTGTTTTCTTACTTTATTTATTACTGTGCGTAGAGTAACAGACGCCAGCATTAATAATTCTGAGTTATCCTGTCTCGAATGTGCAGGGGCACCACAGGTCCTGCAGAAATATGACCTTAGTGGATGGAATGGCAGCTTCATTTCCAAGGTCAATGTGATGGGTCAACCCAACCCTAACCCAATGTTGCTCTGACAGGGTCACATCCATATCCCCCTAGTACTGTATGTATATCTGATAACTGAACCCACAGAACAAATATGTGACTCATGTATGTTGTTAAGTGATTATCTTATTAAATATCCGCCCCTTTGATCGGATCCGCCATCAAAATCGTTTGTGCTCTTTTTCGCCCCATTAACCAGCCAACTGTCCCACTTAATGTATAAAAACAGTATTTTCGATAATAACCCTGTTTTTCTGTCTATTTTCAGAACAGCTCCTCTTTTTTTCTCTCTCTCCATCTCTCATCTTACACGTGCAGCTGTGCTCCCTCTCTCCTGGTCACCATGGGTCTTAGCAGCTTCCCTGACGTTTCCTATTTTCCCATTCATAAACTTGTTTACCAATTCATCACCAGCATGTCAAGAGCTGATCTACATATTGTTATTCACCAGTTGTCACCCTGACTGACCGCAGCCAATCCTCTGCTCTTGCCTGGATGCCTGTTGTGTTCTCATTTACATATTAACACAAACATAAATTATGACGTCATATCAGTTCGATTTTATTATTTTTATGCATTCATGAATGGAGAGTGTTGAAATCTAAATGTTTTCTTCTTTGCACAGTGTGGGAGCCTTAACCCGAGCTTTGTGTCACGCTCCGTCGCAGAAATACAAAACGACTTTCAGTTGAAATCAGAACGGCTGTGTACACACAGTTAAAGTCCCGACACAGTGAGCCTCCATTGTCGTGTTTGCCATGCACAATAACTGCTGTCCATATTTAAATATAACAGCTTTGCTAGAAGGCTTCATCAAATCAACATTAGGGAATTTCTATATCTGAAATAACAATGATGATTTAAAAGTTTAAAATAACTTTTAAATCATCTTGATGGTACACAAACTGATAGAATGGCGTGAGTGTCATTGCCACAGCGCCCCCTGGATGCCTGGAACTGCACTGTGTACCGTACAGGAACATTAGCCCTGATTAACCGCACACCACACACACCAGCTACCAGAGCTGGAGCTATTGGATTAATCAAAGAGAATATTGTAGGGGGAAACAAAGAAGAGGAAAACATAACTGACTGAGTAAGAAACCAAACTAGAGTGGATATCAGGGTTGGGGTTGGCATTTTTCATTTGTGGGCAAGAGCTACAAGAGGCTAAAGGATGCCGGACGGATTCCGAGCTGTTGTTGTTATCCTTGATTGAAGTTATAGACTCGCTAGTTTACCATCAGAATACAGGTAAACCCATTTCAGTATAGGTGTATCAGGCAGGTGAGCCAAACTATTTGACGTGATTTGATAAACATCATGCATCAGCTACTTGATTTCTGTGTTGCGTTCAGGTTGCGTCATATTTGTGTAAAATCCTCGACTGTCAGGTGGAAATGATTCTTTGGCTTCTAAGGTTGTCGGTTCCTTCTCCGTCAGCTTGTGTTACAGCTGATGTAATTATTATCCTATAAAAACACGTAGTAAATTGCTGCTGGGGGAAATGAAACATCAATTCATCCCAACCATTCAATCTTTCCACGATAATATCAACATCCAAAGTGCCTCTTCACCTCTCACCCGGGCTCAATTGATTTGATTCCACGGTGACAAGAGGTAAAGATCCATGAGCCTTTGAAAGACGGTTTATTGTTGGTGCATTGATCACAAGAGCATTTATCACAAAGACTCTTCAACTGGCTGCACTTCAGCGTCAGTAATTAGGTTCAGAAATTGCGATTCCCAGGCAGATATTTGATGACTGTGTTCTGCTCCTGCATTAGTGCGATGTGTCAGGAACACAAAGAGGCGACTCCTCCTCATTCCACTGAGAGTGTCAATGCAGGACGCGGGTCAGACTCTGTCAGCAGGAGTCTGTCCACCTCCACAATAACAGAGAGGTATGTTATTGCAGGGCTGCAGTGCATAAACCACTCATTAAGGAGATGAGTGCACAGAGTTCAGCGGAGTTAAAAACCATAAGCACTAAAGAGGTGATACGGTCGGATGAGTCATCGTTCTCCCCGAGGGGGCAAGAGCAAATCAATACAATGCTATTCTAGGTGATCACCTTCATGAAACTTCTTCTGTCCTAATGGGAGTGAACCTCAGAGGTGAGTTACATCGACTCTTTGCTCTGAGGCTCCGTGTTTTCGGGTTATCCGTCTGAACTTGATTAATCGAAAGCACTTCGAGGAAATTGCTTCAAATTTGGCACGAACGTTCACAAGGACTCCAGGAGGAGGTGATTCTCTTTTAGGGGTCAAAGGTCAAGGTCATTGGGACCCTATGTAGCACAGTTTGGTCAGGTGAACATTAAATCAAGAATGCTGAAGGGGATTTTCTCTACATTCTGTGCAGACGTTCACTTGGACTCAAAGATCAAATGAGTGGATTATGGAGGTCGAAGGTTAAAGGTCAAGATGACCTCCTCTTCTTGTCATCCCAACATCTCAGGAACGGCCCATGGGATTTCACCACGTCTGTCACAAACCCTCCCTTGGACTCAGCCTTGACCTGATAAGAATTGGGTGGTCAAAGGTCAAGGCCACGGTGAGGTCACGGTGACCCTTACATGAGTCTGTCAAAGAAATGTGAGTTGACCAACTACCCATTTGATTGACGGGTTTCTCATACTTTCAGATGACACCAGACCAGCACATGAATACCCCCCCCCCCCCTTCTCCCGGCCACTGTGTGAACACTGCAGTGAGCTGTGCTTCTCCTGTGAGGAAGTCCAACAGGGAGTTTGATTGTTTGGTTCCGTCTCTTTTTGAGTGTAGTTACTGTGCTTTTCTTTCCCATAGCCGGGCTGTTATTACTCTGATTCCTGCAGCACTTTGAAATTAAGTGCACAGCAAGACGTGGAGAGGAGGGAGCCAATCACATGCAGCAGAACCCGAGGGTTGCAGCTTATAGATCTGTATCGAGCACAACTGCTAATTTACAACCAGGCCACTTAAACCTTTGCATCCCGTCCCCGCTGCTTGTTATCCCTCAAACTGAGCTGTCCTCATTAGATATGATTCTTTAGTTTGAAGAGCTTACCTCGCTGCTGCTCCTAAAAGCTGCTCTCCTGTCCACACACAAACAGATCCTGCAACAACATCCCTGCTTTCTGAGAATCAACCAGTGCTACACAAGACAATAGCCCCTCTTAAATTAACAAAACAACACGGGACACTTTACAGGTGGGCAATCTGAAGGGGTTTATGATGGGATTCATGCTGAAGACATCTATGACTGACATTTCACCATCAAACGAACACTACTTGGTCTTTCATAAGTGCCTCCATGCTACATTCACAAAACAAACAGAATGATTGCCTACCGGGAGGCTGTGCTGGTTGCACAAATGATCACAGAATTACAGGCTTTGTCTATGGCATATTTGAAAAACAAGTAAACCTTGAATAGGCAGCATAGCAGAGAAAGAGCTGATGCCAGAAGAAAAGGACTTAAGGAGAGTTTTGTGGCTGCGGTTCTGATATGCACAGAGCAAAGTGACCTGTAAACCCTTTTTTGATTCACAATACAACATATGATTTCAAACCGCCTTAAAATGAAACTTCCGAGGGAAACAAGTTGAGTGTTTCAGTAAAACCCCGATCGTCTGCACCTCAAGAGATCTTGAAACGTTCAGACATCATGGTATCTAACAAACTGAGGATCACTTTAGATGAACAGTATAATCTGCCGGTGTCTTTAATGCAATATTGCTTTTTTAAAGACAGAAATGTCAGTAGATGGGTCTAAAAGAGTCTGGATATTCCAAACTGTACATTTAAGAATGAGGAGTTTTTTTTAATGTATATAATTATAACCATCTCTAATGGATTTTAATAACAGGATGAGTTACTAGAGCTGTTGAGGGCTGCATACCTCACAGCAACTTGGACTATGGGCAGAGAAGGTCTCTGATTCGTCTCTGGTTCGACTCCACGGAGAGACAACAAAAAGACGAACCTGGATTGATCTGTCCAAAAATCCAAGAGTCTCCCTACCCTGTCTAGTGCCCCTGAGCAAGGCACCTTACTCCCCCAACATCTGCTCTGTTGTGTGTCCTGCACCAGATGGGTCAAAAGCAGAGATTAAATGTCCCTACCTGCATGAGTGTGCCTTTGCATGTCTGTGCATGTGTTTGGACTAATAAATGCATCTTAATCTTAATCTTAAAGCCAGTAATGACCAGACAGCACAGCTCCATCAGTGGAGCCCCCAGTAACACTGATACAAAATGAGAGATCATGATCCCTGACAGCTACACACACACTACCACATGCATACAGACATGCAGCAACACTTCAGTTATACAGCAAACCTACACCACAGCAGTGTAACAGCCTGAGACAGCGGCCCAGGCAGTGGGCCTCGTTATGGCTCAGGAGGTCGAGCGGGTTGTCCTCTGGCAAGATGGTCGGTTCAATCACCACCTCCACCTTTCCGCTTCTGGAGTAAACAGCAGACATCCAGGCCGTGACTCCATCTTCCATGAGCTGCACAATCTGATCTGTTGACATTTCGATTGATCTCTATTAACAGATATCTGCATATGAATGTAGCTTCTTCTTTCTTCTTCTTTCTTTCTTCTGTTCTCTGACCAGTTACCTCAGCAAAAGCCTGCACCAACGTGATTGGTGAAACTAGACCTGGGAACAAGAAGAAGAACTATTGTAGAAGAATTTTAGATTAAATTTAAAGTTAATGTTTCCAGTTCTGCTTCCAGTAACTTTCAACACTTTTATCCGACTGTCAGTGACAGAACAGTGATATCACTGAAGTGTTCGTCCTTTGGGAGGAATAACATTTAGTTTCATGAATACAAATACTACCTTGAATCAAACATTATACTTCAAACCTGCTACAAGCTTCTGGGCTTTCTGTTATTTCAGGCAAACCATGAACACCATTGACCTGAAGTGAAGCCAAAGTATATCCTTCGCCATCTAGTGGCTGGCTGCTGTATAGGCCACAAACCCCACCTCCTCCATGTTTGCAGATGGGACATGGATCAAATTTAGGAGTAGGCATCAAATAATCGTTCCCTCAAAGATAGTGTCTGTTATCGCAGGTTGTTCTTATCATGTTTGTTTTCCCAGTAAATTTGGTTTTAACTCCTTTTTTAAAGCTAAAAAAAATGGGGTGACACATTATGATTGACAGGTTAGGCTGACTCACGCTTGGTCGATCCTGTGTATCGACGGGAGATCACTACCACGACTCCATCCCCCAGTTACCACTGTGCAGACTGTCATGCATCGTTAAACACTCAGACGCCAATTCGTCAATCAAATTCTATCAATTCCCAGCTAGAATATTGCACAAGAGTACTGGTTGAAAACATGAAACATTTATTAGCAGATAAAAGAGAAGAGAGGTTGGGAGTAGAGGGAGAAAAGGTGAGAAAGACTCAAACAGCTGCACTTAGGACACAGACAGATAAAATTACAAAGGAACCTTTCAATTCTACGTTTTAAAGCTTTTGCTGGGGCAGGACAACAAAGATCCTGTTTGTGACAAGCGCTGCATTTCACTGGCTGACAAACATGCTTCCAAAAAGCAAACATCAAACCATTCAGCTGGCGCCAAGCAGAGCCCTTCACATTCAGCACAATCTGATTGTCGAGAATACAAAAGCGATGATTTTGCTGCTGCTCTACTGCCACATGGGATGTTCCCCAAAATTCTGTGGACTATTTCCGTGGCTTTTTCTAAGAAGTGGTAAACATTGCACGATGGAAGTGTAAAAGTGTCCGTGCACAAGTGGACATCAACACATCCCTTGAAAAGTCAACTGTGTTTGCATTTCAACTTCGGTCTTAAAGTTGAAACGTCAGACATGTCGTCACACGTGGCACAAACATTCAATTGGTCTGATGTGACATGGTTAAAAAATCCATTGGTGACGCTCAAGGTCACCTTGACTCCACAACACACAGTTTTTGGCCATAACTCAAGAATTCATGCACTGAATACGACATAATAGGCTAAACATCTTTCATTCAATCTTTATCTTCACTATATATACATATATATTTATATATATATATATATTATATACACATTAGACGAGCCTGGACACACATAGATGTAAACTTCAACTTGACTAGTTGGTGCATAAAATCACAAGGTGGTTGTTCCAGTTTCTTTTAAATATTTTCTGGTTCATGAGTTTGAATGTGTGTTTTTTTGTGTGTGTCTAATCATCACCCTCAGCTGGAGGTACTAATGTTTGATACAATCAATGCAACAGAAGGTAAAGTACACTTTGTCGGAAATCACAGTTTCACACACAGCACGACTGTTCCAACCTGCCGACTGGCCTCCTGCTGATGGGAGACAGCAGGGGGCGCCATGATGTTTCCTTTACTGAGACAAAACAAGGTTGGTCGTTTTTTTAGTCAATCATTGTGTCTCTTTTTCTTCAGACGCTTCTCAAAGTCAATATCATTTTAAAGTTTTTCAGTTGGATGGGCCAGTTGGATTCCCCCATCAGGCTGCTGGGTGGAACTGTGACTTCTGTAAATGACGCTCACATACAAGAGATTTGAATCGTCCATCAAGAGCAGGCAGTATTGTGAATGGAATAAATCAGCTTAAGACAACCGCAGCTCAGGTTCAAATGATCACGCAATATTTATCTTTACAAATCCTTATTTGGTTAGTAGTAGTATCTAGACCCTGTGGCTGCTTCATAAGTCATTCGTAGTTTTGCTGCAGGGTTTTTTCTTTTTCTTGTACACAGTCAAACTGTGTTGGTCTTAGATCAACTCTTCTGAAACTCTTCTGAATTACATGAGGCTGTGATGGGTTGACACGGCTCCACCAGCAGAAGATGACAGGCTCTATGATGTTAGACAGCTGCTACAGTGTTTCCTCCTCGTCCTCAGCTGTCGCACTTGAATTGAGAACAGGCAGATTCTCCTTCAGCGAGATATCGTCCACCTGCTTGGGGCCGCTGTCCTCAGGCTCCTCGGGGATGGACGGGTCCGAGTTGCTGATCACGTAACCCGGGAGAGTGGCGTGCAAGCTGACCACGGGGGGGTCTGTGCGCCGATAAACATGGCCTGAGACAAGTGTGGTGGAGCGTGTGGACGGCCCGGCTCCCCCGGCCAGGTGGGACTGACTGCTGGTGCTGTTGTTGTTCATGCCCACGACCACGGAGCCGTAACGGTAGCGGCCGCAGACCACTGGCCCCTCCCACTCAAAGGCCAGGTTCCAGCGCGTCCACGTCTTCTTTATCTCTGTCTGGACCTGTGGGGGGGGGGGGGGGGGGGGACAGATTCTATCACAAATAGATCTCACAACAAGTGTAGAATTGTCATGTAATGGGATATGAGATATTTTAAATATCGGATTTATCTTGATTCGTAAACATTTTCAATGGTGGGATGAATAAAATAGTTTTAATGGAATCATAACTCAGACACACTCACTACTTATTTGTGCTGTGTAAACAAATCGCCTCCTTGCAAACACAGAGAAACAGGAGCTGCCCACTGGAGTCATGTTTCTGGTCATGTTAGTCATCTGAGTCCAATGTTTACCCTCATTTCAACTGCAGTTAATCTTTGTTTTGAATAATATATAATATATGTATATAGTATATTATATTCTCTGTCACTGGCACTTAATGCTATGGTAGGTAGCAAACACTGCGCTGACCTGAACTCGTTAGCTGGAAACAGCTGGCAGGTCGATGAAAGGCTATAACATGTGTGGGCTGAATGAGGAAAACAACCCATTAACATGTCAACTGTGTGGGGTTTAGTGGGGGATGCATTTCCACATATGGAATGGCACTTGGCGATAAGAATTGTTGTGTTTTCATTAGTTTAGAATGAGCAGTTCATATCTATCTTTATTGGAGAGTGTGGTCCTTCAGATTAAGAGCAGGACTTATTGATTTCACGGTGAGATGTTGGAATGCTTTCACTCAAATATCCCCTGCTTGTGCTTCCATCTGCTCTGCTTGTGCTCAAACTTTGGGTTTGCACACTTTAGATGTTCTGCGTTCAGACAAATTAAACCCCCGTCTCCCTGTGGGTGTTGTTGACAGCGTCAGTGTTTCTGCCATTGTCAGTGCTCCCATAATTTAAAGACAACTTTTGCCGCTCTGCTGGATTCCTGCTCTATGAAGATGTTGTCATTTTTCCTTGAAGCACAACAAAGGAAAGCGTATCAATGGAGCCTCGGGGGGGGCTGTTGTACATGAACAAGTAACCGTCCATACGGGAGACTTACAAGCGCCGTTTGAGCAGAAGCAGAGCACATCTGAGCAGAATCAGGGGCGATGTGAGTGCGACCGCAGCACAAAATCCTGATTGTGATATTGTGGCGGTGCTCTCTTTGAAACTCCCAAAAAAGATGTGAAATCAAAGGCTGAGTCGGAGAAGTGAAGATTGACCAATTGTGTCTTGAGACCTGCTGATGTAACATGAATCATCCGGCTCACAGGTTATATCCAAATTATACCTTTTTGGAGCTCTAGCTATAAAAATAAAACGGGCTCCATTTCACTTTGTCTCAATTTCAGAAGAAAGTCACGCAGAAAGGTCTTGGAGGAAGAAAACTCATACATGGTGTTTGACATATTTGAGCACGGATCCCAAACAGCAGCAGTATTGCACTCTCACCAGAGGGCCGTGGAAATGCAGAGTTTTGTGCAATCACAGAAGCCTTTAACATTTTCATCACATTGAGCTGATCGGAGTCCATGGAGTTTGGGATTAATAATGATCTGCCTCTATGTTATGTCCCCTGGGAACCAAAGGGCCACTACCTATTTTGGATCATCACATTCAGGAGCAGCCATCTTCAGTAATCCCTTTGCCTCAGCTCTTAAGCCAAACAACTTCTTCAGGCCTCATCCCATGCTGACTCAATGTCATCTGAAAACGGTGCCAGAGCTGGAGGCAGCTCTGAACCCCAGGGCCTGATCTGCCTAAGAGAAGTTTCCACTCACCTCACCATTGCAGTAGCAATAGATAATGGACACGAAGAAACCCTGAAAGAAAAAGGAAAGCTCAGGTCAGAGCAGAAGACCACAGATTTCAATCAGTTCAGTCATTGTCATTCGATCAGAAAACAAATCAAACATTAATGATGCTCCAGGTTCCCAGCAATCACCTCTTTGACTCCGAAAGGGAATCAAGAGAAACGTCTCCATAACCGCGTGTGTCTGTCTTTGTGCTTCTGTTGGTTTGTTTTTCTGAGGATTTGATTATTGAAGAAAAGAAGCTGCCAGACAATTTCATTCTCATTTAATGGGTAGTCGGTGAGCAAGCAGAGAAAAGCAGCAGGGTTAATAACTTCTCTGTTCTAGTTTCATCGTTCTTCAAGATCCATCTGGTCCTTTTTTTTTTTTAATCAGACTTTAAAAAGTTTTACAAGTTCTAAAACACTTCTTTACCAAATGTGAATATCAAAGGTGTGATTGAAAGCAATCAGTTTTAAGGATGCTGTGTTGTTAACTACTTTGATTTATTATAACTGGAAATGACTCAGGCTGAGACATTTTGATTATTATTTTGTTTTGTTTTTTGAAGTTGCTTTCACAAATATTCTGATCTGGATTCAGCAGCATTTCCTCTGACAGGTAGAGAGAGGGAAGAGCTCAGCACAACGTTTAACAACATCCTTGTAAAATGAACCAGTCCGTGAATTATAGAGATATTAGGAGAGAGAATATTGTATTTTATTCCTTAAATTAGGACACAGCGTACATTTCTGGTTGTCACAAAGAATGACCCCCGGCTGCATGCAGGTCTACTAAGATTTCTAATTCTTTAACTTTAATCATTCCAACATGACACAGTATTTCTTTCATAAGGTCCATTAATGTGGTTAAAAGTGTTGGATTTTGAGGTTAGGAGAAAAGAGCTAGAAGAGCATTGCAGGTAATATTAATTTAACATGATTATATGTATTTTTCTGTATATTCCCTTCAAAGGATTTAAAGTGTGTGATATAATGACTACGAGTGAAATGTACGGTAAGTGATAACTTCATTTCGGAGACTTTCACAGGTGCTCTTTATTTAATTGCTACCAGGTGAACTGCGGGATCTGAGCTCTTTTCATGATGTTCTTCAATCAACAGACACGTGCGTTATTCAGAGTGAGCATAGAGAGGGGCTGAATGAACTCACCAAGGCTCTCTACTTTCTATAACTGGCTCCTGGAGGTGAAGAGGGGCCCCCAGTAGATGGTGTTTAGCCTCAGACGCTGGACCTTTTCCTCGTCTCAGCTCTATTGTTATTTTTAATTTATATTGTGTAACTTCGGCTGCTAGGGGTCCCTCAATCAAATGGGTTTCTTCTTTGTCATACATTGCATCTGACGGAACTTATAGCCAAGACATCAAACGACCCGTTACAATGAATACAACTGGGGCTTGAATATTGACTAAAACAGATATTATACCTATAACATGAAACACAAATTTACTCCACTATTGTTTTTTTAACTTGTTCCAGAAAATCTGTGGCCTATGTCATAAAGCAAGTTAAATATGGTTCAGTGGCATAAAATGACACTTAGAATACTGACAGCAGAAGATTATGGACAAGAGTGGAGCTATTGTACTTATAGAAATCATAATAAACTTAATTCATTCGTTTACAAAGTTCTTTGAAAGCAAAGCTGAGAGAAAAGACAAGAGATATAAACAATGGTGGAATGCAATGTGACATGAAAGCAAGACGACAATGTTGGTCTAAAACAACAAGAAAACAGAATGAGTAAAAGGATCAAAGAGCGTTCAGATAAATTAAAATAAGACTATGTCTAATAAAAATTTGAAGACCTTTGGACAGTGATGGTAAAAAATTAATGAAAGAAAGAGTTGATAAAAAGAGGACATCACATTAAAGCAGGTTTCTCCACCGGAGGATCTAAGGCTGCGAACAGGAACAAATCTTTTATGTGTTTCTCCCTCCGAAGATGCTTCACTGCTCCGATCTGGAGTCGCTTCACTTATATCATTCAATCCTGATAATGATTCTGCATGACTCATCCATCCTGTTTGTGACCACATCACTCCGTGCTCCTTCAGTGCTTCTCATGTTTTGTGAATAGGATATATATTTATCCATTGAAGGGTCCATTAGGAATAATTACTACTTATTACCCGAAGATGAGGAGAGACGAAGGAGCTTGGTGAGTTTTATTTCAAGCTCTGTGACCATTTTGTTTTTGTCAAACAAAGACAGTATGCTGAGCTTCATAGGTGATATAAGCTCAGATCACACCCACACATATAGTTTGATTTTAGGGCCAAATTAAGACACTGATCCCAACTCGTTACAGAGCTGCTTCTGCCTCACGACTATGACACGCAGACTAGATTCTGACTCTGGGCATATTCACAGTGATCAGCTGGTGATACATGTTTGCAGTCATACAATATGGTTACTTCCACATAGAAACTCCTTAACCTCCACATGGACACTGCAACACAACGTACACAGCGAGTGGCAGAACGAGAGGACGCACCTGGAAGGAGTTGAAGAACAGCTCACAGTACATGCGGACCTCCCAGCTCGGCCCCTCGAACGTGTGAGGCATCCCCACGAAGATGATGTAGTGGATTCCAAACACCAGCACGAGGACGAGGGTGGACTTTGCCAGTTTCCTGTAGAAACAGACACACGGATATTGAGCTGAGTCTACTTCCTTCACATCTACAGAGGTTGATTCATTCACTTCTGACTGAGAACAACAGCCATTGAACGGGAAGTCGTAAAAGCAAATGTTCTGTATTTAAAAGGAGCTTTATAGTCTTGAGATCCACACAAGTGCTTCACAGAACTTTTTTTGCCATTCACCTATTCACACACATCTATTACATCTCTATTACACATCGACCGCACACTCACCGACTGGTTAGAGGACGACCCGCTCTACCTCCTGAGCCACAGCCGCCATAATGTAAGAAGCTGTTTAGGTGTAACATCAACCGTGACAGAAAGATAATGATCACATACTAAATGATTGTGTAATTAAATATAAAATACTCCTATGGTTGTTATTATTGACATACGCTTCACATTAACAGCAACATGTCATTCTGCCTGCCTACAATTAAATCTTACGGAACATTTTACATTCTCTAATATGCAAAACTTTAATGGTTCTAACTGTCTTGACAGGAGGGACAAGGTTCAGCAGCCAATTCAGTTCTTTTTTAATGGCTTGTATAATCCTCCATTTATTTTTTTGGTAATGATTTTTCTTCCCGAGCTCCTTCCACAGTTTGACAATTTCCCCCGGCTTGGAAACAAAGGCACAGGAAACTATCATTTATAGAATTGACTCTGCTTCCTCGGCTCGGCTGCACTTGTCAGCCCACTGCCTCGTGACTCCTGTGAACACCCCCCGGGTCTCTGTAACCCGAGGCATGTACCAGCTTTCTGACACGTTGTTGACCTCAGTCAGAACGCAGGCAGCTCACTTAAACATCTGAATCATGGAGTTGACCAGGAATTGAATTTCATCTTTAGAAAAAAACTTTTTCCCTGGTGGAGGCACATTTTCTACTCCACTCACCTTTAATCTTTTGACTCTCACTTTTGATGTGAACTCCCTCACAGCTCTCGAATGAGAAGATCCATTTTCAGCACTTTCGTAATAATTGCACTCACTTTCCATCCAACATCCAGATATCAACGCACATGGAGGAGGTGTGCTACAGGTGCACAGTGATCCCTTCAAGCAACGTCTGGCAATTTCAGATACACATTGGAAAACCGAACGTGTAGGTTTTAGGCTGAATGACATGCAGATGCAAAACGTCTCAGAGCCATCGACCCAGCACAGGACCACTTGGCGAGCGGACGATCGGGACGTGAAGCAATAAACCTGATTATTTGCTGATGAGAAGCTAGTTCTTCCCTTTTGGTCTGCAGAAAGCAACGTACACTCTCACAGTGGAGATGAGGAGTCCAGATCTCTGTTTAGTGGTTTCACGTAACCCATACTGGGAGAGGTAGTCTGATAAATCCATTAAAGTCTTGCTCCGATAAAAGGAGTCCTGTGAAGGGCCCTAGGAAAGATTTTTCTAGATAATAAAAATCCCCTAAAGACGATCGCTCACAGGAAATATACAGACACATACAGATATATGTATGTATTATATTAACGTATATTTTACATATACATATATTCAAGTTTTGGAAATTACAATAAATGTGAGTGTAATATACAGGAGTATGATTCTACTCTGTCTCCCTCTCTTCACATTTCATATATATGTAAATGAGAACAGGACTGAGCCTCAAACTGGTAATTCAGTGCAATCAATATTCAGACGCTTCTATCATCATTAAGTAATTACCTTTCTAGACTTTAGCAGAAATTTGAGTCCAATCATCTGTGTTAAATAACTTAACGTCATTTACGTTCTTCTCTGGTTTGAATTTTTTCTAAATACCCAATTAAGTGATGTAAGTTGTGTTTCTGTCTGCATAACACTAAACATCTTTGAGCATGAAAAACCTGACAATTACAGAAGCCACGACAGGTAAAGTTATTCATCCTTCAGTTCACAAACTTTACTAAAAACAGGTGCAGACGTGTGATAAGACGAACACACAGGTTTTTAAAATGAGCCAGAAACGGGGCCATGGAAGCCTTCATTTCATGTGGAGGTAAAACCGCCTGGAGCCTCTAAATGAAGATGGATGGCGTGTCACCACCTCATCCCACTGTGCACAAATTCAGGCAAATGATCTTAAATAGGGGAGCGGCCATCGTGCACTTTGTGACATCATGAGGAGCCACAGTATCAAGATCCCAGCGATGCATTCAATCAACACATTACCACTCAGTTATAGCTGTCAATCAAGGCATTTCACCGCATTTTTATACCATCAAATAATAATGAACACTTGAACAAACATTCTTGTGATAGGAACTACCTAAAAAAATACTACTGACATGGAGGAGGTGGGGTTTCTAACTGACACTGCAGGGCTGCTGCCTGAGCCTGATCTATCAAGTCCCTGCATGTGAATATAATTTGCATTTGAAATATATTAATATCGCTCACCTGCTTATTTGAGTTTTGTGTGAGTCTAGCCTCAGTTCTTCAGTGTGTACGACTCCTGGTGTATACTTTGCTAAGTGTCATCTTCCATCTTCGCTCCTGGTTTGCTGCACCTGATCACTATCATCTTTTCTGACATATTCCGCTCATGAACCCAGTCATAACAACCTCACTCGCAGTACAACGGCCCCTCTCCCTGAATAGAACACTGCAATTATGAGGTTTTTATCTGACAGATGGATGGCACCATCCACGGGAGAGAATAAAAGTGATAATTGCTGATGTGAAAAAACCAAGCGATGCTCATGCCCGTCTGTGTGTGAGCATGCAGACGTCTTCTTCCGCTTCTGTGAGGATCAGTTGGGGAAAGGGGGGGGAAAGTTCAGTCCTCAATTTCTGAAACAACCTTACGGAGCTGTTTGAAGGCTCGGTTATCAAGTTCAGTTTTACGTTAATGTGTTTGGCATTTAGTCTTTATGTCCGAGCGAGAGGCTCCAAAGAGGCTCCAGACATTCTTCTGAGTTTTCCCAAAGACATTCTGCAGAGAATTCCCAGCGAGCAAGTCGGTGCATTGAAGAGTCACACACACACGGAGAATGACGTCAACTTGGAATGAGAACAGGATCTGAGAGCTGTTGGTGATCAGGGCTGAGGTGTTGATGAACTGAAACACAGGATCTCCGCTGAACGCTCCGGGGACTTTTCAGTTGTGAACGTTGTACCGTCAAAATCATAACCTCATTGATTCCTGGTCTGAAAATGACTTTAAATGTGGTTGTTCTGTGATTTAGGTGCAATCTGCCGGTCGGTAGGTTTAGTGTCATTAACCTGCCGTCGACACCAGAGTTGATGAAGTATCGACAGATGGCTCCAGCCTTGATGATTAACCCGTGATTCAGAAGCAGAAATGATGAACTGCAGTTCGACTACAGGACCTCATATTCCCAGGAGCCCCTTGACAGCTTAAACTTGTACAGTGAAAACAGATGAATGAAACTGGCACATGATTTACAAACAGCTGGTGTTATAGATAACGTGAGAACAACCTGTACTGTTTCCTGGTGTCGTATCGTCCTGCGTTTGTCTCTCGGATCTTCGTGGCCAGGACTCGCACAATGTTCACGAACAAGACAAAATTGAGCTGAAAAGACGATAGAAGAGGGAAATTATCAATTTCTTAAATTAACACCAACAACCACACGTCCTGTCATTGTACCTGACGGGACACAAATCACTTTCAAATGATCGTATCAAACGAAATGTCACAAATTACACAAACCCATCAAACTAGTGTCACTCGCTGGATTGTTTCTACTGGGAGGAAAATCACAGTGTTCTATCATCCACTGTTCAGACTGTAAACCAGAATGACATCACGTTGATATAGTTTTAAATTTAATAAATGTTTATACCAACACTTGCATTAAACTTTCTAAAAACAACAAGCCTCCGCATCACAAGTCAGGAGAATATAAATATAGATGCTCATTAATTTCGAAGACGACAACATGTGCATTTGCCCTTTTTACAAACTTCTGGGATTCACACCGAGACTCTAATGAGACCCGGGCAAAGTAGTGTAATTTAAAACATGCAAATTGAGGCTGTAGCTTCCTTCTGAATCGACATCCTTTCACTCTTACGCTCCGATGAGTCTGAATGGGAACATAAATACAGCTTCAGAATACACACAGCCGGCAAGACAAACAGTACTTTGTATGCACATACAATGCATCTCTAAGAGGATAAATCAGAATGGGCAAGTATAAATATTAAAGATGTAAAAAAATAGGAAACAAAATTATATACAGAAAAGTTGCTCTGGAGCATTAACACAAGACGAGAACTGGTGAGAAGGTTTAGAACAAGAACTGTACTAGTATACACATAGTATTATATATCATTATATTGCTTATGCATTGTGGACAGTGAGGAGGTACAACACTGACTTGATGTATTTCAGATTAGTAAAATATTTTTTGATTAATCAGAAAAATGTTAATCAGTCTCTGCTCAAAAAGGAGAGAATTAAACCACAACTTTCACTTATTAGCAAAAGTCTTTAAACCTGTAAGAAAAACTAACATGACATTTATTGTGTGAATTATCAAAATGGACTGATATGAACATTCATCCTGATAAGTTGTTATTGTTTTTTTCCATATCGTTGATTAGTATTTAAGCTTATTTTGCTGTTTTATTAGAGAAGTACATATATTTATTTTTATACACTTCAACTCCTGCTTGGGATAAATTATTTAGGAAGAGAAGTTTGTACCAAGGGTGACCATGACTCAGGATGAGAAAACTACAAGTTCTGAATACAACTGCATGACATTCGTTATTTCTGCCATCATTAAAAGCTGCACATGTGTTAGAAAGTTCTCAAAGTGCTTTCACGAGGAGGTAAACTCTCACTCTCACCCCAATAGCTGTCAGGATGGGAACCTGGTAGATCCACTTAATGTCGCCAGCACTCAACTCCCAACATCTGCAGTTGATGCAAACAGGAGAGGAGGAGGAAGTCAGGAGAAGCAGGAAATACAAAACCAGCAAAACAAGAAGATCGGTGGAGTCATTCAAAAGACAGAGAGAGAGAGAGAGAGAGAGGGAGAGAGAGAGAGAGAGAGAGATGAGACGGACTGAGTCGTTAATTGGCTCCTTATGAACGTTTCTATTCAGTGTGAAGGGGAAGAGGGAGGCTGGGGATTTCTCTTTTGTTATAGATTATTAACAATGACACAAACTTTTTGGTTTTTCAGAGAAGGGAGAGAAAAAAGAAAACGCACTGACAGAGGAAAGAAGCAGCTCAACTGAAGACTTCATTTACACACCGCTCAGAAATACCTGACGCGACGACCTTTAAATGAGAACTGCATGTGTGATTGGATTTCACTGATCCCTCAAATGTCAGGTCCATTAAGCTCTGATCACACCTTTTGTGTCTCCTCTCATGTTCATGTCTCGTTTAGACTTGTTGACCTTTTATAAAAAACAACTTGGTGTCTTAACTTAAAGTGGTAAATGAAACAGGGCCAGACGGGTTCTCTCTCACCTCGCGTCTGCTAGTGTCGCCCGGACAATCGCCCACACTCCCACGAAGACTGCTGGAACACCTGGAATTAGAAAATCACACACCACCAATGAGCCGGGATGTCACCCTGATGTCACAGACGCAGTTTACCTCACCTCATTCGTGGTGAAAGTCACATGTTACAGTCCCAGTGCATTTCCCACATATTGAAATTTGGTCCCAGGAGAATTTCCCATCATTTCTAAAATGTGGGCAGCATCAGACGATTATGTCAACTGGTCACGTCCCCGAACTGACTCACATGTGCAGAAGGACAAGGTGTCGTACTACACAACACGCAACAACACGCCGCCGCAGGGAACAAACCAACAAGTCGTCATGTACAGTTCCATGTGTAAGTTTTTGCAACTGAAGTTATGAGTCAATGATCATGAGCAGGAGAGTGAGGAGAAACAGAGCCAGGTTGTTAATTAGGCTTCATGTGGAGCAGTGGTCGATACCTCTGTACAGATGTGTGTGTGTGTGTGTGTGTGGAGGAGGAAACCAAACACTGCAGAGATATTGCATTGCTAGGTACACAATGACTCCAGATCCTTTGTAGCACAGAAATGAAAGTAGGCATTTCTTGGCTGCATTTAAAAATGTGACAGTCTCCGGCATCTGCGACCTTTGAATTGGGACGTAGCTATTTACTAGAGATATGAGCTCTAGGCTACACACTTCAAGTCACATGAATGTATCTGTGACTATGAAACACAGGGGAATAACCCACAAGATAGTGTTGAGGCAGCGATTTACCGTAAAGCACAATTTACATTAAACAACTATGAGTAAGGGCTTATTGTGGGTTGAGGCGGAAAACAGGTACAAAGCAGAGAGAGCAGACAGATGTACAATCATGTGGACAGATCACTCCAAACCTAATTGAGATCAGTCCAACACACAAAACACGGGGAGAACACAGAACTACACATGTGGACAAAAACATTCTGGCAACTGGAAGATGGAAAAAATAAAATAATAAGACAGTTAGACAAATGAGACACAGATAATATATATGTGTATGTATATATATATATATATATATATATATATATGCAGGACAGGAAGTACAATCTCAATTCAGGAGCAGTAATTTCAAAAGTCCTTGCAGTATAACTCTATACTGGGAAGCATATAAGAACGATGACGCACTTCTGTGGTGGCGTCCGTAGAAGAACTGGTGCAGCGGACCTCGACCAATCAGGAGCGACATGTATACTTTACCCAGCCGTGTTAAAAAGGCGGTGAACACATTGAGGCAGCTGCTCACATCCAATGCTGTTTCAGATGGTCAAAGCCAAGTATGAAGTATTAAGCACAATCAGGCTGTTATAAAAACCAACATCATTTATAGAAACTTCTGAGCTGAGAAGAACATCCTTGGACATAATTTATAGAAACTTCTACATGTTGTCCAAGGACGTTCTTCTCAGCTCCCGTATTATTTTGCGTTCAGTTGTGTTGACGTGCTGAACGCAGCCCTGGACTCTGGGGGAGCATCCACCTCTCAAGGGACTAACAGCTGGGTGAGATGAGGATCAAATCTATGTTTAACAACAATACCCTCCTGCCCTCACTACATAATCCAACTTGAGAATAGCGGAGAGGGATTGGATCAGGGACTTTATTTAAAGGTGAACGTATTCATTGGGTGGTGCGACCATGAACCATAACGCCTTCCCATCGGTAAGAGTCAGCAATCCTGGCCAAATGACTCCCCGTCCACCAAGAGGCTCCTTCTACCACCTCCCCTTTTAGCTGCTTTGTGTCTCCCTCTAAAAGAGGGAGACACAAAGCAAAGCATGGATCACAACAGCTGTGAGCATTCTCCACAGCCAACCTCCAATCGGGAACAGCCTGGCCAGACCACCTCTCTCCTCACAGTCGTGCAGGAGACTTTCTTTCAAAAGGTTGGACACAGCCTCCTTCTCACAGGACTTGAAACTCCAGATTTATTCTTTGAACATGTAGCGGACATTCCCAGCCAGGCTTCAGGTCTCAACTGAGCAAAGAAATGAATGGAAATGACCTAAAACCTTCATTTCAGACAGGAAACCAATTCAAGAGGTTGCCGTTCCTCCAAACTGAATAAATATATGACTGGCTCCTCTGGTCAGCATGCAACACATTAACTTCTTCTTTCATCTACTCATCTTAACGGTGTCGCATACTAATGGGGAAGAGAAGTAAAAAACTCTGAATAGTAGAGACAGTTCTGTTTGATGTAAACCATCAAAATGTTCTAAAACTCTAATCTGTGTGTTTAATTTTTGATAATATATATATATATATATATATATATATATATATATATTAGAGCTACAAAATCACTGTCAAAAAACTACATTCAAGATAATGATGATCATTATGTCTGTAATTAATTTTCTTTCAAAATGTTAGAACTGCATACTGTCCAAACTATTTAACGACCACAGACAAGGAAATTATATATGAGGGTAAGAAAGCTGCTGTCACCGCTGCATAATGTTCTCTAATACATGGCTTTCTGCAAAAATAGATAACATAGATTCAGTAGAAGATGAATGCATTGTACTGTGTCCTATGCATGATAGTTAAAGCTGATTTGGAAGTATCAGTCATACATCAGCTCTAACTTTCATCCTCTTTGCTCTAGTTGTTGGAGGCACGATGGTCACACTGCCCCAGGACATTAGAGTTAAATAGAAGCTGTGAGAATTATGCGTATGTGCAGCTCACCCCATCCGACGAGCGTGAAGCCCCACAGGTATTTGGAGTCGGATCTGAAGGCCATGAAGATGAGGCTGTGGAGGTACAGGCCCTCCACCAGGATCCAGTAGTAGTTGGTGGCCAGGAAATAGATGAAGAGCAGCACGGTCACCTTGCAGCCGATCTAATAATGAAACACCTTTCTTTTTAATCACACACTTATTTGTACGGGCTTTGGTGCAGCTTGTTTCTCCACCTGATGAAACAATGTGATCACGAGCAGTTCTGATCTGACATCACAGGTTCCCCCCTGTGAGAGAAGGGGATTGAGTCACGCTCCGTTGAACCTCGCTGAATAAATTTGCACAGCAATGAAGAAAGGTTCAAGTTAATGAGAGCCGGTAAATTCTGATTTGCAGCGTGATGTTTGTCGCACACATTGAACAACAGATCTCATTTCAGAAATAGAATGAGTTCCTGAGGATGAGCATTCAACTAGTGTAGAGCACATTCCTCAGCCCAGCCAAACAGCAGCCTCAATAAACTACATTTCATTTCACAAGGTCCAGATATTAATCATAAATATCAGTCCCCTGAACATCAAGATCCATTAATTGTACTTAACACGATGAAAAAAGCTGAATCTTGCAATATTACAGAAAGATAAATGGGGGTTAGTTTTACTCTTATCATGGGATATGACTGATCTGTATTAAAAGAGCGGAAATTGAACATGATTCTTATCCAAACCAGACAACATCCCCGGCTCTGTGGACGTGTTTCCCTTCAAGTCGTCAGATCCAACAACACAAAAGGTTTGTTCGGATCTAATCAGCAAACTGAGGCACCGGCTCGGCTCGCTGCCTCAGGGACACGTGTTGATAACCTCACACCTCACAGTCACATGAAAAACACCGGACTCACGCTGGGCCTCTAAAGTTAACGATAAGTGAATTCTATTTCTAGAGGTGGTTTTTCTAATTACTGAATTCACCTTATAAACATGAGCCACTTTACACACAGTGAATAAATAAACACAGTGTGTGTTCAAAGCCGGATTATGTCTCACACCCCTCAGGCTCACTTTGATGAAACTAAACGACACAAACTAGAGATATCGACAAGAATAAGGAATCACTGGGAATATGAATAAATGTAGTTTCACTGTTGGCAGGGTTGGAGACACTGGGTGAGTTGGCACGTTGCTAAATTCATCTCGAGCCGATGTGACATATTAATCTGAGCAGACAGGACTGTTCCTGTTTATCTCTAACCTCCACCTGCTCATTCGCTCTTTTCATCCGAGCACAACCTGACACCTTGAAAGCTGTCAAAGTTTTAAATGTCCCCCTAGCTCTCCTGTCATTCAGCTGTCGGTTCAGTCCTGAGATCAATTAGTGCCCCCCCCCACCCACCCCTGCACCACCTTATTCATTGGACTGCTGTCAAAGTTTTAAATGTCCCCTCGCTCTCCTGTCGGTTCAGTCCTGCGGTCAATTAGTGACACCCCCCCACACACACCTGCCCAACCTAATTCATTGGACTGGTGTCAAAGTTTCCACCGGTGGGTCTTAGCACCGAGGACGAGTTCCCTTTTGTTCACATTCAATTTCAATCAAAACACATTTGAAACAAAAACAGATTTTTTTCAGAACTTCAGAATTTCCTGAATTTTCTGAATTTACTTTGAACTTTGTGTTGAAACCTGGTGTATAAATCAAGTTATTATATTTATTATTATTAATTCCATCTCATTGTTAAGTTTTCCTTCTCATTTTTTCACTCGAAAAATATCTCCTGAAATAGTAGTTTTAAATCTTTAGTTTCACAGTTTTGCATTTTGATTAAAGTGAAGAAATATCTGATATTGATGATAGTGTTTGACTTGTAGTGTCCGCTGTCTCTAATAAGCATTTCCACCTCTCGTTTTCTCTATATAAGGACATCCCTTTGTTATGTGGAGAGTGGGGGGGCTGAGCAGAGAAGTTGAAGTTATATAAAATGGCCCCAAAAGGGAAAAAAAAACAGAAGAATATCACCACAGCAGAAACTGAAATAATTGTGTTGGAGGTGAAAGGTGAAAAGACACTTTTCCGTAGAGTGCTTAAAAATAATGAAGCCTGGGCTGCGATAACTGAGGCGGTGAATGTCCCCTGATGTCCGGACCCCGGCACAAAGGAAAAAAAAAAAATGGTTTGATGTAGTAGATGCCAAAAAACGAATCGCAGACAAGAAATAATATATTTAACCTCCTGTTAGTGCACATGCTTCCCTGTGGAAGTGGAATATATACTGATTGAATAAGTTAGTCAAACTTACGTATTGAGACTTGTCCAGAGATGCTATGCTAACCGTCTTCAGATTGTCCAAAAGGGCGGAGTCAAAGTCCTGCAGCCCGGCGCTGGAGTGGACGACTTTGTCCTTCACGAAGATGCTGACGGCTCGGAGCATGAAGGACACAAACAGGTGCATGTGGATGTAGTTCCTGGTGCAGCGGAGACGCCTGGAAAGACAACAGGAAGAAAGAAGAGCAGCGAGTCTTATGAATCCATTATCAGAGCACAATCACATGAAAGCACTGGGAGATTGGTGTGTGTGGGGGGTGTGTGTGTGTGTGGGGGGGGGGGGGGGGGGGGGTCAGGTTGAGGTCAAACACATTGATGATCACAGTCACTTTCAATTTGAAAGGATAAACAGTGAGATGCATTTGAGCGTATTGGATTAAAAGCATCTTCTCTGAAGTCCAAGGCTTCAAGCCACATTGAGTAAATTGATTAATGTGGGCAACTTGGTGGTGATTGACAACTTGTGATGAAGTTAGATGACAAAAACATCTGGTGGCTGGTTGTAGTGCAGGTCATAAACCCCTCCCCCTCCATGTTAACAGATGGGACCAAAATCGAAGTACTCACCAAATAATTATTTACAAAAAATGGTTTCTGGGATCGTAGCCAATTCTCATCACACTAATGTATCATCAATCACGCCGTCTGCTTCAATCCTGTGTTTTCATGCTTCTGTCAACCTCACGGCTAATGAAGATAAATCTAGACTCTCACAAAGTGCAGCCGAGAAGCTTTCTGCCACAACAATGTACCGGACAGTGGGTCTGTCTCCTGTTTTAAACTGACCCTGCTCCTTTCTGCAGAGAAGACGATCTGTCCTGACAATCATCAACTTATCAAGCAGCCCACTCGTGGAGACAAAGACCTTGTTGAGGTCTTTGTGAGCCACCTGTCAGATGTTCAATGGAGCCACGTCAAAAGGTTCCTGCAGCGGTCCACTGTTGTCCTTGTAAACACAGCAACTCTCTCCCTCATTCTGAAAGCCTCTTGTTTCGGGGTCAGTTGAGTGGTCAGTGTTAGGAAATTGCCCTTTGGCTGAAGTGCTCCTCGTGCAGGACCAAATAAAACCACTGCTGCAGTTGCTGCTTCTAATTACCATAGTAAGTCCTCCCGTTCTGTGAGGATGCTGAAGTGTGTGTGGGGGGGGGGTGATTTCCTCAGCAGTAAAGTTTGCTTTCAGACGTCACAGTGAATCTAAATGTGTGATTGTTTCTTTCCAAATTGGCTCTTATTACCTCAAGTACTGCAGAGAGCTCTGCTTCCCAGATGTGTTTTTGTAAAGTGATTTAAATGTTGGCCTGTGCACCATGTTGTGTATGAGGTTCTTCTCTTTGACCCACAGATATTATTTTATCTATATATATATTTATATAATCTAGTTTGATGTAGTCGTGTCCATGCCAAGGAAATTGCCAGTTTAGGGAGTTGCAAATTAATGCAAACTCAAACAACTTTATTAATCCCACTGTGGGCTTTTCATTTGGGACAGCTTGTATAAAACACAAACAGACATGCACAAGACGCCAGATACAAGAGAGCTAAAGTAAATATTGAGCAAATAAGTTAATGACATGGATAAAAGATTAGCTACAAAGAATGCTTAGAGAAAAATGTAAGGTCCATGCACGGTTTGACATGTGGCTCACGGAGTGGATGCACGATTCGTTTTTTAAGAAGGTGAATCATAACAATATCCTGATGGCAACAAGGAAAAGCTCAACAGTAAGCACATGTTCAGAAACCGAAGATTTGTTGATTGCAAAATAAACTCAGACGTAATTATTTTTGACAAAAATCTTCAGGCTGTTTCTGTCTCTTACTGTGAGGCTGTGAAATCAGCAGATGAAAGACAAACACAGGAGGCTGCTAATAAAAGACAATTTCCTGGGTATCCCACATGTTGCTCGGGACTGTAATAGACTAAATGTCAATAACAAATTGCTTATTGATTAATTATGGGTTGGCTGTTGCCCACATCCTGCCGGCAGAATTGTCCTCTGGCAAGAAACTACACCTCAAAATGCTCCTGGTGGTTTTGCTGCTGGTACGTGACTGATGTTTGAAAGAGAAGGTGCTGCACATACATGCACATGATGAATGTGTCAGTGAAGGGTGAAACTCTACTCTAAGTGCTTTGACACTTGAAGATAACCATATAAATTGACCATTTACATTGACGTGGTTTGAATCTGCCATTAAAGAAGCTTTATAGATCAGGTTTAAGATTGTGCAATGCACTTAGTTTACAGTGACAGCAGAGAGCAAAGGCGCAGAGCTGAGGAAGGTTGAGGGAGACGGCCTCTGGACGTCTGTTGGAGGTTCAGCCCCAACTCGTCTATTTAAATATGCAGCTCTGATCACATGTCAGCAAACTCAGGTGTTGTTGAATTAACTTTCTATTTCCACCTCGGCTCCTGAAATCTTTCAACCGGCTCCTGTAGTGAAAATGGAGGTTTTTCTTAAAGTCAGGAGATAGGTTGTTATTATGCACAGTGCCCATCAAGAGAGTTCCCATTAACACAGAGGGCTGGTGTTCACTATGTGATGGATCACCTTTACCTCAGTGGAAAGCAACACTGTGGCTCTCTGCTGCTTCAAAGAACCGATGAAAATGACCTGTGTCAGCAGCAAAGAGGCCGACCCAGTCCCCTGCACGGGGGGGGGGGCAATGTGATGACGAGAGAATAAATATGGCCCCTGGAGAACCTTACCCAAAGAATAAAGAGGGTAAGAACAGTTTGATATGTTACACTAACAATACGAAGGCCTCCTGACTCCCTTTCATCTGGTGCAACGGGATGGAGGTAATTATTTCCTCTACATCGAAACCTTAAATTCTAGTCACACCTAATTCATTTTGTACCTTGATGTTGGCTGCCACCTGCCATTAAACTGATCAAAGAAGAAGAAGAAGAAGAAGAAGAAGAAGAAGAAGAAGAAGAAGAAGAAGAAGAAGAAGAAGAAGAAGAAGAAGAAGAAGACACAGCAGATGGCGATAATGCACCTTGATGTTAGCTGCCACCCGCCAATACACCAAACACAGAAGAAGAAGAAGTTTTGTTTTTCTTTAACACATTGAATGTAAATGGATTAATCCCTGCACATCATGGATCACATTAACATTTCACTGGGATTAATTTACTGGAAATGCAATCATTTCCCACCACCTGTATTTCTCTAATGATTATTCTAAATTACATGGTTTCCACCAGTAAGCATTACTGGGTATTTATACTGTTTTATCACCACATTTCAAAGAGCCATATGTTTACTACCAGTGCAGTTCCTTCCTGTTTGTAATGTCCTGTTCTCCCGATGTGTGTTGATGCTACTTCAGAGTTATTCTTGTCGTGAGTGACTCGTCCTCAAGCTGTTCTACAATTTGCTTTCACTCTTCATTGTTTGTGTGCAGAGCTTTTCACAAACAGGTTGCAGGTGCAGTTGGCCAAGAACTGTAACGAGCATTACGGCCACCTTCTGACCTGGAGTGTGGGAAACTTGTGTGATTATTTAAACATGATTTCAAAAGAAAAACAAACCGACGTTGTGTATTTTAGAGCGGAAAAAAACACACAAAGGATAGACAAACTCGTGGCTGAGAGAGCGTGTACATTTTGCAGAATGAGGCTGGAGGTGAGTTGGAAATGTATTGCTGTTTCACAGCCTTACAATTATTTGTTTTTGTTTTTAGTTATTTTTTATCTCAGGTAGTGGGAGGAGGATATTATTGTTATTTTGGCCTCAATCGCTCCTCGGGCGTTGTTTCCTCCTCATGTCTCTCTGGGTTGAGTCAAGTGACTTTAGCAGAGTGTGAATTCCTCTGATTTCGACACCTGGCAAACAACTTATTTTTCATCATGGCTGGAGAGGTCCTCTTACCTGAAGTATCCGATGATGAAGATGGCCACGAGCAGCGAGCTGAAGGACACAGCGTAGCCGATGGTGTACATGACGTAGAGCCGCTCAAAGAAGTCTCGCTGTGAACACACATTTAAGGATTAAGACAGACTCTTGAACTCTACACAAGCGTCAACATGCAGCAATACAAGAGGTGGATTGAGGTGGATTTCATATTTCGACAGGAGATGGAGGGGTAACGTTCACATTGAAGCAGAAACTGATCCTGAACACAAGAGTGGATCAGATACACTTCATAAATATGTGTTGCAGCATTGAAACCTTAACCTCTAGCAGATTATTTGCTTTCAAAAGCTAAAGAACCGCAAAAGATATCTGCAGCTTTGACAAGGAATGTGTTTTTCTAAGATAATGATATCTTCTCAAGCACCGGTCAGACTCAAATGAGCCAGAAGATCCAGCTGATAAGCAGAATGAGAGATGGCTACGGCTCTCTTTGGGTAGAGACACTTTATTTTCCACACAGTGAATGTGAAATAGTCCCTCGAGAAAGATGGTTGCATAGATGAATACGTTTTTAAAAGTGCTTTGCAATCATGCAAACATTTATCCTATAAATATATTGTATTAGTAGTAAATCATAGGAGATGAATACGTATGGTTGTTGTTTCATTATCGAGGTAAACATCTTGTGTTTGTGCAGAAAGAGGCTTGTTACATGTGTGAAGTGGAGCGTTCAGGAAGTCAAGGCACAACTCAGAATCTTAAGTCTCCAAACAAGATCCCAATCGGTTATTTCCTGCAACAGGTTGGAGACATTTCACAGTTACCTTTATTGACCCTTGCTGTGAGCGCTACCTGATCAGAGATTCTGTCGGTGTGTGGGGCGACAACCATGCAGTAGAGCAAAAGGAAAATGGAAGAAAGAGCCAAAGGAACTTAAGCCAGGAGGGAAGTTTCACAGATCAGAGCCTGAGGAGAAGTTTTAATGAGAGCAACACAGACACAAGAATGAGGATCAGTGCTTTTAAAAAGGACCTCCTCCTTCGTGGGCGAAATACATAACATGAAAAGAATCCAATAAAGACCTTGAAAAGTTGAAAGGCTGCAGTGTGTGAAGTTCTGATGAAAACTGTCGGCTGGACAACAAGTTATTAATTAACTGTGGAGGTGGAGGAAACCAAAGCAACGATAAAACATGAGTCAGTGATGGATTTACATTTTGCCGTTGGCCACCTCTTAATGCCAATTAAGAACAGCCCACAGATGATGATAAATGACTGGATCAGACGCTGCCATTGGGATTTCTGATGCTTTGGCTTTTGTGTTTAGTTTGTTTTTTTGTCAAATGTACAAATACTTAGAAGGAGAATATTTAGACGGTTGGAATCTGCTTGCAGCCAAGATCCATTTTCAGGAACTGATTACAAAGATAAGATACGAGAAAAACACACAATCCTGCTGCACAAAAAGCTTTTCAGACCTCCCTGTCACTTTTGTCAAACTCTCATGCTCCTGCACTTTGGTGATATTCTTAAAGATAGATTTGGTCCTTTAACTTTCTGAATTTGTGTTCCGTGTTTGCTTGTTTGTTTGCACTGTGAGTTCTTTGTTTCCTGTTTGACTGTTTGACTGCTTTACCTCCTGTCTGATCATCTTCTCCTGCAATGTGTTTTCACCTGTGTTCAGTTGTCCAACTTCCTCCTTTGTGTATAAAGTATATTTCCCTTTGACTTGGTCCGGTGGTCTGTTGATGGTTCTGGTTGTGTGACCCTCGGGTTTCGGTTTTTCTGGCCATTTGTTGACCTGTTTTGTTCTGTAAAGGCTGTGTGTTAGTTAGTTTGTTGGCTCTCCTGATATTGACAATGTCTTTTTAGCTTCATCTATGTGTTGTCACACTTATACGCCTGATGTTGCTTTGTCCCATTTGTTATCTTGTAATGCTTGATGCTGCTGTCCTGGCCTGGTCTACCTTGAAGGGATTCACCTGGTTCAAGTGAAAATTGAAAAGTGAAAATTGATTTTTCTTGTGAACCAAGTACCTGCTGTGTAAATGGGTTTCGATCCAACTTACTCTCTCTTCCTCTTCGATGGGCTGAAGGAAGCGCAGACACTCCGAGTAGTTGGTCCATGTTTTGTTCCAACGGTCGACAAACACCCAGGAGCCGTTGTCGTCACACTTCCTGTACGCGTGTCCTGTAAAACACGTGTAGATGGACACTTCCAATGGAGGTTGTCATAATTCAAGCATTTCATTCTTATAAAACATTGATAATCAGATTTTTGAGCTTCCCCTTTCCCCCCAGTCAACAACCAATGTGTCTATTTAATAAAAACACTTTAAAAGGTTTTCCACCCTTAAAGTATCTTCCCAGTCTAAATTCCCAGTTGTCTCCTAGTAGCCAGTGTTAGTGATGCTTCGTCTATAAAAGAAAACAGAACCGACCTTTGTGATTAAAGTCATAGATGTAGGACGGACAGGGAACCTTGGCAACCAGCCCAGGGGATCCCTGTGGCCAACAAATGAGACCATCCCAGTCTGGAGCGCATACATCATCTGCAGTGAGAAGGAGAAACACACACACACACACACACAAATACACACACACACACACACACACACTGAGGCTTGTGCTTGGAAGATGCTGGTTATTAAATCTGTATCAACCCAGGTTTCTCCTGATCTAGATCTGTCCTCCTGGCAGCAGAGCCAGGAGGAGGGTCTAGTGGGTCTACTCTCAGGCCCCATGATTCCAGGTGTGATGGTGAAGGCGGGGGGTCGGACACCAATCGAAGAAGGAAGGAAAAGACAGAAAGGAACCAGCCTCCACAGCTCTGCCCATGTGATTCAGTAAATCCCATTTAACCCAGGATATCCAGGGAACCTTGTTGAACTGTCTCTCCTCCTCACGGTCTCTCTCTCTCTGCTGCCTGGTTGGATGTCCCCTTGCCCCCCCCCCACCCTCCCCCGACCAGGTTGTGAGGCAGTGTTCCCTGGACATCCTGCATTGGGAGTCCAGGGAACACGATGAGAGAGCATGTGCCACCTTGTGTATTGCCATGCACACAGTGTGTTTTTGTTCGGCTCTGGCAGCAGACAAAGGTGGATCCTTCCCTCTGATGAGAATCTCTATCTTTCACTGAGAAGCTGCTTTCGTACGGGCTGATCTCTTTACCAGGGTGATCCACCCCGATAAGAAGTGAATGAGCTCCGTAGCAGAGGCCCCTGGTCAGGGTGGATTTCTAAGCTTTTGTTTATTGTCTGAAATGCAAACATTCTTACATTGAATTAAAATAATCTGGTAAGCCTTTTGGTAAAAAACTGAGCAACAGCGCCCTCTGGAGCCTTACGTGGTGATGAATTCTGTTGGGCTCGATTCGAGTCTGGGAACGAATCTCAACTGAATGGTGGATATTACCCATGATTCCCTGCGTCCTGAACCAGAGGAGCTGCTGCTGAAGCAAATATACAAACTCTGATTAGAGCTCTTGATGTTTTAAAAGTTTCCTCCATGAAGTTTGGAGATAAACGCTGGTTTTTAATGACTTTTTCGCTGGTCTGCAGTTCAACTTCTCTCGTGAACTCGCTTGGCCCTGATTCAGCCAATTTAAACTGCAACTCTCAGGCAGCTACACACTGGTCACAGGAGATTGGACCTGCTCACCAAAGCTACACTGATCCAGAAGAGAAGCTCAGGGTGAGGAGTGGAAATGAAAGAGGGATCCTTCTCCCTTTGAAAGTCAGTTTACCATTAAAGTCACTTTAAGGGTTAGAAAAAGTTGTGTAGTGTTGCTTTACCATTAAGAGATTAATATAAATGTGAAGTTGTTTCTTTTTACAAATAACATGTAATTATTGTATAAATGTGAAATGTGTGTCATGAGTTCACAATATTTGCTTTGTGTTTTTTCAAAAAAAACTAAATTTCCATTCTAACAAGAAGTGGAATGTGTGTGTTTGTGGTTTCCAATGATTTTCTGTACAGTGAGTGACCAGAGAAACCAAACCACCTTGATTCTGACAGAAGAAGAAGAACTGTTTCGATGCACTCAATTCCTTCCTGATCGAAAAGCAATCCTTGACAGACAAGAATAAATTACATTTTTAAGATGTCATCTATATGTGTGAATAAAAAGCATGAACTTCCCGGAATGCTCTTCTGGAAACCTTGGTAGTGTTCATTCGTGTGAAGGTTCACCCTGAACGTGGCAGGAATAGTTGCATGATGAATTCCTTCAGTCCTCCACAGCTGCCAGTTTCAACACGTGTGTGTGAGTGTGTGTGTGTGTGTAAATTTCAATGTGAAGAAAAAACGTTTTCCAGTTTTCTGAGCCTGTTCCCCCATTTCAACATGGCACTATCATATTTCATATTTTTATATAGGCTTGCTGAGATGTTATATTGTAATCCCCATCAGTACAGATGGGAAACATTAGTTCAATTAAAAGCTGCTCTTTGTTGGACCGGGCAGTGACTCTGTTATCTCAATTAGCTCGTTCGCTGAAGCCAGTAAATCTGCCAGTGACATCTGTCCTATTCAGCCGAACAGCACCAGCACACCACGGCCAGAAATGAAAAGTCAGTTTTTTATTCTTCTTCTATCTAAAACCAACTCAAGGAATAGTTGTTTCAATCATAGCTCGGAACTTTAAAATGATAAAGTTTCCACAAAATTGTGACAGATTGGAAAAAGTTTGAGAAGAATACCAAGTGTGGCTCAACTTTTGCATATGAATATAAACTATTCAAATTACCAGCACTTAACATTGAAATTCAACTATTATGCTGTTGTGCCTCTCAAAAGTTTGATTTCTTTTTAGTGTTTCAGCACAAAACTTAGGATTTGCATTGCAACTTCTGTGTGAGTGTGCATGTGTGGTACCTGTGGAGCCCGGTTCGATGCTGGACAGGTTCTGGTAGCACTGCAGTTTGATTTCATAAAGGATGAACATCTGCTCCTGTGCAGAGAGCGGACCATCGAACCCCGTCTGTGGAGCACAACAAACACCATCACAGGTTTGAACCACGGCCTGAAGCTGGCTCTGTGATGAAAGTGAGGATCTGCTGCCACGTGTGAGCTGCCAGGCCGGCACTGGACCACACCAGGAGAGTTGAGACAACACAAACGATGGCAGAAATCAATGAGGAGCAGAATGTATTGCATGTTTTACATTTGAACACTTGTATGGACAGTGGATTTAAAATACAAACTTCATCGTTTAGCAATAGGCAGATGATCAATCCTATGTTAATCATAACTGATGAGTGCAGCGGTCACTAAAGTTCACTGGACTCACTCTCACGAAACCTCCTTTGGACGACAGTGGCTACGTGAGGAAGAGCGAGATCATGGATGATGAAAGTTAGAGCAACAACAAAAAGTCTTGTGACGCCCCTGCTGCATCATTCAGAGTAAACTCCAGAGACTTCCTGTCTGTTTCACTGCAGATCCCGTTTTCTCCTTCCTGATATTTGTGTGAAAATGTCAAATGAAAAGAAGAAAAACTTATTTTGTCTGTTTACGTCTATAGTCGTGTGGGCGTTAGTGCGCTCGAGCAACCTAAGAGCAAAGATGGGAAAACAATGGTGAACGTCAGAGTCTTTCTACAAAACATGGTTTTAAGGAGACAGGAGAAAGTCTTTATTCATACAACCTTCAAACCAAGCCCTTTCACAAATTGGTCTTTTTCGTTTTTATCGTTGTAGTTCTCTTCCGTCTCCTCGTTCGGTGAATCTGACCGCTGCTCAAACTTTGTCTTTTTCTTTTCAACATCATTCTTTACACTTTACAAAAGGAATGGAATCTACACCACAAAGTCAGACGGGTTGTCCACGACTGGATGTCACGTGAGACTCGTTACTGTCGGTGCATGATCTCCAGAAGGCGTCAGGAGAAAGACCATCTGTGTCAACAGCAAGTCATTTGTCCAACTGAGGTGTGAATGACGCAGGACAGGACACGTGGACGGACAGTTCAACCTCAGTGTGGATGAGAGTGGGAGAGGACACGATGCTCTGTGTGCACTGTGATTCTCGGCTGTCACAAAAAACAAATCCAATTCAGCTTTTTAGACGGAGGCTCTGCTCCTTGAACTCCATCAGTGAAGACATAAGTTCAAATCTTAAAACTAGTAGAAGTTGATAATCTGCAGTTCTTTGGCAGCTTTTAAGACGCAAGTGCAAAGAAGTAAAGTGTAAAAACGTTCCTTTTAAAAAAAACGATAAGAGTTTTCAACATTGTTCCTGTTCAGGGAAACGACTCTTTGAAAGACTCACATTGGGAAGATGATGTCCATTGTGTTCTTGACCATATTCTCACACAGCAGCAGAAAACCCAGCTGTCTCTCAAAGAGGAAAATCAATATAATAAACTCCACTCTGAAATCTATCATCTCTGCCAATAACCCAAATAATAAATAACAACTTATGTATAGAAAATAACCTCTGCTAGAAAAAACATAACTGAACTTGTCTTAGTCAAAAATGTGCTTAAATGAAATGAAGCCCTTTTATAAATATTTAATCAAAAGTAAAAAACGGGGGTGATAAACAATCAGGTCCCTTCATCCGTCCAAGTGTTACGTTTTGAATTAAGGTGATTATCTTTTGTTCCACTAATCACACGATCCTCTTCTGCTCATCTGTCCTTTCATTCACTTTGAAGTCCTACGTGGTGAAAGCTTTTATTAAACCCTTCAACAGCCTCATTAAAAGCAACTGAGTCATTCTCACAATATAAATTCTGGGACTTCACATTCATGAGTTTCATGGGTAGTCTTTGGTTTCACTGTGAATTTTTATCTCAAATCCCCTCCCTATTGTATTGATGTGTGTGTGTGTGTGTGTGTGGGGGTGCTTTTCACCGGTCCCCCCCCCCTATCCTTCTCCTGCACAGTATTACCTGTCCGACCTCTGACCTGACTGCAGCACATCCACTCCCTCCCTTCAGTGTTCATCAGACGGTTTGATCTCACAGTCTGCTCACGTCCAGCTCTGCCAGCTCTCAGTGTTTATAGTTTCCCAGTGGAACTTCCTGTTTGCATGTGCTCCGGCTCCTCTGCCACGTCCGGCCTGATGGTTTATCTGTCGGCTCGAATCCGCAGCCAATTCAAACCCCTGCCTGCCTCGCGCTCCTTCAAAGCAGCTGTGGAGAGTTTCTGTCCTTATCTTTGCTTCATTTTTACTGATTTTTGTATTCATTGTTGGAATAAGATTTAAACCTTCGCCTCTGGGTTCTGTGTTTCGCTTTCCGACTCCAGCCTGAAACTCTTATTGTTTATTTCAACTTTCATTATTTTCACTCATTGCTAGACGCAGCCACACCTCCTGTCTGTGTTTAAGAGAAAACCTGTCTGCCTGTCCAGGAGAATAACCATTTACTTTTCTTACCCAGTCGGTTAATTCAAATAAACAGAGACTTGTGAGAGACTATTAGGCAAAGCAATCAGCCTTACTGAGATTCAGTGAGATGCAGACAGACAAAAGTTGGCGTGGAGTTGAGACAGTGGCAGAAGATGGTGTGTGAAGAGTTGGAATCTCTCAGGAGAGTTTACCAAATGTCTTGATGACTGGAACACAGTTGGAGACTTTTCCTCGTCTTCACAAGATGTTTTAATTGCTATGTTTGGGTTTGGCAACGCTTCCCATCTCGGGATAATTACTGAGCAAGTCGTCTTTGACGGGATGAGTTCACTTCCTCAGTATTCATAACCATAAATAACACTTCATGTAACCACCATCCCTCCTGACAGAGTTTAAGCCTTAATTAAACCACGCATGAGGCACATTACACACACCCCAGGAGTTCTGTATGAGCTCTACACCCACCATCCACCCCATCAGCACCAGAACATAGCACTTAATCAGCTGTGAAAAGATGCCGCTGGTGAACACCTTCATCTCTGCAGCTGCATTTCATCCTTTATGTACTAAGCAACATAATATAATCTTTATGAGACAGGGTTAATGATTAGAAGAGAGGGGAAGAGAAGTGAGCTTTAAATGTTTTAATTAAAGAGGTTAAAGACAAGCCACTGGTTATTCACGGTCGTGCATCTATTTTCAGCAGTTATTCACTAACCTTACATTTCCATCACTGAAAGACAATCTTATCAGATTTAATTCAGTCAAGAGTCTTGCAGGATAAAGATTTAATTTATCTTACACAGCATTTCTGAAAGCCAAGAGCTTGAAACTGATTGGTCCTGAAACCTGATCACAAACCAGTCAGGTCATCGACTGGTGTAGAAAGTCAATGTATGAAGACAAATAACTTCACATCCATCATGTTTTGACTCAGAGGCCCCTTAATGGAGTTTCAGACAGGTACACCTTCTGTACCTGTAGATCATTAAAGGTTCAGTGTGTCGGATTGGGTGATTGGGATCTGTTTGGCTGATATTGAATACAATATAATCCTAGTGATGGTTTCACATGTGTAATTCATCTACATTTTATGAGTTGTTGTTTTCTTAACTCTGGAATGGGCCCTTTATATTTAAATATGTTATATTTACATCAGGGTCCGCTCTAAGGAGGCTGCCACTGGACAAACTAAACAACTTTTGAGTTTTTATGACAACTCAGGGATCCACAGGTTCTCTTTCATGTTTGGAAAGGGGGGATGAAGTGAGGGGTGTACAGCTGCAACATGAAACTTCACCACTAGATGTCCCTAAATTCTACACACTGAACCTTTAAGAATACATTCAGCTAAAAATGATATCTGATGCTGCAAACTATTTTTTCCTCCTGCAAAATGCATACAGTTAAACCAGAGTGAGCAGAGTAAGATTTTTTGACATTTACGGTGAAACGACAGAGTAACTCATTGGCCTTGAAAAAACCTCCAGACACATTTTAAAACCTTAAAAAAAGACTGTGCATCAAATAAAGGCACATCTTTTCTTTTCCTGCCCTGATAATTATGCCATGTATTCATAGACAAACATAACAAGCCTGAATAAGGCTAATGCGTTTTATCATTTCAAAGATCTCATATTATCAGAAAATCTGGTAAACATGTAGAAAATTACTCAAAACCTGTAAGTGCTCGAAGCATTCAGCCACAATTTGCAGTGAGCAGAGATGGTATCATGAGGGGGGGGGGGGGGGGGGGGGGGTTGCACAGAGCAGATAACAGTTGTTGTCTAAGGATAAAAGCTGTTATAGCACCAGGCTTGAGATCAGTCTATTAAAGAAAACTCTCAAAAGACGGATATTCCTGTCGTGAAACACAGCACTGCTCATCGGGGGCTCGAGAGAAGCTGGGTCACGTCACCTTAACCGCACAATCTGCTAGTTTCACAAAGTTCCACCAAACAGATGCACACTTTGCTGAGTTCCTGAGAACATGCACTCTGAGCTTGAACTGTCAGCTTCTCACACTTTGCTTCACACACGCAGCCGCAGCAATATCTCTCACACATCTGGCTCACATCTTTAATCAAATGAATAAAACACCATCTTAGCCAGGAGAGGAAAAGGCGTTTGTGGAGTCTGACCGCAGGATTCAGGAAGTGAACCAACATCCACCCGTTCAAATATAGCTGATATTAAATGTGTCCCTGGGTCCTTGCAAGAAATGTGAATAGCTATCCACGGTGGTGCGGTGGTTATTCTTCTTTCCTCTCACTGCCAGATAGTGTTGCAGGTTCTCCCAGTGTCTGCGAGGGTTCTCCCCAGGTTCTCCACGGGTTCTCCAAGGGTTCTCCACGGGTTCTCCCACTTCCTCCCACAGTCCAAACCCATCTGGACTGGGCTAGGATTTATTAGAGACTGTAAACTGAACATAGGTGTGAATTTGAGTGTAGATACTAAATGGTCTTTTTTTATGGGCACTTTCGTCTTGATGAACACTCAGGTCACTACTCCAGTGCAATAACCTTCCCACTCTACACTGGTTAGTTGGTGAAAAACTAATCATGAGCAGAGATGAAGCCAAAGTGCACTTCTGTCTGAGTATCAGCCAGAAGCCTGATTCACCACGGACATCAGAAAACAGCCTTTAATGATTCATATGGGCAGTGCAACATGATTTTGAATGAAGTAGGAAGTATATACGTCAAAGATGGGGACAGAGCTTTTTCTAAAATACAGTTCATTCTGTTATTTATCATCCGTCCTGTCATTCAGCTACAGGCTGTGTTATGACAGCTCTGTCCTTGCACTTTTCTGTCTTCCTTTCTTCCGTCATTCCTTATTTTTGTGGGGGGGGTTGTTGAAGAAAGGAGCTGTCCATGGTGCTGATGGAGGAGGATCGCTTCCTGGTTGCTAATTAAAGTAGAAGGACACATCAACAGTGCACAGAGGACACATGACTCTGGACTAGACTCTGACTCCTCACAGCTCGGCTTTCTGGACTGAAACACAGCGTTAGTCAGAAATCAACAGGTTCAGAAATGACTTCTTGTGTTTAACTTGTGTATCTAAGAAACACCTCAGCAGTATTCACAGAAGATAAGGGACCATCCTCACACATTGCTGCATATACCACTTTATATGAAGTATATTACTTCTGTATACAATTAAGAGGGTTGGGGTCTAATTCCACACCCTCTCTCTTCTCTCCAAGGTCAGGTTATAAATGAAGGACCAACCAGCAGTGCGTTGTGCTGTCTACGTTGAATGGGTGAAGCAAGTAGAGGAAGATTTACTGGGATGCTGTGGGAGACATCTTCAGACTTGAGGGGGGTGAAAATTGCTCATATTAGCGTTTGTATATCAGACATCAGCTGCTGCCTGAGTTCTCCTTCAACAGCTTCCAGAGAACTTCCATCACGATAAGGACAAATATGCTGTAACACTCAGAAATATCAGGTCTATATCCATGCTTTGTGTTTTGCTCATATGCTACACATTTCTAATTTCTGTTGGGGATTCTTCCCGCATATCAGGCTAATGGGATCTCTTCAAATCCCAATATGCTGCCATTAAGCTTCTTCAACTGGCTCCATGAGGAAATCATTACGCACAATATAGTGACTGATCTCTCGCGTCAAAAGAGTTTGTTCAAATAATAATGTCTCCTCACCTGCGCGTCAACCGCAGCCCAGCAAAAGAAAAAGTTGACGAGCAACATCCACGAGATCCAGGTCATAGTTCCTGTGCGCAACGGTCCGCGCGTCCCTGTGCCAGAGCTTCACGTCATTATAAAGTTTTGGCGCAAGTTGTGCTCCTGAGCTGATCTGAGTCCAGCGCAGAGGAGGCGGATGGAGCTGCGGACTTCTTCATCATAGACTCTCGCGTCCACAGTCTCCTCTCGGCAGAAAGGTTTGTCAGGACTGAGCCGTGTCACATCTCCGGGCGCATCTGTGCCTCCAGCGCGCGGGCACAGTCACAGTCTGCGCACAGAGAGGAGGAAGACCGGGCTCCTCGTCCACGCGATGAAAACCATGAATCGGTCAAAAGACCCCTCGGAGTCCGTTAGACAAGTTTGTGTCCTTCAACGAGCCACGATGGACAGATCCAGGGACTTTGAGCACAAACCTTGTACTTTCCATAGCAGAGAGTCTCCCACTGGCCCACGAGCTCACACCCCCTCGCGCTTCAGAGGCGGAGCTATGGAGGCAGAGGTGTGCCAAAACAAAAATATGTAAAACACTACCAAAAAAATGTTGAATATATAAAGATTAGAACAATTAAAGAGAAACAAATAACCAAATCCAAATATTTTTGTTTATTTTCACATTTAACTCTTTATATACATATGTATTGATTGATTTATTTACAGGCAAATTATTGTATTTTAACACTAAGTTACCACAGCTGTTTTTCAAACGTAAATAACTTTATGCTTTAAAGGTGCAGTGTGTAAGCTTAAGGTGAAAGGGATCTAATGGCAGAAATTGAATATAAAATAATCCGAGTGATGATTTCACACGTGTGTATCATCCAAATTGTACAAATTGTTGTTGTTTTTATCCAAAAAAAAACAACGCGCAAACTCCACCCGAAAAGACCTCGGCCAATCCCAGCTGACAATGGACACCTTGGACAGGTAGCCCTTTTGTTGTAAGCTAATATAATGTAATAATATATATAATATGGTCATTAAAGCTCTTATTAAAAAAATGCATGAAGACCTCTATTTAAACCCTTTTTGTAATTCATGACTTTGTTAGTAGAGATTCATGAATCTGAATTCAGAGGATGAGATGTTCACATGTTTCCTGTTCAAAACCACGAACACACACAAGTTACAGTCACGTAATGAACCGGTGTGATTCATCAAAGCTCTATTTTCAAAAGAAGTCTCTGTCTCTGGGTTTATTCTTGTCCACAATTAACCTAATTAAGCAGCAGATGTTGTCAGTGGCAGCGCTCAGATGCAACTGTGAGGTCAAACCTGTCAATTCATTAATTTTTGTCACAGTGTCTCACACGTATCGTCTGTTTCCAGGAGACATGGGAGGGAAGTGCCCCTCACATATTAGCACACGCTGTCACATTGGTTCACCTTCTTGTAAAATGAACATTGTGAATTTATTTCTTATTATTGTTCCAAAAACCCAAAAGCCTCCATCCAGTACGTCACAGAGCCTGCCTGTTGACTAATTGACAGGCTCATGCATTTAGTGCCCATGCCAGCACATGCTCACCACTGTGCACAGCATCCATGGACCCTGAGCATCAAGCAAACATGTAGAATAAACCATTTCATTGCACTTTTGTTATTCTCACATGAAAGAAGCTCTTTGAATAGTCTGGGATTAACGTATGATTTTACAACAAAGCACTCATCTTTATTTTTCTCTGTGCAATTAGTGGAAAAGGTCAACCCCTTGTGTTTTGCCACTAAGGTTTCCACACAGAGCCGGAGCGATGGCCCTGGTGGGTTTAACGTATCTGCCCCTGAAGAAACCTGAAACGAGTGCTTGTGTGCGACAGCCGCTGTAAAGCTCCTTTAGCTGAGACAGGTTACCTTCAAAGACACTCGCTCGGTGAGAGAGGGGCTCTCCGGGTGCACAAAGTGAGGCAGAGCTGTCAGCACTTTATCACAGAATCCAGAAGAATCCAGCAATTTCAAAGTTGAGGCACTCTCACGTTGCACGAGCAAACAGGAAAACTTTTTCATTTATGTCCCAGTGAGAGAGACCATTAATCTTCTCTTTCTCTCTTTCTCTCTCTCACCTGGACTGTGATGGTTATAATGAGCTTTGTCTATCGGGCGCTGCCATTCCTCTCATTGTGTTGAACCGGTTAAATATACTGGTATATACTGAACACCTGCATGAGCTCTCTATTAACAGTCTATGGTGCAGAGTGAAGTTAATCTACTTTATCAACTCATCCGCAATGTTTTTCATAAAATAATAACTGCTTCATTACTTTCTATGTCTGTGGCTTTTATGATAGTTTCAATGAGTTCCTGAATTTATTTAATTCAGTGCATGTCGACTATTGTAGACGTTTGTTAAGTGAAACTTTTCTGTCTATAGTTCAGTTCAGCAAAGTATCACAGCCACAAACAAAAGGTGTGCTTTTACTTTGAAGACAAACTGCTGAGTGATCGTATGGACGTTGCTGCCGTGGGGGAGATCTACTCCCATTGACCCCCATGAATATATGTGTCATATATATTCCAAATCACACAGAATGTGACACCGCATTTCTCTGAGGAATTAAGAATACACATGTATGAAGCGGAGAAGATGAATAGTTTGTGATCCATAGACAGACAAACAGACAGAATGTGGAATTAGCTGGTAAATGCTGTTTAAGGCATCACTGAGATTCCATGTCTGGGATGTGAGCGGATGCTGCTTCATGTGGTTCTCCCACAGTTACTGTTTGTATGGCAAGTGATCTTTTTAAAACTCTATTAAAGAAACCAACATATGTATGCACACACAGTCTTTCTGCATATATTGCTGGGGGACAAGGCTCCTTTAACCCCAATGCAAACTAGTGCAGTACATTAAATGTCAGAGACGAACAGCTTCTAGGGAGCTGCCGGGATTTTCTTTAAATAAGTGATGAGGAAGGTGAAACTGTTCCTGACAAGCTCCTCAGCGAACACAGCGTTGTTTTGCATCTGAGTAAATTGGCGTTCAAAGCCTGACAGACACCCAGAGCGAGCGGCCGCTCTGCTGCTTACACTTCTGAGTGGCTCAGATGAGAGAGGAGCTGATTGAGGCAGAGTGCTCGCTCCCCTCGCAGCATGCAGCAGGTTGTTTTCCAAAGATATAAATTAACATGTCGGCGGCCTGGTGTGTGCAGGAGCGTCTGTTTGTTATCGCAGTCGTGTGACTGAGGCATTATGTAAAGCTTATTAAACATCTCTCTGAACCGCAGTGTAAAGATTTATTTTAAATTCTATGTTAGTCAGCGTGTGAGACGCCAGGAAATAAACACTGTTTCAGCTCCGAGGAGAATTAACACCGGTTCAGTTGTCTCACCTTCCAGACAACACCTCATTCTACTCATTGATTGGATGATCACCTGGAACAATTCTTATTTCAAACATTTCCACACTTAAGAGATACAGTAGATGGCGGAAATGCATCTTAGCCAATAAACCGAACAGAGAAGAAGAAGATGAACAACATGTCTGCTCTCAAAAAGTGAAACCAAAACATCTTGATCTCCCCCTGGTGGCTAACTACAGTACAGTCCAGGAATATGCACTGAACTATTGATAATCTCTGGACATTACACGTCCAGATCAAACTCTGGAGATTGTCCACGTGAGAACGCAGCCTGGAGAATCTCCGCAGGATTCTCTCGAGCAAATTGGCGCATTGACGAATGAAAGGAAAACAAAACAAACAAATATGAAGAAGTTCACAGAGGTGTTGATCTCCTCAGAGGAATTCATACGTCGTGTCCTGAGATTTTTGATTTGTTGTGAAAGCATCTGAGAAAAGAATCTCCTGCTGCGTTGGTCACGTACAAAGAAAACTCCAGAGAAAGTTTGGCCCTAAAAGTGTGGACATTCGTCTTTAATGGACGGGGCATGGAGGAAATAACTGAGGCAATATACACATTAAGAAATACATTTTCTTGATATTGCTTTCTGAGATATTGGCGTTTTCCTGGATGTTTGTGTTTTGATTTGAATGAGTCATTCTGTTGTGTGTCAAGATCTGCACTGTGCAGAGTCTGGCTCTGGATGAGTGTTTGCATCTGGGATGAATCACTGCTTCGGTCCTAATGAGACCTGCTGAATAATAAAAAACACTGCTTCTGGTTTCCAAGAAATATTGATATGAGGTCAAGGGGACAAGGTTGTAGATACTTGTTTCTCCTCTTCAGCTCTGAATACGCAGCTCACTGAAGAGGCCTCATGGACGAGGGGTGAAGTGTATCAACCTCATGTGAGCATTTCAAATATTGAAATATTGGAACATAAACCTGTGGCCGGTGAACCTGCTGCTCCTCTGTCTTTCTGTACAGTGGGATACAGATTGGATCAAGTTATATCCAACTTTGAAAATGAAAGACGTCGGTTCACAAGAACAAAGATAAGCTGCAGAGCGGAAAGACGACAGAGCCCCAGAAACAGCAGAGGGTGAAAAGGACTCTCCTCCGGCCTTCGGCTCCTTCAAATGTCACACAGCGACGAGTGGAAGACGTCCAGTGTTCTGCAGAAAGCACAGCAGCAGGGGGGACGGACAAGGGAGAGGGACTGTATTGATAAAGTGCTTTCCCACTCTTATTGAACACTCAACGCCCTTCAAGCCCATTCATCCATTCACACACGTTTCTATTTGCAGCTCTTTCTCTTTTAAACACTACCCACAGGCCAAACTGTGACGGCCAAATTGTGGGTTCAGCTTCCTGCCCAGGGACACTTTGCAATGCAGAAGAAGGAGCAACGGATCAATACACCAACCTTCTGGTTAGCGGACGACACGCTGTACCCCCTGAGACACTGACGCCCCAGCTGCTCCTTCAGGGCCGAGCTGCGGATGTGCGGAGCTCTAAGAAGAGTCTGGACTCTCTAATATGAGTTGCATGCTCCATTTTATTTCTATTAACACGTTTTTAATTCTATCTTTTTCGTATGTAAAGCACTTTGAGCTGCATTTCCTGTATGAACGGTGCTATACTTTACTTCTATAACATCTATGTGCAGCATTTTTCACACATCAATTAAGATCATTTTGTCTTTGCCCAACATTTCTAATTAAGAGGACTTCTTGGTCCCTTTAACTGAATTATTCAAACTGCATCCGTGTTGGAACGATTCTGTCCGAGGCTTTTGATCAATATAAAAGATTGATCACTGTGTCCACTGTAGCTGGATGGAGACCAGGAGAGGCCACTGGGAGCCCTGGTGGACGACCAGAGAGGATCCAGGTCTGTTCAAATGTGGTAGCAGCACAACGCAAAACCATTTCTGCAACTTGGCCATGTTATGTCAGCACTAACACAAAACCTTATCAGCAGGGCAATCAAATGCAACAAAGACAGATAGGAGGAAGTGTAGGAGCCGGCGCTTTCAAGGACATGGAAACAGGCAGCTGCATCATGAGGTCGATACAGAGAGAGACAGAGAGTGAAGTGAAACTCTTATTTAAGTAAAGGAACAAGGACGAGTGATGCTGGAACCGCGTGGAAGGAAGTTTCAGATAAGAAACTGCATCGACAAGCAGATATAAAAGCTTCAACCTTCAGCAAGAGTTAAACTCCAAATCATTTAATCACATGATGACGTCCCACTCATTTTGAGCTTCTTCTGTTCCTTAGTTTTTGTTTTTCTCTCTCTCTCTCTCTCTCTCTCTCTCTCTCTCTCTCTCTCTCTCGTTCTCTCTCTGCAGCTATGTGCAATTGAAGCTAGGAATCCATAATAATGATAATGTACATATTATTATTATTTTATTATTGGTAGTAGTAGAAGTAACTTATTTACTGGTGCTGCTATCATTAGCAACAATATTAACAACAAATACATATCAGTCTTTTTATTTTCATTATACCAACCTTACCTGTACCTGGTCTCTCTCTCTCTCTCTCTCTCTCTCTCTCTCTCTCTCTCTCTCTCTCTCTCTCTCTCTCTCTGTCTCTGGGACTTATTCTGTTTCTCTATAATATTGTAAAGCGCCTTGAGATGATGTATGTCATGATTTGGTGTTCTATAAACAAAATGTTATCTACTGGAAACAGTTACTCAGCGTTCATGTTTTTATTCAAATATTAGTCATGTTATTTCCTCCTAAAATGTAACAAAAATAATAGTTGTAATCAGTCTTTATTTTTGGAGTTGCTGACCTGAGGGTTTTTTCAGGCACCTGCAGACTGGGAGAATCCATTTGGACACAACACTGACCCCTACTGGATGAATGGTGACTAACAGCTATAAACAGTCGGCTGCTGTGTTCCTCTCAAGTTCATCTTCCCTCGTTGACTCTCATTTACTAAGTATGAGGTGAAACTATGGAATCATCAGGTCAGAATATTAAAGCAGTGACTGTGCATTGAGATGGAAACACTGAAGCTGAGACTCAAAACTCATAACTGATTATTAAATGTTGAAAATGTCTCTGCCACGGCTCGGTCATCAGTCCCTCATTCGTTCTTTAATAAACATCATCTTATCAATTTTGTTTTTGCAGAAACCTTGAGGATCTACTTTGGATGGTGAAAACATTTTTATCACAAATGGGAATTTGATTGTTATTCTAATGACTACGATACAAATAAAACTAAAACATTCTGCCTGTCAATCATCACCCTTCATGTTTAGAATAAATGTATATGTTTACCAGCTGTGATGGACTGAAGGAAGTAATTAAATAAGTCATTATCTCTAAGGTTTGTTTGCGAGACAGAAAATAATATACAATCATATCATCATTGAAGAATACGCATGTGGATCTTATTTGCTGCTTTGCTCGGCTGCAATTTATTTTTACCCTACACAAAGTGATGATAGTCTTTTAAAGGATGAAACAATTCAAGCTGCTGCACAGAAACTATGATTAATTTTATTTACATTTACCCGTCAGTCATCTCAGTAATTTAATTCCAGTCAATCACACCCTCTCAATCTAAACAGTTATAGAACAACTTTAATCTTTTCATGTTTTTTTATTTATGTTAGTAATAACATTTAATTAAGAGGAAATCAAATTAATTTTTTCTTATTTATTAGTTTCACGTTGATTTGCAGATTCCCTGATGCTCTGCAGATCATCGCTTCACATGAAACATACAGATGTGACACCATCAGTGACCGAATACTAATAATATAATGTAGATCCTGATTTATTAGTTGGACTACAGTATAATGCAACATAAATGTATAAAGAAACACGTTTTATATAATCTAGGACAAAGTGTGTGTGTGTGTTACTGTAAAGTGCATGTTACAATACGTAAGAGTCAAACACTGGATGACATGAACACATGTTGGGGTCTGTTGCCCAAACCTGAAATATTGAGCCATGCAATCATTCACAGTAGATGTTACAAGTGCTGTGATTTGTGATTGTTGCCATGAATCTACCTAATTGTGTTATGCAGTCTGTGTATGACAATGGAACACATTTTTCTTGTGACATTTTGTTTCTATGTAACTGTTTGATTAATATAACTTGATCTTTGTCAACCATGTAAAAAAAACTTGATCCAAATGAAAGGCCATATCCGAGTAATATCTAATAAATAGTATAAACCAGTAATGCTGTGTCTGCCCATAAGAGTCCGGGCAGCGTGTGAGAGCGTGTACAAGAACACAATAAAAGTAGAAAAGTATAAAGTAAAGAGAGAGGACATTTAATCTATAACGTGCTGACACCTATTGGTAACAACCTCACATTGCACTGATAGATGGCACAGACTCAAGGCGCGGACACTATCTGTGTCACATTATTTCAAAGGTCATACATGAGGGGGTCCCTGGACTATTTTCTAATTTATAGGGGGGTCTATTGATGTGCAAACACATTTAAGAACATCTGCTTTACAGGTACAGACAACATGTGACTGATTCATGTTTACATCCTCTTTGTGATAGGAAATTTAAAGTTTATTTCATCTGTCCCTCTGCTGCTCCTCAGTGTTGCTGCATATCCCTCATTATATATACAGGTAACCTTTCTGAGTAAGTGATGGTTGATCTAAGAGCTGCTTCAACTTAAACATTTAAAACAACCCTGCAATATGAATTACCCTACTCAAGTGTTTCTGCTGTATTTAGTTCATTTAGGCAAATTTCACATGTTCTTCCTTTAATCCCTGGACCTGCATGAGTCTTGCAAGCTGACTTAAATATATCCAGTTAGAGATAAGTAGCTTTAAAGTTAGTCAAGTACTTTCTTTTGACAGGAAATCCGATCCATCTTCTTAGGAACACCTGAACACCATCTCACAGCCCTTGATCCTCGTCTCCTGCTCTGCACCTCACTGAGGAGGAGTGAATGTAAATCCACCAGCACAGATGCACGGGCTGCTCTCTGTGCCTTGGCCTTGCCTCACTTCCCCCCCGAGGGGCTGGAATCAATGAGGCAAAATGGAGCTTTCAGCACTCTCACAGTGTCGAGCTCAATGGAGCTTGACAGCGCCGGAGATTAATGAGGTGAGCTTCTGCTGAACAAGCAGGTCGGCCCTCAGAAACTACGTGGCCATGTTCAGCACGGCTGTCGAACACGGCTCCGATAACAAGTCTGTGCGCGTCCCTGCATTTTAATATCATGTATCCACACAAAAGAATGAGGCAAACAAGCAGTCACAATACTTGTATGGTTTTTTTTTATTGAAATATAGTCGAACCCTGAGGCTAGAGAAAAAGGCCACAGTTTGTTTGTGCCTCGTCTAGCTCCTCAGTCTGACACAGCCAGTTCCAACACAACAGACCTTTTTTTTCCAAAGACACACATTACACAACGGGTGGGAAACTCCAAATGGTGTTTGTATGATTGTTTTTGTTCATGTTGCCGTTTACGTGGCGCTTCACATCTTGACAAGGTTCCAGGACAGACACAACTCCAATCAGTTCAAATCAGTCAAGAATCAGTTTCTGATTTGAAAAAGTCACACAGCCTCTTCGATGACTTAAAAACAAAAGTGCTCAATTTGAGCTCACATATGATTCAGGGTCAATTAAACGGATATATAAAAACCTGTGCATCAAATCAGAAGGTTTGTTTGAGCGGGAAGGTGAAGGGTGGGGAACGGCTCAGAGAGTTAGATGAGAAGAGTAACAACATTCTTGTTTTAAATTATAAGTTATCTTATCTGCACACAAACCATTTCACCCGACTCTTTGTGTATTTCTCAACATCGTGACAAATTGAATTTCCCACTGAACAACAAAACATTTAAAAAAAACTACAAGTAGGATTGACTTTCCTTTTTCCCTGTTTTGGTGTTTGTGCGATTACGTTCTCATCCTGAGGCCGACCACATGAGCACAGATCCTTATGTTGACTTGTTTTCTTTTCCTTTCTGGCTCAGGACCAATTTTAGTTTCTTCATCACAAGTCTCTTCATAACGGGGCTTGAAGGAAAAGGCCGTTCAGCTGCTGAGAGTCCCAAAGAAAACCCAGGAAGGTAAAACACAAGGGGGGGGGGGTTATCGGTTATTTTTTTGTCCAGGTCTGGGACACACTGAGGTAACATAGACAGTAATAAATTATTCAGTCATTTAAAAAACACTTTGCAAGAATCATATCAATAATTCATATCAATAATACAAAAAGGTATCAAACATACATGATGCAACATTTTCATCAATCACATTTTTTTTTTTGTTTTATACTCCCCCCCCCCCCCCCATGGTCCAGAGTGTGTTGCTTCATTGTTCTAAGCTCAGTACTTCATTGTTTTCAGTCCTTCTCTGGAAACTCTCTTTGCCAGGTCCCTTAATCCCCAGTGGGAGCAGATCGATGCCTCCATCTTTTTTTGCTGAGGTTGTTTTTTCCACTTTCATGCTGAGGTGAAGTTGTCCGGCCTTCAATGTGTGAGCTTCTACCTCCTCCACTTGTAACGGAGTGCCCTTCAAATGGTTCCCATGTACTTCATCTCCGTTATGGCCAAGGCAACAGGCACACACAGGCACACAGGGCTACAATGCCAGTCGCCTATTTGCTCGTTTTGTGTCATTCAATTTTTTTTTACATTCAAATCATTTTTTTTCACCGTGCCTTTCATCTCACCTGCGGATTGGAACCAGGAGCAACATGCCAATAGTAAAGTCAGAAATTGTATTAAAAGTGCAAAAATGTATATTCTTCCTTCCAAGAGACGGTTTTCATCCGGACGAAATCAAAGAGTGCACCGAAAACTTTAGTGCGTTAACAGTACAAGCCATTTCATAGGTTATTAAATGGTACATTCCTACCCACCTCACGACTACAAACATGAAGACACTGAATGTTTTGTTGTGTGTGGTTTTCCTACAACTATACATGGTCTGTAGCTGGGTTAACATGGCTTTGAGCCCCAGGAGCATCACATCCCTCCCGACCCTGCTGTGGTCCCGGGGCTACAGTCTACTTCCCCAATCTGGGGGAGTGTCGTCCTTTACTGAGCGAGTTTTCACACATAGTCCTGAATTCAGTGGTGCCGTCTGAAAAGCCCCTAGATTGAAATAAAGTGACATCACATTATTTTGGTTAGTGGCAAGTGCAAATCAGCTTCTCCAGACAGTTTCAGCTCTGAAACATGAAGCTCTCATTATTAAACCTCATCTATTCCATGATATCCTACAGATTTGTAAAAACAGCATTGACTTACATTGCCACCTATAATTCGATTTTTATAGCACAAATATAATTGTCTCTACGTTTAGATAGAAAAAGAAAACATGGAAAGTATTTATGTATATATATATATGTGTGTAGGCAGCTTTTCCCATGGCGCCCATTCACTTGAGTGGGAAAGTGGTCTCAAGACGTTTGGACCCCACTGTATTTCCCAGGTCTGTTGTTCTCACAGTACTGATGACGACCCGGGCCGCACTGGGTGCGTGTCTGCTGCACGCCTGCAGCCGGGCTGCTACATGAGGTTCCTGGCGTGACTGAAATCAAAAACCAGACGTTCCGTGTCGTTTCCTGCATCCAGTGCAACCCAGACATAAACTTAGATACTGTCTGTATGTACGGGAAAATAATCCTTCATACGAGCGTGTGTAAACATGGCTGCTGACACATCAGTTTTGATATAAAACTCTGTTACGTTTAAAGTTAAACATCACACACAACCGATCAGACTCTCCGTTACAATTAGAATATTCAAACACGTGTTAAACAAGTTGATATGGCCATGGCATTCACCTGTCAATCATTTCCTCAGCCTCACGTCACGTTCCTTCCATCCTCTCCTAACTGACATCTCAAAGCCCGAGCGTCACATGACCACGAGGGACACGCTGTGCTCACAGAATTGGCTGTTCACCCATCGACAACACCGCACAACATCTATTTCCATCACGAACAAAAATCACCGCTCCCGTGTTTATCCCCCCTTGCTCTTATGAAGACAACCCATCCAGAGATCACACAGGGGCTTCTCTCCAAGAAGCCGTAAGAGTGTGAGGACGGACGGGTGATGACCAGCAGGTTGTTGGAGGTCCATAGTATCTGAAGTGCCATTTTCGAGCCAGTTCCTCCCTTTTCAATCCTTTTATCAAGAAGTCAAAAATCCCAACATCAAGGGGATTCTAATATCCGTAGTTCCACTTCTGAGTCTGTCGCCTTGTGCCACATTTGACGATAAGTTCAAACTTACACTTGATTGAGAAACAGTTCTTCTGTGTTGAATGCGGATGGACCGAATCAGAAGATCTTCAGAAAGGGACTGTAAATTGAGCAGGTGACAGCACTCATTCCAAGGCATTGTGAAGGGCTGAGGGGGCATCGGCCCATCGTTACATATCCATCATGTCCGTCAGCTATTCATCTCTCTCCCTTTTGTGCTCCAGTAGCTAACCACTGCTGGGGAGTTCCCTGACATCCAAAGGTACAGTATGTGGGTGTGCGTGTGGTTGTTTGAATGTTAAGAACGATTCAAAGGAACGAGGGAGGTCACAATATGGCACACTGGAACCTGTGGGAGCCTGTGGAACGTTCTGCTCTCCACTTCATCTTCTTTTTCTTCTTCAGGTTTCGCTCCGGGATCTGTTGTCTGTTGGTGTAGGGGGGGAAGGAAAAGAAAAAAAGAAACAGTTTGAATAAACAATCTTATCTCAAGGTTCACTAACTAGTATAATAATCCAGCAATAGTAATCATGTTAGTTTATAAAAATGTATTTATAGGGAAACTATTATAAAAGAGCAGTGAACATGTTTTGCTACTCAATATAGCTTTCTACAGTCTGGCCACAAGAAGGCAGTGTTTCATCACTCTGTCAGAAGAGCAGTTCCCTCGTGTGTCAGTTACCCAGGTGGCATTGGAACACGAGGACTCTCCACTGCTCTGTGGTTGGTTTTCTATTAACAGATAAAGTGGTGAACACAGTAGTCCTCTGCTACTGTGCACTCCAGTCCTATAATACTATGACCAGACAACCTGTTGCTTACTGGTTCCTGCAACAAGAGACAGCCTAAAATACGGGATGAGACCACATAGAAAGCTTAGACACAAACCAAATTCTTCTAAAATTACATGTGTGTCAAGACAGGAAATAGCTCTGGGATTTTTATTTTCCTTTTCCCACTCTTCCTTAAAACAAGTTCACTGCCCTCACACACCAACTCTGTCTCAGTTAAAATTAGACTCATTTTAAATTAAAGAAATCTGTCTTACAGTAAGAAAAGTAAGTTCATTATCTCCTGGAAAAAGTTGATAAATCAGAAGTGAACCTGAAGTTACCTTATGACGCGGACGAGCTCATGAAAGGCTTTGTCCACATTCATTGGAGGATCCTTAGCACTGGTTTCAATATAAGTTATCTGAAGAGGTAAGCAGAAATACTCAAATCAGTTCATCACTAAACCAATAACTCCATAAGAGTACTGCATAAATCAGAGGGATATAGTAATAAATAGCATTCAAATACTATATTGTTGACAAACAACAGGGGACATAAATAACAGCTGTCTGATGACCTGGAACTAATAGAGAAGTACATGAAGACATCATTAATTAAGTCTCACCTCAGACAAAGACTAACTGGCACAATGCCAGACTGCATGAATACTAATTACACTAAATTAAAAAGGGGCCCTTGAATCCAAAATGGAAAAAGAAAAAAAAACAGCATGAGATAAAAAGTCCCAAGTTTGTGTGTTACAAACCGTGATATTGTGAGTACACCATTATATATTTGTAAAAATCACATTGCGATTTTTCCTCACTGCCCTTAAAACTTAAACATATAAATCAGCTGGCTGCAGACTAGTATAGGAGAAGTACTTCAGGACATATTCACCACTTACATTATGTTTTGCTGCCATCTCTTGACCCTGTTCACTGGTGACCTTTCTCAGGTGCACCAGGTCCACTTTGTTTGCCACCAGCACCATAGGGAAGGCCTCCCTGAGAGGAGAACAACACACAAGTGACACAGCATTGGTTTGACAGGAAAGAGCACGAGCATCATTGTACCACACGATTAGTCTATAAAACGTCAACTTACTGCAGCACTTAAATGTTGCAGTAGAGCCAGCTACAGTTGAGCATCACCAAAAAAGGACAGACAGCACGTCGCTAAGTTTTTGCCTCTTTTTTTTTTGTTCCATCTCAAGCTCACTTTTATTGGCTGCTGTCAGAGAACAAGCACTTATTTTCTCTTTCACTACAAATTAGATGTTTGGCCAAACTGGTCTGCAGCTTTAGGAACCTCGGGTGAGGAGGAGACCCGGATCAGCATTAATCATTCTCATGCAGAGCAATATGACCACCAGTCATAGTTTTCAAGTATTTCCAAGCCTCTGTAAAGCTTTGACTTGCCTGGTCTCTGACCAGTGCTATATAAATAAACTTTCCTTGCCAGTTAGAGCAGACTTTTCTGCCGAGTCCACAAAACTCCAAACTGTGCTGACTGAGACAAAGTTTGGCTTAAATGTCTGGTTTGCATCATTACGTTAACGTGTTTAGAATTTCTGTGTGTGTGTGTGTGTGTGTGTGTTTGTGTACCCAGTTTAACTGATCAGTCAATTCGGTCTGAGGTCTGACTCAAATTTGCTCAAATTTATTCAGCAAAGATGCTTTTTAAACAAACAGATGAAACTAAATGGAAACAAATTGAGACACAGGTCAAAAAAAGTTTCCTCCTGAAACAGGAAGGGGAAGTCAAGCAGATGACATTGCATACTTCACATCTGCAGAGGACATTTAAGTGTTTAAAATCTATATCAAAATGTCTGATTAGCTCGACAAGTTGAATTCACACCACACATTTTTCACACACAAATGATCGGCTATGTGTTTGTAGTGAGAACCATCCTACACACACACGGCTTTTCAACTGGTTTCCCTTGGCTCAAGTTCTTGATTTCATTGTTCTCTTCATGTTGGAGCAATTCAAGATAATACCCTGAGATCTAATCAAATTAAAATTATAGCACAATAGTGTTTCATATTCAAATTGCCTAAGTTTTATATTTGTGCATGGACTGACCTGTCTTTGACCCGTAGTATAAGTTGATGGAATCGGTCAACGTGTTCAAAGCTGGCCTTGTCCGTCACGGAGAAGACGATGAGGAAGCCGTCTCCTGTCCTCATATACTGCTCCCTCATCGCACTGAATTCTTCCTGGCCGGCTGTGTCCAGCACTGGGTGGAAGGAGGGAGATACATGTACATACTGTAACCTTGGTTCACAGACTGGGACAATTGGTAGAGCTGTACACGACCAGGATAAAAGATACGTCAATAGGTAAAGATCCTCACCAACACAGGGTACCAACAGCAAAAAGAAATATCTTTAAGTGAGCTTTTACTCTGTTCTTTTTATTAGTATTCAAGTAATTTTACCAAACAAGTTATTTTGTAAGGTCTGTTGATATTTTGGCACTTTTAACCCAAATTTGAACTACTACAGGTTCATTTTATTGTCTTTATAGATTCCATCTGTATTTCTCTTTTTGGGTATGTACGTATATGCAAATGCCTGAATGAATGTATGGTCTTTGTCCAGTGCCTTTTTAAACCTGTTTTTCCGGACAATGAAGATTTTCCATCAATCATAAAGCTGCTTATTCTAGTGTGTAGTTTTTTTACTGCACCACCTATATGCCTCATTCAACTTAACGGTCAGGTAGGTTCTTATCAAGCATACCATCACCTATCATACCTGTGATAAAGAGTCAAGAGTTATTCCAAATATTAAGTATAGAAAACCTCGAAAAAAGCATTGAAATTCTTATTTACTGAAGAATGTAAAATGACTCTGAGTCTAAAGGAATCATTGCACAATGAATTGTGTACATTTTTGTTATTGATATCTGTTTCAATTTTCTGCGGACGTAAAATGTCAGAAAAGGAGGGTTTGTTTTCTCCTCTGGGGAGGTTGTGTTCCTGCCCCTTTCTTTTGGTCTGTTAGTTTGTTCATAACACAAAAAAGAAACGATTACATGTTGGGGTGGATCTGGACAAAGGGGCATATCCAGGAATCTGTTATTACTTTTTTAAACATTGCATGACTGCGAGGACATGTTTTGACAATTTCCCCCAAAACATTTATGAATCTCGATGAAAAAGAGAACTCATATCTTCGAGTCTGAGCAACTCGGTGCAGTCTGATTGAATTTATGGGGACTGTTGGGCCTTGGCGGTGGTATACATTCCACTGAAAGCCAGTCTAGACTCCCCGGTGACTGTGTGTAATCACCTCCGCCCACACACTTCCATAACTGAGCAACACACTAGTAGAAAGTAGCGGCCCATTACCACAACCAGCGAAACGTTTAAGCTAAATCTGATGTTATAAAACGATTGTGTCCACTCCAAAGAGTTCTCAGGCCGTTGCATGGGGATGGGAGCAGATGTCAATAATTGACATCTGAATGACACAAACAAGCTTTCACAATAACTGTGAAACTGTTTTTTTTCTAACTCTTTTCAGAGTTTCGTGTGTTTGCAGCAAACTGACGACTTCATGAGGGGAAATAATACATAATTTCTCCCACATGCAGCGACCATGAAAGAGCTCTCTGATTTAAATGTCATCAAATCTTTCAGGGAGAGTTCCCATTTCATAGCTTACTCAGCGTGGGAAACAGCAACATAGAGTATGTTCACTCATTGGTCAGTGGTGGACGTGTTTAACTGAATCCAAAATGAAAATATACATAGAATAGTATGTGAGCATTGACAGATAAGATCATGTGCAGGTGCAGACTGGTTCATATCACATGCACGCTACTCACCATCCAGTATTGCCCACTGCCCGTCGATCTCTGTGTGTTTCAGATACGAGTCCTCTATCGTGGGATCGTAGTCCGGCACGAAGATCTTCTGGAAGAATTGTATGGTGAGGGCGCTCTTCCCGACACCGCCATCCCCCACCACCACCAGCTTGTATGTTGGCAGGTTGTCACTTGGCACGGCGCTGGTTGCCATGGTGACCTTGACAGTGACGGTAAAAGGCTAGAAGGTGGCTGACGAGACACACCTGGCTGAGAGAGAGAGAGAGAGAGAGAGAGAGAAAGAGAGAGACAAGGGTCACTCATAGTGCTACAGGGTGCGTGACAGAGTTCACAGAGTTCAACCTTAACGTTTTTAGACTGAGGTGCTTGGAGGCAGGGCTAAGACACGCCTACCTACCCAACCATGAGCTGCCACTGGTTTGACTGGAGGGTGTTATGACCCACTACCCACCACAAGCTGCCGCTGGTTTGACTGGAGGGTGTTACATTTTTCAAATATGTATACATGCCATGACGCAGATGTCCCAAATGCTCGACACTACATAAGTATTGGCTCTGCAGGGTCCCAGATGGTTTGAAACACTAGATGTTGTAATGAAACATGATCAACCCATAAATGTAGGCCAATAATCTTATGAATGTGATGATAAATGTGAAATCAAAACCAGCATTTAGGTCTTTCATCATATAAAGGTCATAACATATATACGATATTTTATAGCTGTAACATAATTTTTTTAATGATTGGTTTTGCTTATATGATTGTAACTGTTTGTGTGTGGTGGACATCGGCATGCACAATGGGTGTAATCAGAGTAAACTATAGTGGCTTGTACTATTGTACAGTAACCAGTTCAAAAACTGAACTGGTGACGATATCGGACATGAGATAAAGTTGACACCTGATTTATTTTTCCACCACCGGGACGGCTGTGGCTCAGGGGTTAGAGCGGTCGTACACCAACCAGAAGGCCGTCCCCATTTCGCATGTCAAATGTCCTTGGGCAAGATACTGACCCCAAAATAGAGAAAATGGATGAACTGTATGAATGTGTGAGTGAATGTAAAACTGTACTGTAAAAAATTGGAGTGGTCATCCAGAGTAAAAAGTATTAAATACAGACCATTTACCAGTAAGTAAGACAAGCTTTAACATGAGCAGGAGTTGTGATTGTTTGTGTTTCTACTGTAACTTTAAAGCAGAGGAGTCTCACACTTACACTGCTGTGTTCCTGCTCTTACTCTCAAACAGACAACAGCCTCACTGTTGTCTGATCCCCTCTCCTTCAGCTCTATTGGAGCCATATGCACTTTCTTAAGATGCTGCTAATGCAAACCGAACATTTCCTGAAACTTCTGTTTCATATTAGAAGCTTCCAATTGACAAACCACAAAAGGATTTTATTGTGAAACAGCTGCAGGAAATGAATCATTATTTTTCATAAAATCTATTGTATAAATGCCTTTTTGAGAAAATACAATGGCCAATTCGGGTTTTGAATTTTTCAATGTTTAAGGAAGGATGGAAAAGCTGCAACAATAAGGCGGGTAATATGAAAGTTTGTCACTGAGAGGCCTTACTTTTATATGTATAGAAAACCGCCAGCACTTATTCCACATCACTGGCTCACTTAAATCATAGCTATCGTAACATCTGACATTGGCATGTTGTCATCTCTGCTATTGTGTTTGCTGAATTTAATTAATAAATAAAGTGCCAAAAAAAATTGGCTTTCCGTTTTAATGAAGGAAATGAATCGACCGGATCTCTTCATTCATTTCGTTGCCACTGAAATATGATTATGGTTTAAGTACCGGCTAAATGAATGTCCGCATTGTTCAAATGCAATCCTTCTTTAAAGCTGTCTCAACTTCCTGAAATGGGCAGGCAAGTCCAAACGATCCCCAAAAAATGTTCACACATGACACATGATTTGGTTCGTGGTTCTTTTAATCAAGACTGAAACCAACTCTGTTGATCGGACTCAATTTTAGTCAGTCCTTTCTTTGACCATGTTCCATCCAGGTTTCATGGAAATCTGTTCTGTAGTGTTGCCGTAAACCAACCACCGGACAAATGAAAATAAACAAATAAGCTCCTTGGTAGAGCTAATTATTTTAGTCAAGCCTTTCACAGTGTTGACACTACCACCTTACTTTGAAACCCCCAGATTTATAGATTTTTTAAACTGTACCAACAGTCAAAAGCCAAAAAAACAAAAAGATTACATATATTCCCCAACTGCAAGCATAACAAACCAACTCCCACCCACCCACACACCCATTCCTCCCTCATCCACCAGGAAACAGCTGTCAGCTGGCTGAAGTCCATCCTTTCCTGCCCAGCACAAAGAAGGGAAGGAAGATGTTTCCTTCCTTTCCAAAGCCAGCCAGCCTATCAATCAGTCTGCAGCAGTCAGCCTGCCGGGTTGGGCAAATAATTTGAAGCCAAAGAAGCCAAATTCCTGATGTTAAAAAGCATCTTCTGTCTGGTAGCTCTGAGGCTGTCAGAAAGTCACTAAATAGACCTCTTAGCCATCATCCTTATCAGAGGATTTTCCAATACTGTACAGAAAAACCAACACAACAGCTTGAGAGGCTCTATGAAATCCCACAGCCTACCCGTGGTGGTTTTCACACCAGACTCACTGAAGCCAAGTCAGGTCACAACCTTGTAGGGTGTGTCAGCATTTCCCCCTGCAAGTCTCTTTGGTGGGGTACACACAGTTCTCTGAAAACCCAGTTGGTTTCATTCTGTGAGACTAAAATATTACACACCAGTTTGAACCAGATTCCTTTGGGAGTGGAAACTTACTAGGGGAAATTTACTATGTGTCAAACCAAAGTTAGTCATACAACCAATGTGGCGGCTATACTGCTTTACAAAGCACCAAAATTCAGCATGCCAACCGAGGCTGCGCAGTAAATACTTCCAGCATAGTGCACAACATACTCACGTGCACAAGCGCTTTCGGATCTGAGTGTTTTCCTGCAGCCTTTGACCTTGAATTCACATCAAACCGGCACGTTCCAACACTGACAACTGGGAGGACAAGTTGGAAATCTCCAGTCTCATAAATCAAACCCATAAAATATGTGCTCGCCCTACGGTTAATAATGTTTTTACTGTCCATGCGGACGGTCAGACCTCATAGTTTCAGCTGCTGTTGTGGCATACAAGGCAGTTTTTTCTCCAGCCAGGATGGATGAATCGAAATTATCCACAGCATAAACTGTATATAAGTATAAAGATGGACGTGGTGGCTCCACATCCAGAGTCTGCGCACTAGCAATTTGGGATGGAGCCCCAGTAGAGAGGCCCCTGAAGATTCATATGCTCAACCAATCAAGAGTCTGTCTCAGCTCTCAATCAAGACTTTCACCCGATCGAAAAAATGAGTTTACCTAAGCTTCCCTGCAAAATGAACACTTAGATGTGAGTAGAAAAGTATCTTTGAGAAATGTATGTTTGTATTCATAGTTTTTGTCTTTTCCACATCGAATCCATTAACATGGAGGAAGCAGGGTTAAAGACCTATGATGCACCCAGCCAACAGGTGGCCCTTGGGATGCTTTGGCTTCACTTCCGGGGACCTGTCATGTCATCCATCTTTATATTCCCTCTAGATCCACATTAGACTGTCCTTGTTACAAACTCAATGTCTTCATTTTAAATTCTCAACACTACGTTCCAACACCACATTAGTACAGAACACATCACAGCTATTATTTGGATTAATTGGGCTTCATGTTGCACACACAATGGACGTGTAACAGTTACGTCAACAGGACCATTAAAGATGTACAGGATTGTTTTGTGTGTTCTCTCACTAAATTCCTTACCTACAGAGCTGATCTCTATGGCTTTGGCTAATCAAGGAACACAAGTTGCTTTATATCCACTGATACATCTACAAGACCAATGAAGGGCATCATCCTTTGACATATTCTGTGCATTTTCAGCAAACCTGTCTACACTGACATATGATTATCTAATGTGTGAAATTACATGAAACAGCTGAAGCGGGTTTGCTTTGAAGCTCGTATTTATCCTCACAATGACACCATTAAAGGCTCTTCAGGCACTTGAGTAGCGGCGAGTTGCTGCCTTGGGAAAAGGATAAAGGGACTTCCCTCTTCACATGGGAACAAAGCAGCAACAAAAGTCACAGAACAGGAATAAGGAAGGACACGGTACACACTGTACTGTAGCACTGATAGCAACACTCACACTTGATCATTCAAAAGGAGGTGTTGAGACATAACTTCACTGAGTTCACAATGTACCTTAATTTTTGTAGGAACATGGTTTTGAGTATTAGTATAAGCACAGCTCTGGTTTTTGTCATTATGACAAGTGAAGTTGAAGCAATAGTTCACGTTCAAGGCATGAGAGACTCAAACAGTTCCATACCAGTATGGGTATTTCTTTTTAATGTAGTAAAATGATAAAATGATATATTTATTATTTCACCATACTTTCCTGTACTAATCTGCCCATCTTATGACGTGTGCAGCAGTTGGCCCCTCAAATAACCCTGTGTGTTCAACACTCTTCTTCAACAAGCAACTCATAGTGTAGTGTGACAATTGTGCAACAGGAAGTCACGAATACAAAATATGCTTTATAATAGTTCATATTAAGTTAATTTATTCCAGAAAACGATGCTGTTAGATTTCCTCCAGTGATGACAGACTTCACACTAAGCTCTTTAGCACCTTGTGTAACATTTGGCAGAGAGAACAAAGTACAAGGAGGTAAATAAAAGGCTCTGCGGCTGATCACATGATGGTGGGTCATCATCACCAATGACTAACTTGACAGTTTTCAGTCTCACGGCACCGTTTGAGAATTCAGCCAAAAAACTACTTTTAAGAATTTATCTGTAAATGAGGCTGCAATTCACAAACAATTATCATACATATCTCACAAATGCACATCAACTCACTACGGCATTTAGACCTCTGACCTTTCCATTCATTAATTCAGATTTACTTAACACTGATTACTTAACATGGCCTGTTTTATGTAAACAGTTCATTCCCAGTTGCATTTGGCGAAAGAGCAGATGCAATGAGGTAAGAAGATGAAAACAATGAATCCTATCTTATAGTACACGGAAGGTTGAACATTTGTAGTTGTTAGTTCCATGCTAAACTTTTATGAATCGCACACCTGTTTGGGTCCATGGCCGTGTTAGTCTTAAAATGAGGTGTGCTCAGGTCTATTAAGCATATCGATGAATAAAATAGTTTTCCAAAATGAAACATCAGCCCATATATGTTTTAAAGAAATGACAATGATTTTTTAAGATGTTGTTATAAAACCCTTATGACAAAAAGTTGTAACCGAGGAAAAGTAAAATTAGAGTTGGGCTCTAATTTTAAGGGGACATTATCAAAATGGTAATATAAAATGTAGGCAGGTGCTTAGTGCATTTAAAACAAACAGATGGTCGGCTTGTCTGCTGACAATTTGCACACATGCAGATTGGTTTCATCTGCCCTGAAACCTTCTCTCCAACTACCTGGCAAATCCACCATTTTAATAACAATCTGCCCTGGCTTATAATGAGAATAGGAAATGGCACTCTGATTGGTTTGTTTCATGCGCTCGGTGCAATGGGCCTTTTTCTGCCAATAAACTTGCAAACATGGATCATGACCAATTCTAAAAGGTGCTAACTACATACCATGTGCTTAGAGCACCTGTATTAACTAGAACAACGTTTTTATGTTGATTGTAAGATACATATTTCTGATTGAAAACAAAGACATATCCTTACGATAACTTTTATCTCATATGTATTAGGCCGAGCTGACAGGAGTCGTTAACAACCAACAGTAATAAACTACACAATAGAAAGTAGAGATGTTTTGTAAATATATATGATATAAACACTGCATTAAAAAAGTATTTCCTGGTCAGGTTCAAGCCCCAATAACTTAATATAGTAATAATCATATAGTTACATACAATAAAACTCGAAATGTATAATGTCTTGTCTTTTTAGCTCTTGAGCACTTCATTGGATAATTGCTCTGCCTTTGCCCTGAGCTAACTCTTATTAATGAGCAAAAAATCATCCATCATTTCTGATTTATTTTGTTGGCCGGTTTTGTCAGGGCTGCCAAATGACTGAACGTGCAACCTTGTGGTCACAGGCCAGCTTTTCTACACTGTCAGTGTTACATGGTGAGATGACACACATACAGTACGAGTCCACAGCTGAACCTCACGGGAATCAATATTTAATAAACCAGTCACACCAAACGCTGCATCGTCACATCTTCCACATGGCAATTTCCTCCTGGTCAAAGGTCACAATTAAGGAAAATTATGAAACAACAAGCACAAGTCAGCTCACAGGCAACGTCAGCCTCCTCCTCATCATCACCATCATCATCATCACCATCAGCAGCAGCAGCAGTGTTTGACATTTCCATTAAGTTGTGGTGGAGGGATAAAGACATATCTGTCCCCAGACAGACAAATTATCTGGTGATTTCACCTCGCTATTAATAGGGACGAACGTGTGTGTGAGTGTGTTCGTGCGCGGACTGACTGGTGCTCCTGAATGATCTCATCCTATGATTTGATAGATAAAGAATCCCTCTGTTCTCTCGTGCACCAGCTGTTTAATGTGCACACGCCACCTCCTTGCACAGCTGGACGCCGCGCCACCGTGTGTGTGTGCGTGTGTGTGTGTGTGTGTATACAGCTGTTCGAAGGTAGAGGAGGATGATGAAAACACATAAATGTATATAAATGTATATACATGTATATACAGCGAAAGGTTCTGTATTCATTTCTCACAGAACCCCACAAACATAAAATAAGCACTGTGTGTTTTTGCTTCGCCCCAACGGGAAGACGCTTCACACACAGAGGCAAGGCCCGTCTCTCTCTCTCTCTCTCTCTCTCTATTTCTATGTGTGTGCGTGTGTGTGTGTGTGTGTTTGTGTTCGTGTGTGTGCCTGTGTGTGTCTGTGTGAGCGAGGCCGAACAGAAGACCGACAGTAGCCGCCCCTGAATAACGGAATCCTGCTCTCATCCCCTCTCTCTCTCTCTTTCTCTCTCTCTCTCCCTATCTCTCTCTCACATTAGCGTGATTAAAAACGAGCTAGCCCCCGTTAGCATCTCGTCCACCGGAGGAAACCATGACAGTTAGCTGCTCTCCACTAAGTTCTCTCTCTCCTCACACTACTTCGCTCATTTTAGGTGTTTCCCCCCCACCCTCCTCCGCTGCGTCCACTCACCACTCGCCGCTTTCCGATGGGGGGGCTCCCGCTGACCGTGAACACACACGGACACACACACGCACAAAGAACCGTCCTCCTCACGCCGACTCGTCCCTCCTCATCTCCGGCCGCGTCTCGGCGTCGAAGCCCCGCCGCCCTGTCGCCGCCGCTGGGAGTGAGCTCCCCACATCTGCGGAGCGATACGCCGACGAGCTAATCTCCGTATTGCAACAGCTGATGCTATATATAGACGAGCCGCCGGAGGGGTGGCCGCGGCCTCTGTTTCAATCTAACACGATTAAATGTTGTTTTTTCTCTCACAATTTCATATCAAAAATTAGTTGTTAGTATTCACGTCTTTGTGTCATGGTGTAGTTTTTGTGTTACAGTCCTAAAAGCGTAGGAAGCATTTTGAGAACACCCCCTATTCGTTAGAATGGACTCTTCCCCCTGTGTAGCGGACGGCTTTAAAGGGATAGTCCTGTCAAATGATCCCTTCTTAATTTAGGGACAGTTAAAGGGATTAATTAGCGTTGGGGGGGTATAAATCACGTGTTTGTGTGTCGCTATGTTGCTAAGGTTAAATCAACTTTATATGAATCTAATCCATTCATTGATGCATTATTATAGGAACAAAGATCAGCGCTACATTATATTATTTGATATATCTTTATAGATATTTATGTTCCTGTTTCTAAGTGAGAACACCATATATATATTACATACAGAGACACACCATTTAATAATTGCATGTGTAATAACCTGGTAGTAAACGAGTAACAGGTGATGGCTGCAAGGTTAAAAAAAGTGAAGTTTCAGCTCATTAGTTCAAGTTCCAAGGTTAGAATATGTCACTTGAGCCACTCTTCTGGGTCATTGCTGCATGTCATGTTAGTTGACCTCTCCATAGCTTAAAAAATGCAGCCATTTTAATATCCTGACTACTAATGTTCATTCTTACACCCAGCAGTGTCACAGGAAGCCACGGCACAGTAACAGCGTGCCACGCACCCTGAGGCTGAAGCAGCTAAATGGAATTCAACCATCATTAATCAGCCGTTATTATTTTGTCAACAACACAGCTTTCCCTATTGTGTGGGTCTAAATTTCTTCTCTGTAAAACACAACCCTTGCTTTCAGGAATTTATCTCATGTAGCGCACATTTTCACATGTTTGTCGCGTGTAAAGGAATACAGCATGTAGAAACATCCATATGGCAAAATATGGACCCATTAGATTTTCATTTGTGAAATGTCAGACAATGCACGTGTGCATGTGACGACAGCAACCACACATGTAATGACAGGGAAGTGAGTAATCATATGTCATACATAGACATGGGCTTTTACATTATTCATGCAATTAGAAGGAAAGTGTAACTATAATAATTTTGTGCAAAATCTTTATGTCATAAATAATGACTTAGTACCTCAAGCTCAAGAGGCAAAAACTCTTGTTCTTCTGTTTGGGTGAGCAGGTAATTTGATTATCAACACATAATGTATTATAACACCTTTTTAATGTCCAGTGAAGGAGGATATAGAGATGGTCTCCTTGTTCGTTTGAGCTAGAGGTTAAGGAGAAAGATAAGGATCTGATCAATCAATAGAAAAGAATGTGTGTGTGAGAGAGAGAGAGAGAGAGAGAGAGAGAGAGAGAGATTGACAGACAGAGGAGAGAGACAGAGAGAGAGAGAGAGATGCTGTGGGCCATAATAGTGACTTATTAGTTACTCACACAGCTGGGGGCCAATTTAAAGACCTGCTTCCCAGAAAAACCTTGGGATTTATGATGTTGTTTGCCAATGGATGAGTGTATTCTGAAAAATCCACTCCGAGCCACTGAGGACTTAAGTAATCCCATGAGGCATTCCTTTACAGACAACACACACATGCATAAACATCATCATGTGTTAATACCAGGTGTGAACAGGGTCTGTACACCTTTCCTACATTACTTTACAGACTGTTTATGATGAGAAGAATTCAGGTATTAGATGTTTTTCATGTCACGTTACAGTGTCTACATGTTGGGAAACAAAGTGGTCACATTCACACACCAAGCATCCAAACCAATTCTCTCCCTACATTATACGTGATGAGAGAATGAAGGAAAAGGTCTTCAGGGTTGTTTGACCCTGTTTGACATAAGCTACTATTGATTTAGGCTTTGGAGGACTTGTAGGAAACAATCATGAGCTGGTGAATTGATTGACTGGGTTACAGATTGTTTCATTCAGTGAGAGTTCACCCGACGGGATTGGACGGCAGGTTAATGGGATCTTAATTTCAGAATTGATTTCCCCTGAATACTCCTTATTTTTCTTCACATGCTGCAGGTGTTCATGGGGCAAGGTCAGGCAGAGTGCAGCGTGAGCCTTTCTGACGGCAGCCATATGCCTGCAGTCACTCACTGCACACATTCATAGTGGGCAACATGTTTAACTTGTTTATCCTGATAGGAATAATTTAAATCTTGAGTTATCGACACTTAGGATCACGGATCATTAAGCCCCAGTGACGATAACTGATGACTGACATTGGTCCCTGCCTAATTCTTTCCCCAGCCCCATTCAAAAACTCTCAACATATGTGGTTTTCTCCCAGCATGCATTGTGCCAAAGAGAACCATGAAATGCTTCTAGTTCACCACAGGACAGACACGCCTCTATATGGTCTTTGTTATGATATGATGGGAAATGAATGTTATGAACATGAAAAACTGAAAATGTTCCCTTGTATGACTGTGGATGCTCATCTGTAAATGGTTCACATCTGGTTATAGAATAGAATAGGATAGAATAGAATAGAATAGGATTTTTCTATGTCTTTCTCTTCAAACACACACACACGTTCCACACAAACACAAAGACACACTTTTCCATTGCCTCTTGCCTGTTTCCATGGAGACTGCAGCGAGCTCTTTCTTTCTGCCAAGATCAGACGGTCTGACATGAACACAAAACATATGCACACACACACACACACACACACACACACACACACACACACACACACACCGACACACACTCACACACACACACACACATGCTTGGAAGCACACACACTGTAAAAAGTGTTAAATTTTTCCGTTTTACCCAATCAGTCTTTACTATGATGACTGTTATAGCTAGTGTCCTAGTTAGAGCTTATCCCTACATGTACAAGGGTATTAGTGTTATAACACCACTCGGCTGTTGATATATAGATCACTTTACTAATATTTAGGTTTTATGTGAGGAGAATGTAAATATTTGTTCTGTGTGCATATTAAAAGCTCATCACTTTTCATATTTGTAGAGACAGAGGGTAAAACTCTGTCAGACAGGAGTACAATGCCTTCTGAGGGTGATCAGGGTTCAGGAGGATAAAACGTGTTTTTGGTTTTGTTGATGTTGTACACCTTCCAACTACTAAACATTTTATTGTTTAAGCACTAGATTCAAATTACTGTTATTAAAGTGTACATGCAGTGAGAAGATCAAAGATAATGACACTGTCATGTCACAAGTGTCTTAAGCAACAGCACAACTCTCACTTCCCCCTCCACCAGTGGAGCGTGTGCAGCCATGTCACCACCGTGACCATTTTAGTCTGATTTTAAAGATGATTTTAGTGACATTTTTTCACCCCCTATATTCACTGTTGGCCACAATGCAGTTGATTTGGTTTCCATCGTGTAGAATAATAAGTTAATAAATAAAGACACTGATGAATAAATTACTAATTATTCATGGTTGTGAGAGCTGAATTCCACATTTTCCATACAATTTACAAATGCGTGAAGGCTACAGCTTCATGTCTTCATGAAGCTGTAGCCCCTGACTCCAACAAATAAAGATGACAGTAATCTGCATTACATGAATTTGCAAAAGGGTTTTGTTGCTTTCTGTGAGGTTTGGCTTGTTAAACTTTGCAGGTAAAAGTTCACCTTTGTCTCAAGAGAAAAAGTTATGATGCATGTTCTGTTTGAAAATGGAGAAGTTGGACTGGCAGTGCGCCATCACATCGTTTTGTACAGTGTTATACCAGCAGACTACATTGTTGCTCAATAGCAATCTGCTAAATAATGCATCATAATTATTTATTTCTTTTACTGGAATGAAGAAAATGGAACTGTACTCTGAGAGAAATGTCTTTGAGGCTGTTCTCAGAATGACCCCAAATCCATTGTTAAAAGTTGTCATCATTAACCAAAACTCTGAACAACAGCAGTATGTTCTTCTTCCTTCTCAAAGTGAAATAGACCAATTATTTTTAAATGGGTTTGACACTACTGATGGAAAGCATTTGTTATGAATCCAGGTTCCTGCATTAGTCACTGCTCTTTTCAGTGATTCAGGTACAAAACTGTATCTACAACTTTCCAATGAGAGTTGGTAATCAACTAAAATCCAAAACGAACAAGCTTTTGGATGTTAAAATTGCATCTGACGGCTCAGGGAACTTCCAAACTTCATCTATCTGGGCTGTGTGGTATAATTTTTGATTGATTGATAGGACATTTAATTTTGCTTTTTAAATGACAACATCTATTGAGATGACAACAACTAGACTGACTGATGCTCCTGCAAACATCTGTATGATACAGCCTTTAAGAGGTAGCACTGTGCACTTGAAAAATCCAGAGCTAGAGGTGATGGTGTGAGCACTAAATATTTGTTGCAAAAGTTGCATAAGTTGCAAAACACCAAGCGGGTCATTTTAAGATATCTGAAAAGGAATGAACCTCCAAATAATCAATAATGGTTTGACACTATCGCAGAAACTGCTTCCTTTAGAGCTTAATTTATAAGATATCTAATAAACTGGATGTCTTCTTGGAAGTCCCTCTCGCCTTCCAGGGAAAGTTCTCTTAAGATTGTTCCCATATATATATATATATTATTTATCTTACAAATATTTTTTGTGTATATGGGTCCTTGAATAAAAATGTATGTATAATTTAAACATGCACTGCTTTAATTCAGCAAGTAATCAGGAGAGAGGTGTCCTTTTTTTCACTTGAGCATCTGCCTCCCCAAATGTCTGTGTATGGCCCTGCTCATGACCTTGGGAATGACTTTTCAAAGCCATGAAAAACAAAACTCACCCTGCAAAGTCAGTGTGTGCATGAGGCTCGTATACCCGTCAGTGGAAAATGACCCCATCACCTCTGAACACGGTTGAGCACGTGAATAATCTCAATGTCGTACTTGTGAGCCAGAAAATATCATCATACGTCAAAGCCAATGCATCATTAGGCAAGAAATTTATTTTGTAAATGGTCATAAAACACAACGCTGGTTTTGTACATTTAAATGGGCCTGAGTCAAGACACATGAGAAAGGTTTTAAAGGTACAAAACATCTCAAACTTTTCTTAGTTTCACAAACTTTATTCATGTTTATGACAAAAGATTAGTTATATTCATTATTTAACATATTTAGTTGGCACAGGATAGACCTATTATAAGGCAAAACAATCTGACACATGACTGTAAGGTTCCTATGGTAGAAATATTACAAAAAAAATGAAGCGGTTATAAGTTATAAATGATTAATTTGTCACAGTTCACACAGGAACATGACAACCAGGGGTTCTGCTGGATCTGCTCCAGTGTTGCACGTTTGTCAGGACGTGCAGCCAGACACATGCTCAGCAGATCCCGGCACTCTGAGGAGAGAGACCACAGAAGAGAAAGGGAGGATTAGTCTGGAATCTGCAGTGATCTACTGCGACATGAAGGGAACACTATCACTGCTCACTAATAATACCAAAACACAGCTAGTGGGATTTTACCTTCGGACAGGTTGTTGTTGAGTTGCATCTCACTGCAGATGAAGTCACATGTGTCAAATTGCACGCTTCCATTCACCAAATTGAACAGCAGAGCACCCAACTGCCAGACTGGGGTGGGGACGGCCTCGAAAATCTGAGTTAGAAAAACCTCTGGAGGAGCATACTGAAAGGTTCCTGTAAGCAACACAGAAGGAGACAGAGAGAAACACAGGATGAGGAGCGGCCTGAGATTTCAGTGAAAGCCATCGCTCCACAGATCAACAGACGAATGAAGAGCAGGAGCAGAACCGTACCCGCGAAGCAGCGGTAAGGATCGTCTTTTGCATAAGAGGCACATCCGAAATCTATGATCCGCACTCGAGGCCCATCAGAGGTGGTTTGGATCAGGATGTTTTCCAGTTTCAGGTCCTGATGGAACATTTTCCTGGCGTGCATGTCTATGGCTGCCTCCACCAGCTGCTTCATGATGATCTGAAACAGGGATACAGAGACACCGATGAGTTGGAGTGGTGAAGAAGGGACTGAAGTTACTCTGATTAATGTCAATGTCGCAGCTTTTCATCCAACATGCTCGATGTAGTAACCTGGAGATCAGTGCTCAAGAAACGATAGAACTGTTATTAAAATATTATTTTTAATTAAAGAACCCTCTAAGAGTAGATTTCCAGAAAAGTGAAAATCAGGTCGACGGAGGGGATTGGTCTCTCCATCACCCGGAAAACCTCCTCGCCCAGATCGTACCAATCTTTGAACTGTACCACTGCAGATTTGCCCACCAAGCCTGCTGGGCCTGCTCCTGTCATCATGATGAGCACCTCCAAGGGGATTTGATGTTTCTTCCCATTGAAGACCTGATGGAAAACAATACACTATATTAGTGGTTGTGTACGTGTGGCTGAGTAGGTGTGTTGTCCTCATCAACAACAACAGAAGAAAAACTAAAATATAGAATGAGGAATCTGATCAAGTTACTCACAAATGTTCCAATCTTCACACTTCGTTTGGGCATGCATTTGATCGCCACCTGCAGGACAGAATCATACTTCAGCTTAAATATCAGCACTTGAATAAGTGCAATGTGAAAACAGGTAGGATTCCACGTACCGGTAGAAAATCTGATCTTCTTCGGCCAGCGTAGACTGATCCGAAGCCTCCTTCACCAAGCTGGTAAAGCATCTGGTCATGGAAGTCAGCTACACAGCAAAACACAAACACACGTTTATAGTTGTGATAAATGTGAAAATACATTGAATCATTCCCCTCATTTGGTAAAGTGCATTTTTTAAAACCATCATAGATCACATCATCACAATCAGACTCAGCTGAAAGTCGATACACGGGAATGCTCAAACAACCACAGTCTACTGCACTAACCCTAACTTTAACACTGATCCAAACTACACAGTATTATCTGTCAGGATCTTGCCTCATGCAAACAGGAGCACAGTTATTTTCTTTCTCTCACAACTTGCCTCTGCTCTTGTGGCCGAAGAGGATAGAGAATCTGCTCTTGCCATTGGAGGATGATGTGCCTCTGGGACTTCGGGAAGGGTCAGTTGCATGGTCGTGGCCCCTCTTCCTCCTGCTGGGAGTCTCTGTCTCTGTGCCGGCCTTTCTCTTTGTGGCCTTTGCAGGTCTCCCGGCCACCTCAGGAGGATGGCAGGAGCCCCTCTTCCTTTTTCTGGGAGACTCCTCTTCCCTGCAGGCCTTCCCTTTGGAGCTTGTCACCCTTCGATTCTTGGAATTTGAATTTTTAGAGACCAGAAAACTAACCTCGTTTGAGATCGGGTTATCTTAATCGATACTGATTGAGAAAATATCCAACTGACAATATTCACAAACTGTGTCTCGCTCTATTGAAATCTTGAGTGGGACTGAGTGGCAGTTGGCTTTGATCTGATCTTATACTCGGTGAACATTCTGTTCTAAGGTTCCGAATTCTGTGAGATTGACTTCGAAGTCAACTACATTTTGCTCCAATGAGAATGAAGTGTTTTTCATTTTTGAATGTTAGATATGGTTGTTGTCAACGTGAAACACTTTACTAACTTTTAATTAATCATGTTTATATTCTTTGTATTTTGAATATTTGAATGATGCAAAAAAAGATTCAATTGAATAAAACTTAAAAATGACCATCAGATAATGAAAATGATTCGAAACGATTAAGGGATAGAATTCAAATAAAGAATTAAAACATTTATCCAATCTGTATATGGCTTTAAACGAGCACTGTCGTAAAACGGTTGTGCAACCCTCGTTACGGCAGCTAAATTGCTTTACGGCAGGTGCCACTGTGTGGAGCAGAGCTGCAGCTGCCCTTGTGAGGATGTCCACAACATGTGAGTGTTTAGAAGGAAACTTCTGCCCGTGGACACAGTGAACGCTCTAATGTTCGAATCCCTTACTGCTAATCCAGGTAGTGAGATAAAGATGAGATCAACAGCGGTGTGGTTTAGCGTCGTTAGCTAACGTAGAAAACACGACACGCTGCATTTATCAACTTCATGTTTATTTATTTTGATTTCCGTGTGTTTTAGCGATGATTAGTGGCTTAACCTAGTGACTGACATGTTCAGCTAGGAGGAGACTCCACGGTTCCAACCTTTACAGTTCAACATGTGTGAGTTGTATAACTGGACTGAGCTGTCACAGCCGGTTACATGTGTTCTCTCCCCATCTGGTGTCACTGTTGCTGTTAACCTTGAAGGCATGATGGCAGCGGACTGTTGTGTTCACTTCTGAATATGATGATAAATATGTAGTGATGAAGGTGATGTTACTGAGGCCAAGATGTGAAAAGAAAAGGTTTCTTCCACAGGATGACCAGGGTTCACATCCCTGCCTGGAGTTTCCTGATAGACTGATTAGCCCCTGATCAGACCTGGGGGACTAACATTCATCCTGAGGGATCTGATTTAAAAGTGATTTCAAAGTTTAAGTCTGAGTGCATCATGAGATTTGATCACTCAAACTACAGGATGAGGTCGTATGAGACCCTTATGGCCAGATTCGTTCTGCTGTAGGATTGATCTATCCACTTTGAAAGTGAGGGAGTTGTGTTGAATGTCATGTTTCTATTGGGAGCTGATTTCCTGGCTCACTCAGGATTGACTCTCTTCCTTCTTCACAGATCCTGCCTACTGAATTCATGAATCACCTAAGTTACGTTTAACAAGGACAGAATCGTGACATGGCGTCCCAGTTCCTCAAGTACACGGTGCTTCTTCAGAAGTACCGCACCCCGCTGCTCGTGGTGAGCTGTGGGGGGGTGTTTGCAGCCAATATGTTGTACCATGTCTTCCCTGACAAGTCCTACCGTCCGCTGTACCAGGCCTGGTACAAAGGAGAGCCAGTCACACTGTCGGAAAGGCTGGAGGGGGTTTTCCAGCAGGTACAGTGTGTGTGTTTGTATAATTTATTGAGCTTTTTGTCATTTTGATTAGATTTGTAAAATGATTTACAGACTTTGAAAAAGATCTAAAATTCAGAGCACAATGTCTGTTTGTTTGTACTAATTCATAACATTTGCAACAGTCATATAGTTTGTAAGGGAAAATGAATAGAGACAGTTGCAACCAGATGGTTCATAGTTAACTTACAAAAGACTTTAAATTACTATTTCATTGGGCATCAATGGGATTCGGGGTTAGGGAGTAAAGCAGATTATCACAATTGCAGTGGCATTTCAATGTACTTGTCATCCGTAGGTGTTGAAGGATTATGGTATCAGCTCAACGAAGAACTTTTCCCCCTTCGCCTCCTTTGGGTTCCATCCTGTGGGTGCCGGTGTCCCTTGGCTCCCTGCAGGGGCACAGATTGGCATCCCAGCAAACTTCAACAGCACCGCCGATGACTTAAGTGGCATCACCAACCGCAGCATTTTCATCAACGGCGAAACGGTGGACTGGAGCAGTGACACCGGCTCTGCGCTAAAAGGGGCACTGGTGTTTTCCCCTGAAGCACAGAAGTTTGCCATGGCACGGGAGGTGGCCCGTTTGCAGGCCGGAGGACCTGTTCTGAATGCTGCTGTGGCCCCGCTCTGCCTGGCCGGGGTTTGGGTGTACAGTGTCCTTCTGAAGCAGGTGTTCGGGCTCCACGCCGGGCCTCTGCTGTTTCGCGGCGCCGCGAATGTTCTGGCGCTCAGCCTCGGTGCCGTGTCTTACCTCCTCACCTCGGATGCTGTCAACCAGTGGATCGACTACAGCTCAGACAGACGTGCAGCCAGTTTGTCACATGATTATGCCAAAGGAGGGGTCGAGTTTTATGATAAGATTCTGTGCAGAAACAAAACGTTGCGCACCCTGATGGGTCAGAAGGGAGAGGAGATGTATGCTTCCAGTGGAAACTTGTTTCCTGCTCACCTCCATAAGCTGAAACACACATCGTACACATCGCGGAGGGAAGGGATCCTCACTCTGCTCAACAAGGACAAAGTTTGAAAAGAGACAGAAGTGGGGGAGGGCTGTTGTGATTAGAATTAAAATCAATGTCTGCAGGGCTCACAGGAACAACTGTATTGATTAATGTGAATTGTAAATGTCTCTGAATAGACTCTAGAGACCTACAGGAGATTCTTTGCTCTTTTTAGAAGTAACAAACAGGCGAAATAAATTATTATGCTTCTCGTTCTGCGTATTTTGTGTTATATTTTATGAATCCAGAATCCTGTTTGGAATGACAAGTGGAGAAAAACGGGTTTAAATGGGAGGTTCCTCCAAAATTATTCATTAAAACCTCTGAAATCTGCCCCTCCATCAGTTGGTAGTTTCTCTACTAATACACATGCAGCCCTGGAAGCTTCCTGTTCAACACCATGGGCCCACATTTGCTCGTGGTGTTACAGCATCTGAATCATCCTCGTGTACAGTATCACTCAATGAAAGGCCAGAGAAACCCATTATGGAACAAAACATGTTGAGTGTCTGGGGAATGGACGAGCACTTAAAAAAGCACTGTACAGTTGGGGTATGGCAGAAATGTGCAGCCTTATCAAAGCAGAGAATCCTCTCACAAAGAAGCAGCTGTTTCTAATGTTGAAAGAAGCCTCGATAATCACAATAATGAGCTGGGTAATGTAGCCTGTTCCCAGTACGCCTGTATAAAAGCTCCAGCTTGCGTTTGTCATTATATAAATAGATAATCTAACAACATCACTGTCATCAAGACCACTGTTCTTTCAGCTCAGGCCTCGAATAACCTCTTCTGAGAGGAACACTGTGTGTACCCACGCATCATTTGCATGACCCCAACTAATTTGTTTGGTGATAATAATCTTAATATGCAGCTTATGGTGACGCAGAGCTCCTCATATACTGCAGCCCCCGAGTTCCCTTAGGTCATCCGTCTGCATATTAACAAGGTTCAGATATGGTGTTTTAATTACATTTCTAATCTTGTACCCGGTGGATGGAACTAAATTTAGAGGTCTGTAATTAATGGTGTTGCAGGCAGACATACATTGACACTTTTAACGTCATTGTCCTCGGAGACACTGTTAAGTAGAAATAATTGTCAAAAATATCTGCCTGTTTTTTTCCCCCTCAATCCGACAAGAACTATAAAATGCATGTTCTGATCCGATCTGGATCTAAAAGCATGCAGACAGCAGAACTTGTGGAGTAGCTCGACTGTTTACATGTGTGCCTTTGAGCAAGATACTGGATTTGTTCTATATCCATGCTTATGCAGCAGATGGGGAACTTTCTGCAACCTTCTTGAGAACATTTTGTTTTTTTCCTTGATGAACTGGTTATTCTCATTGTTTCAAATCAATCCACTTATCATCATAACATACTGGGGAGAAAGTTGGAAATGAAAAGTTGGGAGAGAGAAGGATCACTCCTGTGAAGAATAAGACAAAGAAATCAAAGTGTTGGCTGGATTTTGAGTTTTGCTTCATCATTTCCACGACTACAAAGTGGCTTTTGAGATGTGCATGTGAACAACACTTGGCTTATTGTCCCGCTCTCGCCGCTCCGCTTCATCTGTTCACTTCATTGTTTGCCCCTCCGACTCAACTGCACAATGGACCATTGTATGTTGTAGTGCAGGCTGTTTCTTTCAGAAGCCACTAGAGGTCAGTACAGCCCACATTACCACTGCCACAATTTGCTACAATGTTTATCTTACAGTGTCCATGAATGACAGATCCATTCGATGTGAATGGGTCGAGTTGGACTGGAAGTGAAAGGATATCATTTATTAATTCAAAAATTCTGCCATCTATAGAGATACATATTTTCTTAATGAAATTCAAGTTAAAATATTAATATTGTCTCTCTCTCTCTCTCTCTCTCGCTCTCTCTCTCTCTCTCTCCGTATGTGTGTACTTGTTTTTATGATTAATTAAGCATGACTTATTTCCTGAGCTCCTCCTTAAGATGGGGGGGGGGGGGGGGGTAGGGGTTATGCATGGACTGGTCATTTCTAAGGTTAAGGGCTGAGGTATTGGTTTGGGGTTAGGCATTTAGTTGTGAAGTTTGAGGTTTGTGCAATAATGATAATAACAATACTTAAATAGCACTTTTCAAAACACAGCAACAAGATGTTATACAGGGAAAAGGTTAGGGAGACCGGTGAGTGTCCTCACTGAGATGGAAGTCCATGGCTGTGTTGTGTGTGTGTGATGGTGTGTGTCATGAGTAGTAGACAGCTGCAAATGTCCTACAGCTCTTGTGGCCAAATTAATTCAACCTTTATTTTATTAGTGTATTATCATTGAGTAATGGTTTGGCCCCATTCAGAAAACTGGAGCATATAAATACATGTGAATTATTTGGAAGGATTTCCCAAACACATATCACAACAGAAGCAGCACACATACATTTGTGCACTATATTAAAATGTGTATGTCTTTATATACAGTCTATGGCTTATGTGCATTAATGCCACAAGTTAAAACACAGATTTAAACACGGTGGGTTTCGTTCCTTCAAGGAGTGTGTTACCGTGTGCGTGTTAATATTAAGATTAATAGATCGCATCCCGCAGCGGGTCTCTCTCTCTCTCTCGTGGGTGCGCTCAAAAGCAAACAGCGCGCCTCCCGCTCGCTGGCCCCGCCCCTGTGCGCCGGGCTCGACGCCATGACGTCGCCCGCCGCTCGGATCTGCGGTGCAGGCAGGAGCAGCTGCAGAGGAGCAGGGACCGCGGACAACAACGGACACGCTCCCGCTCGAGTCTCCGGCTTCCACCGCTCGCCTCGCCGCTGATCTGACGTCCTCCCCGTCCCCCCCCACTAGCCAAAAAAATCTACGCTTGTGATATTTATAATCCCCCCCCCCACACCCACCCCTTGGAGATTGCACATTTTTCCCCCTGTTTTGATCACGCATGCGTGGGATTATATTTCGCACCGCGTCGACCTGAAATGACTGCCGCTGGTCGCCGCGTCTAGCCAATGGTTACTGCGGGGGCTCCTCGCTTGTGGATTACCCGTCGTCGCCGAGCCAGTCGCATGGTCGAGCCCGGAGGAGGCCCCGCTCTGCTGGGTGGATGTGTGTGAGGCACCGCCGGACCGCGAGTGCTGGTGAACACGGTGATAGTGGTGATGATGCTCGGGCTTCGTCGGCAGTGGGCGAACTGATCTTGGATGTTCGGGTCACATCGCCCCCGACACACACACACTCACCTTTTCCTCACACGGAGAAACATTGAATTGCTTAAAAACTGGACGCCCCTGGAGCAGTTTATGACGGTAAGAGAGATGGAGGGGGAGATGGGGAGCCCGCAGGCCACCAGCTCCACACCGCCAACTGACGTTAGCTCGCTAGCTAGCTTAGCGCTGTCACTTTTAACCCAAGTTGCTGGCCGCACGGGGCTACAACATTGGCAAACATTGCGAAACAGCAACGACACAACGTTGCTGCGAAGGGGGGGCTTGTGTTGCAATTGTACTCGTGCCTATTTAAGTGCGCCCCCCCCAGCAACAAGACACACACATTAACACACACTTCCCCTCAATAGCCTGTGCTTTGCTTGTTGTAGCCTGCTTGTGGTTAGCTAGCCGCTGCTTAGCCCATTCAAGATCTCCCTGATGACTTTAAACATCCAGTGTGCGCAGCGTCGGGGGGGGGGGGGGGGGGGGGGTTGCGTGTTATTTTTATTAAACCACGTTTATTGAATCAGCTAAACTTCCCCGTGTTAAGAGTCCCCACGTAATTCGGTTAACCAGCCCCCCCCTCACCCCCTGTTAATGGCTCATTCATTGTACTGTGCACAAGGAGCCCTTTAATGACAGGGGGTCCGAGTTGGCGTTGACTGGAGCCAGTGCGGCTGCTGTGGCTTTAAATGTGACATCGCTGTTATCACACGCAACAGCCATTGTTTGATTTGTGTTTATTTTTGCGTTGACAGCTGATGCGGGGTAGAGATTCTGCCCCATGTTGCCTTTCAGCGTAAACAGATAAAACCCGAAAACACATAGGATCCGTCAGAGGGAACGTGTGCGGTCATGGAAGCAGATGCGTTCACGTACGTGTCATATTCCAGAAAAACGCGTCACGCAAGAAGAAGCCGAGGGCCCCGCAATGGATAAGCTTCTTATTCCGGCCGTGCACGGATGATACTTCATTGTTGTCGCGCGGGGGATGACAGCGTGAAGTCCCGTGTGCGGGCTGAGCAGCTCCGCACGGCTCAGTTTAATGGATGTGGGGGGTTTATTTTATTTGCTGTGATGAGGCGTCATCTTCTTTTCCTCTCTGTCTCTCTCTCTCGCTCTCTTGAGATGACGTAACCCTCCACCATCCGTGCCACATCTTTTTTGGGTCGCAGTCGGTTCCTCCGCTGCTTGCCAGTCTGCAACCGGGGCTGAGATCACACGGCCGGGGCTCGGTCCTCCCATCGCTCCCATCGCTGGTCCTGAATTAAACCTGCAGAACCACTTTAGAGACATATCCACTGACTGCTCCTGAACTGGATCTCAGATACAGGGGAGGGGGGGCAGCCACTGAATGAAATCCTCTAGCTCTCTTCAGTTTTCCCCCAAAACGCAGGGTGACCCCAGGGATTTGTGCAGGCAGACCCCCCACCCCCCCATACCCGTCCCCTCACGCCCTCAACCCACCGACATACTGGGAATATCCTGTGTAATTTTACTGACTCTTTATTTGTAAGGTGAGACAGTGCGAATTGTTTTGACAAGCGCGTTTCTACGCCGTCCACATCTGAAGGAATCCATATAAACACTTAATTTAACAGACACCCAACCCCCCCATCCCAAAATGACTTTGACCTTATGTTAGTGGCTCTTCTTGACCTGGATACATCTAGGATGGGGGGAGGGGTGGGTGGAGGGGGGTGATGGTAGCTGAGGCTGAACTACTTATCTTGGGAATTAGGCCTGCCATGTAGCACATTTTTAATATGGGACACCGCTAAAGCTGCTGCATTAAGGATTATTCTGCATGAGATTACACTACTGGAAAAGTGTGACTGGCTTTTTAGCTTCAGTCCTTAGACATGTGAAGGGCTTGATACTCTGTGAAGGTCACTGATGCCACTTTTTGTTATCAAATGCTGTTATCGTCAAAATGCTGTTTATTATATTTAGTGGTGCAATTACTTACAGTGAGAAACACCCTGAGGACTTAAGTGAACTCCGCATTATTTTCATCCCTTAATTATATGTTTTCAGCTACATCTTTTTACCTGATCCACCTGTTTTCTCATTCCACACACTAAGTGATAATTATTCCTTGAAGGATGAAATACATCATTCCTGCCTGGACAAAACTGTTTCTTGTTTCTGTTGAAACCAACAGAAACGCTCTGAACGTCTGCAGCCAGAGTTTATCCATAACACTGAGAGCAGAGTCGGGTTCTCTGATGCAACAATCTTTAATGAGTACATTTACAATAATCTAATTGTTGGTCTCATTCTTATTCTATGACTTTCTAATAGAACATTCCATTAATATACCTGTTTACATGTTACAGAGAGTAGTTTGATTATGACTCACATGAACATTATTTCCACTGTTATACGCCCGTTGTTCCCGCCAGAATTTAAAGAGTCTAATTCAACTCAGGTTGGAATACTCCACGTCGGAATATTACTATGCTTATTCCCAGTATGATGTTATTGACATGAAGATAATCAGAAAATGCTGCTTACATAAGAGTGGCTTATTCACACTACTGTCTTAATTGGGTATAGAATATGTTTCCAGTGACCATCAGTGGAACTCATCTCTGTTAGCTGAAACACATAGTGAGATTAAAGGCTGTGCTCTCGGTATCTAAACATGAAAGTGAGGCTGAGCCTTTTGATGAATCTGACCTTTTCTCTCCAGAGGCATATTATAAATCCTTACATGATGTGCTGAGCAAAATCCTGGATTGAACTAAATTTCTTTGCTTGTTGTGCTGTCCAGTACTGAAGAAGTGGACTCAGCTGGTGAAGATTAAATTGCCTGTGGCAATGGCCCCTCTTCACTTGGGCTGTGCACCTGAACCAGCCCTCCCCATGGTTAACGACAGAAGAGTGTGTGTGTGTGTGTTTGAGACGGAGGTAGAGAGGGCAGAGAGTAAGAAGCGAGGGGAAGGTTGGGACAGGGAGGGATGGGGGAAGAAGATGGAGGGGGGCACAGGTAATTGGAATTAACTTCCCCAGCTGGCAGAAGGCTGGGGTAGCCCATGGGAGCAGGCTAGTAGTCAGGGAGTATCATTAGATCCCAAGGCCAATTGGGAGTCAATTTCAACTGTGGATATGAAGCAGGGGCAAACTGTTTGTGACCCCTGTCTCATTTCCAACCATTCACCCTAGGATTGTATTGTGTTTTTTAATAACTATAATACAAAAAAACTATTCTGTCTCAGGGCATAACCTGCAGGCCTGTAATACATGCAGCATGAGCACTGCTGGGCAATATTGCCTGAAGCAAGACTCTGCGATGACAACCAGGCCAAACATACTGTCGTTGGATTAGATTTTGCCGGTCAGTTTTTCATCCCTAACTTGATGATATTCTGTTGTATCAGTACAAGATGAAGGATTTGGATATATATATATATATATTGAATAATTCTATTTTACTGCCAGCCCCAAACCCTCAGGGCTTTGGTGGATGGCTGCTAGAATCTGACTGCTCCATTTCATCCTCCAAGGATTTCTTGTTTTTTTTTCTCAACATTTACACAATTTCCCCACATAATAATGAATGAATGTTGATCTTGCACATTTAAGGAACTGATTTCAGTGTTGTTAGGTGAGTTCAAAGGGACTAATGGGCCTTAGTGGTGGTATGTGTTCTACCGAGTACCATTCTAGTTGAGAATAGAAGCAAGGAGATGCAGCCAATTCATGTCCACTCTGGCGTCCTGAGACCTCTCGCTAGCGATGACTCACTGTAAGTCCAAGGGGTTGACGAGTGCCAGTCGAGAAGATGCAAAGAGATGACAGCCATCTGCTTAAACATCATAAACTGGGCCACATAGCAACGTGGTCAAAGGTCAACCATTGTTCTCGTCAGTTATAGAGGCTGAGAGATGTATACACTGTGGGATGGGCTCAGAGTACAGAATGTTAGGGAATGAGTGGAACACTGTATGCCTAAAGATCATGTTTATTAGGTATTGTGCAAAATAAGTGGATATGGCCAATAGAATTATATAGGGCAATAGAATTATATATAAATGAGAGGTTTTAGCTGCTGGCTGATCTTCTGTCGTTCCAACAAATGTTCCTTTCTTGTAATTTCCTCACTCACCTATTCCTTTTCTTTGACTGAAACCCTATTTCTGGGGGTCTCAACGTTCGCTTCCACTTAGCATGGTGCTCAGTAGGGCTGACTGCTCAGTGTTTGTGTGAACTGAGTCTGTAAGAGTATTGCTCGTTGGGTGCGGCGGGCAAGATCAGAATTTGAAGATGGTAGCATTTGCGAATCTAATATTAGTTGGCTTATCGTTGCCAAAAGTGTTATAGAAAAAGAAATCCAAGTAGTATTGGTGAACGATCCCTCCTGCCAATTACAGTGTGTGACTGTCGATCTTATTCTGCAGAGTGGTTAATTTGATCCCCAGTTGAGTGTTAATAACATCCTCCTGTTTAACCAAGAGAACCAGCTGTCTCCCCATTTCATTCTCACCCAATGGAAAGCTCACAGTACTGTCTGCAGTCAAGAAGCATTGTAAGCTTACTCGTTGATGGGATCGGTTCGTTGGGACGTAACATTTTACAGCGGGATTGTGGCGCCCTTTTATTTCTTGAATGCAATGCATCCTCCCAATTGCTGCATTCAGAAATGTTCCTAATGTGGATCAGGCCAACGCAATTATGATTTAGCATAACATTGCACAGGCTAACATAGCACTCGCAGATCACCATGATTGTCCTGAGCCACAATTCCTTCTGGCAGCACTTAAGTAAACATCCATTTACGTGCATATCCTGCAAGGTAGCTCCCAGGAAGGCAGCTAGTTAGTGTTGTGTTGCTGGGGTGGATATGACACATAGGTCCTCAGCAAAAAATCATCTTGCAAGTCCCAAACACAGCTGTGTTTACCCTGCACAAGGCACCGCAGCTACCGAATGCCAGGACTAAGGTGCCTACACGAGCCAGGCTTCCAAAATAGAAAGCAAGTAATGGCATATTAATAGTGACACATATATGGATGCATCTGTCAGACTAGTAGCACAGGCGTCTAATTCAGAAAGTAGTGGAGAAGACTTGCATGTTGTTATTTGCTGCCTTTGAACACTGTGACATAAATAACAGTGGCCCTGTGAATAGTGTGTAAATGATTGGGGGTAGATTCACTTCTGTCCTATTTTACTTTGGAATGAAGTGTTTATTCATAGTCACGCAGTCGTAGTATTGTTCGGTCTTGTTCCAAGATTTTATTTTGGATGTAATATTGTCAGATCAGGGTCACATTCTCTCTTTCTCTCCCTCTCTCATTAAAAAAATACACAACCTTAGAGAGAATTGTGACTCTACATGCAAGCACACCATCAGAGTCGTTTATCAGAATATTCTTGACTTTAATAATCATACCCCTGTGTCAGAGTGTAACAGAAAGCACTCTGTAGTCTGATACAGCATGTGCAGAAAGAAAACTCTTTATTACCTCTGCCAGGGAGCTTATGTTTGTGTTTGTTTGTTACTTAGTAGGATTATACAAAACCTCTCTTCTGATGTCCATTAACGTTTGTGGAGGGTTGGGGCACGATGCAAGCAAGGACCTGCTCAGTTTGTTTGGATCCGGAACAGGGGTCGGATACACTAGCACCTTCTCATTAATTCATGGATCTTGAACAAAATCAAGCATTTTTAAGGGAATGATATGATATGATATAGTGAATTCATATTTGGTTTCATAAGGGAAGAGTTGTGCCCTGGAGGAGGTTTGCACTCCACTGAGTGCCCGTCTAGTTAAGCTTGTTTTTGTCATTGATGATTTAACAAATGACTTGGTTAGTGCATTCTCAATTGATGCCTGTAAGGTACAGTTTGTACAGTATATCCCATTTTAATTTAGTCTTGGAGAACCACGTAGTTGTTAATGGTTGAGACGGGTCTCTGTCCTGACCCACCAGACCATCTCACATTGGGAACAATTATTTTCCTGTCGCACTGGGATCTGTAAAATGGAGTTAGCTCTCAGAGGAGCATCCAGTGAAGACAAAATAATTCAGGGTTTGGGAAAAATCAAGGGGGATGACATGCAAAATGAAATAAATTATGAAATTCCTTATGTTTAAGGAGTTGTAGAAAAATGTGCTATTATTGCTACTTCATTCCTGGCAAATAATCACAGGAAGTATAAAATAAACTTTCATCTGAACCTCATTTAAAAGATGATCCTCTTTACTCCACTGGGCCGTGGCAACACAAGGAGTGGCTCTAGATATCTGTTGTAATTAATCAAGCAGTGTCGTCCTTATAATGAGTGGTTTATAACCCAAATTCAAAAAAATGCAGGGCAAGATTATACCACCATGCCAGGAGATAAAGATAGATTATGGTTTATGAGCTGTGAGGTTTATGGGCTGGATTAATAGAGTAAAGCGATAAAGGGATTTAAATGATCATTCATCACAAACAGGTATAAGATGGATAGGTGTAGCGGTGGTCAGTAGATAAATCAGGGTATGGTAAATTGAAGAAAAGGTCGTTGAACAGGTGAACAGAGGTGGTCAATCAGTTGATCGTAGACCACAACAAATTAGACCTGTGCAAGTTTTTCCTCGTTTAATAGTTTGACAATTATCATTGTCTCCGTCAAACAAACCAGTAGTCGTGAAAAGAAGAACCTGCACGCATTACTTGTTTCTTGTATATTTTGAAAACATGCCACTTATCATGAAATGTCTTTACTGGTGTCTTCTTGTTTCCATTGTAGCCGCTCAGTTCCACTCATTCCTTCCCCTCAACATGCCCACTCCCTCATGTCTGACTTTCTCCTCAGCGTATCCACCCGGATCTCTAGCCTGCAGGGGTTGGTCTCATGAGCCAGTTTTAACCATTTTATGGCTGGGTAATGATAAGAACTGAAATACTGACAAGTTCCTGGTCAGTTGATGCTTCTATTGCTCATCATCATCATCATCATCATTTTGTGGTTAGATCATGGGCATTTTTGGTTTGCTCTCTGTTATTTCCATGGTTTAAGTGGACAAATAAATATAACTTCTAAATATTTGTTTCATCTGTCTGCTAATAAATGTTAGCAAGCAGCTCAGAGAGAGATATGACGTTTTGTGTTTGAATCTGGGCACAATTCAAACCCACATATACATCTCAAATGTAGTTGGAACTTGGCATCTGTAAGTTTTGATGGGAATTAGTGCAACAATCTTGGTCTTTAGACTGCGACTTGAAACAGTGGGATAAAGATGATGAAGTCAGTCCTTTTTACACCACCACATCCACGTCATTTTAAATACGATATTATTTAAAAATGTTTCATGTGAAAGAGGACTCCTCTGCTCTCCTGTGCAGCCCCACCCCCACCTTTACACTCCTCAGGTATGTGAGTACAGCTGGCTCCTGACTCTTTACTCTGGAGTTATGCTTGAGTTCGTGTTCTGGCTTGTCCTTCCCTTCACCATCAACCTTCCCATTTTCTCCCAAAGTGTGTATACTCTGCAGCACTCGCACTCCTCTGCACTTTTAGACATACCCACACTGGTTCCTAAAGGTGCCTTGTGCCCATTTTAATCTGTTGCTTGTGCAACCTGAGCTTAGCGTGCACGCACATGCGCGTGTGTGTGTGTTGGCTTCAGATCCTCAGGTCTGCCTTCCAAACAGCTGCTTAAAGAGCCATGAATATCTCAGAGGGTCAAAGGACACAGTTGCTTAAGAACAGTGGGTCAGAGCCAAAAATGGATAAGGTTCCTTATTCTGCTGTGTCCCCTTTTGAATTAGGAACGTTTCCCATTTATACTGCCTAGCAGTGCCTATGTTAATACTTAGAGTTGGTGCCATTACAGGCGATAAAACACGTTTCCAACTATAGATAATCAACTGTTTTACAAACACTGTGGCAGATAAGAGTTACAGTTTGGTTACTTTATTAAAACAAGCAGAAAATAGTGCATCTATTTCCATGATTCTAATCCTTAAATTTCCTGCCCCCCTTTTCAAACATGCAGTGTTTTTATGAATTGATGGGATTATTTCCAGGAGATCAACAGTTTACATGGTAGAATCTAGTTTAATCTGCTGCTTGTTTTGCTGTGAGATCTGGAGGAAGCGCAAAGGGACTGCACATCCAACTGCAACACGAATAGACAGAGCAGTCTAAAAACACAGGGCATCAGGGCTTCCTCTACTGGCTTGTTCTCCTTTCTTCTCTCCTTCGTTTCATATCCTTACTGCAAGTGAATTAAAACTTTTGCCTCTGCACGATTCCCTCTCTTTTTTGTCAACAGATGGCTGCTGGATTTAGACGTGTGAGCATGTCATCAGCGTACATGTGACATGAGTAGCGAAGAGAGCAGCGGGGGATAGGGTCAACAACATGCGTAGTGATATCTGGTGGATTTTTAGGAGGGTGTGTCCACCCACATGATCTTTGATCTGAACAGTAACCACACAAACTCTTTTGACATCTGAATCTTACATCATGACAATCGCTAACCTTAAGCAACATTTAGTTTTTGTTTCGATCTGCACCAAATTGCACACCCTTCCCTTAACGTGACTAATTTTTAGTTCCATGAATTCTTATCATAGAAATCAAAGCACATGTTGAAGAACACAGCAGCTCACAATGTCAAAGAAAGTGAAACTACATTCCTGGATCCAGCCTCTGATCTGGATCCGCACCAAAACCTTCATTGATCCATACCACACGCTTCCACCAAATGTCATGGTATAATCTGTCCATTCGTTTTTGTGTAATCCTTCTTACCATCAGACAGATAGAAGCAGACAGTCATTTCTGACAATTTCTCAAAAACAGTTTTATGATATTAATAAATAGATTTTTCAATATCGATATTCGAAAATGTATGTGTGTATCAAAGATTACAAAAAAGCAGAAAAAAACTTAACTTACAATTTTCAGCAGACATACAGGAAATAACAAAAGGACTTAAAAATCGAAACTGTAGAGTATCAATTGGTTAAATGAAAGCTAACAGCTGTAATATCTTTTAAGTAAAGTAGTTTGTTAGCTAGTGAGCAAGTGAGCTTGTTAAAATGTACCTTTCCATTATCGGCTGTACAACTATTGATCTGGTGTAGTGTGTGTCTGCTGACAATGTATGTACCGTATCAGCTTGTTTTTTTTCTGTGGGTATTTGTGTAGATGTTTCTATGTGTCTGATAGCCATTGGTTTGCAGCCATTCTCAGTAGGAAAAACAAATTGCAGTGTATGTGATTTTGCACTGTCAGGTCCTGTGTGTGTGTTTTGGGGGGGGGGGGGGGGCAGAAAGAAAGTGACCAAAATGGACAGTCATACAGAATCGATGTGCTTGTGTGTCAGATGAGAAGGAGAGCACCGAGCGAACATGAGAACAAGATTGAGTGTGTGTGTGTGTGTGTGTGTGTGTGTATATGTGTGTGTCTGTGTGTGTTGGAGGAATAGGCAGCCTCGCTCCTTTTTTCTGGGGCAGGCTATCAGGCAGGGAGGCAGCAGGGAGGGATAATAACAGAAGCTGTTACATTCTTGTGGTTTCTCTGATTTCAGCATGAGGCTGGGGGGAGGCTGGCTCCGGCTGACTCATGGCTGCTCTGCATGCTCTGTCTCTGCAAGGACAATGCATGACATTTCTCAGACCCTTTAATCCAAGACACATTCATTACAAGACCATGAATCCCTGCATGTTTCAGCACCTCTTGCTCAAACATCAACCTGGCAACTGATAAACACTGGACGAGCTGCCGACGTGAGCTGCAGCAGTGATTTCAGTTCGGAGTTTGTCACGTGAGGTTGTTCCTCCGCTTCAGATACCACAGTTGCGAACTTATCCTGCTGTGTGTCTGCTTGTGTTTCAACACAGTTGCAGTTTATAGATTTCAAGAGGAGCTGATAAATTGCTGTAGCTACATGAATACAACAAAGCACTCGCACACTCATCATTGATCAACAACAACAAGCCCTGTTGAAAGACCTGGCTGTGTTTATTGGTTGGAAGCGAATGGGATACTGTTGTTTATGTGCGGGCTGGGCAATAAAACAATATCAATAATCATCACGATCAAGTTTTCATCAATAGCAATACAACAAAATATACTAATATATATACTTATATATATATATATAAACAAATGGCTAATACATTGTCCACAGTTCATTTATTAGATATTTTGCTGTTTGTAAAGTGTTTGTCATTCTCTACTCAAAGAGTTTAAAACCACCATTTTCACCCAGGAGCTAAAATCAGTCCTTATACATAAAGAAATACATTATACATTTATCGTGAAGTGAAAAGTTGTATCTTGATATTTCGCCCAGTCCTATGTTCCATGGAAACAAGGTGACGAATTGGAAGCGTAGAGGGATTTTTACAGGAAGTAACAAAATGACTAAATCTGGTGTTGATCTAGATTAAGTATGTAAACTGCAAAAAAAATGACTTCTGGACACACAGATACATAAATACAGACATAGATACAAAAAATAACATTAAAGTCAAAATGTACTACATTATAACCATTATAACCAATGTTTTACACCCAAATCAGTATATGTTTTTTCTTGACCATAGCGGGTCTCGTTCCATAGTCTGGGTTTGCACTAATCTTCTTTTGTAAAATCAGATTAATGTCGAGCTGGCATACCCTTTGTCTAACCTGGTTTTGAGGTTGTTGTATAAGACCAGCGCTGCAGAGGAAATGCCATCTGCCAAGTTATCACTACCACAGAAGCATAACCTGCACTGATGCAACCATAAAAAAAAGCCACAGTGCAAATTTCAACTCTCACAGCAAAACATGTAACCTGAATACATGACGGCAGCGCAGAATAGCTCAAAGTTTGATCACATGTTTAAACATGCATATACAGAGGTTTGCATTGTTCCAGCTGATCACATGCCAGTTCTTCAGAAAATAGGTTTTAGTTTGTTTGGTAAGCTGCTTTATTGTGAAGCACTATTCTGTATCGAAGCTGTGCCCGTGCTGTCAGAAGACAAAACGTCACACACTCAAAACGCCTCAGGCCGGGAGATTCACTATCGGCTGTTTGAGTTACAAACCCAGGTATTAGGCACAAAGCACTCTGCCGCCTTTTTCACTTGGATCAGTTCAGTTGCATATTTCTGCCTTCACTCGTCAGGTCATGTGAAATATTGGACAAATTGCGGTCTCAGTATTTTTGCGCTAGCAGCTAACCCTTATTTCTCTGGTGTGGAAACGTTGTACAAAGTATGAGGCGACTGTCAGGTGGGCCCACGCCTTCCTGTTTTGGCTCTGTTTACCAACCACAATGTGTTCCACACACCTCGATCTCTTCATCCTCATCTCGTCTTGCAAACCTGTGGTACAGAGACATCCCCTAACACCTCACCCACACGCACGCTCGCGTCATACGAGCCATGCAATACATCAGCCGACTGTTTAATCATCAGCTCCAGTTCTGGAGTGTCTCTTGCTTCTTGAGTCACCTGTGTTGCTGCTGGGGCTTCAGGCTGTTAACCTGTGTAACTTAAAAGTTCTCAGTTGACCATAATCCTCCCTACAGACAGGTTTGTGTCTGTGTATATTGTTTCCTATCTAGATATTGTATAGGTCTTCTATCTTGAGCATTCTTGGTACTGCTACCCACATCCCCTGTTTGTCGTCATTGTTCCCTCTCAATGTTTTTGCCCCCCTCCCACTCATACAAGTGATTAACATGTGGTTTTTGTGGGCCAATCACAAACTGAGATCGGTGTGAACGCACTCCGATCCGACAGCGATCCGATCAGGCCGGACCCAATTTCAGAGTTTATTTGAAATGCTATGGACACAAACTTGGAAGTACACAAATATTTTATGATGGAAAAAGAGGTTTGATACATGAAAAAGAAGCCAACAAAGATTTTGAAGACCGTGTTGATGAGTAGACAAAAATGTGCTTCCTGCAGTGGAATTTATATAACCTATCCTGCGCTCCTCATGCTCTACCAGGGGCCACCTCTCACCTGAATGTTGTGTAAATGTTCCTGTTGTTATGAACGTGTAGAATCCCATCTACTGCTGCGTTCTTCATATATGAAAAAGCAATCAGGACACAGTTTTCATGTTCAACGTCTGGATAAGGCCTTAGAGACAGAAGTGTTTATTCAAGGCTCCTCCCACTTTGTGCGAGGGGGAAACAGATAATGGTCAGGGCGGGTTGGAATACGTCTTTCACAGTAAGACTTGTATGAGCTCCTTGGTGTATGCAGGCAATGCTAAAGCTGCCTTCACATGATCAGAATCATAATGTTTACTGTGTAAATACATTCATATTTTCTCATGAGTATTGACCCCCCCAACTCAGCTCCTGCGTTAAACATCATTTAAAGTTACAATCCATCACATTTCTGCGTATATGCACACATGCATTTGTTTTGTTGCTCCTACGTCATTATTGTCCTTTAAAGAAAAATTATTCAGAACAATAATTTAATCAATCATGGATATTAATTCAGAACCAGATAGTGTTGTCTAGTTAAAGTGGTTCTGTGGGAGGAGTTGATGGGAGACCTCTACAAGATGTTCGACACATGCATATGTGTGCGTTGCTTGTTCTTTATGGTTTATGGTGCCAGGGGAGCTTTTACACCCTAATGAAGAGAGGCTGATTCACTGGCTGCTTATTGATCCTGCATGCTCTTAAACACACATTCAAACCCACTTGGAGTGATGGTGGTGGTGGATCTTTTATCAAAATTAAGATAGCTGTAGATCTAGTAGTGCTGACTGGTGGATGCTGGCAAAGGGTATATATAAAAACATATACAAAAATCAGGTATCAGTATTCCTGAATGTATTGGAGTTTAAACATCCAGGCCTCAATCAGTGTACTATTGTTTGTCAGGTGTAATCTCAATGTGTCTGCAGTCCTCAGCCATGCAGCTGAGCTCCTGCGGCCATAGCAGCTAACCTAGCAGCAGCAGGAAGGGGGGGTGTGCTTGGTACGAAACACCTGGCCTCCCTGCTGGTGGGGCAGGAATGTGCCGGACTGAGGTGGATGCGGGTGGAAATTTGCAGCGTTCTCAGAACCCCCCCCGGTCACATTTAAAGGTGCCAGTGTCAGCAGGAACTGCACAAAATAAATCTGGGGAATGTTCTACTTTAATCAAACCATCGTCACAGTTTCTCTCTCTCAGCTGCATTTGTATGTCTGTGCATGTGTGTGTGCAACTGCTTGTATTGTAAAATCGCTCTGACCAGCTCCACTGATCCTTTTATAGCTGGAAAAGTTGACATTTAGTTAAGCAGCTTTAACCAGAATAAACCTTTGTGAGACGAATCTGAGATATGAAAAAGAAAATATTATGTGTTTTGATTTCAATCAATTATTGAACCAACCATGTGTCTCTTGTATTTTATTTCTCTCAGTGGTTTGACTGCAGGTCGAATCATTTCTAGGCCTGACCACTGTAAATGGAATAGTTGGATGTTTCTGTATTTATGGAGCACCGGCAAGTCACAGAGTTGGCTGAAAGCAGGATACTTCAAAGGTCTCCACCACTGTGAACTCTCTGCTGCTGTATATGTTTAATCAGATCATCAGCTCCAGTCAAATACACTATAGGCGTGTGTAAGTGCAAACAATGTGATCAAATATAGCTTTTCCCTGTAAGTTTCCATCTTTCCAGACTTTGCTTCAGAACTTGTTTCATCTTTAATTTGTTGACTGTAATGTGCATTGGGGTGCTCTAATCTCAAGGTTATTATCCATCTTGAGTTAATTTAACTACTACTTAACTATTACCATGGGTGTGATCACTCGAATGGTTAGGATAAAGCCGTCACATGACACAATAAAAGAGGTGTATGGAGTAATAAACAAAGCAGCAGCTTTCCTACCTTTATGTAGAATAATAATGTTGTGATCTACATGTGTTTATAGTGTTAATTGTAAAATGAAAATGAGTTTTGTGACATTAGCCTGCAGCGGCGGTAGCAGGCTCTCGTTAGGGTTCTGTGCTTCATATGTATCTTGGTCTTGGTCTCAGTTTCGCAGTTGTTACATCCGGACTGATTTGTGGACATATTGAACTTTAATGTTCACTATTTAAATTAGTTTATGCTTGTGCGCTTAATATTGTGTCAACTTGATCAACCATAGAGAGGAAATAATTACCTGCCTGCCATTTATATAATCCTGAGCAGCTGTGACAGAGTTTTAATTCAGGGGCACATATTGAGAAGCACAAGGTTCCACCTCAAGAGGTCATATAACCATTTCTAATCTCTCTTAATGATATAAATAGCTGGAAAAGCCAGATGAAACGGTTCAGAATGACACATTAGGAAGAAAACATGTTGTTGAGTTTCCGTCCCTCTGTCGTCATTTAGCTCTGCAGCTGGAGGAAATGCATGTTAGCAAGGTCAAGAGGGGGAAACGAGAGCAGAGGTAGAGAATGGAGAAGAGATGCTCATGTACGGAAGAAGGGACACAACAAGAGGGGGTGGGGGCAAGATGACAGAGCGGTGTAGCAGCAGAGGAGGAAACGGCATTAGGAGGCACACAGAGGTTCAGGGTAACATGGAAAGAACATAGAAGCTCTGTAAGGGGTGAGGGGAAGAGCGCAGGATGTGGATTGGATGATATGGTAATGAGGACATCGTGGCGGTTTGGTGAGATGCATCTCGATGACACGAGTGAAACATTGTCCAGAATGAGCTGAAAGAGTGGCTGCGAATGTCTGTCAGCTTCCATTATCATCGGCATCTTTGATTCAGCAGGAATCTCTGTGACCGGTCTAACGTAGTATAAATGGCTCTCTTTGTGTGCATGTGTGTGCACGTATGTACGTATGGAGAGGGCTGCTCCTTGCCACTGATGACTGTCATTTGCATAATGGCTTCTCAGGCCATAATGACGCCTAAAGACAGGAGAGGAAAAGAAAGAAAGAAGAAAAACTGTTTAAATGAAAGCTGCGATCAAGGAAACTTGATTCAATACCAATTTTTTAATTCCAAATTTCAGAAATGTACTTGTCATCCTCCAGAGATTGTGCCTCCATTGTGTTTATACTGAGACCATTGTGTTGCAAAGTCAAACACGAGCATGAGTCAAAAGTGCTCCGTGAAGAAACAAGAATGCACTGAAGCAATTAAGCTCATCAGAATGAATGATATGTCTATAAAATTAATTCAGCTAAAATACGGGGCCATTTTAACATTGATATATTAAGTGTGATAGATGTTAATCTATATTGTCTACCACTAACCTTTAACTTCCTGACTGACTCACCTTATTTGACCCTTGTGGTATCGATGTGTATTCCTCTGTAACAACAGGAAACCTTTTTAAATCCACCTTGTTGTCAGCAAAATTACAGTTTTCAAATAAGGTCTTGTACATTGAGCGTATAGACTTGGTAATATTGTGCACAAAAAACCTTATCATTGAGTTCCAGCCTCTCCTCAGAAAGGAAACCATACTGTAGCAGTCAGATTACAACCACCACTATATGACATTGCCGTTAGCCAGGGCCACATATGGCCACCCCACCGAAAGGAGGTCAAAGGTCGGTCGCTGCCCACATTCCTAAAGCTCGAACTTCCCTGCCACCCCACCTCCCCCACATTGACACATGTTAAATGCTTTGTCTAAATCCATCAGTTACACACACACACACACACACACACACACACACACACACACACACACACACATTAAACAGCGCTGTCTGCTGTTGTTGCCCTACATAAGAGATCATTAGGATTGCGGGCTGTGGTTAGGGGGGGAGAGGGGTGATTGGTACACTATAAAAGAAGAGTGCAACACCAAATATTGGTAAAGAAGGTGTGGTTAAATTTGCTAGCGTACGTCTTTCTTTATGAAGACCTGAAGATCTTAAATATTACACTGGATCAGGCCATGTTCGTGTCCGTGTCACGCAGATCTCTATTCTGTGTATAGTGTGCGTGTTTTATCCCTCTGTTCTTATTTCAACATAAAACACAGAAAGAGAGACAGATTTACATTGAATTTTAAGCAGTTTTTTCCCCCCTGGTCATTTATAATGAAACCTCACGACGATCGCAAGCTGTCTGCAGCATCACACACACACACACACACACATACACACACACACAGGCAGTGGCACACATCTGTAATTGACCACCTGTTTGTCTATGGCCTAGTTTATGCTTTATGAAACGCTGTGGAGGAGTGATGCACCATTCCTTTGGGACTCCTTACTGCTCGCCTATTATTTCAATTGTTCCACAGCAACACAAAGGGACAGAAGAAGAACAGAAATAGTCCATATTCTCAGGATTTATGGGTATAAATAGAAATGTGTGGGGCAAATGAAGTTCAGTCTTCAACCCAAGTTTGACCTGGGAAAGGCCGCTGCCTCCTGTGCAACTTTCCCTTTTGAAGATTTTTATTCAGTTCAAATGAATAAGAAATATGGGGAGAATCATAGTTCACTATAGTTTGGTAGTAGCTTTATTGCTGTACTTCTGTGTATGTGTGTGTGTGTGTGTGTGTGTGTGTGTGTATCCTGATGAAGTGGAGCGACACCCAACCTCATGTTGATGTTAGATTACTTCTGTGTGCGGGTGTGTGTGTGCATGTGTGTTGATGAGATGTATTGGGTTTGTTTATATGAAGGGTGTGTATTCCTGTGTACAGCCGGGAAGACTGCAGGAGCATCTGTGTTTGCAATAAGCTGAGGGAGCTGCAGGAGCCCACCAGTGAGGGGAAGCTTTAGGGTCAAGAGCTCTCATGCACACGCTCGCACACACGCACACACACACTTACACACTCTTGCCTGTTTGTAAGCTCTGCTGACTGCAGGAAGCAATAATGGTAGCGTGTTTCCGGAGTTCCGGAGGGTTCTCTCAGGGGAGTGTGGCTGTCCTGTACAGCTCAGCAGAGCAAAACTGAAAAGAGCACAGCAGGGCAGGAAATTATTGCAGAATAGAATGCAATAGAGTAATAGAAAATGGTACAGTGAAGAACATCACAGAGACAGGTATAACCCAAATTGTTTGAGTATAATGAAATCGAACAAAACAGAATTTAAAATATGATCATAGAAATTATCGTAATCATTTAAAGTCCCAAGCTGGTGGGAGAGAACATTGTAGAACTGTTAGTGAATGGTTGCACCCTCTGCTCCTGTGTCTTAAAGTCGTCTTAAGCTGGATGACAGGAAAATGTGAGGACGGGAAAAGAGCATGGACGGTGATGCAGCCTGTGGACAGTGTCTGTGTGTCAGAGCTCATCAGCTGTGTGTCCCTCAGCTCCCCCTCAGCAGGAGCCGGCGTTAGGAGCCGTGTCCCTCAGTTCTTCCTTCCTTCCTTCTGCATGGCTTCGTCCCTGAATCCCTTTCTGCTCATCTCGCTGGTCCGTTCACTGGACTTCCCAAACTGACGCCTCTGTGACCAGCATGTGTGTCGCTCGCATGCATTCGTGGTCGTGGGTCTAAACTTATGCTGTTGAAAAATGTATCGTTCTCATCATGACATCATGAACTAGAGTATGACCAGCGTCACGGCCAGTTGGATATTACCTGCAAGCTGTCAACCAACACTTCCTGTAATGCTTGAATACACTTCCTGCACTGCAGCCTCACACTTCTCTTCTGACTACACCTTGGTTAGGAAGATGATCGTCTTATAACCATCATCAACTCTCCTAAAAAGAAAAAAATTAAGTTTAGTTACATATATATATGTAACTAAACTTAATTTTTTTTATATATATATTTATATATATATAACACTTTTTGGTTTGGCTTTTTTTAAGCTAATGGACTCAGATGATTCTTGCTGTTCTGTGTTTGTCACCTCACGGTTGAATGCACTTATTGTAGGTCCCTTTGGATAAAAACCTCAGTTACAGGATATGTAACTCAATATCATTTTGCTGACTTCACTAAATGACAACATACGCACCCCCCCCCCCCCCCCCCCCCCCTTGTGGCATATGTTTGTGTGTAGCTGGAGTCTCCCGAGGTGACAGGATGGCCTCTGATGGCCTCACATATAGATTTGTGTACATGCACAGTGTGCACACAATCTGCCCTCGGTCACGAGGTTTGTGCTGATATACAGTGACAAGCAACTCAGACATGCAGTGCCCTCCAAAGATCTATCCACTCACACAAACACACAAACACACACACCCAATGGGATCACATCGGTACAAATGCAGTAGCTCTCGATGCCGGGGCCGTAACCCTTGTGTAGTTATTATGTCTCCTGTCATACTAGATCACCGGAGAATAAAAAGCCATTGAAATGGCATATGTTGCCCAAAAATAAATATATATGTCTAGAAAAAAGTGAAAACACTGCTGCAGCTACAAAAAAACACAGACAATAGCAGGACGCTGTGTGTATGTATGGTCACAAAGAGTTTGACATATATTATCATTATATTGTATCTATGTATGCATTATATTTATCAAACCTGAATCACATACAAATGACCGCTATAAAAGATTAAATGTAAACATACAATATCTGCCAAAACCATTATGTCTGTGATCAGACATTTTTCTGTCCGTGTAAAAACGACTTTAAGCCACATTGAGCGGTTTCCAATCCGGGCAGTCGAAGGAAAGCCGTGAGGCGTGGCGTCAGTAATTAGCGGCTTTGGTTTGTTCTAAATGGAGCGGCTTCAAATTGAGTTATTGTTATTTATTCTCCCTGATGAGCAGACTGGGGGCCCCCTCAGCCCCTCCTCATTTCCCAACTGATCAAGAACCACTCCAGTTAGGCACGTTGATGGTTAAACGATCAAATTGAAGATATTGATTAAATTGGGAGCAGAGTAAATCAGTTTTTTTAGAAATAAGTGGAAATGAATCATTTTTAAAAAATGCATAAATTAGCTTCTATATGTCGAAACCAGGCTGCTGAAAGTGCAGATTGTGTTATTGCATTTACTCACTCTGTTGTTGTCGTTCATAATTATCCCAAGCTGAAATAATGACACATGGACGATTGCAAACACTTTCCTCTCATCGGTCAGTGTCTTGTGTGATTGAGCCGTGCTGCTGTGGAGTTTCCACATCTCCTCGTAGGGAATCTCCTACTTGCCTACTCATTGACATTCTTGTCCCATGAAGCCAGTCATTCTTTGCTGTTCCACTGCGCCTGTACAGACTTGTTTTACAGTGTTGCTGCCCTCCAGAGAAATCGTGTTGTACTCTAAGTTGGCTTATTGTGTTCTGTTCAAACAGAAGGGGATTTTGTTACCTGCGTCGTATAATATAATAAAAATAAATTACAGGTAACAGGGTCTTTTTTTATTGGATCCCATAGATCACTGACATTAATGATGTTGCATTTCATGTTGCTGTGTCCTCTCTTGTGTCCGATCCCTGACTTTTGTTTTTCCTCTCTGTGTCTTGGTCCATTGCAGACCCTGGGAGGAGCGTGATGAGCGCGCGCTTCCGCTTGCCTGCTGGCAGATCCTACAATGTCCGGGCGACGGAGCTGGAGCGAGACAGGCCGCACACACAGGTTGTGTGCAACATACTGCTGCTGGACAACACTGTCCAGGCGTTCAAAGTCAGCGTGAGTACCCCTCCTCCACTCGAGTGTCCTACTGTTGATGCAGAGCCTGTGCGAACTGAAGCAGGAACATTTTTAATTACAATCGTTTCCTACAGACTGCAGGCTTGCGGTAACAAAGTAAATACCTGTGAGACGTGAGGTGTGTGACAAAATATGTTCCCCCTGGGGATATGATTCAGTCAAACCTGAACTTACAGATCTGTTGCATATATCTTTGTGATCCATGTAGACCTGAGGGTCTGAATAAAAGAATGTTCTAAAACTTAAGCATGGTTTGAAATGATCCCCTAAAACCTGAGGAATTTGTGAAGAGCTGACAGAATTTGGCAATGTTCCGAAAAACCTTCAATTTCTCAGCCTCTGAAGCAGATAAAGAAATGTCATATAAAACCTTTGATAGTGACAACATTTGGCTCTCATTGTGAGTCAAAAGTTTTTCCCTTTTTCTCTTGCTCCTCAAAGATGTCCCTTACCGGGTAAGCCTCTATGAGCAGGTTAGCATCCACATCATCTGGGTCTGAATCTTCTTCAGTCTTTTGCCTTCCCCTCGAGTATGTCAGCAAATCAATATGATTTCAGTATGTCAGCAAGTGGTTCATCAGTCACATGTCTTGAAAACAAAGTCATTATATAAAACCTGCACAGCTCTCACCTGGCTCTAAATGAACAGACACACAAATGTCACAACCGGTCTTAATGTCCACACAAATGTTGTAGCAGTTTTAAATGGCTTAATTAAGTGTGACCTAAACTTGCTTTAATAAACATCTGTGAATGAAGAGGCTCCATGAAGCTGCAGAGCCGGATGAATCACCTCATTGTTAAGTCTCCTTCACCACTAGAGAAATCAAGTGATAGCTGTTAGAGATTCATTGGTATGCTGCAAACAGGAACTGCCGAAATGTACAGAATCACGTTCTTATGTTTCTTTAATTGTTCATTAATCCAAGCAAAGCCTCGAGAAAAATGAAAACAGGAAATTGGAACATCAGTATTGTGCCCCCCTTCCTCCCTCTCACCCCCCCTTCCCTCCCCTACTCCATTACTGTAAGTTTCCCCTCAAGCCCACCCTAATTTAACTTTATAGTTGGCGGGGGAAAAGCCTCAATGTGTCTCTACATGTTTGCAGACATTTAAAAAGCAACCCACACATTTTTGGTGGTACTTTGTGTGTAATTTCTTTGTCTCACACTTGCTTCAGTATTCTCTCCTACTGGTCCCCGTGCTTTGATTTCATTGGTCGATTACTGAGGTTTTTACGATGAGTCAGTCGGTCACATGACATCATGTGACTGACCGACACCTTGAGAGGACAGAAGGAGAAAATGTGTGATTGTGTGTCTATGTCTCAGTGTCTCTATGTGTGTGATTTATCTTGTTTCAGATCACAAGTTGGCTTGTGACTGGCGTTACATTTGTCTGTCACTTCATGTGATAACACATTTCCTATCCTCTATCTGTCTCTCTATCTGTCTCTCTCGCTGTCTCTCTCTCTCTCTCTTTTGTCTGTCTTGATGTCTTCCTCTGTCTGTGAGTGTTTGATCAGCTCTGTCAGCGCAGGGCGGGAAATTCCCTCTGTGAGTCAGAAAATACAAAATCTCCTCTGACAGATCACGTCCTGTTGGGTCGGAATTTTTTTTTTGTGTGAATGAGTAAATATGCCTCCCCAAAAGAATTCACAAATAATTATATGCACATTTGCGTGCAAGATGGCGTGGTTCAGATTGCTACAAAAAGTAACGTGAGAGAAAATCTCACTGGATTGTAGCTGGTATGCTTTTCATTTCCTTCCACTCTTTTCTGTGTTGTTCCTGTGACTCACACCAAAACTACCTGAGACACAAACTTTCAGATGAACCTTGTGTATATTATTCCACCTTTATACCAAACCTATGTGAGTCTTTAAAGCGTCGGTAAACCTGCGATAACATGTGTTTGTCTCCTTTCCCTATCGCCAGTAGAGCAGTTTCCCCTGATGTGTCATGTTCGATGCCACAGATGAACCAAATACTAAATTTGTGTGTTCACCCGGTTGTCACGTTTCCATCACTGCTGATTAAAACACATGTCTACTGCAGTCCTTTGACCGCGGACTGAATGCCAGTTGTATCCAATCCCATTGCAGACCAAAGTCAGGCATTAGTAGAAAAGGGTCTTTTGAGTGTGGCCTGAACTTTGTGTTACTCTGTTCCTGACATGCATGGTTATTGCTTGTTTTCCAGATTACAGACAAATTCAGTGTAAAAGAATCAAGTAGGCTTGTCCAGCCAACAGGACTGAACCCCTTCTGATGGATCGGTTATGCACACTGTAGTGTATTATATGATATAATCACATATATAATAGGAGATAAGATAAATATTTTTCTGTTGTTTGTGTGTTTTTCTTTTTTAAACTGCACAGTTACAAAGATAATCAGGATTATCCCTCCAGGGATGGATCTCTTTTTTTTTCTGTAAAATCGTTCCTCTTTCTTTACATTCCTCCCGCTGACTTCTCTCCCTCTCTGCTTCCTGCTCCAGATCCCCCCCCCCCCCCCTCCCTCCCTCCCTCCCTCCCTCCCTGCCTCTTGCTGAATGAATGACTCGGTCTCTGTCAGTCTCTGTGACAGTGTCATTGATCTAGACCCCTGCAGCAGCAGTAGCTTCCTGGAAAGACAAGGCGTCCTAAGAGCAACAATACTTCTATTGATCCTCTCCCCGGCCGACCGGCCTTGATTTTTAGCGGCGAGTGAAAATCCAGAAGCGGTCACTTATCGTCATGGGAACGCCAGCGCTCTTAGTGATGACACCTGCAGATAGGAAGTCTGTGGCAGCTGAAATGATACCAGCATAAAGCAGAATCTCGTGTCTCTTGAAAGCATGATAGATGACAAGAAATAATAAAAAAAAAAGGCCAGTCCACCACTGACCCACCTCTCCACCGGAACAAAGGCAGGGTCAGAGGCAGGAGCAAAGCAGTAACCATAGGAGCGACCGCACACCACACAAACATCCAGCTTTAGGAGCCGTTAGGTAATTAAGTGGCTGCTCACACTGTGCAGGTCAGAGCAGCGAGGGGCGAGGGATGAACAACCTGCAAAACTGCTTTTAGTTCAGTGTTGAACGAGACCGCTGATGAAATACAAATGGAGTTTCATGGAAGAAGGGATTTAACAATGATGACACCATTAGATCATCTTTTTTTTTTTTTTTTTTTAAGATTATTTTTTGGCATTTTTTATGCTTTATTGATAGTTTTTTAGAGACAGAGTTGAAATGGGGCAGAGAGGGGAGAGACATGCAGAGAACGACCGCGGGCTGGAATCGAACCCGGGTCCGCTGCTGGCCGAGGCCCATGGGGGGGACGCCCTACCAACTGAGCTAAGGGCGCCCCCCCCATTAGATCATCTTTTTGGTAGCGACTGAACCCCTGTGGCCGCTTTTGTTATCTATTGAAAATGTTTTATCGGTTGTTACCTTTTGACATTTTGTTTCCACTTAGAAACATTTTGTAACTTGTCTTCATAGAGCAACTAAAAATGTTTGTGAGGAGGCGTGAGGAGAACACAGTTCACAGTTCAAATCAGCGTTGACTTAATTTAGTGCTTAACTGAAATACACCACATGTTTTATACACATGTGTGTTAACGCTTGTGTGTTGTTTTGTGAGGATGTGTCCTCAATTAAATCCAATCAACAAAGGGTGGTTCCGGTTTGGATCAAACTGAGCCAGGGTTTTGCTTCATTTGTTTTGGATAGTTCATAGTTTTGGACCAGTTGCTCTTTATTTTCCCTTTCGTTGCCCAATGAGCCGTGATCCCTAACACCAGTGCGCGAGCAGTTGACGTGTCACTGCCGTGTCTGTGAATCAAAGAGTAGACTGCAGCCACTCGGTGTTTGGGAAATTATTCCATTTTAATTACGTGTTAGAACGAGAATCTGTGTGAAAAGCGCGGAGAGGCATATTTGTGTGTGCGCGGTGGGACGGGTGTGGCTGTGGGAGCGTTGGGATCTTGGAGCTCCTTCTCCATCCAGAAACAGGGAGGTGGCAGAGTGTCCTATGGAAAGCTTGGGTGGGAGATTGAGTAGGTAGTTATTTCCTTGGTATATTTTTCGACTGAGTCAAAACCAAACTCTGCCTTTAAAATATCCAAAAGCTGGTTAGAATGTGAAATGGATTGGAGATAGTTATATTCGTATATGAGTGCAGGATCCCAATAATGCAATTGAGCTGTGTGTTTGGTGATAGTTGTCTTCTGAACATGCACCGAGTGAGACAGGGGGAGACGTGAAGAACTCCTCCTCTGTGTAGCTCTCTTCCTGTCTGGACAAGCTTCCTCATGCATTCCTGAATTTCCATCATTCTTTAACTCAAACACGCACATGCACCACAATCTGCTGTGTGTCCCGTGGAAGGATGGGAACAAGTGTCACAATTTCACCATTGTTTTTTGTCAATCCCTCCAAAAAGTCTAATTAGTGATGTCCTGGCGGCTGTTCCCCTCTTCCCCTCCACATACACCCTCGTTTTGCACATTGGGGTACAAAATTATCAGAGCATCTCCCTCCCACTCCCTCTCCCAGTCCCTCAGCCTGTCTCTTGTGCTGGGACTTCTCTCTGTCACCGAGTCTCCCTCTTCTGTCCTCGCTCTCGTGCACACAGACACTATTTCAGTCAGTGGTGCTGGTGGACTGCACAAAGAGCGTTTGTTTCAGTCAGCGCATCGTCAATCACCCCTTTTCTCTTCTTCCCTCTCTGTGACTCCCTCTCTTCCTCTTACTTTTGTTTTCACTCTCTCTTTTTACTCTTTTTTTTTTTTTCCCTGTCTTTACGCTTCATGACTTCACTGAGTATCTAGTCCACGAGCTGTCCGCAATATGGAGTTGTCGTCGCTGTAGCCTGTCGTGTAAAGAGAGAGAGAGAATGTGTGAGTGTGTGTTAATCCTTGCTCAGTTTAACAACATATAGTGGTTTGCTCCTGTAGTGGCAACGATCACACATTTGGCTTGCACGCGTTTCAAATACCAGAACAGACTAGCACCACACACAGACACGCATGTAGAGAAAGGCAATGGGTTTCCTGGGAGCACAGTATATAGAGTGCACAGAGGGCGCCCACATCCAGCTTGAAAAGCAGCCCTATACAAAGGGGAAGTAGATGAGACACACACACACACACACACACACACACACACACACACACACACACACTCTCAGATGTCTGTGAGGAGCCTTGCATGACGAAGGATCATACTGGAGTGCTGCAAGTTTTCTCACTTCTCCATTTTGTCTATTCAACCCCAGTCGGTCGGTTACATCATCAGACTATTTAGATACTAAAGGAACGACGACAACCACAAGTTGGTTTTCAAACCATTTTAAAGAAGAGATGTTGTGACCGTTCGATGTGACCTCAACGTCTTCAGATTTTCTCACGTTAGAGAGAAGTGACACATTTAAAATACTTGATTTAGTGTTGATCGAGAACCAAAGGTGTGAAAGACGCACTGTACATTTAATAATATCTGATTTTTATGCTAAGAAAGTAAGACTTTTTTTCATCATTGCCATGGTAGTTAAGATATAGGGAGGAAAGTGAGTGGGCAGGGAAGAGGGTATCAGAGTTTCAGAGCTGACACACACTTAACAAGGCTCTGACAGTAGTAGAACACACACACACACACACACACACACACACACATACACACGCACCACAGCACTAAAGGCTGCTGGTGATCCTAGAGGGCTGTCGTGTCAACTGTCAACTATCATTGACTGTGTTCCCTGCACACACACACAGAGACACACACTCTCTGACCACATTTCATCTACACGAGCTGGACTGTAGAAGTGTGTCACCAAGGGAAAGGAAAGTGTTGGTTGAGAACTGTGTGTTTTGTGTGTGTGTGTGTGTGTGTGTGTGTGTGTGTGTGTGTGTGTGTGTGTGTCTCTGTGTCTCTGTGTGTCTGTGTGTGTGTGTGTGTGTGTGTGTGTGTGTGTGTGTGTGTGTGTGTGTGTGTGTTCTCTCCCATGTGAGCTCTGATGGAGTTGCACGCTATCCCTCTCTCCCTCTCAAAGTCCCAGCGGGATCAGGTGTGAATTTCTGCTCCACTTGTCGTCCCACAGTTTATCCTCTTGCCCTTTTACTCTCTCATGAAACAATGTTATATTAATAATCTGGCTGATAAATTATTCTTCACTTTTTTCAGTTTGACCTTTCATCCCCTTTTCATCCACTCCCTCGCTCTGTCCGCTCCTGCAGTGCTTCTCTATTAACTCTGTGTTAAAGGGACAGTCTTTTTTATAACCCGGTTTTTATTTGTCTTTTCTTGTTTTTCTATCATTGTTATAACATTTTGATTCACACAAAGTGCACAACCTCTTCGCTGATGCATATCGATTGCAGCGCTGAACGCTCCCCACCTAGAAGCCTTTTGAATTAAACTTCAGAAAGCACAAGCTAAACCCTGTCAAAGCTTGTGGTCGATGATTAACTTGATTTAAAAACTGTCCTGGTGTTTTTCTTTCCATGTTTCTCCGTTATACAAGTTTGACCCCAGACAGATGTTGGTTTCAGGGTTAAACTTTGACACATTTCTTTGCCCACCACGTTTCTGCAATATTTTTAGAGCAATGTAACGTCCCTCGATTGCTAGAGAGTCGTCAGATGGTGTTATACGCTGTACAAGAATAGATAAATATGTGAGAATGTTATAGCATATGCGGTTGGAAAGATACAAAAAATGTCTCAACACCGGTTAATCTCAGATGAGTCTGAACTCCAGAAATATTTCTGGAGCAGTAATTGTTTAAATAATTTACACATCTGTGGTGGGAAAAGTGGATATTGGCGTTGGAGGTGGTTTAATTGGTTCCCAGTGCTCATTCTCAAACTCTTATTGTTCCCTCTGTGAACTTCCACTGAAAACAACAAACCGTGTAAAGGATTCTGTAATTAATTCTCTGTTTTGTGTCTCTTCACTCTGCAGAAGTCGGACCATGGCCAGCTGCTGCTGGATGCTGTCTTTAAGCACCTGGAGCTGACGGAGAGGGACTACTTCGGCCTGCACTTGACTGATGACTCCTCAGATACACCGGTCAGTGTCAGTTACCTTAAGAGAAGGCTGCCTGTCCCTGTCAATCTGCATGTGTGTGTGTGTGTTTATGTGTGTATGTATATGAAGGTACATGTGTAAACCTGTAGGAGGACTCTAGAGAGGCTCTGTATTTGGATCAGTCTCATAAAATCAGATATATCCTCTCTTTGTGCGTATACCTATCTAGGTTGTGCATTTACTTTGTCAGTGAGTGTGTGTGTGTGTGTCTGTGTGTGAGAGGCTACTGGTGAATAATTTAGCTTGTGTAGTCATGCTTTGGAAGCGTTGCTGTGTCTCTAAGTGTCTCTTGATCAATATTTTACAGCGCTGGCTCGATCCCAACAAGCCCATCAGGAAACAGTTAAAAAGTAGGTGAAATCCACAACACTCCACTTTAACAAACCAGTTCAGTCCATCGGAAGCAAACATCACAAAGTCTTAAAAGACACTATGCCGATGGAGGGGAGGGGTAAAGTGTCTGAGTCCAGAGAACACTTCTGGAGTTTCAGGGGTAAACGACATTGCAGCCAAATCCAGTACAATTGAAGTGAATGGCAATTTGAACAGAGAATGTGTGTTTCTGCTGCTAGGTGCAGATGCTACTCAGCAATTTATCCACCTATGAAAACTTTGTGTTGCTCAGTGCAATATGTGCATGCACAACCCCCATTTCTCCAAGCCTTCCAATCTGGTTCGACTGTCAAGAGGTTAGCCTCTACGATGTTTAAAAGAAACATACTCCTCCTACCTAAAGCAAAATTGTCCAGTGCACCGTAAGTGTGATATAAAATTTTGAATCTGCCTTAAGCAGTGATTAAACTTCATTTCAACTCAACTCTTATTTTTTACGAGTAATAGAATTTGTAACATGTAGAATTAAGAAGTGGCCCCAGTAAGATCTGCAGTCGTCCTCCAGCAATGATTGAACTGAGCTTCAACTCTGTTTCTCTTCTGAACCAGTGAGGTATTAGACACCATGTACGAATGGGCCGATGCGTTTGTATAAATGTAGACTTATAAGAAAATACACATTTGAGCTAAAGGCATTATGCCAGTAGCATGTCTTTAATATGTGTGGAAAACGAAAGATAACATGTACATACACTTTGTCACAACAGCTGACTTTGACTGTAAGAAGAAATCCACTAGGCTTGTACATTATATAATCTTACATATAGCTTATACAGCTTACAGGGCATATACAGTTTCTGTTCATGTTTCATTCCACTAACTTTTTCTATCATTTTTCCTCAGGAGGCTCTCCCCACAACTTGAGCTTCAGAGTCAAATTCTTTGTGACAGACCCGGGAAAACTTCAGGAAGAATACACACGGTAAGAGAGAACTATTGCACACTGGTGTGTATTCTGTAGGAAGAGTTAATCTACTTCCTTTCTGTAGATTGTAAGTAAATCAGGTTAAAAAATGGATATTCCCACAGGCTCATTAAAGAAAAAATGATAAGCTGCTATGTTTTGTATCGAGGTTTCAGTCCAACCTCGTGTTCTGCAAACATAAGGTCCGCAACGCAACGCTCGACATAAACAACATGCAGAGGAGGTGTCCCGGCGCCATATCGTCCCTTCTGCCTGGTGTTTATTTCAGCCTCTCAGCCGCGGTCTCGCTCCTCGAGCCTTATCAACACTTTGCATGCAGCTAGTAACAGTGAATACTTGGCCCTTCGATCTGAGTGAGACGCTACATGCTGCAGCAAGCGGGCAAAACACAGAGCTGCAGATTTCTGGATGTTATTATGAGTAGAAAGCTGTTTCGTTATGAAACTCTGGCGGGACAAATTCAGAGAGCGGCCACATTATTGATAATTAATCTCTATTTGATTTGATGGTTAACTGGTCTCTTGTTGTTTCTCCCCCCTCCTCAGATATCAATATTTTCTCCAGATCAAGCAAGATATATTAACTGGAAGGTGAGTATCTGGAGCCTTTGTGTATTAGATGTTGCCATGTGCCCTCATAGGGGATTATTATTATCATTGGTTTCGATTGAGTTAAAGGTTTGTGACTTGAGGAGTTTATATACAAACAATTCTCACAACGTCATTGGGCAGCTGTTAAAAACACACAACATTCTCAGTATTATTTTTGTCAATGGAGATACACACTTCTATTTTTTCTCTCTCAGTTCTTCAGATAATTGATAAAACCCACATTTCTGTATCGCCATTACTCTCTAAGATGTTGAATTTGTTCTTTCTTAAATGGAACTGTATAGTCTTTTGTATTGATCCAAGGCTGAGTCATCTCTCTGTGTGTGTGTGTGTGTCTGTGTGTGTTTCCTTACACGCCCGTGTGTTGTCTTCCTGTGGCTTCCAGATTGCCCTGTCCACACAACACAGCCGCGCTGCTGGCGTCCTATGCTGTTCAATGTAAGTAGTGCTCCCCGGATACACCCAGTCTACATAACAATGAAGAGGCAATTCATTAGGCCTCTCTGTAGCTACACACGCTGTTAAAAGTAATGGCTGTGGTTGCTAGAGTGCATTTATAGCTGCTGCTCTGAAGCCATTATGATTCAATTAAGCCGTGTTGTGATATATGATATTAACTTAAGGGCTATAAATATTCTACGAGATTGTATCTTGTTTGTTTCTGCAGTTTAGGACTGGTGCTGTGAACCAGATACTGTACTGAATGGGAAAGATGTGAGGGTGATAGCAACCCGAGCCCAGTGGATGTTGTGTTTCTACACAAATTTGCGAGTCTCTCATTGTGCTTCGCTGCTGAAAGAACAAATAACTATAAATAATATCAACACTTCATTTATAAACAGCCCAAAATCCCTATGCTCCTCAAGCAGCTGGCAACCAAATAGAATGTTGCACGCCCCTGTTCTATCGCTCTGTGTTTTTCCAAACCCACTGGTTAAACACCAGCCTGCACCAGTGGCGGTTCAGCCTCGGCGCTAATCTCATCTACTGTTGTGATTTAGCGTTGTGGGTTAAATGCTGACTGGGCCCCTCTGTCATCAGAATAATGACTCCTGACACACCGGTGTGTCACACTCGCGTTTTCTCTTTTTGCGGCTGCTCATTGTTTTCACGCAGCCTGTTTTTTGCCCCTCTGTCTCTTTCTCTTATCTGTGTTTAGTCTTCCTCAGCCCGTTCTGCTTATCCCCCTCATTTTTCTGTCCCTCCCCCACTCCGCTTTCTTTCTGTCCTCCACCTCGCCGGCATTATTTTGCAGGGAATTTGCACGGCTACAGCACTGTATATAGGTCACACAGGAGATTTGGCCCAGACTACCAACATCATGACACCACTGCTTTTACACACACACAGCCGCTCGCATTAACACTAACACACAATTACACACATCGTCTGCAGAGGAGATCCATGCTGTCAGTGCAAGCCCAGATTATGAAGATAAATGTTTGCTTTTGGATAAAAGAGAAAAACAGCTTGAAGCAGCTGCTATGCTGCTAATTCAGTTCGCCCGGCCTGAGTGCCAGCGCTGATCAGTCTAAATCCCAAACTAAAGCTTTGCATTCTCAAAACATTACAAATCCACTAGACCTACATTCGTCTTTGAAATACTGTCTGGAAACCAAAGCTTTTTTTCAGGAATGAAGGTGTTTGAAGCAGTAGATTTGGGCTTTAATTCAGTTTTTAATTAAAAAATGTAGTATTAAATATGTTAGCATTAAACTCTTTATTTCCCAAGCTATTTTTGTGCACTTGCATTGTGTTTCTTTTTTGGGGGAATATTTTATTTTGTTTTTCAGAACTACAAATATAAATACATTAACAAACAGTATATAACCAAGGATTGACAGGGCAGGTCGACAAGACATCAAAAATCAAATAGACTCTGTGCACACTGAAAACACAAAAGTAAAAATAATAATAAATCAAACTAAATAAATGAATGAGAGTTACATTACACCTCATTGTTTCACCTCAGGGGTCAAGCACAACCTCACTATAGGTGAGGAATAGACAGAGTTTTTTCTCCATTGTTAATTGGCAGTAAACACAAACACGTGCACACTTGGATTAAAATACAATGCCTGAATGTACAGAAACTCCACCAAAATTGGTGAGATGGACATGTTGTTTGTGCTCTGTTGGTCAATAGCATCATTACAAGGAGCCTGAGCTCAAGCTAATCTGGCCAATCTGCAGCCGAGTATGGATTTCACATCAAAAGGCGAATAAAAAGAGAGATCAGATTGTCAGCTTGTCTTTGTAATTCATCGTCCTTAACGTTAAACACTAAAAGTAATAACCGCTGCATAAAATAAAGCCCCAGCATTACCCTGGTGTTCTGAGACGTCAGCTATTGACCGTACATATATTGCTCCCTGGAGTCGAGTGCGCATCAATAAGCGGGCGAGCTTGGATTGATTTGTTGGTCGATGTGCTCCGGCTGCCGGCCGCTAGGTTAGTCCAGGGACTACTTGAGTTAACTGCCAGCCAGTGAGCTAATGGCTTCTGGGATTCACTTTGTGCTTCGTCTCTGAAGGTGCTGAAAGCTATCGTTTCACTGTACGTCACTTTTTATGGTTTTCTCCTGTCACATATTAAAGCCTCTTGTCATATTCTATATGAATTACTCTTCTTAAGAAGAAAAGGACCAACACCTGAATGGGAATCCTTATTGATCTATAGTTATCATTTATATTTTGACCTGATTATTTCATATATTGACACACTATCATACCCAATGTACTGGACGGCCCTGGTTGATGGCTGAGAGATCTCAATATGTTAAAACAGAGCCTTCTAGCGCTGCTGAAAATTAAAAATATATATTAATGCACACAGACACACTTGTATACAAATGACATTAAAAATAATGTGGTATTACTGCTTTGAACAAGCAGCACTCGGCTTTTAATCCCCTGATGTCGTCAATATGCTTCTGTGCTAAGTGCACTCTGTGTCTTTCCGTGTGGTGTTAGTTGAGGTTTCTGCACGCTCAATAGAAAAAGGATTGTCGGAGGCTGTGAGAACATTTTGCAGCTAAGGTGTGAAGATTTGTTATTTCTTTCACCGCTAAGTGATTTTTCGAACGTCTTCCTGAGCCGGCAAATGCTGAATTAGATACAGGAAGTCTGCACAGGGTGAGATGATGGCTGTTTGAGGAAGTGTAGAGAAGGAAACACAGATCAAGTGCCATTTTAAGATGACAAAAACATTCATATCCTGAACATGTTGGTCAGAAAACATACTTGATCTGCATTAAAGTTACATTTCATATGAAGCATATCTATGTTCACAGAATTAAGGCCTCTCTGTCGTCCTAAGGTCCCTTCAGTCTTTCCTCTTCTGTGCTTGTTAATTTGACAAAATGCTGATATATTGATTTGATATATTCCTTCTATCCCTATGTCTCTGCAGCTGAGATAGGAGACTACAGTGAAGCGGAGCACAGTTCTGGCTATCTGTCCGAATACTGCTTCATCCCCAACCCCCCACAAGACTTCCACAAAGAGGTCGCCAAACATCACCAGCAGCACAGGTACACTGACACACAACACACACACACACACACACACACACACAAATACAACTGTGATATCTGACGCATGCAACTGGACCTGAATATGAACTGGTGTGTTTATCTTCCTTAGCAGCAGAGCCACCATCATGTTTAATAATGTTTAAATGATTCTGGTTGTTGCATTTAATTAATTCTGACACCAGTGTACATCATAATGAGCCCTGTAGAAATCCTACAGTTTATGAGAGCTTGCACCTGCAGATCTGCACGAGCACAAACACTAAATGATCACGTGCTGCAGTCAATCTGACCTTTTCTCTGCCATTAGTGCATTTTATTTCTGATTTTAATATTCTTTGTCTCTCCACCTCCCTCCATGTGTCTCCATCTCTACCTACCCTGTCACCCCCGCTCTCTTTGCTCCCACACACATCGTCCCATCCCCTTCTGTCTTTGTGCTCCCTCTCCCCTCCTCTCAGCGGTCTATCTCCTGCCCAGTCAGAGTTTAATTATCTGAACACAGCACGCACGCTAGAGCTCTACGGGGTAGAGCTGCACTATGCAAGGGTAAGTCAGGTTTTATTTCATGTCTGCTGGTCTCTTCTGGTGTGTGTGTGTGTGTGTGTGTGTGTGTGTTTGTGTCTCTTAAAGAGAAATCTGTAAGTTTGTGCTTGTGTGCGTGTTTCTGTGTTGCAGTTTATCCAATGTGTGATGTGATTTTCTTAAAGGCAGAGCGTTCAGTTACACAAATCTGTGTATCTTTGAAATCTCTGCTCCCCCTCCCCCATCCAAACCCTGAGCAGTGCAAGCTAACCAAATCAATATCCACCTCCAACAACCGGGATTCAAATTGATATCATGGTGTCCCAAAATGTGAAAGGTTGTCCCTCCCCCACCTTCACATCGAGGTTGATACGACACTGTTTTCATTCCGCTAGCAACACATGGAGCCCAGCATCTCGGTGGTGTAAAAGGTTGGAGGTGATGTGTTTGATGCCCACACCCTGCAGAAATGCTGCAGGGTGGCATACAGCAGCCATTATAACAGACACATACAATAGCAACAGATATCATTTAGATTCATTCAACCAAGCTACTCAGAAAGTGGAGGAATCAGAGTTGAGGCTGGTTTTCCAACTTAGTCTGCTCATGATTTATATTAAGGCAAAACTCTTAAAAAGTCAAGTTTCATTTTCTTCTTCAAGCTGCCCCAGAAAAACATGTCAGGATTCAGTCATCATCAGTTTCACAAGCAGCACCAGTGGATATTCAACAGAATGACATTTCTGATTTACGTCATCAATCAGGACGAAAGTTTAAACATGTTGCACAACATATTGTTTACTATAGATGTTAAGTTCACACCGACCCCACCCTCCCTCACAGACTCTGATCCCCTGCAGATTCTTATTTGCGTCGTCTCTTGGTTTGTTTTCAGTAACCTCAGCATGTTTTGTAGCAGCGAGGAAGCCTATCCAGTTTTGGGTCTGTTGAACTCTCCCACTCTCTGTCTGTCCCGTTAGTCTCTACTACTGCCCCCCCCCCGCTGTCACCTTAACCAAACACACACACCCTCCTTAAAACACGGTGTTCCCCTTTCTGCAGGACCAGAGCAACACAGAGATTCTCATCGGGGTGATGTCCGCTGGCATCGTGATTTTCAAGAACAGGGTACGGATCAACTATTTCCCATGGTGAGTGACACACACCTCCAGAACATTACATTGCACGGGTTATTAAGTACCAGGGTCGGTATCACGTACATCTTGGAGTTCAAAGAGCGGTTACTTCCAGTTGTGTGGGAGTGAGAAAGCACGGAGCTGTTGATAGTGAGAGAATATTCTCACACAAATACCACATTTGTCACAGCTATGTTTTTCGGAGTTGGCTCGTAAACCAGGATTTAATTTCAGTGAGGCAGCTTGGTCAGGGTGGTCAGGGTGGAGTGAGATGCAGTGGTGATGGATTTAATAAATGTGTGATCACCGCCGTGGCAGCAGAGACCATGATGATGTCACTGAGGGTAGAGGAATGAAAAGGATGGAGTACTTCACCTTGTGGGACACTTCAGAAAAAACATTCCCCTCACGAGTTCCAGCTCAACAGGAACTTTCTTAGTGTGAGAGGAAGAGGGAGAGAGAGAGAGATTCCAACTGAACCAAAGTTTAACCAATATGTTTACAAGCAAGTAAAAAAAAACTTGTGTGAAATGTGGAAAAACAAAATGTGTGATCAGAAGTTCAGTTACACCTGCCAAGAGGAAACCTGGCATGAGAAACGGAGCATTGCTATAAAAAGGTGTTGTTTTCATTGATACTTTCAAACTTAAAGACACAGTCCCTTTGAGCAGCTCCATTTTTCAGAGGTGAATCTTTACCCTCTTGTGTTCTGTGGTTCGAGCTCAGAGGGCTCGCTCCTCTGGTGTTTCAGCCTCAGATAGATCTGCTTCTGAATGAAGCTGTGGATGTCCCTGTCACAAACCCTCCTCTGTGCCAATCAGCCTGCAGCCGGCTTCTCTTCAACTGCCTCCAGGAAACCTCTCTGCCGAGAACTGTGCTTCGTGATATTTTTTTCCTGACCTCTCAGGTTCTGATTATTGATCTGGCATTTGAATGTTTAAGCTTCATTTGATCGTTTGGAGAATTATGCATTTGATTAAGCAGATTTCTCGTGGAGCGGTGAGGTTGGATTCATGTTAAACGAGGTTTCCTGGAAATATCACAGGCATCAAATCTGCTTTTTCTTTTTACCTCTAATTCTCTTCTCTCATCATGTCTCTTGCTCTCGTTTTCTCTCAAAAGCATTGATTCTTGGAAATCGCCCATACTCTGCTGCTGCACTGTGGGAGGCTAAATGTTAATGGGTGCCTAGTAATACCCCTGTAACTCCGAAAGATAGATCCCTCATGTGGAGGCTTAACACACACACATAGACACACACACACACCGCACACACACACAACACAGCCCCCCCAACCAAATGGACATAGCAGCTGGTGTGTGTGGACATCAGTGTATGTCCGACAACAGTGAGATGTTTGTGCTAAGATTAGTTTGAGTGCACGTGTCTCTGTGCTCATGAAGGGTTTTACATCTTGAAGGATTTTGTCTTAATTGCAATGTGGGGTCCTAAGTCACAATCCCCCGGGACCTGAGGACCTTCCAGCGGGCGACAAAAAGACAAACTGTTAAATTTCAGGGTAAAGAATTTGGTGAGGACAAAGAGTGGGTTGAACCAAAAAAACAAACTACTTCAGCAAGTTAGCGTGTGTGCATATCCAAGCCGCTGAGCTTAATATAGAGAGCAACAGTGGTGTCCCCGGCAGCTGTCCTCTGGCGTGTGTGTGTGTGTGTGTGTGTGTGTGAGAGAGAGAGAGAGGGAGAGAGAGGCAGAATGGTAAAGTGTCTCTAAGCCCATGCACTCTGCTGTTATTCTTTCTGCCTTGTCTTCGGTCTTTTTCCAGCCTGCACTGTTTCTCCATGCTGTCTTCTGTCTTCCTGTCTTACCCCCTCTCTATTTTTGTCCATTGACCTGTAGGACAACGAAGGATCTGAATAGTAGGGAGGGGGGGGGGGGGAGTAGAAGAGTCCCAAAAGAGACATTTAGATTTGTTTGTCTCTTTCCTATTTCTGTTCAGAGCAGCCTGAAAAATAAGCCGCACTTAGATCTGATGACTCACACCCTGCCTAAGCATGTGTGCGACTGTGCGAGTGTTTGCAAGTGTGCATGTGTGTGTGTGTGTGAGTCAGTATGTAAAAAATATTTAGCGGGGAGCAATGAGTCGTAGCAGCACCGGAGCTCTTGACATGGATTATGTTTCTCTGCTGCTCATCAGCAGGCAGCGCGTGTGCAGTGTCTGACATTATGTCATTATGCTCCACACATGATAACACACTGAGAGATGAGAACACACACAGGCTTCCATGGAACACTGGGACACTCCGGTGCTCTTACCCGCTCCCTCCAGCGATGGAGGGAGGAAGGGGTCAGAGGTTAAATGAACAGTTGCCATGTGACACGTGGGTCAGCTCGCTTGAAGAACTGCTGATTCATTCAGAAGTCTGCTGTTCACGTCTGGTCATAGATTCCAGAAGGAGATGTCTTGGGGCTTGTATCTACATCTCCAGTTAGGAATGTGTCATCTCATATGTATATTCTGATGCACGGTGGACTGGAGCGAGTGTGACTGGGATTTAATTTGTTAATGACAAAATCAAACAGAAAATATTGTATTTAATGTTTTAACCTTTCAAAGAAAGTGGATGTGCCTGAGGGTCAGTCATTACAAGTTCATGCTGTGCAGCCGAAAATTGCTCACACTCTCCAAGAACCTTCATTTACATATCACTTTTAATTCAGAAGTTTTTAAAGTTATTAAATGTGCCTCATTTGGACCCAGTGCTTATAATCGTCCAAATCTCTAAAATGTTTCCCCAGGGTTCAAGTTAAGTTTAGTGTTCTCAATAATGTCTGTTTCTGCTTGTTTTACACAGACAGCCAATCAGAGCTTTACAGGCAAAAAATGTTTCCTCCTGCATCGCCATGTATAGTCATTTTCTGTAAAATGATTTTAGCCGTCATACAAATAGAATATATTTGCATATATAATAGTCGAAGGTTTAAAATAAGAGCAATTAATGAAACTAGACACTGCTCGACTTTATCACATCTGCACATTGTGACTTGTTGACATTAACACTAGATATTTACATTTATCTTAGTGTAAAGATTGAGCATCTGTCTCCTTACAGATGTTGTGCTCACCAACTGTGAAAACACCAACTTTCTTTTTCCCTTTTCCTGCTTCCCAGGTTGAAAATAGTGAAAATCTCCTTCAAGTGCAAACAGTTCTTCGTCCAGCTGAGAAGAGAGGCGGTAGGTGTACATACACACAAACACACACACACACACACACACATTGTTGTTATCAGTGTAGTCTGACTATGTATTTAAATGTGTGCATATACAGGAGACATTAGTTTTGTGTGTGTGTGTGTATAATGAGTGTTAGATTAACCCCCTGCTGTCCGTGTCCTGGTTGACTTTGCCTTAATCCCACACTCCCATGCTGAATTTTGTGAGTTGTTGTTCATTGTCCCATCTGTTTGTCCCCGGACACAGACCGAGACCCGTGAGACGCTGCTGGGTTTCAACATGGTCAACTACCGGGCCTGTAAGAACCTGTGGAAGGCCTGCGTGGAGCACCACACGTTCTTCAGGCTGGAGCGGCCCATCCCGCCACAGAAGAACTTCTTCGCTCACTACTTCACGCTGGGCTCAAAGTTCAGATACTGGTGAGGAAAAGACGACGCGTGATTTACACTCACAGGGGAAGATGGAGATGATTGACAAAGCATAGACAGAAGCTCACAGAAGATTTGCATTGATATTCATGGGCAACTTGTGTGTGTTTACCCGTCGCTCCAAGCATCAGTCCCACTCCCAGTAAACACCAACGAAAGCACATGTTTTTACCACTTGTGAAGATAATGCACTTGTTTCATTCAGGCTGAGACACTGGGAGTAGTGGGAGCCTCTCGTGCTGCCAGGCCTCAGAAAAGCATAGTTTTAATTATTCAAGGTTTACCTCCAAAAAGGAAGAAGCACCTTGTTTGTGTCTTTGCATGAATCGTTTCTTTGTGTATGGACTAGCATCCTGTGCAATTAATTCACAGACACACAAACACGCTGCGGTTTCAAATTAAAACAATACTTTTATTTGATACACAGTACGTGGGAACAGGGACTGAGGGCATAGAATTATACAGCCTTTACCACCTTGCTGGATTATGACGTCGCCTTGTGACATCTTTGTTTCACTCGGTCGGCAGCGCATTATTTTAAAATCCTTTCTCCATGAAATATGAGGGCGAGAGGAACTGAACCTCTGATGTCTTGTGATGTATTATTAACCAGCAGCACTGCAACATGAATGAGCCGGGCTCTGATGTTGGCCCTTACTCTGTGTGTGTGTAGTTGTGTGAGTGTGAGAGACATTGACGGACATTTGAAGTGTGAATTTTGTGTTGGTAACAGTGTATCATGGTGTTTGTGTCCCCGGTCTGTGCTCAACTCAGTGTTGGTTGTTCATTTTATGGCCCAATTCTACACAGAGATTTGAGGAAGTGTTTTGTTTCCATGTGGCATCATTATTGCAGAAGAATCTGGATTTTCACCCTGGTTAGATATTTTTTTATTTATTTTTTTGTTTAGTCCACTGACTTGTTTTTGTTGTTTGTGTCTGTAGCGGGCGGACAGAGGTGCAGTCTGTGCAGTATGGGAAGGACAAGGGCATCAAGGACAGAGTATTTGCCAGGTAAGGGACATGTTTTCTTGATTAGTTTAATCCAGACATTACAAGACTCTGAGGGGGAGATCAAATCCACATTAAATTGAATGTATCATCAGTGCTAGGAAAGTTACGACATTGCTCATTGAAATACTTAACTTTACAAGTTACTAAGCAGCATTACATTACTCGCAACTTTGACAGATTGGGTTTAAACTTTAATCTCATGTTGCATCTTCTCTTTTTAATTTGTACAACTGTAGATAAAGACATTGAGGTTCACACACTACTTTACTCACCATCAGAAGCACAGTTACACACCATCCATCTTTATATATCCAGCCAACAACACACAAGATTTACACAAAAAAAATTTGGAAACCTTATTTTAGCAGCTAAGGCCCCCCCCCCCTGCCTCTTCATCCTCAAAACACCAAAAACTGATCGCTAATCATTTGTACTAATATTGGCCACAAATGAATTAATGTCTTGGTTGGAGTAGGTCTCCCAGCAAGCCACTGTCCAGAAGGTTGGTGGGCGGAATGGACTGGGAGTCGGTCAGCAGGAACAGCCTATCAGATGAGAGACTGGAAACCCAGAGCCTGCCCACTCGCTCGCCGCCTGGGACGCCCAATCAGTGAGTCCAAGCTGCAGGCTTCATACCGGGCTGAGGTTCAGTTCAGCCTCACTGCAGAAGATTGGCAGTGGAAATGTGAATTAAGTCTTTTTAAATTACAGTTTTAACAGCAAATGTTTATCTGTCCGAAATAGAGATGTATTCTTTCAGTTGAAAACTGAAGTGAATTGTAGTTTTAAAGTAACGAATACAGATCAAAGTGTTTATTAATGTTGCTAAAAAAATAAATCTAAGAAATGTGTCTGGTCCTCAGAATGCTGGATGCTGCAGAACGGTTATATCTGCAGTCCTTTAACATGATGTGTCCTCGCGTGTCTTTGACAGAAACTCACTGTTTGTCCAAGATGGCACTCGGTTACGCCCCTCGTCTGTCGGACACCTGGTGGACCACGTGATTCACGCCTCACCCAGCCTGCCGGTCTTCTCCTGTAATCACAAGTCGGCGTCGTCCACGCAGGCCAACAGCATCAGCCTGGACTCCACACCGTAAGTCTCCCCGCGGCCGGATGGTTGATGAAATTCAGATGTATATTTGTTTTTTGATGCACATCACGCCCACTTTCTTTATAGTTGTTTTTCTTTGGGGATAGAATCAACCTCTAAGGCGGTTGCAGAGCAGCCGATTTCACTCTTAATTCACTGCCTCATAAATAAAGCACCCCTCAAAAAACAGCCGCCCTTTAATTTTGAAGTTAAATTTTTACTCATCAGTGTTAGTGCCACTCTGTCTGAGCCCATTGCTGAGTTGACTGCTTTTTAAATGTCTGTCTGTGTCTGTGGCTTCTCCCAAAAGTTTACACCCTCTCCCAGTGTCACTTAGGCCGCCCCATTGGAAAGAAGAAGCCTTTGAAAAACAGCCTGTAAAATGTGTTTATGGCGGGTAGCAGGGCGGAGAGCTTGTTCTGTACAGCAATGCTTTCCTTATTGTGCTCACACACTATTAAACGTGTGGTGGATTCCTTCAACTAATGAAGTTCCACGCTGATGTTTCAGATCCTAAAAATTACAAAAGTAGAAAAGAATCTTGGGATTTTAGCTGGCGTTTAGTTAAAGGAAAGAAAAGGGGGGGGGGGGGGGGAGTTCAGCTTAAAGTGAGCTGTGGATCTATAACGCACACACGCTGAGGGTCTGGACTGGTCTGTACTTGTGTATGGCATGCATCGTCTGTTGACACAGAAGGTGTGTGTGTGTGTGTGTGTGTGTGTGTGTGTGTGTGTGTGTGTGTGTGTGTGTGTGTGTGTGTGTGTGTGTGTGTGTGTGTGTGTGTGTGTGTGTGTGTGTGTGTGTGTGTGTGTGTGTGTGTGTGTGTGTGTGTGTGTGTGTGTGTGTGTGTGTGTGTGTGTGTGTGTGTGCTTGTTTTTGTTACCTCTTCAGGACCTTTTCTAACATAAACTCAGATCTTGTCAGGACCAGTAGAGCTCATTGGGTATAAAGCCCAGTCCCTATATGAGGCAAAACATAACTTCTGAGTTCCTTGTTGAGTTTATGGTTGAGATGTGAACTGTTAGGTTGAGGTTAGGGTTAGACATGTTTTGGGCATGGTTAAAGGAAGGGATAAGGTTTTAGTTAGTCTGTCTGAAAGGAATGGAATATATTTTATATTTGGATTTGTGTTAGAGAGAGTTGGAATACCACTCAGTTGGAAATCAGAGTGATTAAGTAACATGATAGTGGTAGTTCAATTGCCTACACACACATACAAACACACACAGACATCCAAATGCCAAGTTGTTAGCTCATCAGTTTGTTACAGAGCCAAAAGATGAACTCTCGTTATCCGTGCATGTTTTTTTTTCATATGCTTGATTTGGTTTATTCATCATCACAGTCAGTTATTTTCAAAACAACATATTTTATGATTAATAGTTCTATTTTACAAATTACATCCATTTCCAAGTCAGGTTGAGGACTTTCACTTCCAGGGAAACTACGAAACCAAATATTAGCCTGGTTGATTTTCAGCCTTTTTCAGAAACGTTTCTGTCAAACGCCTTTTTAAAAACCTCCTCTTCATAAAGACACTTTATTATCTTAGTATATCATCGACAAGCAGATTAACCCACAACTGCATTCAGCTTGAAACACTAAATATTTTCACCACGATATGTACTCAAGCTGTTTCCATGATGTTTGACTTTCCGTAAATGGGATTCATTTGGACAAGTACTGTTCATCACACAGAGGGACTCGGTTAAAATGAACGTTTCACTTTCTGTTGATTGGAATAGTTTATTCTTTATCTGGGCCCTGAACATCACTGGGACGATAACAGAAATCCTTCAGAGACTCAGATCTGTGGGTGGACTGGCCTTTCCTAATCTCAGATACTAGTACTTGGCTGTAGAAATTCAGAAGATTGTTTACTGGTTGCCATTTCGAAAAGGGGATTATTGTCCATTGAAAAAAAAAAAAAAATCACGTTATTATAATCATCTCTCTTGATTTTGTTTGCTCCAGTTATCTAGAGCCCCATTGTGATGTCTCAATCAAGATTCCATTTTGGTTTTGGCGAGCGATCCATTCTAAATCTTCCGTGTTATAATTATCTCTTTCCCCCACGTACATTAGATTCAGTGAGTCCCTGATTTTAAAGATTCATGAACCATGATGTATTTTTCATCATATATTTTCAGGTCAATCACTTAGTTCCTGCAACATTTTCCTCCAGTTTAAAACTGCATTAGAATCAGCCACGTGTCCCACATAACCCGGCAGACTCTATAATGTTCTGGTTTTAGATGCGTGGAGGGAAAATGATCCGTTAAGAGAACCACTGCATATTACATCTCACAGACTGAAATGTACAATTATACAAAGCACTGTAGCACATATACTATGTTATGATAAATTACTGTGTTTGCTCTAGTCAAACCCGTTTCTCTGTATAGAATCATTCAAGTAAAAAAAAAAATTGGCGTGTGCACTGGAAATGTTATCACCTCTGCCAAGTAGGTTAATAGTCAATCTATGGAAAGATAGAACATGGGTGAAGAAGACAGAACCTATTAAATCTTGATGTGCATCTAGGAATTTATTTGTTTAGAACATTGCGAGATTTTACGCTCTCGATGTATTTACCAGAAAAAAGGGATATTTAAGGATTTACAATCAAAGTTTGTCATATAAAACAGGCTTTGATTATGTTTGTGTGGACAAAGTTTGAATCTCCTTACTCCAGGGTCTTGGCTAAGCAGTGGTCAGGTATGAAGATCCTTTCATATCCGTTTCACTCGTCTGTGTCGTGATGAGGAAAGTGAGGATGTGCAGTCGTTGCTGAGGCCCGCTGCGCTCGGCCCCCCCGCTGAGAGCCTGACCTGGTTTTGACCCATAACAAATGTTAGTTTATGTGTGTGTGTGTGTGTGTGTAGTTAAGACACAAAGTGGCACCAGCAGCAGCAGCCACAACATAGGCAATGCTCTTTGACTGGTGATCCCAGCCCTAAGGAGTGCCTGTACACACACACACACACACACACACACACACACACACACACACACACACACACACACACAGAAGGGGAGAGAGATGCAGACATGGAGTGAAATGATGGGCTTTTACCCCCCCCCCAGAGAGTGGGAGCCATGATGCTGCTGAAAGCATTACCTGACTGACTGTGTGGTTCCACCTTCCTCACTGACTGCCTTTTATTGTCTGGATGATGGCGGGGGATGTTGTCCTTCCTTTTATTGAGGTTAATGCATTGTGACTAACACAGCGCTATTAAGCCTCTCTTTCTCTTGCAATCTCTTACTCCCCTTTATCTGTTTTTCTCTTTGCGTCTCCGTCTCCCTCTGTGAAGCCCACCTCTTTAACAAACAGGGAGGCCTTCAGCTCCGTTAGTCATGTCTGGATCTGTACCTGTGGGTTTGTGGCATCTGGTGTGGACCATCTTTAAAATATCCCTACATCTATTTGTATAAGTTGCAAGTGCTATGGTGGGATCTGTAGAGGTTAAGAAACATATCAACACATCCAGAGCCTGTTGTTCTATAGTCAGATTATTTGGTCAAAGAAGCTGTTATTTCGATCGCTTTTCTTTATATTGTTTAATTCCTCTGAGGCTGACTGTGTTTCCTTCTGCCTCGGTCAGGTCTCCGGAGGGGCTAGACGGTCTGCCTCCAGCTCTGCCTCCCAAGCAGCTGAGCAGGAAGACCTTGAGCCAGATCATCCAGGCCCACTCTCAACAGAGCCTCCTGGACAACCACCTCAACGAGATGTACGACGTCCCCGTCAACGCTGACAAGACAACGGTCAGTGTAGCAGCACGAGACACCAACACTGATTAAATCAGGGAAGATATCCATTCTCACATATTTGAAGGAAGATATAATGAAGACACACATTAACCGTACAGTCAGGACACAGTAGCTGTCGTCCCCCCCCTCTCATAGCCAGCAGACAAACCCATACAAACATAAAGTCACTGGGAAATTTGGCTCTGCATTCATCATATGGCCATAACCATAACTCCAATCAAAGATTTATTTTGTCTGCAGGATATAAAGTTATATAGTTTATTTTTTGGTAAAACAGTTTAAACTCAAATTCAATTCAAAACAACTTAATTTGTCCCCAGAGGGCCAATTCATTTAACTGCCGGCTTTAACTATTAACTTGTTTTTTGGTCTGCCCACTAGTGGTCATGAATACATAATTGAATCTCTCAATATTAAGTTGTGAATGTTTAATCGAGAACATTCCAACTGAAAGCTCAGCTATAACCACCGCTGAGGAGGAGGAGGATGATATGGAAGAACCAAGGATGTGAATTTGACGTGTTTGTCTGTGTTCAGCTGAATGGAGTCGTCCCTCATGATAATTTGGTCCTAATCAAGATGAGACCCGATGAGCACGGACGATTCGGCTTCAATGTGAAGGTGAGAGCTGCGGTGTGACGCTTCCTTTGCCCCTTGGCACAAATCATCTCCATCATCCACGCTCCTTATCTGACTTGGTTCTTGTCTCTGAGTGGAAGGGTCGGTTGTGCTGTTAACATGTGTGTCTGTTTCTCCAGGGTGGAGCTGACCAGAAGATGCCTATCATCGTGTCGAGAGTAGCTCCGGGAACACCAGTAAGTCAACAAGCACCTCACATGAGTCATGAGTCAGAAGATGAGTAAATACAGTTCCTCTCCTACTCTTTATTCTCTCTGACATGTTGAGTAACAGAAAATACAGCATCACGAGGAACCTCAGCTTTAGCCTTTTTGAATCTGAAAACATTTGCTCTTTCATTAAATACATTTTACATTACGCAAAGATGTGTCACTTTCATCGATCTCACCTCCATTTGTGTCTTCCCTTCCTCTTCCACCTGTCGTCCCTCTTCCAGGCGGACCTCTGTGTGCCCCGCCTCAACGAGGGCGACCAGGTGGTCCTGATCAACGGGCGGGACATCTCCGACCACACCCACGACCAGGTGGTCATGTTCATCAAGGCCAGCTGTGAGAGCCACTCTGGGGAGCTCATCCTATTGGTCAGACCAAACTGTGAGTTGATCCCATTGGTTGGGTCTGCTGTGGACTGTTGTAACGCTGCCGTCAAATGGAAAGTCTCAGATGAACATCACAACATCATTACACAACTGCATTAACTCGTACATGAACAACATCAGAGTTCTCTCAAAGCTCAGAGTTCACGAGTTGCAACGTGTTTGCTGACAATCTGAGAAATAGCAGTTTTTGTTATTTTCGTTTAATGGTTTCATAAGTTGATATATAAATAAATATAGCTACCAGATGTAGATATTCAGTCACAACTCATTTCTATGAAAAAGCTAGTTTCTTTGGCGCAACCTGTTTTTTAATTTAGCCATGCATGAATCTCCACTTAGTAAATATCGGGCTAACGTACAGACAGCCGCTGCAGCTTCACGTCTGATCACAAGCTTTGCCTCTGCTCCTGCTTTTCCCCTCGGGCGACTCACTCTCACTTGTAGATTGCAAGTGAGATTTATGAATTTGTACGCGTTGCTTTCTGTATATTTCAGCTCTATATGTGTGTGTGTGTGCACCGTGTAGGAAGAGGGCTGTGAAGCATTAGCAGAGCAGAGAGGGAGAGCTTTTTAAGATGATGAAACATGGAAATTCTTGGTATTTTAAGTGGGTCAAAGAGGGATTTGTGCATTTTATCCTGTATTACATCAAAGCTGATATAAGATGGCGTCAATGTAAGGAGCGCCAGAGAATTCACAGGGTTTGATTTGTCCGTTATTAGCTCACATTGGTTAGGGTTAGGCAATGACATATTGTGGTGTTGCAGTGTGTTGGCTTTTTTTCATTTTTAAATACTTAAAGATAAATAAGTCCCCTGAGGCCTCCAGTCGCACAAAGAGCCACGTGTGTGTAATCTGTGACACATGTCCTCCCCTGTCCCGTGCAGCCATCTATGACGTGGTGGAGGAGAAGGCGGATTCGGAGCCAGATTTCCAGTACATCCCTGAGAAGACCCCTCAGGACCCCACCCAGCTCGACCAGCATGCTCTGAGGGACTCCATGGTAGCACTGAAGGACGGCCTGAGCGGTGGAGCCATACTGGCCCAGTTTGATGTGAGGAGAATGACACAGAGATAAATTCACACTCACTCAGACGCACACACACGTTAGTGGAGGTGCAGGTTGGACTTTTTGATTGATTGCTGGTGGATTACTTCAAGTACTTTACTCTCTTCCTCCACATCCCCCCAAAAAACCCTCCCGTCTGTTATCACTATCACTCGACAGCTTCCTGTTTAACTGTGCTATTAGCAGAGAGGAATGTTAAATACAAACACACACACACACACACACACACACATGTCTAAATGGTCAGTGCATACTTTACTTCATACACATGAAAACTTGAATATCGCACAAGTAAATTGTAGAAAAATCCATTCCATCACCGAAGATGGTCTGTATTCTTAATAATAGTTTTTTTTTTTCATGCCACAACTATGATACTATAATATAAATCTGTATTTTGTTTCACTTACAGCAACTGTACAGGAAGAGGCCGGGGATGACAATGCTGTGTGCCAAATTACCTCAGAACGTTTCCAAAAACCGCTACAGAGACATCTCTCCTTGTACGTGACTACACACATTTATTTGTGTTGCGTTGTGTGTTTAAAGTGTACCAATGTTAACCGCTCAACCGCCCTTCTCAACTTCTCCCCTCTTCACCCCTCTTCTCTCCTGTCAGACGATGCCACCCGGGTCATTCTGAAAAACGCAGATGACTACATCAATGCAAATTACATCAATGTGAGTTTGGTTTCCTCCTCACTTCTCTCTTTCATCGTTTCATCGGTGCCTCTGCGATTTGCTCGTTGGAGACGTGGTGGGTGGGTGGTCTGTTTTGCCAACCATCCGAACACATGTTAATACACTCGTGGGCTTTTTACTGGTGAATGAATTAGCCACAGTAGGAGTATGAGCAACGTGACATTGTACTTTAATGTTTTTCTCTGCTTTAGAGTAATCTAGATGCTCGTCTTTTTAAGAACAGCAACCTGTGGATGTTGATTGGAAATAATTATATGAAAAAAGAAAATTGATTTAATTTTTTAATTTCTATTCGCTGTGCATGTGAAGATCTGAGGTATTAGTTGTAGAAACTGGTGGTATTGATGAAAGTTGAAACTCAATCTGATGGTTTTCGTTTCTTGAACTTATCCACAAGATGAAAACTCACCTGATTCAATTTTTTATGCTAACAAAAAGTGTAATTGAACATTTACTATCATCTAAATTTCCCATCAGCCTGTTAATGGCTTATATTAATGGATGAATTTAAACAGGAGATGAACTGCTGTTAACTTACCTTCAGAGTTCTGAAGTTGTAAAGAGAATTTTCAGCCAACTTTTTAATGCATTTATTAAAAAAAGGAAGGTAATTGAGCTCCCTGCACTGATGAGAGCACTCAAATCCCATATTATGAATAGAACAGAAGAAGAAGCTGTAAAGTGAGATCCTTGCGATGTGCTACCTCAGTGTCCTGATCTCTGTGACTCTCTTCGGCAGATGGAGATTCCAGCCTCCAGTTTGATAAACCGCTACATAGCATGCCAGGGCCCACTGCCCAACACCTGCCCTGACTTCTGGCAAATGACCTGGGAACAAGGCTCATCCATGGTGGTCATGCTGACTACGCAGGTCGAGAGGGGACGGGTACGTTGACATTTTCTTCCAACACAGGACTGGAAACCATGTATGGACGGCAGCGTGTCATTTCTAATGATACAAACACCTTTTATTGAACACCTTATATATATACGGTGAATTCTGTGTGCACATAGAGGACGAAGTCTGAGCAGCACATCAGCAAGGCAACACTCTGTGTCTGATGCGTTCAGGCATTGAATTAAGTTGTAGGTCATCCTAGTTTTTATGCAGGGCTCAGAGCCCATTATACAATCACTGTATTACACAAATGCAATGCAGAAAAAAAGACTGAGTTTTGAAAAATTCGCTTTCGGTGGTGCATGCAGGTTTATGGCGCAAGTTAAAACGTGTTTGGCGGTGTGTGTAGGATGGATTGATTTTTTTAAAAGACAAAAGAAACTTTTAAATGAAGCTCTCCTGATGGAAACCAGGCTTTTATCTCAATATATGGAAATCCGTTGTTCTGAACCTGAGTGAAGCTGTTTGGTGTCATAACAATGCAAACAAAGCGTAATCCAGCCACAAAGTTAAGGAAACATTGGATTAAAGACTCAAGAATCGAGATTCTAAACTTGATTGTCCAGTGATTTTTCATTTGTTAATGGTACAAAGAAGATCCCAATACAATTTCTCCTCTCTTGCGATAGAAGAGCATAAGGGGGATAAAACATTTCTAAACCACTCATCCGTAGACAAAAGGATCCTCAACCTTTGGATCTAACATATTTTATTCATTTTAATGTGAATTTTCAAATAAAATAATAATGTTTAGACTGGCTGGACTGAATATTTAAAAATGTTACATAGAAATCATGGGTTGAGTGACAAGACATTTGAGGTTTTGTGTGACTCCAGATACACTGAAGACATTGACCATGCTTTAAACGTGAGTATTAAATATAATAGGTGGTTAAGTGACCTGAGTGAAGAGATGTCATTCTGGAGTAAAGAGAATAACAGTGGTGACTGACTTAATGAAATGCTGAGTTCTAAACGTAATGACTCTGTGTTTAAAGGTAAAGTGTCATCAGTACTGGCCCAACCCCGACAGCACCACCACCTACGGAAACTTCACAGTCACGTGTCACAACGAGGAGGGCAACTCCGCCTTCCTGGTCCGAGAGATGACTCTTACCAACACGGAGGTAATCACAAACACACAAACACACACAGTCACCTGCGTCTACAATCATAATATCCGGGGGGAGGGAAGAAGGGGAGAAAGACGAGGGGAGGAGCAGAGGAGGGAGGAGGAGGCAGTGATTGGGCGACCAGGGCAGGTTAGGACAGGAAAGAGAAGGAGCCGGGGTCCAATCACACGAGAGGCACGGGGGAGTCTCGGGGGAAAGGATGAGCCGCCGAGGGCCCCCTGGAGGAGGTGTGTTGCCATAGTGAGCGATGTGGGCTGTTCTTTTTCTGGCTCCCGCTGCTCACATGCGGGCCACGTACTGGGATCCGGGTTGCCAAGACAACCCAACCAACCCAGTCAGTCAGTCACACACCGCTGAGATGCAGCCGGGAAAGTGCAAGAGAAACACAACAGAGAGTGGGACAGGGATAGTTGTGAAAGGCAGAAAAGGCAGAGTGTGTGTTTGATGCTCTCAGTCGTTCTTTCATGTTGTTCCCTCGACACTGACGGCGCATACATTTGTTTTTGGGGATTACAAACAGCTAAATTCATCTTTGTGTGTCAGTTTGTACATCTAAAAAATACCAGCTCGTTATAAATGAACATACACAACAGTATGAAGTGTTGGTGCTGCTGCCTCATGATGTGCGTCCTGTGTTTCCTCATTACGTCCCCGCGTGTTGCCCTTGCATCCCGACCTTTTGAGTTTACGACTATTTGACGAGCCAATTAGCATTCTCCTCTGCCTGTGAGCGTTGCTATGGAGATAGATGTGTTGCCATGGCGATGCAGCACGGCAGTATATTAAAGAGGGGGAACTTTGGTCAGAAGTTGTGTGTGTGTGTGTGTGTGTGTTTGTGTGTTCACAGCATGTTGTTCCTATTTGGTTTAAATATCGTCAAAACCCCTTTTTCTCAGTTGTTCTACATCTTGTCAGATTTCTTCTTCTCTTATTTTGGATTGAACACAAGAGGAAGTGTGCCTCGTCTTTATTCCCTGAAATATTAATATATCAGTTTCTGGGGTTTCCTGAAATGGGAAGCAGGGACGTGAATCACCAAGTGGTCCAGCAGCGTGGAAAGAATAAAGTCACTGTTTGTTATTCACACAACCGGTTTTATAACGTGGTCAAAGGCCATAATCACACAAACAAGGTGCCGTGCCGCCTCCTCCCTGAGAAACGGAGCTCAATGAAACAAGCCGGGAGGTCGCCCACGTGAAATACAGTGTTAGAACAGTCAACTCCCTCATATGATTAGGTCTTGACTGAGGCAGCAGAATATCCTCAGTTTGTTTTCGAGGCCTTGGATTGTTGAGGTGAGGGGTGATGGGTGGGTGGAGCCTTCAGGAGGCAGGAGGCAACGTGTACAGCTGTGGAGAAACACCTGGTTCTGTTTATCCACCTCGGCCCTTATCGCCAGCAGCTCTCAAATCTCATCGACATTATCTTCGGTGTCTTCTGTCTGACTCCTGTTTTTCATCCTGGGATATTTGAATTCTTAGTTTTTTTGTTTTGCATCTGTTGCGTGTGAGAAACGTTGTCAACACGCCCACTTGCTCGTTCCTGATAACCCAAGCAGCTGACTTGAAACTTCACGTTGTCACTTACAACACCTCTGGATGACTTCAGGATATTATCCAGAGTTCAGTGTGGTTAAGCAACTTGAGCTAGAAGTGCATGAAAATGAAAATTGAAGTCTTTGGATTTCTCCGTCTGTGTGTGTGTGAGCAGAGCGAGGAGGAGAGGGAGCTGACTCAGATCCAGTACCTGGCCTGGCCTGACCACGGCGTCCCCGATGATTCCACTGACTTCCTGGACTTCGTGTCGCTGGTGCGGACTAAACGTGCTGGACAGGACCAGCCCATGGTCGTGCACTGCAGGTACAGTGAAGTCCTTCTGTCCATTAGGTTATTAGATACAACACAAAGAAACTCAGATTCTCTTCCTCCGCAATCTCTCACTAAGTTCCAACTAAACTTCCATTTCTGTCCCAGTGCTGGAATCGGTCGGACGGGGGTTCTCATCACCATGGAGACGGCATTGTGTCTAATGGAGTGCGGTCAACCAGTGTACCCAGTAGACATCGTCAGGACTATGAGAGACCAGAGGGCCATGATGATACAAACACCGGTATGTAGACACAACTGTTTGTGTGTCCGGCTGCTCTCAGTCACACTTCACACACACCGGCTTCACATCATCTCTCGTTCTCTCTCTCTCTTTCGACAGAGTCAGTACCGCTTTGTGTGCGAGGCCATCCTGAAGGTCTACGAGGAAGGTCTGGTCAAACCACTCATGACCGCCGTCTACCTGCAGAGAGAGAGGGTGACTGACGAGAGGGGGGGGGAGCAGCAGAGAGCGGCGGAGGAGATGGACGAGACGGCGGCGACGGAGGAGGACGAGGCGGCCGGGGTGGAGCTGCTGGAGGGAGAGCTGGACGAAGAGGACGACGATGACGAGGAGGTGGAGGTGCTGGACGTGGGTGAAGTGACAGAGGATGGGGAGGAGGAGGAGGAGGAGGAAGAGGAGGAGGAATTGGAGGAGCCGAGCGTTGCGAGCGCCACCAGCGTGACCAGCGAGACCAGCGCGAACCCTGACGCCTATCCTGCTAACCTGTGACGTTCTGACCTCCAGGGGGCGCCAGGGGGTCACCAGGCGTGCAGGTGGTCGGAGTGGAGAACAAAAAGCACTGTTGCACTTTATGCTGATTTAAAATGAACAACAACAACAACAAAAAAAAGGACAAACAAACAAAACGTGAAAATCATGGACATGTTAGAATTTTTAAAAAAAGAAATCCAGCTGTGTTGACTAGGTACCATTAGGGAATATTGTCTGTTCAGGGTATGGAAAAAAAAAAGTAAACAAAGAACGAGAAGGTAAAAGTACGATAGAGTAAAATGTGGACGGGGAGTTGCTGTAGTGCCATAAGTATGAAGGGGAAGGGCCGCCCCCCCCCCATGGATGGAAGCCCCCCCCCCCCTGCCCGTTTCTCCTCTTTCATTTGTTCCTCAAGGGTCGCCCTGTCCCCTTCTCAGCGAGTCTGCCAGACGGACCTGCCTTTTTTTTTTAGTGTCCTTTTAGCTGATGAAGAGATATACCTTATCTTTTGTTCTTCAGAAAGAGTATTTATTGTGTTTTAGTTTGTGTCAAACCCTGTCCACTGAACAAAAAAAGTTGTATGTTTTGTTTGTACGAGTCTACGGCTTCACGCTTTTTCCTGATTAAATCTTAGGTAGTAAAGTGATTCCTCTTCTTCTAACTACTTTATTTTTACTTTTTTTGTGGAGAAAAAACAACAGTGATTTAATTTATTGTACTATTGTTTTTTTTTTAAGCTTTCTCTGTTCTTAGTTTCGGACGGACCTCGTTTCTCACCTCTCGTGGGGCCGAGTCAGATCCCTGGTTCGCTTTGTGCTGTGTTTCGAGCGGACTGCCTCGCGTGTGCTCTGAAGTGGCCGGTGTTTGATGCGGTGAGGAGTAGAGCTGGTTTACAATCCTCAGGGCCCGTGTCTCCTGGGTGCCTCTGAGCCGGACATCTTTCAAATTTTGAGCATCGATTGTTTACTTCATGATATCTAAGATTGAACCTCTTTGGTGTTAACACAAGATGGTGTCTCCCAGAGAGAGAGGCCCCAGCAGACACGTGGTCGCACTGAGATACAATCTAAGCTATTTTCCTGATTAAGCTAAGAAACGATGCTGAGGTCAGTTCTTTCTTCAAAATCCATCCCCAGAGTTTTCTTGGTGGAGCTGACAGGGAACTGATCTCAACCTTTTGTGTGGCAGAACCTGAAACCTTAGCGGCTCCCTCCATTGGCCTCCCCTTCCTTTTTTTATTTTTCCACATTCAGAAACCATGACTTTTGAAACCTGTAGAGCGGAGCAAACCCACAGACCTGCTCCCGCTGATGACTCACTGCTCTCTACGAGCCATTGTCATTAAACCCAGTGAGACTAACTATTTGTTTAATGTCCCAATGGAGTACAGTTTTTTGCTAGGCTCCACTGGGGGGGGGGGGGGGGGGTGAGGTCAACGTGGCGGAGCTCACAACCGAATCTGATCTCAACGTTTGTGTGTGTGTGTGTGTGTGTGTGCCACGGAACAGTGGACGGTTCAAAGAAGCAGCACAAACGGATCAGTTACCCAGTACTTTGATTTTAAATACTGATCTTTCACAGTGGTACTTCATCAGTTTCAAGGTACATGTTGTTTTTAGACGAACGACGTGTTATGATTGATAAGTGACGACTTGTATTTCTAATTCACAGAACCCAGCATCCAGTTGCTCGTTGAGTCTTTTTCTTAATCGTCTTAGGACGGGTTGAGCTGTCAATGTGTTTTAACGAGATGGATTGGAGTTTGAGCCTCTTGATAACTGGAGATATTTTTTCTTATCCACTGCTTCAGTTCCTGCTGTCATTGGCTCCTACAATGGACTCTGCTGGAAAAACCTACTGCTGTGTGAGTGTGCGCGTGTGTGTGTGTGTGTGTGTGTGTGCGTGTGAGTGCGTATTCAACCTCTCCCTCTCTTTCTCTGCCATTCATGAAATATAGTTTATCCGCTGTCTGGTCTACGCCTGCTTGTTCGTTAACTGGAATGAAAGGTTGTGCCATAAAGCCATAAACCTAAACTAAACCTGATCTCAAGTTTTTTAAGAGCCTCGGCGAAGAGTCATATCTTGTTTGAGCCTAAATTTCAAAACTGTGCTCGTACCTCCCCCCCTTTTTAAACCAGCTGAGTCCTGCTTCTGCCACAAGTCGAGGTGGGAACAAGAGCATCTAAAGCTGCTTTCCCTCTATTTTCAAAAAGAATCCTCTCCTGTATTGCGACACTCTCCAAAAAACAAAAACTCCCCCTCGGTCAACATCAGTCATTTTTGCACAGCCCACTCAACATCCACGGTCCATTCTTCTCATTGTGTACCGTCCCCCCCCCCCCACGCCCCCCAGATGCCACTCTCTCTGTTTTTGGATCATTATACACGGATCCCACTCTCTGCACGGCCTCCAGGCGAGTGACACATCTGAGCAGATGAGCACGGGGTACAGTAGAAGCAGTTTCAAGCAGCTCGTCTTCCACAGGAGGACAAGCTGAGGCTAATGGCTAAATAACTGGTTCTTCATCGCAGATCGCTACGTGCCAGAGCTTTTAATCGAAAGAACAAAAACAAAAAAAAAACGATTTGGCCTCTAGTGGCTCAATTCCATCAGTTGTTTTTTTTTTGTTGGTACCCGGAGACTGGGCTGATCGAATCAGAATCAATCCACTCTTCAGTTACAGCTCAGAAGAATTGGCACCGCAGTGAAAAAGTTCTTAATGGATGAGTCGGGGCGGCTAGATTTTCCATCTGCACAAAATGTCCAACAATGAGGCGTCTGTGTTCAAGGTGTTTGGATGTTGACTCATCCTCGGTACTGTCTGTGCGTTTAGGGTACTGATCAAATGTAGTTTTGGAGGGTACCGGACACGGGAAGGGCTCGGTTGGGTTAGTTGTATTTTTGTAAAGATGAAAAAAACAAACAGTTCTAGTCGGGTAGGGAAAGGACAGCACTTTGTAGGAGGCTAAGTGGCAGGTAGTGCTACTGAAATAAACCAGAAAAAATTACAAAAAAGTTGGAGACATAAAGCATTGTTAAAATGAGTTGTTGATGAGTTTTTTTTTTTCTTTTAATTTATCATTTTTCTTTTGTTTTGAAAATAAAGACACCTGTAGGGAAGCAGTAAAAGAACTCCTAACTACACAGTGCCACTTGTTAATTTTGTGTAAATAATACTAGATGTAAATACAATGTTGTATATGAAAAAAAAATCTTTAAAATAAAAGGGAAAATCATTTGTGAGCAGAAAGAATTTTTTTTTTATTTGATTTTTGGATTTTGTTTTTTCTCCCCATCTCCCTTTTTGAATGATTCAAATGTGACACAAAATGCTGTGTGTTTGAAGACTGCTATTTCAAAACAATCTTCTGTTTTATTTGAAACAATCTATAACAGCGAGTGTATATATAATGGAACACAGAATAATGAGAAATGTTTTACCGTATTATACCTTTGGTTTAACTCCTTACCTGTGTCATAAAATCCTTTGTCCTCAGTTGCTTGTTTCTTTCTGCTATTATGATTTAACGGCGCTTTGGACATGTCTATAAGCTTGATTGTGAACAATTAAAGCTTGTCTGTCAAAGCATGGAGACGTGGCCTCAGATCACCTTGCTTCTCCACACTGAAAAAGTGAGGTTGGGCAATGTTGCCGAGCGCAGGAGAGACGCAGCCCAGCTGAGAAGCTTGTGAAGAATCACCTGGGTTTACTTTTTTCTAATTGTGTGGTTTTAACATCGAGAGAAGATAGTATATAAATGAGTTAACTAAAATTTTACATTACTGAAACAACAGCCTCTGAAGAAAAATTACAAACCCACCGAGACAAGGAAGCAACAAAAGGAAATGGAAGAGTTGTAGAGAAGTTCTTGCAAAAATTTGATTTCTAGGGGTAATTGCTGAATAAATATCTTCCCCTCCGTGTTGCATGTAATTCACCCTTCAGGATGTATTGAAATGTACGAGGATTTGATAGAATTAAGTATTATTACACAGTACAGCTGGGTAATATACTCACATGAAGTAGCCTCACTGTATTTTGAGTAAATTACTAGTGTAAGCACATTTTTAACATTAATAGTATGAAAAAAATAACACTTCTATAGCACTTTGTAACTTTAAGAAAAGTGCTATACAAATAATAATTACATAATGAATATACATTTTAATAAAGTGATTAATAGTGATTTTAAAAGAACGTTTTAAGAAGGATTTTAAGTTGTACAGATATGACCTTTCTTATATGTTTAGGCAGTAAAGTGACATTTTGGTAACAGTTTTTGATTTATTGTTGACAACGCTTTAAATTTGCTTAGATTTAAAGGCATAGATATATTTTTTCATGAAATAAAATATTGAACTGAATAAATGATAAACATAAATTTTAAACCTCAGGTAGCAACTTGTGAGGGTTCCCTCTCCAGGACGGACAGAAGTGCAATAGATGAACGCGTCAACAAAAACATTGATTGAAGGAAACTTACTTGGAATACATATATTTGATTAAATATATATGCATTTAAATAAATATTTGTGCATTTGTACACACACTGTTATTGAACTCAAAACCCCAGTTTGGCTCTGGCAACATTTGCCAAATAATTATTCCCAAACTCACCAGAGGGGAGTGCTGTTGTCAAGTGATCATGTTCGCGTAGTGTGATTGAAATTTCTAAAAATATTAATACAATGGCCACTTTTATTTACTTTTGAAGATTTAAATCAAATCAAACAACATTGAATTAATGTATAATTATGAATAAACTTGGCTTTATATGTGTGATTGGAGCCTTTATACGTGCGGATAACAAATTACAATAATCATTAAAATGATAATATTAGCAGCTAATGTAAAAAATAACACACAAAAAACATGTGGTGTTTTTCCTGATTTAGAAAAAGATAGTAAGTTCACGCCAACCCTTAAAAACGTGTCTCTTTAAAATATGCTAATGAGGTTGTGTTAAGGGGGGGCTTTGCGGTGAGGTCACATCCGGTGCAGAGCTCCGCCCCCTACTTGTTGTCGGGAGGAAATGACCCCGCAGCGGTGACGAGCAGCATCGAACACGAGAAACAGGGTCGCGAGCGCACTTCGCACAACATGGAGGCGTCCCGGCTCGGTGCTTAGCTCCCGTGATGGTTTCCCGGTGAACTGGTGCGAGCACGACGCGGTAAGTAGCCGCTCATCCTAACCCTAACCCGCAGCAAGTGTCCGTCCTATTATCCAGCGCCCGGGAGCTGAAGGCGGCGTTTGTTTTGCCGAGCAGGGGACACCCCAGCACAGGCGGAGTCGTAAAGTAATCGGCGCGCCCGACGCCGGAGAGCCCGTGCGACAAATCAAACGCACACCTGTTGCTTTTCTCCCTGCACCAGGTACCTCGGGCCTGGAACTTGGGAAAAGAAGCTAATTGTCGTGTTGTGAAGTTTGTTCTTATATCGCCGCAGTTGTGTTGCGTGTTTTTGTGTGTTTGTTTGTATATTTTCACGGTTTGTGTATTTGATGTTGGCAGCGCGCTAAGCTCCGTCCATCGCCGTGCGGGGTTTTTCTATTTGATGAGAAATCAAGTTAACGTTTAAGTACCGTTATCTGACTCCTTCGGCTAATCGTGTTTACCTCGTACTTTTGATTATCAAACGTTTACTGTTAGAAAAAACTATTTAAGAGACTCGCAATTAAATTAACCAGCTGTATATTATTTATTAATTACCTTGTCCTCAGCAGAGTTACTGTGTAAAAGGTCATACACATAGTTTGCTTTGATATTTCTAACTTGTTAGCTTCTGACAGTAAACTTTAAACTTTACTGTACATCTTGTTTACCGTCACTTTAAGCACATTTCAGCTTATATATGACTGTTTACATGTTTATCAGTTTCCCAGTTATCAGGCTTATGCTTTTTGCATGGAACATGAAAAAATCTGGTTATATCCCAGTATACATGATAAATACATGTGTCCCAGTCCCTCATGGAATACTCCAGCTAGTAAGATAAGGTGTTTCAAAAAAGGGCTTGTCAGGGACACTGATATCAGAATATGAAGTTTAAATGCTTAAACACAAAAATGATAGTGAGCATAGTGTCAAATTAAATTTATAAAACATTTCTGAAGCTACATTAATTTTCAAATACTCAAGTCTTCTACTTCCTCACATGTTTCCCATCTGTCCTCCATTGCCTCACAGGTGTGGTACTGTGACCCTCCCTCTCCCCCATCATGCTGAGTTTCCTGCGCAGGACGCTGGGGCGACGCTCCATCCGGAAGCATGCAGAGAAAGCCCGGTTAAGGGAGGCTCAGCGAGCCATCACACACATCCCTGCTGCAGGGGACGCAAAGTCCATCATCACCTGCCGTGTGTCCTTACTGGACGGGACGGACGTCAGTGTCGAGCTGCCGGTAAGGAGCAATGCTGGGATTTGTACTTTTATACGCTATTAATCTTCAGGCTTTCCACAGGGTCTAAAAAAGTGTGATTAAAAAAAGAGATATTTTGTAATTTGAAATATCCAAGGACATTAATATATTACCTAGCCAGTTATGAAAATGTTCATGTCGGTTTAATTATGTCAATGTTCATTTACAGCGACCTGTGTTACAAAAAAATGTGTTTTTAAAGATAGCTTTGTGTTTGGAGGTTTATTCTCTAAATTCCCATTATCTTTAATGTGTAAAGTAGTTTGGCGAATCAGATATTCCTTCTCAGGTGTCAAACTTGAGAAAGATCTTTAAATTCTTTCATGAGGTCTTAAAAATATCTAAAAAAGTTAACACCTGCAGAAGCACGGATCATTCTCTTTTAATTTAAGTTTTTAAACCTGGCAGCAAGTGTGTTGGAAGAATAAATTGAGAGAAAGAGATGACACATGAACTTAAGCAGACATGATTTACAAGGAATGTGTCCGCTGTATAGTTTTCCGCTGTTGTTAAGAACACACAAAACAAGAAGACAGATAACAAACAGTATTCATGTGAAACCTGGAGAACAAAAGCACTGGAGGTGTAACAGTGACAATTGTGTGTCTGTGTCAGAAGAACAATCCTTTTAAGCCCATGTAGTGTTGGTGTGTGTGTGGTTGTGTTCCTGATCACCTGTAATTCCATGATCCTCTCTTGAGAACACCCATAATCACATGACCGCATCATGTGACACGTTGGTCTCATCCAGTGGACACAGAGCAGAACGTCTCTGTTCCCACCACTGACTCCCATCTGTCTATCCTTTCCTGTCCTCCACCTCTTTCTTATGCTGATCTACTTAGTTTTTTCTCTTAGATAATATCAGACTATACTTAGAGAAAACATGATTCAACTTATGATGCAATTGAGTAACTTTAATTTTAAAGTAAGGGAATAAATATTTCTCTTTATTTTCCCCTGGATTTTAATACTACACTGGGATTCCTTCTTTCCGACCCACAGCATTCCAGTGAGGCCAGCCTGGTTTCTAACTGTCCTTCTTGACTTGTCCCATCCGTAAATCTAACAGTGGGGCTTATATTCCCAGGGATCTGCTGAAAAGATCACTGTTCCTCACTATTACCATATTTCTTTTTACTGTTTAAAAGAAAAAAGCACAAAAATACACAACAACACAAGTCCTTCCTGTCAGCTCAGTATTATGTGCATAGAAAGTTCAGATTGTGTTTGTATTCTCTCTTCCGGTGGAATGTTATCTGATTGGACTGTTCTCTACCTTTTGTCTTCCTCTCACTGGCTCTTTGGTTTGTAGTCGAGCAGAAATAATCACTGGAATTTTTACAAGGCTATAAAATAATAAATAATCAACTTTATTCATATAGCACCTTTTAAAAACAGAGTTTACAAAGCGCTTTTGACAACAAAGCAAGGGAAGGAAATAAAAACTTGAACACATAAAAGCAGTAATATGGCCATAAAAATAAGTGAGTAAGTAAAATAAAAGGTAAAAAAAAACTGTAAAAACATGACATCACATAAAAGCAAGTCTATATAGGTGGGTTTTAAGAAGTGATTTCATAGGAAGTCACTGGCTCAGTGAGCCTTATCTCCTCAGGTAGGCCATTCCAAAGCCGAGGGGGCCACCTGAGGATCTAAAGCTTCGTGCAGGCACATTAGAGGTCAACAGTTCTGTGATGTAGCTTGGGGTCAGACCCTGGTGTGCTTTATAAGTGATCAGTAAAATCTTTCAAATCAATTCTAAAACTCACAGAGAGCCAATGGAGAGAAGCAAGCCTTTTTAAGACCAGTGAGAAGCCGAACTTCTGAACTAGGAGAGTGATGTTTGACTTCTGCCTGAGAGGAGGGAGTTACTGTCGTCCAGTCTAGAGAAGACTAGAGCATGAATTACTTTATCCAAGTCGGGTGTGAAAGTACGGCTTTTAGAGAAGGTTCTGATTTGTAGGAAGCAGGACTGGACTACTTCTTTAATTTGTGGTTGGGGGTTAACCCTAAACTAGGCACCAAGGCTATATTCAATGTGATTGATAGGGTTCAGTGGATTGAATGATATTATTTCTGACTTTTGAGTTGAGGAGTTGCAAGTAGTTTTGTGCCATCCAGCTGTTCAATTAGACAGTCTAGCACAGCAACTAGGCCGTCTTTGCCATATCTGTGTGTCATCTGCTGAGCAGTGGAAGCAGAAGTTGTGGCATATGAGGATTTGTCGAAGAGGAAGCATATAAATAGGTTTAATAGATAAATGAGCCTCAAATTGACCCTTGTGGTACACCACAGGTAACTTTTGTTGTAGAGGATGTGTAGTCACCATCTGGAATTATAAGTAATTAATTAAAATCAAGTTAGAGAAGAAGGAAGCTTTTGCATCTTCAACTGCAGTTTGCTTTATTAATTGTTGTTTTTTTATTACCTATTTTGCTGATGGAGTTAATCAAGTATAAATTCACTTTCCCAGTTTAAAAATCCCCAGGCATCGTGCACCTGAAGAAAGTTGTTGTATCGAGCTGGATGCATTCCAGCAGAGTTCTGGCCTTTTTGGTTTTGCTTTAAAAATGAGCTTCCTTTTGTTTTTCCCCCTCCCCCCGATATAGGTAGCTTCTGCAAACACTTGTGTCTTATCATCCAACTCTCTACGTGATAAGGAAATAAGAATAACACAGCAGTTAGGAGCCCTGCTTTGTTTAAATGTTTTACATCTTACGACAGCAGCAGCAACTATGGGAGAAATGCTAAAGAGTAAACATGACTGCTTCTGGTTTCAGTTGATAACGGGAACAGTGTGAACATTTGGTAAAAACTTCTAAAAGTGAACATTCGAAGTTGGGAAAGTCTGCAGGGAAACATAGTAGCTTCCCACTATCAGTGAATCAGCCTGACAGTCAGTGAGAAAAAGTTCTTAGAGCACAAGCTGCCAATGGTCTGACTTAGCTCTCAGTGTAGAGTACAGTTTTCTAGATATTGTGCAGTAGGTGTTATGCAAGATAAAACCCACAAACCCACTTTGGTTGTCAATTAAAAAACAGACTAGATTTCCTCCCTTTGTTGTACTTTGGTATCATGTTGTGTTGTCCTGCAGCTACAAAGATGTTGTTTCAACTTGGTGGCAGAAATGTGGATGAGCGCCACTGCTAAATGGTGCAGTTTGTTTTTAGTTTTCTATGTGTTGAAGTGGTTGTAAATACACACAGCCACAATCGGACACTGAATAGGAGTCATTCACTCACTGTGGCTCTCCAGCTGTCGGAGTTCCTGGTATGTAAGGCCACCCAAAGCTTTCTCCCAGGGTTACCACTGTGCTGCAGCATCCATGTCCACACATCAATCCACACAGACCCACATTCTTTGCTTTTTATGTATTTACAGGCCTGTTTTTATTCCTCTGTCCCCCACTCACTAGCCTCTTTAGGCATTAGACACATTTACAGGAAACATCAATATTGCGATATTGTCCTGATTAAGAAAATAGTCTGGATAAGACACTGTGATGTAAACAGCATTACCGTAATCCAAATAAGGTAATTCTCGGAATACACAATAATCAAATTAAGACATTACCTCAGTCGCAGTACGAAGACATGTATACGTCCTAATCACATTAAAATGTCCTATTTGAGTTTTCACAGCACTTTGTTACATCAGTATAAACCAGTTAACTAACTACTTAACAACACATGTCCTGTTGAGTGTGAACAGGTATTTGAATGTAAAGCTTACATGTTATAATCAGACTCTGCCGCGTAACATGTGAACAAGAATATCAATGTAATATTCTATTAGCAACTCGTGTAAACGTCATAATGAGAATATCTTATTGCGAATATGGTCAGAGGTCTGAATATTGCTGTCCATGTAAATGTATACGCCGTCACCTCCTTCATTTTCTCTCGTTGATGGATTTGTTGCCCTTAAAAAAGGGGGAAGCGCGTGCTTTATTTATTTATACATAAAGATTCAACATTTTCCTTTCTTTACCTAATAAGAGTATAACTTTAAAATAAATTGATATAATGTATTTAAGCTAACCCTTTATGGAACTGATATCATTATTGTAAGGCCTGGTTCAGGTTAAACCTTTTGAAAAGCAAATGCATGCAGAGGATAATTGACACAATGTTGTTTTTTGGTCATTTAGTTTGTGATCTAGTTTTAGTTTTGAACAATATTATAACGTTTCACCTGTGGGACTTTCCTATGTGAAATATTGCCAGTTTGTGAACCTTGCATCTTGTATCTCGCTCTGGCTAAACACCACATTGCCGGAAATCTCTTCTTCTTTACCTCTTTAAAAGAAGTTTCTTGCTGTTGGCAGTAAAACACAACTGCTGTTTTGGAATGGTGAAGAAGAAGAAGGGACTTCTGGGAAAAGAAGATTGCAGTTTTAATTAAGTGAAACTAATATACTTTCAAGACACCGGATCTGATCTGTCAGAGGAGAGTCAAGTAAAAGAAATATCCACCCAACTGAATCCTTCTTTCTCTTAAAATCCCTGAGCCCTCTACCGTTTTGGAATGGTGTGATGAGGCCTTGCTTTAATTGATGTGTTAGAACACAGGCTGTTCGGTTGACTACAGATAAGGGAATCAGCTCAATTGTAACATTAACATTACAACACTGTCTGAGAGAGAGAGAGAGAGAGAGCTCTGTCCTCAAAGGCAGGTGGAACGACTGCAAACAGCCAAACAATACTGCAAGAACTATAAAACACACACACACACTCACAAACACACACAATGAGTCCTTTGTACTCTCTCTCCCTGGGTACCGTCGGGGTGCGGTATGCCTCCTCAGCAATGCCAGCTAGCATGGGGCCAGCCTCCCTACTCTGCCCAGCAGCTCTCTTGGGGTGGGCATGTGTTTGTGTGTGTTTGTGTGTTTGTGTGTGTGTGTGTGTGTGTGTGTGTGTCTGAGGAGACCTAGGGAAACGTCAAGGGCACCTGTGGTCTCCTCCCTTTACTCAACCATGTTTTTGCTTCTTTTCAGACACTACATATTCAACGTAGTTTGTTTCTGAATGATTTCTCTATAAACCAAATTGAAATGTTAGTTTTCATTCACCTGACAGTACGTGAATGGCGTGACTGGTTTTTATTCATGTTTCTCTGGTCCTGCTTCAGTGTTTCACTGGTTACCTGTTACCCTCAGCAGGCCTCTCACTTGATTGATAGATGAGAGAAAATAAAGTCCTGTGAAAAAGTGAATATTCTATTTGTTTGCAGCTGTAGTACGTTTGTTGAAGAGTATAACTTCTGCTGTATATTTGGTTAATGTACAACCAAATAGTTAAGGATTTCAATTTTTTAGGGGGGTGAATAACAGCTGCTGGCTGATCTTGGACTGCACCTTTTTCACAAAGCCAGATGATCACATGATGTGTTCAGCCACCCCACTCCCCCCCCCCCCCCACCCCTGCTCCTGGGCGTCTGGGGCACTTCAACCCCAGTTACTGTGGCAACCCTGTCGCTGTGCCTCATGGTGGGGTTTAGAAGTCGTGTGTGTCTGTGTGTGTGTGTGTGTGTGTTGATGTGTGTGTGTGAGAGGGAGATCTCCCAGTTCCAGGCCGAGAACAGGCAGTAACTGGTACGGCCTTGTCAGAAAGGGCAACACCTATTCACAGACTTCATGTTAATATTTTCTTGTCTCAATTCAAATCCATAAAAACACAAATCAGAAACTCCAAACAGTATTTTGGAGCGGGTCAACAGAGAAAGCTCAAACCACTTTGAAAGGAACTTTTTTTCTTGTGAACTTCTGTATAAGTCTGTATATTTAAATTAAATTAATCAAAAAAGTAATCAACAGATAAATTGACATGAATCTGTTTCGTTAGTTAACAGAACAGAAATCATCAAGATTGCAAATGTACTAGATTTATTTATCCAATGAACTTTCTGGATATTAATCTCTCCGAAGAATGTTAAGCATCTAAAACTGTAAACATGATGAACATTCTTTTGTTGTGATGTAACCGGTTTTGGATGCCATTTGCTTTACGACCACAGATGGTTGATATATTAACCAACCTGAGAATCATCTCAACTTCCTCACCAAGTTATTTGTGTTGACAATGCATGACTGTGAATTTTCCTTTTAATATCTCCAGTTCAAACTGTGTTTTTGTCCACGACTCTGGAGGCAATTTGTTTGTTTGTATGTTTCTCTGCTCAGAAAAAAGCCAAAGGTGAGGAGCTGTTTGACCAGATCATGTATCATCTGGACATCGTAGAGAAAGACTACTTCGGACTGCGCTTCATGGACTCTGCACAAGTGCCGGTAAGACTGGAGATGCAGTGTTGTTACCCTATACTCTTTATTTTTCATGCCATAGTATGTTGGGTTGAAAAGGTGAAGCCAAAGTTTTTTTGTTCCCTTGTCGTGACTGGCTACAGTATTGGTCAAAACCCTAATCTCCTCCATGTTAGTTTAATTGCTAATTTTTTCTCGTAAGTTTAATTTTAATTTAGTTATTTGATGCTATTAAAAAAACTGTGTGAAACATCAAATACACTGTGCGCTCATCTACTTTAGGGAAATTATCTTTTTCGTTTCAGTTAAGTTATTATTGAATGCTTCACTAAGTTCTTCAGGCAGCCTCTTCTTAGCCAGACTTCAAGTGTCAGTCCACCATTCACCCACTTGGTGAGAAGCTTGAGACGGGGACTCTCCCTCTCCGTGAATGGGCTAAATGGATTGGTTATGGGAATCTTTTGGGAGTCAGGTCGTGCGCAAAGACAAAGTGTTAAAAGTCACTGGTCTGCTTCCTTCACAAGGATCCGCTGTGAAGGACGCAGGGTCAGTGGGAGTGAAGATGAAGCAGAAGGGAAGGACAAAGAGGAGAGGAGTGGAGCCAGAGAGCAAAAGAGTGGGAGAGCGTATGAAGTCCGAGAGAGAGAGAGAGGGCTGAAATAAGGAATGTGGGGGAGAGTAGACTAGAGTGTGCGTTTTCCTCTGTTATCTTTTTCTAACTTAGACACACACACACACACACACACACAACCACCCCTGACTCTCCTTGACATTGTTCATGCCTCATAGAACCAGAACCAAGAAGAATTACTGTGTGTGTGTATATCTGCACACGCCTTCCAGGACCTTCCTTTTCATTAACTGAACAAAAAATTATATCATTTTCTTTTTTTGTACTAAACCTTGAATATGAAGATGCTGTGTTTTCTTGGGCAGACATGTACATATATATATATATATATATATATATATATATATATATATATATATATATATTAAATGATGACCGACTTGCCATAATAATTGAATACTTTGGATATTAAACTCCATCTCTCTGTAGATATTGTACTTTTTTAATTATTAACCTTCATGTTCTTTCAGCATTGGCTCGATGTTACGAAAAGTATCAAAAAGCAAGTGAAAAGTAAGTAAACACTGGACTCTACCTTTTTCTTTTCCCTTTCCCAAAACATTCATAATTACTTGCAATCATCCAATTTGTTATATCATCTATATGTATTCGACAATTTCTCTTCATCCTGTTACTGGTTATTATAACTACATGGTTGCTTATTTCTTTGTTAAAACTGATAATTCATCTATTCTACAGTCGGTCCACCATACTGCCTTCACTTGAGAGTGAAGTTTTACTCTTCAGAACCCAACAACCTGCACGAGGAGCTCACCAGGTGAGTTGAGACATTCAGATGTAAACTGTCTACTGTAGCACACTTTCTCTCTTGTGTACAAACCTTCAGAAGTCAGTGTGTTTGGATGAACCAGCCATGGAGCAGCACTTTATCACTGAATGTCTGTGACTGAGCTTTAAATCAATTCACCATGATCTGTCGTGGCAATTTAGCCAACCCACTCTGACAACGAGGAACGAGACACAAACTTCTAACAGTATTGTCACACTTTGATGCTCAGAGCCTGGTACACAACACAAAGGTTGGTTTGTAATATGCAGCCCAATGGGAAGCTGATCTTTCTACCTTTAACTATTTCCTCCCTTTCTGGTTGAGGTTGTTTCTTTAGCCAAAGGTCAGGATCTTCTCTGGACATCAAGGTTTTGAATAAATACCTTAGTTTATGCAATCAGGCCTCGATTCTTTCAGTCAACAAAGGTCACATTGTGCAGATACAACATGATCAATGTTTTTGTGTCATATCCCATAAAACTGTCAAGTTAAGTAGAATTCCATCACTATATTCAAGTGTATTATTGTGCTTTACTTTCAGATACCTATTTGTGTTACAATTAAAGCAAGACATCCTCAGTGGCAAGTAAGTAATTATCACCTCATACAAGTCACACAACATTATGGTGGTGTCAATGTATACATGACAGCATCTTAGACACCTCTGTACCCAGTTCTTAGACTAAGTCATGCAAACAGTTGTGTTATATTGTGTTGTGCATTAGTAATTAAATTTAACTAAAGTGTAAACTACTTGAAACATGAAGCTGTAGGTTAAAAAAAATGACTCAGAACTTCTCCTGCTTCATTTTGAAGTTCTCTGTATCTGCTCCCTGTTTTGCTCAACACCTGCTGAGTGTGTATCAAGGCTGATGACTAATAGGAAGTGGCAGAGTCCACTGGGTCCCAGTGACGGTCAGAGGGGAATGCTGGTGGCCTGTGTCAGCGTTTCCTAATTTGAATCTGTGACTGACTTCACGTGTGTCTGTGTTTTCAGGCTCGAATGTTCCTTTGAAACCGCGGTGGAGCTGGCAGCCTTCTCGTTACAGGGTAAGCACAGCAGGTCTCCTGGATCCTCTCCCACTCTGTTTTGGTAATTGGAATCACCTCTGCCTCACCTGCCGTTCCCAGTGTCGTGTTTTATGCGGCGTGAGCTGCAGTACATGGTTTAGACGTCTGCTGTCTTCGCTGCACTGAGCCCCAAAATACCCGTCAAGACAAAGTAGAGCACCAGTTGTTAAACCCTATGAGACGAATTGAGATTTATGAAAACGGGCTATACAAAAAATATTTGATTTATTGATTGATTGACAAACAGTTTGACAGTTTAAAGATTGAATATGCTTGTAATCCAAGAAGTTTTTCCATCTGCACTGAACCTTTCCCCTTTTTCTAAGAACTAGTTTGTTTTTGTTCGCATACCTTGAATCTGTTATATCCCTCCCACACCCCCGACACACACACTACTCCCAGGCCCTTCCCTTACTTTGTAGCTTTGAGCTGATAAAAATGGCGTTCCCTACTTCTCATGTGAACTGTGTATAACCAAGGTGCCCACCAATCAGATCCATGCGCTCTCTCAAGTCTAATTGCAGGAATGGAGTCTTGTGTTGTTGCTTTACAGGAGTTTCCCTTGATCTTTTTTCAAACCAGTCATGCTGTCGTTGTGAATCACCATCGGCTCTGAGTGATGCTCCCGTCACTGAGGCACACAAACCTCCGCGCTACAATACGATTGCAAATCAGTGGAGGGATGTAGCATTGGATGGAGTGGTGGAGAATGAAATTGCTGACACATGTGGCTGAGAAGTGATTTCCCATGCAACATTAAGAGCGGGGGGGATAAACTTAGAGTTTTAAAGGAACTTAAGTTGTGAGCTGTCGCCTCTGTCAGGCTTTTTTTAATATATGGGCTAAATGGCTAGGTGAGTGATGCGCTGCTATTCATCGTGAGTAGAACCTGGCAGACCGACCCTGCCTGCTGGGCTTCAGAGATTTGTTATTATTCATATAATTATCACACAACATCTTACAACGATGCAGATGATGTTGTGTAAGAAGTTGCTCTCGTTGGGCTCATCGACACACATAGATTGTAAAGGCCACATCTTGTTGAGAACAGTGAAGCAAACAAAGGATTTGTTTTGTTAAAAGATATTTGTTTCAGTGTGACATCTAGTGGCAGCGAGTATTGATTATATAACCTTTTAACAGGAGATGCGCAACTGCTACCAGGAGAAGGTGTATTTGGGTTTTTCTTTCTGAAAATGGACGAGATACTTAATCATGTGACCGTGACTTAAATAATTTGTTCAGAAAACCTGTAACATGGGTAAATTAATTTTAATTATCAAGTTGTTGTACTTTTCATAGGACGGTGAAATTCTCCCATTCAATTGTTAGCTCCTTATCTACTGTTTTAATTGTGTCAGTCAAACCTGTGTATAAAAGCAGGAATAGTCTCCACTATTATTGTCTGCCAAATAGGCCTACATTATATTGAAAAAGCATTAATGGGGCAGTTATTGATAGGACTTACTATAGCAGTATACATAATTTACTGCTAAATGAGGAATATACCTGCAAGAGCCACATAAAGAGTCCTGCATCAGAGGAACAAAGAATGAGTCAGTAGAGATTTTATGAAATGGGATTGCGTGCACAAACCTGGGAGAGAGACACACACACACACACACACACACTCTCACTCTCTCACACACACACACACACACACACACACACTCTCACTCACTCAGTCACTGTGGGGTAAATGCCAGCTCATTAGTGCTCCATCCTCTTCAGAGGCCCCCTAATCCAGTACGCTTTCTGTCTTCTCTCTTTCCCTCAGTTGAGCTTTCTCCCTTTGTCTTCCCTTTTTTCTCAGAATTATGTTGTTAGTCCACTGACATTTACTGGGACAGGGAGAGAATGAAATTACCTTACTCCCTCCTCTGTGTCCTGAATCTTTGCTCACATCTGGGTTGACTAAACAGCGAAGAGCTCCCAGCGAGGCCTCGTGTCTCTTATCTACTCAAACCATCAGAACCAAGACATCTCAGTCTCCGTCCAATTTCTCCACACAACAGAGATACGGGTTTTCCCATTGTCTTGTTTTCAACATACTATTCTCATTCTTATCTCGTGGAGATTTATGTTTTTTGCCTGTCCAGCCCTCCCTTTTGATTTAGCTTTTTCCTCTGATAAAATCTATGGCCTCTTGTCCAGAGACATCAGTCCCTGACCTGAAGCTACACAGAGCTTTGTGCACTGGGAAATAAAGGGAGGGTTTGTTGGTTTGTCATTTTGTCCATTAGGATTCCTATTTGCTACAACCGCAGTAGAAGACACGTGTTTTTCTCCCAGACTTGATAGTGAGGGTTTTATTAACATTTAACAGCAATAAACAGATTTTTTAAAGAATATATTTAGTCTTTAGTTGAACTGTACTCTGTTACAGTTCATTATATAAGACTTTACAGTATAATTCAGTCCATGACCTCAACCCTTCAACACAGCTGTTCATCATCTGGACATATTCAGCTCAGGGTTTGAACTGACAAGTATTTCTATTTTATTTTATTATTATAACTTTATTCTTATTATTTGTGTTTGTGTGTTTTCAGCTGAGCTAGGCGACTGTGACCCATTAGAGCACAATGCTGACCTGGTGACAGAATTTCGCTTCGTCCCCGACCAAACAGAGGACGTGGAGCTGGCTATATTTAACGCATGGAAAGAGTGCAGGTAAGCTTTCCACTATTACTAAAGTCCTGTATGTGTGGGCTGTCAATTAAACCTAATATTAACAAAGAGGGATCTAAAGCAGATCCTGAATTGCTGCTCATTCACTTTGAGAAGTTGACGTCACGCATTGCCGATCTGAATTGTGGTTCCATTGTGTTGCATTGCTTGCACAGCGTGCATTAGAAACTGAGTCGAGCTCAACCTTTCATGAGGCAGCGGAGGCTCCAGCTAATCAAATCAGTTCAAATTAATTCTTTAGCACAAGCACTAGCCAATCAAATCACTTAAATGCAAATACAGATCCTGTTATTTGGAAGAAGAGGCAGCTGGTGTACTTGTAGTGTGATCATCTGGTTATGGACTTTATCTCCTGTGTACATTGCGTGTTCTACTCTGTTTTCCCTCCTCTCCTTCAGAGGTCAGACTCCGGCCCAAGCTGAGATCAACTACCTGAACAAAGCAAAATGGCTTGAAATGTATGGAGTGGACATGCACATGGTCCAGGTAAGTGACCGTCTCACTAGCATGGACTTTATAATCTGGTTTCACATAGATGCACATACATGGAGTTGATCAATAGCACAGCTGAGATCTGAAACAGGAATTGACCTTCATAAAAGACAGGAATTGGAATGAAGGTGCATAAATACGTGAATATGTGATCGTTCATAATCAGGGATAATTCTAAATTTCAATTAAGACTAGTCGACCTGACTGAATCTTAGAAAACAGTCCACAGCAGATCACAGCCTCTGTGTGCTAATGATTAATTATTTTCTTTCATTTCTTTTCCTACCTTTCTTTCCTGCAGGCGAGAGACGGTAATGAGTACAGTCTTGGTCTGACACCCACTGGAGTTCTGGTGTTTGAAGGAGAAACAAAGATCGGCCTCTTCTTCTGGTAAATTAGCTCATGACCTCATTAACTGAAATGTTTATTTAAATACTCTATAAAAGCATTTTAATAATTCTTCCTTTTTGCTTTAGGCCCAAAATCACCCGACTAGATTTCAAGAAGAGCAAACTGACCCTTGTGGTCGTGGAGGATGACGAACAGGTGAGCGTTAGCAAACCCTGCCATACAGTGGAATGTTAACAATACAGAACAATGCTATCTAAGCCCTCTTTGTATCGAACCTAGTTAGAACACAGTTTGTGTTTTAAGCACTCAAAACCAAGGCTTCCCCTGTGAACAATAGTTTTCAGTTTCACCACATATAAACGTTTTGCATCATATTTTACAAACTAGACCATGCAAGCCGTGTTAAAATCACTTGAAAGAGAAAGTATGAACATACAGCGTTTGCTTTGTTCATAATAAAAGCTTGTCTGAAGTAGTGCCGGAGCCTTGAGAGAGGTTTGTTCCAAACCGTAATGAAACAAGACTTTGTATTGTTGTACCCAGAGGCCAGTGTATATGAGAGAAACATAGTCTGTGTATGCCCATCCTGGAGGTCTGACTGAGGTTAATAAAGAAGCATGCCCCCTCCGGTATTTCTGGTATGCACCATTCTCCTACGCACACACACACAAACACACACACACAAAGAGGTTTAACCTTCCAACTCTGTACTAAACTGTTATATAATGTATGTAGTTTTGTCACCACATAAATTTACTGTACATATTTTACAAGCACAAAACATTTTTTAAACCTCTCAAAAGATTCTTGTCACACACACACACACACACACACACGCACACACACACAGAAAGAGCTTTAGTAAACCAAGGGAGAAAAGACAAGCTGTGATTCTTGTCAAACTTTTCTCACAGTTGTTCAACATATTAAAGTAAATTGTGTAAAATGTGGAGAGGGTGACACATCCTGAACAGAGTTTTAGGGACAGGTATCCATTTGGAAAGTACAGTGTGTACGTGAGCATGTCTGTCTGCCTCTGCCTCTCTGGCTCCACTGGAACTATGGAAGTCTTACTTTCAAATTCATCGTGATGGTCGGGTCGTATTGTTGCAGGTCTCCGCTCTCTGTAAAACTTTATGTTAGATCTATAAGAGCATGAGAGGATCTGGGATCAATCTGACAGCATAAGCAGCACATGCTACATTGTTAGTAATTAAAAAGCAAAACAATGCAGGTGGAGGTGTGGCTCTGAGATGGTCTGTTATTGAATCATTTGACTTGGAGGAAGCCCAAATACAACTTCAATTTTATAGCACAGGTTTTATGATTTTACTTTTCACTTGCTTGTTTACAACATCAACACCATGAGTGCCCCGTACATATTTTATATGGTAATGCTGATGTGTTGAGGTAAAACCTGGAACAGATTATATCTGTTGTATCTGTTTACCCTTTTTTGAACTGGATTGAACTGAACTATGTTGGACTCGTGGTGGAGATTGAAACAGAATTTGTAAATATACCAATCAAACTCTAGATGTTGAGACTGTGGGAGACACACAAACACACACCCACACTTCTTTCCTATTCTAACCCTAACCCTGACCCTTCTTTGTTTATTTTTGTTAACATAGTTTTATGTGACGTCATGTTCAACATGTTCTTTAGTGGTCTTTTCTTTGGTCTTTATCTTACGTGCCCACTACAACCCACAATCGCCACAGCCTTAAAAGAATGTGACTGGGACTCTGGATTGGCAGTGCAGGTTTTGCAGCTGACTGTGGTGTCAGTCAGACTTTCATCTACTTTGCAATTAAAAATCAGATTATCTTCACAGCCATTCATTCTTCACATATCAGCCTCCTTCAACAAGAAAGAATGAGCACATGGGCTAATTTCTAATGAAATAAACTTGTTATAGTTCCCAGTAGATGATTGTGCTACACCAGGCTGTGGGTGAGAGTTCTATTCCAACTGGAGATGCTCACATGAGACGTTACTCTCCTGAGACCAAGTCCTCTTCTCTCTGTCTCCAACTTCTAACTCTGTGTCAATCCTTGTCAGGGTAAAGAGCAGGAGCACACCTTTGTCTTCAGGATGGACCATCCCAAGGCCTGCAAGCACCTGTGGAAGTGTGCCGTGGAGCACCATGCTTTCTTCAGGCTCAGAGGGCCAGTGCAGAAGAACTCTGCGAGCTCCGGCTTCATACGCATGGGATCACGCTTCAGATACAGGTAATGGGTGGATGTAGGGGCAGGTCCGGGGTGTGCAAGTCCGGGGTGTGCAAGTTCCCTTTGAGTTTTAGATTCATATAATATATACTAACAATAACACAGTTTGTTGTGAATTAATGACTTATGGTCAGCTTTAGCCTTGTTTCCAGTGCTGCTCAAACAACTGTGTTAATATAAAATGTGAATCAATCAACACAAAGACAAAGTTTGAGCACAATTGTAAAAGATAAAATATATAATGTGACACATGTTAATATGGCAGAACTCATCTGCTTTTCCAAATCTCAAAATGTCTTGTTTGAAAAAAATACCTGAGGTTGCCAATAAATTAGGCGCGACAAATTTTAACTGTGTGTTTGTTTCTGTTGCTTGTGTTTTGAAAGCACCAACAGAGATGAACCTGGTGTGTTACAGTATCATTGCTCTGTACATACAAACCGCACACATGTGTACACACCGATACTTGCAGTGGTTCAAACCAGGCACTCAGTGTCAACATGCTGCAGTCGCCAGCTAGTTCCCTCCTCTGTGTGTTTAAACATTACCCAGTTGGATAAGCACTGGCAGTAATGTTGGTTTAACACAGAGGTTAGAGGGTTTGTTATTAATAGAAGGTTAACGCCTGGATGGGTCCTGAGTTCAGCAGTGGTCCTCACAACGCCTCTTGTTTTTAATAAAATATGATTTAGCAGAAAATAATCCTGGAAAGTTGTCTATATGTTTTTAAATATTCACTATGTGTTTGTCTTTGTTTGTGTTACCAGTGGAAAAACTGAGTATCAGACGACCAAGGGCAACAAAGCGAGGCGGTCAGCCTCCTTTGAGAGGAGGCCTAGTCGACGTTACTCAAGGAGAACCATGCAGCTCAGAGGTCACGGAGGTCAGGACAACCCTCGTAGTAAGAAACCAGCAGAAAGGAATTTACTGACTGTATACATGACAATCACAGAGGACAAGTATACACAGAAAAGCACTTGCATACATAGAATATCTATATTTTATTAACATTGCACTAGAACCAGTCTGTCATGATATAGACGTACCCACATCTATACATTTCAAAACATGTATTAATATCTTCATTTTGATATGTTTCTGTACAAAACACTGTCTGTTTGTTTTTTTACAGGACCATTCAACACACAGGAGTGAGTACACTGATGTTTTATTACACTACGAGTTTATAATTTTCTGTTAAAATTACCTCATGTGTTTCATCCTTCTTAAAAATTGTTAAATTCAGGTTGTATTTTAAGGTTAACCACAACAATTGTAGTAGCCTAATTTCTGTGTGCGCCACACCTTTAAAGCATGGTTGCTTACTGTGCTGTGTCTCTAACTCGCACACACACCATTAAGCTCGGCTATAATCATGTTACAGCAGCAACTGTGTGTGTGTGTCTGTGTGTTAAAGTCATGATGTCAGTGGTAGTGTTAATCTGTCCTGGGACCAGCTGACTCAAAGCATAGTAATGATGATAAACATTCCTCTGACTTTCATCAAACCTGTTTGGACTTTGAAGCAACAAAACAAAACTGATGGGTATTTGCTAGTTGGCTCACAGGCACCCTGATAGACGTAATAGAATTAGCATTATGGAAAAAGTGTTACCATAAATCTGTCTAAAGACTGACAGCAGGTTGTTTATTTTCATTATAAATCCATAGATACTGTTTATGTCTTCGTTCTTTGTGATACTTTTTGATTAAAATCTTGATTTCTTCTTTGCTCAGAGCTCTTTCCTCGGGCAATGGAGTCAGCTCCAGCAAAGAGAACAAGGTGAGGAGCAGAACTGCTGCATTGTTTTAACAGTTCCTCTGTGTGACCAGTTTCAGTTTGCAAATGTAAAACGGCTGAGAATCCTAGTGTCTTGAAGGTATAGTTCACAGAAAAATTAATATTACTATCCCTACAACATAATTCTTACAAAGACAGTTACACTCGTATATGTTATATTTATTTACTTATTTATAATCTTTCTTTTCTCAATATTTTCAATACCTCCACATCTTGTCTATTCCCTTCTGTACACCTCTACCAATTCTACTCCCCAAATAGTTTGTGCTGTTTAATATAATTCAGTCTTTCCCCCCTTACCTTCAGGCTCCTATCAGAAGTGCTTGGTCAAGTGTGCCTGTGGTCACCCCAGTGGCTGCTTCTGTCTGTGGACCAATGGAGATCGAGTCCCTGCCCAGGAGTCCTGGAGTAGAGAAAAGGAGGTTTGTTCATGGTTCATTTGAGTTTTATAGTCGTCTCTTCTGAATGTCAGCATTTCTTATTTCATTTAGTTTTGTTTTGTATTTGTTGAAATGCTGTCCAGTCCCTTGTTACTAAGACAGACGGTTCAGAAAGAGGATGAATCAACATATTAAATTGAATGACAGTCAATGTGTCATACGCCAGTGGCAACTGACAAGTAACAGGGCCATGTAGGGGGGGGGGGCTGATCCCTGTTGGATGTTGAAAGATTCAGTGCAATCAGAAAGTATCCAGACATATTTTTTACATTTCATTATGTTTCAGCCTCATGCTTAAATTGTTTAACTTCATTTACCCCACTCATCACTACACACTTAGTAACACATGATGACAAAGCATAGATATTTATTGCTTTCACATAAGGCTTTAACCTTAAAAAGATGAAAGGAGGAGGTTTGGAGGTAGAGAAATAGAGATGGGTAGGTTTTTATTTGTTCCTGTGTCCCTTTCACACTTGCCTGCTCTTTTTTTCATATTTTCAAGTTCCTGCTTGTTTTTGCGATTGTGCAATGATATACAGGTTGTACTTGTACTTGTGATGCTCTGGGAGGTGTTCTCTGAAACACAATGGTGTGATAAAAAATACAAATATCTGAATGACTGATACTGACAGTTAACAGAGTGATGGGCTGTGGATTGAATCAGAGGCGGACAAACTCTTTAAAACTTTCTCCTGCTCTTAGTTTTAGTCATATTTCTCAAATCTTTTGGTCCTCTATGTTTCTGCTATATTTTAGCCCCAAGTCCACTTTCCCTTGTGGTCCCAACGTGGTCTCAGATTTTTTAAACCTCACTGAATGCAAGCTCTTCAGTTATAAACCTGCCATGTCCCCCTGTGTGTTCCAGTATTAACATGTACTGAGGAGTAATTGGTCTTGTCTGGAGCCTGGTCAGGTAGGTACGACCCAGCACTGAATCTTGCTGTTGCGCTGGCTTTAACAAATCAAACGCTGTGCGGTGACGGGCTCCGTGATTTTGGCTTTTAGAGAAAAGGGGCTGTCTTGCCGTGCATTCTGTCTCCTGTGATTCTGTGTTTATTCATTTCTGATCAGCATGAAATCTCAACCTAATCGGTGCAGGGTGTATGATGTGATCATTGAGCCTGAATCTTTTGTTTGGCATCGTGAATCAGTTACGTGATGATTTTTTGCTTTGGATCTGCTCTGTTCCAGAAATCGGGGCATGTGGAGGTTTCTCTCCTTTCATTTCATTTAACACTTTGCATTCTGTGAACCTACTTACTTATCTTCTAAAGTTTGAATTACATTAAACAGTATTTAAGAATTAGTGTAAGTTTGTTGTAAGATATAAGTTTCAAGTAGCGAAACACTAAAAAGTGATATTACTCACCTAAATGTTTTTTTTTTCAAGCCTAATGTAAATATTCCTATTTTCCTAACCAGGCCACTTTAGCTTCTGCATGAACGGCTCAACCAGATTTGCAGCTCAGGATGATCCTGTTTCTAGTAAAGCACATTTCTGGTCAGCTACAATAAGAGGATTGCCAGTAATTTATGTAGAAAACAGGTCCTTTTTTAATTAAAAAAAAATAATACTGACTTGCACCCGGAATAGTGCAGAAAGACAGAACCTGTGCATTGCTCTGCGAACATGATCCATTGTTTATGAGGCTTTCCTGCTATCAGGGCTTCTGCTATTAAAAACACACCTCAGCCACACTGACACTAGTCCTGAGAGATGTGTATTTTATGTTGGACTGAGATGAGCTCTGACAGATACACCACCTCTTGTTTATAACATCAACCCATAGAAACTGTGTACACTGGACCCAGTGGACACGAGGAGGAAGCTTTGAAAGAGACAGTTTCATCACTAATGCTTCAGAATAATATGTGGAGCTCTTCTTCTGCCACCTCTTGATTTTAGTACAATGTTGATTTTATCATCTTCAGCTTTTCTTTCTGATAAAACAAGCAATTAATCTCAATATCTGTGTATCTGTCATTTTATATGTACTTGATATCCAAATCAGTGCCAAGAGTGAACTGCACTCTTTAAATCGAGAGGAAATCGTACTTTAAAAATCAAAATAATTAACAAATGATCCTTTAAGCCAACTAACCAACTAACTAAATAACATATACCAATCTATCAATTCTAATTGTAAACAACAATGATTTTTAATATGCTCCTTGAGAAACTCAATATTTTTCTTTTTGTATTTTTGTCTTATTCACAATGTTGCTTACGTCTTTAAGATGCTTCGGTCTCATTTAAAAACTGCACTAGTTCTCTCTCTTTATCTGTCGTCTCTCTATCCTTCACTTCTCATTCCTCTTAGGTTTTTCCTCCTCTCTGTAAAATGATCATCAGTGAGAATAAGTTGATCTTTGTTTAATGTCTTTGCAACTAGCTAAAAAACAAATCTCATCTGTATTGCTAGGAAGAGACATGGAAGTTAATCTGCTGACCATGAAGTCACATCACATTAGTTAGTCACTGCTGTAAAGTGTCAGTGGGAAGCTCTGCACTTACTCTCCCAGAAGTGCAGCATGAATAAAAGCCTCCAGCACTGACTATAAGAACCCAAATTTGATGTAGGCCATCAAACCTCCGCTATTAGAGGTGAAACGCCACATCTCAGACGTGCAAGAGACATCTGGTCCACTTCACTTGACTCAAGTGTTCGTGTCACAACACTTGTCAACATGTGCTTGGTTGCACGCCAGTGTACAACGTAGCAGAAGCGATTTTGTGTAAATTGTGAGGCTAATTCAGTGTCCTGACTCTGCTGGCCCCACCACAACCCTCGGTTTTATTCATGTGGTTTCATGTCCCCTGAAGCAACACTTTAGTGGTAGTACTCTCAAATGGACAGATGATGTCATTTAAAAAAAGATAAATGCATTAGCATTGACAAAGCTGTAGAAAACCCTTGAGAAACCCTGTTTCTCAAACAGGCAAGGACAGCAAACAGAGTTAACCTTTGAGATGCTCCGATACCTTTTCACTCTCCTGAAAAATGCAATAAAAAAACAGCTTTATACTACTAACCCTGTATAGTACTGAATACTATCGTTGACTTTATGGCCTGGCTAAGGTTAAACTTTTAGAAAAATATAAATACATGCAGAGGATGAACGTCCTAGATCTTCTTAAATGATCTTGTTTGACAATATCTAAAAATAACACTAATATATTGCATTATTACTGTAACTCCTGTTTTGAAGCGAAGAAGTGATTTCCGTGAAAAAAACTTTGTAGTTTTATTTAAGTGTAACTAATTACTAACATAGGTCTGGAAAGTTGCCTGTGCCTGACTTGGCTATTTCAGCAGTATCAAAGGGATTTCTGCTGCTTCTATTAGAACATCTCCAGTTCGCTTGCATGTCAAATTCCAATTAATTATAAGAATGAATCTTTCATACTAATGTTTTAATTTATCATTATACCCTTTTGCTTTATTAGCTACCTGCTGCCACACATTCTCTTCTGCTGCCCTCTGCTCCTCCTCCCTTGTTCCACTTTGTTGTATAGGCTGCATCTTTCTCTTATCTTCTCTCCCCCTCTCAGTCATTTGCATATAATCTCATCCCCCGGTCTCGCTCTTTGGTTCACGTCGTCTCTCATTCACTCCCCATTTCCTAAAATCCCCTCCCCCTGTTTGTCCTCTTCCCCTTGTCTTCCTCCACCCTGTTCTCCTCAGGTCTCCTCTTCCCTCCATCCTCCATCCTCCCTGCTCATCTCTCATCAGTTCTCCCCAAAAGGAGTCGGGCAGATCTGACCACCCGACGACAGTCTCACCGTCTGTACTGACATGAGTTGGACAGCACACTTATAAATGGGAATGACATGAGAAGCTCCTGCTGTGAAGGCAGTGACCGTCACATTGAAGAAAACACTTGGCGTGAATGTCCATATGTCTTAGGATTTGAAGTCTAGTAACACTAGTGACTCTTCTTCTAGCAGTCACCCTGGAATCTGCTCTCTCAGTGTCTCTTTCATCTCCTTCCACTTTTTCCTTCATCTCGTTCCACTGCCGTCTCTGAAAAGTTTCATCTCCCTTTGCTCCGATCACTTACTTTTCTCTCTCGTCTTTTCCAGTTCGTCACTTTCAATACTTATTAACTCTCCTCTCCTTCCTCTCCTTCCCCCTTTGCTCCTCTTGACCTTCTCTCTTAACCTCATAGTGAAACTGTGTGGCAGGGGTGAGATGGTTTCATTATGAGGGGAAGGAATTCAGCTCTACGTTGATCCTGAAAGGAAACAAAAGGTCACATAGTTCTGAGGGTTTAGAACCAAACGCTCGACTTCTGTGTTACACTTTAAAAAAAATAACGTTATGTTTTTGTAATACTCTAAACGTTGTTGCTTTATGAAGTTTGACTTCCACCAAATTATTTTTTTTATACATACAAGAAAATGATTAGATTTTTCTCTTTCGTATTTAATTTGTTCTGCACATTTCATGGATCTTCTGCTGCTCTGGTTTTAAAGGAGGTTGAATTAGAAGGTGGATATTGTTCTCATCTGTCGATAAATGTGTCTGAGAGATTGTTCAATTAGTTCAGAACAAAACAAAACCAGGGGCCGATAGTTAACTTGCTAACTTGGCTCTATTAAAGGTGTATTTCATACATTTCCAAGTACATACATTTTGCAAATTATTGTTTTGTCTCTCACGTCATGGACACTTTACTCAGAAATGAAAGTGATATGACCTTTTCTTAGAAATATAATTCCCTTAAAATATTCACAAGTGAATCAGACTTTAATTTATCTGTTGTTAGTTCAATGCAAGTGGTTAAAGCCCAGTTGAGTGTTTTACAGCCAGCTGTCAAGCTCATGATGGATTTGGCTGATAAATCCAAGCAGTGTGTCCAAGTTGTTATCCTATGAGAAGCTTAACTACACCTCAGCTACAGTTGCTTAGTTAAATGTTAACAACAAACCTGTGACCAAAGGATGTACACCTTCTGTGTTCCAATCATTTCATAGAGTAAATACATGTTTGCTCTTGTCACAGAAGAGTGTGTAGCTTTTAAATGGCATCTTTTAAGTGTGTTTTATCCGTTTTCCTACTTAAAGCTAACACATGAACTTTTCTGTGACTCGCTCACTAGCTTCTGTCTATCCTCTCAGCTTCAGTGGTGTTTGTCTCTCTGGCCTCAGACTCTGGTCATGTGCAGTGAGAGCATGGACAGGCTGAGCCCAGGCAATTTGGTTAGTGACAGACAGGTATGCCTGCCAGTGTTTATTAGAATCCTATGAGGGCCACAGACAAGAGCCTTGTGTCTTTCTCTCTTTTTCACTGATGACTTATTGATTCTTTTTGGGACGTGTAGAGAATTTGAATAAATACAAAAAGTGTTTCAGGATAAAGTTACCAACCCTGTCTTTAACAGAAGGATTAGCAGGGTTTTGATTACGTGTGTAACATTTACTGATTTATTATTGTGTATCGTCTTTTGCCGTCATTCAAGTTGTGCCTTGACGACTGCACGTGCAAAAAAACACACAAGCATGCAATAAAGTAGTTACTGTTAATTATATATATATATATATATATATATATATATAAATCTGTTGCCATTTTACACTTTTCTAGTTTTTCCTTTTTACATTGCTTTGTGACTACTCTCGGACTTTCTGTCAGAAAACTGTTGGAGGAGGAGTTGAGTCGTGTAACTGGTGTAAATAAACACTCATCATGAATGAGAACTGAATGAAAACTAAATACAGTTCTGTGCTCGTCTGTGAGGAGGCCACACATCCTCGGAATGTGTATCTTGCCTTGTGTCTGTGTTTTATTGCCAACATCAGAGGTTTATACATCCTCACTGTCCATGCTGTTTCCTTAATAGATTTCCCGAACATGTGGGAGCACTTTATACGTTTGGTTTGTGAGTCCTCTGGCAGAGCATTTTCCTTTTCTTCACATGTAAGTGTGGTGCTCTCTCCAGGCTGCATGCACACCACCACTACTCTGCTTCACTGTGTCTTCAGGCTACAGAAATATGAGATAATAAGCAGGCTGCTGAATGAGCTTCCACCAAAAGACGTGTAGAAGACGTTTTGCTCCGGGACACTGCAGATTCTCAGAATATTGCATCAACATTATCCCCGACGAAGGTTATTACTTGCTTTGCAGACTTATTGCTATTGGCAGAAGCATGTTTCTGTGAAGTGTTCCTTTACCTCTGGAGAGGACATCTGGTTTTGGGCTTTGTTTATTCTTTTGTTTTGTTATTTTTTAGAGCTACATCTGCCACATCTTTTAAAAAGAAAGTACAGCCGCTGCTTTTGTACTTTCTTATTATTCTTGATAACAATGATTTAAAGTGGATGCTCATAACTTCAGATACATGAAAATATTTTTTTCCTATTTCTCCTTAGCCAAAATGGAGATTAAGTTTCTTTTTGTTTTATCTGTTTTATTTAAATTTTGTTGGTTGTTGATGGGAAATTGGATTCATTCTCATAGTCTTCTGATACACTATCATGGAACAGTTCTTTGCAGAGTCCATTCATTTCTTATGGATGCTACCGGTAAGTTGTCCAGCTGTGATAACCTCAATTCTTCTGTTACAGTTTTGGTTAACCATTTGCATCATCCCCTCCATTATTATATCTGTTTGTGTTTGTATTAAAACACATTTGTTATCAAACCAGCATCTTCACCTGCAGCTTCCTTCATACCTTCCTCTTCTATCTTGTATTGTCTGCAGTGGGCCCGTGGCTGCTGACCTGATGGAGACTTGTGTTGATGATGTCCTCGCGGCTCCCGTTGTTCCACCGGTGACGACCACAGAGGAGGCGGGACCAAGCAATGCCTACGCTGCTGCCGCCAGCGTCACAGCAGAGGATCCACTCAGCCTCGCTGGTGAGGTTATAGAATGTAACACAATGGGATCTGTCTGAAATAGCGTTTTAGAAGCCACTCCACCTCTTATCATGTAAATATATTAGGCAGAAGGTTTGTTGTTTATTTGTTGTGTATCTGAAACTAACAACCACCACTCTGACTCACTCCTGCCTCCACGACATCTCAAACAATTGCACTGCCTCTTTCACGTTTTTCTGTATTGTACATTAAGTCTGTTATTAATAAATCAGCTGATTGTGTGGTTAATGATATTAAGACAACATAAGACAAATATTTTGAAAGGGGACAAATTTAACTCGTTTTGTTATTATAATGATAAGGCGCTCAGAGGGGTAATGTCCTAACTCCCAATGTTAATGAAAGGGGAAGGATTTTGTTTAAATCAACCTCTTTATCCTTTATCCTTCTTCGGGTCATACCCCGGCCCTTCTACAAACATTTGTGGAAACCAGTTCAGTAGTTTTTCAAACACAAGTTATATTGTAAATGCACTAAATGATTAAAATAAAGTTGGTGTGTGTGCTCATTCCTGTTTATCTGTGTCTCGTCAGAAGCAGCAGCTCGTCTGAAGCAGCTGGAGTTGGAGAGCAGTCCAGTTCTCGCTCCACTGAGAAATAACGTCAATGTCAATTTGGCCATGAACAACCAGGTGCGTGTGTGTTTGAAAATGAAAGCCCTTGTATATTTAGACGGTAACACGTGTAAAGCTGTGAGCCAAATCTGCTCTGGCAAATTCAATCAAAAACAGTTTATTCTGGGTTATTACTGGGTTGATCGTTTAGGATGTTCCCTCAGACCTCTAACTTGTGTGTCCCTTGTGATCGTGCTCCAACAGGAGGACGTGGTGAAGCTCTCAGAGAAGTGTGGCCTGAACAGTGCTGGCAGTAGTCCTGTTGTTACTCCACTGCGCCTCCCGGAGGATCTGAAGAGTAACATCCTAAAAGCACAAGCTGAGGCTGCTGCCCTGAAGGTGAGGAAGAGGACTCCTCTAAACTGGAAAGGAAGAAAGACCCCTGAGAAAACACAGCTGCAGTATTTTCACATGATGATGATCAAATCATTTTTTACTTTGCAGTGTTTTAACCACTTAAATGTGTGCAGGGGCCTGTGGAGGAACACGTCGCAATGGTTGGAGATAAAAACTGTAACTTGCAGGAAGCTTCTGCCAGGTGAGACCTCACACTGCTTTTTATTACATATTGAGTGAACTGATTGTTAGAAATTATAATTATTTCTGCTATATAGCTCTAAAATTTGACTATGAAACTATACAAATTATTTCTATTTTCGTAGCATGACTCCTGCAAAACTCCTCCTTTTAAAGTTGGTCGAGCACAGTAAGTCATTATAGAGCGAACAAGGACAGGAGACAAAAATCCATTAGTGCTTGTGCTTCATTGTTTTAAACTGGGCCTCCCTCCTCCTCCTCCTCCTCCTCCTCCTCCTCGATCATCCTCCTGAGTCATACCAACTGTCATCGCATTGTCTCAGCCAATCACGGATTCACAATCCTCGCCTCGAGAGAGCTGATTAACCTCTTGAATATTCATGAGGATTATTAGCATAGCTCACAACATTACATCACCTGCAGCTCATCCAGATTAGCGACGCTATACAGATCAACGGGCGAGTCTTTCTCTTTTTCTCTTTCTCTCTCTCTCCGTCTCTCTCTCTCTCTCAAGATGTGGTTTGAAGAGACGAAGGGATTTACTGAATCTAATATGTTTCGAGAAGAATGAATTTATAATACAACCTGGGTGAAAATGAATTACTTCTAAATGGTGACACAGCTTGAAGCAAGATAATATGATGATTTATTTTGAGTATAATAGGATTGATTTGATTCCATCTCCAAATCAGACTGAATATTTCATGCATGTACGTTTGTAGATGTTCTCTGGCACAAACCTTAAAACATGGCGTCTTCCTACAGGTTGAATGTGGGCACAGGGCGACTGGGCAGTAACTCGTCTCTCTCCGTTAGCAGCCGCCCTGACACCCAGGACTCGTGGGACCTGCTGAAGCCAGCTCCACTGGTCTCGTCAGCAGGAGCCAGGTCAGTTTGCTGATGCACATTCTTTTCTTTTGCTTGCTATGTTCAAACTGCATTAGATAATATATCAGCCAGGTATAATCTTGTGTTTATTCACGATGCCACGGATTAATTATGAAATAAAGTGATGAAGTACACAAAGGTGCTGCTTGTTCTTTATGTTCTTTGCTGACATCTGGTGGCATGTCTGAGTACTGCATGTTTGTGTGTCCCGGTCTGAGTGTGCTTGGTCACATGACTTGAGATCTACCTGGATACTGCTGCTGTTTACAGTAGAATGACACTACAATACAGACACTTGACAATACATCTCACACATCACTTTAGCTACAGGCTCATAGATGCAGTAAATTATTACAGTGCTCAGGATGTTCTTCTTCTACAGTCTGGAGAATCCCCAAAAAACGGATTAATCAGCAACTATTTTTGATATACATTTATAATGTTAAGGTATTTATCAAGAAAAGATATCCAGTATATCTGGCTGAAACCTCATGTGCAGATATGTTTCTTTTTTTTGTTCAATAGTTTAGCCATAGTAACCGTCAGATGAGCAATTCAAATAATTTGAATACATGTATGAGTATTAATTAATTAAATAATTTGTTCTGCTCATCAGTGTCGAGAGGTTAGCTGAAGATTTAATCCCCTCCGTTCCCAAGATGGCGGTGGAGTCTGTCGGTGAAGGCTCGGCTCCAAAGGTAACCTATCTATTCATAATCATAAAGTTACGACTCAGCATTTACATTTGTCACAATAAATAATGGAAGACTTGTCTAAGTGTTGTTATTGGTATTTGAGGGCTGGAGAACAAACATTGTCCTATTTGGTTATTCAATATGGAACTCAAATAACATCACCTGTAGTGCCCTGTGTAACTCTGCCAGCTCTTCAATCTGAGCTAGTTTCTGTCTGTACACAGGTTGTGTGTGTGTGTGTGTGTGGCTCTTACTTGATCTACAGTCTCATGTGGAACCTGTTCATCAAATACAGGGTTTCTATATTTCTGTGTTTGTGTAATCCAACAGGTTACAGCAGAGGAGGTAGACCTGCCCAATGCAGCACCGCTATCTGACAACCTGATCGACTTCACCGACCCGGCTCCTGCAGTAAGTCCCAGCCCACTGTGTGTGCAGCAGGTTGGAAATGGCTGCAATGATTTTAAATGGAACCAGTGTTTGAACTGCACTGTTGCTTTCGAGCGAGCCTTATTTTCTGTGGAACTGCTTCATGTGTCACATAAACGTTCACATGAAGCTGCAGGAACTCTTCAAAAAAAACAGGCAATGTTTCAGTTTCCCCTAATTTTCCCAAAGCAGGCGTTCAGAGGAACTTCCTTTCCGTTTTCTGACAGTAGTAAGAAACACATATTGGCCCATTGCTCAAAACAAACTGGGTCGAACCAGATCAATTATTCACCCTCATTCAGATACTTGATGATAAACATTTACAGTATTTACACGTATATAAATGGAGGAAGAAGTAGAAAAAGGTGTGTGTGCATTCTTGTTTCAACATTTCTCAAAAAACCTGTGTGTCAGTGATCTGGGGTCAAACAAGAATTAAATGCAGCGATGTAACTTAGTAAGATCTGTGGATGGTAACAACGTTTTTCTGCTCCTGTTCCAGCTCCCCCCAGTGCAGCAGCCAAAACCAGTTATCACGCCTCGCTGGATTATTCCAACAACTGCTGTGAGTGCTCAGAATCTCTCCAGTCCTCAGTCTCTGCTCTTTCTGACCTTTGTGTCGACCTGTTTCTTACTTTCCAAATGTTCCTTGATCATCTTTCAGAGGGCTGTGACATCGGTTTGTGTTCACTGCCCCTAAACTGGCCCAGGTTGTTTTTAACACTTTGCCTAGGCGCTGAACACGTTTGGCTGATGTAGAGGCTCTGTAGAAACTGACCTTCTCCCTCATCCCCTTCTAACGCAGCATCCCGGCGTCTTTACTAACGGCCTGCTCGACCTTGACCCCCATGCTAAGGTCACCCCTCTTCTCCCTGCAGACGGGGGTGCGGCTCTCCCCCCAGCCCTCCCCCACCTCGCTCACACACGTAACACCAACTCCGCCAGGTAAAATCTGAACCAACACACTGAACAGGTTGTTTTTCCAGTTGTGTTCGCATGCTGACCTCTGCTGGCCAAACAAGAAAATGCTTCCTTCAGCTATAATCCCCAAATTAAACTATTGTCACTGAACACAGTTAGAAGTGAGAACATGAATATGTCGACTTCAGAATGATGTCAACTATGTACCTGACCACATGGATTGATTATCTAACCTGTTCTTAATCATAGGTTTGCTTTTGTATGTTTAATAATTATAGATTTATTATGTTAGACCAGTTTTTTCCAGAACCAACATTTTCATAACAATTTAATGATCATGCAAGTGTGTGATTAATGTCTGCACTAGTAAAGCCTAGTTCACGCTACATGAGTTTCAGCCCTAATAGCCAGACACGGGTTTCACTTGGTCAAGATGTGTAGTCTGCTGTCAACACACTGTTGTGTAGTATGAACTTGACAACGGCTGCTACACTCCCGATCACAAGACAGAAAGTCGGGTTGAGTAAACTACGCAGCAATCCAACGACTTTTAAAGTCATGTGGTCTTAACTCGGGTTTAAAGTGGTCTCTGTCTATGATGCAATAATGTTACCGCCCTGCTTCCCCCCCCCCCCGTGTCCCACAGCATTGGGGGTCAACCGCCAGCCTCGGACGATGCGGCAAAACCCAGAGGTCTCCTGACCACTGAGCTCTGATGAAGAAACAAGGAGATGACCTCATCTTCCTGACTGCTCCCCCGTCTCATCCCATCACCCCCCCCACACACACAGGACAGCTGGAGTGGCTGAGGGCTGAGAGGACTACAGGAAGGAGGAGGCAGCTGACAGGCACCACGGTGTCCAGAACCCACACTGACACAACCTTTAGTTTAGTAAAACCGATTAACACAACATTTAGCAGCTCTGTTAGCGACCTGCCATTTACTGTAATCCATCCTCTCCACCCGACCTCAATCTCACGACCAGCACCACCTCCCTGTAGAGTTTAAATCCCATCACCCTGGAAGGAACATTGTATAAAAGCACCAGCCTCTGGCTTGGTTCATGGAGGGTAGGTTGCCTCTTCTAGTGCGGCTCCTCCATCCCTCCTCTCTTTTGTTTTAAACCACTGGACCCCCGCTCTGAGCTCTGAGCTGCTGCGTTACACTGGATCCAGGACTGAAAAGAAACGTCTCTTCAAAAAAAAAAAAAAAAAATGTTGATTCTAAGAGATGAAGCAGCACCTGGGCTGTTCACATGATGAAACACGTGGATATGATGCTGTCATGAACTTGTAGCACACTACAATATATATTTTTTTCCCTTTTTGAAACCCAGACAATTCTACATGTGAAACTTTCCACTGGATACAAAAAATTGCGGCAACACTGAACCTTGAGAGAATTCTTGGACGATGATGATGACGATGATGATGATGAACTTTCTTTTTCTTTTTTTTTTACCCTGCTCTTAAACGTGTCTATTTTTACTGTTTTTATGTGACATCTGCACAAGTTGGTTCCAGCGTCCCAAACTCCCCTCATGGGTTTTTAATATGAAGTTTCAACATTTTGTCCTATAATTTAGTTTTCCTCTTCAAAACACTTTCGCTCATGACTGGATTTTTTATTCCCCCCACATTAGTTTTAAATGTAAATGCAACATGTCCTTTGCTGGATTACATCATGGACAGTGTGTCCAATGTGTGAGTCATCTTATGTTAATAACTGAGTTCACTAGACAGTATCTCCATCCTTTTATAGATGGGGACTGCCAGTATTAACGTGCTGTAGCTATTACCCTGCCTTATGTAAATGAGCGTATTTCAAAATGTGTCATCTTATCAATGCTGGAGATGCCATAGAACAATCTATCACTTTCTGTTGCTGATGCGTCGAGAACCTGGAGGAGAACTTTTGTACATGTGGGTGATTGAGGCCTAATTCTACACGTTGTTAATGACGTCTGTCACACTGACTCCTAAATGGTAGCGTTGTAGCATTTCTAAGAAAACGACCACATGGGCCACGTGAGTGTGGACCCTCGTTCAAGTTGTGTGTAGTTTTTGTTAGTGCGATGTTACGTCTCCATCAGGGGAAGCCGACTCTCTGACACTGTCTTCTTAGCCATGACAGTTTATTTATGCTACTACTTCCGTGTCATTGTTCGAATATTACGTGTTGTCCACAAGTGTTGTAGCGCTCAGTTGCATAATGTATCGTCGGTGTAATGGCGCCACCTGGCTGTAGATATGAAGTAGACCTATATATATTATTTTTCTGAAAATGACGTTGGCAGTATTGTTACTACGTGTTAAGAAGTAATTTCAGTATCGAGGTGTTTTCTAATTACAAAAGAAGTAGGAACTGTGTTACTGATCAAACTGAATGGGGGGGGCACACAGTGTGACATCTCAAAAGCATTTTTATATAAACTTTTATTGTATATTTTTTTTCTTGGAATACCTTCATCATCTTTCAGTAAAGCTTTGCTACAGTAGGAGTCAGTTGTTTTGTGATTCATTGTGTTATTATTGCGGTCGTGTTTAAGTGGTTTCACTGATCACAGTTAGATTCACTAGATAATCTGAAATTCTACTCTGCTGTGGACCAGATAAGATAAATGAGCCATGAGACAATAACCTGAATCACTTGATGGATAAAAGAATGAAAAGTGATATTCTGATCTGAGTTAGTTTCCTTATGTTTTCATTGCTGTTAGCAGGATTACACAAAATCAACTCGGCCCATTTTCTTCAGAAACAACCCATTAACTTATAGGAGCTTTAAAATAATAGCATTAGCCTTTTCAGAAGGATGCACTCAATGGTTTCCCTTCTATTTTTGTAGTGTCACCAAAGGTCCACTTACTGGGTTATTAACAATTAAGATAATTAATAACCCCCCAAAAAATCACATCTAGGAGGATAAGACCCACAGCTTGGAATATTCAGGCTGGATAAAGGTTTAGTTAAGAAATCAGCTGAAGCAAGGTGGATTGAACAGTTCATTGTTTAGAGAAGATTTTTTTATATCCATTTAATTTAGCGTTAACAATATAATACACAGTCTCTGACAATTACAGATTAATTTTCAACTACTGAATTATTGCTTTTAACAAGTAATGATTCCGTTCTGTTCCGTTCAACTTCTGAGTGGAACGTAACAAGACGTTTTACTGTGTGCTACCCAGTTTGACCACATGATGGCAGCACAGAACCATGTTTTACCTCTTTAGTGTGGGGGGGGGGGGGGTGAGCAATTATTTTTCCTCTCGTAACAGTTCAGTTTATCATAATGTGAGTAACTGATAGTGCAGATGTAAGACATTAAACAGACGTGGGCCCTGTTGAATCTGGCTTCTCTGGAGCTGAATTTGAATGAACCTCTCTACATGAAGTGGATCCTTTCTATGAAACATGTGAAATCTACACAAACTGAATCCTCACAGACTGAAACAGGAATTCAGGGAATATTTCCCTAAATCATTAAATCACATCCAGGTCTGAGCTCATTCTCTCGTTAGCTCAGGGAAGTCTGTTAATCAGGTTATTTGTGAGAGTGGGTCTGTGTTAGAGGAAGTGATACTCAGAACATGTTTTGCTCTTTTTTTTCCTACAAATGAACAGTTCATGTATTCGGTTGTTTCATCACCGGGAACAAATCAACTGTTCCCTTCAGAACAAGACGTATGATCGACTCCATGTTTGTTATGGATCAGACTGAACACATTCCTGATTCTCTGATCTGCCTTTTGGTCCAACTCTGTCTCTCTATTCACAGAACAGCCATAAAACAGTCTTTCTTTAACTTCTATATTTATTGACACTGACCAGGCCAGAGGAAAGGGGGGAGTCAGGCGGACACGGTGGTGGAGGACCATGGTGGTCCTGAGCCCTGTCGGTTCAAGCTGCTGGCCTCAGCTCCAGTGAGGAACCCAGAGCCAAGCTCCTGTGAATGATGCGTCCCACACTGTTATGAAATTGATTTTAAAAAGTGCTAGTCATGCACAAACCAACTGGTGATGCTCCATTAAAACAAATATGGCACAATTTACTTTAATATGGCTAACTTTGCAACTTCTGTAGAACATAGGAAGGTTGGTCGGCTGTCTGGCTAGCTATAAGGTCAATGTACATTAGAGAGAACCTGGGGCATGAAACTCAAAAGATGTTTAGTTTGTCCAGTCTGGGCTACTGTGAAAAACATGGCGGCCTCCATAGAGAGGACCCACTCCTGATGTTATTAAGTATTTCAAAATAAAAGACCCATTCTCAGGTAAAGAAAACACCAATTTGTACAATTTAGATGAAATACACTAATGAAAAAATCACGGTTTATTTTATAGTCAACTTCTGCCAATAGATCTTACACACTTGACCTTTAACAACCATTCATCGACATTAACAAGGAACTAGCTGACACTAGCAGTACTCGTTGATCTGAAATTAAGACAACCATGCATTTATTTATGTCTTATTATCAATAATGATATTTTTGCACCTCTATACCAGGAAGTCCAATAATCCTCTGATTCTGTCATGATGTGGAAGCTTGTTTGTGTTGCTCCTCATGTCGGGTGGAGCTCATGTCTTCAGAGGAAGCTGGAGGATAGGGATTACTCACAAACACACACTCACAAACACACACAAACACACACATTTGTCCGGCCAAGTCAAAACCTCAACCTTAGCCTAACCACAATTCACATCTTACTTCCAACCCTGACCAGGACCTCAGACCTGTTGTTCTTGTCTCAGAAGCACCGGACCTGATTCGGTCAGATCCCTCGTGGACACGTCTCAGTACACAACCTTCACTCAGCACCTCAGTGAAAAGCAAAGACTCCACTGGCCTTTCTGAATCATCATGAGAAATTGAAAATGAAAGTGACTGGTTCACGTTACAGAGCAATACTTACTTGGGCCATTATTAAAACGGGAGAACGGCCCACAGCTCAATAACTCGGCCAAGACTGCTCCCCTCAGCAGATGGTCTCTCCCTCCACCTTCCAAACCAATAATTGATTACGCACACAGACCTTATGCCAGGTCATGATTGCTTAAGCATGCTCAAAAGCCCCGGGTGGATTCACGGGGATCTGGCGCCGGGACCGGTGTCCTGATGTCACCAACTCAGATCCATCGAAAAGAAAATATTACATATCCCTTTGCACTTTATCATATTCTTTGAAGCTGGATAACAGAACTGCTACATCAGTATTTTCTGGTTAAACCTTCACCCTTGATTTAAGACTTGATGACCAGTTGCCTGATTTCACAGTATTAACCCCTCAAAGATCAGAGGAGGATGTGAAGAAGAAAAGAATAATCAGAAGTGAAGGTTTTTACAGCTCAGTCGTCATGAAATCTGAAAAAGAAAAAGGAAAAATTTCTATTTCCAACCTAAGTGCATCTGTTGTGCAGTAATAACTCACCAGTGGTTTGTGTGTTATTTACATAAGACAGGTGCCTTCACGTGGGGCCTTTGTATGGAGGCCATGAGAGGCCATTAACAAGACTCTAATGTTATTCATGAATTCACAACAAATTCTCTAAAAAGCTTTTTCAGTCGCCCAGTTGTGACTTGTGGTATTTTTTTTTAAATGCCATATTTCATGGAATTTACTTTTTAAAAACGTATTATACGTATTTATATCTGAATCTCTTTCACTTCCAAATTCACACACCGTTTTAAAAAAAATTCATCAAGTTGTTTTTCCCAGCACTTACTGCATCACATGATTTCCTGCACCTACGATCAAATTATTATTTCATGTGTTGAATCTGAGTTAGGAAACAAATAAAAATCTGTATCTTGTAGAGTTGTTGTTATTTTTGTTTCCTAATTAAAACAGGTTCTCAGTCTGAGTGAAATCCAGAAGCTGATGAAACGTTCTCTCCTCCTGCCCTCGCATCTGTCTCCATCACTATCTCTGTCGTGTCAGATCACACAGAAGTTTCCTGTTTCTCCACAATAATCTGACCTCGATGAAAAGTTTCATCCCAGAAAAGACAAACTAATGGTCGAGCATTTGGATATGAAAATGCAACACATCCCGACAGATATCGCTGCCCCTGATTTTAGAAAACACACCTGTGCAGTTGGGCCTGAAGGTGGAACAACAACAACAACAACAACAACAACAACAACAAGAACAGCAGCATAGAGGTGAAACACTTTCAACAGGCTGCGTAAAGGAGGCTGAAGCTTTGAGATGATAAAGACATGAGTGAATGGTAATTGATCCCTAAAGGGCTCTGAGTAAGTGTGTACTGTAGGTGTGGTTGTGTGTGTGTGTGTGTGTGTGTGTGTGTGTGTGTGAGAGAGAGAGAGAGAGAGATGCCAGATTCAGTAAAAAGCCTCATTATTCATTCAAGAACTCATACACACATACACACAACTGCAATGCCCTCTCTCTCCGTCACTGGCACACACACGCACACACACACACACACCATGCAGACCACGGTGCTTAATTGGCAGTTTCCATGTCAGCAGAGTGTCTCTCTGTATGAAAAGCAAATTATTAATGTGTCATGTACTCAGTATTGTGTGTTGTCTGTTACGCAGCAGTCAGCTGGACTGAAGCAACCACACACAGATCTGGAGGTGGTTGGTTCCACACTAACTATATATTTTTGCTCCATCATCCTAATTAAACAAGGTTTTTCTACCCTGTATATATTCACTGGTGGATCTAGGATTTTTCTAAATCAGGGGCCATAAGGGGCCACAACTTTACGCTGAGGGCCAATTAGATCCATGCACAGTTCCTGGTTCAGTTTGGTGCACATTGAAGTCATATCTTGTTTACTGTTAGCTCTATAGCTTCGATTCAAAGTCACACATCAGTGACGATTTCCAAAAAAGCCTCAATAAAAGTTCTGAACAAATTGTGATAGTTAGTGTTTGTGTTGTTAACACGTTCTTTCTACTGACAGCGCAGGGGCAGATCAGATACAGGGGTGGATCCAGAGGTGGGGCCGGTGCCCCCCTGGCCCCACCTCTGGATCCACCCCTGGTACCCATGTTTTACTAGTTATTTAGAAACCACACCCGAGTGAGCAAATAGCCACTTCACTTCATCAACGTTTTTCAATTCCATCATTCGGTGGCGTGGGAATTGACTCTGCAAAAGAAACCTGATTTATTATACACATATCATAAATATCCAGAGCTCCTGTCTCTGTTGTGTTTCAGGTGAGGACAAAAGACGTCAGTGACAAAGTGGGGGAGTCTCCCTGAGGTCATTCTTCCTCTTTCAAGTGAAGCTCCAGCCTCAGGCCTCAGACAATACAAATACAGCCGCGCTCTCCTCTGCCATTTCCAACCGGGCGTATTGAAATGTGTCTCCTTCAAATGTCAGCCGGTCTTTTCAAGACGTCCACCGTGACAAACAAGAGACAGAGATTCCCCAACACATCAAGAAGTGAAATGCATATGAATGAGACAGTGTCTCCCTGCAGAGGAGAGGACTGTTGTTGCTCTTATCAGGATACCAGGTTCAATGGCTGGCCACGGACAGGGTGTGTGTTTGTGTGTGTGTGTGTGTGTGTGTGTGTGTGTGTGTGTGTGTGTGTGTGTGTGTGTGTGTGTGTGTGTGTGTGTGTGTGTGTGTGTGTGTGTGTGTGTGTGTGTGTGTGTGTGTGTGTGTGTGTGTGTGTGTGTGTGTGGGAGTGTGTGTGTGTGTGTGTGTGTGTGTGTGTGTGTGTGTGTGTGTGTGTGGGAGTGAGTGAGTGAGTGAGTGAGTGAGTGAGTGAGTGAGTGAGTGAGTGAGTGAGTGAGTGTGTGTGTGTGTGTGTGTGTTTAAGAGTGGATGGAGCCATTATGTGTGTTTAACACAAACAAGAGCCAGTGCAAGAGTGAACGGGAAATAAATGAAGTTGGAGGTTAGTGTGCGTGCACGTGTGTGTCTGTGTGTGTGTGTGTGTGTGTGTGTAGTGTGAGTGTGGTGTGTGTGTGTGTGCGCGCTGATGTGAGAGCGAGAGGACAGTGTGTGTGTGGGTGTCTGACAGGCAGACAGTTTGACAGAGCTCATCTGTGGCAGTTGCCCTCCTGTGTGTTATCAACAAAGCCCAAACAGGCGCTGCCAATCATCCCACATGCCGACGGGACTGCACATCCCACACACACACACACACACACAAACACAAAAACACCTGGCCTGTGGGCACACACTTGAATACACACACACAATAGATTATGCTGCAGCCTCACTCTCATCATCTCGTCTTCTCCTCTATAATACTCAGCTCTACCTCAGGCACCGACCAATAAGAGCTCTCTCTGCCGCTCTGTGATCATTAGCACCTGATGAAAGTATTGGACTGATGTCGCACACAATCACATTATCAGGTCCAGATTGTTGCGTTGTACCTTGTTAGGCTGGAGCGTTCCAGTGTGTGATTGTTTTCAGAGCCGCGCTGACGTCGCAGAGTCGTTAGTGAAAACTAACAAGGAGGATGTGAAGCTCCAGAGGAGAGGAGCTCTGCCAGAGGGACACAAACAGCGACTGTGTACATCCACTGCTACAGCAAGTCGTGGTGGACACAGCCCGAGGTGATGTTTGTTCCACTGCAGGTTCTCCAGTCCGGAGATGTTCAGTCCACAGGGAAATAAACCAGAGAGGAGCTGCACATCTGGAAAAGTGGAAAAGACACATCTCTCATGTTCTCTTCATTTTCCAAACAGATTTTTGATTTAGTTTTTTCTGCCAGATGACAAGTCGGCTGATTGACTTTGTGTTATTAATTAATACAAATTTCTATCACAGATTTTTCATTACAAAAAGACAGAATGATAGTACAACATAGCTTGTACAACAACACAAACCAGCAGAGTGTGTGTGTATATGTTAAGCCTGTGTTTCTATTTAAAAACATAATGTGACCATAAGAACAAATGCATTCAAGTGATGTTACCTCAACACATACGACTTATTGACTATTTATTGTAACACAACTGCTGATTTGTTTGTGTGAATACAATAAATTACCTTCTAACTTCTCTGGTTTCAAGCTCGTACTTTTATTAGACGATCAAACTAACTGTAAATATAGTGTGCGACCACTAGTTTCATGTGTCTTCATGATCAGGTGATTTCATTCCTGTATCGTGAGTTCAATATGAATCCAGTCCACCTTGGTACACACTGTACACTCAGCTTGAAGCAGCACAGGTGGTACAGAGTCAGGTTTTCCCTCTGGACCTTCTGTAGTTGTTGTGTTTGTTGCTGGAAACTGTTCAGTATGAAACATCCGGTCAGTACTGCAGACATCACCTCATGTACATGATCACTGTCCCTTGGTCAGTCTGCAGAGAGGCCGGGTTCGAGTCTCTGGTGTTTCACATGGTCCAGTTTCTCCAGGTCACTCAGCTCTGTGGACTCGTTGGTGACAGCATTAAGACTTTAACATCTATGAATCCATTTCGCCTCTCAGAGTAATAATCGAGTGCTTTATATTCCCTCTGTTCAACTCCATGATTTCACATAAAGTTTAATGTCAGTCAGTAAAACACAATGAATGTCTTTATGGCTGTATGTCCCTAATAGAGCAGCTGATAAATCTTTATATTTACATATTCATGTGGAGGATTCAGTCTCTTGCAGTTGATGAGGTGTCTAGCTGTAATCAGGTGGAAGGACATGGACTGAGATGTTGGTTCCAGTCTGTTGGCATTTAGCATCTCTTCTCCTCACTGAATGTGCTCATCCACTGTGCTCTTTTTTTATTGTGTTTTTATTCTTTTGTTGTTGCTCATCTTTTCTATTTGCCGGCGCTTCCTCCGGATCCATGAGTGTCCTTTGTGGTTTGTCGTACGCAGATCACCAGTTGTGCATCTGTCGCAGCGCACAGCGTTCCCATAACAACCATTAACCATACTGGAAACTGCCGTCTGCAAAGTATTTATATTACTTATTATTTTTCTTTCAGTGGACTCTCATTTACTGAAAACCTATCGTGACCAGAACGTACACCTAACTTTCCATTAACCTTAAACCAAGTCTTCACCCTCAAATGTATCAATGCACCAAACAGAAGATGGGTCCCCACAACATGGGCAATACAAGTAAACACACACACACACACACACACACAGATTGTCGAGCTGCCTCATTCAAGTTAATTAGTGAAGTGTAATTCTGTCAGTCTGCCGGCCTCGATGCAGAAGGGTCTCTGCTTCTCAGTGGCGGTGCCATAGAGACACCATCTGCCGACACGACAGAGAAATGGATTCTTTATATTTTTACTCAGTTTGATCTGAAAGGATTTAAAAAAAAAGTAGATGTTTACTCTATAGTGATACTGAAACATGTTGTAAAGGGTTCAACGTGCAGTAAGAGCTCATTAAAATACATTTACTGTAACTGTAAACATATTCTAGGAAAGCTCCCAAACTAAAACCATAAACTTGTAAATGTACAAAATATGGGAAGTTTCCCTGCACCTGTTAATAAGGGACAATTGATAAACTGTATGTGAGCGTCTGGAACATCACAAACCGAAAACTTCAGACTATGCAGGATATTGCAAGAAGTTTCTAAGTATACATACGAATACTTTTGAAGGGCAACAGATCATTAGTGTGAAAGCGAGGTAAGTTGAAGTGGCGGACAAATGTTCTTTTGTGAGAGACGATAAAAAGCCTGAGAGATTTTCATAGAGGACGGAAAAGAGGAGCAAAGGATATTAATCATCAGAACCATAAAGGGGAACACACAGAATGAGTCAGTGTGAAGTTTGGTTGATTGTTGTGTCATCGTGTGTGTGTGTCTGTGTGTGACTGTGTGTGTGTTTGTGTGTGTCCACTCGCAGGAAATAGAGGCGTTGTGCTTTGATGGCTCAGCACAAAAGAGGAAGTGGAAGTTTTGGCGTTTGCTTGTTTTTTTGAAGACAGTGTTGTTGTGCTTGTCGTGTGTTTGTTTCTGTGTTCGATGCCCCAGTTAGAACTCAGCGCTTTGTTCCTCAAACCAGTACGAGCCCACACACAACTAACACTCGTGCACACACACATATTACATATGCAAATGATGCTCTCTTACACAGTTACTCACGGAGTTACTTCAGTCACTGAAGGAAACGCAGATGGTGCAGAAATCTACCACTGACGCACAAAAAAAAAAAGTTTTCTTACGGACAATGACACTGCACATACTGGTCCCAGTCCGGATATCATGGTGAAACACACATCCAGTGTCAGGCTGCCTTCATTTGAAAAGGTGCCTCATAATGTAAAAAAAAATCATATCATAATTTATCACTTTGTTTGCTGTCGACTCCAGACTGTTTCTAAAGATGGACGACATGACAGCTCCGCTAAATTGAAGCCAAAGTCTCTTTATCGCCACCTGGTGGCCGGATGCTTATCTCACATTGTTGAGTTATTGGTGAAATTGATGTTAATTACATTAAAACCGTACTGCAATGTAGAAAGTAGCCCTAGAAAAGAAAATATTGTGTTTGAGTGAAACAAACAGTAGCTCAGTAAATGTACTGAAGATTTACAAGGGTCAAACCCAGTGGAACTCCAGAGTGTGATGATGTCACTGAGGACACATGAGTGTAATGTGTTGTGAAGTGTGTTTTATCAATGGGACGAGTTACCTGTCAGTTTCAATTAAAGATAAACAAATGAAAGAAAAAATAAACAAGAGCCAGAAAAACCAAGTTGTGAGTTGGATGCAGATTGTCGTTGAGATGAAGTGTGACGCGGCGGCTGGGAGGAGGAACAGGGAACATGTCAGAAGTGAGTAATCTTTTTAATTTAGTCCGTGTGTGTGTAATGGCGAGGAACTCACTGGGAATGGAGAGTCAGTGACAAGAATAGAAATGATTTTCTTATTAGAAAATAAAGCCAGTGTAAGTACTCCTTACTACACCACAATGATTAACACTCCTCTGACATTCAAAGCTATTACATTTACACACTCACACACACACACAAACACACACACACAAATGAGGCCATTACTAACCAGATTTTTTACCCAGATACTGGGAGCACACTGGTGACCTTTGATTCCAACCTAGTGATTTGCTGAATCCCTCCTTCTCTCGCCCCATTTGATCCTTTATCTGTCCTGAGATTATAAAACTAACAAGTAACATTTTTAAATGAATCATAAACAACAACAACTGTTTATGTTTCTTTTGCCTGTATTAAGATATGAACATTTTAACAAAGTAAATTCAAGAGCTACTAACATTTCCTCCAGCCTCAGCTGTGAGATGGATGAGTGTAAACTCTTTGCTGACACCTCTGGTCCCCAGTGTTCGAATCCTAATGACGTCTAATGATCCTCTGACTTTCTGTCATCGGGACAAAATCATAATTTGGTTCATGAACTACAACCTGTAGAACGAATGACAGTTTTGTTTGCAACCCTCAGCTGTTCTGTGACTCTAGTGCTAATCCACTCATTTTAGCAAACAAACCATTGTAACCTGCAGAAAACCGGAATGGAAACATCGTGGTTTATGGTTCGATTCCAAAACACTGCTGAAACTAAACCCTGCTGAGATGCTAGCACGGCTCTAGATTCTTTATCCCTGTCCCATATAAACCTTTTCCTCTTGGGCTCCTCGTCCACACACAAACGTTTTTTCAAAGTTTTAAAAATGAGATTTCTACAAACACCTCCCAAAGTGCAGATTTCTACAAAGTCTTTCTCTTAACTCTTGATATATTTAATAATATTAATACCAATCCGCACATTCCATTCAACCCAATACAAAAAAACACAACTTTACACTTTCACAATTGACACACAATCATCCATCTTTGTCTGGAAGTGATACATCAGTATTTCCCATGAGCACGAGACGCATTTCAGACGATCCAGGCTCGTTGTTCATTCTCACTGTCGGGACTGGATTGTGTGTGGACGTATAAAGACTTTGTGTTTTTCTGAGACCTTCAAAACATCGACTTAGCAACGGTTCACTGAATCCTCCACTTGACTCTTCCCGTGCACGCCCCCAGCCCACATGCACTTGTCATCCACCTATTCAGGTCAGAGAGGGGATCTGAGGCGAGCCGGGGAGCTTTGTGAATAATGCCGATTCTCCACGGGGAAAACTAATGAGTGGTGGACATGCCCACCGGCCACAGGGGACACAATCCATTCCTTCACACTGGGCGTCTGTCGAGCTCTGTGTTGTGTCTCCCTGGCTGAGTGTGTGTGTGTGTGTGTGTGTGTGTGGAGCTCCTCGCTCAATGCGTTGCCTTATGCTCGCTGTGTCAGAGCCCTGCAGGATGGTTCTGTAGAGTCGCCCAGCGGTCCTGACTTACTGTGGCCAAACGAGGCCCACTCATACTGGGCCAAGGCGGAGAGAGAGAGACACTGGGAGAGGGGGGGAGGAGGGTGGGAATGGAGTGGCTGAAAGAAAAAAGAAATTTGAACATTGGAAGAGACAAGGAAACGAAGAGTGAGGGTCAGAATGGGAGCTATAAAAGAAACGGAGATGCCAACGGATGAAGAGGAGAAACAGATTGAGGAAGACAAGGGAACGAAGAGGGTGAGACGTGAGAGAAAGGAAGAAATCATGTGAGTGAAAAAAGCAAAAGAGGGAAATGGAGTGAGAGAATGTGAAGAGGCCAGGTGCAGCGGCAGAGCAGATGGAGAGAAGGGAAAGAGGGAGGGAGAGGAAGAGTGATGGCGGGGGGTGGGGGGGAGAACAGAGAGAGTGGAGAAGTTAATGTCTCGACTGTTGTGTGATGGGGCGTGTCTGCTCCACCGCCAGGGACGCTTTCTACTCATTTAAAGACCCGTTTGGTTTCTTTTGGCTTTTTGCTTTTCCCAGTCTTCTCCACTTTCTCTTTTTTCTTCTCCGAGTTTCCTCTTTCATCACTCTCTCTCTCTCTCTCTCTCTCTCTCTCTCTCTCTCACTCTCTCTCTCTCTCTCTCTCTCTCTCTCTCTCTCTCTCTCTCTCTCTCTCTCTCTCTTTCCCAGTTTCTTGTTCTGTGTTGATTCAGTTCACAACACTGGCCTGACTGCACATCTCAAAAAAACACTGAGCTGTTCATCTTTTTAAATAAAAATGTAAATGATCTCTCTGGGAATAAAAAAACCTGTTTATATTTAATATAGTATAACTATTAAATATATATAATTAAATAAAATGGCAGTCGTAATAGTTTGTATTCCATTTATATGTTTTCATATTTTCAAAAATAATGTAATATTGAATTTAACTTATTATTTCTTTTTTATTTTGGACTGCCCTTTGCTTCAGGATTGGACGGACCCAGAGTTTTCTTTATCTTTATTCAAGAAGTGTGAGATGATCCCCAAATCAGCCTCACTGCTCGACTCCATTTACCAAATTGTCAGAACGCATAGAATAATGAAACATTATCGAACTCGTGGGCATGATTATTATTTGTTAATGACTTTAAAAGACTTTGAAGGTGCGGGCCTCGTGTGCAAAAACTGAACTCATCAAGAAAGAGACCGAACATATTTCTAAGAATGAAGCTTGTGTTTGTGTGTATTTGATGTTTTAATCTTTCCATTATCCCCTCATCTACCCACACAAACACAACCATACACACACACACACTCTCGCCCACACACACACTCTCACAATCACATTTCTGTCTGACAGTGAAGTCGAGGAGTCGTTTGCCGTCGCCGAGCTCAGGGTGAAAATAGCACGAACGATCTTTCTTCTTCTCTGTCACCGGGTCGGTGGAGCAGCGCGGGCATAAACATAATAATCCCTCTGAGCGCCGCTGGGGGACAGGACGCCCATATATGGGAAGCGAGGAGAAAGGGAGGCGTGGCGGAGCCTCCGGGCCCGTGATGGAGAACTTGACATGGCGGAACGGCTGAATTATATTGGAAAGCCTGAGAACACTCAAGCATCCAGACTGTTGGAGTGGAGTCACTGTCTGTCTGGAGGCTGGCTACACACACTCAAACACACACACACACACACACACACACAGACTCACACAATCTGCTTGTCTGTCCCCTTTCCCTCTTTCCGTCCCCCCCCCCTTCTCCACGCCTCTGTCCTTCATGCCTTTTTCCCTTGAAAACACTTATTTCTTTTAACCCCCATCTGTCATCCACGGCAACTTCCACCTCCTTTATTCTTTCTTTAAACGTGACTTTTCCTTTTCTCCCTGTGCTCCACCCACAGTCCACCTCCATGGCTCACACCTGTGTGCTCTCTGCTTCTTCTTTTTGGTTTTTCCAGTATTGGCTAAACAGCGAATGCTCAGGTTTCTCCTGCAGCGACCGCTACACCTCCCTCTCTGTGCGTAAAACACAGATTTGAGTGTCTCGTGTCCGAAAGGCGATCCAATCCTATATAAAAAATAGATAAATAAATAAATAACACTCCCTGTGTTCTGCTGTAGAGCAAGTTATTGCACCCGAAAGAGCAAGAAGTCCCAATAAAAACTGTAGAGAATTCAATATTTGAAACAAAAGTCCACCTTTATTGTGTTGGCAGTGAACATGTCAGAGACAGACATCTCACGGCCAAACTCCAACGTGTGGCTGGAGTTGAAGTTATTACAGAATTTGTCTTTATAGGTGAATCGCCCCTTTGAGCTCCACGGCCTCATTTACCTGCAAATCCCCTTCGGGCTGCAGAAGATTGAGCCTCTTGTGTGTTTGAACAGTTTGACTCTGTCCTGCTGCAGCAGTCAGGAGCCACCGGCAACACCTGGATTCTCCATATTGGAAGTTTAACGGTGAACATGACTTCTATCGCAGGTGTGTTTGTGCTGGAAGAGCGATCCCTCCTGCGTTGTGCGATTTAAGGATGTATAAATAAAACTGACGTGGCAAGAGAGGCCGTTTATGAAATATTGAAGAAATAACCTCTGTTTCAATAATTACCATAAATCCATGTATTTGGTTTATGTGCTATTTCTGCCCCGGATAGTTTAAACATTGTACAGATACAAACGCAACAGTCGTTTAATTTAATTTCCCTATTTCAATGTTTGATGGGAAAACTGATTCTGAACTGAAACTCTATGAACCTAAATTTAAGCTTCACAGGATATTACAGCCAATGTTTTATTTCTTAGGCCCAACAGGATCATGGAATTGATGTTGCTCCTCAAGAGTGGATTACTAGTTCCTTCTAATGAATCAAATGTTTATCATTAAGAAAAATAATCTAATAAATATAATGAACAAAAACGGTCACATGCCCAAAGCAGTTTGTTTACTTCTCTTTATTCTGAATATCTTGATCTATTAGAGGTTTTACGGTAGAGGTGCTTTGAGAACCCGAAAAGGAAAAACTCACCTGTACCGTAATACCTCAAATAGACAGGCATCGACGGTCTTGAAAGGGTTTTGTTGTGATTGTGTTTTTTGCTTTCGTGTTTTCTGCTAATGCTCTTGTGTGTTACCTGTCTCACATCACGGGTGCTAACGCTAACAGAGGAATCATTTCTGTTTCTGTAAGATTACATTAGATCATTAGGAGTCGCTCCATCTTTCTTTTTCACACCGTCTCTACATCACTCGCCCCTCACGCTCATCAGTCCTGAGAGATTTTAAATGTTTAATCTGCGACTGCGGTCAGTCATCAATCACACTGACACAGATGATTACTGAGGGAACACACACACACACACACACACACACACACACACACGTCAGTCATTACTAAACACCTAATGGACACACAGCCAGGCATTGCCCTTTAAGCACTATGTCTATCATATACACACACACATTATCCTGTGACTCAATCATTCAAGCTCATTATCCCTCTTTCCCTCCATCTATCTTTCTTCGCCTATTTCTCTTCCTCCTTCCTTCATTTCCTCGTGCCTCCATCTCTTCTTTACACGATCTCTTGCCAAAAAACAACTTTTCTTGTTCCCTCCTTCAGTCTCTCTCTCTGTGTGTGTGTCTTTCTCTATTTGCCACATTTCAGTCTTCATTTCGGTCCAACTGCATCTCGGTCTCTCTCCATCTCTCCCCCCCGCCACACACGCAGGGCGTCGTCCTCCGCCTGTAAATCTAGTTTCCCCCGTCCGCTGAGGCTGATGCTGCCTGCAGCTCTATGCAGAGTGATAGATGATATAATATCGAGCCACTGTAAAGTTGCGACTGAGATCTAGGGTTCTCATAAAAAAAAGGGGGGGGCCTCCGGAGCCTGTAGGGAGAGAACGACCGAAAAGTGTGAGAGCAAAAGGGAAGGAAGAGTGGAAATGAGGGAGAGACGAGAAATACAGAATTCATTTAGAGCTGGAGGAAGAGGAAAAGCAATGCTGACGAAAGAGAGGAAAAGAAGTAAAAAATAAATGAACTCTACCACAAAATAAAAACAACATTACCTATGCATATACAGTAAGGTCTATGGTTTTCAACATAAGGTTAGAAAAGCAATAAGTTAATATGATGAATATGTTGTTTTAAATAGTTTCTGCACACTATTGTGGATGTAAGAAGTCTACAAAATGAAAAACAATTCAAATGTTGATTGGAAATAGATTTTTCAATTTTTTATGTTGAAGGCTGACCCCATGACAAGTTGTGTAATGGGTTAAAATATATAAACTAGATTTAATAATAATATATTTTATGAATTCACGGGCAAAGAAGAGAACTAAAATAATCTGTGGGAAGAGGTTTTGTTTGTATGTCCCCCCCCCCCAACACACACACACACACACACAAACACACACACACACAGACCCACCTGTGGTTCTTGTTAAGGGATAATCACACAAACACACATACAGACGATTGCTGCCATCCAAATGCTGTGTGTGTGTGTGTGTGTGTCTGTGTGTGTCTCAGGTGGTACATGTGTTGGATGCACTCACTCTAATTGTAGTCAGGTGCAACACAATCAGCCGACAACTCTCCTGGTCCACTGCTGCATGTTCGGACTGCAGCCTCCACATTGTTATTACACTGTGTGTGTATTTGTGTTTTCATAAAGTATCAATAGCATTTCTTTAAACCAGAGGAGGGGAATCTCCAACAAGGGCCTTTTGAGTTTTGATAACATCCTGCGTGGGCCGTAGTAAATCATTGGACACATATATCACACTAACTTCTGTCAGACAGTAAGTCCTCTCTCCTCTCACACTCAGTGATACAACGCACACAAATGACTATAGGCAGTGTTGGTTTGTTGGTTGTGTATTTAATGATGAGCTTCTGTTGACCGTTTTATATTATTTTCTTTTGTGACAAACAATATCATATTACTTTTGTGAGATTCTGAGATTCTGTTTATGTTTCTGAGTTGGTCCCCAGCCCTTGCTTTAGAATAAGTCCACCCAGTTGAGCAATGGGTTTGGAATATTTTAAACATGGAATCACTTACTTGTGGACGTACTTCTGTATTTGTGTGTTTCTATTTTGTTGAGTAAGCCTGTAACTTAAAAGATTATCTTGAGGGCAGAGCACAGGAGCTTCCGCAGGACGTCGGGCCCAAGCAGCGGCCGCCCGGGGGGGGGGGGGGGCCTAATGGCTGCTGAGACTGGTAAAACGTGTTGGCTGTGTGACAGAACAGAGGAGCAGCAGGGGGGGGCAGAGGAACACAGTGTCGAGCTCCAGCTGTGTGTGTCTTTGCAAACAAAGCAAGGCTGCACACGGGGGGAGAGACAACAAGCTACTGCTGTTTTCTACAAAAAGTCTTATGTCATGACATCAGGAGGATAGATTGAGTCGGAGAGGGTTGATGTGCTGTCATACTCTCATTGACCTGCCGGCGTCACCGGCTCTTAGTGAACAGTTGAGAGCTCGACAATAAGCTTGAGCTGTTTCAGGAGGAATTGTTCACTGAAGACATATCTGCTTCCTTGTAGGTGGAAGATAACTTTACATTTGTTTCTTATCGCTGCGATTATCTCAAACTCTCAAAAGAGTTTTTATGAAATTCGGGAACAAAACACCCACAAACCTCAGGTCACATACGATCTTACACAACATTTTAAAGCTGAATTAATTGAACAGACAGTTGAATATTTACTCTGCACACATAGTGGACACTGAGCATCATGGCAGCTGTGGCTTGGGAAGAAGACCCGAGCCGAAGTGTCCTTGGGCGAGACGCTGAACCCAAAGTTCCAATATTTGAATTTGAGGAAAATATTAGAAAGATGTGACTTGCAACATTCAACATGCAACATTCAACATGCAACAGGTGACAGGTCCTGTCACTGACCCCAGATAACAGGTCATCACACTGGCCACTGGTCAGATGCAGCTCCTGACTGTGAAATCCCTCGAGGTCATGCCCCTCCAGGTTGCCTTCTGGACCCACCTGAGGACAGCACCGGCTTCTCAGCAGTACCTGTATTTCAACTACACACCAGTTGTCATCACTGATCAGCCAGTAGTCGTCCTCTCCTCTTTTTCAGAAGGGAAAGGGCAAGTTTATGCAGGAAAGCGCTTCATAAACACAGTGTATTTACCATATCATCTATCATGTCGTTCATGTGATGAATCAAAAGTCGGCTTTGCTCTCCACCAGCTCGTGAAAGACATGGTTTTGCTGTTTAGCTGCTAAATGTTCCAGCATGTTCACCGACCTCTCACTGCAGGGAGTGAGCAGTGGGTTTATCAAAGCTTTCTTACTGCAAACATCTGCCCACGGAGGAGGCGAGGCACAGGGTACCTGGGCCAGATTGGTTGGGAGCCACTGTTTAAATCAGAAGGAGCTTTTATTTACAGCTGCACAGTCGGCCTCCTCAGGTCGGAACAGTTGTTGCTCAAAATCACCAGCTGCCACTCTCAGCTTCATGCTGAGAGGAGATTAAAGCAGAACACAGGAGAACACACATAAAAACACACACTTGAAGGCGCACAGAATGCACCGTGTGTCTGACAAACACACACACAGACACACATCCCGCTGTGCAAAAGGTGTTCGGGGTCTGGCAACCTCCTCTTAACTCAGCAGGAAATGGATGACCTTCCCCTTGTATGCCTCTCTTGTGCCATTGTGGCAGATTGAGTGGTTCAGACCAGCGTTGTGCAGAGTGCGACCTGCAGAGAGGGACTTGTGTTATAAATGTGTCTGGGACTTGGAGGATGTAGTCAGGTGGATCCACGCTGGGTAGAATCCGTCAAATCACGACTTACAATGTTGACGATTTGATGATTTGATTGAATTTATACAAATGTTTCCCTTGTTGCAACACATCAAACACAAAAAGGTACATGAGAACATTCTCTTTACTACTTGTTAGAGTATAAACACGTCGATACACACGCATGCAGCTGCAGAGGGAGTCATCTGTCACTCTCCATCAGCTGATGAATAATACACCAGTCTGTCACCAGTCCAATAAGCACACACTGCCCTGAGCCGCTGGTTGAACGCACAACATGGAGAAACACACACGCACAAACAGAAAATACCCTCAGATTCACACAAGAAAGCTACACAAATAAATAACACACACGCACACATACACACATACACAGACTCCAAACTGTGATTGATGTATTGGAGCTCTGTTCATATGTGAAACCATGGGGACATTATTAGAAAATTAATGATTGTGGACTTTCATCCCTTGGAGAGGTAAAGAGGGCACACACACACACACACACACACACACACTCACACATACAGAGGAAAAGCGAGGCATTATTAGAAACCTCATGATGAAGGAACTGACTCGCATCATTACTTATTTTTTCCTTTGGTTTCATTATTCGACATTTTTTCACTACAACATATCACAGAGGGCCAGAAGGCAGTTTGCTATTCTGGAGAATGTTGTAATGGTGCAGCAAAGAGAACAAAAACGACCAGTACAGTCAGTCCAGGACCAGTGAGCGTCCATGCAGATTGACCCCAGTTGGTTACTGTTTCTCGTGACTTGATTCTCAGCATCATGCCGACTGAAAGAACCTCAATTAATTCATTATTAGTCGTGGTGCACATTTATTGATCCGATGACCGAGCTGGTCTGTAAGGGGAGACTACTTCTACAGTTTCAGAGAGAAAGCTGCAACCAGCATCACCACAGGTTAATCCAGCAGCCCATTCCCAGCAGACATGATTTGAACGTGCATAACACATTCAATTTGTCTTTGCATTTGCAAAAGCAAAGTTTGTTGGTTTTTAAGGAAGCATTGTTCGGTAGACACGTCATAGGAACGTCTTAAGTTTCAAACGTACTAATGCTTTACTACTTGAAGAGAGAGAAAGAAGGCGTTATTTCCACTGGGGGCACTCTGGTGACGGCAAGAGCCAGAACTTACAATACACACGCACGCACACAAACACACACTCACACGTCTACACACAGTCTGTGCCACCTACACAGATGAAAGCATTGGCTCCGTGGCAGACGACTCTGTGGTTCCCTTTGGGGCCCTGTCGAGGACTATTGTTGCTATTTATGGGACAAGGAGTCAGCAGGAGGAATGCCAGTGTGTACTGTACAGTATGGTGTGTGTCTGCATGTGTGTGTGTGTGTGTGTGTGTGTGCATTACAAGTGTTTCCACATATGAAGAGAGTGTGTGTGATGTGTTCTTGTACATTTATTATAAAGTGTCTAACATTAAAACTGTGGCTGGATCTTCATATCTTACACACACACACACACACACACACACACACACTCACACTCACACACACACACACTCCTCACAGTCACTGAAGGGGAAAACCGCAGCCTCGGATAGTTTAAGAGTCTTAATGTCAACAACCACCTCTAAAAGCACAAGTGTTTGTGGCTGAGCAGCCATTAAAGATAAGCCAGAGGCTACTGCACAGAGAAGACTGATCTCATCATAACAGAATGTCCCGGCTGCGACGGAGGACAAGTTTAACGAATGAATCAAGAGGGATGAAAAGTGAAAGAATAAAGAAGCAGTCAGAGAAGTCACTGATGATAAAAATGTTTCATAAAGGAAGAGAGGGGAAAGAAAGGAGACGCAGGGACCAGTTGAACTGGGAGTCATGGAGGAAAGAAAAACAGGTTCCACGAAACAGACTGGTGTTGAGTTGTTTCTCAGATTTAGTGTAACTTTTCAATTTGGCAAAATATTCAGGCAAAGTTTTTGTAGCAACTGGCAAAAAGCCAAACCGATAGAACTCAGAAACCATAAAGCAATACAACTTTACACTGGGATTAGATTTACACCAATCTTATTTGTACTGGTTCAGTGAGAAAAAATGCTTTGGTCTGATGAAATGTAATTTGATTTACCAGCATGCAGCCAGTGAGTTTGGGACCTAAGGAGAGCCGGGTGCTGGAAGCCACCAAGACCCTATATACTCCCTCTCCCTGGTGCCCACCCAAGTAGGGGGAGATAAAAAACAAAACAACCCATAATGGATTTTACACAGTCTGTAAAGGAGGAGACATTTTGCACTTAGCTTACTTTATGTTTTTCTTTTTCTTTTTTTTACAAACGGGAAAATAAGAATCAGTAAGAGACTGCGTAGCGTGCAAATTAAATTTGTTTCTCTTTATTTTGAAAGTGCTTTCCAGACCCGTCCTCTCTGATATTCAGATGATTTAAATATATCAATTTGATGGAATTAGCTGGAAAGCAAAAACATAAAAGGGAAACAGGGGCCAACAACTAATTGAACAAATTGCTCAGAACAGAAATAATAATTTGCAGGGCTGGAGGTGGAAGAATTACTGAAGGGGAAAATAGGAACTAGTTCAATATGCATCATAAATCAATCAATCACATTTTATTTGTAAAGCCCATAATCACAAATGACTATCTGTGTCAAAGGGCTTAACAAGATGTGACATCCTGTATCCTTAACCCTGTTGTGGCTGCAGCACTGATCCTGGATCTGCAAATGATAAATCACAGGGACTCTGGGGAAGAAGTAAAGGCAGTTACATGTACTGATGAGACTTTAATGTGATAAAGAAGGAGAAGAGGAAGGAGAAGCTTCATGTGTCATGGGTCTCCAAACAATTCTAGAGCTATAGCAGCAGGAGCAGGTCCAAGACAGACCTGACCCAGCTTTAACTAACTTTTATCAGAAAGACGTAGAGAAGGTGTTTGCCTCTGAAGTTGGGAGATGGTTCCACAGGAGAGGAGCTTGATAGCTGAAAGCTCTGGCTTACTTTTAGAGACGTATCCATGACAAGTAGAGCAGTGCTCCAATTGGGTGATATGACACCATGAGCTCTTAAAAGTAAGAATGCTGCCATATTGTTAAGGGGAGGAGGAGAATTTTAACATAGGGTTCCAGTCAGAGCTGATAGTAGAAGCATAAATTTGATGTTTCCAAATGGGCTTCAAAAAGCTGGGGTTGGTAATTCATGTCTGTGTGTTTCCCTTGTTTCCTTGTCAGGTCACTTGTTCAGTTTGGTTCAGTTCAGTCATGTTTGCACCGGCCACATTTCAAACTTCCACCTCTGATTTGATTCTTGAGTTTAGTTTTGGTCTTCAACTGCTTCTGTTTGCCTCCATTCGGCTCCTCCTTGGCTGGAACATGACACAACCACACGTTCTTCAGTGGGTTCAGACACAAATGAGCATACACCCATATGAATGTGAACACTCATCCTCCTTTCCTCCTCTCATAATAACTGTGGCTTCATCGCTTGAATGTGATCATGTTGTGTACTTGAAACGACTGATGCTGTGTAACATGACTCCCAGTGGTCGCTTAACAATAAAATGTAACAGCGAGTTGTAATAAGCTTCTTGCAGCAATGTCCCCTTAGGTTGTTTTTATTAATTAGAGAACAATTAGTCCAAATGATGGAAATATTTAAAGCAAATTGTTTATTGTGGACAAACACACACACAAACAGACACACAAATACACAAACGACAAGCCTGTAAAGCTGGAAGAGCTTTGTGCAGCAGAGTTTTTGTTCACCTCCCTGTCGACACTGCTGCTGGGTATTACTGCCTTCCAGTAAATACCAGACTGACCACATTTACAATGGGCTGCCTGTTTATGTGGAAGCTGTGTGTGTTTGGGTTGTGTGTTTTCCAGAAGACATAGAGGCAGGAATGGAAAAGCCATAATTGGAGGGGAGGCTGGGAGAGGAGGGATGGAACAGCTGGGGAACGACTGCAAAGCCTCCACAGATATCAGGCTACTTGAACCTCATCAAAATTTAAATGAAATAAAAAATGTTAATTCCTGACTACGAGAAGGGTCTGTGTTATTCAGAAAAGAAAGAATGTGTGTCCATGTGAGTGTGTGAGTCCACATATGCCTGTGTTTGTGTGTGTGTGTGTGTGTGGATTCCAGTATAAGCACAGACTCTGTCAGGACCAGTAGACATCCTGGGGTCCAAAGCCCGGTCATAATGAGGCAAAGGGGTTTGGTTAAGTTCTCCACAATTAATGAATGTGAATGCAAAGGACTAAAAGGAATAACTACACAAACCTGTATATGTATGTGTGTTTGTGTGTGTGTGTCTGTGTGTGTCAGAAAGAGAGCCAGTGCGACTGCTGGATGTTTTATAACAATTTAAAATGTTGAATTGAATAAATGCTTCATTTGCGTAAACACTGAGAAAATGAATATGATCACCAACCATATCTAACATTCAAAAGTTGAAAAGAGAAAATGAAAAAAATGTATTTTCATTAAGGAATTGTCTTTTCCTGATCTGTCATCAAAGAATTCTGAACCTCAGAATTGAACCTTTACCAGTAACATATTAGATCAAAGCTGTCACACTCAAGATTTTTGAGTAAGTGACTTATAACCACTTTTTCTTTCATATTTCCACCATAATGTGACCTTCACCCTCTCATTTTAACAAATCTTTGTTCTTCCTTTAGAACCAACCTTATACCAAAGTGCCCACTCTGCATACATTTCATCAAAAGTCTTAACATGGTTAATTCATGTTTCTCATAAAATCTAAATAAATAAACTCAAGATATTGAGAAAACATAACTTTACTAAACATTGGTTGTGTTTTCTTAACATTAGAGAGTCAGTGAGAGTCAACCAGACAGGAAGCAATCAGGAACTCTAAACGTTTCTCATCTGTGCTTCATTAATGACTTCACCCCTGTGTGTGTGTGTGTGTGTGAGTGTGTGTGTGTGTATTTCTATGATCAGTGATTTATGCTACTAAGCAGATAAAATCTGTGTTAGTAGGTTACAGTCTCAGCAAAGGCCAACCACAAGAGACCTGCTTGAAGTGCATGTGTGTGTGTTTCGCCTTGTGTGTGTATGTGTGTGAGTGTGTGTTTGTGTGCGTGCTTGTGCAGAAATGATGCCTCTGTACTTGCGTGCACGCCCATCATGTATAACTGGGTGTTGTTGTGTCAAAGGAAGCGTGAGAACCGGGTCAGTCTCCTGAGGAGAGGTGTAACGTTGAGACGAGGAAGCAGAGAATAAACGAGGGCAGGAGAGATGAGAAACACGAAGAAGAAAGAGGTGAAGAAATGCTGATGCTGAGAGATCACTGACTCTAAGCTAATTAGAGGGCTAGAACCAAACTTTAGCATTTTACTTTTTACTGTTGCAGCCAATTAGGACTCACTGTAAAGTGGAGCAGAGGTTAAGGCAAGTGGTGTCGTCTGTACTGCAGTTATTTGGGTCTTGGAATAAAAATGACTTAATCCACTTTTACTGTGATTTCACATTAGCTGCTGTCATACTGTTTACACACACACACACACACACACACATACACACAAAATAAGCAAGTTACCATTTTTGAACCATCATTACCGTCGCACATTTAAGATTAATTAATTTAACAGGCAACAGCTTCCATCTGCCAATTAATCTCCAGCAGGTTCTGGACACTTTGGTTTGTGTGTTTTCATGTGTGCGAGTTCATTAGAAGCTGGTGTTCACGGCTCCATTAAGTGAAGACGATCTTTGATCCTTCGTGCTTTGTCCTCTAATGCGTACGAGCAGTGGAAAAGCTCTGAGACACGGAGAGAGTAAGTTGCAGCACTGTTCTGTATGTGAGACGCTAAGTGGGGGTGAAAGAAGAGAGATGGAAGAAAGGAGGAAAAGTCCAAAAGAAAGTTTGTGGTCAGGCACATAACAAGGCAGCCCTTGTTAGCCTTGTTAGCAAAGAAACGTCCACTTATTCTTCTCAGACAAAATGAATGGACCAGAGCTAAACTGTAGGACCCCACGTGCACTGTGAGCAGTCAGGTGGTTTCAGACAGTGTGAGCACATGAATCATGAACTTTGACCTCTCATCTCAGACAATATCTACTCTAACAGTATGAGGTGAAATTAAACAACATTTGAATTTTAAAATGAAATGAACACCAACAACCAAACGAATGATTTGTTATTTAGCCTTTATTAAATAATAATAATAACATTAAAAAAGAAATTCTTCTGTACAAAGTCTACAAACAACAGTTTGAGTTTTCTGGCCAGTGCCGTAATTATGTCTTAATGTAGAGTGTGTGTGTGTGTGTGTGTGTGTGTGTGTGTGTGTATGAGTGTGTGAGAATCCATCGAGAGAGAAGAGGTAATACTAAGTTAAAATCGAGAGAGAGAGAGAGAGAGAGAGAGAGAGAAAGAAAGAGAGAGAGGAGCTGTGCATATATGCAGTGTTCTTTGTGTAGATGATTGTGTGTCTCATAATGTATTCTCTGATCTGCCTTTACTGTTAAAAAAGAGTTGAGTCGAGAGACAACTGGTGAGAGAGAGAGAGAGCGATGGAGAGAGACAATAAGAGAGCTCCAAGGCACTTGGAAAAAAGTCCAATGAAAACACAGTTAGATGGACATGAAAACCTTCTGTCTCTCTCTCTCTCTCTCCCTCTCTCTCTCCTGTTTCCATCCCTCCATCTCTCCTCTGACCACCTTTCAAATTCCTCTCAATATCTCAATAGGCCTCCTGGTTGTATCCATACATACCCTTGACAGAGGAAAGATGAGAGAAAGATAAAAAGAAAGAGTGGGGCTCCAGGCAAAGATACAACAAGTGGGACATGTTTTCCTATACTGCTTTTCTTTGTCTCCATGTTTTGTGTTGACCATTAGGGCTCATAATGCAAAAGTCTCCCATTAATTCAACTAGCCACAGATAATGTGACATAAATACTCTACAGATCAGGGCGGCTGGCCCAATGCACAAAGCAATCACGTATAATGCCAGAAGTTTTCACTTTAAATCAGTCGGCCTTATCGACTTTTCTTTTTTAATTAGAAACATGATCTTTCGAGAACTTTACAAATAAGTTTTAGTTGACTAAACACGACTATGAAAAGTCTGCTTCATTTGCCACAACAAGAACGTTGCAAGGAAACTTATGAACATATTTTACTCTCAATATTTCCTTAGGTCCTCTCTCCTCAGCAGGCAACTGTATAAACGATAATGAATCCTGGATGTACCCATTTTCCTTTCTCTCTCTCTCTTTCTTTCTGACTGTCTTTATTTATGTGTGTGTGTGTGTGTGTGTGTGTGTGTGTGTTTGTGTGTGATCTCCTGCTGTTCATCAGTCTCTCCAGCAGCACTGGCCCTCCTCAATGGCTGTCCTCCGATACAGCGTATACTGTAATTAGCTTAAGGCTCAATTGTGTGTCCAAGAAAGTCGACGGTACAATTTCCACTCTCCTCCTTTAGTCACTGTGTCCTTCCTTCCTTCCTTCCTTCCATTTTTGGGCGTCCTTCATTCACGGGGCGACATTAAGAGAGGTGGATAAAAGGCAGGGTGATTGATCAGTCCGTTTTTCCACCCGGCCTCTTTCTAACACTTGTTCAGACCCCTGTGCACGTACACAGCTCTTTGGCAATCCATAGGTTGCAGTTAAACAATCACTGACATTTTGTTCGCACAGTGTCTGTCCATCATCTGGGCATCATACAGTCTGGAAAGCAAAAAATATAGATATATACCAAAGACAAACTCTAGAATACTGAATCTAAAGCACGACTCCATAAACAGCATGTTAGATTTAGATAAACCTCTAATTCACTGTCCTCCTTCTCATTTGACCTTTTCTCTTTTCTTAAAGACTCATAATCTGTCGTGGAAAATGTGCCAAAATAGAAAAAGGGCTGAAGTAACAGTTAAGACCATGTAGTCCAACACAACGATAAAGCAAGTCTAAAAAATGACATAAGAGCTCTACAGGGCGGCTACGAACTGAAGCTGACTTTTTCCTTTAACCTTTTTTCTCCCGAAACAAACACAAGTCTAAAACAAAACAGTCACCGTTACTCTTCTATGCCACTGGTTTCACGAAGCGCAGGCCGAGGGCAGACGACGGAGCGAGCGTGTGCCGCACGGCAGGCTAATGGACAGAACTCATATATATATATATATATGTATATATATATATATAGAAAAACTTCTGGGGAAAACAAAATGAAAAACAAAATGAAAATGTCCTTTTTCATCCTCGTTTCCTTCTTCACCTTTAGAAATCTAGATTCATTAGAGTTGTGTGTTTTTTGATATCTTTTTATACTTCTTTAGGTAGGGGGGGGGGGGGCGGGGGCATGGGGGGGTTAGGCATTCACTTGATATGTGTTGATTTCAGTCAAAGTACCCATGTTAAACGGTCCACTGCTGCTGAAGTCTTTGCCAACGTTTTTTTGATTGAGTCTTAATTGGACACATTCAGAAGCTCACAATTTGAGTTGCCCTCCGGCCGAGGGGTAAAAATCATCAATACTTTCACCCCCGAATCTGCTGTCATCTGTCAAATGTCCAGATTGTCCCGGGGTGCTCTGGTCCTTCTCCGTTCGCAGCTTGATTCCAGTGGCTTGCGGGTTATATTCATTCATATTCATTTATTCATTCCTTCATTCATTCACAGGCTTTTTAGAATCGAGCAGGCTCTCTCCTGCAGGCGTAGGAGATATGGTGCTGTAAGTAGAGGAGGACTGGGGTCAGATGTTCCCCTGGTCGAGGCCTCCTAGTGGGTAGGGGAAATCAAGATCACAAGTTTCCCCCTGGCACACAAGGAGGTGGGGGATGAACCTCACCCCTTTAGACATCAGAGAGTGGAGGTAACAAGAGAGGGGACTCTGGGGATTGAAATAGCAGGTAGTGCTTCTTTTTTGTGTTTTCTTAGTCCGAACCGCAAACTAAACAGGGATCATGGAACACGTCCTTCCCCCGTCTTTCTCCAGAGTTCTCCTCCCTCTCTTCACGCCTCTGAGCAGCACCTCTGCTGGTTGATCTTGACTTTATGCTTGATGCCGTCGTACAGCTCGAAGTTGTAGTTCTCCAGCGTGGTGGAGGAGCGCGAGGAGAGCCCGCTGTAGGAGCACGTGCAGTAGAGGAGCAGGCCGGCGCACACGGCCCCCAGCAGGACGCCCAGGGAGCTCATCACGATGATGGTGAGGAGGATGGGGTCCAGCGTGTACAGCCAGGCGTTGTCCTTATCCTTCTCCGACACCAGGGTGACGGAGGGGTGGTCCATGTCAGAGGAGGAGGGGGTGGAGAAGGAGGATGGCCACCCGGGGAAGAGGTATTCTGGAGAGAGAAGACAGGAAACTTTAGAAAACAGGTTTATACATGAGAAATGTTCATTCAAGCTCATGTATAGTAAGCTAATTTAGTCAACTAAGATTTAGGCTAACAACATTTTTAGGTGAACAATCCCTTTAAGTGAGTATGTGTGTGTTTTCTTGCTCTTATGTAATATTTCAAACACAATAATAAGAATTTGGTCTTATTACAAAAGTCACATTTTCTCCCTCTCCGCTGTATTAGAGGGAAAATGTGTGTGACATGGCGGCTGTGTTCAGGAACAGTTAACTCTGTGACTGCTCCTGACTTCATTAAATTTGAAAGGCCTAATCAAATTAATTACTGCAAAGGTCCTCGCTGGCGTGTGTTATGAGTGTGCATCTTCTCGGTGTAAGCAGTTGTGTTAATCCACTTAATGAATGTATTCACATGAACAAAGCAATCAACAATTGAGTAGTGCATTTCAGACTGCTTTATGGGAGAACACACACACAAACACACACACACACACACACACACACACACACACACACACACACAGACACACACACAGGAAAGCAGTAAACAGACGGTTAACAGTCTTGTTTAGTGAGGTAAAGGCTGAGTACTTTTCTTGTACCTGTCAGGGTGTAGGGAGAAACAAGGGATAGTAACACGCGCTTGCGGGCACACACACACACACTCACACACTCACACACAAACACACACATAAGTTTACACACAGATACACACACACACAGGAAGTACACTGTGATTGTTACAGACAGATGTTTTTCTAGGTGCCCAGGAGGAAGCTGTCTGTCTCACTTTGTCTGCCAGGGAACATGAAAGAGGAGGAGAGGAGGCACACACTATCATGCCCACATGCACAAACACACACACACACACACACACAGACCCACACTTTTGAATGCTCTATAACACAGTCGTCACTCCTCTCTGCTCACAGACACAGACACACACACATACACACACACACACCAGAGATTGTCACTGTTGCCACAGGCCTTTTCCCTGCAAAATCACAAGTGAAACGAAGCGCCATAGGCATGCCTCAGCTTAAAGAGCAATTTTCACTGCACTCGGAGTGAGACTTGTACAACAGCCAGTATAGCTTCAGGTGGGGAGGAGTCTAGAGGAGAGGAGAGGAGAAGAGAAGGAGGAGCTCACCGCCATTGATTGGGTGCTTGCCGTTGTAAACAGGATCTTTTCCGAAATCCATGGGTCTGGGGTCTGTTGAAAAGACAGAGAGCAACAGGATTAATCTCAACCATCCAGTCAATCCAGAGCTTTCCCCGAGTCCACGCGCCTGATAGCATCTCTCCATCTCTTCTGTTGTCAGCACACAGGCTACATTTGTAGATGGAAATCAAACTGCACAAACGGCTCAAAGAGCGAGTGATCTGGTTGAAGCTTTCGAATAAAAAGAGATCAGGCCCAAAGATTTCCTATAAGCCATTTTGTTCTGTGCTCAGTCTATCAAGGGGAAAATAACCAAACATTTCAGCCACACTACACCTGCAGAAAGCCGGCAGGTTTCATTATGTGATAAGCATCAACGCTCTTTTTTTCATTTGCTTAGAAATGAAAAGAGTCAAGAGAATGAGCTGCGAGAGGGAAGGAGAGAGAATAGCTGCGTTTGTATAGAGCTTTTCACCACTTTAAGTGCTTTACACACACATTCACACGGCACTGATCTATCACACACACACACACACACACACTCAAACACAGATGGTATATTGGGGGCAATTTCGGGGGGTTCAACACATGGACCGGAGGAATCAGCAATCCGATTAGTGAACAACCAACTCCACCTCCTGCGCCACAGAGAAAAGCAAGACCACACAGAAAACTGTTTTCATAGAAAAATATCACCTTTATTACCTTCACATTCCCCCCCCCCCACACACACACACACAACACATTTTCTTTTTTATTCCAAGTCAATGGAATTCAAAAAGCTAAATCACCTCTTAATATCTCTGAGGCCGCGGTGCAAGGCTTTGAGGGGTCGCGAGGCTCAATTCTGCTTCAATTCAGTTTTATTCAAGGAAATTGCTATTACAGTCCCCCAGTAAAAAAATTAAATAAAAAAGAACCGAGCAATATCTGGGCAGCTGGTAACCATTTATATAGCAGGGGCAACGGAACCCAGAACACATTATAAAGTGAGACCATATTCAAAAGATAAGAGGTGAGAAACTAATTTGGTAGATATGAAAGAAAGATAAAGGGACTCATTTCCTCGGTGCGGTGGGGTCATTTTTCTATGAGACAATTTTAACAGCACCGCATTATGCCGTGTGTTTAAAGAGCCTTCACAGACTTCCAGTACTCTTCAGACTGTAAATAACACAACAGATTAATACCTTCAAATGACGCCTGCTGCATGTGAAATTAAAAATATTTGCACGTTGATTAAAATGAGGTAATTTCCTTGAAATCAATGAAGATGATTTCATAGGATCAACAAAACAAACTGACTATTTTTTTATTTCAATAAGAAAAAGCAACAATCCCTTGTTTTCAATAAGTGGTTGTTGCACATTTTCCTTTTATTGAATTATTTTTTTATTTTATTGTGTGTGTAGGATTTCCTCCATTGATAGAGTTTCTCTCCACTTGTTTATTTTCTACTTTAAGTGCATAGTAGTGTAATCCAGCGCAAGTCAAAAAGACAATCATTAAGTCGAGGCGTCTCCTTCACACAGGCAGAGAAAGTGCACAAGATTAAACTTATCAGTGACGTGGCTGAGGCCAGGGATGAGGCTTGAGCAGATAAACAACTCAACGCAGGTTTTATTTACTTTGAGTGAGACTAAAATAGAGTTTAAATTAAATCAGACTCAAGCTCATCCCTCGCCGAGGCCACATTCCAGAATGATCAGTCTTTTCTTGCTTTTAACACATTTATAACAAGAAATAATCGTTCTGATTAATTAAAAAAAAAAAAAAACTTCATTATAAGAACAAGAAATCAAAGAAAAAACAGCAAAACAGCTCATTCAATTGATTTAAAAAAATGACATCATCAAGGTAGATCCCCCCCCCAAAAAAAAACATTTCAGGACGAAGTTATAAGATCCGTGATTTCAGTGAGAGACGAGAACAAACACATTCACTCATCTGTACCAAGTCTCTATATTAGTGAGGGACGCCAGGGGCTGAGAGGCGGGGTTCAGGCTGGACAGGTCACAGGTCGCGACATGCAGAGACAAACAACCATTCACCCTCACAATCACACGTACAGACAATTACAAATTTGGATGGGATTCGAACCCAGCGCACTTCTGTACCAACTCTACCAGCGTGGACGATCAAAAGGACAAACAGACTGACAGACTGACTGACAGACAGGCATATCAAAGCATGCAACAGGAGAACTCCAGAGCGGCCTGCAGATCACGACCATGTTATTAAACCAAGTTGTGTTATATGAACAGTTTTACTGCAAGAATAGATCTTGTCTTGTTTTGTGTAGTGAGACAAAAAAATGTTATTCTGAATTTACTGTTCAGGCAGATTCTCCTGTAGCTAATTAAAAACCTGCTGAACCACAACATAGAGCTGATCCCTGGAGTCTCACTGTATAGAGGTCATATACTTAACATGTAAAACCTGAAGGCAACACATCCGTCCTCCATGCAGTCCCACTGCAGACCCTCTGAATTCTCCTTATACACAGTCAACAGAAAATCACTGCAGGTCTCGACTAGACATTCAATCACAGGCGGAGAGGTAGCAGAAAGAAGCAGCATTTTTTAAACGAAGTGAGAAAGAGAGACGCTCGACCACTTTCTAATGATCCCGACTTGAAGCCCTCAGGCGAGGATCCTGAGAAGAATCATCATGTGGATCTGAGAGGAGATTAAAACTCCCTGTAGCCCCATTTCATCTCCACTCTCCAATTAGTAAAGAGGAGAGTATAAAAAGGGGGCTCTTTTATTCGGGCAAAGACACGGACGGCTCTTTGGCACCATATGCAGCGCCAGTCGGGGCCCAAGGACCTGTTAGTGCTTTCACATGTAATATTTCTCAAGGAAACAGGAGGAGGAGGAGGAGGAGGAGGAAGGAGAAAAAGGAGCGATGGCCTGTGGGCTAGAAATGCTTACTGCAGGGTTTTATGAAGGCAATCAGCTCCATTAACTAATTAGAAATATTAAAAGGCTTCAAAGTATTCTATGATGGGGAAGGAAGAGGGGAGGGAGGCAAGGCTTGATTTAAAAGTGCCGCATGAGGAGATGCCAGCACATTTTCCAAATCTTGCAAAAAGTTTGATAGAGAGACAGAGAGAGAGAGAGAGAGAGAGAGAGAGAGAGCGAGAGAGAGGGTGGATGGAAAAGAAAAAGTGCACGGGCAGCACAACATAAATACTGTCATATATCATTCGTGTATTTGAAATTTCAGACCCACATTGATTGGGCTACAGCAGAGGGCTGCTGGAATGAGTCACATAATGTGTAAATCATAAGCAAGTCGATTGAAATGGAAGGGAGGGGGTGCCAGGGAGGAGGGGAAATGGATATGCAAGCACAAAAAGAAGTAAAGTGCCTGTTGACTAAAGTACAAAGCTGAGTATTGAATGAGACACAATATAATAGAAGTAAGTGAATGTGGAGAATCTGTACAGTGAGCAAAGCAGTGGAAATCTAGATTCTCTGCTTACACATGTTTCTGTTACTTAGACGTGTGTGTGTGTGTGTAGAAAATAAGTGTGCAGTGCATGTTATGTGTGTCTCCATTACCCAGTCTGTTCTGCCAAAAGACCTCTTTCATCTGCCTTTGTGTTTGAAACAACCTGCCCTCCTCCTTCCATTCTCTCCCTCCATCACTCCAACCCTCGCAACCTGCCTCCCTGTTTGTCTTCCCAGTAAAAGGGAAAAAATCTATCTTTAGAAAGTATGTAGAAAGCATTTCTTTCCTCCTTCTTCTTTCATCTCCCTCCATCTCTGGACGCATTGTTTGGAGGGAAAAGGGGGCTTGCTTAATGGGCCCTTTTTTCCTCAGAGGGATTTAGCTTTCTCCTTTTCTCTCTCGTGTGTTTTTTACTACAGAGATTTGCGACGGAGGGTTTGAGAAGATAGAAACAATGGGTTTGGATTGAACAATATGAAAAGCAAAAAAAAAAAATAAGGCTGTGGGATTGGGGCATGAAGAAAAATGATAGTGGCATAAAACACAGGATGGTGATTTGAGAAGTCAGGAAAATAAAAAAAACCCGACTATTTCACAGGCGTGGATCGGAATAAAAGTTTCAGGTCATCTCAATCCAAAACAAAAGGTTATAAATAATTTTTTTCATTTACATATTGATTTGCTTTCTGGCCCTATATGGATTCAACACGATGCTTTAAATGATAAACACACATTTGCTGTTGCTAAATGGCTTCAACTGGAGGATCTGACCCCCGAACGTAAAAGTCAAAAAACCTGTTAAGATCATCTCAGTGAGCACAATCTACAAAACTGTAGCCTTACAACAATTGTCATTAAATATAAAAATAAACATAGTTGAACTATTACACATCCAAAAATACACGTAGATCTACTGTGATTGAGATAAGAAAGAAAAAGCAGTGGCGTTCAACTCACACCACTGGTACAATACTCAATGACGTAAGAATCAAGTCAACCAATCAACCTTCAATACATGAACATTAAGAAGAAAAGTGCTAATGTTAATCTCAACATTGCAAAAATCATGTGTAAAACAACGTGACAGAAGTGCATCAGGTTACACTGGAGTGAAATCTTTCAATGGCTCATGCCAACATATAAACATCTGAAGGACACGGGATTCCAAATAATAAAAACACATCAGAAAAGTCTTGAGTTGTCTGATAATGGAACCAGGTCTCATTAACAGACTGTGGTGAATAAAGGGATTGATAATAGAACCGAGCTGTGAACGAGTTATTAACTGATCAAAGCTTCATAAGTAAGATTCTCTTTTGTCACAGCCTGTTTGGTCTGATCTGTTGAATAGAAGCAAAACTGGTAATTTGGTAACCAGTTGTTGTTTTTTTGCATTACCAGACCAATCGGCTCAAAAGTATGGATCTGTCAGAATAACACTCAAGATGTTATGAACAAGCACAATAATCAAATCTTTTTCTCACGTGCAGAGACATGGAAAACCACAACAGGCCCAAAAAGAAACTTGAAATACTTTTTATAGAAAACAAACTCGTGCCTTCAGATACTCAACATCATCTATCATTGTGTTATTGTTTGTCTAGCGTATGCAGGACATACTAAGATGTTTGATTTGATCATTTACACACACAGGCATCAGATTATCCAACAAACTGTGTGAAGTCCGTTCACCGTCTTAATCTGCCCCCGAGGCACGACCTCGCTCTGGAGGTGAGGAGGTAAATCGTTTTTTAAAGCACGTTTAAAAAAAGAAAAGGCATATCAGGATGTAATGACAAACACACTCAGGATGACACATGGGACTTGGGGAGTATAGAGGTGTACTGCATGTGTGTTTGTGTTGCATGTTTTTGATGCAGTGTGTAAGTGTCTGTCTCATCCTATCTTTCTCTTTGCGTTAACGCAGGCCGACTCCTCGCTCACACACCAAAGAAGCCGCTCACACAAACACACACACACACACACACACGCTGGATGTGTGCAGCTGTCTATCAGTCACAGCTGGACAGACGCCACTAATTCTCCGTCTCCCTTTTCTCCCCTTAATCTGTGTCACTCGCAGTCCCTCAAAGGGCCAGCGAACAAATAAACTGCAGCTTCATTCAGTCCCAAAGAAATAGCCTTCTCTTTTGATGCAGCGCACACCACCTCCTCTCTCTCTCTCTCTCTCTCTCTCTCTCTCTCTCTCTCTCTCTCCCTCTCCCTGTACCTGTGTGTAAATCCCTTCACTGTCAGACAAGGTATTTGGAGGCAGGCAAGTGTCCGAGCTGCAGACCCGAGCGGTGCAGAGGAGGAAAAATAAGCTGTTACGGATTTGACAGTGAACACTGTGTCTTGTCCACAGTCTGTGTGTGTGTGTGTGTCTGTCTGAGTGTCACTGTGTTGCTCTGCTCGTAGTCCAGCTCATTTTTCAGGTGGTGGTGCAGCTGAAGAAGCAAAAAGAAATGTTGGCGCTGTGTTGTTCATCAGAGTCGGTTCCTCCATTCTCCCCAAGGAGCCATACGCACAAAGTTCAGCATCAGAAGTTGCACTTTTCTTATTCTACCAGTTCCAGCCAACGAGGAGGTTCAGCAACATCCTGGTCCGTCAGTCAGACCAGTCATACGCAACAGGAACCAGTGTCTCCTCAGTGAAGCTTCAAGTCAACGAAGAGCGGCCATTAACTGATTACTGCTGATGATTGTCGTTTCAGGGAGGGGTCACACCCTTTCATCACTTTGTTAGAGGAAAGCGCTCCGATAAATCTGAATCATTCCCACTGTCCAGTCGTCTCAACACCGGGAACCATAGCTGTCATCCTTCTCCAGTCGGATGGTGAGCATGGGGTCCGGACCCGGCCCGGGGCCCGGGTACAGCTGGCTTTGGTCGGGGCAGTGGATCAGATTATAGCTGAGGTTCTGGTTCTGGTAGCAGTTTTGTTGAGCTTGCTGATTCGAGTGTTGGCCGCTCTGGTACATCACAGAATGGTGATGACCGCTGCTGCTGGTCTTCTTGGTGGCCCAGTGGTACCGGTGGCAGCACAGAATCACCACCACGGTCACAGTGACCAGCAGCAGGATGGCACCGACTCCCGCCAGCACATAGTACCAGTAGGCAGGGACGGGCTGCGCCACCACCGAGTCTACTGTGGGCTCCATCCCAGACATGGCACCCCCTGGAGGGCAGGAGGACACATTACTGGTTGGCTAGGTGGACGAGCGAGGCAGGCATGCAGACCACAGCAGAGCTGTCGACTGTGTAACTGTCACTAAAGCCTTCCCTCGGGCGGCTGTTGTCACATCATGACCAGAACTAGGCACAGCGGGTCTGTCAAGCTTCACATTTCTGCACATGGTAAATTATGTGTGGGTCTGTGGTGACACTGAGTGTGGAGGGTAGAGTTTAATCTCTTTGCCTTTTGTAAACAAAACAACATGTAAGAAATACACTAAAGCCAACTGTGTATTTACCTGTTTGATGGTAACAGTTAGCATGTCTGGCTAACAAGCTGAGCACCTATACAGTAGTAAGCAGTGTATATATATATATATTTATAAATAATTATTTTTTAAACATATTGTTGCTGGCTAACCTTTACCTAATTAAAAGATCTGCCTGCAAATCTGTCTAAAATCAGGGAGAAACTTATAAAAAATACAAATTGTGTGGTAAATCTGACTTTCGTTATAAAAACATAATGATGTGCGAGAATTGAAAAGCTTGACAGGCTTAGCAGCAGTAACTACAGAGCAATCACTTACTGGAGCAGTGAAATAAACTCATCTCCTCGCTCCGATCAGAGTCATTAACTAAAATAACATCTTGTATCAACAGTAAGCGAAAAAAAACTGCTTCCATATTTACGTTACTGTCTTTAAACATGTTCTACTGCACTTTTCACTCACAGTATTCTTGATTGATGCAAAAGTCACAAGCAGTAGCTGCACACCGACACGCAGAGGCTCATGCCATGCGTCCACATTCGACCAGGGAAATGCAAAAAGCCTTGATTATGGAGTGACTGGCTGATTCCGACCAGAGGGTGGGGAGTGTTAAGTGGTTGTATTCAGCGGGACGCAGCTATGCTTTATCAGGGGGCGATCGCATTGAAGGGACTCGAGTGGCGAGGAAAAAGAGATGGAGGGAGAGAGAAAGAGAGGAGGGAAAATTACAGGGGTAGACAGAGGGATAAGAGAGGCGGCATTATTGCAAGAGAGACTGGGGCGAAACAGAGAGCAGTGGTGGAAAGAGAGAGGGGAGAGGGCGGGTAGGAGGGGGAGTGGAGGGAGAGAGCTAATCCTGCCATGATATCTTTAATCCCGCATTAAAGGGTTTGTCTGAAACTTCAATACTCCGTCAACTCACTGTGAAAGAAACCCGATGAGAGACAGGTTGCGGAGGACGCGGAGACAGGGAGAAAGAAGGGAGGGAATGTGAGGAAGAAAGAAAGAGGAAAAGGAGACTGAAAGAGGAGAAGAATGAAAGAACAGAGGATGGAGAGGTGAAGGGAGAGAGATATAGACCTCAAAGAAAAGCAGGGAGCTTAATTTGGTCTGTCTTTTCTTTTTTTTAAGTAAAGATGAACTCTGTCCGGGTTTAAAATGAGCTTTGATTGTAAAGCTGCACTCGGAGTACAGAGAGACTTCCAGTGGATTAAAACAGAGGATAGTCAGGGCTGCAGAAAGCACTTTGCTTTTCTGGAGAGGAGAGGAGGGAAGTGGAGGAAGACCGCCATTCCTAAAATGAGATTTAAGAAACAAAGTGTGGCTTTGAAGAAAGTCTGACTTTTTGAATCACTGAATTAGACTAATATACTTTTCTTTCCCCATTCTCTCTCTCACACTTCGGAAATCAGTCTTTCTTTTAACAAAGAATAAAAGTGTGAATTTTCTCTATAGATAAATTGATGCCAAATTGATCTCTTTTCTGTGTGTCTGTGTGTTATGAACAATCTTTCTGCAGCCACTTATTTCCACCAAAAGCAAATACATACGTAGATGCTATAGATACAAAAACCCAACAGGTTCAACCTTCCTTTCATAGACAAAGCCTCCTTATTGAGCAAACTTATTGAATAGAAGTGTGGTGAACAAAACCAAGTGCTGCTCTGAGTGTCTTTCATCCATTTACACAAAAGGAACACATCGACACACACATACACACAAATACACTTTCAAACTATTTTAAGCACACCTTAGCAAACTTTATATGCCGCACCCATATACAAAAAGTGCAGTAACCATATTAATGCAGCTAAAAGGTCAAAAAACTGAGCTTCAATTTCAACCTTAAACAACCATTAAATATTATTGACATCGAAATGGGCACAAATGACAAAATAAAAGATATTCCAAAACAAAAAAGCAACGGAAAATTTAATAAAATCAGATTCACTACTCCAATAACCTATCCTGTTCTGCAAAATAGAGATAAATAGAGAAAGGAAAAAGGAATAGGAAACAGTAAAGAGACAGAAGAGGAGAAGCTCCTTATATGGTGACGGAGAGGGAGAGTTTACACCACATGCTGACAACAAATCAGATGAAGTAAGTGTCCTGCTCTCTACTCTGAGACGCTCATGACCATTCCTGTTATTTAACCATCGGAGCAGACACTAGGACCTGGTTCACTCCGAGCTGTTCAACCCCCGACCTCACAGGTTTCCCCTTCATTCCTTTGTCACGACATGTGATGACGTCACCTACGTCGCCTTATGTTGAAATAAAGACTAGGCACAGTACACCATACAAGATCAAACTGTGTATAACCAAGCCCAGCATGCAGGGACTCATGCTGGAACAATGCAGAGGACTCATTCCATCATGTTGCTTTGTTGTCACTGTAGTTTTCTTCTTGTTTTTAAAGTATACACCCTGCTTACATGTGTTTATGGGTATATATATAAATAAGAAACCATATCAAGAGTAGAATAGATATAGTTGTAGCTGTTTGTAGTATTTAGGATTGGAGGAAAACGTGTTATGTACTAACAAGAGAAACTCAAGGCTGGTGCAGTGCTGCGAGCTGAGCTGAGCAACAGGCAGGAAGCACAGACATTGAAAAGACACAAGTGGAACAGGAAGTGGAGCAAGAAGTGGAACTTACTGTTTATTCCAGGAGTTAAGGCAGGGAAAGGCTCTGGAAAACAGAAAGGAAAAAGAAGGAGTGTTATTGATGATGGCTAGTAACTGGTAGATATGGTCAAGGGACGAATTATCAGCTGGAACTGCAAAGGTAGTTTGTGTTTGGAGAAGGATTGTAAAGGGCACATAAGCCGATAAAGAACCATTATGATATTGACTCGTGCTGTGATAGATGTTCAGATGAATCAGTGTAAAATAACGAGTTTCAAATGGACCTCTACTAAACCACGAGGATCAGATCTGAGCACCAGGCCTTAGTAGAGTATTTGTTAATGTAAACTAAAGGGTAAAATATATATAATCACTGGGATTTGCTCAATCTCTGTGTACTGTGACACGATTCTATAATTAAAGCGTTGCGGTAAAACGTTTATTTGTAACGAGTGTAAACTGAACCGCGTTGGAATACTGATGAATTTCCAAAATTGCAGCACAGTGCACTTTTTTTTCAAAGGTAAGTCGAGAGTGTCGATAAAGATTTGTCGAGTTCTGGGATGTTGAGTCTGATGGTGCATAAATCTTCCTGGGTGACAGTTATTGGGAAGACAAAAGAGGAGGCTGGCAGGTTTTTGAAGAGAGGCAGAGGAGTGTTGTTCATGACTCTCTCTCTCTCTCTCTCTCTCATTCTGTCTGTTACTTATCATCCTTTCTTTCCTGTGATGACTCTCTGTCTTATTGTCTCTCTGTCGTCACCTCAGGTAACTTTAGGACGGGGGGGCTGATGAAAGATGGGCTGACAGAAGAGTGAGGAGCAGGGTGAAGAGAGGTAGACTGAATAGAAAGTAAAGCTGGAGTTAGGTTGAAGGGGTCGTGGGAGCAGGAGCTGGAATCTACTGCTGTTTTATTATGTGCCGGAGGAGGTGACATCTATTATGAAGTGCGAGGAGATTAAAAAAAAGAGATTAAAGAAAGAGAGAGGATGGCAGCACAAGAAATAAAAAGTAGCAGTGAGTCGGTTGAGAAAAGATGGAGGTGGTGGCGAGGACTCAGAAACAGTTTGAGCTGTCAATCATGGGGTTTGACCCGTCGGCTTAATTAAAACCTAACTTACCAAAACAATTAAACCCTCCATCAGATATCAGCGTGATAAGAAACTACCTAGAATGATTTAAACTATCTTTAAGGAAGAATTGATTTTGGCTCCATGTCCCTTTCACTAACGCTACATATCTAGGCTACTGAAACAGAATCGGAAAGATGTTCAGACAAGGAAATGTAAAAGATTTAAAACTGCAATTTTACGTTAATTCAAAATAACAACCATGATGGTTACAAGTGGAAACCCAGTGGTTTCTTCTTCTGTGGTCAGCTTATTTCGTGTGTGTGTGTGAGTGCAACAGAGAGAGAGAGAGAGAGAGAGAGAGAGAGAGAGAGAGAGAGAGAGAGAGAGCGAGAGAGAGAGAGAGAGAGAGAGTCTGTCAAGCAACTAATCACAGAACGACACCTTTTTCCCTCTGCTCGATCATCCAGAGAGGACTGAGAGGTAAGTGAGAGAGAATGAGAGAGAGACATAGAGACAAAACGCAGGGAACCAAGTAACTGCAGGGTGTGGGGGGGTAAGTGTCGGGGAAAACAGGCTGAAGGAGATAGAGAGACGCCGATATAATGAAAGATAGATTAGAATCCATGCCCGAAGGCCGTTTGTGGCCTACTTTCTTTTTTAATATATTTTTTCTTCCTTTTTTTTTTGTAGTGTGTAAACGAGAGGCAGTTTCCCCCCCACTCCTTCTCTCTCTCTCATCCGGTCTCTGGTGAAAAACAGGGCATAAATAGCCTGGTGTTAAGGAGTGAGAGGATCAGAGAGGAGGAGGAGGAGGGATGGAGGGAGGGAGGGAGACTGGCTGACGTATCAATAAACCGTCGGACAGGTAAACAGGAGGGCTGTGGGACTTACGTGTGCACTGCTCCAGCTCCATGCTGCTGCTCATGTGGATGTTGTCTATTCTGATGTGGCCTCGGGTCGAGTGATCGAAAAAACCTTCAAACACCACCTTGACGAGAGAGGGAGAGACACATGGACATATTAACTTAGCTTCTGAACACCGTTTCATATTTAAAATACATACTTTAGACATTTTTCACTACAGTCAGTGCATGAAAACACTTACTTGATACTCTTTGGGGCTCTGGGGCAGGATGGTGCGGCCCTCCCTCCAGTGTGGCCCCTGGTCTCCCTTGAGCGCCCACAGCAGCGTCTCCTCCTGGTCGTTGTCCCTCAGCAGGACCCTCAGGCTCCCCTGCGCCTCCCCCTGGAGTTGGTAGTAGAAGAGGAGGCAGAGCGGGCCTCGCTCGGGGCCCACCTCGGGGCTCAGCAGCCGCGCTCGCTTGCGCTGGGTGTGGGCGCCGGCGTCCATGTGGAGGTAGTTCCCTGAAAAATCTGGAACAGAGAAGAAGAGACGGAGAGGAAGTGTCATGTTATTGCATTTCTACTGTAAGATCGTCAATATATTTCAATGTTATCAGTTGTAAGACATGAATTAACGGCCTTTTAATCTCTTTAAACACCTTCTATATGTGAATATAAAGAGTTTGGGACCCAAATATCTTGTCTGGACCCAAAACACATACAGAAAGTATCACAATTTGTGTTTTGTGTGATGAAAAGTTCGACTCCTGTGATAAACAAGATGATGTAGTAAGGCAGGATGTGGTTCTTGGGAGTTTCGGGCATTAGCACCATCGCTCTGTTGTTTGAAGCTCAACCACAAACACGACTGCCATTTCATCATGGCCGCTAATGGCCGCGGATACAAATGATCAGAAGTATATTCACACAAACATATAACCCCCTTAAGCCCAGAACCAGTCTGAATGTCTGACACCTCTCTCCCTGTTTAGTCAGCACAGCCATCATTAGAGATATAGTTGCAGTGCTTGTGCAAGTATTGTGTATCTGTGTGTGTTTGTGCAAACAAGTCTTACCCTCACATTAAAGAAGGGATGGAAAGATGGACAGAGAGCAAAGGAGGTACAGAGAAGTGAGAGAAAAAAGTGGGCGATCATAACTTAAAAGAGAAAGAGAGAGCGAGAGAGTTGAGGGAGAACGAAGGGCAGCACTATAATGTCTCCCCCCACCCCCCCCCCCCCCCCCCCCACCCCCCAAACAGGCCCATAATCATTAGCTTGCTGCTGTGTTTGGCTGTTTGTCTAGTTTGTCTATTAGGCCCGAGAGTAAAAGCTTCGCTGGAGCTGCAAATAGTCTTTTTATCGACGGACAGACACTGTGTGTGACACCTCATAAGGGGAGAGGGCGGAAAAAAGAGGAGGGATGGAGGGAAGAGGAGAAGAGAAGAGGAAAACGAGATGAAATAGCAAATATGGAGAAAGGGTTGAGACTGAAAACAACGGAAGAAAACAAAACAGATGCATAAAAATCGAATAATCTATCTATCTTTCTATCTATCCATCCATCCATCCATCCATCCATCCATCCATCCATCTATCTATCTATCTATCTATCTATCTATCTATCTATCTATCTATCTATCTATCTATCTATCTATCTATCTACCTATCTATCTATCTATCTATCTATCTATCTATCTATCTATCTATCTATCTATCTATCTATCATCTATCTATCTATCTATCTATCTATCTGTCTTTCCATCTGTCTTTCCATCTATCTATCTATCATCTATCTATCTATCCATTTTTCTATCCTCCCTGCACTAGAAGAGAGAGAAACCCTTGGATAGATTCTGCAGAGCATCCTACTTGATGAATAATGGATTTGGGTTGAGGTAGCTCTGGTTCTTCACTGGGAGGCGATGCGAACTGGGACCTAAATTACCGTTGCTCATTAAGTACAGTTAGAGAAAGTTGCAGTGTTTTTCTGTCTCTCCGCGTTTGATCTCGGCGAATGTACAAAGGGAGGGAATTAATTAACAACTCTCCATGGGAGGGAAAGGCAGGGATGTAGAATTGGCTCTGAGGGAGGGAGGGAATGTGTGTGTACGTCTGTGTATGTGTGCGAGTGTGTGTGTGTGTGTGTTACAGTCTGTTTGCGTGAGCGTTAATTCGTTTGTAGGCATCTTTGTTTATGTCTATATCCGCATGAGTGTCTGGGTTTATCTGTCAGTCATTCTGTGAGAGTTTGTTTGTGTGCGTGTACAAACTCACTTTTTTGTTGTTTTTTATTCATGTGCGCTTTCCTCATTTCTTTGTGTGCATTTTCCCCAATTTTGATTAAAGCGGTAAACACCGTGTCTTTATGCAATCAACAAAGTCTTTGTTTAGCATGTGTCACACTGATTCCTGAAAGTCTTCATTCCTAACTTCTACACAAACAAAACAAACGGGGTCCCGTAATTTTCAAAAATAAGCCACGTTGAACTGAGCTGCCTTTATGTTGCATTCATTTCAATTACATCTTAATAATGCGTCCATAAGATAAAAGCTGTGACATTTCTCCTAAGTACAATTTATGGAAAACCAATTCCTGTCTGACTGTTTACGTTCACTGCACAAGACTATGTGAGTGGTTGTGTTTAGGCTGCTATAAACACATTATATTGTATTGTATATATCTGTGTGTTGGCCCTGTGATTGGCTGGTGACCTGTCCAGGATCTACCCCATTCCTCGTCCAATGGCTGCTGGGATTGACTTTAGCTCCCCCTGCTACCCTCAAAGTATAAGCAGAATAAATAATGGATGGATGCATAGATTTTTGCATATATATACAGTATAATGTCTATAAGAGACAGAGGTGGATATTTATCATAAATCTCCAGGCTACTGCTAGAGATAACAATACACTCACATGCATGTTGGCATGGTTAGCACATGACCATGGAGATAATGATATGCAGATGCTAAGTGTCACTTCCCACAATCAGAACACAGACAGAGAAAACATGACATAAATTGCTTAAAATCAAATATTGACTGTGTGATTGTGTCGTGACAAATTTGGATTCACATCTAAAAGTTGACTTGAAAGTCGGTGAAAGAGACGAAGCTTTCTGAGACGCTTCAACACGGTGGACGACAGCATTCACCACCACACTGTTGATCCAGCTTCACATGATTCAATGTTAACTTTTAAATGTTAAACTAACCCCAACAACAACTGGTAAGCAGACTAGACTGGAGTTTCCTTCGATGGAAATCTCCACAGGGTAAAGAGTCTCAGTCCTGCCCTCCCCGAGATCAAAAGAATAACTTACGAGCTGTGTTTGGGTTTTATTTTCTCTTCTGGAAACAGGGGGGGGGGGGGCTTTCAGTAATGAGGGCTGGGGATTTGATTTGCATTTGGAGACAGCTGACAGGGTGCCGCACTAATGTTGCTGTAGAACAAGACTTAACGTCATGTTGCTGTCTGACGCTCAGACAGGAACGCTGCTAAGTCAATTACACACACTCACACACGCACTTGCATGTATGAATGTGTTTGCAGGCATGCACACAACCACGCGTACACACACACACACACACACACACACACACAGCACACACTCGGTGCAGTAGAAGTAGAGCCTCGCCTCATGTCACAGTTTATGAAGGAGCTGCTCAGTCATCCATAAACTGGAAGGCATCAAGAGATACAGAGAAAACCTTGGTGGAGGGCAAGGTCAAATGTGTGTGTGTGTGTGTGTGTGGGTGTGTATGTGTGTTTAATACACGGACAGTCCCACCTTGAGGGATGTGCGTAGGTGTGTGTGTGTGTGTCTGGAGCCTCGGGGAGAGCTTAAGAGCTAAGGCAGCACTTCTGTCAAAGCCATCATCTGACATATCTGACCGCTCTGGGCTACGTGTGTGTGCCTTATGGGTGTGTAAGTTGAATGCAGTAAGAGAGTGTGTGTGTGTGTGTGTGAGAGAGAGAGAGAGAGAGAGAGAGAGAGAGAGCATAGTGCAAAGGAAGGTGTGTGTAATGGATAAAACAGCCTTCCGCTGTCTTATTAAAGATGGACAGATGTGGAAAAGGCGACTCCCGAGGAAACAAGAGGTCAATGAGGAGGGAGAGAGTCGATCACGGTGACGGGGAGAGAGGACGGAGGAGGACAAGGACGTGAAAATACAGAATTTACTGATGTGGGAAAGACAGGATGTTAAAACCTGTTAAAGTACGAACTTTCTGAACAAGGAGAGATGAGAAGATGAAGACTGACAGTAGAGAGACGACTGCAGGGCATTAGAGGCAAACACAATGTGGAATAGAATAGAGGAGGAAGAAGAAAGAAAAGCAGCAAACAAGGGGAATGAAGTAAAAGTGATCAAAGTACAGGAATGAAGAAACAACAGTGAAGTGAAGTGAGGAGAGGTAAAACTCCAAGAACAGACGAAAAGTTGAGAATAAAAATAAGAAAGAAGGAGAAAAGACCGGACAAGAGTAAAAGGAGGAGATAATAAAGTAACAAACTAGGTTGGGGGAAGGGAAACTGTTAAAGCTAATATAAAAAAATAAAATAAAACTCCAATTAAGTCGCTGTGCACCCTGTGAGCAGATTAGAGTGAAATCCTTGCATCATAGTTGCTGTCAGTGGTTCCTCGCAGCACTGGGATCTGCTCGGCTCTTAATTAGCTCGATCCAGGCTCTGGTCACAGACTCCATTCCCAAGCAGCCCTTTAGGACCCCACTGCTACAGTTGTGTTAATAATAACACACTTGTCGGGGAGTTAAGCAGTCACTGTGTGTGGGTAAGGACCATTGAGTTGGTGCATCACACTGCTTGATGCTGTTAGAAACTGACCTGGGATATCTTGGACTCATTCATCTTATCGGCATGTGTATTGCTCAGGGACCATGGAAGTGCAGTGTTGAATATCGTGCAATTTGGAAATGCGATATGTGGATGCTGGATGTACTGTATGATATACACATATAAATACTTCAATCAGTACTCACTGTCTGATCCCAGTGCCAGATCCTGCCGGGTCTCGTGTGTGTCGTGTCCTGTTGAGCTGCTGCCGGCTGTGTGCAGGGACCAGCTCACACCTGACTGGGGATCAGCCGACCAGCCGCACAAGCTCTGCTCAAAGTCACAGACGGCCGACAGCGATGGAGTGGTGGCTGTGGGACGAGAAAACGACAAGCTCAGATTGTGAATAAAGACATTTGACAGTTTAGGGGTTTTGACTTTAAGTTGCCTGTTTTGTTTTAAGTCCTTTAGCACCTCAGCCAGTTAAAGACATCAGTGATCATTAAAGAGGCTGCTGTGTTTGTGTGGTTTCTCTGGTGGTTCTTTGTGTGTTGCTTTCCACTGACAGCTCCTCACAATTACAGAAATGAAATTTGAAACTAACATACAGCCCCTTTAAACTACTGTCCAGCAGTGAGGCTGCTTGTCTGACAGGAGCTGACCTATAGCTGTGGAATTATGTTCCCAGCATGTGTGTGTGTGTGTGTGTGTGTGTATGTGTGTGTATGTGTGTGTGTGTGAGGAGGCAAACTCCTCTGACTGTGAGAGCTGATTTTCACTCAAACACAGACTCCTGTGGGACTCTTGAATCCAACAGACTTCAAAGTCCAGAGGCCCAGAGGTGCACGATGACATCATGAGTTTGACCTCGAGAGTGTGTGTAAGTGTGTGTAAGTGTGTGTGGATGAGAAGAAAATGTATCCGAATGTGCACTTCCAAGAAATGTGTTAGTCTGTATGTGTGGTCCAGGTATTACTCTTCTAAAGTTGTTTGCATTTTGACATTATGGCTTGTTCTTCCTCATGGGGACACAGAAGCATCACACATCAAAACATAAATCATCACATGTTAAGGTGAAGACATGTTTTAAGTTTAGCTTTTCAATGTAATGACTTATGAAGTCATGGAGATATGAGTGTGTGTGTGTGTGTGTGTGTGTGTGTGTGTGTGTGCTTGTGTTTACCAGATCTCATTGCAGCAGTGGTCATTTCCACTCTGGGCACAGTGGGGGTCATTGTGTCAGGTACAGTGGTGGACTCTGTTGACAGAAGAGGTTAGAATCAGGGTTAGAACACAATAGAATAGAATGAGATGACAAGGCAAGATGGAGCATAGTGATCAAATATCATCATCCCTCTATATTTAGTACAATTAGCATGAACTCATCTTATTCCAACACGGTCTGGTAAGCAGACCATAGACTGTAGAAGCAAAGACATTACTGGACTTAGACTAATCCGATCTAAACTCAGCTTTTACAACTTTCACAGTTTCTTCTATCGCCTGAATGTGGTAATATCTTAACGGAGCAGCCGTGACTTCTGAGCAAAGGGAGATTGAGATATTTCACAGTAACTAATGATGTTTGTACAGACGCTGGTTTAGAGCTGAAGTTTGTCACGAGCCAGACAGTGACAGAGTGAGCCGAGGCAGGGAGCTGGCACTCGGCTCAACACTGCGCCTCGCCACTCAGTGTATCCACTGCAGGTTGGCAGGCTCGTACACAGGCGTGCACACACACACCCACGCGCACACACACACACACACGCACACACGCACACACACACACACGCACACGCACAGGCACAGGCACACGCACACACGCACACACAAACTCAACGCTACGATGATAGATGCTGCACTCAAACTGACCTTGGTGCACAGCAGCAACCAGTGTATGATAGATAAATCAGAGGTGTGCACACACACACACACTCTCACACACACATATACACACACACACACGCGCCTACGTCAGCAGAGGGATATGTCAGTGTAACCCCAAGACCTTCTGCTCTTAATAAGCAGTTTTCTACAGTTAGTTAAGATTCCTTGAATGTCCCTGACTGCTTAAGCAGCACACACACACACACACACACACACACACACACACGCTCACACACAAACACTTGCACAAACACTGATACACATAAACACACACATACAGTGGTGTAGGCACGCGCAGTGTGTATATATTGACGTGAGGGGAACAGTAGAATGGGTTGCGTGGCACAAGCCTGACACCACAGACCTCTCCCCAAATGATTCCCAGAAGCCACTTGGTCCTCTCTCTGATTCTCTGCCACTCACTTTTAGGTCTCTCTGTCTCTTTTCTCTTCCAGCCCTCTGCTCTGTAAATCCCCTCCGTCGTTCTATCTGCTCCCTGCATTTGTCACAATAAATCTGTCCAGGTTCTGTTCTGCAAAACCACCATTGCTACCACAGAGCTCCCAACTCTTTCCACACACACACACACACACACACACACACACACACACACACACACACACACACACACACACACACTTATGCCTCTCCGGCATAGAAGTGAAACCCTATCTAGTGTTGTTTCTCTTTTCACCACAACCGCAATTTTCATATCCATAACTCTTTCTCTCGTTCTCTTTCTGTCATCTCCCCCAGAGGCGTGTTTTGATTTCCACCCGTCCCTCGCTTTTGTACGCCCGCAGCTCTTTCTTTCTCTCTCTCTCTCTCTTTGTTGTGAGTGTGTGTCTTTCTTTCTCTCTTTTCATGCAGCCGTTCGCTCTCCCCTTGTCTGGTGTCATTTCGTATCTGTCCTAACCACCACGCTCAGTGAACGTGAGACCACCATTGTGGATTTACTTCTTGTTTGGTTGTTCAAGATGTTTCCATGACTCACTCGCTGATCGTTCTCCCTCTCTCTTTCTCTCTCTCTCTCTATCCCTCCCTCTCTCCTTCTGTGTATTTGTGTGTGTGCGTGTGTCATGTGTTTAGCGTGAACTCTTCACCTTCACTAATGGCGTTGAGTTCATTGCAAGTGTCTTGGTTCATCCATTCCTCTAATGTGTGTCGTATGTGTGTGTCCATAACTTTATTGAGTTGTTTACACAGTCTGTTTACAGTGAAGGTATGCAGGATTATTATATAAACCCAAACAGAGTGGCTTCATATTGCTGTCTCAACACACACACACACACACACACACACACACAAACACACACACACAGACACACACAGATTTAGATATTAACATTGGATAAGTAGCTCCCAGCTGCTGACATTAAGCTGTTTTAATTTGGTGCCCTTTACCACTGTAATTAGCCCCCTATATGGGGGGGGGGGGACCCAACCCCTTCCACCTCTCACCACCGTTTTCCTAATTAGTGACCACACACAGCTCCTGTCAGCCTCCAGTGTCGATCTCCACCTCCTCTACACTTAGCTAATCCAGTTTCGCTTTCTGCCTGTCCTCCCCTCTTCCTCATCCTCCTCACCACCTCCTCCATTCCACTTCTCTTTCCATCCACGAGGAGGATCTCTGTAGCAGGTAAAGGTCAGTAATAATAATTTCAACAAATTGCCTTATAAGGATTGTTTAATATCATTTGCCTGCTCAGAACGGGCGGGGGGGGGGGGGATTTACACTGGAACGTGAATCATATAATAATCATTACATCTGTTTACTGCAGTGGGTCGCCACTGAGTTACAGCAACAGACACACACACACACACACACATACACACACACTCATACACCTCAAATGGAGAAACAGGAGGTGTTTAGTTTAGTCAAACACACAAACACACACACACACACACGTGCAGAAGTGCGTGTGCACATACACACCTATTGTAAATCTGCTGACTGAGCAGGGTGAGGCGGAAACAGAGAGACGAAAAACTGTTCAATTATGGAAAGAGCTCTGGTTGTAAATCTACCTCTGTCAGCCTAAATAACGACTACTGACAAAGTGTGTGAGAGTGTGAGTGTGTGTGTGGGGGGGGGGGGGGGGGGAGAGGGAGAGAGAGAGAGAGAGAGAGAGAGAGAGAGAGAGAGAGAGAGAACGTCATCACTACTCAAATTATTGGTGACATGGTGGGTCTGTGTGTGTGTGTGTGTGTGTGTGTGTGTGTGATGGGGGGTCTTTTACCTAATGACTATGTGATTGACTGGTAGACCGAGTGGCAGACTGTGCATATAGGAGACTCCCTCCTCTTTACTGTGCACTGTACCAAGGACTCCACTGATATTTAATGAGTGTGACTAGCTGTGTTACCACTGGCTAAGCACTTCACTGCAGGTATTTATTTACTGTAAGTAGAATTCCTGTTGAAAACACATCGTATCTTCCTAACTAAAACTTTTTACAAGTACATGTTTGTGCATCGCTCTCTGTCTGCAGTGCATCTCAAAGCTGGATGAGAGAGACCGAGTTCCCAGTGAAAGGAAACTTGGATACTAGCGTTAAAAAGCTGAGATCATGAAGTAAAATGTTAACTATGACATCAAATGAGAAGAACTGGCGGAAAACACGAGTGCTTTGGGATTGAAATCCTGCCACGGACCTAAACTGGGAAATCAGACAAACTGTACCTAAAAACCCAAAGTGCTGGATTGATTTGTATGTCGCTTAAAGTGCTTCGACTAATTATGGCTCTCTCTTCTGAAGATGAGTGGGAGGGAGAAGGAGTTCTTTACAGCAGGAAACCCATTCCAGACTAAATGCCTAATTAGCCCATTGTACAACCAGCTAATATCTGGTTTTATGGTTAAGTGCAGCAACTGGACCACAGGTTTTAATGCCCAGTAGACGTTGGAAGGCCAGTTTATGGAACCTGGCAATAATCTATTGGAGGCAGATGACTAAAGCGCATGACTGTGGTTTAGAAGGGCCGTCCGATTACAGAGCGTAGCTACAAGGCCGAGCCACGAGCTCACCAGCTGAGACAGAAGAGGCAAAGTCTTTCTCTGTGTGTCTGGAAAACTACTGACAGTGAATTGCTCATTAGTCCAGTGTGCAAGAAAGCTCTGCAAGGTACGCGATTGTAATTACAGCCTTAAGTGTCAAACTGAGTACGACAACAACCCAGATGATAAAAAAGAGGCTGCTGGCATTGAACCGCAGTCATCTACAAAGGACACGCGCTGGAGTGAAGCACGAGCCATTAAGCAAGTGGGCCATTAAATTCTCTGGAGAAGAGAGGAACAAATTTCTGGATCACAAAGCCATGTGAACAAGGATATATTTTTCTTTTAGCTGCTTCCAGGGTCCAATCAGTAGTTTTTTGGCAATATTTAACTGTAGGGATATTGCATTTTGGGTCATGTATTAAAAATTCACAAGTCTTATTTTTCTCTGAGCATCACTGAAAAGATGTAAAAGTCTCTTAACCCAGTGGTTTGCCACGTTAATGAACAGCAGGAGACGTGAGCACGAAAACACAAATAATATGAATTATTGTAGAATGTTAATTTACTTAAAACAAATAAGAATCATCTTTAGTATTTAGATTTAGATTTAGATTTAGATTCAACTTTATTTTTATTGCACAGTACAAGTACTTATACAACGAAATGCAGTTTAGCATCTAACCAGAAGTGCAAAAAACGGCAGAGTATTGTGCGTATTTAAAGTGGAATGTGAATAAATAGATATGTACAGTAAGAAATATATATGGAATAGTACAGTATTAACAGGTATTGTATGATATAAGAACTATGAGCAAGATAAATATATAAAAATATATAAATATGAATATACTAAAGGCGGGATAACACAGTAGAAAAAAGGTAGCAGTGTAGTGCAAATGTTCAAATGTTCAAATGTTCAGTGGTGGGAGGAGGGTGTGGCAGTCCAAGCCAGGGTGGAGGGCAGCAGGTTGAGTTATGGCTGGTAGAATAAAAACCAAAGTGGATCTACGACTGTGCAGTTGACCTTTTCTTGAGTGTTGCTCATTGTGGGAACTTTTGGGTTTATCTATAATATTGTACGGTCTCGACCTGACTATTTAAAGTGCCTTGAGATAATGGAAAGATGGATGGATGGATGGATGGATGACCGATAAAGGAGAGAAAAAAAGGGGCAGGCACGTCGACAGAGACAAGGCGAGTCAAACCCAAATATTTAAACCCAAGCGCTTTTGAACACAGACACATATAAACACTCCGGCACCAGCACTGAACCTTCGCCCAGTCCTAAGTGTTTCAATGTGAGATAACTCAGGGAGAAGCAGAAGGAAAAGATAAACTGAACTGTCCTTCTGAAGTGAAACCAACATGATTGTATATGGTTTAGAATGACTCGTGCTTGATGTTCAGGCCTATTGTGTTTATTGAGATGTGAAACGGAGGGGAGTGATTACATTCCTCCGATGGGAGCTGAGTCAAATGGGCAGAGACCAGTAGCCACCAGCACCACCCACCCTGTCTCACGTTGTTTTCTGTTCCTGCTAATGGGTTTGTACCCGTTGGTATAAAAGTTCAGGGTCAGATCTGTAACTTTGTTAAATTAAAGAACAGAAGCAGCTGCAGGGAACTTTTTGTTTCTTGCAGCAATCTACTCTATTGCGACCCAGCTGTTTGTTATAGGTTCTATTAGTCTGGCTTTGGCTGCAGCATTGATCAAAAGTTAACCAATTAACAATAATGATTTAATAATGTTGTTTGTCCACTCATGGCTTTCTCTATAACTACTTGTCAGGATGAATTTGTATTATGCATTCATTGAATAAAAAAAACAATCCTGCAATCTGGTTGCTGTCACTGTTGGTGAATGTTGTGTTTATATAATCACATTGATCTCTACGCAGGAGAGAGAGAGAGAGAGAGAGAGAGAGAGAGAGAGAGAGAGAGAGAGAGAGAGAGAAAGAGAGACACATGATACCAATCACATGGAAGCGCCTGGACAGGAGCCACGGCAAACACGTGAAAGCGATCAGCAATGTTGGACACACTCCCCCACACACACACACACACACACACACACACACACAATTGGCTGGAAACCTAGAACAGCAGAACACCTCTGGAACAAGACCTCTAAACAACAATATTCCCTGCAGGGAGTCGCTGTAACTATGGAGGTGTTTTTGAGTTGTGTATGTGTGGATGTTTTTCTGTGTCCAGCTTCATCGACATGTGATTAATGGAACCTCATTAACTTCCTTGTTGCTTCCTGCATGAAATTTGACCCTGGATGATTTCCCAACAACAAACTGCTTCACATTCAGAGAATTCTTCACTTTCTCACTTGCAACTTTGTCTTTTCTCAGAAGAGGCCTCCTTTGTTTTCTACTAAAAGATTCCTTGACAGTAGCTGGTATCTCCACAGGTTGTTCAGGAGATCGGACACTCACCCAGTTACCGGCCAATGTCTAATTATAGAAAAGTATACAAAAGCACGAACCTCCAAACTTGATAAGGACAGAAGAGAGAAAAACCAAAAGACGGAGAAAGAAAGAAGAAATGTCCACACACCAGTTGAGGCTAACCTTTGACCTTTGACTCAACTGGTCTGCGCAGGTTTCTTTTCGTTTATGAATCCCCAACTTCTAACATCAAATCTTTTATTGAAAGGCATCAGGAACAAGCCATCAGCCATGATATGGTGCTCAAACCATAGCACCCCTACTGGGTTAATCACTGTGGTTTTGTTGGAAATCAGTGGCTATAGGTTTCAATGGAGTCGAGGAACTAAGTGTGTTCTGACATACAACTGATAACAGACCCTTGTCTTTATGGCAAACAGGTCGCAACTAATTTACTCATCGATTAGTCGGGTCTGTAATAATACAAGGCACACACTGAGGTGGGGTCAGTAAACCAGCCAATCCTGTGTCTTGTGTAGCTCACATGATGCTGCTGCCCCCCCCCCCCCCCCCCCCCCCTTAAGGAATTAACGCAAACGAAAGATGTGTTTTTGGCCTTTTATCTAATTAATGAATTAATCATAAAAAAGAATAGACAGTTTAATCGATTCTCAAAAAGATTTCTTAGTTGCAGCCCTAGTGTGTGCGTTTGTGTGTGTGTGTGTGTCGATACTGTGTGTGTGTCTGCCTGCTAACCACTAGGTGTTGAGCGAGGGAGATGAGTGCATAGCAGATGTTCTGATAGCTCAGTCATTTAAAACATGAACCGATCTGGCCGCCCGGCAGCTCTCTGCTCACATCCAAAAGTCGAGACCCAAATTACACGTTGCCTCCGTAGCTGGCATGAACGATTAGAACGAGTCCCGCAATAATACCCTGGATTTGTGTCTGTTTTCGCACCGAGGGTTTGGCGCCGTAATGAGATGCTAAACTATATTATTGTGTGCCCCCTCTGAGAACCCCCGTATCCGTAATTTTGTGATTTCTTCATTGTAATTGGGTGCAGAGATTGTCTCTCCCATGTGGGGAAATTGTTTTACAGCCCCAAGGCCAGGTCAGTGCGCTTCATTGTGAAATATGAAAACAATACAGCAGCGGTAATGGAAAAGCAATGTTTCCTGCGAGTTTGTAAAAGCTGGTGTTGAAGGGATACAAGTTTTTTTCCGACTGACTTCGAATCATATTTTTTTTGTCTCTATATACTTTTGAGTGATGAATAAATTGTGCCTAAGCAACACTAAATGCTGCTTAAATCTAAATACAGCAGCACTGGTTTGCAAACATGAAAGAAAACCAGATGAAGCTTGTTTTCTTATCCCAGTTACTACTGTATTACTGTCGACCAGTCGTTTCAGATGATGCAGGTCTGTTATTTATGGGAACAGCTGACAGGAAGCCAACTTGGGTTCAAGCATTTTTCTCAGAATGCAAAATTTAAAGTCACAGGATTGATAAAATGCAACACAAGCATGGCTGTCACCGGCAGGGGAAGAGTCAACAGAATATTTTCATTACTTCTGACAAGGAGGAAACACTTTCATTGCTGTGTGTCTGTCTCTTTGCAGGATTACACATAAACTACAGACCTGGTTTTATTGAAACTTGATGGAAGGACGGCTCATGGGCCAAGACAGAAGCCACTCGGTTTCGGGGACGATCCAGACAAATGTTATAACTTTCTTTTGACAGTTCTAGTTTTCACCAATTTCTCAGGGAATAATAACTGGATCTGGATGTAAACTATAAGAAACACGAATAGGACTGATTTCTTTAAGTGTGTGCAATGTGCTGCAGCCTGAGTGAGTTCAAGTGGACTGCTGGCTCTTGGTAGAGGTTCTCTACTCAGTGCCCCTTTTAACAATGACGGAAAAAATCTGAAAGCCATCCAATATTATCACACATTACAAAAACCACGGGGTATCTACCGACATGTGCAGCCCTGTCATTAACCACATGTCAACCACCTGTAGTGGACCAGGTATGTAGTTTGAGCATAATTTCCGTCTATGGCTCTAAAAATCCATAAACCCTTTGTGATCAAGATTTCTTTTGTTGAGAAATAAAATTTTCTTCCACAGTCTCATCTGATTTTTATTATTCATAAAAAGAAAAGAGGGTCTCTGGACTCTGGTCACCAGCAGGCGTCCGTGTTCTCTCTGGGTCTCGAGAAAAATAGGTAGAGAAACAAACCACTGAATAATAGAGGGAGCCACTCTGATTGCTTCATCCACTGCACTGTGTGTGTGTGTGTGTTTCGGTGAACATGTGATCGCCTCACAGTGTCTCTTCTCATTTATTCATCACTTCATTCATTCCCTCCTTCAGTTTGTGGGCGGTGCTGAGACAGGTGGGGATGTAGCTAGAGGCGCATGGGGGGGGGGGGAGAAAAGGGGAACTTCCAGGGTTTTATAGAGGATCAAGGGTGCGTGGTAAATGTGGGGTAGCCTCATATCCTGCTTGGTAAAAAAAAGTTAAATAATAATAATCAGGGCGCAACTGCCTGTTGAGACGAATGGAAAGTTTTTAGATGGAGGGAAAAACAAGCTGGTAGGATTTCATGTGTAGAGATTTGTTTTGCTTCCTGAATGACTTTGTATCTATTGTCTGTGTGTGTGTGTGTGTGTGTGGGTGTGTGTTGGTGTAAATGTTGTAGTTAAAGGATTTAAACGTGTCCGCCTGTTTTTTGTGTGCATGTGACTTATGTGCAAACAGCTTTGTTCAGTGGACTGAAGCTGATGCACTCTGTTGAATATTTTATCTTCCGTTGCAACTCAACACAACACCTACACACACACACACCCACCTACACACAAACATTACGCACAGCACGCTCAGTAGTTGTTTAATGTGCTCTCCTGTTTTTATTGTTTGCCGTTATAGCTCGAGCAGACGGATTGTGACTGCACATCCAGTGAGATCATGCGTTTTTCACTGTTATCCTCACTTCCCCTTGTGTGGAGACAATTAAAAACCAGACACAGTGAAATTGAACAAAATCAAACCGCTCTAAGCCACTGGGATGCAGCATTATCTCCGTGTGTGGCTGTGTGTGCGGCGATGGTGTTAAGGGTGGTGGCCGGGGCAGTCGCTGCAGTGATCATGTGAAGCGGGAGTGAACTGTGAACATGTCTAATGCACGGATTACATCCAGAGGGCGAACATCTGGCACACAGACACAGACGAGGCCGACCGGCAGACAATCACAAAGCCCGAGAGCCGAGAGGTTGATCAGCGCTGCGATTGGCTGCAGATACGATGTGAACGATGTTGTTCTGTTCAATAACAGAGTCACAGAGGTTACTGTCAGCATGATGGGCCATATGATGAAAAATGTATCTCCATTAAAGGGAAATGATTTGGCTTCAATCGTCGAGTTCGACCAACAAGGTCAATGTTTCACTGTTACTTTGTTGTGCCAGCAGGGCTTCACGCCGATGAGTTGATAGTTTAGATTCTCTGCTCTGACACGCACATAAAACCCAAAAATTAAAATAAGGAAGAATATCATCTTGATAAGAAACCTCTTCTTCTGAAAATTATGTTTCTATACAATCTAAATATAAGAGAGAGTATTAGGGCCACTTGGAAGAAAAACTAATTCTGAATAAAGTCTTAATTTAATGAGAATAAAAATTAAATATGTGACTATTTACATTATTCTTGTAATCCTACTCATTTATTTATTTGTTATTATTATGATGTCTTTATTCTAAAAATGATATTATATCTTGTTTTCCTGTAAGTGGCCCTAATTCACACAAGACCAGCCTGCTTCACGTCGGCTGGTGTCAGTGGAAAAAACAAAAATGATATTTTCTCTAACAGAATCATGATTGATGATAGAAACCAAACTCAAAGCCCATCATGCACATCACTGTTCACTAAACACAAGCTAGACAACATGTTATTAACACAATAGGCTGTGAGCAACATATAGAACCACTACACAGCTGGGCACTATTAGTAAAAGTCCCATGACCTAGACATGTTAATCCCTGTCCAGACATACCAAATCTCCTATAGAGCAACATGATTACTTAACCCATTGCTTTGTGGTATGCACGAGAGTGAGTACTTTATATACACATATGCATATAGACACATTTAAATACTCTACATATATTTGTGCACAGATACACAGTGAAGTATGAAGAATAAAAAACACACACATATTGTGTGGTCACAAGCACACAACCAAACATGCACTCATGGCAGATGACGAGGATTAATTGCATGATTTACAATGTACATTGCAATTACTAATGTTTGGTTTGTGACAATTCATATATACATATGTAAACATATCACAGTAATTATGCTGATATACTGATTTGGAAAAGATTGATATTGATCACAGTAGGTTGGTAATGTGATTTAATAGAGCATTTGTTTTACGTGTATTAGTCTGTTTATCTGTGTGAGTTTCTTTGTCTGTACGAGCTCAAAGTTGTGAGTCCATCTGTGTGCACAGTGATTTGAGACGTGTATAACCTCCTGTTATCTCACATAAGCAAGAGAGTGCTCCTTACCTGGCAGTTCACAGCCGAGGACCTCCATCCTCATGCCGATCCCAGCGGGCGACCACCTCTCCGGAAACACTCTGATGAACTGGGCCACTATCTCCTCGAACCTCCGCACCTCCGGAGTGTCGTAGTGGCCGTTGCCTTCGAAAATCTAAGAGGAGGGAATTAAAGACATGAGGAGAGTGGATGGTACAAGTCTTCAGAGAAAGAGTAGAGAGTCAAACATTCCTTTGCTCCAGTGTGAAGCATGTTTTCGTTCCAGGTTTCACATACGTGAGCTCAGGTCGTGAACCCGCAAGGAAAATCGGTCTAAAGGCAAATGACTGATGCCTGCGAGGTGGGAGCTTCAAAGGGTGAGACACAAAACTGTGAGTGACAAGCGTTGACCTGTGTGAACCGTGTCAGGATGTGACAGAGACAAGCAGAGTTCTCTGAGGCAGTAGAGAAACCCGGAGGAAATCAATACAGATGAGTTATTTCATTTCTCCACTGTTTAAGTCTCATTGTGAGACAATAGGAAAATGATAGGCTTGTCACCGACCGGCACTAATCAGCTTTGTTTCCCGACGCAGTGTGACATGTGCCATATAAATAACAACAGAGAGCGTGTTTCCTTTTGATTTCCAAATCAGTTTTTTCGAGGCAGCCTGCAAACAGCCTCTGGCAAAAAAAGATTTATTACAAGCTGAGAATTGACTAGACTGCACCACACATTTAACTGGGGTGGTGAAAGTTATAATACTGGTTTCATTAATTGAATTGGATCTTCTGTCTCTCCCCCCATTCTAGGAATATATATATAAAAACATATGATGGATTTCCCAGGATGCCCGGCAGATGAGAGGACGCAGGGATTCTAAGCAGCAGGAGAAAGAGCACTCAGTAGTGCTATTAAAGGGTTTTAAGACTGAGTCTCAGAAAGGAGAACAGAGTTTAAAGTGGCCTGTCTCACTGTGTGTTAAGACTGCCGGCAGTGTTGGGTGGTGATGCAGGAAAGACATTTTTTAATTAACACCCATGAGAGACAAATAGAGGGTGAGCGAACGAGAGGATGGAGAGAGGGAGAAGAAGCGGAGAGGGAGAGTACAGAGGAGTTAGAGGGACACAAAGGAAGAGGCAGGGAGAATGAAGAGTGAGGTAATTAAATTGAATTATTATCAGAGCTTTGGCTGCAATAAAATGGATTTCTTTCTTTCTTTTTTTTATTGAAAATGACGAGGCTGAGTTAGAGAAAGAGACAAGAGGGAGAGAGAGAGAGAGAGAAAGAGGGTGAAGAGGGATTTCTTTGAAAGACAGCTATAAATAAACTACAAATGAGGAAGAAGTGACAGTGACAATCGGAGAGATGAGAGTATGTGTGTGTGTGTGTGTGTGTGTGTGTGTCTGTGTGTGTGTGTGTGCTTACCTTGGCGAACCCAGTCTTGCTGTCAGTGATGGATGTCCAGTCTTTGCCGTTCAAGCTGTGCGCCAGTTTGTACTTCCTGACGAATGCCCTGTTCTCGGCACTGGTGCTGCCCTCCAGCCCTCTTGCACCCTGGGTAATAATGCCTCGCACCATCTTGGGCACACCCAGGTCCACCTACATCACAGAGAGAACAGTTATTAATGTTAGCTGCCTTTTTACAAAATAGAAGCCGATCAATTACCAGATCCCATATAGTCTTATGCTTTTCCATTAAGAATTAGAAATAAACCAAATATTATTTTATTCACAATTTGATTTTGAAACTCTTTATTTCCCTTTTGAAACTATAAGCTCTCCTTTTTAATATTTGGATTATATTTTCAAACTTTTAAGCTCTTTTATATCAACATAAAATTAAACTTTATAATTATTTGTAAACCTTCTTTAGGGATATTTAATTATCTTAAGTTCTAAGTGATTACTTAGCGTAACATCTATAGTTTTCATTTTTAAACATTTTATATTGCTTCATCTTAAATTTCTCAAAAGATATTTTAGATCCTTATTGAACATCTTAACATGTCGTGCTGTGATAAAGATCACTCACCTGGAGCCACTCTTCTCCAGCGATAGGCTGTGTCGGGTTGGGGAACCAGCCGGACCGACTGGCCACCAGTCGGGCTGCACCCATGGAGCCGTGGATGTCCCTCATGGAGGAGGCCGAGATCTGGGAGTCTGGCAGCAGCCCAGACAACATGCCCTGTAGCTCTGAGCAGGGAGCATCTAGCACAGCACACAGAGAAACATAGAATAGGTTTATTTTTACATCTCAACTGGGCATTTCCTTCTCTAAGATCCTCTTTAATAAATTCTACATCAGAGGTTTGTCAAATGAAATGTCAATATAAATTAGAAGCTGACAGGAAATTAGAATTAAAAGTGGTTATAGAGATGATTTAAGGTAATTCGAAGGCTGTTACCTACTATTATCATTATTCTTTACTGACTGTTGGATTTAGCTACACCCTGGTTTAATGAAATTTTGTTTTCTAAATAGATCTTCCTGATTGGTATTGACTTTAAGGTCAAGAATAATTTGCTATTTCCGTTTGATATCATCTTGGTACATGCGGTTGTGACAAAAACAACCACCACGGGTTGTGTTGTGCCCCACAGCCCCTCTGAGCTGCTCTCTATCAACCCATTTCATTATCTTTCCTTCCCGCTGCAAACTGGCTGCATAACTTTAACTGAGCTACCGAAGGGGATTCTTCACAGGGAATTGAGCCTGAAAACAGAGGAACTAAATGAAAGCAAGCTGCAGATCAAAGTGATACTGTTTAATGTGCTTTAGTCTAACAAGAATTCAAATATGGTGTTGCCATGAAAAAAGCCAGACGGGAAAAAGAAACACAAAGGGAACCAAACAGAGTGACCAATCCCATTTAAAAATGGAGAGGACTCAAACAGTATGGCACTGGAAGAGAGATGAAGGGATGAGGATGTGAGGGAAGGAAACAGAAGGAGGAATAAAGCAGCGAGATAGATGGTGAGGATGAGGAGTTTAAGGACAAGGGGGAGATAAAGAGAGAGGCAAAAGGTCAAGCAGAGACGGACTGAAAAGAGAGCGCGTGGAGAGGAAGGGGTGTGAAAGATAAAGAGAGGAGGAGGAGGAGGAGGAGGAGGAGGAGGAGGAGGAGGGGGAGGAGAGCGGCCTGACAGTGAAGGGTGACGGTGATTGATGGTGACATTCTACGGGTCTTCCAGGAGATGAAAGTTTAATGTTGTGACGTTTGCACTGGGCCTCACTTTGGTGAATAATGGATGAAGAATAAACAACAACAACAACAACAACAACAACGACAGCAGCAGTAGCATTGGCCAGGGCAAGATGAGCCAACGCAAGCTTCAGAACTGATTAGCCCAAAAGAAAATGATGTTATTGTTTTGTTTATTCAACTGTTCTCCCCCCCCCCCCCCACACACACACACATCTGTTGGTTGTTTCAGCGGCTACTGGAAACCAGCAGGCGTTTTATTCACAGGAGTGCAGTGGGAGTTGATAGTGGGAGAATATCATCTCTGGAGATCGCAGGAACAGAAATAGCCAGATATGACACGACAGCAGGAGAGCCCTTAAAGCTCACGCACACGCACACACATAGACACACACAACTACACAAAGCAATGCATCCACCAGCTCGTAGTGGTTGGAGAGTCGAGGTCTCTCTCACAGGTTGAAACACACTTTCTCTCACTCACACTCTGATGTCCAGCCCACGCATGTTCACACACACAGACACACACAATGTGCTTTTTCCAGATGACAGGGTCTCACTAAAGACCCGACATAGAACTCACCGATGCCTCTATACGGCCGCTATACATTGATCTTGATACAAATGTTCACACTACATGAGCCCAGTGAGAAAAAAAACACACAAACGAGCTAAAAATAAAAGAATGATAGGTGCCGCAGGGCCGAATAAAAACAGATTACAGTGGGAGAGAAGAAAGGATGGAGGCGAGGCGGAGCTGAACGAGGCAGGGAGAGGGAGAATTTAAGGGTGGGATCGATTGAGGAAGGGGGGGGGGGGGGGGGGGGGGTCGGGAAAGGAGGTTTTCCACAAAGGTGATGGAAGGACGGAGGAAAAAGGCAGAACGAGGAGGAAGAAAAACCAGAGCGACAGTGAAGAGGGATCGGCAGGAAGTGAGGAAAAAGTCGAGCGAGGGACATAAAAGTGTGATTTAAGTTAATGACATGTCACCGACTGACTGCTTTATGACCTCCTTTATAGGCCTGTGTGGGGCATTACCCCCCCCCCCCCCCCCCACCGGCAGTGTGCGACTGTGTGTGCTCGCCCATACGTCTGAGTGCAGGGGCCCGGAGAAAAGGAAAAGACACGGCACGGCTAATAGCAGATATGTTTTTCCTCATGAGGTTCTCTCTGCAGGTAATAAACATATTTCAGGGAAAGTGTTTGTTTTGCTCTGAAGTAACTGACTCAGCCTATCCCCCCCTTCAACAGAGGACACACCAGTCGGAAGGTGTCAGGAGTTTTTGCATAGGAAGTCAGTGTTTTCCTCGGGGCTCGTGATGGATTGCTGACATTACGCGGTGGCAGAAATGGGCAATATCCCGGGGAAGGGAGTTGGCCAAAAAGATGTGTTGAATGGCTTCTCCGGGCTGAGAGGAGTGAGGGAACTAGGGTGATGTATAATGCAATTTCAGGTGTTAAAATGGGGTAAAAAAAAAAAAAAAAAAAAAGGGGCAATTTGTGGAAAAGAACACAGGTTAGGGTACCTGATATATGCCACGTCCGTCTACTTTACCTGCTATATCACTCTGCCTCTCTTACGCAAACACACACACACACACACACACACACACACACGGTATCATATTGTTATGGTGTGATTGTGATTTGTGTGGGTGCTGAAATAGCCCTCCTAGATAAGAGCATATCTGTCCCTCTCAATGGCCACCACGATGGCAGCAGAGAGAGGCTCTAACTCAATAATGATACAGAGGAGCTGGGACACACACACTCACAAAAACACACAAAACACACACATAGAAACTTCTATCTTTGAGAGGACACATATTGCCTATTTCCCATTACAACTGAATGCCTAATCTCAACCCCGACCCCGAACGTTACCTCGACCTCTGACCCTTGAACCGCCGTTTGAAGTTTTGGAGACAAAACGTTCCCACTCTTAATGTTGTCCTCACAAAGATACAAGTACAAGTAGGCACACACACAAACACACACACACACACACACACACAGAGACAGTCTAATTAAGTTTCATCTATTTATAGTATTGAGCTGATTATGCCGGTTGAAATCGTGTTTGTTTGCCAGGGCTGCAGATGAAAGCTGAGAGCCTGTTACTCTCTGATGTTATCACCCACACATCACACTCTAGTATTATTCTATTAGGACTGTGAGTGTTTCTTTTTGTGTGTGTGCGTGCGTGTGTGTGTGTGTATGTGTTTTAGCGTGCGTTGTGCGAGTGGGAGACATAGAGGGAGGATATGTACATGAAAGAGCGAGGGCAAGAGTGTGAGTGCACTTGTGATGTGTTTTACGTGTGTATGTGTGTGTGTGTGTGTGTGTGTGTGTGTGTGTGAAGGGAGAGAAACCGTTTGGAGAAAGTAAATTGCAGTGTGAATAGGAGCATTGGATGGATTAATAGGTGGACAAATGACTGAATTATTCAAACTTAGATGATTTGAATAAAGACGGTGGAAAAGACCCTTTCAAGTGTTCCTCTTCTCCAGGAAAGGTTATTTCTGCTCTGACCGACCTCCTGACCTGCTGTAGAAGCCAGTATATCACCGGTATAAAACTTGGCAAGACGAATACATGTGTGTTTTCACAGAAACGAGTCCCACGAGGAGGCAGGAGGGTAAAAAAAAAAAGATATTTCATCTTCCTCACCGGTGATCTGACAGCCGTACAGCTCGAAGCGCAGCGCGATGCCGTTCTTCCAGGTCTGAGGTCGGACTCGCACGAAGCGGGCCAGGACCGGCTGAGGGATCCGATTGAGGACCACCTCTGTGGCATCCACGTTGGCATGGAAAACCTATGAAGAGAGAGACAGGAGAGGAGAGGAGAGGAGGACATTAACTTCACTGTTTTCCTGAGCAGAGGGAGATTGAACACACGTCCTCGATACGACAAAGGAGCCGCCCCCGATACCACCGGGTCCTACATCATTATCATTTTGTTTCTGTAGTCTATCAGCCTCATGTCTGCAGGTTAAATACGGAGCTGGAGTCAGATTGTGTTGAGTCCACAGACGTGACGTGTCGGGGGGGGGGGGGAGCGGCCACCAGGCTCTCGTCTCTGGAGCCGACTCACTCAACCGGGGTGTCTTGTTTATTTAACCCTCGTTTACACAGAGATGTAAAAACAACAGGAGGGATTTAAGAGGATTAACATGAAGAGCTCTAACAACAGTTTAGAAAGTTCAGACAGCATAATAATTTAACACAAGTCCAAGAGGCCAGGGGACTTCAAGTGCACACACACTGTAAACACTGTGCCTGAGCACAACAGCAGTTAGGAGTGTTTAGGTTTATTTATGCACACACACACACACACATACATATGCATGCGCAGACGCACACAGTGACCCACAATCTACCTTTCACCACCTTACACAGAGCCCTGCAAGCTTCACCCCACTGTGTGTGCAGTCACACGCTCGCACACAATGATTTCCTACACAAAAAAACACACACAAATCCAGATGAAAGGGAAATTGAATGCGAGCGCACACACGGCCAGAAGAAGTGTTTTTGTCTCCTGACAACAGGACTTCATATCTCTCTCTATCAGCACCAGTGTCATCTCCGTCAGGCTCACCGCAGGAGAACGCAGCTGGAGCTTCTTGCTCTTTCCCCTGTTATTTATTTCACTTCCTTCCCTCCGCTCTGTCTCTCTCTTCGACATCTCTCTCTTCCTCTCTCTCACTCCTTCTCTCTCTCTCCTTCTCTCTCTCCCTGCCACGATGATATACTGCTATAAATTTAAGGGGGAAAAAATCCATTACAGGACCTCAAAGGCTGTTTTCCCTCCGTGCCTCTAACACTCTTTCTATTATGTTACATCAGTGCTGAGCACCCCACACAGTGTGTCTATCACAGGGAGCAGTAGACCTCGTTCAGCGGAGCCAAAAGGCCGTGCAATTACTTGCTTGGGTACTCGTTTATAGATGTTAGCTTTGTTTTGGTGTGTACGTGTGTCTGTGCGTGTAAGTTCACTACTTTCCTCTTGTTCTCGATCCATTAAACCACAGGACTCGTCAGGGGCGACTGGTGAGGGGGGTTTTCCGACTTGCAGAAGCAAGAAGGCCACTGGGCCAGGGGGGAATCGAACCCCTGTGACCCCCAGGGTGTCGACACAAAGTCAGAAACCAGTGAACTCGTGCCCTCGCACCAGCCTTAATACCAGAAACTGTGACCAGTTAAATGATGGGAAAATGCCCAAAGGCCCCGAAAGACTTAATGGGATTGTGGTATCGGAGTGTAATTACAAGTGTGTGTGAGCATGTGTGTGTGTCTGTGGGTAAAAGTGTAATTATGCAGTCTCACTCTCTGGATTTGGGAGCTGGCGGGTGTTTTCTGATTTCCCTTGGTGCACACTGTGACATTCCTTGAGCACACGTATGCGCACACACACACTCACGCACACACACTAACACACACACACACACACACATATTTTAAGCACTGTATGTGCCGCCTATATAAGAGTGTGTGAAAGTCTAATGTTGTTTCTGCCGTTTTACGCGTTTTTTAAATTGCAGTGTTCTGTTTCTATTTGTGTACGTGTATAGATATGTGTGTGTGTGTGTGTTGTGTTGTGTGTGTGTGTGTGTAGCTGGGAAGCCTGAGAACTGTTTACATATTCTCTATGGACATAAATCTGCCGTCCTCTGTTTTGTTTAGTGTCACCAAAGTGTTGTGTTGTGTGTATGTGTGTGTGTAGCTGGGACGCCTGAGAACTGTTTACATATTCTCTATGGACATAAATCTGCCGTCCTCTGCTTTGTTTAGTGTCACCAAACAGACTCTGTTTCAGCTGCTGCTTGATGTACTGTTACACTCTCACTGTTAAAGCTGCTGCTCCGTGGTCCCACACGGCCACACACGAACAGTATCTTCATAAGCACGGGGCGAAAGAAATACTCTGTTTAATATTCTGTCTCAATGCTATGAGTTAACTTCACTGTCAAAATGTAAATATGCTTATTTCCTACACAGCACATGGGGGCATCATTTACTCTGAGGTGGGACTTTAGCCGGAGACTCCACCTTCCTGTCACAGGACTTTTCAACCCATCGTTTGTTTCCTCATGCAGTGAAAGGTGGAGGAAGATGTGGATCATTGTGAGCAGTTGATTGAGTTGTTTAACTCAGTGATGACTGCTTCTTAAACCCCCACTTATCATAATTAAACAAATAATCTTAGGCTTTTTTCTAAAGTGAGGAAGTGACGTTTGCGCTCGGTTTGGATTTAATGCATTTTGCCTGGTTCATGTCCCTAATCTCTTTGCTTCTCTCCTACTCTCTGTGCTCACATGAACAATGTTTTAACACAAGCAGTTCCCTCATCAAAGTCAAGCTGTTTCTCATTTGTTTCTGCTTCTTTCAGACCAAAGCTGCGTTACCTGACTGAGCCCACAGCCCATTGAGTTTACTCATTAATCAGCAGTCACATCCAAGACATTGCTGCTCTGTTATGCTGAAATAATAATGATTTGTATAATCTCGACACACATACATATACAATGAAAATAGATCTACACAACAGATGTATGCATGGGAACTGCCTGACCTCAGCGTTGCAGTCGGACCAGTACTAGAACGAGTCGGGCTGGGTTTACTACTCCTCTAACCTCGGGTCAGAGAGAAATATGCAGCCTCCTTGTGCATGTGTCAACAAAACTATTTTTCCTTCTGTTACAACAGATCAAACAAACGCCCCCCCCCCCCCCCCCATGTTGTGTCTGTGCAGTGAGTATCCACAGTGAGCAGGTGACAGATGATACGTGGCCTCCCTGAGGTCTTAACCTGATCTGTGTCAGTCTTAAAGGCTTCAGCAACAATCTGGACTTCACCTGCAGCCCAGCTCATGTTAAAGTGTATGTGTGTCTGTGTGTGTCTGTGCGTGTGTGTGTTGTTCTGTCCAGGATGGTTCCACCTGTGTTAAGAGACACGGGAAGATGGCACCAGGGTGAACAGACGCTACATCTCATCTGCTGTCGCCCCCTTCGTCTCTCTCTCTCTCACTCTCTCTCTCTCTCTCTCTCTCTCTCTCTCTCTCTCTATCATTCTCATTCACACAGGAAGAATATTTATTATTCAAATTATAGGTTCTTCAAGTTCAAAGGTCACAGACATGAAGGAAAGTGATGTTTTCTCCTTTGTTTACACAAGCTTAGACAAGACTGTAGTGAATAACAAGTGTGCAGTGGACAGGAAGCGACTAACCAGGTCTAGCGTGTAACTACAGGACCGAAAAGAGGAGCACGGCGAGAGAGATGTTCACCCCAAGGGAAAAGAAAGAACAGGTGTGTGAGGTGTGTGTGTGTCTGTGTGTGTGTGTGTGTGTGTGTGTGTGTCTGTGTGTGTGTCTGTGTGTGGTCGTGCTGTTAGCCTGCAGGGCCACAGTCAGTCAGCCAGCAAGGACCAGCACAGACTTGCTAAATTATTCAAATGGCCGTGCTGCGTGTTGTGTGTGTGTCTGTGTGTGTGTGTGTGTGTGTGTAGACAGAGTTATAAAATAGTAAAACAAGAGCCATCTCCTTTCATTTCATCATTTCAAGTAATGTGTCTCTGACAGCTAAATCTGTGTGTCTGTGTGTGTGTTTGTGTGTCTGTGTGTGTGTGTGTGTGTGTGTGTGTGTGTGACAGTAGTGAACAAGACTCACAAACCAAGCGGCACATGGCACCCAAGTTATATCCCCCTTTGTCCCTTTCCTCTCTTTCACTCCCAGTTTTTCTTTCTTCGTTTGTCACAAACTCTCTTTTCCTCCCCCTCTCCTCTGACCTCCCCCTGCCTCCTGCCTTCCCTTCACCTCCCAGCCTCCCTCCCTCTCCTCTGTCATTTTCTTTTCTATCCCCCTCTCCTGACATCCTCTTCAGGCTGCGTTGCCGAGACCTCTGATCTATCCACAGGGACTTCTGGTCAACACCCTTGTCTGCTTTTCTCATTATTCTCCCTCTCCTCCTCCACTTCGTTCATCCGTCCATCCCTTTCTCTCACTCGGCGGTTCCCCTGTGAACACTTCTTCCCCCCCTACTCTTGCCTCCTTCCTTCACTCACTTCTTCCCCTATGAACCTCCCTTCTCTCCCTCCGGTTCCCACCTCTTGTCCGCCCTTTGCACCGCTCACTTCCTCCTCTCTCCATCAGCTCAATGCTTGACTGCTTGACTTTTTGCTTTTGTTTTTCTGCCTTTCTTTCTTTACAGTTTTTTTTCCCAAAACTTTCCTAAACTTTCGTCTCATCGCGATCTGCCGCCCTCTTCTTCCACCCACGCCTCCCTCCTCCCTCCGCCATCCTCCTCTCTCTCTCCATCCATCCGTCCTCCCTCCCACAGATTAAGGTGGGAATAGGAGGTTTTGGTCTTGGCTGAGGTCCAGGGTTTGTAATGGCCGCAGACAGTTCCGCCTGCAGCAATTCAGGAGGGCTGCCTAATTACATTTATGGCACATCAAGCTTAAATGCACCACAACTAGCAGAAGGTCTCAAACTCCTCCTGACAGCGGCTCAAACTGAGACAACATCATTTCTCCACCCGGGGGCTCAGGTCACTGAAAATCGCTCATTTTTTGCTTGTCTTGTGGGCAACCTCCCCGAACCCGGCCCGCAGCCAATTTCACTCACTGAGCCAAAAGACTGCGCGAGTAATACAGATAGTGCCATTATCTTTTTATTTATTTTTTTCGTTCTTTTAAAACATTTGCAGTGAAATGGATCCGACATGACCCGATCGCCAACAGAGGATGTATGAAACGGCTGCTGTACAATAAAAGAAAGCAGAGAGGCTGATAAAGAAAGGCAGAATTATTCATGGATAAGAAGTTGTTAGAGAAAGAAAGTAAAAGTTGGCGAAGACTCAACCACTTACTCTGGTGCATGTGTCTCGAGACAGTGTCATTTGTGAAGCCTGTCAGTGAATATAACTTTCTCATGCTCTGAAAAAATCCTGCACGTTAACATGTATTCCATATGTCCCATCTGGGTTCACCACAGGCCTTTAATGACATTATCAAATACATTACAGATCACACAAATCAGGAGGACGTGGGCTCGCTGCCAGATGTTAAAAACCACTGTGTGTGTGTGTGTGTTTGTGTGGCTGCTTTATTAAGACCTACTCATCCGTGACAAACATTTAAACATTTGTCTAGTATGTGTTATTGATGTGTACACGCAGAACTATGTTGTGAGTTTGTATGAGCACGGGTAGGTACGTATATGCTGTGCTCATACTTCTACGTCTTTTCAGTCAGTCCATATGGATCCCATTAAGTCTTTTTTCCTACTTTAATTCCTCTTGGTCATAAAATAATATTTCAGCAATTTTTCTACACTGACAAGCACATAAATAACACACGCACGCACACACACGCCAACAAAAATAAATTATTTGTTTAAACAGTTTAAATTTGACCTGCCTATTTCCTGATGACTTTCTTAGCCATGTGTGGGAGGAGGGAGAATGAGTGATTGACAGGAGAGATGGACAGGAGAGCAAAGACATGAAGAGTCAGATGAATGAAGATGTGGAGAGAGTTCACGAGCGGAGGATGCAAAAGGTTGAGTGGATGAAAAAGGAAAAAGAGAGGAACGGATAGATGCAGAGTTCAGAGCAGGTTCAACACGTGGAGTGGAGCTACTGCATGTGTGGTTACACAGGTGGTTTGTCCACCAGACAGAAGGTCGGTGGTTCGATCCCTGGCTTCTCCAGTCCGCATGCTGAAGTGTCCTCGGGCAAGATACTGAACCCAAAATTGCCTCAATCGGCTCTGCAGGTGTAGTATATTAAGTTTATAGTTTATAGTAGGGCAGTTATATAGTAGCGCTGTATGAATGTGTGTGTATTTGGGTAAATGTGGATTGTTCAGAGGATCTCTTTGAGTGGTGGAATAGACTGGAAAAGTGTTATATAAATACAGTCCATTTACCATTTATATAATACATTATATATGCTTTTAATATAAGGCTGTCGTGCATATCCCTGCTGGTGATCCACCATCTGCTCCCAATTATAAAAACTATTTCTGTGAATTATCTTGTGAATGCTGACACAGCATTTCAGACCCCTGACCTATAAAACACTGCCAATAGATCCTCTTGGCTGGAGCCGCTGAGTGATTTGTGAGTCCTTCTAACATAAAACACACACACATACACACGCACACAACCCCCAACAGCTGATAGAGAGAGCCAAGGTGGCAAGGTTGCTGCGTACTGGCCTGGCGGAGATGTGTCAGCTGAGAAGTGACACCATTGTTTTTCTCTTTGTGTCTTTCTTTTAGCTCCTCTCTTCCTCCTCTTTAATCCTTCACTCAAAGAGCAGAGGAAGCACCTTAACACAAAGATCCATTTGCAAGCCTATATAGACTATGAACACATATCTGATTTAAAATCCGTCATATACCAACTAGACTGTCGTGGATGAAGAGAAACAACTGATAACCCCGAGCTGAACCATTCGTATTATTGTAACCCGAGGCCAAATGGCTTCAGTTGCCATTGGCTCGAGGTTGTGTGTGCATGTGTGCATGTGTGCATGTGTGTATGTATGCATTTACAAGACAGGTCAGAAACCCTCACAAATGCTACTTCACTCCACACTGCACCTATCGAATTGAATTTAACCATCGTAATTAAAAAAAAAATCTATCATACCTCTACTGAATTATCCTCCCTACTTCATTCCACAGTTCCCAATGTTTCATCAATCATTTCTGTGGGAGTCGGCCTCGGTTATAAGCCTTATGGGATCTGCAGTCCACAGAGGAACCCCAGATGGTTCGCCTGCATCTCCTGTTTCCCTCTTGCAGCAACAGGCGTATTAGAATGTGCATCTGCGAGCGTGTGCACGAAGGAATAAGAGTTTACAGCACGTAGCCAGACGTGGCATTAGACCGCAGGACAAACATATGCGACCGCTGCAGCAGGGGGAGAACGTCTGGGATGAAAAAAATTAAAAAACCTCAACCTCAGCCACTGGAATGCTCCTTTACTTTAATTGGAGTTGCAACCATTTTAAAAGACTCTCAGAACCGTCTGCTTCTTTTCTAGCCTGCACCCTCTGGACTGCAGCGATGACACATCATGCCTGAACACCTCCGGGACAAACAGCCTCGGAAACCCTCGTCCAACCGGGTCAGCGTTCGGCAGAGCTCTGACCAGCGCCGGTAACAGAAACCAGATGGGATGTGAAAAGCAGGCTGCGGTGGAGATGCAGTTGTGTACAATGATGTAAGGAATCACTCTGAGACGTGTGCCGACTCTGGCTGGGTCGTAAAGCATTAAATGAAGCCAGCTGAGGAGCGGTGGAAAGGCTGTAATTGCAGACACCGGTTGAATTTCGGGCGTGTGGTCAACTGTTGCTGCATATATTCCATCTCACATTTCGCTGGGCCACTTCCATGCGGGTACATGTTGAGGCATGCGTGTCACCTAAGAGCCTCCAGACCCTCTTTAATTGGCCTGACTTCTTCCTCAAGCCCCCGGAAAGGCAATGTGCGTACGTGTATGTGCACTGAACGTACCTTGTGATTCTTGCCATGTCTGTAGACCATCCAGTCCTCCCCGTTGGTGCTGACCTCCAGCTTAAAGGTGGTGACGTGGTACGCCTTTTCAGTTTCCTTCGAAATGGCGCCCTGCGTGGCGATGCCGGTCAGCACCTTCAGAGTGTGGAGATCCACCTGCAGACCAAGAAGAGCGAGTGTGTTTTAATCAATTTTTTATAAATCATAAAAGAAAACAGTAAAGAACAGAAACAGGGTGAAAACTGATCGGTCCACTTGTGTATTGCATTTCAAAATAAAAGCCTGTGAAATCCCAATAATAGAATATTAATCGGGGAAACACAGAAGAATTCCCTTTCCTTTCTGATTTAAGTCGCACAACCCCAGGATGAACCAAACATTCAAAAGGTTAAATCAGACTAAAATAAACACCTGGACCTATCAGCCTCCACCTCTCACCTTCACCCCTTTTTTCCGCTCCTCCTCCTCATCTCCCTCTTTCTCTCCTCCTCTGTGTCTTTCTCCTCACAGATCGATAGTAATGACCCGGGGCTCATTTTAAGTTCCTCCTATACAATAGCAATAATCACCTCCCCATCCAGTTTGTGGAAGCCATGCTACGTGTCTTGCATGCTGGTCGCTGTGTTGTAATAAACGTGCACAGTAAATAAATGATTGTAGAGAACTCAAGCTTGTTTGCATCCGTAGGAATATTATTTGATCCTATTAATGATTGAAATGACATTAAAACCTGCAGTCTAAAATAAACTTAAAGTTAAACTGCATTTGCTTTTCATGTGTTTTAGTCCTCAAATGAATGATATATTATTAGCATGTTGGCCCTGTGACTGGAGATCATTGCATGCACTTAACAAAACAAGGTTTTAAGACAGATCCATGCTGCAGACAAATAAAGAGCAGAGAATGAGGAAGGTTCTTCTCCGGGTTAAAACATTTATTCTCCTCCGTTGTGGCTGTTGAAACCTGTAGATTAATCAGAGCCTGTTGTCTGTGTGCACGGTGTTTGTGTGTGTGTTTGTGTGTGTTTGTGTCCCAATGGGGTGTAGTACAAAACACTAGGGGAGGTAAAATGCTGCGTTTGTTATCTGTCAGAGAGACAGGTGTTTTAGATTACATCCAACACACACACACACACACACACACACACACACACACACACACACACACACACACACACACACACACACACACACAGGGCCACATGCTTAGGGTCAGACAGAGATCCACCAAGACAACTAATCGATAGTCCGGAACCAAGGAGAGAAACGGATGAGTAGAGAAGGAGGGGAGAGGAGTAAGTGAGAAAGGGAGGAATAGAAAGAAGAAGAAGAGGAGCTGAAGAACAAATGAGGGAGGGAGAGAGAGAGAGAGAGAGAGAGATTGAGAGAGAGAGAGAGAGAGAGATATGCAAAGTGAGGCTTCCCAGGAAAGGTTCCTCATCAATCACAGAGCTGTTAGAATAATGGAGCCACGAGTGCTCACACCATCAATCTGCTGCACACCTCACTGGACCAGGCCCGAATAGAAAAGGATGGAATAGATCAAAAACAGAAGTTACAACAGAGAAAGTGGCGTGGAGAGAAAATGTTAAACCCACACGTGGCTCCTGAGCCAACAATCATGGAAACACATGCATGCCAAAGCTTCATGGGCATGCACACACACACACACACACACACACACACACACACACACACACACACACATAAACACACAAACACACAGGCAGACCATTGGGTGAAAGATGCAAGAAGGTGAGGCACATTGGCATTTATGACAGCTGCTTGTCAAGACAGGAGCTGCTGCACACACACACACACACACACACAGACACACACACACAAACACACAGGGGCTTTGGTCTCTGCTACGTGTTAACGCAGCGGAACAGCTGAGGGCCTCTGTGGAACGCAGAGACCAGACCACAACACCGGTGACCACAGAGTCGGACAGGAGAGGCAGAAGCTGCATGTCCGGAGAACTGTCAAACCAATTTCATGCAAAGTCCTTACGTGTCATGAGCAATACAAATCTGAATCAGTGGCTGTTCCTTGGCACCACATGATTATATGGGCCATCCCAATGTCGGGAAAAAATAACATTCATGAAAAAATAATTCTTCCTATAAATGATTAATGTTTTACAAGTTCCTCACAGGATTTGGGGCGTGCTGGAGAGAGACAGTCTTACTTCGGCCTCAGTGGAAGTTAGACAGGAGGGAGGTGCGAGACTGATGGACCTTTCGTTGGCCTGGTGCTGCCTCTTGGCCACAGTCCCGGTCTTTATTATTCTGGCCCAGATACTGGGTACAGTGGTCTTCTGACAACCAGTACGATTGCTTTTATTTGACATCTATAGCTAACTGTGATCGTGACAGAGGAGGGGCTGTCCGTGCACGAATCAAAATGAGAGAAGCTGCCTCCAACCAGAATTCTGTTTTCATCCCTGGAGCCAAGCAACAAACACAATGTTCTCTGTGAGTAAAACACTGTTTCCCTCGTGGCTCATTCTCCGTTAACCAAACATTTCTACAAATATCTTACAGGTGTCGTATGAGCCCTCAAAGGGGATGAAGACCTCGGCCCTGCTAAGAAAACCTGAATCTGGCCGGGTTCTTTTTCTGCAGTGTGGCTGAAGTCCTGCAGCTGAGAGCCAGACCAGCCAGTGAGCTACTAATAGCTTGGACCGTGGACCGTCCCACTGAGGGGAAGCAGTCTACATGTGGGAGATTAGCAGGAGATTAACGGGATAGGAAAGTAGAAAACTACAACAGGATGTTAGGAAAAGAATATCTTAGATATAGAGAAAAAAGTTGTACATTTATAAGAATAAAGTCATACTATAACAATATAAATTATCAGTAAAATTAGGGAAAATATTCTCAAAACGTTAATTGTTTCATCACTACTTTATTCTCGCAACATCATGACTTATTTTTGAAATCTCAGATATTTTTTTCCTATTGCTCCATCTTAGGAAACTAAAAACTACTTTCCCCTTTTATTAATCCTAAAGATATTCAAATTAATTTTGTCTTGTAAGGTGAATGAAGGTGAACAGATCTCCTCAGCCTTTATCTTTTAATGTAGAGTTTAAAATGAGGCCATAGAGCATCTGAGTTAATACCAGTGCCTAATGGTGGTTCAAGACTAAAGTAAAAGGTCAAACTGGTTCCCACTGATCAGCAACTTCGTGTTTCAAAGTACAGCTGGGTATTAAAACCTACCTGAACGTATTCCTTGTTGCTGTCCTCGTTGGGCGTCCATCCGTTGTCGTGGTAGTTGAGTCGGGCCTGTCGCGGCAGCCAGTGCTCATCATAGAAACTGGACGAGGCCGTGATCTGGTCGTCTGTTATCTTTCCCGACTCCATACCGAAGGCGTTGCTACAGTGGAAATCTGAAGGGAGAAGGGATTCTAATGATTCTACCTCTTTACGTTTTAAAACAACACAAAGTGTGTCGAGTCTCATACTTACTCTCACTGACTTCCTTGTGCGTCATGTTGTATCGGGCCGAGAAGCCGTCTTTGGCCACGGCCATGTCAGTGTGGAAGGCCAGCGAGAGAATCCCGGTAGATGATTGGATCTCGGGAGGCACCCTGGTCCCACAGTAACGGCCAATCAGAGGGCCCACTGCCGAGCAAACAAGAAGGGTTTGTTTATCTCCAGTCTGTGCAAACTCTGCCAGCAACTTCCACAGCACATGTCATATATAAGGATGAAGGGATTTCAATACTCTATCAATCCCTTCATGTCTAAATCCTCTCCTCTGTCTATATCATGTGTTACTTACGTTCTCCTCCATTAGCTCTGTCACTCCTTCGAGCCACTGACATTTGCTCATCGCTCCGCCTCCTGATGTCAGCACCTCTCTTCCCTATCATCACCATCTATCAACTCTATCTCAGCACTGGACATGTTTTACAGTGTGTATCTGTGTGTGTGTGTGTGTGCGCGCTTGTGTATGTCTGGGTGCAAATCCAAGGATTTAAGTGATTCCTGTATACTGTCTTCATCTCTAATACCACAACTTGTACATGTCACCACAAACCGATGAGTGTGCTTTGGAGCCGTAGGGTGTGTGCTGTGTGTGTGTGTGTGTGTGTGTGTGTGTTTGTGTGTGTGTGTGTGTGTGTGTGTGTGTGTGAGGGTGGGAGCACAATAGATCCATCCTGCAGCTCTCTAACTCCCCTTTGACACCCACATACACACATGAGGAGAGGGAGGAGCAGGGAGGAGACAAGCAAGCAGCTGACAATCTATCAGAGTTATTGATTTGTGTTCCCTCCCATTTTGAATGGGTGGATATTTGAGAAGAGAAGAGAAGAGAAGAGAAGAGAAGAGAAGAGAAGAGAAGAGAAGAGAAGAGAAGAGAAGAGAAGAATCCACAGAAATGTTTCTAATAAGTATTTACAGCTGTTGGTAATACTTTCTTGGATTTATGATTTAGCATCTTTACCTTACAGCTAAAATTGGTTTTACTGTGTGCAGGCACTAACTCTCACATTCATTTAATAACTTCCATTCATTGTGGACAGCCTAACCAAAACCATATCTATATCTCCACCAGGAAAAAAAAAGAACCTAAAATATAACAGTTTTTTATCCGGGTGGTTTCCTACAGAATGTCTCCTCTGTTCCAACAGTATCTGTAATCTCTCTCCAGGAGCCCTCTGAGAATCTCTACACTCCCTCAATTACAACAATTTAAGCCGGGCCACATCAGAAACATACTCGTGTGCAAACAAAGAGGTGAAGGCTAAACCACGGGCTCATACAAGACAACCACCATCTCTCCTTGTTGTGTGTTTCTCTCTCTAATCAACTCAAAACTGACGTCTCCCACCATTTATCGTCTGGTCCTCTTCTCCCCTTCTCCTTTGAATAAATAGATCTTGAGGTCAGCCCTCCTCTCAACATCTCCACCCTTCCTCCCACACCTTTAACCCTACGAGATACACACCCGCTGCTTCTCTTTCCTGCTTTCCTTCCTCCTTGTCTTCTCTTCCTGTTTCCCTTCCTGCATCCCCCCCCCCCCCCAACGCAAGTCCTTCACCTCTGCATCTCAGTCTGTACATTTCCTCACCTTTCAACCCTCCTCCCACTTCGTTTCACTTTCCTTCCTCTGCTTCCATCCGGCCATCCTTGTCTCTCATCACTCAGAGCAGGGGACCCTTCATCCTCTCTTTCTCCTCGTCTTCATTTTGAGCTTTTAACTTATACAAGGGCTTTTCTCTATTCTTCTTTATTTCACATTGTCCTTTAACCACTTTCCTGACCTTTCTAAACCCCTCAGGCTTAAGACATATTTACTGTAAAGTTATTCATAGAGAGAAAAAGCACCATGGCTTTCTTTTCCTTGCGTTTTTGTTCTCATGCAACAAATACAATGATGAAGACCAAGACTGTTTCTTTACTCTTCTCCAGCACCACCTTCCCATCGCTCTCTTTTTTCCAGTCCTCTTCTCGGAGGCAGATCAGAACTCTCCTGGCCTTCACTTATTCATCTCAGCATCGTCTCTCTTTGTTCCAGTGTTCCCAGCACTGGAGGACTTTCTCACTGCCCTTTCCAAACGCTCTTCTCTTTCTCTCTACCTCTTCCATTTCTTGAAACTGGATCCAAGCTCTTTGTGCCTTCAGATGTGTCCATCTAAACTCATGCAGTCCTCCCAAGCAGCGAGACCAGAAATATCCCGAGCCCTCTACCATTCCTCCTCTCGCCCCCCCTCTCTTCTCCCTGCTCTCAGCTATTTTCCCCTTGAAAAGTTCTGCTGTTTCTCCAGAGTAGGTGCCAACATCCCGCCCGTGAGCTCTGCTTTCATCTACCAACGCACAGCTACTAAAATAGTTGCCGCACCACCTCAGTCAATAATGATGTAGGCGGGGCACCGTTTTCACTTGGCTCTGTGTATTGACTCATGCAACGGCTGAATTGTTGTTTAACTTCCACACAAAGATCTTTACTATCACCAGTTTTATCGAGGTTCACATCACGAAAACCCACATTTTCCCACCAACTCTTTAGATCTGCATCTCACCTCCAGGGAGCCCGTCCCAGACCTCAAGCCAGTCGTATTTGCAGTCCCCCTCTCCGCCCGGCAGGGGGTCGTTCTCCAGGTCAAAGGTGAGGAAGCTGAGGGTGACGTCCATGCTGGGAGGGACAACAATGATGAAGGAGCACTCCAGGTTGTGCGGGTATTTGTCGGGGAAGCCCGGAGACTCGATGAGACCCGAGGGGCTGGTGAAGTTACGGGAACAGTCTGAACCTGGGAGGAAAACGCAGAAACACAACACATTTAACACAACATACGTCAAATAGAGGATGTAAATTAAAAGCTTGGGGTTGTGACCTTGACTCTTAAAAATGAAAACTCTAAGCACACAGTTTGTGTAGAAAATAACTTAGACGCCTCCGACTATCATTATAACTCAAACTAATGGTTTTATCCTGGACGTTTAGATGGGCGGTTTTCAGAGGAGGTTGCTTTGAAATGAATTCCAAACTCACTATGTGATGTTATGTCAGTTTTCTTTGCTCAATGGGTAGGAGAGATTAACTGACTCCACACTGTGTATTTCAAAAATGCAATACACAACTAGGTCAGGTTGTTCCTAGACATTTTAATGAAGATTTGTTATATCTTTAAATGCAGTTAATATGAAAAGTTGAGACATGAAGAGGTAGTTGTACTTTATCTTTGGTGTGTGCAATACAAAAGATTGGAAATAAGAATATCTGATATAAAACAACTATTGTGATTTATAATTCACAATGTGTAAAGTCAAAGATACAGAAAAATATGAGACAGCAAGTAAAATAAAAAAAATAAAGAACACAGAGAGAGAAAGACCAAGTTTGAGTTTCCATGCGCATATGCTTTTATACTTAGAGCAAGAGGCTGTAACCCAACATAACAATAATCAAGGCCTCACTCCCTAACTCTAAACTTTAATATAAATTCACAGACAGAGGTGAGAATAGATGGTGTAAGAGAAACACAAAAAATTGGATGGAGAAGGACAGATGCAGACTGTTGACAGATTGCTGTCTGGCTGTTATGATGAGCTTTAGATATCATACATGCAAACGCACGTGTACACATACACACACACTCTAGTGCACACACATATGTGCACACAGTGATCTGGGGGTAATCTGGGGATCTTCATTTCTAAATTACTGTAATACCCTCTTCACTAATACTCACACACGTTATGTAGTGAATGTGGTCGCACCAACTGTGCCATTATTCCAGTCCAGCGAGCCATGTATGACCACACAGCAGACACACACACACGCACACGCACGCACACAGTGTGAGCCTCTTACGAGAACCCATTTCTCCACAGTCTGTTTGGGTGTCTGCTATTGTGCTTGCGTGCTTGCATGAGTAAATGAAGACAAAGTAAGAATGTGTGCGTTTGCGTCCATGACACAACCTGTCCACATCTTTCAGCTGCGTTTTTCAGTGTGTGCAACTGACGGAACAGACACACATCAGTTTCAATCAATACAGTTGATATCATCCATTGGTAACTCCGCAGCCTACACTTACTTTCAGTAGGCGTTTTCAATGGAGAGTAGCTTGATACATAAAAGGCATGTTTTTCTTTTTAATCTTTTTTCCAGTGGTGTTTCAGTTTGAAATCAGGACTTATTGATTTCTAGTTCAGATTTTGTATCAACCCCTGCTTGTGGTTATATTTGTTTAGTTTGTTCTCAAACTGTGAGATCGCTTCTGGGACAGATTTCCTGCCCTCCAACATCAGCTCTTCTCCTAGGGAGCACAGGGTTTTGAGTGAAAGCGTTAAAAATAAGTCCTGCTCTCACACACTATTAAATACAGGTTGTTTGTACCTGTGCTGCTTCTAAGTGTCTGATACATTTAATAAACTTCTTCAGGGGAATCTGAAGAAAGTGATTTTTATCTTTTCCTGTCACCACCCCTTCCTTTTCTCTTACTTCTGGAATTTCAGTAAACCCACCCTGCATTAGCAGCTACACCCTGATTCTATTGAATTGTAGTTTTTACACCATTTTTCCCCGACAACATCTATGTTTGACATTATAGAGGTTATCTCTCTTTCTTGTAACTCCCTGTCTGTTTTTATGTCCCACTTTCTAATCTGATTTACTTGTTATCATAACCTTCTCCCTCACTGTCATGACCTCCGACGTAGACACGCACACACTCACACACATTGTCTCTCATGGGGGTTCCCCTCGCGTCTGGCCCCCCTGCGGAGTGTGTTGCTAGATAGCGTGGTTGTGTGTGACTATGAGCATGTGTGTGTGTGTGTGTGTGTGTGTGTTTGTCTGTGTGGAGGGAATGCCTGACCAGTTCTGTCGCCGGCAGCGTTTCTATTCCCTTCTCATTACTTCATGTTCATGAACATCACAAAAACACTCGTGCCCTCCTTTCGGCTCCTCCGCCCCGTCTCCGGTGGCTCCTCCCTCCGAGCAAAGCCCATCTCAACCCCCTCCTGATATGTTTTCCAAAAACAAAAATCATTTTCTGAAATTTTCTGGAAATATTCCGGACTGCTTGCGATGTGTTCCACGTACACACAGTTTATTGATTTCTCTTTTGTGCCTCACCATTACTCTCCAGCCATTTCTCCCTCCTTTTCAAAGTTGTGTGTAAACCCCCCGACTTCACTTCATATCTTGCTCCTCTCCCTCTCCAGCTGTTCTTTCTTTACCAACCTCTCATGCATCTTATCATATTTCACGACTCCATCATTCCCTTTCCCATCCCAATTTCTCATTTCCTTTTCTTTTCTGCTCACTTCCCATCTGTTTGAATTTGGCGGGGGTGAAAGAAACACGTGTTTCACTGTAGGTGGGGGGTAGACTGTGTGTGTGTGTGTGTGTGTGTATTTCGATGGCATGAGCTTGCATGCAAACGCTTTCATTCATCTTGCTTGTGAGTATTTCCCGTATGAATATGTATGTGTGCATGTGAGTGTATCGGTGTGTGTCTGGTGAGCTGGCATGCAAACGTCTTCTTCCCTTAGACCTGTCATTCATGCCAATGGGCAATTTGTCGAATCAAATCCAGAATTATTCCCCTACCTCCCTCCACCGATCTGTAACACACACACACTTTACAAACCTCCGATTCCACCTCAGTGTTGTAGGAGTTTGAAGCCACATTTTCAGCCCTTGCAACAGAAACACAGCAGGGATTTCCCTTAATGATAAAGTCCCCATTCAGCCAAATTACTGCTGACACATGAAATTAAGTTGTCACAAGACAATCGGCCCTTTAGCTACCCAACTGCAATTTGCTAAAAGCTTACACAACTGTGTACATGAGGGAAATCTACCCACTCAACAATTTATCGAATTCACACTGAATCCGTGTTCCTAGTGGTCATGGGAAGTGCAGTGCGATTTGGACACACAATATGTTCAATATTAATACAAATTTAATAAACGAGCAATCAGTGGTCTGTGTGTGTGAGAGCGGTGTTGGGGGGGTTCAGTGGGTTGCAACTGTCAGTCCACCGACCCAGTCAAACCTTCTTCCAAGGGTAACTGGGTCAAACCTCGGGGCAAAAATCATCATCAGATCAATTAGATGATTCCTTTATTTTCATTTAACATATGGGACCGCGGATACTGATCTCATGGAGCAACAACTACACTTCAATAGTAAGTGGGCAGAGAAGTGTTTGCTAACATTAGCCAGCATTAGCATAAAGCACCACCACAGCGCAGTCACATATTTCTACATGAAATCTATCAACTACAGTTTACATATGAAACACATAGGTAGCATTAGTAAATATTTAATTCTATAGAGTCCTCATCACTGGAGAGAAGACAGCTCGGTGAGGTCGTCCTGCGTTTTGACACATGAGGGCCACCGTAGCTCAATAAGGATTATTTGATCGCTGATAACTGTCATTGTTTTCTTGTCTTTCTTTACATCAACCACACAGTTATCATTTTGAATCCCTCATAAAGGCTGATATGTGTTCTCTATCTGTTTAAATATAGATGTATTTTACGAAATCATGTCATTTGTGATTGTATGCATATGAAAATACAATCATGTAAATGGGAATAAAAAGTTGAGGGGCATTCAGCTGCAATATGCAACTCTACCACTAGATGTCACTAAAGTCTGTACACTTGGCTTTGATCTTGTGACAATGTAGCAACTTCGATCTACATCAAAGGCTTTTTAGAATTTTCAACCATGTATATTTTGCACAAAATGTAGATATTTGCTCACTTCCTTACCTTGAACACCTGAGGGAGAAACCAGCAGAGCAGACCTAGACATTTTTACTTTATTTTGTATTTTCGATTTTATCTTCAAAATGGATCAAAATCCAATGACCCTAGAGGAGATGGAGGCCATGATCTACAGTCCTTTTGACTTAGACTTGCTAATGGACACCTTGCCGTTTGACATTATCGACTCTTCTCTTCCTCCGAATGATAACCCTGCTGAGGACTTGGGCCCCCAGCGGCTTGAGACAGAGTGCTACATGCCTCTTGCAGGAGACTGGCTCAGCCTGGAGCAGCTAGTCCTGCCTGAGCCTGGATTTCATGCTGCACAGACCGACTTTCCTCTTCTTCCTCTCTATGATGCACCTGCTGAGGGAGGGTTCGGCCCCCAGCAACCTCAGGCCGAGTGGTACCTGCCTCTGGGAGGCGCAACGTTCACCCTCCAGGAGCAAGATGTGTCTGCCATTGAATTTCAAGCTGCACAGACCGGCTTACCTCCTCTTCCTCCTTATTATGCCCCAGCTGAGGAAATGTTTGGCCCCCAGCAGCCTCAGACAGACGGCTACATGCCTGTGGGAGCAGCACCATTCAGTCTGCAGAACCCAGTCATGCCTGCCCCTGAACAGGCTCCTCCCATGTACCAGCCACCAACTCTCATGCAGCCAAACCACATGCACTACCAGGGAGCTTCTTTTAACCACAGCCAGGTAAGGTATTAACATTTTAAAGATTGATTCATAAGAACGATACTTCTTATTTACATATAGAACCAGTTCATGTAGAGTAGTGATCCGGACTGAGTTCTGGGATACACCACAGAGCAACTATGACAGATTATCAATCGTCATTGTTGGGTTGACAATGTTAGCATCATGACAGGGGTTATTAAGCCTGATTTGAGTATAAGTGTGTACAGGCTGTGTTTTTAGTCCACGGCAGCTCATTCAAGCAGTTTCTGAAACTTTGTGTTTGTGTCTCCAGTTCAACAACGTCCCAGTTGTGAGTCTCCCTCAGGGAACGGACCTGACTCCTATAGGATACATGTATGTATCTCACACATAAATGCAAACGAACACACACCTGTGAGCCTCTGTTTGTATCTTCAAAGCCTCTTCTTCTGTCATCTAATGAGTCTGCCTGATTGTGTCTTTATAGAAATGGAGAGATCTGTTATGGGGCTGCGAACTGTTCAGCTCCTCCTGTCGCTTCAGATGTCGTTGCAATTAACGTGCCAAAGTAAGTCCACCTGACTGATTCATCATCTGTGGCTGACCACAACAAAGCCTGACTCAAAATGTAATCACCATCCCCTCATGTGTCTTATATATATTATCTATCTATGAACCAGTATCCTTGTTTCTTTCCTCAAAGCTGAAATTCACGCTCTCCCTGTTTTGCTGTTTCCCCATAGAAAGAAAAGGTGTTACACAAAGCTGCACGACGAGAGCCAGCCGTATGTCAAGATGCCCCCAAACGCCTTCATGATATTCCGCATGGAACAGAGGCCACTCGTTGTGGCAGAGATCCAAAGCTCTGAATGTGCGACTGTTAACAAAGTCATTGGAAAGAGGGTAGGTGTCTTTGCTCCGTATGTTTGGAACTCGTGGTGTCAAACAAACTTCACCAGAGTTTAATATAAGAATTAAAGCTTTCTGCCGTTGAGCACTGTCAAAGACAACACTTATAAAATGTTGATTGTTCCTCTAACTTTAATTCTGTGTGCACTTAAGCTTGTGTTTGTGTTGTTGTGTGTCCACAGTGGAAGTCAATGTCCAAAGAGGAGCAGGAAAGATACTATGAATATGCAAGGAGGGAGAAACAGATTCATCTTCAGCTTTTCCCTGAGTGGACAACCCGTGAAAATTACGTATGTACTATGCACTATGCTCACATACAACTCATATATGTTCATATCATTTTACACTGAATGATGCAACATGGTCCCTGCAGCTGATATCACAGTCTGACATGTTTGTCTTTGTGTACAGGGCAAAAAGAGGAAGAGGATAAGGAGGAAGGGTCCAAGTACGACTGAGGATTAAGTGATTGGAACTCTCCAGGGAGTGAGAATCATCTGAAGACCTTCAGCTGTGCCCTGTTTTTTTTTTTTTTACCTTTTTTTATAAATACAAAAATGTAAATATTTAATCAACTTGTGTTTTCAAATTTCTCCCCTGACTTTGACATCTGAATAAAATGTAAACCTTGGAACATTTTCAGCTTGTCATAACTCAAAACACTGTCATCTTGAGTGACATGTATAGAAAACAACTCAACGCAAGAAGGAAAAGAAGTACACTAATCACAAACGCCTTTCATAAAATCTCCATCAGTAGGTGGCAGAGTGAAAAATAATGTCCTATAAACCACAATGTAAACAAAGCACTATTTGAATGACGATGTTTCTGCAGAAGTCCATTACATGTCTGCTGCCCGCTCAGGTTTACTGTGCATTTGTCCATCATATCCAGCATCTGTGACTTCACGTCTTCCCACTGAGCACCTTCCACTCATCGCCAGGGCCAGATCTGGATCCTCTTAGCTCAATGAAAGCCAGAGGAGGGAGGAGCGAGCGCTGTGATTGGTCGGACTTGTGTAATAAACTGACTTGATGTGCAGTGGAACAGAGGCAGAGAGGAAATGCCTGCAGGCGCTGGGCAGAATGTAAACAACATCAGTTATTAGAAGAATTGTCACAATCACTTCCACATTACACCGCCTGAGGAGTGTGTGTGTGTCTGTGTTACTCAATACAAATCTGTTCACACACTTTCACTTTGGGACTCACTACCCATCGGTCCTCACAGGGTAAGAAAAACTTCAAAGTTGAGGTAAAGATTTTTATTTTAAGGTTTAGGTAAGGAGAAGTCAGAAAAGTCTCCAGGGAAATAATTAAACGCAAGTGACAAGTATGCATGTGTGCGTGTGAGTTAATGTTTCCGTGCAGACATGCCAGCTCCCCTGTATTATGAGTAACCAATCAGCATGCATCAGTGCATTTATGTGTGTGTGTGTGTATGTGTGTGTATGTGTGTGTGTGTGTGTGCGTACATGCAAGTGTCTGGTGAGTTCTGGGTCACAATAACAGCTGGGGGCTCACTGCCCAGACAGTCAAATGCGATTGGCCGTTATATTCTTGCGGCTGAGTTCGTATTGGCTGAGATATTAATACAGTATCCATAGTAAAAGAGCTGTAAACAGAATCAAGTGCTTCGCGTGTGAAGCGCCTAGTTTTTGTTTGTTTGTTTGTTTGTCTGTGTGGTCAACCCACAAATAATGATGGGTGTTATACATACACATGGGTTTTTGTTCATGTGTGGGCGGATCAAAGTATATTCTATATTTACTATATTTATTATATACATACTTATATTTGTATTTGATATTCTTTTTTTAATTATAATCTATACATGTTCGTAAAATATATAGGAGTTTATATATATCCATGCTGCTGTGTTTTAGGATTGTATATATGGTAAATAATTGTTTCTTTTATCTGCATATGCGCTTGTTTCCAGACTGATTAGACTGTTAATCTTTGAGGGGTCGAGTAATTAGGACACCCAGTGAGTGGGGGGCAGTCTCCTCCAGCATGCTAACACACACACACACACGGAAACCATCCCTCTTCTCACGAAAACACAGACCCAAGTAACGGGATTCCCCAGGCGGGAATGGGTCAGGGACCGCCCCCAAAATATTCAGTCAAGGGGAAAAAAGGAGCCGAGACAAGAAAAGAAAAAGCATCATCAAATATGAAAACACCAGAACCACTGGACACTGAAGCTGACTGAAATACACCAATATCACATAGAGTCCTTATTTAGGTTTTTTAAGAATGTTAGCAGAAAAATAGACGGGTTGAGATTCTGCTCCAATATGGATATTTGTTCCATCTTTATTCCAGAGGTCTTTCAGTTTGTGTAAACACAGGGAGCTATAGAAACAAAACACACTGAAATGCTTCATATCAAGTGACTCACAGAGTTTCATATTTGATGTTTGGTGGGTTTTCAAATATCACAAATACAAAAATCAATTCATCAATTTAGCAAAACTCTCTCCCTGTCCTCTCTCTATCCCAGACTACCAGGATGTGAACGCCTGACACTGTTGTTGTTTTAGGGTCCAGCGGGTGTTAAGCGCAAACGACGGACACACACACACACACACAAAATCCCAAAAGGCCTGTGCCAGCAAGTGAGAAACACTGACAAGCGCACGTGTTGTGTTAGTAACCTCAGCCCTGTGTGTGTGTCTATGTGTGTGTGTGTGTGTGTCTCACACTGGGGAACAGGGCTCAGGACTCAATTAAGCAGGCATGTGTGGAATGCTTTCAGGGGGAACGGGACAAGATGGCTGTGGGGCCAACACTGTGCGCCCCTCTGTCTCCCTCGCCCTTGATCTCAATTGGTCTCGCTTTGGCTGACCCATGGCGGCGTGAAGGGGAGCCATGTCAGCCACACACACACACAACTACACGCACACAAAGTGCCATGAAGGGGAGAGATGTCTCGCCTGGACAGTCTAAGGGGCTCTCGAGGGTCCTCAGCTGTGTCTCGTGTCGCTCTCTCGGCGTCTCCCGTGACACCAGGGAGATAAATGGGGCTTGGTCACCTAATGAAGCATGCTGACTTGTCTATGAGTAGCTTGTAATACAGTTCCTAATAACCCATTTGTGAAAGGTGAAACTGCTAAAATCAAGCCCCCGTTCATATTTGAAAATCTGTCCACGTGTAGGAGTCATTTACGGAGGTAATGTGCCTCTTGAGAGTCGTGGAAAAGACAGACCCTGTAGTGGAGTATCACATCGAGTGAAAACAATGGCACAGAGCCCACTGGCGGCTGAATGCTTACAGTGTGTGCTACATCACTGCAACGTGCACGGATCGATTCTGATGGTACACCTTTGTCGCATTTTGTCCCCCCCCCCCTGTTTCTGTCTGACTCTCCACTGCAAGAAGGCAAAATCACTCTTCAATTCCTGAAAAATGGTTGCATGAAATTTCTAAACTCATTGATATTAGTTCATCAAGGATCAACAAATATTCCCTAGAAATCAGTGAATGTTTAAGGTTTTTGTGAAATATTGCTTAAAAAACTTTCAAACAAATAAACAAGCAACAAGGAAGAGGGTTGAAAATAGAACTATTGTGTTTGAGTGCCTCTCTTGTTGTGAAATATTCAAATTCAAATCCAAAATGTCCGTCTTCATTGATTAAAATCCTGCTTGTGGTCCTTTACAATCCTTTTATAGATGAAACTAGATGAAATGTGATATTCTTATGTTTGTTTAACAGTGTTAACCTGTGCAGCAAGTATCTCAACTATGATACAATTTTCAAAGATAAAGGGAAAACATGAAGAACAGCACAAGTAGCATCCGTTTTACCTGTTTTGAAGATTTCGTAGCGCAGCGAGAAGCCTGCCCCCTGGTGGGCGTAGTCCGATACGAACTTGATGTGGAGCGAGGGGCCGGACGATATGATTGGTGCGGGGGCGATGTTGCTGCAGTGCTTCCCCAGTAGGTCAGCGGACTCTGAGTTTCCATCGTGGATCTCTACGTAGTCATACCTGCAGAAGAAAAACAAACGTTTAAGAATGACGTCTTTCCAAGCTACATATCGAGAACGATCGAATAGATCAGACTGAAATTCAACACCAGCTGGAGAGGATCTAAAATTGTTAGATCCTCTCCAGCTGTTTTGATTCAGATGTGATTCGTCTTTTTCTTTAGTCCTTTTCTTTTCCATCTGGCAGACATTGCACTGGATTTGGCAACAAAAAGGAAAGCGATGAGCAAATTGTTTGCATCTATCAGTGTCTCCAGGGACTTCTGAAAGCAGAGTTCCTATCAGCAGAGGCACGGGTGTCATTACAATTCAAATGAGTTGCGGCAGCATCATCATCGACAGTGTACAGATGGCGTAGGAGGACAGGAACCACCTGCAGAAGGCAGCATAGAAAGTGAAACCCTCTTTTGTAAAGTTCTGTAAGTGCACTGTAATTGAGTGATTATACACTCGAGCTGCAATAAGCTTTCACGGCCCACAGAACACCAGTTTATGGATTACACTGCTGCGAATGGGAGATGACATGCTCCCTTTCAGCTTGCATGAGAAAAGAGTGGTGTCACATGTGCAGCAGTGTAAAAGAGCCGAAGAAAAACGATTCACAATCTCACACATAACTACGACGTCTTATCATCTACCTTTTATTCTGATAGTAAATCACAAGTTATGGATCATATCTGTAAAGCAACAGAGTGAATCGCTTTGAATGAAGATCAGCTTGACAAGACTTGGGCAAGAAAATAGATGTAGAAACGAGACAATCGAGTACTTCTTCTACTAGAGGGTCAAAGTCAATAGAACCATATCTAATGGAGCTGTTTGAACTACGTGTGAACCCTCAAACTTGTGATGTGGAACAAATTATTCGAGTTTTCATGTTTGCTCTAGTCTATATCGACAATGTTTGAAACTCAGCCTGGGATTCACATCTTCACACATTTTAAAATGGATTTAACATGGTTCTGCCATTTCCTGGTTCCATGTTCCCTAGAAACAAGCTGTGTTGATCCATAATCCTTAATTCATGATAAACATGATCATTCAGTGAAGGAATAGACCTCAGCAAGTCCAAATCTAAATGATCATATATGTAGCTTGTCCATATATATGCACAATACAAATTAATTACCTATATATGTGTCATTAAACATGTATTACTATTGCTGAACATCAAACCTCAGTAACAAAAAGTCAACCAGTGACTGATTTGTTCTTTCAAAGGAAGGAACAGACTTCAGTCTATTTTTATTCCTGTTTCTTTCATGTTTTCTGACCCCAAATGTTTGGACCTATCTCCAGAGCCACAGCAGGAGTGTTGCCTCTGTGTCTGGATACCAAAGACCCACCTGCCTGCCTCTGAAATAGCCTTCTAGGAATAAATTCCTCGAGCAGCAAGGAGGACCTGACGTTTGATTCCAAGTTAAATGAGTTCAATTTCAACTCGGGAGCAAATGATCAAACTATGGAAGGACTCTGAATCGATCCCTTCCGGTCACAGAACTGTGAATTGCTCTGATACTTAGCTTTCTACATTTCTCTAAAGTAATTCAATAATTATGCAAAAACAACTCAAGAGGATTGTGTCTCTTCCATTCAGAAATGTGCTTCGAGAGCAACATTAATTCTGTCTCTAAAAACGCGTCATATATAATAAGCGAGTGACAGAAGACCTCCCGCTGCGTCAACAGATGAAGGTATCATGTACCGCGAGGTGATAAAAGTGAAGCCCGGGGTATTACTCACATTAAGGATACATGAACATATAAAAGGGGTGTTAATCTTTTCACTATTTGTTCGCACGCGTGCTGAGTTATGTGGAACCCAGAAGCCAAAATACACACACACATGATACACAGGTTTTTTTTTTCACTTACAAGGAAATCACATTGGCTTGTGTTCATGTCAGGGAGACAAACAAAACCAGTCAGAACCCTGGAGTTAGTGGTTTGACAAGTGGGGAACAGCTATTTGTTTTAGTGTATAGAGCTCAACAGTGAGGTTACACAAGTGAAAATCTCATCCATCTTCTGAATAGACACTTTGATTATCAGCCATGATGATCCCAACCATCCATGGTAGACTCACCACAAGCTAAGAGATTGTGAAATTATTTTATTATTTATGAAAAATGTGTTTTATTTGCAATGCCAAGAAGAAGTTCTACACAACCACCATCCTCAGGTGTTACATATCTTATTTGCAGTGTTGGTATAACTATAGGATCGGATTGTTAGGGATTAAATTACGTTTGGCCCAGATCCGATACCTCTTGTCTTGTGCGATGTTAAACGCAGACAAACAGGAGTGTACTGGACGACTACTGAGCCCAGTACTAGCTTCACAAACTGCTGCCAAGTTCACAGATGAGTGTGTTAGTGTCTTCATAACAGCCAGTGTGTTTTACTCTGACAGGTGAGCACGCTCCCGACATAATGAGGGTTGTACGACACCAGCTCTCCCATCGTGTTTTCTGTCGGCTCTGCGTGGAAACTATCACTACAATTATGACCCACGTTGTCACAGTACCGCGAGCGTGTGCGTGCAACTGTGTGTGTGTGTGTGTGTGTGTGTGCGTGTCACAGTTCTTGTCATATTTTCCCATGAGAACGCTGCCTCGTCCCAGCGACAGATTCCTCCTCCTCCTCCTTTCGCGAAATGACAACTTTGTTTAACAGCTTTTTGGTATCCGGACAAGATCTTCCTCCTCCTGGCTCACTCCTCCTATAATTATTTCTCAGCGTTTCACTTCTCATCACTTTTCCCTTTTTTTTTCCTAGCGATCTCTCTCTCTCTCCCTCTCTCTCTCTGATGTGCTGTCGGGAACAGAACCAGTGGCCAGGAGCCAGTGAGTGGGAGACACAGAGGAGGAGATTGGGGGGAGAGAGGATTTTTGAATTTGAGAATATTTGGGTTTAAAAACTGTGTTGTATTAGCAGTGCTGATGGGAGAAGGAGAGACAGACAGGCTACAGAGAGACAGATCCATTCTAAAACAATTTGAAAACACTTCCAGCTCTAATCATAGTGTTTGCTGTATTTCATTTTGTGATTTGATCAGAGCTCCCAGCGCTACCTGTTAACCAGGCAGGCAGTCAGGTTACATCCATTCTATTACCTCTTCATTGGGGAACGCTGCTGGACCTGTTTTAGTTTGAAAACTCTCTGTTTTAGTTTGGACAGTCAGCCACAGAGATTGTTTTACTCATCAGGCTCCTGTCACATAAGGAAGCAACAAATTATAAGTGTTGCTGACCCTGTTGTGTTTGCCAACAGCTAATGTGCGGTTAAATTCTCTATTTTACAATATTAAAACATCCTGCGTGTGTCGGAGATGAGATGTTATTTGAGAAATTGGCCACAGTTCCCGTGTCCAGCAGGACGCACATGACTCTACACCAGTACACAGTTGTTAGTATGTAGGAGGAATTAAACTTGTACGGAGCCAAAACTCTGGAGTGGACACAAGGCTATTTTTAAACTAAAGCATAGTAGTGGGGCTGAAGCTGACATCAATCATATTAATATTTTATGATCACAAATCAGCAAACACAAAAAAACATAGAGACGGGCTAGCAGCAGCAGCTGGGCAGTGTGATCGGCCTTGTTAGCATTAAAAGTGACTGATCCTAGAGCAGGTTAGAGCCAAAAGGAAATTTGGCTGCTGCACTTTACACAGTTACGCGGCTCGTGAGTCAGTGTCAGTGCAGCCTGACACGTCCTCTGTTAAAACCCCCGACCTGGCGGCTTTCATCCACTTTGGAGAGAAAAGCACTCGTTCGTCAGGTGAAGACAAAACGAGGCCAACAACGATCACAGGGTTGATGCCGTCACAGAGAGAACATGACACTGCACCCGCTCTGCCAACACCTCCCCGCAGACAGACAGAGACAGGTGTCCCTCCATCGCTCCCCACAGCCCCGCAGCGGGTTCTAAGTCAGCACAAACTCACACACACAGGACACCTGCACAAACAAACACAAACACACACACACAATCCGTCTCTCGCGTAAACTACACTGAGCCTGCGGCCATGGACTCAGATGGATCTATAGGAGGGTTGGAGGCTCCCAATCTGTCGCTGTGTAGGAGGAACACAGCTCCTAACAAACTGTTTAATCCCATCATCTGTCTCCCTCTCTCCGCTCCCCCAATTCATTTCACTGCAGCCAATCAGGGATTTGCCGAGGCTTGCCACAGGGAGGTACACAAACCCTGAACCTGTTTCTCCCACACTTTTCCCCGAAATACGCTTGTTAACAAGCTGTGTACTGGGTTTTTATTTTTCCTCGCTCGCCTGAAGGGGAAATGATGAAAAAATAAAATAGTTGTTCCAAAGCCTGCAACCCGGGAGGTTGAGGACGTACAGAAGGATTGAGCATTCACGGTTTGTGTTGCGTTGTGAAAGTGGAACTGTGGACTAGCAGACATGTGGAAGTCAAAGAACTGACATGATTTGAGATTTATGTTTGTGTGCTTTGGGGGTTGTTGGCTCTCCAAAGAGTTTCCTGATGGGAACCAAGCGAGAGGCTGAGATACGGACTCACTCCTCCTCCTCCTCTCTGCCTGGCTCTTAATTGCCTTTCACACGTTCTCTCTCACTTTAGGTCAGAGAGGAGTTGTCTTCTGACACCTGCACATTTCTCTCAAACATCAGGGGTGCCCTGATCCGCAGACAGAGCGTCTGCAGTGTAGACACACAAACACACACACAAAGGGAAACACAAACACACACTAAAGAAAGCTGACAGCAGGCCAGGCTCACAGTAATGTGTGAAAATGTCGCACAATGTGAAAAACAGAGAGAGAGGATTAGAGTCTCTTTAAACATAAAGGACAAAAGTTGTTAATTCATCCAAATTTGAATTCCTTGGATGTGTTATGTCGTCTTTCTCAATGATCAAGTTTGTGTAGCTTGAGCAGGGAAAGACTAATCATAATTTCAACTGAACTGAATTTAATCTATACTAAACTTCCAACCCATTCCCTGTGTTTAATTGCTTTTCTTTTCCCCAGCATGCCATCATCTCGTGTACATCTCGCTGTGAGGGAAGTGAAATCCTGGGTGGCTCCACACAAACATTTTTATAGGAACTGAAACCGTTTACAAGAAATTTCACATGCACCAACTCTCCTGCTCCAGTCAACTAATGACACAACGCCATTCAAGCTAAATTCCCATAAAAGGTATTTATGGTGGTTTCCAGGGAAGTGAAGTTGGTCTGTCAGGACAAGAACAATTATAGAGGTGGTGGATTCAGCCAAGCCCTCTGACTAAGATGCTTCCAGCAGCACTGATAATTCCCTGAAGACACGACAGGCTGCACACCAGGGATTGTTTCTAGTCTTTTCTCACTTACTCCTACTTCTTATTCTCCTTTCCTGTACATGTCCCTGGAGATAAAGGACTTTAAAAGTAGAATGGTACTCACTAAAGCACATTTCTCTGCTATCAATGCCTCTTTCACATTTGTATTAAATTAATACAGGAGAACATTAATATCGGATAAAATACCAACATTCACACCGATCAGCCACGGCCAGTCTGTCACTGAATAGTTAATAAAGAGTGTAGAGAGGAGGATGACTGACTTAACTGTTATCAAGTAATAGGCCTATTACTGCCGGACGGTGTGTGTGTGTGTGTGTGTGTGTGTGTGTGTGTGTGTGTGTGTGTGTGTGTGTATGAGTGTGTGTGTGTGTGTGTGCAGCAGCAGTCTCCAGGACAACCAATCGATTCCTCATTACGGCTTTAACACACATTGATCAGGGTCAGTCCTTCACAGACAAACACAGCCAACCATCCCACCCGGCCACACACACACACACACACACACACACACACACACGGACTACTGTCATTACAGTTACAAACATTGATCAGACGGACGTTCGGGGCCTCAGGGAGCGTCAGTAAATCAGAGCACTGATATTATCATTATAACATGAGTGTGTCTGTGTGTGAGAAAAAGCAAGAGAGAGAGCAGGGAGGGGGGGGGGGCTCTTAAACTCCCTGGCCATTAAACAATTTTCTAAATTTCGTATTTCTTGTGAACTCAGATCTTTTAATCAGCTGAGGATAACAGAACAATCCACACCCCGAGTTGAAAAAAAAAAGCAACTCTGACAATACTTCTTAACTTCTTTCAGTCAACAGCTATTGACATAACCCCCCCCCCCCCCCCCCCCCTTCCCCGGGTCAAAAACCCACTGACACCCACCAACACCTGGCTTTTGTCCACATTCAATCTGCATTCACTCCAGGGTCAAATGACTCTGCAGTAGACAGTGGTTTTTTTCGGCTCCTGCTCTGATCAGCAGTGATGGGAACGTGTCACCAGGGTCAGTGCGTGAGGTCGAACATGACGCGTCGGGGGGGGGGAAGTCAAACTCCACTACTTTATATGAGAAAGGACTCCATCACATTTTCAGCAAGTACTAAATATGTTTTAAACAACTGGGTATACCTTCTTATTTTGGTAAATGAGGTATTACTTTCAAATGAACAGATGGGGGAACATAAGCTTTATTCAGGTGTATGTTTTTTACTATACAATACATTTATTCAGCTGAAGGCTTGAATGAGGAAATGCTTGTCTGGACGTATGACTCCCCTGCCGCTACACTCACTATGATGCTAATTCAAACATGCAGCAGCTGCTAAATGCCCACAGCCGGTAACTGAACATCCACTGTCACTCCACATGCTGCTCGGCCCTCTGTCATACAGCCTCCTCATCTCTACCTCCATCTTTTATTTTCTCCCTCCTGCCCTCGGGCCAGTGTCACATCACATCACTTTTCCCAGCTGCCCTTCGCTTGGTCGTCTCCTCACAGGACACTCACCTGCTAGTCAGGTGTGATGGGGAGGAAAAGAGAGGAGAGAAAATAGAAGAGAAGAGAAGACGATAGGAGAGGAGAGGAGAGAAGATTATAGCGTGAAGTTAAGTGATTGATTGAGGCAGAATACAAAGACAAGGTCTAAATCATTAGTGAAACCATTATCGTTGACTGCAGCTTCTCTGTCATATAAATCACTTCTTAACTCACTGCTCTACTCCACTTATTGTGTGAGCCACATCAGCGTGAAACCGCCTCCCCAGTCACATGGCCACGGTATACCAGTTTATTTTAGAGGTCAGAGAGACGCTGGCACCTGTGTGTGCATTTCTACACCTGTTTGAGCAAGCTTACGTTTCAGATCGACTTCTCACATCGCTGTTACAGAAAGCATCTGACTTGACCTGAACTGGAGAGGAGGGAGAACGAAGAGGGGATGAGAAAAAGTGATAGACATATAGAAAAGGAATTTAAGTGATGGATGTACACGGACTTGGGGATAAAAGAAGATGAAGATGGATGGAGGCGGAGGAAAACGTCTATAAATGGTAAAGAGAGAAGAATAGGTGCATTTTAAAGAGGGACAGGGCAAACGGGGAGGAGAGCGTGGCATTCGGCTGGCTGCCGGTGAATTCTCATATGCAATGCTGAATAATGATTTAGCCTGGGCTGTCAGAGATTGGCCCACTGCGGAGCTAAGAGGGCGAGGAGGGACGGGAAGGAGAGAAGCAGAGAGAGGAAGAGGACGGACGGAGGGAGAGCTGAGGTGATGAATAAGGGAGGAGGAGGGAACAGAGGGTGGGACAGGGGGAAGGCCGCAAGAGCAGATGAAAGATGATAGATGGGGCCCGCTGGGGAGTGGTGGTGGTGGGGGGGGGGGGGGGCGGGAGGGGTGAGGATTGGAAGAGAGGAGTAAAGGCGAGAGAGGGTGAGGAGTGGGAGAGAGCCAGGAGGAAAGAGGAGAGGAGAGAGAGAGAGAGGAGGTAGCTGTCAGGATGATTTGAGCCGGCCCTCAACGGACCCTGACGCTGCACTTTTCCCTGAGCCGCCGTGTGTGTGTGTGTGTGTGTGTGTGTGTGTGTGTGTGTGTGTGTGTGTGTGTGTGTGTGTGTGTGTGAGTGTGTGTGTGAGTGTGTATGTGAGTGTGTGACACACACACACAAACGTTCTTTCCAGACGGTCCAAATAGAGATCTTGCTCTCGGAGACAGAGCAGGGCAGTGAGCTAAGAGGAAAATGTGAAGTAGACAACCAACCACAGCCTTTAAAGGCTTCACACTCTGTCATAGTTCTCTGATCTTAACCATGTTAGAATTTCACCACATGGAGAATCACTTTCTTTTAGATGACTCTGCATAAAAGAGATTTGAATCAGAGAAGAGCATTGCTTCACTGCTTTTCTGTGAATACAAATACACAACAAAAAGCACTGTAAAGATACTGTCAAAGAACTGAACTGTGCAGAGTTTAGGACTTAGATTTGTCATTTGCATGGTTAGAGTTCTGTTCCCATCGACTGGGTGTCACAGTCCTGCACCAAAAAAGATGTGTGGGCCAATGGGTAAACAACTTTCTAACCAACCTGTGGTTAAGTTACTATCTACTCCAGTTTCGGTGAGGAGAGAAAGGGACATAGACTGTAATAACCACAAATGAAAGTACACAGGATATACGACAAGCCAAACGGCAAAATGTAACTTTACAAACTTAAATTGGCAGCTGATAATTCACAAGCATTTTTTAAAAATCGAGAAATTGGGCCCTTCAAAATAAATGCGTCTTTTTACTTGTCAGTCGTCTTTGAAGTCTGTTTCCTGTGATCAGTCTCGGTCTCTGTGTTTTGTCACTCCACTGTCTTTTGTTTTTTCATATCAGTGACTGTTCCTGTGACAGCTCCTTAAAATAGCTTGCACCCTTTACACTCTAGTTCAAGTCTCAATATCAATTTAGAATCGTAATCAGCATTAATCGTTGTAAACAACCATTATGACAGACACAGTATCACCTCGATCCAGTATTAGGAAGGATGATGACAACATCTTGTGGCCCATTGCTCTGTAATGTACTAATACTAATACTAATACACAATAATGATCTCTTCAAAGCCACAGTCCAATAATAATGAACGACAATATCATATGCCCACATCTTCCTTTCATCTGTCCCATAAGGCCAAGCACACACTCATACACAGTTTGACCATAGCCATACAGATGTCTCTCTATCTCCGTGTCCGTCCATCACTTGGTTTTGAGACACACAAAACCAGGAGACACGGCTGATAAGTGAGCTCTCTCTCCAGTGATGGACGGATGTGGAGCCGTGACATGTGACGGGCGAAGGGAAGTCATGGTGACTAATGATGAGCCGTGGAGAGATGCTCATTTTAGCGGGGGGGCATCAACACGCCCTCCGCCTCGCCCCCCCCCCCCTCCCTCAGCTGTCCCCCTGCACTTTAATGGCTCCTGTATATGAATCTTAATGAAAACATCCCTCTCTCTCTCTCTCTCTCTCTCTCTCTCTCTCTGTGTGTGACCACCTCTCCATCGATTTCGCCCACAGAGCCAGAGGAGCGCCTGACAAAATGTGATGCATTATAGATTACAGATTGCCATTTTAAATTCCAATCAGGGCCGTAGGAGATTAGATGGCCTCAACTATAGCGACCTGCGGTAATAAAACAACTCTTGTCCGAGGGGCGGTGCAGTGTTTGTGCGAGTGCAAGAGTGTGTGTGTGAGCTGATGCGTTGATATGATTGTTGTGTTAAACTGTTGTGTGATGAGATGAACGGAGACACAGAGGAAGCAGAAGAAGTCATTGTATGGATGAATCATTCGTCCCAATAAGATGAGTGTGTGCCCGGGTGGAGCTTGAAAAATGAGCGCGTGAACTAATGACCACTTCACATCGATTTGATGATTCTAAATGATTGTTGATTGAAACCTCTGTAGTGGCCCAGATAATAGTCACATGTTGTGCGACAGATTACAAAAGAGGTTTTTGAGCTACAACTGCATTATTTCATAGATATTCACTTTAAAATGTAGAATCTCTGAAGCGGACATGTCATTTTGTGTTCCATCTTCATATACTGATACTTATACCTCTGCAAAAATCTCACAGGTGTTAATTTTCTAGATGGTTGACATGACTATTCATATAGACCCTGTAGCTGCTAATATTTTAGCAGGGGCCAAATATGAATGGGTCAACAATTAGAGACAGAAAAGAGAAAGACGATATTTGACAGCAGGAGACGGAGACTGAGACGCTGGTGTCTACGTGTGTGCGTTCCTACCACCATGTGTGTCAGGGTTGTTGCTGACAATCACTGGGTGACCACATACTGTATGTATGTCTGCCCCCCCATCCGCCCACGTCCCCAACACACACACACACACACACACACACACACACTCAGTCAGCGTCTTCTCTTTGGCCTCTCTGCCCTCTGAAACCAAACAGCTCAATTTCAGCATACCCCTCGCACACACACACACACACACACACACACACACACACACACAGACACACACACTCGGAGCGTTGGGCGCCTGTAGACCTAAATAGCTCAGTGCTGTGGGCAACTTGTAATTAACAGTCTATTAGGCTGGAGATGTTGCCACCAACACTGAGAATATCTCACTCTCACACACACAAGTTTGAAGAATCGCTTCTCTAAAAAAAATGTGACTCGTCATTTACGGGAATAACAGCTAAGAAAAAGTTAGAGACCATAAGTGTAAAGGCTCAAATACTGAATGTGCATAATTCATAAATCAGAGCCTGTTGTTTCTGGAGGTTCCACCAGATTCTGTGCCCCTGGGAACCTACCGGACTTTAAATAGATGTAACAAGAAAACATGGAGGAGTGAGGGAGAAGGATGCAGCCAGAGAGAGAGAGAGAGAGAGAGAGAGAGAGAGAGAGAGAGAGAGAGAGAGAGAGAGAGAGAGAGAGATCTAATGCATCAAACAGATTCATGCATTAGAACTGTAAAGTGTACATGACAAGGACATGGAGACAGAAGGTCCCCCCCCTCTCATGCAGTGCAGATGTAAAGGAAAACAGAGCAAAGCACAGTGGGCCTTTCCAGCGGTTCAGCCTTTCAACAAACAGCCAACCCGTGAAATATTGATGCTTAGATTCCAACAAAGAAATGTCCGAATTGATATTGGTACATCTGAGTGGGGGAATTTGACGATCTATAATTGATACGCCTGAAATGTTAATAACTTGATGGGAAAGCACCGGAACAGGGACGTTTCGGGAGATACAAGTCTGCACGTGTGTGTGTGTGTTTGTGTGTCTGTGTGAGTGTGTGTTTGAGTGTTCACTAGTATCCCAGTTATGATGCTCATCCTGGTATTGGTCATATTCAGGATATGGTTTTTCAAATCTCTGTATACAGGACAAATTCAAGCATCCTGGTGGCTAATAACTGTGTTTCATGGTTACAACAATTTGATTCCTGTCTGGCAGCTAATGAAAATCAAAGCAGACTTATTGTTATTAAACGTTGAGCCCATAACCTGTGAGTCTGGGTTTAAAGGGGATTATGTGAGCTGGGCCAGGAACCATTGCACATGCGCCATAATCCCTCTAATCATATATTTGTTAGCATTTAATCCTTTTCTTTTTAAATAGTTTGTGTTGTTTTGATATTCCTTTAAATCCCTCTCTTATCATATCGCCATGTTTTCAATGGTGCTGTGCATCATTAAGATGTGTGTTGTTCTAAACTTTCTGACAGCTTGTTGCCTGTGTGACCTTCCCTAAGTGTGGCTGTGTGTTTGTTCTGTCTGCCTCCTCGCCTGCCGCTCTCTCAGTCTCACCATGCAACAAAAGCCAAACAACCCAAAAACAATGCTGGACAACAAATCCTCTAATCTGTGTTTAATTCGTTTTGAAGTGTGAAAACCAACCCGCAACATTAAGTGTGTTGTAATTAGACGTTGATAATTAGAGGCGAGGGACCGAGGGAGGTCCCAGAGTGATTATTATGGGATAGCAGAAGCCAGAAAAACAGGAGGAGAGTGGGCTGAAGTTCACCAAACGCACCCAACAACTCTCACACACGCAGAGACAAGCTGGTGGAGACAGAAACTCCGCAGAGACCGAAGTGAAAGAACACTTCCTCGACCCAGCCTCCGAGCAACTTCACATCTTTTAATCCATACTTTATTTTTCTGTGTTGTTTCCATTCATCTCTTGTCTTTCCATCTCAAATCGATCCATAGCATTCCAGCACATGTCTCCTTACCTGCAGTCCAGCTTCTCGATCTCAAAGTGCGGGTTGAAGTTGAGGACAATGCGTTGCGAAGGCTCGGGGGCCGTGATGACCCAGCGGCAGTTCTGGTGGGGGGGGTACTCCAGCGGGTAGCCAGGTGTGGTGATGTATCCGGCATCGCTGGCGTCCAGGAAGCCGCCGCACGGCTCAGACGCTGCGTGAGGGGAAAGAGAAGGAGGAGGTTATTAGATGATTGAGAAAGTTCAGCAGACGCACAAACATGTTTTTGTTTTGCTTTTGTCCACGACATCACCTCGGGTAAAATATGGAAATCTTCATAATAGGGGTAAAGTGATAAAATGCACAAACTGAATAAGGTCATTGATTAGTGTTTAAAAAATGTGATGAGGAACAACTGAGACAGGAGACGTTGAGAACATCAGGCGGGGGGGGGGGGGTCTAAAGGGCAAGAAGTGACCATTCAAAGAGAAAACTTTCCGGCAGAATAAAACTCAGAAAAAAAGGAGGACCAATCAGATAAGCCCCCAATATCAACATGGAGCTATAATAACTTCCCTCACAGCAGCAGATAAAAGTCGTGAGCATCCACGGGGTCAACGTTTGTTTTCTTATCGAGACTGACCAGGTGGACGTCAACGCGCTCTATGAAGTCATTAAAAATCAAATCTAATACATATGTGTTCATTATTCATGATTTGACACGGGGGGGGGGGGCAGATAAAATGCAGATAAGAGTTGTGTTTGCAGAGACAGGAAGTGAGAAACAAAGATGTGAGTGTGTAGATGTCTCTGTGCATTTGGAGTCAAGGTCAGTGTAACATCATGAAGTACAATGACTCCATTCTGACCCGAGACTGACGCACACACACACACACACGTACACACACACACACACACACAGCACTGACCAGATGCCACCGTTACTGTCTGCAAGCGGATCCACTTGTCAGAGCTCATACATCTGTGTGGTGTCATCAACAATGCCACTCATTCAGTGCTGCAGATGTAGCCCCACATGGACGGGTAACTCACATGTATCTGTGACACCCCCCGACACAACACACACAACCCCACTGTATTACATCTATGGCATCCATTGTGCCCCACGCTGTCTGCTCGGTTTGATTGACTATCCAGCCGATTTCATGAGCTGAACTTCTGTCATTGTTTAAGATCTGGGGGAAAAAAACCTTAACCTAAACCACACTGGTGGATATATGATGACATCCGTCTTTGTTAAGGCCAAGCACTTCTAACATAAAGGCACCAGCCTCTATCTGCTGGAGGAGACTGGTTTTCACTTTGCTCATTTAACATCAACAAAATAACACGTTGGAAGATATAATGTCTGGTCCTTCAGCACTTGTAGACAAATTACTTATTTGAAATGTACTTTTGAAAGAACTACAATATCCAGGGGGATATGTCTGCATGGTACAGTGATTACATCAGTACATCTGGCACCAAAATATCCAAGATAGGAAAGCAGGCAGTGTGCACAGCAGTGGGGGAGGAACCTCTGGTACCAGTGTCCACTGTTTGACCAATCATGGGTCAATCATGACATCTCACCCTGTTTTTAAAACATCAAATCACTAATTGAAACCAAACTTTCCAAAAGAGCACTAGAACCAACATCATTATGATAAGAAATACCCAACATGACAGATGGGATGTCAATGTCCCATCCAACCCCAAGGGGTTAATGACTTCTACTTCAGACGTCAGGGGGCATCAAGAGACACTTTGGCTTCACCTTTAAGGAGCAGTCATGTCGTCCATCTTTATATAGAGTCACGCAGGCGGACATGATGGTCACTCTAATAAAAGCAGCATGTTTGTCTGCTGCTCGCTGGGGAAGCAGAGAAAGAGGATGAAACACACAACAAGGTAAGAAGACATCTCTGTGAGGAGCCGGGTCCCAGTGAGCTGCCAAAACCAGTTTCAGTTCACCTCGGTATTGATTCTACAATTCTCTGAAAATCTACTGGAGAGATCAAAACCAAACGTTGGTGGTGGAGGAAAGAGCTGTCCAACTGGTATCCGCCCAGATCTCACTTTAACGTTGAACTGGTTTGAGGTATGGTGACTGGGAAGGCCATGATTCATCTCGTCAGACCTTTCAGTGACCTCTCCTGCCTGTTGTCACTCAATTCACAGCGTTTTGTTTCATTTGTTCTGCATTCGAACAATCATTCCTGTGTCAGTTCAGACTCAGTGCGCCTCTACAAACACCGACCTGATCAAAAAAAACACCAGCGTATTTATTATTTATTGCCACTGTGCTGAGTGGGGTGACATAGCCAAGTCAAACTACTCAGCAGAATACAACATGTTTGAATGTTATTAATAGAGCGGCTACTGTAAACCTATCCTCCTAAAGGAGTCACTGTACACATTCAACATTAACACACACACACTCATGCACGCACGGCATAAACACTTTACCAGACGCAGTGTTCGCAATAAATTCAAATAGACAAACAAATACACAAGGAAACGCTGACGATCACATTGTGTTGCGTCGTGGCTGCAGCTACTGTACGCGTGCACGTGGACTGATTGATACTCATGCACTCCAGAGTCGGCTGGAGAAGAGGGGAGTGTGGGTCAGTCAGACACCGGGTCAGCTTTACTTGTTATCTACCTCAACCCGTCTGCAAACAATTAGTGATCACCCCTCTATATCTCTCTATTTATCTCTCTCTATATCTCTATCTCTCTATCTCCATCTGTCTCCACCCCCCCATGCTGTGAGCCAACTAGTCCTCCTCCTATCTGTTTCCAATCTCCTTGGTGACATTCAGTCATACAGGAATAGAGTTACAGGGCCTATGTAACCCGGCCAGACGCATTTCATCTCAGCACCACCTGGATTAGTGCTTAACCACTCTGGAATCTCACAGCAGCATCAGCCAAACACCACTTTTAGCACAGCGCTTTGCAAACTGTATCCGACGGAGAAATCTGGGATATGCAGAGAGGAGGCGTAAAGGGGGGAGAAACGAGAGATCGTTCGATAGATCGAACTAACTAATAACTCAATGCTCTGCAGCTTGGTTGTTATCGGGGTGGGATGAGAACCATAAGAGCCAAAACATGATTTTATAAGATTCAGTCCCTGCACAGGACTCTGGTATAGGCTGTGGAGGTTGGTTTTTCTTTATCTACTTAACTCTTTCCTTTACTTCTGCCTATATCTGACTCAAACAGCCAACTGGCAGATATACAGTGGCTGGATTATAACAAACAAGATACAACTCTCTTTTTGAGACTACATTCAACATGATTGTCCATTTATCTATTATCGCTCTTCAACTTTATACATGAGTAGGTCTGGGTAGGTATCACTCTTGTCTTTTCTTCCCCTTTTCTTATTTTTGCAGACTCCCCCTCATCTTCTTCTTCTCTTCCTCCTCCTCCTCTCCTCTCACCTCTGGCGTGCAGCCGATGACAACAGCACCTCCAAGCGTCAAATGAATATGGTCGGTGTGACAGAGAGGCAGATGCTGTGTGTGTGTGTGGGGGGGGGGGGGGGGAGTATTGTGTCTATTCAGCTTCAAGGGTTCATTAATCTCTAGACTCATCATTGTGACATTGTTTGTTCAATCGGTGCACATACACACAATTATAGATGTATACACACAATAATATGATGCTGAGGTGCAGATTATTAGTTATTTTAAATAACTAAACCAAACGTTTTTCTTTTGGGTAGAAGAGCTAACTGCTATCTTTATATCTGAAACCAAGAAACTGTCTGAACGTAACATCCATCCAAAAGTGAATCTATAGCTGCTCATTTGTATTCCACTCTCCGGCTGCCTGACCTGAACGCTGCGTAGAAAGAGCAGGGGGCGAGTTGGAGAACAGTGGAGATGCTGAGTTGGGAAAATGCCTGAATTCATGTCAAGAATTATCAAACAGGTAAACTTAAGAGAGACAGAGAGGGAAAGAAGCTGAACTGAAGCGGCCTGAAAGAAGATGACTGCAGGGTTGAGAGAAGAGGAGGAAGGAGAGAATAAAGGTGTAGCAGTTGCCTCAAGCCTTTAAGGATAATTTACCCCATTTGATCTTATTCTTTTTAGCAATGTTGCATTAAAGTTATCAACTTTGAGTAAAATGTCCTCACAACTGCTTTACATTATGACAAAAGCTATAAAAATATGATCTGAGGAGTTAACTTTAGTCTAGTTGTACGATTCCCTGCTTCAAGCAGCTGCATAGGTAGGTGGCCGCCTACCTTAATTATTCAGACCACGTACTCAAGTTAAAGCAGAAGCACTACAATGTTAAAGTACACTTACAACTATAACTTCTACAGTAGTAGAACTTTTAGTTGTAAATGTAGTAAATGTAAACCTACATTCTGTCCTATCAGTAAAAGCCAAAGTGTCCAAAAGTATCTCAAAAGCATAAGAAAGGTGCTTTTGATAAAAGATAGGTATGAACAACATAACATGGAATGACTCAAGTTCCGAATCACAATACCCAGGCTCAGCTGAGGTTCTTTCTTCCCTCCACCACAGACTGTGTTTAAATCAGTGAGCTTGTACTTTTCACGAGATGAAACAAAAGAACAACACATCTAAAACACCACAATTGTCTTTACTGCGTCTCTGTTTGTGTGTCGCTCAGTGACGACAACCCTTCCCTGCTCTTGACCCCGGACTTCACACAACGCAGCTTCTCCCTCAACCACATCAGCGTGTGTGATCTTCAGGGAGAGGTTGTATTTAGACCACATATTCACAACAAAATGCACAAACACAAACTGCTGAACAGCGCTTACCCCCTCTGGCTGAGGCATCAATGGGTTCAGACCACACACACACACACACACACATGCCCACATAGAGACACACACCCAGGATAAGCAGCAGTAAACGATGCTAAGCAGTCAAGCAGGGATATGAGACCGGTCGCTGCATTATTTATGTCTCTCCGCCACGTTCGGTGTTGCCTTCTGATAACACCTATTCAGCAACTTTCCCCCCCCCCACATGCACATACCTCAACACAGACACACACAAAACCAACCCATACGGTGGAAATCAAAACGTGTACAAGTGTTACACCTCTTCCGCATGGAGCTGCTTTGCAAAATGGAACTATCCTTGTTTGTTAGACCCAGATGCAAATTCTCTGACCTTGTGTCTAAGCTATCTTACATATTCATTTTCCATCCGACTCTGACTTGTCTCTTAAATCCTGATCGATTTCCTCATCCGGGGGAACTTTGCATAACCCTTGCTCATTTCAATCGGCGTGGGCCAGTAAGAAGAGCATTGGTGCGTTTAGTGCTCCTGTGTGAGAGTGAGGAAGCTGACCAGCTAACCAGAGAGCTCATTATCCACCAACACTGGTCTCAATACTCAAAACGGCAGAGTGAGTCACATCATTTTGACCTCGTAGGAAACAGGTCCCCGAATCCAACAGTCCAATCAATAGACTCTGAACATCTGCATCAAAGCCCGAGGGGGAAATTAATGCTAATTCTCCACCGCATATTTACAATTTGCGGTGGTTTTGCAGGAGGATGGTTTTTTGGCTCCGGCATCTCGAAGCACTCACAAGAAGCTTCAGGCACCGTCACCTTAAACGGAGGAAATACACACACATCTAGAGTTTAAAATGCTTTTGTTTGACTCCGAGAAAACACTGAAAATAACAGCCCGAGATGTCCTCTTTGGATCAGAACCAAGGAGCGCTTTAGTCACCGAGACCCGACAACCCTCAGGAATGGACAGAAAGAGGGAGAGAGAGAAAGGGAGAAGGAGGCAGAGCGGGGCGAAAGGGGAGCGAGCAACGCCAGAACATCTGTCTCTCATCATCTGAAAAGAGAAAGTCAGCAGCTCAGAACAGCTCACTGGACAAAAAATACAACTCACACACACACACAGAGAGACACGCACACACACAAACAGGTGGGGTTGTGCTTTTCTCCAGGTGACCTGCATTAAGCCACAGTGGAAAATTACAGAGAGAACGGTGTGTGTTTGTTGGAGTGTGCGTTAAAAGAGAGAAAAGAGGGATGGCGGAGGACTACAAAGGCTCGGAGAAACACAAAGAAAGATGGGAAACTGGAGAGCAGAGAGATGAGGACTGAAATAAAGGATGAGTGTGTGATACAGAAAAAAGAACTGACAAGAGAGCAAGCTGCTCCGCTCCAGAGCAGAGACCCGAGGTGACCTGCGGAGATTTAGAAAGGAGAGAGAGATAATGGGACGGAGTGCAGGAAGGTGGAGAGAGAAAGGAAAGATCCTTGACAGAGAGAGCGGCAGTGGATCAACTGAAAAGATAACTGAAGCAGAACAGTGTGTGTGTGTGTGTGAGAGAGAGGACGAGCAACAGAGTGTAAAGGAAAGGAGGTAAAGAATGATGTTCGGAAATGACTAGAGAGAAAGAGTCTCAGGTTAAAGTGGAACTCAGCTCTTCCAATACCTCCGCCAGCGGTTCCCTTAGGAAACCACTTTTAAATTCACTAGATCCAGATTGTAATTCTGGATCTGCACCAAATGAACGTGCTCATTAATATCAGACCCATAAAGATTTCTTACAAAGTACATTAAAACAATATCCTCTCAACCAACAGCCTCAAAGTCAAGTTTGTTTCTCTGTCACATTCAACAAGTCTTCAAAAGTATAACATCATAATATCTGGTGTGTCCATTCTCTCTGGAACAACATATGTAGGAGTTCTAATGTGATGCCCTAGAAGCAGTGTGGCCTAAGGGTAGAGTGGTCATCCTCCAACATGAAAGTTGGCGGTTCAAATCCCATTCTTCCCCATCTGCATGTCAAAGTCTTCTTAGGCAAGATACTGAACCCCTAAAAAAAATTGATGTTGAATGCAATAATTGTAAAGCAGGGATAAAACTGTCACAATCAATTCTAAAGAAAGAAAGGTTCTAAAGACACAAAGCAAGTTATTCGTCTTTTTGTCTAGACTTCCATAAATTGAGCTTTATTCTCTGTCAGCCTGGGAAAGCCAGGATTGAGGGAAACATAGATTGACAGAGTCGGGGGCGAGAAAACACAACAACAACAACAAGGGCAGTGAAACAGTAAAGGAGATTTCCCACCGCCGCGAAAGTGAGACCAAGAAGAAGGTGAGCGGGGTTTCTTAATCGGAGCGAGGGAAAACACTGACACGGGGAGGTGTGGAGAAAGAGACAGAGTGCGCCAATAAAGGAGAGGTGAGGCGCCATGAAGAGAGAGGAACAACAGGGTGATTCGGCGTGAAGGGAGAGAGAGAGAGAAAAGGGAAAACAACGTGTGGCCTCGCACGGCACTGCTCTGGAGGGACCACAGAGGACACAGAAGGCTTAGCTGGTACAGACACACACACACACACACACACACACACACACACACACAGGTTTTAAGAGAAGTGTGGACAGGCAAATAGTCTCATTCAAAGGATTTCCACGATCTCCCCTTTCCTCTGAGGACGTTTGTTCTGCTCGCTCTCTCTCTCTCACACACACACACACACACACACACATACACACACACCTCACATCTCCCCATCCTCCCTAATTACTCCAGTCATTACCAATGGGCAGTGAAGACACTAGAATACTAGCAGTTTACTAATGACATGATAACTGTAATTAGAACATCCTGCTGGACCCACTAATTGTCCTTTTACCAGACGAGTAAGAGACATCGAGAGAAGGAAGGGGAGGGGGAGAGAGAGAGAGAGAGAGAGAGAGAGAGAGAGAGAGAGAGAGAGAGAGAGAGAGAGAGAGAGAGAGAGAGAGAGAGAGAGAGAGAGTTAATTGTCTAATGTAGGTTGTTGATATCAGTGGACCGGCCCCGCTGTTAGGCCACCATTACTGTTCTAATTGAAAAAACAAACAATGTCCTCTCATTTGATGCACAAATTTATTTATTTATTTATTCCCTTGTTTTTTTAAGGTTGCATAGCTAATCAAATCTGGATTTTCCTGGATTATCCCTCTATTCAGATGTGCTTTAAGAAAAAGGTAAAGAGAAGAAGATGTCAGCCGTCTGAATCACAAGATAAAAAAAAAAAAGAGAACGAGCCTCAATCATGAGAAACCTGCCGGAAAACACCTGCTGCCTGCGAGATGATTAAAAAGAAATCAGTTGTGTGGAAAGTCTGCGGCGGCGGCGGCGTGTCGCCTGTCAGACTCACACTCACTCGTCTGTCTCCTGCACAGAGATCTCCGTCTAATCAGGGACAGTAAGAGAAGACTGTTTTCATTTGAGATGGAGAGTTTATATTTTGAGGGACACTTTGTGGAGAACTGCACCATGTTTCCAAAATGGTGACGTATAAAACCAGTGTGTGTGTGTTGATAATAAACTACACTTGATCCAGAGGACCTCCAGAGCCTGATAGAGCAGAGCAACACGACTGGGTTGCTCTACTGCAGGTGGCTCCACTCAACTGCTCATTCACACTCTGCTGCTCTCCTCTTACTCCACCCTTGCCCTCCCTCCTTCTCTCTCTGTTTCATTCCTCTCTTTCTTTCTTCTGGGCTCCAAAACTCATTTAAGATTCTTTGCTCCCTCCATCTTTTATTGTTTCTTCTCCTCTCGCCCTCCGCCTCTGCTCCATTTTTCCTTCTGTTTATTGCTTTTGTTGCTTCTCGCGGTGCTCCGGCTGCCGGGACGGGAGTTCACAGGTCGCGTGGAAGCATCACAAACAGACTTTAGATTATCATTTCCTATCTCGATTATCAGAGAGAGGAGGGCAAATGGGAATTGAAACAACTTAGAATGAAATGATGGGGAAATGCAGAGAAAAACATACAAGACTGAGCTGATTCCAGACTCACTAATTGTCCTTTCTTTTTATAGGCCGCTCATATACTCTGCTGCTAATATTGAACATTCACTCACTCACTCTTTTTTACAGTTTGTTTGACTTTTAATTTACTGCTGTATTTTTACCCTCTTTCTCTTTCTCCATATGCACTGAGCAATTACACATGGAAACACCAAATTACAGTGACAGAAAGAAACGCAGCTAAATGCATGTTTTATAGGATTTAATGTCTGTAATATTTCACGCTCATAATTGATTTTTCTTTTCCCGACACAAAGTGATTACGTTGTGCAATTTGTTTTAGAGTGGGTTTATTATGTAGTGAGGTGAGGCAATATTCTTCTTTTTGTGAACAAAGGACATGGATGGTTTGCTTTATTGATGCCATCATGACCTGGTCCAATGCAACATTTAATTATTACAAGGCGCTGACCCCCCCCCCATGGGGCATCCCAGTACCTATAATAGCTTGAGGCCAGAAAAATAACGAATTCATTAGAAACCCAATCACGCTCACACTTGTAAGTTTGTAAAAAAAGGTCTTTAAATGCACGACAATGACCTGGAGCACAAATAACTGAAGTGCACGTTCAGAGTGGATGAAACCTGTGTCACGAGTGGGCGGTGACTTTCTCAACCCAAAATACAAAATAGAAATTCCCTCCCTTCACTTTCAGACTTTCTAAACCAGGCTGGTGGGAGCCATGAATAAAAAACCAGTCTCTCGAAGCAGCCCTTGGTGTATACCTGTGGGGCAATTTATCCAACTGCCGGCTTCCTACTGCAGCGAGCATCGTGAGCCTGTTTTCATCAAGCTGCATATTTCAGAGGAGACACTATGGAGGCAGACAGCTGGTCTTGAGTGGCCAATTACGTCCGTTTATCTCCCTTCCAGGCACAGCTGTGATCAAACAGAATGGAGAAACAGGATCAAGCAGCGAGGCTGAGAAATCGCTCTTCCGTTTGCTTCACTTCTTCTTCTTCTTCTTTGCAGCTCTCCCTCCGCCTGTCCCCTCCACTTCCTCCCCACTGTGCTTCCATCCCTCCCTCCTGTCTCTAGCTATATATATATATACACCTCCTTTTTTTTACGTCTGACGATGCTTTCCTTGCTCGTCTCTCCGGAGACAACCCAAGCGGAGGCATCTGCTAAAAGTTTACTGCTGAGGAAGCTTCAATCCTGTGTGTAGCCTGCTGCTGAGCACGTGTGTGTCTGCATGTGTGTGTGTGTGTGTTCCAGTAGATCTCAGTGTACCAGGGAGAGATGTCGACCAGAGCTTGATCGAGGCCCCCCCACCCCACTGGTAAAGTTAAGGTTAATCTTTTTGGTTTTGTCAAGTAAAAAAAAACATTGCAACAGGTTGTCGAACCGTAACCCATTTCTAATAGCTTTACTTGATTATTGTATGGAACTGGTGATGTCACGATAAGAAGAGGAAATACTTTTCGAGGTTAAATTAAGATTGTTCTCGAGAAACAATGGTGACTAATGGAGACGGAACAGAAACCACATTTAAACACTTTGTCGTTTCACCACGCAAAACTGTTTCCAATGTGAATTTCACTGCATTGTAAGAATCTCATTTTACATTGTTGATTAGATGACAAGCTACCAGGCTCAGTAGTGGCTCTATACATGATATATACAGAGGCAGCAGTTATCAGAACCTCCACATTCACAGGTGGTATCTGGCTCCACAGGGTTTTGTTCACACGGGCCTGCTCTGACTTCCAGGTCTCGGGTTGACATGGAAATATCCACACAGACCAATCTGCTCCATGGATTCATATCTTCTCACATTCAAGGTGAAATGTGATGCAGAGAGTGTATGCCTCCACTCTGCCCTCCTTCTCTCGCTCTCTCTCTCTCTCTCTCTCTCTCTCGCTCTCTCTCTCAAAACAACATTTGGCAGACGGGCCACTCAATCCAAGTCATGAGATCTGCAAAAAGCCCCACGGCTCACCTCCAGAATAAGCCTTACATCAATACAAAAAAAAACTGCTTCTCCACACACATGCACTTTTTCAAGTCGCCTCCTTTTGCACCTTTACACACACACACATGTATCTCAGAGCAGAATGTGGCCCTTGAGGAGTAATAAAAAAGGGTTTAGCCAAATCTTCAGTCTCTTTTCTATGATAAAACTAACAGTAGCAGTGAGATTGAGTAGATTATTACTACTTATAATGAATCCGGATGTCACCCAAGTTCATCCAAAAGGGATTTCCACTGTAAAATTAGTCATTTATTAACAATTTGGTTAAAACTAGTCCACGTTCTCAGATCGGATTGGTTGTGAAAAGTTCCCTATAAATACCCACCTGTAACAGAACAGTGAATTGAAGTAAGGATGCCCACAGACATGAGTGTTTAACAGAACGAACTAAAAACGCGTCTGTGCTGCGCGGATGAAGCTCGAGCAGTGTCCTCCTTGCGCGTAAAGATTGTTTGGATACGCACGGAGACGCATTGGATCCGGTGAGCGACGAGCGTTTGCCGTTTTTGTCGTGCCACTGTTAATAGAGTGCAAAGCGCGGATCGTTTCTCACATCATGTGCGCGGAGGTGGACCGCTGATAGGTGGTAATGCACCGGACAGCCTGCCCCGCATCGCTCACGCGGACTCGCGGAGTGACAGACCTCCGCAAGCAGCCGCTGGAATCGGACCTCGGTGAGGCTGGAGAGCCGCTGCAGCCTCCGGTAGCCGGGGACTCGGTCCGATTCCCCGCCGCCAGCTCTGCGCACTGACCCACAAGCCCCTCATGACCAAATACGAGTAGCTGCCAGGCTTTTCAATAAAAACTCTGGAATGGGAGTTAATCATAAAGTGACACATATTGAGATTAAACAAGCGCGATGAGGTCAGATACGAACTCCCGAGTCTGAACCTTACGCACCAGCTGACAGCGGTAGTTAGTCCCTCGGTAGGAATATAACAGGAGCATTATAGTGATTTCTCATTATTGAACAGCTCTCCGGAGATCAGTCGTTGATCAAGCTGCAGATTAAAATCCACAGATTATGATAAAGATGTTTCCTGACGCCAGCAGCAGCAGGGTGGGACACTGACACTTGATTCTTAAATATCGCACTGTTAGAAAGTTTGATCGTAAAGAAACATGTGACACCAAATACATTAAATCTCGCTGTGGTGGGACAATTAAAGGATTTAGTTCGATCATTAGAAGTTTATTACTTTTTTCTATTTTTACTTCGTCACCTCTGGTGTTAACGCCAATCGAGCGAGATGAGGTGTCCCTCCAGATTCTCCTGGAGCTACAATAATAGTGTCCCTACGTTCATTATTTAACATTGTATAATTTAAAAGGGAAATATATGTTAGAGTAGCGGATGTAATAAGAACATTTGTAATGGTTATTTCTCAAGGATGTCATTTTTACGCTCATTATGCATTTTGGTTGGAGGGGGAACTAGATTATCTTCTAGGAAACAAACGTCTCTGCTGAGTCTTCCAGGCTGGAAGTGGTGCTGTGAGTGTGAGAGGTGTCTGTCTTTTGGGGAAAGGAGCGGGTTTAACTCCCGTTTAGCACCTACAAGTCACACGGATTAAGGCGGGCATGCGGGGAAAGTGTCAAAACCTACCTCCTTCTTCTGCTCTGACTGAAGGCGAAAGAAAAGCCAGTAAACATCCACAGAGCCATATGAGTAAATCCATCTTCTCTCCTCTGACGTGTGGGAAAGAAAAAGTCACTTCGTATCTTCTTCTATGGTTTTAATATGTGAGAAGTTTGTGAACCAACAGTCTCCCTTTCCCACAGTTTTCTATTTCTCTAGTGCGCAACACAACCGGTGCCCAAACTCCTCCACGAATGCGTGGATTCTCCTCTCCAACAATATCAAAGTGGATGAAACTGTAATGCTCGTTTAGGCTGTGTCCGTGTGTTTGGCACCGCGTCTTCTGTCGAGGAAACTGGCCTGAGGTCAGCGCAGCTCGTCCGGTAAACACGTTTTTAAAGTCGCGAAATCCATGTCGGTGCTCACAGCCGACAGCACCGGGTCCGTGTCTCAGGCAAGACGCGCGTGGGGACACAGACCTGACACGGCTGAGAGGGAAATGACAAAATTCAAACAAAGTAAAAAAAAAAATTACTTGTTGGAGTCACCGGGAACCATCAGAAGAAAAACTAAGTTTTGGCAAATAAAGGAGGAAAGAAAATGTCCCACGCCTCTTTCCCTGTTTGTTTCGATATTCCCAGATCTTCTCCTGTGGCTCAATCTCCAAATTCCGCGTCTACTTGGTAAAAGCACCTGTGATTAAAATAAACGCAAAATGTCGTCCCATCGACTGCCCTGTGGGGATAATGTCCGTCTCTTGCGCCAGGGACGCAGGCGGAGGTGTCCCGGAGGAGGCGGCAGCAGCACCGGTGTGCGTGCGTAAAAGCTGATCGGGAGAAAATGAATGTGCAGCCTCTCCGCTCTGCTCCTCATCCAAACTGAGCTCTCCTCTGCTCCAACACGCGTCTATGTCTCCCCCCCTCCTTCTCTCTCTCTCTCTCTTTCTCTCTCTGTGCTGAACGAATGTCTCTCTCCCCTCTCTCTCTCTCGCCCTCACTCCCCCTCTCTACCAGCAGCTCCGGCAGTGCGCTCCCCGCTCCTTCCTCTCCGATCTCCGCTGGTTAGTGGCAGAGTATTGGACCGCTCACTCAGTCCCCTGTCTCGGAGCGCATGCACGCCGCGCGCGCACGTGTATCGGATTACAGTAGGCACCTCTGCCCGCCTCCATATAGCCCCTCACTGATTAGAGAGCGGTTTCACTAACCCTAGTTTCTCTCTCTCTCTCTCTCTCTCTCTCTCTCTCTCTCTTTATTTGCCTCACCCTCTCCTACCACATCTACATCTCTTTCCCCACTCACTCCCTTTCTTTGATTTTTTACCAAATGTCTCCCTGCTTGGCTCTCCCTCCCTCATTTATTCCCTTACCAACTCTCTCTCCTTTTATTCCTGCATTTATCCTTTCCCCTCTCTGATAGTGGAGAGAACAGAGGGAGGTGAGAGAGAGAGAGAGAGAGAGAGAGAGAGAGAGAGAGAGAGAGAGAGAGAGAGAGAAAGAGAGAGAGAGAGAGAGAGCGAGAGAGAGAGATACGCTGGGAGCTTTAAAAGGGGCCTGGTGCAGATTTACTACTGGAACCCTGTGTGTGTGTGTTTGTGTGAGTGTTTATGTAATTGAGTTTGTGTAGGTGAATACGTGTGCGTTTGTGTGTTCATCTCAACTGAAAGGATGATAATAAGTAATAATCAATTAGAATCTTAGAAAATTAAGTTTTTAGAACCTCCATTTTTTGCTAAAATAACAGATTTACATGTTATGCAGAGCAGCCATCATTGCAGTGAGCTTCTGGGTGGATACACACTCACAGACAAACACACACAAACACACACACGCACACAAACACACGCACACACACAAACAACCACTCACTTTCCCTTTTGCCCGCCCACTCCCTCCCTGCAGTGGGAGGTGTGTCTCAGGGCCCCGCAGTGACACCAAAGCTCGTGGTCTGAAAACCTAACCAAATGTTGGCTCTCATGTCGTCCTCCCAGGACACACCCCGAGCACGCTGACACACAGATACACACACAAACTGGCCATAATGACACAACTCAGTTATCTTGCGGGGACTGAAACCCCTTTAAACCTCTATTGCTTTCATGGTTGAGAAGAAAATCACACAGGGGCAGATGGCTTTTATTTCATGTGACGAATATTTATAGCATTCTGACGTGAGAATTTCTTAGAAGATGCAAACATACACAGCGATATTGTGTTACATATTTTCACCAATCATGGCAGGTTTCAGGATTTAAACCACTCCATTACTGGTAAACAGGTGAATCACTGATCTGCGTTCAGGCGGGTGACATGTGGCACATACACACCATCACACTCCGTTTCCTCACTTCTCGGGAGGTCTGAAGGTATTAAGTTAATTTTCCATGACAGGTTTGTGTGTGTTTCTGTGTGTGTGTGTGTGTTTGTGTCAAAGAGAGAGAGAGAGAGAGAGGTACTAACTGTCACCCCTCTCATTCCGTGTGTCCCTCTAGTGGTACGACCTCTGTAACCTGTCGCTCTCTCTCCCCTCCCACCTCCCTCATCCTGTGTCTCTCTCTGCTGTAACTGAAGCCGCCCCGACCCACTGGAATCTGTCAGGTGATGAGAGCAGCGAGCAATCACATGCTAATATCGCTCTAACGTTCCCTCCGAGCTGACAGAGCCACGCTTTGGGAGGTTTTTTTTCTATTAGAGGCGATGGAAAACTTGTTAACTCCAACTTGTGTCTCTCCCGGCTGTGATCAAATATGACAATTTCTACATTTCTTTTTTTGCATTCCACAGCAGGGAGTTGCGTTCTTCTTCTTCCTTTTCTTCAGTTGAAACGTAGTGTTAAACATTAGTTCAACTTTTTGTTTCACATGGTGATAGTGTTTGCTGAGTGTGATCAAAAAAAGTGTCCTATATCTTTATTGGCACGCGGCCGCAGGAGGACTATGGACGGGGAAATTACGCACTAACCTCTATGAATCCTTTAGACTCACACCAACGCACCACATGGACCCGAGCCGGCTGGACTTTCCCTTCACGCATTCTTTGGTATAAGTCTCCACAGTATGTTGTGAAATGAGGATATGCCATCATGACACCTTTTCTGCTTGCCAAGCAGTGGACCGGGTTTCCCAGAAGTCAGCGCCGACATCACAGGGAGAGAGAAACCATTTTAGGCCAATGGTTGGGAAACACTGAAGAGTTCTTATATCAACGCAACCGTCCGCTTCAGTCTTGTCAAAAAGCAAAACTTTTCATTGTGATATAATATCATAGATACAATGCAGAATGCAGGAAGGATATACTTTCATAGGCATTTGTTGGAGAACTACTAAAAAAATTTTGAAATCTTTTTCGAGGGGTGGAGAAGGACCCCTGGAAGAGCCCATACAGTTTGGATGGAAGTGGACAGATTCAGGATTGTCTTTTCACTTTCTTGAACATGGCGAGATGGGGCATAACTTCTTCTTCTTGTTTGTTTTTTTGTTAGCAGACTACGCAAAAAAAAAAATTCCATGAAATTCTGTGGAGGGGTTTGACATGACACTGGGAAGAAGAAATAAAATCTGGTTGTGGATCCAGAACCAGGTTTCTTTGGCACTTTCATTAGCATTGCAAGACAGGGCGTCTCTCAACACGTTTGTTTATTTCTTAGAGAATAATTCATGGATCTTGATGAAAATGGGACTGATATGAATCAGTGTGTAAGATTTGAGTCAGATCCAAATATAAATCTTTTGAATTAAAATGTGATTTTGAAACTGTTGGGCCTCGGTGGAGGTTTGTGCTCTGAGAGCCAGTCTAGGTCCAGGTCAGTTCAGTTCTTATAACAAATAGTTATAGTATTACCTGTTTACCTTGAACTTACCATATATAGTTGTTGCATTGCTGTAATACTCTCTCACCCCCCCTCTCCTCGTCGTTGCTACTCTTCTTGCAGCCTTTGTATTTACCTTGGAAACAGTGCAATCTGAAAGTAGTGCATGAAGCCGCTATGTGTGTGTGTGTGTGTGTGTGTGTGTGTGTGTGTGTGTGTGTGTGTGCCAGAGTGGATTTTAATAACCTGATACTACTGAGTTCAGTCACTGTATGGAGACTAAGTAAAAACACCAAGGCAATTTATTTAAAAAAAAAATCTGGTGTGTGTGTGTGTGTGTGTGTGTGTTGCAACAGAGCTGTGAAACCAGCAGAGGGTAAACTGATCCTTGCTCTGCGTCAGGGGAAGAACTTGTCTACTGGTCTGTCGACAAGCTCTACTGGTCCTGTCCTCACCTCGCCGACACGTCCACCACCGCCCCTCGTTCTCGTCCGTTTGACTTGATTGATTATTTATTAATGAGTGTATTTATTTTACCACGTTCTAAGTTTGGGATTCTGGAGCTGTTTCTTGGTTTGTGTGTCGTTTTTGCCACCTGCACTTTTTTTGAAGATCTCTGTCCTTGTTCACCTCCAAAGGAAGTTGTGTTTCAGTCAGGTTTTTGTTTGTTAGGAGGCAAGACTACACAAAACTAACTGAATGGATTTGCTTGAAACTTGGTGGAGGGATGCATTATGGGTCACGGAACAACCCCAATTTCAAATGTTGTTGTCGCTTTCTTTAAGATTGTATGATTTGGCATTTTTCGAGATTTTCACCAAGACAAATTATTGGAAGTGATATCTATTTGGTGCAACTTGATTTATTGGTCTTTCTTTTTTTGTGTTCTTTGTTCATCCTGTTTCTTCCCTTTTTCAAAGCAAACATTTCCATTCTATTTTACTCCTTTTCTTCTCCTCTGAATCAAAGTGGGATGCAGATGTTGGAGTGTAAAAGCAAATGACAGACTTCCTTGTTGCTTTGACACGTGAAGATGCTTTATCTCTTTTATCTTTTTAAAACAGTTATATTTAAGATTTGTACTGTTTTGGTTTAGTCTGTCGTGAGTCTCAGTAACATTAATACATCCAGAGTAATCAACCCAAAATGTTACCGGCCCACTGAGATTTCTCTTGATTTTTCCTCCCTCCCCCCATCCATCTTTGAGGTTAATGGCACATGGAGAATGTGGTGATCTCAGAGGGACCAGAAGCTCCGTGTCCATCATCCTCTCCTCACTTCTGTGCATATGTGTGTAGGGTGTGTGTGTGTGTGTGGTTGGGTGTGTGTGTGTGTGTGTGTGTGTGTGTGTGTGTGTGTGTGTGTGGTTGGGTGTGTGTGTCAGAGAGCTAAAAGATGTTGCTCTGAGTGCATAGTTGGAAACTCTCTTCAGTGTAGGAGTCGTGTTTTTTTTTAATCTGTGTGTGAGTGTGTGTAGTGTCAACCTGTTGGCACCCCTCGGACTCCGGGGACACGGCAGTGGCTGCATTTTGTCCAGTTTTTCACCACCATCCAAAATGAAATTTCCTGTTGGCACTCGGTCCGAGTTCATGGATCACGTTACTCCTCTCCTCCTCTCCTCCTCTCCTCCTCTCCTCCTCTCCTTCTCTCCTCCTCTCCTCCTCTCCTCCTCTCCTGCAAACATAAATCTTGTGCGCCAGCAGAGGCAGAAACGTTTGATCATTAGAAAAATGCAGATTCGACACAAACAAAAATGACCCATAAAACTATCAAAGTGTCTCACAAACACACACACACACTCTCTCTCACTCACAGAGAGCAAACATTTATGTGTGCATACATCATCCATGGCCCGACCATATTTATCTGTAATGCAGCAGATATGTAATCTCCAGCACAGAAAACACTCAGTGGTGCAAACACAAACAACACACAGTGCACGTACGTGTACACGCTCCCCGTGGCCTCGTCAATAAGCCATATTACTGGGCAGGTCTTACGGGAAGCCACAGTAAATTAGTGTGTCAACAGTTAACACACACACACACAGAGACACACACATAGTGGGGTACCGATATGGAGAGAACATGTGAAGATTTACACACATGCAGAGATGGACACTTACACAGACACACACCCACGTAGACGGACGTGTAAAGAGAGGCGAACATGCACACATGGAGTTGAAGATGTTTGAACATGCACACGCGTGTTCACATTCACAGATTATCTGGTTATCTATATCATATGTACGCTTCTCTGTGGGGAAATGCATGTGTGTCGTCCTGTGTGCGTCGCATGTATACAAATGTGTGCATGTTTCGGTGTCTGCGTAGTGCGTTGTCCATGTGTGCGTGTGTGTGTGTGTCTGTGTTGGCGCACAGCTAAGTGGTGATAATCACAGTACAGCCTGTGGAGACTGCAGGGAGTCCACTCAGCTATTAGCAAGGACACAGAGGTGATAGAGGGAGACAAATATATACACAACTGCACCCACACACGCGAGCACAGACGGTCACTGACAACACAGACACACACACTCACACACACACACACACACTCACAGGGGCAGTGTGCAGGGATCACAGTGGGTTGTCAGAGCCGAGCGGAGTCAGTGAGAAACTGTCTGCTGGCTTTCTAATAACTTGATTATTCTCTCCACCATTGATTTGAACCATCTTTTCTAGCTATCGTTTCCAAATCTTTAACTCTGTGTGTCTTCCCCTCCTGTGTTCTCTCTCTCTCTCTCTCTCTCGGCTCATCATTTTCATACCTCCCTTATGTCTGACTTTGTCATTTCCTGCTCTCTCTCTCTTCTATATTCTTCCCTTTCCCTGCCTCTGTTGCTTCCCTGTGGTTGTAAATGAGGATGTCCTCTCTGGACGATCGAGAAGCTGCAGCAGTCACAGCTTTGTGTTGCTCTGTGTTGAAATGACACATGGCTGCAGAGAGGTCAAAGGATGGAAGCTGCTTTCAGACATGCACTGAACTCTGGATATTCTCCTGATATCATCTGGAGCGGCTGCAACTGTGTGAGTCAGCTGGGCCAGAACATCTGCAGAGATTGTTTTGTTGGTTAAAAACTCTGGAGAATGTCCCACTGAGCCCATGTGAGGAAATGGACTGCAAGGAGTCGGGGCTCATCATTTACAAGTGTTAGTTATCTTTAAGATAAGATAGATGTTGAGTTACAAATGAACATGACTGTGTTTTTATCTTTTTGAACATCACTCTTGCAAAGCTGTCACTAAGGTTGTTTTGCCACTTCCCTTCTACAAAGATCTTTTTCAGTATCTGTGACCATGTCAGGCCTCATTGACACAATCGTTTCAGTTTGCGTGAAAGCGATGAAAAGATTGTGAAGCGACTGCCGAGCCGCACTCATCACCTCCGTGTGTCGGTGGCCAGACGAGATGTGGAGCATTCAAAAGGAGGAGATGGGAGTCAAATTCAAGTTCTGGATAAAAGCTGCGGTGCAAACGCAGATAGATGGATTCTCTCCACTTCACCACTCCAGGGTTTCTTGACCTGAACTGATTCAGCTGTTGTTGTTTTTTTAACACACTCTGGGAGATGCAGTTTATTTCCGGGGTGTGACCTCCTTAACTGAACCGAGGGTGCTTAGCGTAAGATGGCGAGCAGCAAACAAACACAGAGCTTTCAGGAACTGGGCACAGCTTTAATTATTTATGGGTTTTATGATCCTAGCAGAGCAAAAAAATACTACACACGAGTACAAGACACAAGTCAGCCCGGGCATCTGTGTGATCACTAAGATTTATTCCTCCTCGTTGGTCTCAAGCTGACATCTGACAGTGACGTGGTTCGGGTGGGACAGCGGAGGTACCGCGTTGAGCACCATCAATCAGTCAGTGTGGGGCGAGGCAGCCACAGTGCCCCCCCTCCACCCCTCCTTTCACACACCCATCCAGCCCTCTGCCCCCTTTCATCTGCCCCTATTGTTTTCTTTTCACCCTTTTATTATTCTAACTCCACATCAGTTCATCGGTCGCCCCATTCGACTCTATTTAAGGCTCCGCCAATAGAAAATCAGTAGCTGGAACTAACTGTACTTTCACGGCACACACACACACACACATGCACATGCACACAGAGTTTCACAATTCACTACCTTCCAATTACAGACAGTACAGACATGTGTGGTGGTATTGTTGAAGAAAAACAAAAGACCGAGCCGTTTATAGCCAAGTTACTCAACTGTAACACTATGAATACAGACTGGTCACCACACACTCACTCACACACACACACACACACACACACACACACACACACACCCCTACCTACTAATTTCACAAACATCTGTCTATCTGTATGTGTCCCTTCATCTAATCGGCTTCACACTTGGCGTTTGTATTGTAAACTGCCAGAGGAAGTGCATTTCCAAGATTGGTGCAATTTGGACACTTGACATGTTTAATGGAAATATAAAAACTGAATAAACTGTAGCTGTAGCAGTCAGTAGAAGAGCGAGTTGAACATGTCTTCCTCGAGGTCCTCGCGCTGATCAGGGCAACAACATTCACAGAATCACTTTCTCTTGAGCAATTTGTCTTCAAAGTAAAAGCACAACATTCTTTTTGTTGCTGTTATACTTTCTATGGAGTTGAATTAAAGAGCTTTAATTTGGAACATTTTAAGAAACTTGAAAATTGTGTCGGTTGATAACACAACTCGGAAATAGCCGGCAAAAATTAATATCACCAGTTAAGTAAATCATTCAAAACTAGATATAAGCCACACACAGTAATAAAGTTAATTCAGTTATAAAAACGCTTGAACACAACGTCAAGCACACAAACTATAGGACGAGGAATAATTCTGACGGACCACAGGCCGAACAGGCAGCTTCGAATCCCCCCCGCACGGGTGATTTCAACAACAGGAGGCCGAGCATCTTCACATCCTTCTCTATCTAATGACATTATCAATAACAACAGCCTCGGGGGGGGAGTGTGAGTGAGTGCTCTTCCAGGAGTGGATCCCTCGGGGCTGCACAAGAGCACAGGAACAGTGGGTTTTCTTTGCAGTGGGGAGAATCCCTTGTTGTCTTAGATGACACGAGCTGATAGGATTATCAGTAACGGCTTAATCATGAACACAGACGACACCGACACACAACTCACACACATGCAGAGACGGAGCGCCCCCCCGATCGTGATAAGACGGTGGGTCAGGAAACCAACACTGATAACGTGGCCTCTCACCCCTTAACGGCTGATTACGTGGATTGTATCAGAGCGGGTGTGTCGTGTTACAAAAACATTTGCGGCCTCGCTCCCCTTTCTTCTTTTCTTCCTTCCTCCACTCATCCCCGCTTTGCTTTCTTTCCCTCGAAATCCTCCTTTCCAACTCAGCCTATCTTCTCACAGGAGGAAAAGTGACCTCTGAGACCCTGGTCCTTTGTTTCTTCCTTCCTTCCTTCCTTCCCCCTCCTCAGCGCCCTCTGTATGCTAATGTTGACTGTAAACATCTTGAGGTGATCGCACTGTTTCTCTGCTCATAATTAAAGGAAACAATACTCAATTAGAAAAACACACACACATAAACACACACAACTTGACAAAGACAATTCATCCCAATAGTTTTAAGGGCTGTTTCATTTACCTGGGGTCTATTAGTTGCAAAGATTATGTGTGAGCTCAATGTGATAGAAAGCAAGAGGGGGGTGGGACATTCAGCTACACACACACACACACACACACACACATATGCACACACACACCCAGGACTCTGTCATTGTGGCCGCGCTGTTCGCACCAGTTCATTTCAAAGCTTTTCTAAAGCTCGTGAACAGCGCTGGTGACATTTCCGTCTCCTATAGGGGACTGAAATGGAAAATATTCTGACCTTTATGTAACCATACTTATTGGATTGGGGGGGATTGGAGGGACGGATTGACGGCGGGAAGGAGTGAGACAGGGGCTGGGAGGGCGGCGGAACAGAGGGATGAAGAAAAGACTCGGCCGTCGCCTCTCAACACGGACATTTTTAGAAGGGTGAAGCAGGCAGGATGAGACAGTGTCATGTCCACCATGCAGGAGGGGCTGGTGGTGGTGGTGGTGGTGGTGGTGGTGGCACGTTGCTACAAGCAGGAAATGGATGACAAACTGGTAAGATGAGTTTGAGTGAGACATTCACACCCGACTCCTGCAGCATTGTTTATTATATTATGAGCATTTTATAAAACAGGACCACTGTCATTTTACTCAGTTTGCCAACAATCAGAAAGGTAAACAATCTAATGCAGAGTATGATGAGTAACAAAGTTATTCACCAGGGACGTGTCTTTACCTGCACTTTTTCAAAAGGGCTCTGAGTGAGAACGTCCAAGTAATATAAAGGAAGTTGTGAGTTTGGTCTGAAATGAATTGGGAAGTAAGCAGAGGAGTAAAGCACTAAAAAGCTTGGTCTACAGAAGCTAAATTAAAAAATGACATGGCTGTGGATTAGAGATTATGTGAATTAAAATTTACCAACGAACAAATGTATAGTTACAGATCAATTTATAGGAAGCAAGGATTGGGGACCAGAGGCAAGGGAGGGAGTTACTTCTACGTTGGCAGTCAGGCAGAGAGAGAGGAGGAGGAGTCAGGGGAAGGAAGGAATACAAAGCTGCTTTCTGGAGAAAATCCTATTTTCTGTCCAACGCAAAGGTTGGATTGATGGATGGATTCATAATTGATGAATGCAGATAAAGGGAATGAGTGGAAAGCAGGAGTTATGGAAAAAGTAAAATAATATCCGAAGAGAGAAATCATTGACTGGGTAAGGAGGGATGGATGGATGGAGTAATAAGGGATGAATGTCGATAAAGTGAATGAATGGAAGGTGTAGCAAGAGTCAACTTTTATCCAGAAACAGAAATCATATGCTGGATGGATGGATGAATAGACTTTCAGTGGATGGATGGATGGATGGATGGATGGATGGATGGATGGATGGATGGATGGATGAGCAGATGGATTGAGGGATGGAATTGCTTCCAGTAAAATCCTATTTCCTGCAGCTGGTAGGTATAGCACCTGGAGTCGTCAGATTACCATAATAATCCACCATGAGGAAATAACCAGATTCTGGGGACTGTGTGTGTGTGTGTGTGTGTGCGTGTGTGTGTGTGTGTGTGTGCAGGGAGCACTTGTGTGTGTTTGTGTGTGTGCGTGTGTGCGCACCTTTGCGAATCTGCAGTGCACAAGTGTGCATGCACATGTCTATTTATTTCGTCATCCAGCATGTTTCCTGTGTTTTTGTGTCAGTGTCCATGTCCGTGTGTATGTGTGTGTGTGTGTGTGTGTGTGTGTGTGTGTGTGTGTGTGTGTGTGTGTGTGTGTGTGTGTGTTTGTGTGTGTTTGTGTGTGTTTGTGTTCACGCATGCTGAGCAAGGAAAGATGAGAACAGGAAGCCAGGAGTTTCGACTCTGGACCACAAATTTGATTTGGAGCTGCCGCTTCAATGAATTGGTTGACCACATCCACCCCCCCAACACACACACACACACACACACAAACACACACACACACACACACACACACACACAGATATTAGTAGACACTAATTGATTGAGGAGCGTTGGCTGATAGACAGCGTCTGAGATGGGGGGAGAGATAAGGGGGGGGGGGGGGCAACAGCTGTGTCATTTCCCAGACCTACAAAGTGTGTTAACACTAACAGGCCCCACACGCACACACACACACACAAGCATATAGGGATGCACACAAACTCACCCACAAATATAAAAGTGCATATAATGGTGTCATGTGGCTCTAAATGGCTTGATGACATGGAAGCAAGTAGATATATACAACCAGAACACTCACTATCTAACACACACACACACACACACAGACACACACAAACGCACGTACGCACACAACACACACAAACTCTCACACAAGCTTGACTGAGCAAATGAAGGAGGACACGTGAGCTGTCTGTGAATGCATAGAAAAAGAAAAACACGCATGTGCAAATTAACACAGACACACAGACACACACACACACATAGCGGACCGTGGGAGTGTAACATGTGCTGTGTCAGGTCACCTTTGCGTTGCTAACCGGGAACATGAGTGATCCTGTCAGATCATCAATCCATCAAGCTGAGATCTGGGTCAAAGACTCAAGGATCATGGAATATTGCTGCGAGCCAGAGGGAGCGTGACCGAGCGATGAGAACATACGTGACATCAACACTAATGTTGTGGAAAATCTGGGATATTTTTAAAACCAAGGAGCAGAGGCCAGAGGCTGAAAAAGGGGGAAATAGAAAATAATATTTGAATGCAAATTTTGTTTTTGCCGTATGTTGTCATTTCTGAATGTTTGTTTTATGTGTGAGGAACAACGATATATCTCAGGATGAAAAAGAGGAGTCTGTAGAAGACGAAGATGAAGATGTGTAAACCTGGAAGACGGCGAGATGGGAGAACTTCTGGTGACACGGGTCGACAATGTAGTTAATGTGCTGTGAAACAAAACAAATACCAGTACCTTCCATTCCACCTCCTGCACGCTCTAATCAGATCCACCTTTCACCTAAACCTTCCCGACGTTTGAACATGACAACTTGTTTCCTTCACATATTGCATTCTGATTCCTGTTATGAGTTATCCTGCCATCTTGTTTTGGGTCTGTGTGAAATGTTCTGAGGCTCATATTCATTATTTGAGAGAAGTTAACCAGAACTCCTGTGCACACAGTTTCATTGTAAGACCAAACTTAGCACTCGTCGTTAATTCTCTGAGCCTCTTTCTCCCACTTTCAATCCTCAGCTCTTTTTTACCCCTGTCTGAGATAAGGGTACATTTTGCAGATTTATTGACGAGACAAAAGGAGGCTGGAGATGGGAAGGCGAAGATGGAAGAGTATGAGAATGGAACAGACCACTGTAACTCAGTCTTTTATGTTTCCTTCTTTTCCATCTGCCTCTCTCATCTTTATAGTGCTGAACAAGGCACAGGGTGAAATACAAAGGAATTAATGAAGCATCTCCCCGTCTCCCTCACACACACACACACACACACACACACACACACTCCGACACACCCACACTCACACAGAAAGCTTCTCTATTTACAGCTCCATCTTTTTAGGGTTCCTCTCTCACCCGGGAGTTTTATGGTGCCGTAATAAAACACACAAAAGACAAATGGTCAGTGAAGTAGTGCCCTTGTGAGGAGTGTTTAGTAGTCACTTAGTCATTCAGCTGGTCAGTTAGTCAGTCAATAGGACGAGCAGACAGTCAGTGTCCGGACCAGGTGGCCAGAGAGTCAGTGTCGTAACTCAGTCCAGTGACTGTGGGTAGAAGGTCGAGTGCAGATAAACACCACTGCACCTTCAGAAACACCTTGTCAAACTTTCTGGTCTATGGAGGAGTTTTAACAACACAACGAAGTCGCACAAAGAGCCACTCTTCTCCTTGTAAAACAATGACTACACAACTGTTAAAGCTAATGGGTCGATCGGTGCGACCCCCTGCTGCTGCCCCACTGCATCAACACTATTGGCTTGTGGCTCTTAAGTACACACAAGCATGCGATCACGGTGAGAAGACACTAACACACTGAGTCTATCTGTCTGTCTCAGAATCTTTAGCCAGTTTCAGACATGACCTGCGGCTGAAATCCGGAGAATTGGCTGCAGAGTTGACCCAGAGGTTCCCTTTCACACGTGCACAGCACAGCGGGAGGTTCTCTGCACAGACGCGTTCACATCAGCATCAAATCCTCAGACAGGAAGTGAGGTTTTGACTCTGCCGTGGTGATCATGTGATTTTGTTTACAGCACCCCCCCGACACCGTCATCAGCTCTTATCTCCAGAAACTATCATGATATCTTCGTCTGTGTCTTCTTCGATTGTCAACCACCAGATATTTTGTCCCCTGCTGTGTTCAGACCTGTCCTGGATCTCCAAGTACATCATACTGGAGATCCGGTGCATGGAGAGAAGATCCACTGGGCAGCGTTGGTGGCAAAAAGAAAAGTCTCATCCTCAAGAAAACTTCAATACACACAAATTAAAGCTGAATGATTTAATCTAAAATGAAAGTGTTTGTGTTTTGTCAGGAGTGTTGTCTTCACTGACTAGACCACATTTACCTGAGGTGAGGAGAAAGGTATTTAACATAACCCAATCTGAATCGAATTTGAATTCATTTCAATGAAATGACTGAATCGGGTGAGAGGGGGGGAAATAAGCCCCCCCCCCCCCCCACACACACACACAGGTGATGAGGACCGTGTGTGTGTGTGTGTGTGTGTGTGTGTGTAATTTAATGTACTGTTAGGCTAATTTCCACAATAGCCTCCTGCGGTGACGCATTGTTTCATTTCAATATCAAACGGCTGTGAAGGGAAGCTTTTCAAATGGCACACTAATTGTTGTAATGGCCTGTTCCTCTGCACCTCTGCTCTCTCTCTCTCTCTCTCTCTCTCTCTCTCTCTCTCTCGCTCGCTCTCTCTCTCTCTCTCTCTCTCTCTCTCTCTCTCTCTCGCTCTCCTTTAACAACCTCTCTCTCCTCCTTTCACACTGTCTTATAATGACCTGCTCCAATCCTTCTCTTTCTTTCTCTTGTTGCACACACACACACATGAACACAGATTTGTGAGTGACAGTTTAATGAGAAGTGCTTTTCCATTAAACAGACAAAAGGAGAGACTGCATCAATTAACACCCACTTACCAGCCACACACACACACACATATGTAGATGGGTAAGATTTGATGTGTTGAATCAGACGCACAAACAGGCAGAGCAGAGGCTGTATGTACACAACGCATCAATTAAAACAGTCACATACAACTTGAATGTGTTTATGAATAGATCTTTGTCTTTCTGTTTCTGTGCTCTCAAAACAAACAGCCCCATGCAGACCATAATATACACAATGTAAGTAAATAAGCAAAAAGTCAATGTTCATAAAGACATTTATCAGTATTACACTGTAAAAAACTTCCAATTGGATTTAGTCCTAAATATCCCTCCCATTATTTCCTATCCTTAACGTTTTAATATTAATTCAACATGTTCCGTATATGGATGAGAATTAGAACAAATACACATTTTTCCACATCCACTCTCTGAACGTTGTGTTTATTTCTGGAACACAGCTCGGGCATTGCCAGGCAACTACAGGGCTGCAGCAACATGGGCGACCATATGATATTAACTGCAGTTGAGTAAACCAGTGGTGGAACGTACTTGTGTGTATGTGTGTGTGTGAGAGGGGGTGTGTGAGTCATTAAGAGAAACACGTGATCTGAAACACACAAATTACACTCTGGATAGTTTGTGTTCATGGCACGATGCACAATGAGGCACGTGTTTGATTTCATCTGGAAGTTGTCCGTCTACACGTCCTAAAGCAAGTTCATGCAGAATATTTGAATAAATGATACAGATGTCAGTTTATAACATCTGTATCATTTAAATAGTAGGGCCACTATTTAATGCCAGATGTGAACGAACACATTCAGAGCTGTCCACTTGTGATCAGATCACAAAAACCACATCTAAACAGAGGAGGTGGTGGGACAGAGGAGAATGAGAGCGAAGCTGGTGCCTCTGACGGAAAACCAGTCCCACCCGCTGCAGGAAACCATCACAGCATTGGGGACTAGAGGTAGTTCCTTCTTCCAGCTTAGACTGTGCAACAAGCTCTTCTCCCAGTAGAACACATGCACCTTATATATCTTACTCAGGTAGAAAACTATTTCCACTGTGCAATCATATATGTGTGCAATTTCAGTTTCATATATATCTCTATATATAAAGATATATATGCATTCCAGTTACACTATACATATTGCCTTTAGATCGAATATATTACTTTATTTCCTTGTGTTTATATTGCATATTTACTTATTCATTACTTTTTACTGATGTGTCTATTATCTCTCTCCTCTTTGCTGCAGTAACACTGCAATTTTCCCTGTTGAGGGACGAATAAAGGTTTATCTTATCTCTTCTTACAAATGAGTGTGTATGTGTGTGTGTGTGTGTGTGTGTGTGTGTGTGTGTGTGTGTGTGTGTGTGGTGTGTATAAAGACAGGCAGCAGAGGCAGAGGGGAGGAAGCGGAAAGGAAAGCAGGAGCAATCAGAGTCAGTTCAAAAGAGCACAAGAAAAAACAAGACGTTTTTAGCTCAGTTTCAAAGATCACTGTTCTCTCCCTCAGAGAATCCGGCTTCACATACGTCCACGTGCATCCAGGCAGCAGGAGAGAGATGACTGGGCGGCGCTGATAGTTTACAGCCCAATAAATGAATGTATTAAAAAAGGCAGCTGAGATCTTTGCTCATGAACTCAGGGATTTATCTAACTTTTGTCCCGGGGGGGAATTGGCAAGGAAAGAAAGAGAAAGTTAACGATAGAAAGAGAAAGAGGATACTGAATAAACACACAAAAAGTACAAACAAAACTAAAGTACAGAGAAAAACAGGAGGATGAAACAAGTGGTAGGACATCAGACTTGTTCAGGTTTATCTCAATATGAAACTGACCAGTGTTCAGTGAAAGAGTTGATCACTATCTGCAGCTACTCAACAACAGAATGATGCAACAGGTTTGGATATAATAAAGTCTCTTGATAAAATGTTGCAGCTGCAAACATCAAGCCTGATCCAGGACCCTCTCGATGCTGATGTCAGCCAATTCAACAAACAAGAACAATTATGAGAAAACCATTAGAACTAGAATATGGCTAGTACAGAGCACATGCCCCCACCATGTTACAGCAATCCCATTAAATGTAAGATGCACCAAATTTCATACACTCATAAATATTTGCCCCCAAATTCAGTAAGATTTTTGTTTCATCTTGATTTATGAATGATTCTCTGGGAAATCAAATAAAATGTTGAAGAAAAAATTCCTTAATTGGATCTGCACCTAATTTCAGTGGGTTCTTTCCTGATTTATATCACATCCTGACACCAGGTTCTGTGGTGATCAGTCCAGTAGCTTAGTTATCCTGCTAACTAACAATTAGACAAAAGCAATTGACACTATGGCACTAATAGAACACCCACCTCTGCCCAACCCCAGCTGTCCCCTCATGAAACCACATTTAAATTCACTAGTTACCTATGATTACACTATGATTTTCACCAAATTGCACAGACTCATGAATATAAAACACTAAACATGCCTGATTATTCATCCAGTAGTTTTAGCATAATCCTGCAAACAAACAAACAAACAAATAAACAAACAAACAGAGATGAAAACATAGCATCCTTGTCGTAGGTAATGAAGAGAAGTAATAATACTGTAATAAAGCATTGTGTCTTTGTCTTTGCTTTTGATTTCAGTGATTCTCATATTTTCTCTCTGGTTTGGTTTTCTGTGTTCGACCTTTTCTCTCAGTGTCCGCATCTGAATTCAAAGCAACGGATTCACCTAAAATTAGCTTCCATGAACAAACACACACACACACACACACACACACACACACACACACACAACCACAGGAGACAGGAGCAATTTCCATGACAACACATCATTGTTTAGCTGCATCTGAATCTGCACAGAGAGATAACCACTTCCAAGTGTTACCTTCTGCACAGACGTCACAGGTTACATCTCCATGAAACCTTCTCCACACAAAGCCTCATTCATTTTCAAACTGATGTTTCAATATGCAACATCTGGGAGAGGGTGAGAGAGACACACACACAGAGTGTCAGCCTCTTAATCCTCTGCTCTGTCCCTTCCTGCTCTGTGAGATCACTTTCACTGTTTCCTCATTCTGGGAAATACACAACAACAAAAGACCCAGTTGTCTGGTGGACAGCCTACAGGTATGAACGCACTACACACATCTAAAAACAACATAACTGGGTCCTCGTGAACAGAAATGAACGTCAGCGTCATTCAAACATATCATCAGATGCACAGATCACAAGCAAACTCCTGAACCATCTAAAAAAGGGACTTCACACTGCAAATGGTCTAAAGGCTGGTTCAGTTTGATCCAGACTGAGAATACATATTTTGGTCCATTGGTCCGGTCCGTTGTCTGAGGCACTGTTCACACCTGTTAGTTTGGTTTCAACTGAAATAAAAACTCAGAGCAAACAAGGATCAAACAATATAAGTGATGATGGAAGGCTTTAAAAAAACAGATATATAAAAAAAATTCATATAAATGTGCCAACAGAGAGAAAACCAATGGCAGCAGAATAGTAAAACACTAATCAAAGCTCCATCTAAATGTTTGACTTACTCACACCTAGTCCCAAGACCCCCATCAATATAGAACAGGGTCCTACACAGTCCCAGTGAGACTGAATATAACTTGGATCTGACCTAATAGTCCAGGCAAAGTAGCGTTTTACGACAAACTAATTGTAAAAGCCTTGGTACTACCAAGCCAGGCAGTTTTCAGGTTAGAGGCCAGTCTAAAAGCAACTTTGCCATCACCCATTGGCAGTAGGATGATTGGATGAAGATTATTTGTCATACATTTGAATGGTGTTTCTGCCTATGCAAATTAGGACATATTCAATAAGTGTGTAGCTCATGTGCATATTCAAATTCATTTCAAAAGAAACTTGTAATACAAAAAAAGTTTATTTTCATGTACACTTTTACCATGTTAAGTTTTATTGTGGTAGGAGTAAAGGAAAAAATTAAGCCTATTTGAGTGTATTTTGGGCATATTCGATTTGTGTATGGCTCATTTGCATATTCTAATTAATTTTCAAAGAAACTTGTAATACAAAAAATGTTACTTGTCATGGGTACTTTCATTGTGTAAAGTTTCATTTTGATAGGAGTAAAGGAAAAAAATAGCCCCATTGGGATGTATTGTTGCATCGCCTTATTGGCACACATCTCGGATTGATGAGAATTAAACATATTTCCTCAACTAGGATTTCTTAGGACTTTTAGTATGTTGTTCTGGACACCTCATAGAAATTATCTTTGCTGAAAAAAATTATTTCACAATTAATTCTATTTTTGGCTCCAAAATGGGTTACTTTGCCTGGACTATAACTCAGGTCTGGTCTATAGGAATCAAAAGATGACCTCGACTTTAAACCTAATTAGCCACCTAGTTATCAGCCCTCTAACATTTCAACTTGAAACACATGGACTCATTAATGTAATAATAACACACAATTCTACTACACACCTTGATGTAAAGACAGATTGTGTGCATGTGTGTGTGTGTGTGTTGAGGGAGCCAACAAGGCTGTGAGTGTTCTTTCATTAAGACACTTCACAGGACAGCCGGTCCACATCGGTGGATGGAGAGAGAAACTGAGAGGGAAAGAATACGGCTGTGTGTGTGTGTGTGTGTGTGTGTCAGTGTGTGTGGGTGGTGTCAAGAGGGTGAAAGACTCAAAGACCACATTCAGACTTTTCAGACAGTTCAGTGTTCTTTTTGTGTGTGTGTGTGTGTGTAGAGGAAGCGAGATAAGAGGCGCCACTAAAAGCTTCCTTATTCTCACACCCTCTGTTGCTTGTTTATTAAACAGGGTCAGACTTTTTGTGCGCATGCTTGTGTGAGTGTGTGGCATCCTGATGCAGAGTGGGAGGAAAGGAAAAGAGTGATGGAGAGCGGAGGTGTGGAAAGTCAGTTGGGTGTCGAAATGACAGAGGGGAGGAAGAGAAGACTGTCAGAGGGAGAGCAGCAGATGAAAAGATGAACGAGCAGAGGTCAAGTGTTTAAAAGCAGAAGGAAGTGTGTGTGTTTGTGTGTGTGTGTGTCTGTGTGTGTGTGTGTGTTTGTGTGAGAAAAACAATCGCTGATCTCTCTCTTTATTTCCTAACTTCCCTAAGAAACTGTTTGTGTTCTTTCCTCTGTCGAGCTGACTGGTGCAGCAGCTGTTGTCTGACACACAAACACAACCAGTTGAACAGGACCTTGTTCACACAATACTTTTACTCTATCAGTTCTAATCCCCGTCCATTCTAACTCACCTGAAAACTCATATGACCACTCACATACACTGGGGATGTGAATAATAGCTTAAATCCTTTCCATGTCAGTGTCATCATAATATGATCAAATGCATCATTTTACAATACATAAGCTGTCAGGAGCTACCGGTGCAGGGTTAATGTGTTTTCAAATGAAATCGTAGTATGGAGGCAGAGAGTCGTCACTGGGAGAAGTGGGGAAAGGGAGGATGGAAAAAAAAGAACACCATTTGCAATTTATGGTTTTCAACATATTTTTACAGAAAATTACCAGTAACAATCTTCCCATTTAAAAACATTAAAACGATAAGAATCCTCCACAGTGTATTTGGGTTTTTATTTGTTCTGGCAGCAGCAGAACGAGAGCTGATGTTTATACCTGCAGCTGCTGGGCTGAACTTCTGGAATCGCTAATTTTTCACATTTTGGCTTCTTTAAAGTGTGTTTACAGGCGCTGGCAGCAAACCAAACAGATAGGCAGTGGGGTCAATAAAAGAACCCTTTTCTCCAAAATACTATGTTCCTTCCAACACACACACACACACACACACTAACACACACAGACAGACACACACACACACTTACAAACACTTTTAGAGCACAGTGAAATTGCTATTTTCACCGGAGTTGGACCGACTGAATTTGTAAACAGTGTGAGTGCAGCTGCACTGGCTTTTGTCAGACTTCCACTTCATCGCTGTTAGAGAAAGCCTGTAATGTACTTCACATGTCTGTCTCCATTTTGAGCCAAGAGGATGTCTTGACTAGGTGTTGCAGACCAGAGTGCAATGCAGTGAGAAAACATATACAGTATATTTAAGGGTGTGTGAATCAGTTGAATCCCATATGACCACAGTGAACTGTAGAGGAATCAAAGAGGCTGTCGGGCTTTTGTCATATGACGTTGTGGTAAATGCAGAGCATCACATGCTGGAGCATAAGTAGAAACTGCAAGTGAAGGGAAATTAGGGACAACAAGGTGAACTCAAACATTTTCAACACACATGGAGGGAGACACATTTGAAATGATGGTTCATAATATTAGGTTGACAGTAGACAAAATTTGGAGGCTGACAATGGTGTGTAAAAACTTTAAATCATAATATCTGCCAGTGTAGAAATTGAAAATATAGTTTTTTGTTGATTCTAAGATGTTGTTTTCAAAACCTTTTGACAAAGAAATGTTATTGAGACTTGATATTTTATAGATAAATACACAACTCTAAAATCAAAAGAATCCACAACCAAACACAGTTTGTTTTGAACTAAATGCACATTTCCTCTGCAACGTTTATTCTGTGAAATAAAAGTTTTCATTTCTGCAAACACAAACACAGACCCAATAAAGTGATGATCTCAAAGTTTCACATAACAAAAAGTTTGTACGAGACTTTTACAGTGCAAGGTCTAAAATACTAAAAAGTAATAAATAGCACGACTGGATGATCCTTTCCTCAGACTCTGCTTGTAGATGCTGTCTGTAACTCAGCATTTCATTTTTCGAGTCTGCAGGCGGACACAATTTGTTGTAGCTCAGGCGCCGATGCCGACACTGACAGAGACAAGGTGAGCAAGTTGGAGGTGGTTTAATAAAACGATGGCATAGGAAGGGGGGGGGGGGGGGGCTGAGGGTGGGTTACGTGTGGGATGGAGTCAAACCTGAATTATTGTGCCACTGTGAACACGTGCTAGAAGGTTAGTTACACTTAGGGTTAGTTTTTTCTCTATTGTCAAGGCTAGAGTAGATCTGGAGTTTAAACATGCAGACATCACAGCAGCTGATTCTCCAGTCACACGTGGGTTTGCACATTAATCCCCACTTTGGCCATTATCACCAGAGACTCTCAAATCTCAGTGTCTTTCCAAGCTGACATCTTCTAGGTGTAGGGCACTTTTTGTCATCCAGACATATTTGTATTATCTTTTTATCTTTTCAGGTTCTTTGTCAGTTGCTTGCCAGAAACGCCATCGAGGCTCCCAGTCCTCCCATCATCTGGATCCTTTCCTCCTGTACTCTCACTGGGAGGACACTATCCAGAGTTTTAACTAGAGGGCAGGACAAACTTTGGAAAATACCTGCAGGTACTGACTAGAATATTGGCATTCTCACATATGGCCCCTCCAGAGAATGTCAGGAGTATATCTGCAGAATATGACTGTGTGTATCTGTGTGTGTGTGTGTGTGTATGTGTGTGTGTGTGTGTTGACAGTCCAAGCATCTCTCTGTTAACCGGCTTGTTAAGACTAAAATGCCAGAAATGATTCCAGACCTAAATCATCATTAGGATTTATCCAGAGTGAGTGAATGCTTACTGTAAACTGGATCTGAGTGCAGAGTAGAAACAGCTGACAGGGATTAGCCAGAGGAGCTGGAGAAGAACAGCTCATTACTGTGTTTGTGTGTGTGTGTGTTTGTGTGTGTGTGTGTGTTTGTGATTATTATTCATGTGGAGTTGCTATGATACAATCAAGCCAGCTGGGGAGCAAGCGCTGCGCTCAACCTTTGTTGCCCTTCCTCATTTATTAAACACACACAGAAATGCATGCGAGCGAGACCCGAAACACACAAACACTCGCAAATCAGACAAATAAGTAATCTACCCCGAGCCACGCAAACACAAACACACAACCCCTCGCACCCTTCGCTCATGTTAACACTCAGTGTGTAGTGGCAGGCTCGGTAAGTGGCTTCCTCTCCGCCCACACGGCTCAGCGAGGCCGAAAGCATCTAACACACCGGTAAACAACGGAGAGTGATGCCGACACAGGAGAGAGACACACAAACAGGTGATGATTCATGTAATACAGAACCTTCCTTTACTGACCTGCAGGTGTTTGCACCACCAATCAAAACAGAGCATCCATCCGTCCACTGTGTGCTCACTTATCCAGAGTCAGGGTGAAGCAGCAGCAGGTCGGACGAGGCAGAGCTCCCCGGCAGAGCAACCAGCCGGTGACAGATACTGCTCAGAGTGCAGTATGCGGGCTGGGTGCTTCTATAACAAACAGTAAGGGTCATAGAGGTAAACTGAGTACAATCAGGTGATACTCGGAGAAAAAGATAAGCTGATTTCAGACCTGCACTGAACTCTGCACATTTCCCCCAAATAGTCTATATGGGGCTGCAAAGGAGGGTCAGTTGTTCCAGACATTCTCCGCATCTTTTCCGTATGCACATGCTCTTGATAAAATATCAAGAGCATGTAGAACTGAAAAGTTGTATACCGGTACATAGAAGGCGCCAAAGAAGTTGTCAATTGGAAAGACACCGCGATACCAAATTTTCTGGACACCTTCTGAAGTCAATATCTGAAAATGGAAAAAACGCAACAAACAGGTTTGGTTACCTTTGAAAGATTTGGATGTTCACATCACTTAAAGAATGAGACACACACACACACACACACACACACACACACACACACACAGATACACACACACACACACACTCTCACAGTTCGGAGCTGTACCTCTGTTTGGTTTATCTCTGTCTGTTTGCTTCTGTGTAGCATCACAGTTCAGTGAGAACCATGTGTCTCTTAAATGTAAACCTTCCCCGGAATGAAGGGGAAATAAAACTTACCGCTGAAGATATTTAGAATCCATCCTGTGGAGAAGGAACATTGGTTTTATGAAAAGACATAAAGACACCGCAAGAAGAAAAAAGTCCTTATACAGAGGTGGTGAAAATAAGGTTGTTAGACGGTTCCTTCTCCAATGGCCCATGTGACTGGAGCTACCTCTATAGAAACGTGTAGGAAGAGATATGTCTGTGTTTCATATCCAGAGTGTCTTTAACAACAAGCTACTTATCTGAATAATGTAAAGATGGAAAGTCATTTAAATGATGCATTAAAGATTTCTCTATATATATGTATGAGTATTTGTGAGAGTGAAAATAAAGATGTTCCTTCTCTGCATGCGTCTGTGCTCTTGTGTGTTCGCCTGCAGCCTAGTGTAGGTGTTTGTGTTTGAAAGTAACATGTATCTACACTGTGTGTGTGTGTGCGTGCCAAAAACAACAAGGTTGTTCTGGTCAATATGTTGATCAGCTCAACATAAAGCAATCGATACCGTGTACGTGTTCTTTAAACATACTCATCCACAAACTCCACAAAATGTGTAAATACACAACTCAGTGTTTGGCAACGTTACGGCGAATATGTGTAGTTGGAAATGCATTAACGTGGATTAATGGACAAGTTGGAGCAAGGACTGTTTCACCAGAGGGCAAAGGTCACATCCACACCGGAAACAAAAGCTCTTTGGTTGAGAATGAGACTTTTAACTGAGCCATAGAAGTCCTTAATCCCGTGGTCACTATGCAAGAATACTGGAAAGCAGGATCTGATATTGAGTTGCAAATAAATAAGTTGACAGTGAAGAGTTTGGTTTGAACATAAACACAAGTTTCAAGGCATAATCAATAAATCAACAACATACTCTCATTTCTTTTCTAGGGAAAACAATCCAGTTTCGAGATGTACATGTGTATTATGTGTGTTATTATGTGTTGTTTGTTTCACATGTGTGTTCATGACAGGAGGCAGCGAGCAGGAGGTAGGTCACTGCAGTGCGACAGTGTGGAGACACATTAGACACTTTAGTATACACATGATTATTTGTTTAGTGATGTAACTGTTGTTTGTCCTGCTATCTGCACATTACACTGTGTCGGATGTTTCTATCACAACAACTTTCACATCAAACATTTTACACATTTACACTCTGCTTTTCAAAGTAACTCACAGTATCATAACAATACACAATAGGTTACAAATACAAGTACTGCTCAGGAGTACAAACACACATGTTCAGACACAGACACACACTGAGCCGAGCGAGGGCGAAACAACAGACGGAGACTGAGCCTCCACAGGTGAGGACTGCCTGAGGAGCAGCACAGGGTTCAGTGGAGAGCAACAGTCCATGACCTGTCTGGACACACACACGCACACACACACACACACACACACACACACACACATACACACACACACACACACACACAAGCGAGCACATACACACATAGAGAGACAAGGTAGTGCAGTCAACTAGGACCTCATTATCACCTGGCACTCTGATATATGCTCCAAACCACCCAAGACGACACACACACACACACAATCAATCACACACACACACACTTTTTTCCAGGTACTGGTGTAAGTTAAGGGTTACTGGGCAGGACTTGAACCACATCTCTAGTGACCTCAAGGGTGGCAAGTGTGTGGGCTTGTGTGCATATTTTTTCAAGCGCACAAATGTACATGTGTATGTGCTTTGTGGCCTTAATCGTGTGTGTGACTGAGTGTGTGTCTGTGTGTGTCTCAGAGGGCCACAGCTAAACCTGCCCCTGCTATTGATACTCTCCGAGTGTCACACACGCCCGACTGACCAGCTACAGGAAAGAGGAAATGAGAGGATTTAGAGTGTGACATGTGCGCTTGCATCTAAGAGTGTGTGCGGCTCCGCGGTTTGTGTGTGTGTGTTTCCCTGTCAGTCTGTGAGGTTGTATGGGTCAACGAGTTGGTCTGTGTGTGTGTGTGTGTGTGTGTGTAGCATGAGCGAGTAATGGAGCATTCACTGCTGCCTCTTTGCTTCACTGCGAGTGTTTGTGTGGGACAGAGGGAGTAACTGTAGGAGGTGGAGGAGGTTCAGGTACGAGGGCGGATGAAAGGGAGGGATGAGAGGGAGGAAGAGGGAGGAAGAGGGAGGAAGAGGGAGGAGGAGGGAGGAAGAGGGAGGAAGAGGGAGGAAGACGGAGGAAACGTAGATGGAGTTAAAAAGAGAAGGAGGGGAACTGGACCCAAACAAGGTGAAGGCAGCATGGAAATCTTATACCTCCACCAAGGAAGTTGTGTTTTTAACTGGGTTTGTTGAATATTGCGCAGAATTAAACAAAAACTAAAAGAAAGGGAACACAGAACCTGGTGGAAGGAGGTTGAACGGGTCGGGAAAGAACCAATAACATGTTGGTGCAGCTTAAGATCAGGTTATTTTGCCTTTTTCACCAATTTCCCAAGAAAAAATGATCTAGATGAAAACAAGCTGGCATATGGAGGGAGCTGATGTGTTTGAGGGCTCCAGTCAGATGGGTGACAGAAGAGAGATCACATGAAGTAAAAAGAAAGAAGAAGGTTCCCAGCAAGAAGGTTCACAGTTCGAATCCCTGTACCGTTAACTGGAGACTGTAAAATGGCCGTAGTGTCGGGCCCTGCATTATGCTAGTGACCAGTCCCCCCCCTCCCTCACCCCACGACCCTCAAAATAATTAGCTGTATAGATAATGAATGGCTGGACGACAGGACTTGAACTGGGATGCTGTGGTTCATGGTTTGGGACTCGAACCGTCACCAGTCCCTCCCTTTAATCAGAAAGAATGACTCAAGACTTAAACTGGATTGGAAGTTAATGAAATGGGATTCTAATGGACCAGTGATCAGTTGAAATGGGGCAGAAATTTAACAAGATTAGGTTAAGTAGAGAATTAACTTAACATTTCCTTCTAATGATAATCCATTTTAACAATTAAGTAAAGGCCCGATGGAAATCTATGATTTTTGCTGCAATGTTGTTCTCAAAGTGTGAAAAATGACTTTGATTCAAAGGATTTTATTACCTCAGTTTTTCTGCAGCTCGACAAGTAAAGAGCTGAATGAACAAAGTGTTTTTCTATCAGTAACAACGAGAGCTTCTCACTGCATTCGTTTTTCAATCATATGTTCTCAGCCTTCACCACGAACCCAAACCACTTGAGTTGACTGTCCTGGTCACACACATCCTGCCCATACTTCAGTTTTAAAAGAATATACATACAAAGTCTCCTGCATTGTAAACTAAACATTTAGTAAATGGTGTAAATCAGGTGATTTAACCAAACAAAGAAGCTGTGAGAAGCTTCTCCTCTGCTGAGAGGTTGGGTGGAAGCTTTCACAGCTATTTCAGGTCTCGTGCAACTTTGCCCTTCTGACATTTTATGGATGATTTGCGTCGGCGTCAAAGTCAAAATGTAAAGTTTCAGAAGATGGTTATTAAAATGAAAATGAAGGCGCTGAGACATTTCCACATTAGAGGCATTTACCAGTGAAGTAGTCTGGGCAGAATGCATTTTGACTGGTGCTTTAATATTCTGACTTTTGTCCACAGGAATAGAGAAGACGCAGCAAATTGAGAATGAAGAGGAGAAGGTGCAAATGGAAATAAAGACTGAAGGCCAAAGATGGAAAGAAAGAGGGCGGGGGGGGGGGGGGGTGAAGAAAGCCTTAGAGAGCGACGGGTTATTTGATGAATTGGTTCGGAGTGAGAGCGGAGAGCTGGAGAGAGAAGTGAAAACAAGCCGGGCTAAAGCCTCTATTTACACTCTGCTTCTCAATTAAGTCAAATTGGCCACTTTAACGAGGCTGACATTTCAACAGTATAACGAGATACGGAAATCTCAGGGTCCTTCTGCAGGATGCACGGAAACCGGGGGTCAGTGTGTGTGTGTGTGTGTGTGTGTGTGCGTTTTCATGAAAACACAAAGACTTAAGTGTATTACTCGAGTTTGTTTCAGAGGATGTACGTGTCTGTCTTTCACGTGTGAGCTTGTGCACACGTGTTTCTTCACATTCTGCCGTCCGGCCCCGGTCCTCCGGCCTCCGTCCCTCAGCTCCTGTCCTCCTCTCGTCCCTGCCGCTCGGCCGTGGCAGCGTTTGTCTAAACAGAACAATCTGGAAAGCTTCAAGCGGCCGGCCCCGGGAATGTTAACAGGCCGCGTCGTCGTAACATTACACCTACAGGAGGAGTGTGTGGGTGTCTGCAAGTGGGAAAGAGAGGGGATGAGTGAGGGAGGGGGAGAGAAGAGAAGAGAGGCTGGAGTGTGTACGCTGGTGTGATAGAGGGAGAGAGAGAGAGATGGCTTGATGGAGATATAGAGAGTTGGAGAGTGAAGGCCTGGTTTCCTCTGAGTGTGTGTGTGTGTGTGTGTGTGTGTGTGTGTGTGTGTGTGCCCTGTTAGGAATGCAGCACTTCTGAGAACAGGGAAACTCCCTCCGCTCTAATGTTTTAAGCAGCTAATAAACTCTTGTGGCTGAGAGGATGAAACTGAATCCACGCCAGGTGAAAACCACTTCTCACGCTTCGGTGTTTGGACGTGAGTGAACGCAGACAGATCTCTGTGTGTGTGTGTGTGTGTGTGTGTGTGTGTGAGTGTCTGACTCCTCGCGTGTGTATTTTCTACCTGCGTATGAACATATACACAAGCCCATGTTCTGTTTATGTGTGTTCGTGTGTAACTGGCCTGTGTGGAGGTGTGTGTGGATAGAAACTGATTCTGGTTTGTTTTATGGTTTAACACAGAGCCCCTGTTGAAATCAATCCATTAAATGTACATCAGTAACATGTCACAGTGAACACGCAATTCTTCTAGACAAAGTCACGTTATAGAGACAGATGGTAAAAGTTATTGGATAGTTAATATTTAACATCTAACGTCCACAAACTCCAAAGCCCCAGATTTCATCTAACACACATTCAAATTTTTCTGTTTGCACGATCCATAAGCTATTTTTGCTCGAGGCAGAAAAATATGAAGACAAGACAAAACCAAGACACTTGTACAAATGTGGACACACACATCCAGAGTTCATGTAGGAGACATATAGGAAGTTTTCACACCTTAGAGTCCGAATATAATACTTGACAAGACAGTTAAAAAGAACCACTCAGTGAGTGTCTGTCATTGATTTGGTCGGTTTGACCTTTATCCAATTACAACATTCACTCAAATTGATAATGAACCAATCACGGCTGCTTCAGAGCTCAAACTGAAGTGACACAGGGAGGATTGTCACATGTTGCTCATTAGGCTTCATGCATCGCACAGTGCACTCACACACTGGGACCACGAGGGGAACGCCACAAAAACAACAATTCCTTGTCGACCAAAAAAATGTTTCTCAGTATTGTCCGAGCTCTTAAAAGCTTGTTTCAAATGAAGCACGGATCTCTCATGACTGAAGTGCAACGTTTTCCATCGTTTGTGTGTGTGTTTGTGTGTGTGTGTGTGTGTGTGTGTGTGTGTGTGTGTGTGTGTTGTCTGAATCCTGATGGTTATTACTCAAAATGCTTTCTTGAGTTTCAAATGTTTTTAGGCTCCGTGGATTAGTTTCATATCAGTTTCCATGAGTTGTGGGCTTTCATCGTGGCACAAACCAAAATACGTGGTTTGGCACAAATCAAGAGGCTTTGTCACCGGTCTTACCCAAATTCACCCAACCCCCCCCCCCCCCACCCCCCCATCACATCACATCATCTTTTCATACCAAAGCACACACTCAGAGCTTAGAGTTGATCCACGAGGAAGAAAGAAACTCAAACTTCACACAACACTCTGATCACCAGCCCACAGTCGAGTTGTTCTTCTCGTTTCTTTCTTCAAAGTTCCAACACGTGCACCAGTCTCTCTTGATCTTCAACAGGAAACTAATCCAGTTTGCTACTTCTCTCAATTCCTGGGAGTATTTCACCACAGTCACCCCGTCTGTCTCGTGGGTTAAAGGAGAAAGAAATTGGGATTTCACAGCATCAGTTTGAATTCTGCGGGTTTCCATCCGAGTCGGACACAACGTTTCACTGAATCTCAAGACAGTCTGCACAAGAAAATACAAATGATCACAAAGGAGTAGGTTTGTGAGGAGAAACGGTCAGAGGAGGAGATTCAGTCAGGAGATCAGCAGTCAACCCTCAAATCAAAGAATTGCTGTTGCCTTGCTGAGCAGTTTCTTCAACTCCCCACAGACCTGAAGTGTTCAGTCTCCTCAGTGGAGCAGAAGCTTCAGTGATGTTTGAATCACAAGTTAAATGTAAACACCAACTTTTCCATCTCTGTAAAGTGTACAAATATTTCATTGTTTCTTTATTAATTAAAAACAGCTGGATTAAAAATGCATCTACTGACAACTTTATATGAAACTATTAAAATGGATGTTTTAGTGTGAACATTGGGAAACTTTCCTCTTTTCTACTTTTTTTCACCTCCACTAAATAGTTAATGGTAGTAGTTTTTAAGCAAGGTTACTTAGAAAAAGTATTTTCTCTAAACTCAGTAGAAGGATGTGGAGGTATGTAGGAGCAGATGTGGGTCAGGGGGATGTTCAAGAAGAGTTTTTTCAATTTCAATATAAAATTCTAAGTTTTTCAACATTTGCCTCATTTTCTCAGAGAATAATTTATTGATCTTGATGGAAGAAACATGTATGTTGGTGATATTTACATTTGTTGTGTGAAATTAGGTGGAGCCTGATTGATTTGAGGGGGAACTGTTGGGCCTTGGTGGAGTTTGTGCTTTACCGAGCACCAGTCTACTTTAAAAATGGTATCAACTGGAAGAAAGTCTCAAACAACTGAAAGCTCTGGTTTTCAGGTCAAGTTATTTCAAGTCCTGTTTACAAAACACGTCCTCCACAGAGTTTCACGAAGGAACACGAGGAGCCTGCTTGCTCCAATTTCCTTCTTAAATGAACATCTAAGAGCCGCTCTGTAATGAGAGTACTGACATCACACGGGATTCACCTGGTCCTACTTTGAGTCTCGATACAGACAAACAACAGACATCAATGCGGGGACAGAAGAAGATGAGGATTTTGTTAATCTGACGTGATACGATAGATGAAATATCTTTTAAGCTGAAGAAATCAAATGTTGCAATGTAGTGAAAGCCAATCAGAGTTGAGAATTAAAACCACCAGTCTCATAAATCCAGCCAATGGTCAGCCTCCAGTGAACAGACTGGTCATCCAGACGCAGCTTCTAGAGGAGACAGGGAGATTCCACCAGCTGTGTGCACCTCTGGAGGTTCTTGAGGGCAGCAGCCATTGTAGCTTCAGATTCAAGACAGCATTAGATGAACATTCCTCAGGTTCTCTCCGTGGTCATAACAAACGGAAAAATAACAGCTTGAGTTAAGCAAACAATCTCAAATCAAGAGGTTTCATGAAGTCCTAAGAGTCATCAAGGTGTTTCCATGTTTCTGAGAAAACGCTGTATTCCCCCAAAAAAAACACAAAAGGAGGAAATTGAGGCTGCCAAGAGAACAGCAGTGTGTGTGTCTGTGAGTGTGTGTGTGTGTGTGTGTGTGTGTGAGTCAGCACAAAGGTCTGACAGCAGAGCTTCGGCAGGCAGCAGAGGTAAGACTAAGCCCACGCCTGGTTATCGTGACCACTGTTAGTTACTCATCCTGGAAATTTTCAGACAAAACCGTACGAAACATTCCTGCTGTGACTTGAACTTCCACGGATGAATCATTTTACGGCTTTCCGAAAAAAAAAACTTCCAGTCTCCTAAAGCCCAACAAACAAACAAACAAACAAACAAACACACACAAAGTCCGGGAATAAACCAAATCGTCCGTGGAGAAGACGACTGCTAATCCTCATCCTGTTGCAACCCTCATCCTTTTTAACTCCTCTGTCCGTGTTTAACTCTTCCTCTCATCCCGCGCTCGCTCTGCAAACACTGTCCCGGACAACAATCCAGACACAACGATCATGTGACCCTCAGTAAAGCTGGAGACACAGAGGATTAGCTGAGTGTTTCAAAAACTGCCTCAGTTGCTTCTTGTTTGCTTGGATCTTCTCTTCAGATGTGTTTGCAGAAGCTCTTCTGTTCAGTTTGGAGCGAACTGGACTGAGGCTGAGAGACGGAGGAGTTGAGAAGAGAGAAGAGAGACACAGATGGAGAGAGGACAGCAGAGGATATGTGGACGGTCCTGACCTGCTAAACCCCTCTCTCTCTCTCTCTCTCTCTCTCTCTCTCTCTCTCTCTCTATTGTCTCCATCCCCTCTCCTCCTCCTCTTTGCCTCTCCTGCTCCGTCGCTGCCTTCCAGAGGATAAAACAGACTTTAGGAAAGACTCGGTCCTCCATGCCAGCACACGGCGCTCAGTCCTGAAGAGATCAACTTATGGCAACTGGCAAACAAACTGGTAGCCAGTGAGTGCTGTAAGTACAGCCGGACTGGCCATCTGGAGAAGGGGGAGCAGAGGGAGGAGGGGGGGTGATGGCATGAGGGCCTGTTCAAGAAGGCTGGACAGTTGTGGTGAAGAAGGAACTCAGACGTAAGAGGTAGCTTTTAGATGACAGGTCGATGTGCAGTGTGTTCTGACCCTCATCATCTGGGCAGTGAATGAAAGAATGAGATCAAACATATAAATGGTCAAAATAGGTTTTCTCAGCCTTAAGGATGGAGCTCGGAGAATAAGAGTTGTAGGTTTACCAGGCATCCTCAACCCGGAGGAGACGTCATGGAATCTACAACCTGCTGGAGGGGCTTCATATCTCACCTGGTCCTGGATCAGATCTCCCAGGAAGAGCAGGGAAGCATGGCTGGGGAGAGGGACGTACAGGATACCCTGATTGCCCGGCTTCCATGACCCTAGCCTTGATAAAAGAAGGACAATATATGGATTGGATATATTTCCATCTTCTCCAACAACCCTAACCATCTTGAATGTTCAAAAAACGATTACGGTATTGATTCTCCAAGTCTTTGCCGGCTTTTGCGCCAACGCACCATCCATGAACCACGATGACCACAGCACAGAGCTCAAACTATTCACTCCCCTTGAAAGTTTACGCTTGATTATTCATAACTTATGTTGATTTGATTTACACTGAATTAAAATAAATGAGAATAGAAACAACTTTTTGTTATGAAAGTGAAGTCAGAGCTAAACTAAAATACTAAATATGCAAATGAGTGATTTTACCATCATTCAGCATTAAAACTGGATCTGGATCTTTCAACCACTGACTTTTAGCAAAACCTCCACAGACTGAGAGAGAGAGAGAGAGAGAGAGAGCGAGAGAGAGAGAGAGAGAGAGAGAGAGAGCGAGAGAGAGAGAGAGAGAGAGAGAGAGAGAGAGAGAAAACTGTGATTAACTAGAAACTAAAAAAGGATAAAATAACAAAAACATATTCTCAGTTCATCTAATGTTGTTTGCTCATAAATGAAAAAGACTGTGCTAAGAAAGTTAAATCCCTTCTGGATTGAGATTAAGAGCCACTCATAGTTCATAATTTCAGATTCGGCACCAAATGAAACCTGCTGTTATATTAATTATTTCTCGTTTGGTGAATTTCTGAATCCAGGTAATAAGAGCAGAGGAGATGACAGATCGTCGGTGGAGCTGCACACGACACAGGAACATAAACAAATGTGCAATATCCCTTTCTCGCCACTTATCTTCATCTTTCATCCTCCTGTCATGGTAGAGCGCTCTGTCCCTGAGTGCCCCTCCGCTGGGATAAATATCCCTCTCTCTCTTCTCCTCTTTCAGCCCTCATCCCTTCTCCCCCCCCTCCAAGTCTCTCCTCTGCCTCTCTCGGGTGTTTTGTGGTGAAATGTTTGGGGGAAAAAAATAAAAAAATTGCCAGTTTCACGCACATTTCTCCGCTCGGGTTATTTTTCTCCTCTCCAGTATTTTGGTCTTGTGGTGAAAACTCCCTGTGACAACATGGCTGCTGGTGTCATTGCTTCTCTAACCTCCCAGAACAGAAATTAACTCCACAGTTTCCACTCGACACAGAGAGAGAGGGAGAGATAAACAGCTGAGGAGCCGAGACTCTGTGACTGTTTCATGTTCGCTGCAAATCAGCAGCTCGGGATTAGAAGCTAAACGGGCGAACAGTATATTTGTGCATGTGAGTTTACTCTCTCTCTCTCTCTCTTCCTCTGTCCCTCCCCCTGCTTCCTTCCCTCCAGCGATTTGAACACAAATCCTCAACCACAGAGTCTATTAGTCCGGACAGGCACTGTGTAAAGAGGGACATGTATTTTGGGAAGATTATAATTGCTCATGTCATGCTGGTCCCATCGCTGTGACTGACTCGAACTGAGTGTGTGTGTGTGTGTCTGTGTGTGTGTGTGTTTATATATAGCGCCCCATGGCTGTATGGAAGTGTGTGTGTGTTTGTGAAGTGTGTGAGAAAGAGGAACAGTGGCGCTGTAAACTTAAAAAAAACATATAACCACATTTTTACCACTTCATGTTTTTCTTCTCATTCATCCATATAGTTTCAAAATAAGAGTTTGTTAACATGTCAATGGATTAAAACTCTCTCTTACTTTGCGTCTCACCTTCTCTGCGTCTGTTTCCTGTTTCCTAGTCAGCGTCTCTGTAGAAGGTACGTTTAGGACCACATGTTCCTAAAACCTTGTTTGGAGATTCAAACAAACAAATTGAGAGCTAGAAATCAGAGCTGGTGATGCACAGAGGAACTCCTCCATGGACCAGACCTTCTCAGTCTGTGTTTGGCCTTCACAGTCTGTGAGGCCCACGAAGGAGGCAGCCATCTTAAGTCTCACAGACTGTGAAGGCCAAACACACAGACTGTGTCCTCCAGGGTCTGTGGTCCCTAAATTGACTTACACCAGGAGGAGGCTGGGGTGGAGGGGTGGTTTGACCAAACAGGACACTCTCACTGGTTGTTGGTTTCCAGTTTAAACCAATGTCCAGTTCACAACCTTTATAATTGTGACCATGATGACAAAGGTCATCTTAATTTAAGGATGTTCTTAAATCACTAAACAATGATTTTATTCTAATCTTAAAATCATTTTAGTTCAAAAAACAAACTCTGACGGTTCCACAACCTTACCCACGGGGTTCTTCTGGTTACCATTATGACAGAGGAGGGGTCACTGGTTTGTATAGTTGCTGTGGGTTGTATACTAAAGTAGGGACAAGCGACCTGTAGTGTATTTGGTGTATGGTTTAGTTTCAGCCTCTTATTAAGGTGAACTATGAACTCTGTGAACTTTCCCTTTATGTCAAAACCAGAAACATGTCAAATCTAAACATCGAGGCTTCAGGTTCTTTTTACTCCTTCACATTTTGGTTGAGTTTCATTATTACTTCCTTACTTCTTGGGTTTTAATGTGACTGTAATAATCGTCTCTCTGAAATAAGACAATCTCCTTTTTTTTAAGATTTGCTCTATAAATAAATTGACTCGACAGGTCACTTGTGTAATTAGCGCGGCCGGTTGTTTCTCTATTAATTACTTTTCTTTCCAGTTTATTGGGTTGTGGATATTAATAGAAAACTAAATATTACTCACAAAGAAGAGACTGAAGTGATGACACAAAGCCAGCGCTGTGACAGCTGCTGAGTGACAGCCTCTCTCTCTCTGTCTCTCTCTCTCTCTATTAGACATCGACCATCGAGTCACACTGCACTGGAAACTTTCAGGGACTAATTTGCCTTCATGTAAACTTAGGTCTATTTACCCAATTCTACGTTTTTATGAAATGATTTCAGAAGCAAAAGGAAAATATAATATAATCATACATGTTCCATTTAAACTTCATTATGTAACTTAAAAAACGTACGGAGATTCTTGAGTGAAATAGGGCGATGGAAAAGTAGAAATTAAAGTGACAAGAGAATCCATACAGGCCTGGAGGATCCTACAAGATGCCTCAAGGTTACCACTGTGTGTGTATGTGTGTCTGTGTGTGTCTGTGTGTGTGTGTGTGTGTGACGGGAAGAAGGGAAGGAAACAGCTGCCAGTGGACTTCACCACAAGTCATCACTGTGCACATGGGACAGAGGAAATGTAAGTTTTACACACAAACACTTCATGGGACACACTCACTGTCCGTGACCCTGTCAGCATGTGAATCTTAAAACTGAGAGTCTCACACACACACACACACACACACACACACACACACACACACACACACAATCAGAATTCGCTGTAATCAACACTTCCACTTCTGCTCTCTACTTTTAGCTTGTGGTCTCGGGATTGGTCAGATGTTCCCACTGTTGGGTGAACTTCTATCTACATGTCAAAGGGTTCATTTGCATGAGAACACTGGTTCCTGGGTGTCATGACCCCAGGGGAACTGGGACATGCCAAAACAAATAGAAAGTGGAAAACAGTTGTAACCGAGGCTACATATTACATTTCATTGTTCTTTTGTTTGCACAACTGGAAGATCTTATAAACCTTATTCAGGCCACGGTAGAGACCTGAAGGTGCTTTTTTCTGGCAACATAAGACAAACCTTTAAAACAGGGGTATTCAATTAAAATGAAGAGAGGTCCAGATACAGAGCTATTCCACCAGCAAAGGTTCAGAACATCATATTGTGCATCTAAATACTAAATTAAGTTTAATGCAATAATAGCAACAGTTTTTCCATTGAACTGGAGGGATTTGAATGAAATGCTTTTAAAATAAAACATGTTTATTGAGTTTCACAGTCTAAACCGATTTCTAACAATTTCAACAAATCTTAAGGACTGAACTGCTTCAACTGCTTTTTTCTCTTTCATTGTTTCTCTCTCTCTTTTATCCCACCATCACTTTTCTTTATTAGTGAGCTGAAGGATTTTGAAGTCCGTCTATTCCTGATTAAAAAAGAAATGAATTGTCTACTCCTTCCATTTTAAAGTGCACAATGTAAAGTTACTTTTCCTACATTTCTCTGACTTCTCGTTGTTTATTCTTGCTTCTCTCATTTCATCACTTGAGATCGTTTACAACACAAGCCACTGGTCTGAGAGATTCCTGCTAAACCAGTGCTGTGAAGGCCAGAAAAGCAAAAACAAAAATGGAAATGCTCCATCAAAATGTGTCTATCCAATACAGGTCCAGGTCCAGATAGATAGCTCTCGATCTGAACTGGAAACAACCTCACCCAGTGCATGTTTAGTATTTTTAATATTCACCTAAAGTTTACCCAAAGTGCTGAGTGGGACGTTAGAATGTGATGACTTAATGGAAAACTGACATTCGGCCTTGTCTATCACTTCTGCATATCAACAACGATTCACTGAACTGCCCCGTCACTTTCAGTCGGTGATGATTTAATGAGGCCGCGGCAGCAAACACCAACACTGTGGTACATTTATATTAAGATGAGTGAAATGTGTGTGTAACAAAAAAAACAAATACAAAAAAAGAGAGCAAACAAGATCATATTGACAAAAATGAATGAGGATTTACGGGAGGCCTGGCAGTTCCAGTGACGGCCTTCAAACACAGTGTGTACATGAAAAACAATCAGAAGTCATGGGAACAGAACGCCGGCTGCCAATAATAGCTACGACTCAACAATACTTTGCCAAGTAGACGCACACAAACACTCACTCACACGTCCACACACAATGGCAACCGCTCATATAGGAAATTCTAATTACAATGGCTTCCCATGCTTATTAAAGCTACTAATAATAACTGCTAATAATTACAGCATGCCAAACCTGCCGTGGGGGGGGGGGGGGGGGGGGGGGGGGGGGCGAAGCAATTACACAGCCAGTCAGTCAGTGACTAACTCACACAGTCAGTCAGTGAACCCACCAGCCAGTTCAACACAGCAACTATTTCAGCCAGTAAGTCAGGGAGTCACAGTCTGAACAGATTACGTGTGAACGTGATGGTGACCATGAGAAGTTTCACAGGAACACACGTCCACCAGTAGCTCCTCCCAGAATGAAAATGGCAAATTTCTAAAAGTTAGTGGGACACTCGAGAGGGAACTTGATTAAAGAATTCTGAAAGATATGTTCTTCTTCTTTCTCAGGCGATTTCCCCTTTGGCTGATATCTTTTTATGCCTCAGGCTCAAATACAACTTTCACCATTTGGTGAGAGCTTTCTTCTTGGTCTTGTGCCAGTTCCTCCTTCCAGCACCGATGCTCACACTCATCACGGGAGTATTCAGCCAAGATGCTCTGGAAGGAACACAGGCCACGGAATGTGGTCGTCTGCAGCAAATCTTTAGTTTGGGGAAAAAGCCTGTGGGTCAGCTAATTGTAGCCGGGAGCAGCTAATGAACCACTGCAATAGAACGACATGATCATATCAACAGTTTTAGAATGCTGGATGCTCCACTTCCTTCAGCTGTCACTTGTTTACTTGCTCTTAAAAGTCCAGATGAAATTTGAGGAAACTTGTGAGAATAAGGACTCATCCAAGGCCCAGCTTCTCGAAGGTGAAGCATCTGATGTCAGATGGTAGTGATGCTACAGACAGATGTTAGCCAAAACAACTTGCAACACAACAAAAGAACTGTGACTCCTCCCTCAAATGGAACACAGAAGTATTCACCACATATACACTATAATGTCTGATTCCCTCTGAATCTGTCAGGTCTGTTGTTCTACTACAGACCAGAGAGAGAAACTCCAGTGAAGGACGTTTCTCTTGGAAAGTTAAACATTCTGCTATCACATCTCTTTTCTTGACTGTCGCTGTGATGCTTATCCCTGATGACATGTAACAGCTACAGCATCTCGATCATATCAAAGTCTGGTGGGTCGCCTACAGCCCAGGGAGCAGATGTTACCCCCCCCCCCCCCCCCGCAAGAGGGTGAAGCCGACTGATACTGCACATTAAGCCCAACGCTGCTGAGATCTGCAAAGTGTGAAGAGGATTCTGGATGAGGTCAACGGGAGCAGGAACCTTCTATCCTCTCGGGTCTTTGAGAGTGACGGCCAAACCCAAAGATATCATTTCACAGTGAGTTAGTGAGCAAACGTCTACAGGAGGAAAAAAAAAGGAAATGTCAAAAGTTTATCAGTCAGTTAAACAGACCAGTTCTTCCTCACTACTTCTATTTGCTCCACTTCTGCAACATGTTTGATTCCGACTGTGTGAAGAGTCCTGAAGTAAACTGCAATTAATCTGTGTAACGAATGTGTGACATGCAGACTCACAAACAGCTAGACTTAAATAAATGTTACAATCAGTGCATTGAATGTTGAAATAACCCACACACACACACACACACACACACACACAATCAATCCATACTGAACACTCTGCACAAAATGAACCTTGGCAGTGACTCAGGAGAATTTAATTACTTCCCTCTCCCTCTCCCCATTGGCTGCAGGTCGGGGATATGCTAATTAAGCCTTGACTGATAAAACATTCCCTTGGCCTCAGCGTCTCATTACTTTCAACTTCTCTGATTGCAGCCCGAGTCCCCCCCCTGCCCCCCCGCCCACCGTGTCGGCTAAAAATATATATAAAAAAGCACCTTTCAGCCACAGACTGGGACTAAACGCTTCTTAATGGGAGGGATACGACCCGGCAGTGCGATGGCACCGCGCCAGACAAACTCAAAAAAAGTTTGCGCGGCAATCAGTGTTCCTTATCTCAGGTTTCTAATTGATAATTAGTCTTGCATTAATTTGGGGCCAACATCTATCTCTTATCACAAAAGGAACCATTTATCAGCTGCTTAAATGATGGACTAAATTGAGTTGGCAATGTTAACGATTCACCTTGCAGGGTACGGGGGACATGAGGGAAATAATTTCTCCTGACTCGTATTTAATTAACCTTAGCAGATGTGCCGGGCCCGCGTTCCAGCGTAAAGAAGTGAAGGACATGTTTTAACATTTAAAGAATGACATCTTTGGGAAACCGTGTTTTCAAATGAATATTTTAATGCAAAAAGAGGATGTTATATACATAAATATAAAAATGCAGGAAAACAGGAATATAAATCATTGCTATTGTTACAACATTATAAAAAGCATTTTTATTTGGATACAATCAGTGTAATAAAAATGTTATACTTGTAGGACAGAGGTTATTTAGTTGGTTCCTTCATTCCCTGGTCTCTGTACGAGGAGAACCAGGAGTACCAGCGCTCTTCAAACAGAGGGTTCTGGTTTCGTACCTTCATCTTGTGCAACTCATCCTGTACTGACACAAACCAGAGGGCGACACACACCAGATGCTCAGTACCTTCAACAACGCTACACCACAATGTCCTGTTTGTTTTACCCAATTTTGGAAATATTAAGATTTACATTTTCAGGTAATTTTCAAACAGGAAAAACCAACATGAACCTGTGAAGAAGAGAGATGGATCTTTCTTACAGTAACACAGTTACAGCAACCAAACATCATGTGGCTCTGGTAAACACAAACCAACAACAACAACTGTCATTAAAAAAGAATATGTTAAATATGACATATATGTGAAATGTGTAGTAATATTACTGAGCAACAGTAAACACCTTCATAGAATGTTCCCAGTGGACTGTTCACCCAGCATTCAGGCGCAGCAACAAAAAGTTTCAAACCGTAGAATGTAAATCAAGATGAATGACAGGACTGAATGTGACATGGACCAAAACTGAAAAGTGAAATACGTTTTTCTCTAAGATGGTTTCTGTTATTTCAGGTGGTTCTAATCACACTGGAGCATGTTCAGCTGGAGCTGACTCGCGATTGGTCGAGCTCTTGTTTTGGAATAACCTCCACTTCTACACCAGAGCGTGTATTGGATTCTCAAACACTCCCCCCCCCCATCGGCATAGTGGTGAGTAGAGAGTGATCATTTTTCACTGAACTATCTCTTTAATAATAGTAACAACACTTTGTTGGAATGAACAAGAGTCTTTTTTGGTATAATGGCGTCAGAGTTACAGAGTTAAACTCTGAAGTGTAGATTATTAGTTGTGAATCAATCAGTCCTAATTTAAATGATCTTGAACTTACATTAATTGATTAATTAGACTACATTAGATTGGAGCATTTACTGCCCAACTAGCAGTTTGTTTGAGGTCATGGTACAACCCGGACTCCACCACTCACCGATGTGGAGGTTGGATTAAAGAGTAAAGACTGAGTGAGTGACAGCATGAGAATTATTTTGGTGTCAGTTTTGTACACTTGACCGATGAGTCGACCATCAGGCTCCTTCAGATGTGGTTCATTATTGTACGTTCAGTAAATTCCTGGACACTTGGACTTACTGAGGAAGAATAAAAAGTGATAATAGCGTGAAAAAAAAACAGATATTGTAAAGTAAATTCCAAAGTCACTACATTCAGTCAATACGATAACATACCCCCCCCCCTTTCAACTGCAGAGCAAGCCCCGCCCATAAGTTTTACGATCTTTCATTCTTTCCTCTGTTCGTTTCCTCTCCTCTTCGTCATTGGGGTCTTGCACGGCATCTGTTTTTACCATTTCTCTCCCCTGCCTCCATCAACACCTTCATCTATTTCCTCTTCACCATCATCCCTCTTTTCTTTCTGAGACCATCAGTTTCATTTTTCCCTCGTCACATCTCAACCCATCCTCACTTCTGTTTCTTTCTTTCCACCGTTCCCTATTTTCCCTACTAATTATTTCAATCTACCTCCTTCTACTCAATCATCCATGTTTCTCTAATGAACAAGCACACAGCAGCGTTTTCACTCCTCTACTTCACATTCTTTCACGTGGGTTTCAGTCAAATTACTCTCAACATTCATCCTTTAGTGGTATTTCATCCTCATTCTTAATAACATAGATGCAACTCATCAAATCTGGGAAATTGTCATTTAAGTTAATACTGCAGGGCTTTGTGGAATGGAACAAACAGAAATGTTAAATCTCCGTTTCACTTAACTGATGGTTCAGTAAGTGGCTAAATGGATCTACTCCATGGAGCAGCGGTGAGACGAGCACTCCGATGCCCAACTCGTGTTTCAACGAGCAGTGACGCCTACACCACCGGGTCGTAGGGATGTGTAATGAGCCTCCTTCACAGCCCGACTGGGGCGAGCTGTACATGTCCTCCACGGAGGGAGAGGCTGTTGAGTAACGCTGAGTGAAAGTGAGCCGGACAGCTGGTCAGTTCAACACCTGCCCCGAAAACAGAACAAGTTTTCGGCCTGATTTACACAAAATTAAAGCTTCGACAATCATTTTTCTCACGTCCTCTATTCGCCTGCTTCTCTTAGATTGATGTCTAGTAACTCCTAGCACTGTAGTCACTGATAAATCAATTATTTTGTGTTTAGAAACGTGAACTGTTAATCTGAGTGAAGGACCAGGCAGCATTACAAAGCTTTGGTTTGTGTATCGTCTCCATTGAGATATCATCTGGGTCTGAGCAGAGCTTCTTCTGTTACATCAGAGCTTATGGGTTGATATTATTATTCAGATCAAACTTTGTCAATCATATGTCGGATAGAAAACCAAAAAGACTCAGATCATTGTGAGATGATTCAAAACATAAGAAGTTTACGATGTAAAACAAGATGGACGACATGGCGGCTCCCCAAAAAGAAATGCCAAAGCATCTGGATCGCCCTCTAGTGGCTGACAGCAGTACAGGGCAGGAATCCCGCCTCCTGCATGACAGTGGATGAGTCATAGACCGAAATGAAATCTCAGAGTAGCCTACAGGTCAAGTAAGGTTTTCTGAAAGTTGTTTTTTGTAAACTAGAGTAGTTCTTATCTTATCTTGAAGATATGAGGTTCAGTGCTCATATCTTCCAGCAAGTTTAATTTGAAGGTATAAGAATTGTGGTGAAATGTGATGATTGACAGCTGAGACATCATCAGCTCGAGATGGCAGCGCTCGTATCCTGGGAGGAAGTGGAGACGCGTGCTCCATCTTTATCTACAGTCTATGGTTGACTTTGTGAACTAGATGGAAATAACACCGTTCGTTTTCATACATTCAAGAAGGGCTCATTTTTAAATCAAGTTAATTGTCCGTAGAAAAACCTTCAGTCATATAATTCTTGGAATAAAAAAAACATACAGATGAGATTTATCATTGAAATGTAACGTGGTCTGAAACAGTAATATTCTGGGATGGTTCATTAGTGCTGTGAGCCTGAATGGTTTCAGACTCAGGAACTAGGTTGTGAATGTATAGAAACATTCGTTTGATAAGAATAAAAGGCAATCACATCATTATTAAAAGCATAAAATGACACAGGAATAATCATTCATACAAGTGCTCTACTGTGCTATGGTGCACTTCAACAATTACAACAAGCGGCGCCAAAAGGAGCACTTCATTCAGCAGAGGAACCATCGTCTCCCGATGCTCTGTGGAGCTTTTGTTGTAGTGATTTGGCTCGGAGGGATAAACCGACTTTCTGCACAACGCCTCTGTTTCAGCAGCCATTACCATCACAGTAAAGAATGACATCTTCACACTAATTTGCGGCTGCCCACACTGTTTGGAAACACGGGGTCATTCCGACTCTCGTCCTCATCTGAACTTGTCCTCAGGGGAGAAAGACTAAAAGACCCACATTCACGTTTCTTTGTAAACATGAGCTGCTTTAGTCCTGATGATAAATTTGTGTTTATCAGTGGAAGTTGTTGCCTCAGAATGTGAACGGCCAGGAAACTGAGGTCAGTGTGTTACTGCATTCTTATTTAAGGGTATTTTATCTTCTGCCTTGCTGTCGGAGCGGCCGTAGTGAAAGTGACAGCTTCAATATGAGAGAGCAGAGCTGTATTTGTGCCTTTGGTGGCTTAATTTAAATGGATCCAATTACCTGAGCCTCTGACTGCTTCTAGAAAGAGACAAATTAATCAGAGTATAGTGAAAAGCAAAAAGCCCCGCTAATTTGACACTCCGGGAAGACTCCAAGCAATTTAAATGACTTCAAACAAGACATTATGCATCGAGCCAGCTCCTCTATAATTAACCTCCTTTACCTCGTCTGGGTAGAACCATATACTTTTCAACAGAGTAGACAATGTCTGATAATGATGGTGATTCGCACCATTAGGGGTTTGGACTCTGTTTCATTAGAGCGGTGGAAGCAGAGGAGCCGCACAATCGAGAGCGATCAGCATTCTGTTCATTTTGATCATCCCTGGACGTGATTGGTCTACACAGCTGCGGTCATGGCATTCTTCTGTCTTGGGTTGGTTTGGTGCTGCGGCTGCTGTTGCTGTCTTCCTACCTCCCCAGTGTAGCTATATTGGTCCGGACCAGGATCCACCAGGTGCCTGCACCAATCAGACGGGTTCGCAGGTCGGTTAAAATGCTTTTTTTTATCAAGGAGAGAAACAGGCTTTCAAGCTTTATTTTCCATATTGGAACCGTACTGCTTTAATAATCAAGTTAAGGTTTAATAACTTAGTTAAATAGAAAATGTAAGATCTCAGAATTTACCTTGGTAATGGCCCTACCTGTAGCCTCCACCCCCAGTTCCACGCATCATCGTGTCGTACCGTAGGCCTCGAAGTGGAGGGGTGGGGGAGGGGGGCACGTCCTGCCGCATGGGCCCTCTCTGCTGAGAGCTAGCAGCATAACACATAGTGTGGTCAAATTCATCTTCTAGACTACAACGTAAATCAGAGCTCTAATATCCTGTTGTATACATGCATACTAATGTCTCTCTGCATTCACTCACCTTGGGTGGGGGTAGTAGGCAGGGTCAACCCCCCGTGGGTCACCTGGACGTGGGTACGGCTGGCCAGGGGGTGGGTAGCCGGAGTAAGACGGAGCAGGCTGGGCGTTGGGGTTAGGGTAGGACATGGGCTGAGGGTAGCCCTGTGGGGCCTGGGGGGGTCCGGGGTAGTGACCTGCCCAGGGCTGCATGGGGTATTCAGCCGGATCCAACGGACCCCGTCTGAGGAAGAGAGCAGAGCAGAGATACAATTAAACTGCAATGGAAGAAAAGTTTAACAGAATTTGTCATTTTCAAACTTAGGAAAATAAAACTTTAATTCAGACTTTGCTTTGAACAAAAGACATAAAACGTTGTGTGTGACAGTCGAGCTTCATTCTCCACATGGCACCACATAACTGATGTGGTTTTCACCTCACGCTCTGCCTGAAATCACTCACAACTAAACAAATCATCAACCAACTGCTGCCACTGCAAACACCAGCTTTTTTTAATAAGGCAAATATCAGTAAATTTTAATACCGCATTTAGTACTGTCAAAGAAAATGGCTGAAATATTCATGAAAATCTGCCACAAACTATTTGCTTCAGACTGGAGAAGAGTGAGTGAGGGAATCATACACACACACACACACACACTCACACACACGCACACACACACACACACACACACACACACACACACACAAACACATGCAGTCACCAGCCAATCCCAGCCAAAAATCACATAGCAACAGAACATAAGTGACATGTGGCCGTTTTTAGTAGGCTAAGGCTCAGTTAACATGCACAAAACTTACACACACACGTACACACACACACACTGACACACACAGCTGTGGTAATCCAGTCCAGTCCTGTTAATAGATATTGATGTCTTGTGCCCAGTGGAAAGCAAGTACACAAACACGTGTCGTCCACATAGCTAACATTACGAGGTATTATGTTTTATCTCTCTGTCTTTCTGCCTCTTCTCATTGGTCGAACATTCGTCTCTCACTCTCTCTCTATTTACCCATCTGCCTCATCTTCACTCTCTTATTGAAAAATATTTAAAACACTGAAAACACTTTTCTTTTGTCAGTGTATATTAAGTCAAACGTGTGTTAAGCTGCTGAAGCAGAATCAGTGCGTGTCAGGACTCTTGTGATGGATACACAGGGTGGAGCAGGTGGAGCTCAATCAACCTCCAACCAGTCACACATTAAACCTGCCGCCGGGACATAACGAGAACATTCAACGCAAACCACGGAGACAGACCGACTGACACTAACACAGATCTGTACATAAATACTCGCACACATTCATACACACACAGACCCACACAGTGTGCTGGTGGTCCCCCGGGCTGACGCCTGTGTGTGGCAGTTTGGGTGGTCAGCAATGGAAAGTGTCTAACTAACTACATGCCCATCGTGTTTGGGATGTCTTCCTCTGCCCCTCCTGTCTCCGAGTCCGCCATGAGAGCAAGTGTGTGTGTGTGTGTGTGTGTGCGTGTTTGTGAGCACGTAACAAGTCTGTAACTCGTCAACTTGTCTGTTAACCTATCTGTCATCTGTCTCCTGCTTTTTGACTTGTTCTGCCGTGCTCATTGTGGGCAGAGCGAATCAGCGACAGGTCTCAAATGTCCCTCGTCTTGATGGCCACAGCCGTCTTGTCTGCGTCTCTTCTGCTACAGAGCCTCACCAACACGTCAGTCAGCCAGCTGTCCCGTCTGTCCATGTGTCCGTCTGCCTCTCTCTCTCTCTCTCCCTTCTTAGGCGATTTATGGCTACAAGCCCTCCCGCCAGCGTGCCAGACAATCTGCCTCGCTGACTGTCCGTCCACCCCGGAGCCTGTGTATACCTGAATGCCCATATCGGTCGCTCTATCTGTCACTCAGCATTTGGCCCCGTGGCCCCCGACAGTTTCAGATAAGAGTGGCGGATAGGTGATGGGGAGGAGGAGAAGGCCGAGCAGAGAGGAAGAGATGAGAGGCAGAGGAGAGGTAGAGTGTCGGGGGACGTTCCAAGGAGAGATGCAGATAAACAAACCATAATAAAAGAGGTGAAGAGACAAAAAAGACACAAAAAGGAGTGAAATGGACGTATCAATTAAAATATAATCAGCTTTTATAAGAGCTATTAGAACACATCATGTTTTATTGATATTTTCAATCACAGTTGTCCATGTTGGCTCCTACAACACAACAAAAAAATGGAGGTGAGTCTGCTGGAAATGAGATGCTACCAAGCAGACCAACAAGTGCTCAGTCTGCTTGGCTTCGATGTGTAATTACATGTGGGGGGGGTGCACATCAGGGCATGGTGTAGGGCTCTGCATAGGTTACGAGCAGAAGCATGAATTGGCCTTAAATAGGGAGAAAATGAAATAACACAGAAAGGGGCCAGTGGCTATGAGACCAGTTAAAGATGGGAGGGGGAAGTTAAAAAGTACATGAAGGAATTGTGGCTTAAAGAAGAAGCAAATTTTGTGATTATTGGGAAATATCGACATTATTTCAGTTATTGAATTCATTTTACCATTAGTTGATCAAATTGTTGAATTAAATGAATTGCCAGATTACTGACAAATTGTGGAAGTGATTAATCAAATAAAAACACCAGATATTTGCCTGTTGCAGCTGCTCAACCGTGGAATTCACAAGATTTCACTGTTAAAACCATTAGAGACACAATATCTGTGCACTTTTGGTTGGACAACACGTGCAGCTCTAAACAAGTCACAGTTGGACTTTTCCCTCTTTTTTCAAGCATTGTGCAGATTGATTGATTAATTCAAAAAGCCATTGACAGACTGGTCAACAATGAAAACAATCCTGAGCTGTGGCCCTGAGGTCTTATGAGAGATTCCATTTTGGGAATGGAGCAGAAATCCAGTGGGAATCTGCTGTAAATCCGTTGGCAAGTTTGGAATTCTCCCTCCAGGAACCCAGTGAGCACTGTGCAGCAGCTGGGGATTAGGGGGTAATGAGGATGGGAACCCATTACACACACACACACACACACACACACACACACACTCACACAGCCACATGCACACTCAGATAAGTATATAGGTTGTAAAATGAACAATTATGTCGACATACAGTGGGACCCCAAATACAGACAACTCAACATTCCTCATGAACTAACACACTAACACACACACACACACACACACTGCAAACCCTAGCTTATATGCAGCACTAGCTCCTAATCACCCCCTCTCAAACCCCACATACTCTGGAGGAGGCAAATTGGCACACAGCTGGAGATGAGTTAAGACTAAATGAGGAGTCTGTTGGTATGTGTGTGTGTGTGTGTGTGTGCAGTGTCTGTGTGTGTGGGACGCAGAGGGGAGATAAAAAAAAGTTAGAAACAGATGTAATGAATGGGAACAAATTTCTGGCACTTGCAACAACTTGTTTAACATAACTGAGAGAGTAATCAAACCAAGACGAAAGAGATAGAAACAGTCCGAGCAGAACAGCAACTCCCCGGACAGACTCAGCTTGATAGGGACCTGATTCAGGATGGCTTCTCTGATACTGTCAGATAGTTATATGGACGGATAGCGCACTGCGGGTACACAGGTTAGGTATTTGAAGGGATAATTGGAAAGTCTTCTCTCCAGGTCTGACAGTAATTGAGAGTAATGTGAGCCTCTCTAATTCCCTGGTATTTAAGAGATTTCTGATGGATTTCAGAGGAAACAAGGAGTTGTTATGTGTCCTCTGCAGCTGCCCCTCTCTCTCATAAACACACACACACACACGCTTTCACTTCTTCTCTCTGGAACCATGGCTGGACACAGCTGTTATCAAGGAACTCACACACTTACACTCAGCCATCTATCATCCCGGGCCTGTCTGAGAGAGACCAAGACGTAACGTGGTGACACAACACATTAAAACATCTCCGGAGAGCCAATGACAGCCACGTCGCAGATGGATCGTCTCAATAAAAAGCAAAACACACTGACGCACAAACAAACACAACACTAGACCAGAGGAGAAGTTGCAGATGAGCGAGGGAGGGTAAGGGAGGGTGAGAGTGATATTTAAAGTGAGTGAAAGAGGAGCAAAGGGAGGAAGAGGCGATAAACTAACTGCCACTTTAATTCACTTACCTCCTTTATGAGTCTTTCTAGAGTCGCGCCACGTCTTGATCTCCATTTAAAACTGATTCTGTGTTTGAGGTGTGGAGAGGAATACCTCATTTGTTTAAATTGCATCCAACGGTGTCAGATTCTCTGTCCCCACATTTTGACAGTCTGGTAATAAAACGGATTAATAGCGGGAAATTGTTCCACAACTGCTGTCGTAATGTCATTTTGGAAGCCGCGATGAAAACGTAGCTGCAGTGATATAATGTCCCCGGGGTTAGACTAACTGTAACTTAGTTTCCTCTGCCTAATGCGAGACTTCATTATGAAAGCTTTAATCACGGAGGCATCACGGTCCAAACAATAAGGCAATAAAATCCTAAGTGAGAAATAATGAAGGGTAGAGAAAGAAGTTTCAGCTAAGGAATGGTACGATACAACAGGGAAGCCTACTTCCAGGGAAGAACACACTAAAAATGAAAATGAAACCTGCTTCACATCTTGCAGGTTTTGAAATTTACATATTAGATTGGTTTTGGTCTGCGTTTAATATCTAAATTTCTATTGACTGCACACGATGCTGTGAGGAGCATGTGAGATGAAGGAGGCACCAGCCCGGCGGTGAAGGAGGAGTCTCCGGCAGCGAGCGGGGAGGCAGGGCTCTCAGCGTGATTGGCGGGTTGTCTTGTTGTGAGTAAGTGAAATCACTGTAAGCTGCGCTGTGAGCCCTCTGCACAGGTACAGTACACAGCATCTGGAGCCGTCTTAACTGTAAGTAAGTGAAGAGACCCCAACTCCTCACAGCTCAGCAGCAAAGTCATTAAGAGTGGCGCCTGCAGCAGCACAGAGAGGTCCTTCTGTTTTATTAGGGAGAAGCCCAATAAGACACTAAGCTGTTTTTCTACTTATGGTTAAGTGGTTACATACTGTGTGTGTCTGGGGGTGAGTGTGTGTGTTTATGGCAGAGATGGTGCTCTGTTGGTTCAGCTGTCAGTGTGGTTTGTCCGGGTGCTTGTGCATGTGCGTGTGCACGTGACCCGCAAACCCTCCCTTGCCTCCTGACCTCTTGAAGTCATGTGACACTCCTTCAGTTCCCACCAAACACTTAGAGGTGGGGGTCAAAGGCTAAGCAAGGGTATTATCAGCCAGGATTAGGGGGCATACCAAATACATAGACATAACATTCAAACCTTCAATACCATTTGGCAAAGTTAACAGCATTTGGTGGAGCACCGGACCATTAGTGACCCTGCAACTGGAGTGGAAGTCAAGCTGACATAATGTTTGTTTTATCACCGTGAACATCTCTGATATGGTTTAGAAACACTGATTTCCAGGGTCTGTCAATGGACCTTTCATAAGAGTTCAACACCCCCCTCTCACAGAATAGACTCATTGTATTTATTTGCTTCTTTTTATGTAAAAGTCTGTTTAGCATCATTACCAGAGGAGAGATTTCTGCAGTGATGTGTTGAAAATGAGGCGAATTACCTTCAAATATTCCCGAAAAAGAAAAGATGAACGGAGAGTTAAGAGCACGCACAAAAAAAAAAGAGGATTACACTTGTTAATTTCACTGGGGATTGGAAATAAAAAAACTAAAATCAAGACACAATCTTTTGTTTCTTGACCTACGTGGCGAAGGTGTAATTACAGGCCACTTCACAGAGGGAGGGAAATCTGTGTCAAGCCGTCTGGCCAGCAAGGAGCAAACAGACAAAGAGCAGATCACTAAAGAGTAATATCTTCATCTGTATTCCTTTCAAACAACCAAGGAGAAGATAGAGAGGAGGCGGATGAAAGTGGAGAGGATGAGAAGTTGGTGTAAACAGAAGACAGAGAGTAGTGAGGACAAGACCTAGAAAGAGGGAGAGACACAGGTTGTCTCCAAACAAGGTGTTGAGGAGAAACAGAATATTTTTCAATAAAACAAATGCATGCAGGGAAGGCATGTGGCTTAGGACAGTCAAGTTAGACAGAGGGAATAAGGGTGAAGAGGACGAGGAGGAGACGACACTGAGGACGAGGGAAATGAACGGGTGAAATGGAGAGAGAGAGAGAGAGAGTTTAGATTTGAAAGCTTAATGATGAATGGGCCAACAAATAGAAGAGATTGAGCCTCCCAGATGGAAGCTCAGAAGAAAAACACGAAAGAGGAAGAAAGGAGCAGAAAATGAGAAGGGAGGAAGACGAAAGCGAAGGGGGGGGGGGGGGGTAGAGGAGAAGAAAAGAAGGGAAAAAAGGCAGAGAAGCAAGTGCTGCCCTCCAGAGAGCTGGCATGCTGAAGGTCAGCATCTGCTGAGAATAATAGGCACTACTTTAGAGGAGAGAGAGCGCGCACACACACACACACACAGACACACACACGCACACACTTGTTCATACAGTTCATGTTTGAATGAAACTAAACACCTTTCAGGGGCTCCAATCTGTCTTTGTCAATAAAGTTCTGTCAAACAGGATAAATCCACCTGGAGATCACGAATTACAAACGGGACCAATCCAGCAAATTAACATGATTACACTCCCCTGTGTGTGGAAGTGTGTTTGTGTACAACTTTGGAATGTGTGTGTGTGTGTGTGTGTGTGTGTGTGTGTGTGTCAGTGAATGGGTGCATAATACAGAGAACTGGGTTTTAAGAATGCGATTGAAAAAGAGACAAAGATGAAACTGACCAGGATATAAAAAGAGGAGGAGAACAAGAGAACCAGTACGGTAATAAAGCACTTAAAAGTGTGAAGTATCTGAAAAAGTGAGCACATCAGAGAGGAACCGGGAGAGGGAATCAAATTAGAGTACAACCAAAAGCTGGGAAAACATGTCTTTGAAAATAAAAAGAGAAACAGTACTAAAAAGAAAATGAGATGGGAAAAGGACAGAGGAGAAACCCATTAGAGGAAAGTGAGAGGAACTGAGGGATGAGGGCCTTCCAGATGGTAAGAGACTGTTGCCTCGGAAACACGGAGAGGGCAGAACAATGGGGATTTGGAGTGGTTTGGTTTTTTCGCATCCCATCATAATGCGGCCATGCCATTTGGAAACTGAGTGACGAGGCTGCAGCCAAGAATTCGCAGAGGCTGACAATCGCAGGCAGCATCCACCGGGAAAAAATACATTCTGATCAACATTTTAAATGAGAGATGGCCCGTTTGCAGTGTTTACCCATTATGAAGGCCTGCCACACTCTATTCTCTCCTGCCATTCTTTCATAATGACACATAATATTTCGATATTTGTGCGTTTCTCACAATCAAACTAGAATGATTCTCATTGGAGTTTCTGAATCCACAAGATCCAGATTTACATTTGGATAAAAAATTCATATACCCATCCCTTTAACGTCAAGATGCAATTCCATTTACTCAAAAAGAAAAAAATGTCCTTTCTAACAATTTGAAAATAAATTAAATAAATCCTGGGTTCGCCCCCTCGTCAGGATTTCCATAACATCCGATCGCATCATTTTTGAATAATCCTGCTAACCCTCATTGATTTCTTCTTTAAGTCCTTTGTCCCCACTTGGACAAGCTGTTCCGAGATGACTGGATTTGTCCCCATATGAAGCCTGAGACAGTAACAATCTTCTAAGCATAAGCTTGGTCTGACAGTGTCCTGCATGCGCCTCTCGAGACTGAGCTCATCTGGGACCCAATCTGAGGTTGGCATAGATTTGTAGGTACAGGTACGTCTTTATCCACTTCCTGAAAGTCTTCAAACTAAAGTTAACGTTTAGTTATTGCAGTGTCATACGTAACCACTTATGGTTAGTATAGTGGATAACTTCCTGAACATTGTGAAATCAATTACTGGTAACGGCGTGTCCCATTCAAATAGCTTCCATTATACAACATCTTGAGTCAATAGGGTCTCCCTCTAACAAGACGTAATAGTTCCAGGCTGGTGAAATTTTGCTCTGTGGACGACCACAGGATACAAATCGCTGACAAAAATTGCAATCCCTCAAGAGCCATTATTTGGTATACAAGGAGGAGTTCGGAAAATGTACGAGGGAAAACGGGAGACATCCTGTCTGTATATGCTCAGAGATTTATATGAAAGAGGTTTGAGGGAGGAAAACAAACACAAACAGAGATGAACGCACAAACACAACCGTGTGTTCAGAAAACGTTTGTTTTGAACTTTGTCAATGAAGCCAGGGGCGGATCCAGAGGTGCCCTGGCCCCGGGTGAGTACTGCTTGGCCCCTGAAGAGCCCATGTCCTGTCAGTAGTCTTCTGTTTTTGTATAAGGATTAGATATGCTTAAATGGGCAACTTACTGAATTAGGAAATATGCATGGATGTTGGACATACAACTGGCTCCTCTGTGTAAATTGTGCCCCTGATTAAGAACAAAACCTAGATCCGCCACTGTGCTAAGCTTAGAACCACTGACCTCTGTTAAAAGCTGGAAAACATTAAATGTCCGTTTCATTGAAAACATGTGAATCATTTTCAACTTCAGTAGTGACTGCTGGATGTTGGAGCTGAAAGTAAAGACACAGGTTCACTAACACGATCGGCACATCCTCGCTGTTTTATTTCAACGTCAAACTCCAGCCGGTTGAAGTAACACGAGCTGCTTCCTGTTTCTACAGATCCATAAATCATCGACACGATTCACAGTGCCTTCAATTCCGCATCAAAGTACGTGACATGAGCTCAATTTCTGCACACGCTGATCATGTTGCATGTCCCACGTTGGGTAACGGGGGGGGGGGGGGGGGAACAGAACTTTGAATTCATGCACAAACTCATTTAATGATCATTTAACTGAGCGCTATAACTGAGATTTTCTGGAAAAAATGGTTGTAGCAGTACAGAGACGACAGATGGCCATTAGGCTGCTGCCAGATGTTAGCACTGCACAGCTGCAACTGCTGAAATGTATGAAGCCCCGTCCATATTATTGTTCTTCAGACAGACGCACATGATAACACATAATTCCTTAATGTATTCATGCACACATTTGATGATTGAAAAACTAATGTGAAGTCCACGGAAACTATCGTCTGCTAGGAAAAAAGTCGAATACATCCTTTGCCAACGATTGAAGATAAGCTCCATTACCTCTGTTTTATTCTGCCACTGTGTACAATTTATGTGTGTACATTTCACAACTCCATGACTCCACATGAGCCCAGTATCGCTTAACACCAGTTCTGGTCCAGGATACCCCCGGAAAAAAACCTGTTAAACATTTGCCAGCTGGGAGCCTGAAAGACAAATTTCCTCCCTCACCCCCGGGGCCCAGGCCTCTGAAAGCATATCATACCCTTGTCATGCCGGGACCCAGTGGTTCTGCAACACATTAAAGGTTGTAACCCAACATTTCAGAGTCCACGATGGAGATCAAAGCTGGGACCAGAACTCTTTCAAGCAGCAATGGGTGAACACATTAGAAACACTAGAAGCAGAGAACAAGAGCGGGTCAAGAGAAAGAGAAAGAGAAGAAAGGAGAGGGGGGGGCAGGAGTCTGTAAGAGGCAGGGTCTTTCTTGGGATCCTCCACATGGCTAACAAACAAGCAAAGTCTTGACGAGTCCAGAAACGTGCAAAAAAACAACTGGACAATGGGGCGGTTTGTGTCCACAGCAGTAAAGTGGTCTGGGAAACTCTCAGGCCCGGTTGGGAGGTCTCCTCAAGAGGGATGGAGGGAAGAGGAAACAGAGAGAGAGATGCTCACTGCACTTCGCTCCTCAGCGGAGAGAAAAATAATATTCAACAATGTCCTTTTCACCCCGAGTTCAGGGGATGAGGAGGGGAGGGGCGGAACGGCAGGAACAAGGAATGGAAGCAGACAAGGCCGAGAGTGGAGGGGAAATAAATGAAGAAACACAACAAAAAGACACACACAGGCAAGAGCGCACAACGCAGTTAGACATCTGCTTTCTAATTACTAGTCATCTAATTATCATTATAATGAGGAAGTGACAGCATTCCCAGAAACCTGAACAGGAACTCTGATCGGCTCTTTAAATCCAATAAGAGTAATAACAAGGACAAATGGGAGAGGGTGTTTGACTAATCCAATTGGGTCAAGGCTGCATTGGGAACAAGAGAGAGAACTGTTATTATGGAGCAAATGTGGAATAATGTCACATGGCAGATACTGAGGTATTTCGAAAAACAGTCATCAACAGAAACATGGGCTGATGGGAGACCAGGGGGTCACATCAGAAAAACACAAAGAGGGGGGGTTAGTTTATTATTTCATGGATATGAGGGGGGTGGGTTACGTCACGCACATTTAAACCAATTGATCTAGGAAGTTGGTTTGTCCTTACTTTAAAGTTTCTTTCTTGATGATGTTGACACAGATGAAATACATGATTTGCTGAATTACTTGCAGTAAATTTAGTTTCTTCAATCAATAAGAGACCGATTTCAAGGAGGAAGCAGGGGAAACTACATTTTCATTAAGTTTAAGGAAAGCAATGTTTTATGTGAATGAAACCTTAACGTTTGAGCTGTTAACTGCTTTTAATTCCATGACTCAATCAGCTTCAGATACTGATCAATTTTAGTTTCTGTAAACAATTAGCTTTAAGAAAGGTTTTTTATTCAGCACCAGAGAGAGAGAGAGAGAGAGAGAGAGAGAGACAGAGAGAGAGAGAGAGAGAGAGAGAGAGAGAGAGAGGTCAGTAATGGTGCACACATGGTACGGGGCACAACTTACTCATGTTTACACAACACACACATACAGTTTGATACCCATCTACTGACCCCAGGATGACTTAAACTCCCCCCCCGCACACACACACACGCACACACACAGGTGCGTAGCAACACACAGTAAAAGGCACGCATGCATATAAATCAGTGAAGTTATTTCAAACAGACGTACGTTCATTTCAAGCCACGGATGTTTCCTGAAGGTCATAAACCTCTTTCTTTCTCTTGCAGGTCTCTCTGCACTCTAATAAAAAAATGAAAAGTGTGCAGCTTCATCTTAAACCTGTTCATAAAGCACATGAATGTAAATTCTACTCTTAGTTTGAAACGCAGCCCCATGAATGTCTTTGGATGTTTAAATGTTGGATCACAACCCCGGGACACGTTGCAGCACCCCGGGGTCCTGACATGACAAGAGTATGAAAACGCTTTCATACATATTTCTGGAACCCCGGGGGTGAGGCAGGAAATCTCTCTTTCAGGTTGAGGCTGCAAATGTTTAACACTTTTTTTTTTTTTTTTTGGGGGGGGGGTATCCTGAGGTTAAAAACGGTTGTCACATGGGTGGAGGTACAGTGACCCTTTCTCACCCTCAGCTGGGTCCTTTGGGGGGAAGGCTGGAATGGGGGCGGAGAGGTAATTTCAAGAAAAATGGCAGAGAGGGATTTGAAGTGAAAGGACATGTGGTGTCGCGTCTACACCTCTTTCCTTTCTCTCTGAAAACCCACACAGCTCAGCTTGAACGACTTACAGAGGGTAAGAAAGAGAAGGAGGCCGTTTTCTGACTTGTAAGATCATCGGGTAAAGAACATACGATGCAAGAGCTGAATGTTTGAAAGGGTTTACACGTTGGTGATGGACTGAAATCACCAGGGTAAAAAATATTCAAACTGATAATATGCTTTCAAGTTTATCATCAGTGTTTCAATAACAACATATCAAGCCTAAATAATGCTTAGTTTATTAATTGCCTGTGAACCTTTTCTAATATCTCATTTCTAAAACATAATCACACTGACTGATCATTTGAAGGAGTAACAGAATATATAATAAACCCTTAGTGTTTCTGCTTTAGGCTGCTGCTGGGTCATGTTTTAATTTTAGAGCCATCAAGACCACGTCAAACACACACAGACACACACACACACACACACACACACAAACAGAGACACACACACACAAACACACACAGCATACCCCGTGCTCCAGTTAACTGACTTTGAGTCAAACATACAGTAACCGACTACACGGCCCTACAGGTATTTTTGGACCCACTTGGATCAACACAAATTCACAAATACAAACACACACACACAAACACAGTGCCTCCAACCCACACTCATACACTCACACACACACACACACACACACACACACACACACACACACACACACACACACACACACACACACACACACACACACACACACACACACACACACACACACACACACACACACACACACACACACACACACACACACATAGGTATACAGGCGTGCAGACTCTAAATACACACAGCCCAGGAGCTAATATATGTTTTCATAAGGTCAACAGCCTGGATGCGGTTTCCAAACATGATCTTTTTCTCCGACTCTCAGGCGCTGGAATATCTCCCGAGTGAAGTGACAGCAGGTGAAAGAGTCGAGACAGAGATGCAGAGGCAGGGAGGAAGCTAAAAAAAGACCGGTGAGGGAGAGAAATGATTCTGCGTCAGACATACAAATCACTGAGAAGGTAAAATATTTCTGACATATTCTACGTATTTATGTGGCAGCTCTTTGGTTTTCAGATTGGTGATTGACTCACCCTAAATATGACAGGCTGTTAGAAACATTCTATCTGGCATCCAGGCTACAGTGTAATTCAGCTTGTGCAGAATGGGGGTCTCTTCAGAGTCAAATCTGCTGATTGAAAGTCTCATTTCTTTGTCTTCACCTGTATCCTCACAGCATGTGTATGGACGTCAAATGTAAGAAAGATGTATAGTTGGTGACAGGAGTCTTTCAAATCACACTTCAGTCCTGTAGGAAAATGTGTCAGAGCTGTTCCAGGTCCTGAGTGGGCCGAGTGTCAGAGCAGCTTTTTGGAGAAAAATGACTCCGGGGCACTTTTTAAACATGAGGCCTACATGTAAAATTGGCACAGCATTTATGGGCTACAGTGCATGACTGAAAGTGGAAACAGAGACAGGGTGTACTGTATGTGTGTGTGTGTGTCAGTGTGTGTGTCAAATTTCCCAAGGCTTTTCAGATACCACAGCCAGACCTCAAAACTATCATCACTGTTCTCGCTCCCATCTGCCAAAGTCATCACCCACACATAGGAATACTCTCTCTCTCCCGCCCTCTCTCTCTCTCTCACACACACACTCACATGCGCATACACAGAGCGAGCGAGAGAGAGGGAGGGAGAGAGAGAGAGAGAGAAACAGAGAGATGATAGAGGTGTGAAAAAGCCATCTCTCATCATTTTAACAGGGGTGGGGACCTGGCTGTAAACTTTCTAACGGTTAAAACCTCTGTCTGTCATTCCACCTATTACTGACTTCCTCTCTCGCCCTCTCTCTATCTCTCTCTCTCTCTTACACACTCACACAAACAAACCTTTTGTCCGTTGTTGACTTGTTAGTCTGCCGAGGTGTGGGTAGTTAGAGGCAAATGAGCACGAGGTGAGAGGAGGCTTGTAACGTTTACCTTAACTTGAACAACTTTCATTTTTGGATGTAAACATAATGGTACAGTGATACTGGGACACGTTAAAGTGTAAAAGTAATTTAAAAAATCACAACAAAGTGTGAAAAGGAGGCGAGAGGATGGTACAAAATAAATTTAAAAACAGAGACTCAAAGATTAAATAAAGAAAATTAAAGTTTCGGTTTAAGTGGCAATTTATCAGATAAAATATTAGATGACATTTAGTTGTATAAAAGGAAACCAGGCTTCATGTAAACAACATTTCTGAGACAATGAGATTGTTGAAATTGTTATTTTTTTTTAAATAACATATTATTGCATCCAGCAAATTAAAAATTAAAACAGCTGCAATCTACAAGCTTTATAGTTGGAGACTAAAAGAAACTACAGGATAACACATATGATGATTTGAATATTAACCACTGGTGCATAATCCAGATGAGATTGTAGGTGAACAGTGTTTCCCCCCCCAAATGACAGGTCCCCAGATATAGGGCCAGTGCTATGACAGGGTCTGCCTCCCTTCTGAGGACCACTTGCCCTGTGTGAAGGGGGAACACACATCTAGAGCCTAGAGAGAGAGAGCAGGCTAAGAGCGCTGTGCACAACTTCACTGTGACGCAATGGAACGAAAAAAACACTGCGTTGGAAATCTTTTATGTGAGCATGAGAAGAAAAACATTTTCTCAAATCATTATAAAACTGTGGTTGGACCCATTAGGCTGTGGTGGGCCGCCACTAATTAATGGGAAACACTGGTGGGGAAGCAGATCCGGGAGTTAAGGGATCAGTTTTCAACCCCTGTATGAGTGTGTCTTCCCAAGGGAGAGGATAAGGTGAGTTCCTGGCTGAGACTGAGGCCTCCGGAGACATGAAGAAAAGCAACCAGACTATTTAATTAGAGGAGAGGAGAGGAGAGGAGAGGAGAGGAGAGGAGAGGAGAAGCAGTACCTTGGTAAGGAGGCATACTGTCGCTCCACCTCTTCATAACGTGGTGCCATCCGAGGATCTGCCCCTCTGCCTGGCATCTGGTGAAGAGAAACAACTGGTTAGTTTGTGTTTTTTAATTACCTCCGTCCATGGTTATATTGTCACTCATGTCCATTTGTTTGCTGTTTGGTTTGTTTGTCAGCAGGATTACACACAAACTGCAGAACGGATTTCTACGAAACTTGGTGGAGGGATGGGACATGGGCCGAGAATCCATTAAATGTTGGCTTTGCTCCAGACAAAAGCGGCTAATCCAGAAATGTTTTAACACTTTCTAAACCATCACGGGATTCAGGCTTTTATTCAGAGGGTCTGTTTTATGGCCGTGTACAAAATCCAAATAAAAATCTGGATCTGGTGGATTTAAATGTGGTGTCATTAGGAAACTGTATGGCCTGAGCGAGGGTATGTGCTCATTCTCGTTTAAAACAATTATTTTTTATAAATTAGTACCTGCTGCAAGTTCATATAAACTGAAAAATTACAAAAACGTCTAAATGTGTATAGTGACCATAAGGTCCTAGTTTTCTGTGTTTATTCATGTGTGTTTTTGTGTCTGTGATACAGGGATAATGTAGGATTGACAAAGGCTAGTTATTAAGGATTTAGAGTCAGAGTTTTGGTCTTCCAGGGTGTGTGTGTGTGTGTGTGTGTGTGTGGGGGGGGGTCTCTATTAGATTAGGTTACTTAATTACAGGATGCAGTCATCTTGCTCAAATACACACACACACACACACACACACACACACACACACACACACACACACACACACACACACAGACACACACAGACACACACAGACACACACACACAGGTCTCATCCTCATTTTGAGGAAAAGAAAAGATTAAGTCAAGCTGCTGACAGTTGAATGTCTCTTACTCTTCCTCTCTCTCCTTCTCTCACTCACCCTCACTTCTAGTTTCCTCTTCCTCCACTTCTTTCCATTCCTCTCGCTCTCTCTCTCTCTCTCTCTCTCTCTCTTATGGATTATCCCTGTCTATTCAGCGGGGAGATTCCGGCTGCCGCGGCGCTCCTTAAAGGAGCCGACTAAACCCCCAACGACAACCTCAACCAGCTCCATTAACACACACAAATCCAAAGACACACATATGTAGACACGCAACAAGACAGTTTCTTTGTAACTTGATATTTTGAACGACACTCATTTCAACAGAATAAGGGGCTGAGAGAGAACGTGGGTATGAGTGACTGTTGTTACTCTGCATGAACGCTGAACTCGGCTGATAAAACGTAATACGACAAGGGTGCAGAATTAGTCACAACCCTGCTGCTGTAAAATTAGGCTGTTTTGGGTAACACACATCTCTTATTGATAACATTGCAAAAAGAGGGATATTAAATCCATAAGAACATAATGGAAAGAGGGTGAAGTGTGTGTGTGTGTGTGTCGCGAGCAGTGAAGACAAAAGGTTGAGGGTTTCATAGAAAACTGTTTCCTTCTCCGCTCCTCGACTCAAGGTACGGCGGCACACGTGAAAGGTGCTGAGAATGAGATATCACAGACTTTTCTATTCTCTCCATCTCTACTCATTTCTCTGCAATTCCAAGGGAATGATGCCAGGAGGCACAAGAAAAAAAAAAGAAAGAGTTGCTGGTCCTGCTTTCTTTTGAACACCTGTCATTACAGCTTCAATATCTCAGGGAGAGAGACAGCGGAATAATAGGCGGGGAAAGAGTGGCGGAGTGAAAGAATGAGAAGAAGATGGGGAGGAATAAAAGGAGAGTGTGAATGAGAAGCAAATGAGTTAAAGAGAGCAGGTGAGGGAGAAATAGAAAGATATGAGGCCTTGTAAGCGGTGGCAGGAGGAGAGAGCGGAGATGAATTAATTAGAAATCAAGTGAGCGCATGGGGGTGAAGATGGAGAGGAGAGAGCGTGGAGGTGAAAGGGGAAATTAGACACACCATTTAAACAAGATGTTAAAAGACGGAAGTGGAGATAGAGGGAGAGAGAGAGGTGTGATGTGACGGGGAAGGGCGGCAACATCTGGAGAGATGACTCAGGGGCCGAGGAAAAAGCAGAGAGTCGTGAAGGAAGGGGTGAAGAGGAAATCAAAGAGAGAAGGAGGGAGGTGTTGAAGAGAAAGGGGTTAAATAGCTTTGATGGAACTGTCCTTTAGGGATAAAGCTGGTGTTATTCCACGTTTTGCCTGTCGTCAAGGAATCCCATTAAAAGAGTGGAACCATGAACCGTATCTAAAGATGGACGATGCCTCTCCACCTCCTCCCACTATCCAGAAAAGAAGCATACAAATGAGGCCATTTTGCACATTTGGAGTCATTTGAACACAGAAACCATCTTTATTTAGCATATCCTTAAACTTTTGGGTCAATGTCCCATCTGCTAACATGGAGGAGGCGGGGTTTATGACCTATACTGCAGCCAGCCCCTAGGTGGTCATTGAGAAGACTTGGATTCACATTAGGGGAGCTGTCATGTCATCCATCATTATATACAGCCTATGAATGGATCTAGCTTTATTCTCACGTCAAATAAGCATTTCTCACTTCATCCCTTTAAAATGCAGTAGATCGTGCACTGAGGGGACGTTTCAATGCAGACAGTCAGTGTATACGTGGAATGAAGCTCTTCTGCTCAAGTGTGTGAGGCTTTGTTTGTTGCCACACTCATGATCAAGAGCAGATTACTGCGTGGCGCCTCATGCTGAGGAAACACAAACAGACAAACAGTCTAATGAATGTGTGCATGTGTGCATATGAAGTGAGGCAGTGTATGGGAGCATGGCAAATAACTGAAGAGACTTCAGAATAACATTGTTTGTGTGTCTGTGTGTGTCCTTTTTGTTTCAGCTTTTGTACATTTCTGTTTACAGGTGCAGCAAGTAAAATAATACAAATAAATATATAATGGTGTTTGATGCCATGAGACACATCCCAGTGAATCCAGCTTGTGTTTGAGAGTAAATCTTTTTTAGGCCGAGGTAACAAAACACATGATAATGCAGCAAAATGCTGAAAATGTGACAATCCCAGAAAGCAAGAAGATCCCCCAGGTTGTTTATGAGCTGAATGGCTTTCCAGCTCCGATACAGCTGCCTGGCATTAGTCTGTAGCTGTTTGGCATTTGTGTGTGTCTGTGTGTGGGTAAGAAACACGCACACACACACACACACACACACACACAGAGGGGAGTCAGAAGGAGATGCTAGATGTTAGTTTACTCAGTGTTCATAACTGTGACAGGAGTACAGTGCAGGGCAAACACTATGACAGCTGAGCTTGTGGGGCACACACTTTACACAACTTCTCTTTTTTCTTATGCACATACACAGACACAAACACACACACACACACACAAACACACACACGTAGAGTTACATTTCCACACTCGTATCAACAAGTGCAAGGAAAAACTTTATCTTTGAAGTGCAGCTAGTGTTCACATAGACGACCTCTCTCATGCAGGCAGCTAAATACACACCCTTCTCTCTCTCCAGGTGAATATGCACACACACACAGACACACACATACACATGCTTAAAACACACACTCCCTCTCGCTCACAGAGGACTGAGCCAGCGTAGCACACTGGTTGGGGTAATGGTCTAGTGAAAAACCATTTCACGGCGTGGCGAGCAGCGGAGAGGCAAGGAGGAGAGCGCGCAAATCAAGCAGAAGAGACCTGATACTGACGGGAGAGGGAGAAGACACACACACACACACACACACACGCACACACAAGAACTGTCTCAAATTTGTGCACACACACAGACTTGCACACAAACACACACTGTTAGAGCGGCTCATCTGTCTCCTTTCAACAGACCCTTCAATTTACCCATAAAACACACCACACCCTCACTTTCGGCACTGACACACACTCACACTTTTTTTCTGTCTTGGTCTATCGCTCACACACACAGACACACACACAGACACACAGACACACACACGACTGCTTAAACATCCCATCCTATTCACTCGAGCTGTTTCAAGGATTTCAAAGGGATTTAGATCGACATGAAGCATTTGGTGAATGCATGCCGCCCTCAATCAGACCACTTAGCCCCAAATCCTCTCTCTTCAACACGTTTTGTTCCTCTCCTTCACTCCTTCATCTTCTCCCCAGCCGTTTCTCACATCTCTCTTTCATCCTCTCGTCCTCGAAGGGTCTCTCCCTGTACGCACCTCATCTCCTCCCTTCATCAACCAACTCTTGTTTAGTAAACTCAAACGTTTCTCGGTGTAATTTCAAAAATCCTTTTCTTTCTATGTCCTACGTGATGTCGATTTCCTGTTCCCTCCATCTATCACTGATTTTAAAACTCTTTATTCATCATGCTCTCTTCTATTCCATCCCTCTTTCCTTAGTTGTCCCCTTCTCTTTCTTTTGCTTCCAATGTCCTTTTCTCCTCCTGTACATCGATAAGAAATGATTTTGTTCCCCTTTCTGTTCTCCCCCCCATGGTGCCCCTGTACCCAGCCTCCCACCCAAGCAGAAATCGATGAATAAGGGAAGGCTGGTTCTAATCCGTATCAGACGTATCGCTCTGCTCAGCCAGCACTTTGAGCTGACTCAATTAAAACACAGTTCTGAATAGGCTGCGGTCCCTTTGTGTGTGTGTGTGTGTGTGTTGAACTGCAGTGTGTATCTAATCATTGAATGTTTGTGTGTGTATTCAGTTACATATGAGTGTATTTGGATGAGGGCCAACTGATGAAGTCTGTGACTGTAAATCCAAGTGATGATGTGCATGTTAAGATGACTTTGGTGTCTGTGGTGAATTCACACATGATAATTAAGGCTTGAAATACTTTATAGATGAACTTCCTGCTTTCAGAACAAATCCACAACTGGTTTGTAATAAAAGATCACTGATATATCACAGACTGTAAATAATATGAATGCTGGTGCAGCGGTCAGGGGGTGGAGCTACGATAGCAAGGTCCCGTTGAACCAAACCCTCCACCAATCACGAGTCAAGCTTTGACAAGGACTGTGATCTTTACATTTTGAGTATTATTTATTTTGAGAGTTAGCCAAATTATAAAATGAACTACTGTCTGCTACACAAGGTAAACAACCTCCTGTACTGTGTTGTGTTTTAAAACGTGAGCAATTTACAGTCACTGCTGCAGTTACACAGTTGTGTTGGAATACAATCAGTCTACATTTGATCCAAATGCTTTTATAAGTTCTCAAAACAAAACAAAGTGACACTATCTCAGTGATAAGTGCAGAGTTTCACAGTATAATCAACAGTACAAAATGTTTTTTAGAGCCCATTTACCCCTGATGAGCCACCAACGTTTTAATTATCCTTATTTTTTCATTGTTAAAACTTTAATTCAGATTTTTTCCACAGCTGGCTGTCTGCTATTAGTCGGCTTTTGTCAGCGGTTCATATTGAAGGCCAGTCTCTGTGATTACTTCACCCCAGGCATGCTCTTAGTACAGTACTCACACATACACACACACACACTCACACAAATCCATGCATACACAACCACATACTTAATCAGACTCTTGCACATCCACATCATAAGTGTGTTTATTAGGATTAATGCACCTTGTGATGATGATATTAGTAATATGTAACCTTAATCCAAGTGTTGGAGAAAAGCTCTACCCCCCGTCTCCTGCAGCTTGACACACATCACAGAGAAATCCAGTAAAGGTTTTGGAAGCAGACGTTGTATTTTCTCTTCTTTTTCAAAACTCATTACATTTAGTTTACAACCATAAAAACCTCTGGCCACAGGCGATGAGTTGTGATGTCATCCACTGTCACTCAAGTAATGAAAAACAAGACAACAGGGCGAAACAAGCTCATTCATTTTTTCCTTCCCCTTCTTGTATCTCTCCATTCATTCACCCCTGCCCTCCGCCACAACACCCTACATTTATTCTTCTCTCTAAAACTCTCCATCTGTTCGCTGTATACCATCCATCCCTCCTTCCATCCATTTATTCTAGAGAAGCCAGTAATTGCAGCTGGCTGGTGAAGAGCCATCCATTTGCTCCAGCTAATTACTACAGGCTCTTGACAAAGTAGCACTAAAGCAGAGAGAGTCGACAAGCACATTCACAAGAACATGCTAATTCAAATACAAGCTCACCTCTGCACACACACACACACAAACTATTCTAATGAGGACTTCCCTTAGCTCATCATTATTCTAGTGACAGTGCGTTAACCTCACTACCTCGCTGTGCAATGTGAACGCCATTGTGACTCGTCCATCGCTCCAGTCTGATTGAGAAATGCATCATCATCGCCATCATCTTCCTCATTTATGGTTTTGAGACATTTTGGGAAAATCTACTCATTTGCCGATACACTGATGTCACTGACTGAAGATACAGTCAGCAGCTGCTTAACGGGAGAGAAACAGTCTACCTCCGTCCCCTCATGAGAAAATACACATGCCAGCAAGTTCTCTATCTATTAATAAGGTATATATCTTCAATATCTAATATATAAAAAAACTAAATTCAAATACGTTCCTTGTTGCTTTTACCAACCGCACACATGCTATAGATTTTCTCATCTGTTAGTCGGCTGGTTGGCAAAAAGGTGCCTTTCCTGAAATATGACAATATTCCTTTAAAGCAAATATAAAACCAAACACACACTGAATTGATAAGCTAGGTCAGAATTCATGGGAGTAAGTGTAATAAGATAAAAAGATTAAAAAAAAAACCAAACACATTTGGTCTCTTAGCTTTGAAATAAAATCCATTGGACTGTTATTCACCCGCTTGTAGCATTGTGATTCATCTTTGAGACAATAAAAATATGTTTAAGTGGGTGATGCTCTATGTTTGTGTGCTTGTGTGTGTGTGTGTGTGTGTGTGTGTGTGGACGGACTTAAAAAACACAGTATAAGCTGTGGGCTGGACAGTGAAGTTTCACAACCATAAATCTCAGCACCTGCACCAGCCCCGGCAAAGTAATCGCTGAGTCATTGCTATTGATCAACCACCCCACAAGACCTCTGCACACATAAAGCATTATGTTCATTTTGTGCGGCTGGGTTGTAAAAATCTCACTCGGCCCTGCTCAGAGACACAGAGAGAGAGAGAGTGATGGACAACAGGACAAAGCAGAGGAGGACGATGGAGGAATAAAATAATCATGAGGAAAATTCGCTTGTTTGTTTACCGCACCAAAGAAGCACCGAGGATCTTTATTCACAAACCCCTCGTCCTACTGAAATGTCAGCAAAGCCCTGGAATAAAAGGGCTGAGAATTAAGACTGGAGCACAGTTAAATGTCACAGCGCTGTTGAGCCTCTGGTACAATTAAGACCACAGAAGGTCAATTTCCCCCAAAGCACGCAGCTTAGAGACTCTCCCATGAATACAGCGATTAATACTACTTAATGCAGAGCATATCCTGTTTATTTAGTAGGTCTGTGAGGGGAGTGGAACACACTGCATATTAAGTTAGGGTGTGTGTGTTTGTATGCAGATCAGTACATAGACCTATCAATCAAATTAATTCTTTTTTTTTTAAATGGCATTTTAAGTTTATCAAGCGAGGCGCACACAAGACACAAACGCACACATGCTGACACACACGTGATAAACACAGATTTGTATCTTCAAACTTAAAGATATGTGAAATATGAAACGAGCTGTTTAAAGACAGGACGCTTTAATTTCAGCTTGTTGGTAACAATGCACCATCAGGTGGACAAGCACCCTTGTGTAAAACAAACCGTGGTGGATGGGAGCCGTCATAAATATGTTTTATTCTTTTTGAACAGGTTTTGTGCTTAGAGGCGTTTGTCGTTTTCTTTTACTTGCATTGGTTTTCTTTGTGTTTAACGTGCAACAAGAGTAAAAAATCAAGTAAAATGTTCAAACGTCACTCGTCTACACCTCTGTGCTGTCTGTGCTCAGGGTGGAGAGGCTAGAACCCGACCATCAAGTTTTCCCTGTTTAATTTCTCAGGTGCTGCGCTGTCTCATAAACTCTGTGTGAATCTATTGTGCATGTAAAGGCATTTTCAATGTTTGTTTTTTCTTGCAACGCCTTGCATTTAGCTTTTTGTTATCACCACAAAGTAGGTAGTATGTTTGGTTTGTTTGTCTGTTAGTAAGCATGATTCTGCAAAGACTACTTGAACAGACAACTACAAGACTAGGTGTAAGAATGCAGCATGGGTCAGGAATGGCTGTAGGATGGATATATGTGTGTGTTTGTGTGAGTGTGTGTGTGTGTGTGAGTGTGTGTGTGTAAAATGGGGTGCACATGAACACAAACTAAATTTCACTCTGCCAACCACCTTATGGACGATAAAGCATGGAGCCTGTAAAGTGTTAAATTCTGGTTGGTTGGTTATGAAACTGTGGTGGGACAAATTCGATTATGGTGGGTCGCCACAGCCTGGATAATGAACTGCTTTGACATGGAGAGAGAGAGAGCATTAGCCTTGGTAGAGGTATGACCTCTCAGAGCGTCCCTTCGTATCGTGTCAACAACACCATCAGCACAATGTAATAACATATTAAGAAATGACCTTGACCTTTGGTTTATGAATTTATGTTAAAGTCACACATCTTCTCACACTGTTCTGTGGCTGGTTGTGCTTTGTTTTGATAAATAAAGAGCAAAGAAGTCGGCTTGGAAATGAGATGACGCCGCCTCCGGCTGTTTAGTCTGCACCAGAGTTCAACTAAGAGCGTTCACACCAGCCCAAATATACTGCACGACACTGGCAGATGCTCCAGTTTGTTTGAACTGGTTGGAAACAAGTTAGGTGTGAAAACACGGACAAATGTTTTCCTTTAAAGGAGGACTAACTTTTTCTCCCTAGATGGGAATTCAGTCCACATTATGGGAATGTGTTAACAAGTTCTGTCCCTGAACAGGGAAATACGATCTTCCTGTAGCCATTTCTGTAAGTGTGTGTTTATTTTATATACACATATATATTTTAGGAGTGAGAAAAGTGAGGGATATAAATGAAAGAGAGAGAGAGAGAGAGAGAGAGAGAGAGAGAGAGAGAGAGAGAGAGAGAGAGAGAGAGAGAGATGGGAAACAGTGAAAGTGGTGGGAGAGGGAGAGAGATGGGGATAAATAAATGATAGTAAGAAGGAAGGTAAGGCGATAGCTGAGAGGCTCGGATTAGTCTCTGCTGCAGAGCTTTCTGAGAATGACACACACACCCACACACACACACACACACACACACCCACACACACACAATATTAATGTGTGTGCACGCCATATCAAGTACACGTCCCTGCAATGACTTATACACAAATATATGCAGTTTAAAAAATAGAATTGGAAGATGGAAGACACACAAAATCACCCATACATCTAAGACCCTTACACACACACAAACACACACAGCCACAAACACACACAGCCACAAATACACACACACACACACAGCTACACAAACACACACACAAACGTTTATCCAATCCTTAGTGTTCTTAACAGTTAAGCTTGTCCTTGAAAGTGCAAGGTGGGCAGTTGATAAGGGGACAGAGAAAAAGAGAGAGTCTGCGGTGATGGTGGCACATATAGCGGGACAGAGAGAGGGATGAGGAGAAGGAGAGCTGAAAAAAAAAAAAAAAAAAAAAGTAAGGCCAGATAATTTGGTTACCTCTAAGCCCCCTTCCTGCCACCCAGATAGTATATCCCTTACCCCTCCTACTCTCCATCTGTGTGTCTAACTCTGTCTCTCAAGCCCAAACTTCCGGACTTAAAAAAGTTCCCCCCTTTGAGGATTAGGGGGAACAAAGAAAGGTGAATTCCAAGGAAGACGGAGAGGGTGGAAGAGAGCACGAGAGGGAAGTAAGGGAGAGTAAAAAAAGAGGTACGGGTTAAAGGGGACACAATATTACCTGACAGAGACGTACAGATGATGGGAGAGGGGACGGAGACAGCAAAGATGAGATACAGTTACATTTCTACCCCTTCTGCCATTTTTATAATGTCAGCGCTTTAGGTATTTGTGGATTCTTGAATTATTTATTTCTTTCTTTATGATATCTCAGGAGCAGGATTTAGCATAAGCACATAAGAGCAGCGCCGCCACGTTTCTACTGAGTGTAGCCGTGTGTGTGCGCGTTGGAAATATATAATTTTTTTACTTCACATTTCCATTTGTGTGTGTGAGTGTGTGTGACCATGGGAGCAGGTGGCTACAGTGGCAGGTTAGATGGAGCAGTAATAGGATGAGAGTGACACTTTCTCTCTCTCGCTCTGCCTCCCTCACACACTCCCTTCCTCTCTCAGATGATTGGCTCCAGTCGGGGGGGGAGGCAGGATGTCTTTTGATTCCGTTGCCATATTTCCAATATTTGTTATGTCTTCTAATCTCACGGAAGTCTTGACCTCTTCTCTCCTATTGTCTCCTCCGTCTCAACATGTTTTATATATATCTGGTCCTCTCCGTTTTTCAACTTCGCTCCCTTTCCTATTTCATCTCCTCTGTTTTTCCTCTGCTCTCATTTCTTCTGACATCCTGAGGAGCTGGAGTCTCTCCTCACTTCAACTGATCTCCGGCACACATTAAAACCTGTTATCAATCCCCCGGTATTTTGTCAGAGCGAGTGAAACAAAACAATAATTATGAATCTGGGCTGACGGTGTCTTTTCACATTAGCAATGTGATATAAATCTGAGATGAAAAACCCACATAATGATGAAATGATAATAATATAGGATTTTTTGAATGTGCTACATGTGTTCAAGGTTGTGTTTGGTTGTTGCAGCGAGTGTTGTATGTCCTGCGTGTGTTGTTGGTATGACTGTGAACATGTGAAAGGATGCGACACACTGGGCACTCGAAGTAAGAAGTGTGGAAAATGGAGGCAATATTAGCTTTTGTGCTGGATGACATGCTCTGGAAAGAGGCAGGAATCCACTTGCTGTGCTGGGTTTGTGTTGGAAGTGTGGACCTGAATTCATGTTCACAAGTGTGCAGACACACAAAGCCCAAGGTCGGTTGCTCTTTCTGTGGATTGTAAGTGAAAAGAAAGTGCACACGACTATACAAAACCCCAAAATAGAATTATATCGCGAACCCTCTCCTACTTGTAATCAACGTTTTCTAGAAATTGAACAAGCTGCTTAGAAAAAATACTTTCATAATGAATCTAAAAAGGTTCGTGCCACAGACTGTAAATGACATGACTGCTCTCACAGCGTCTCAATCATCCCCTGGTGGCCGGCTGCAGTATAGTTGGTAAACCCGGCCTCCTCCATGTAAGCAGATTGGACATGGCCCAAACTCACAAGTCAAAACACTTGGCATTTTAGGAAGCCCTTATCACACCTATGTTTGTTCAATTAACTATTTGATATAAAAAACAGGATAAAGCACCATGATTGACAGCTGAGACTGACTCGTGATTGGCCGAGCAGATGTATGGGTGGGACCTTGCTACCATGGCTACATCCCCTTATCGTTACTGTGCAGACTCTCTGGTGCCAAATGATGTCTTCAGCTCAAGATGACAACATTCATGTCCAGGATATTTCAGTTTCTGGACAGTGGGGGAGAGAGGAGACATGTTGTCCATCTTTCTAACTAAACATCACTGAACAGTTTTCAATTTGTCTGGAAGCTCTGACTTGGCTGGAGGGTCAGATATCGCCTTCGCTACGAGGCTGGAAGGTGTCATCTATCACATACCCTCCCAGAAATAGAGATGGACGTTTTCTTGCAGACATAAGCAGTCTGCCGTGGATTGGTCAGGACGTCGACTCAGCTCGAGTCCAGGTGGGGTAGAGGAAGAGAAGCGAATTAGAGAAAGTAGGATGGATGGGAAAGAATGAGAAATGTAAGGAGAGAGCAAGATGGGGATTAGAAACCCTCCGAAAGGCAGTCACTTAATTTCCTGGCTTACCTGGCTATGATTATCTCCTGGGTGGGAATGGAACGTTTGATGTCCTGGGACCAGACTAATCCTTGGTGACTAACCTCAACCTCTCATTTCCTCTGGATTAGCTCACTCTGCTACTTAATAAAAAAGTTGAAGGTGGACTGATATTAACCTACAGTGAAGGAGAGAAAGACAGATTGTGTCTCTCCTTCTCCGACAGTGGATCCTGTCCTTACACCAAAAAAATGTGAGCATTTGGTCAGACATGTTAAATCGTCTATGTTTCCTAACAATAACCTCTTGTGGCTTTGTGAATAATCAATGAATGGTGTTGAGAAGCTAAAGTGGATGTGTCACATTTTGGTAGAGCTCAGATACGGATGATCAGGGTGGACAAAAGGTTTTACTTTTTTTGGGGGGGGGGGTATTTCATTCTGTTAATCCTGATCAAGATCATTCCCAAACCTTAACTGAAAAAAGAAGATATTAAATACTTGAGTCTTTACTATTGTGTTATAATAATAAAAGCGTGGCAGCAAGCTGTACCTTCAAAATGACTCACACTTATTTCAACACAACATAGAAACACACAGTGATTTCAGGAGAATGAGTCAACATGATTACCACAACTGAAAAAAACTAAATTTCATCAATAGTGTGAATTTGATAACAAGAATGTAATTCTGATGCGTATGTGGGGCCTTTTCGATGATTGGAGAAATTGCACAACTGTCACAAGCAGTCACTGTACATTTCCCTCCGCTCCGTATGCAATGACAGAAATTAGGAAGGATCAGGAAGGCCCTCCACATTGTAGGACTTAATGATTGGCGGTGATTTGCAAATTCACACAAGGACTTGCAACTCCCACAATTACACAGTTTTACATCTCTGAGAAGCTGCAAATTAACTGACAATTTTTCAGAAAAAGCTTTTTTTTGACAAATTATCATCACAGTTTTATTTTCCTCACCAGGCTTTTCTCAAGAGGGATGGCCTGAAGTGTTGCCAGGTTACCCGCCAATCTGACCAATGACATGTCACTTGACCCTACTGTCGGCCAATGCCCTGCCTCCAACTACCGGCTGGGCCCCAGCTGGCCAATTAGCTTGCCTCTTAGTGTGGAGCTCGGCCAATGAAACGCCCCGGGAGACTTCTGTTCATCTGAACTCACAGATGGGTGGACAGAGAAGGAGAGAAGAGGGAGAGCGAAAGAGGATGAGGTGTGTGTATGTGTGTGTGTGTGTTAGTGTGTGTGAGTGTGTGTGTATGAGTGTTTGTGTGTGTGTGTCTGTGTGTGAGTGTGAGGGACTTGGCCTGAATGCCCAAACACATTGAGACATCTTCACTGAAGAGGTTGGCTAGTTTTGAGTTAGCAGTTGGAACCAGATCTCTCCATTTACCAACGAGAGACTTCTGTCGCTCGTAGAGGAAAAGAAAGGAAACCAAAGTGCTAACGTGCCAGATTTGAACATGGAGGAATCCTACGCTTTAAACTGTAATGATGGACGTTCCATTTAAAACTCTATACATGTTAAATGAGGATAATATGCAACTTAAAGATGATTTCACTTTTTGTCGACCCATAAACTTGTTTCCAATGTGCGGCAGTCTGTGTCTGATTGTTATTATGGCTGCATTACACAGCTCTAACTCAATTTTCTTTCTCTTCTTAATCACTTCCCTGTCTATCTCTGCTTTTGCTTTAAAACTAATAAAAAACACCAGGGCAGGCCAGTGACTTCTCCTCCATTAAGCCTAATTTGATCAAAAGCTCTTTCAACTAAAGTTGGCAAACTGTGACAATTTGAGTATTAAATGGAAAGGCATATAAATATTACTGTGTGCTGGAAAAAAGAAAAAATAAGAAAAATCAGTTGAGCCGTTTGGGGGAAGCGCAGTGGAACTTGAAAAGCTCTCTCCCTGCCTCACTAGTTACACTGATTTGCAGTGAAAATTCTCCCAGCATTTTAGCCGCATGTCTATTCTTTATCACAGAAAACATTAAGTGAAACTGACTTTCTTTCAGTCAGCATTTTGGACAGCTGTATTGGAATGCCACAGTTACATAAGCTCAGCCTCGCACTATCTCAGCAGGGGACTTGAGTTTCCTCTCTATTTCTGTGCAGCTCTTTGCTGAATCTTTTCACTCGTCTCTTTTACAGATAGCACTTTCTTACTGGACATTTTTTTGTTCACTGGCGAATTCATTTTCACCGTCGTCAAAGTTCATCTGCGGTGACACGAGTACAAGGGAAGACAAATACGTAGAGGAAAATGCAACAGTTGCAAAAACAACTAAATTGAACAGAAACAAATTCCAAATCGTGTATGCGTGGTATGTTTGTGTACATAAGCGTTAATTTGATTTGCTATGCATGGTGGCATGTCAAGGAAACACAAGCCATCCAAGTAGTTGTACCCAGTCTACACAAACACATGCCTCAGAGCTGCCTGCGGGTGTTTGTCGCAGCTTTTCTCAAAGTCTGGGCAGAAGTCGTGAGAACTCACATGTAAATTCGATCAAACCTTAACAACATCAGGACTCATGACCTGTACCTGGAATAAACTGCTCACTCTCTCCTAATTCTATTTATCAATTTGAAGGACACCTCTTGAGCCTGTGCAGGGTTCGCTTATCCCAGCTCACAATACAGGGCTGGGGGGGGGGGTTACTTGGTGGTAAATGTGAACCAATGGAAACAGAAGAGGAGTCTTATTATTGTAATGCTTTGGTTGTTGTGCAGTATCATATATTGTATCATGAGACAACCCAGTCAGCCCCATTCCCCTGAGGACAGTGCTGCTAAAGAGAAAGCCTTCATTTCCGAAAAATGCCGGCTTGAGATTAAATCCTGCCTCTGACCACAAACAATAACATAAATCCACCTGAGAGGATATATCATCATATCCAATGCAGCTCCTCAACCAGCTCATATGTGTATATATAAACGATACTCCATCTTTAAAGTATTCAGCACAAGGTTGTCTGCATCACAATCGTCCTCTCCTCTGGATTCAAGCTCTCCGTCTGTTCACGCCGCTCTCGTTTGACACCTCTTGAGTTTCTCAAACCGGCTCTTATTTTGAAACTCACCGACTCTTACTGTACTGTGTGTCTCCGCTCTTTCCCTCCAGCTCCCAGTTTGTCTTATCTACCAGATGACTCACCATATTTCATCGTCAGACATTTCTCTCTCAGAAGCTCAAGAGCAGAACGCTGCTTTAGGAATCGCTGACAATCTCCAAATACACACTGCACACGCACATAGACATACACGCACACACACTTTATCCTGGCTTGCTGACACAGTGACAAAAGTGTGTGTACAGCATGCACACAGGTACTCATATTTGACACATAGAGGTGTGTATGTCCTCGACAACACAGCTGAGCCAACAATCAAAAAAAAACACGTACACACACACACACAAACACACACAGGTCCATGGCACTTGGCTATCACTCCTGTCCACAGTGCAGTGGCCAGAGGTGATAACACTCTCCATTGGACCAAAACTCATCACTCTTTACACACATACCTGCACAAGGCTTTGTGTGTTTGTCTGCATGTTTGCCCGTCTTCCTCCAGGTCTGAACAGACGTCATGAGAGCTAAATACAAATCGAGAGTTGATAAGACATAAGGATATGAGAGCCCATGAGCTCAACCTGAAAGGAAAATACACAAACACAAACGCACAGACACACACACAGTGATTTCGGGGTGTAGCTCATGGGTCTGAGCTCAACACAACCGTGGCCACGACCGCAGATGGGTTTTCCAGGAATGTGACCCCTCCACAGTAAACTGTATTATTCCAACCGTTTCTGCCAACAGCGCCGCAACAAGAGAGGCTTTCACACCAGATTAAAGGATCATTTCTATTTCTGCATGTGATATTGATATGGCACTTTGCTGAATATGCCTAAAAGCCAAATAAAAACACACACAAGGCTTGGATCTCTATAAACACCTGCCACTGTGTCTGCCTGTGTGTATATGTGTGTTGAAATTGTATTCTACACGTGACCGGGGCGAAGACACACACAAAGCCTGGCGTTTATTCCCAAGTATTTGAAATCGAACACCTTTTTTTAAGAAAATAATTTTTCAGGCGTCGAAGTAATAACACATGAAGTCAAATGAAATTATATTGAATATAGATTCTTCAGTGACAGACAGCCTGAACGTTTTGACCCTCAGACATTAGCAGAGGCACTGGTTCTCTCACAGAGCTTCACTTCACCAACATGTACCTGATGCTTACTGTGCGGTCGGATCGGCACTGAGGCCACATGTGCTCTTCTATCACATACAAAATATAAAAATACAGTGAAGCAGCTGCATGTAAATATGCATCAAAATATTGTAACCAACTTTCACTATATTTTAGAAGTGTGTTCTCTGCTGACACGTTAAAAAAACTGCTCAAAACTTGCTTTCATGGTCCTGCGTCAAAATTTATATTGAAAATCCATATCGTCATTATTATTATTATTATACAGTCACGTCAGATGAAAAGGGATTTACCTTACAGACTGCTTAGATGTTATCAGTTATCAGTTATTACACAATAAGAGGGGGGGCTGAGGGTACCCCTCCTACCAGAAGGCTGGTAGCTCGGATCCCAGCACATGCCAAAGTGCCCCTGGGCAAGATGCTGAACCCTGAATGGCCTCTCATGGATGTTGAATTAACTAATGGAAGTCGCTTTGCACAAAAGCCTGGGCTAAATGACATGTAATGCAATTACAGCATCCTGGGAACTTGGTTGTTGTTGAGGTTACTTGTTTTTCAAAGACAATGAAAACAAGTGAAGACTATTTCTTGTGGTGCTTTCCACAGCTTGTCGAGCACAGTAAATTACAGGCGAGGTTACAGGCTGATATGCGGAGAATTAAATCATGGAATTAAGTCTTCCTCTGCTTTTTTCCTGTCATGACCTATGAGATGATTTGCGTCTTGAACCCTTGGACTCAGACAAACAAATTGCAGAGGTAGTCATGTCGGGACCTAACAACCACAGATCAATGAGCCGCTCTGTATCTTAACCCAAACTTTATGAGGGCAGACTGCAGGGAAACAAGCACGTCAGAAACAGATAATAAGTCCTGACATGTTGACTCATTCTGCCCTCCTGGCTGGAAGAAGGCACAAATCAAACATGCTAGCGAGGGAGTGTGTGTGATGTATGTTTTCATCCTCTTATATTATTTTGTGTGTCTTCGTGTGTGTGTGTGTGTGTGTGTGTGTTTGCGTGCCTTTAACAGACGTTGAGCGGTCATCAGACCAGCCAGGCACCAGTCCCAGACAGCGAGGTCAGAGTCATTCACTAATCATATTAACATTCCTCCATAATGACCCAACGCATAACTCGCCCCTTTTTCAGTCTCCCCCCCCCCTCTCTCTCTCTCCCTCCATCCATCCATCTCCCTCACTCAGGCTTCCCATTTCACCCCCTCCGCTGCCCGTCTACATTTCTTTCTTGATCTTATCAACCTCACAGCCTCTTTCTTTTTAACTAGTCTGTCCATCTTTGACCTTTTTTTAATCTCATCAATCTACCCTTCCGCTTCCTCGAGTTAAATCCAACTCATCCTTCTCACTATCCCTTCTTCTCTGTCGAGTGACCATGGTGGACATACTTTCATTTTCATTGTTTTCATTCTGTTTACTGCATTGTTTTGTTAAAGGAAAACACTGCTGAACTTCTAATCTGGAGAAAAAACACTTTTGGAATATGAAATATGATATGATTTTATTATAACCTATCATTTACATTCAACTTGAGATCCGAAGACCATAGGACAGATCCCCCCCCCCCAAAACTGCCAGAGAGCAGCAATAAACATTCACGTTCTTTTCATCTGATTTACAAGCTGGACCTCCCTACCTGCTTCTGTTTAATATATTACAGTCACTGCGGAACTTAGTGGACATGCACGGGCCAAAATTACATTTCCACAGTTTCCACAGTTAACATAAATACATAATAGCAATGCCCTTGAACATCCATTTACATGTCTATACTCGTCTATATGTCGACTCCTCATTGGACCTGTCAGTTAGAAGAAGGGCAAAGATGATTTGTGAGTTTACGCATGATGTCCCATTAGACATGGTTGACATGGGTCATTACGCAAACGTTGCACATGGCTGTGGTCAATTTACACTTCTGCTTTGAATCAACTGTGAAGGTGTGCCATAGATACCTACACCATAGATTGATGCACACCTCTAGAATCCCTGTATTCAATGAAAGCTGGAAATATAAATACACGCCGGAGCAACGCAGATCACATCAACTGTGATTGGTGGCGTGTCTCATTCGTGTCTCTCGGGGGACGGAGGGGCCCAGGGAACTCATCGCTCTTCTTCCTCAATCTGATCAACGGTCGTAAACACCACCTCACTGACAAGAGATGGCTCCACTGTAAATAATACAAATTACAAATATATCTGTTGTCTCAAATTTAGTCGGCTTATCTGGAGCTAGAGAACGGTGAGTACATCTGGCCAGAAGATTGTTTGAGGATCTCAATACAAATCATTTCTTTGTGGCACCAGCATCTGTTGTTTTCAATGTGCTGTTTTATTAAATGTGATGTGAGTTCATTGACGTTTTTCAGAATGCAAATGTTCAACACTGAAAGGCTCAGAAATAGATATAACACTGTGTTTAATTACATTTTTTTTCCCCTGTTTAAAAAAGAAAAACTACTTCTGTTACTTAAATAGTTGGATATGAGAAAAAAAATCAATATATAGACTGTTGATGTCGACTGAGCTCAGTCCACTGAAGGTCTGACAGCCTGGTGAGTCTTACTGTTGCAATGTGGTGGAAGCATGTGATATAGGTGTAGCCACCGGTGGTCACTTTTCTGTTGTTTTAGGCAGTTTGACTTGCTGTGTGTGTAAAGGAATCTCTATCAACCCCCTGTTTGCCTCTTCTGTTCTCCGGCCAAATCAAATGGAGCCTGTGTGACTTGGCTTTCACCAGTTTGACTCAAAAAGGTTACGTGTTTGGCTTGATGTTCTGCAGGGGCTTTCTTATTGGGGTGTGTTGAACTCCTCATACACACACAGATACACTAACACACACACACACACACACACGCACACAGATCGTGGCGTTTTTCAAGCTGGAATCACTTTAAAGGTTTCTTTCAATTTTCTTTGTGAATATATGTACCATTACGCCGCCCCGCTCTCCGGCACATATATGAATGCCTTGGTCAGTCAGTGTGAACGATTTAACTGTTAATGGCTCCAAATCTCTGACAATGAGTCAGTCGTTAAGTGCTCCAGTCAGTTATAACCACCGAACCTCGCTGAAGTGTGTGTGTGTGTGTCTGTGTGTGTGTGTGTGTGTGTGTGTGTGTGTCAGCGAGTTTAGTGCAATGGCACAGGGTCCACTGGGACTTGGAAGGGACAGAAAGAGAGCGTAGGAAAGACGGAGGAACAATAAATGTCTGGGCATGAGAGGATCTTCATTATCGACTGAGACAGGGAGAGGATGTATATCATAGCTGTCTTTGCTAGTAGCAGCAGACACAGCTATGTGTCTGGGCCACTGAGTCGGCACTGATCCCATCTTGTCTGACTTGGGGATTATAACCTCCTGACCTGCTGCTGGGAGTACTGAGATACATCATCCCCCCCCCCACACCACCACAAAACACAGACTGGTGAGGAATATTCAGAGTAAATTAGTTCCTCCCTGACTTAACATGCAACACAAGACATCTTCAATTGAAGTAATTTGAAAATATACATAACATTGCTGCACAAGGGGAAAAAAAGCTCTTCACATGGAGAATATCTGCTGCCTAATTGCTCAGCTCTTACCCCCCCCCCTCACCCTCACTGCTTATTTCCTCTGTCTCGATCCCTGCTTGTCTCCGTCTCACAGTTGTTCGGGACCGTCAGCGTGAGCCCAGTTTCCTTTCTGTTCCATTCGATTCAGCACATTTGTACCGTTCCACCGCTCCACTTGTCCTTATAAGGCCCGAGTGAGCAACAGCATTGGGCTCGATCCCATGATCGCACAGGAAACCCCACTGTTTGACTTCAAAGTATGTGTTTGTGTGCAGATGTGTGTTGCATGCACATGCACTTATGTGCGTGTGTGTGTGTGTGAATGATCGTATGTTTGTCTGCATATGTTTCTCTCAGGGCGATGCTGTCTTTGTCACTTCAGTATCAGACAACCATCGCAAACCAGCTTATCTTAGTCATTCAGATCACTGCTCTGAAGCAGCCTAACATGTATTCTTCATTAGCATTCATTTCTTTATCCGATCAGTCATCCCTGTATTCAATGAAGCCAACGCGGAAGCATATAGGTCCCTGCTGTTTCTGGAATAATGCTGATTTGTCAGATGATAAGATTTATTTTGGAAAGTCTCCAGAGGTTCCAAACACTCAACCTCATCCAATCTGTGCAATGGGTGAAAATTGTAATGTGATTCAAGTCTTTGTCGAATCTGTCAGCGAAGTAAATAAAGAGCCTTTTCTGCAGAAGTGCTTAGCGCAGGGAAAGACCTTGCAGTTGAAAAGTCTCTCTTTCAGAAACTGAGGTGCAGTTAAATATACGTTCACTACACACAGTCTGTATTCAAATTGAGACGGAAAGTAAAAGGACATGATCTAAGCGATGGATTTTAACTGAATTTCTTTCCAAAAAAGAAGATGCGGTATAGTATAATGGCACTTGGTAGTGTAAGTGTGTGTGTGTGTGTGTGTTGGTTGTGCAAAAATGCTTGTGTGTGTTGCTCAAGTATGTTTGTGTACTGAAAATGTTTGTATGCTGATATTCTGTATTTTTTTTAATTTGAGGCTCAATCATGTGTGTGTGTGTGTGTGTGTGTGTGTGTTTGTGTGTGTGTGCTGACTACCCTATTTGAAATACTTTGGAGATCTGATCCAAAGATGTGGTCCAGCATTTTCCAGTGGATTTATGGTCACCCAGAAATCCCATTAATAATGGAAATGTGGTCTTACTAAATACAGTTGGTGTACTAAAGAAATCATTCCCATATTTTCTCTTCACTTTCTTTATATTTCAAACATTTTCTAGTTGCACTTGTTCTGACAATATGATGTCGTACATGCTGTGATTACATGTATGTCCTCCTGTCCTTAACCCCTCAGTCAGAGAGCTTGAGCTCAGGATGGGAGGACACTGGTGAACATGAGTGGAATCGTCTCAACCATCACACAGCAGCCTTTCATTCCCCAATGCCATATTTAATAGAGAAATAATGATGTACCTCTTAATGGAGGAAGAGAGATAATGCTGAATGAACACGGACCAGAGCAAATGTGATGGACAATGAGATTAAAAAAAGAGAATAATGGGGAAGAGAGAGAGAGACAGCTGGATGAAAAACAGTTTTTAAGTAGAGCACAAACAACTCTCTTAACCCTGTCTGTTTTAACAAAGAGCCGCACTCAGCTACAAGGTTTACTGCGGTACCTTTCTGCCAATGGAGGGTGGAGGTTCGATCCCCTGCCTGTCCACCTATAAAGCACCCAAGGTAGTGGGGCCTATTTCTGTTTTATAATGGCTGAAATCACAGGAACACTCTCGAGGTCACGAAGAAAAGGGTTGAGTGTGTGTGTGTGTGTGTGTGTGTCTGTGTGGAAAGAGAAAAGGTGGGCCAGGGTTTTTTGTCTGCCCTTGCATGCATGGCTATAAAATGGCAAATATAAAGGTCTGCCAGGAACAGCCACATGCAACAGACAAATACCTTTTTTTATTATTATGATGGAACAAGGTTCATTTACGCAAAGCCTTTTATTGGAATTATAAACCAGTAAATGTCGAATAATGTGGATTAACAGAAACCATCAATGTAGTCAGACAGTGTCTGGACAGTGACGTGTTTTCTGTTGGCTCCGTACCAAAGCATGTGGTTTTAACACTGAAAATAAATCTAAACACCTTTCTATTTAAAGTACAAAGTGTTAATAAAAGATATAATATGGAACAATTCTTTATTAGAATGTCCAAAAAAAAAACGATGAAACTTATCCTGTCTTCTTTGTGTACCTACATTTATTCAAAATGCTTCCAACAATGTTCAAACCAAGAGAAATCAGAGAGGTTTCATTTTGGTTGATTTTTAATTATGTCATATCCGAAGAAAAAAAAATGGAATCTTTACCGGATCTTATTCACTCAGTTGCCATTTGCTGCATAACATGAGCACTCATGTCAAGTAGATTTTTTTTTTCACCGATTGTTGGAGAAGACAACAATGACACCACACTCCCTCAGAATAACATCCAACTAGGTCTTTTGTTCTTTTAATGGGGATCAGCCAAAGTTACAAACTGTACGTCTAAACTTAAATCGACTCTCCTAGATCTGCTGTGATGCAGTCATTTCAAATTCTTGCTTGTTTTGTGGATTCTTAGCTTCGGTTCATTTTTGATTAAGGGAAAAACCGAGTTGGACTGAAGCCACATGACTGACTCGGCCAATAAAGAGCCACATCACCTTTTTTTGACGCCAACAGTGCTGGTTGCCGTCTCTGAGAGGATTTTCTTAATGAAATGCTCAAAAACAAAGGGACTGTTATTGGAAAAGCAGCTCATCCATACTACTGTTCACTCCATATTGATGTGAACACCCCCCGAAAGCTCAGAGTCAGCAATTAAATCTCATCCTTTCATTAAAGTCCAATTTGTTTGAGTGTATAACCAAATCAATGGAAATAATGTCACTGTCCTCAGGCCTGCACTGCGCTGACTGAGCTTTATTTGTGTGCATGACTTATCTAACCAACTTGACTTCAGACTTCATCCTGTAATGGCCATGCTCTTAATCAGGAAACACTATGTTCTAATAGCATCTACGACATGAGACGTAAAGTTTTACAGGACAATGCAAACTACAAGTGTGAGAAACATTGAGAGGACAAGAAAACAATCACCTTAAGAATCAGAGACCTACCCCCGTGCTCCAAAGAGAGAGACTGTTTAAGTCTGCTTTGTACAGGATGGAGGCAAAAACAAAACTGGGTTGTGTGTTAGTCATAGGTCTCAGTGGGTGATGCTCATGACTAATGTGCCCACATACATACAGTTTGTGGCACTAAATCGTGCTATCATGGTGAAAAGGCTTTCTGTCTTTGCCCAAGTAAATACTCTGTGTCAGGGTCCCATCATTTCTGACCTATTTAAGGCTTGTGTGAGCTGGTGGTTTTAAAGGATGGTGTCATGCACAGTAAAAGGGAAGTCAAGGAAATAATGTTTTCCACTGTACAGGGAGCACACACAGTTTATGAGGACTGTACGGAGTAAAAAATAAGAAAGGTTGTGGGAATGGTGCACTGGGACTTTTCCCAAATTCTATTGTGAGTCACACAATGGTGTGCCTGTCTCTGGATGGCAACATTGTCAAGGTTAGAGAGAATACTGGACCCAGTTCAGGGGACGGAGACCTTGAGCCAAAGACAAAAAGAAGTTCCTGAGTCACGCACACACTCTGCAAAAAAGAATCCGGATGCAGCTCTGACAGAACAGGGAACTCAGACTCAATCAACAGGATATGACACGAGATCCTCTTATAAATCTGCATGGGCGACATTTGGAAGCAGCAGACATTCTGCCAGAGTTACTGTTTGTCCAGGATCATTTAGCCATTTTGATCTTTAATACCAATGACAGCCAAGTTATATCTGTTCCGTATATGTGTTTGTTGAAGACAGCAGTGTTGCCTGCACATGATTATCTCCACAGGAAGGCACAGAAAAAGGGCTGCTGCCACAACTACTATTCCAGGAAAACTATTTAATAGATGCTATGTTTAGAACAAGGGAGGGTGAATGTAACATTATCATGAAAAGGTTGACTTCTGTGTGAGTAACGATAACCATTAAAGTAAATTTTGTTAAATTCACACTTGTGTGTTGCTATGCTACATAAACACTGGAAAAGTTGTCAAAAAACCCGACTGAGCCAAAACTTCTCTCCGTCTCATCAACACTGAGTCGTTCTGGGTAGAAGAGAACCATACGGTCACTGCAAAGGTGATTTTGGTTTTCAGTAAGACATAAAAACACATTACACAACTTTACTTGACTTATTGGAATACGTGTTCCTCCGCAAAGACCTCTCGTGTGAATGAGTACAAGTGTTTACACGTGTGAATGAGAAATGGAATATCAAATTAACAGATTTCTCCAGTTAGATTCGGCTCCCTCTGAATTCAAAGCCTCATTCGAAGGAAAAGAACATTTTGTCGACTGGAAAGAATAAAGAACTTCAGGGAAACAGCTGGCTGGACACACTGGCACACACGCATGCACATAGTTTACACACTCATCTAACAGAGAAATGAATCAGACAGGGGAGTTTGATCTTTTCCTAGACCCACAAAACCCTTAATTCTGAGACTCATCATCTCTTGTGAGAGGTTTGCATGTTCTCCCTGTATCTATGCGGCTTTTCTTCTCATAGGCCGCAGATATTCAGATAAGATCAAATGGAAATTCTCTGTGAGTATGAATATGAGAGTGATTGTGTTCTTCTGTCTGTATTTTTAAGAACTACCTTAGACTGGAAACCAGGACATGGTCTAACCCCCCCTTTCACTGTTTCAATACAAGTGAGCAACCTGATGCTGAAGTGGGTGAGCAGCTACAGAGAAACAGATGGATCCAAATGACTTGTTGCACAAGTGAGATCTGCACAGCTGTGCTACACATAAAAACACAAAGCATTTCACTTTCTTTTGTCATTTACAGTCATTTAAATTCACGTCATTGGCATCTTGCAAATGACCTCAATTGTTGGTTACAAGTTATTTTTGTAAATTGCTTTAGGGAGATTTTAAATGCACTTAGTACAATTTACAGTAATAAAATTGAGAACTTAACATATTTTGTTGATCAAGTCAAAGGAAAGGAAAATGGTCCCCTGATGGTTTGATCACAATACAGTCCTGACGCTACCGAGGGTTTTCAAAGCAATACACAAAGCAACAAATTAGCTTGAATTCTCAAAAGCCTTTTCTCCTTCAACAAGGAACAGGGCGTTGAGTTCACCTTGATCGAAGACAGACCACTGTGCCTTATTTTCACCAATCTGTTGATCTGAGGCTCCATCAACACTCACAACACCCAGGGTTCAAGGAGCCTACGCAGATGATTATGACAGGATGTCTGTCATACAAGAGTCTTTTGTGCTTTCCCTATATTGCAATATGCAACCAAAACTGGATGAAAAGTAAACAATGAAACGTTGGTTCAGACCCTGACACTTTGAGGTGTGAAAACACCCAAAGGCTAAAAAAGACGCCTTCTACTATATAGTAAAACTTATACCCAAGTAGTTCTGTTATGATGAGAGCTAAGGAGGAAGTGAGGGAACCAAGCGTAGAGAGCAACAAAGTCTGTGTTGGGAGGACAGGGTCTTCCTCATGCAGTGTATGAGGAAGTGACAGGGTCTCAAACGTAACTCTGGTTATTGATCTTGCAAACAAAGGTGCCTAGAACACATTATATAAAATAACAGCAGTTAAGCTTTCTGCCATTTCCCCTGTTGAAAACCATATTCACTGGACCAGTGGAAGATAGGTTGGCTCCAATACAATAACGAATATTAGCTTCATGGTCTGCTCATACCTCTAGCACTAAGCTGTTTTCATTGTGTACGCACAGGGACTTCTATTTTTAAATATCATTGAATCAAAAGAGGACATAGACACACAGACAAAGATGTGAATCGGAGAGATTGATAAAGAGATGAATCACCTATGAATAAGGAGAAATACAAAACACTTCAGACACATTTGCTCTTGTTTGTCAGTACTGGTGGAGGTGGTTCAGACTGTGACTTAGGCAGCTAAGTGGCTCTTCTTATTCAGATGTCCTACATTATTTCCACCTGTAAGGACTGTGGGACGCACGATGAGGACACATTCAGAAAACCTTCCTACGAATCCAATGAGTGTGAAGTTTCACAGTCTTTTCAAACTAAAGCAAATTAAAGCACTGTTACTAAGGAATAAAGGACCAGTAAAATGCTCTTGAGCAAAGCACTAAGTCCCCCGACTGCTCCAGTGACTGTAGCAGCTCCTCAGTCAGGCTGTGGCTCTACTCACAAGCTTCAAGGAAGCCCTATGATAACATGAAGAAGAAGAAAACAGGTGCAAAACTGAGCATAGGACCACTAAACCCCTCACCACATAAACATATATTAATAAAAAAATAATTGTTGTGCAGTGTGTTCAAAATCTGAGGTATTTTCATGCTATCTTATTTTGCATCACACTATAAAAGACCTTTAATAATTGTAAATTAACACACATATTACAGTCTAAAGTACACAAATAAAATAACTTGATGAAAGCTTTGTATTACAATTAAATCCTATAATAAAGGCTGTGTCGCACCGCCCACTATAACAATTGTTTACCAGACCCTCTGTGTGGCACTGTGTGTGTGTGTGTATGTATGCGAGTGTGTGTGTGTGTGTATATGTGACAACAACAACGGCACCATGTTGATTTAGATCTCCTCTACTTCGGGAGAAAGTCTGTTGTTGTCTTCCAAACACACACACACACACACACACACACACACACACACACACACACACACACACACACACACACACACACACACACACACACACACATGAGCACACAATGCACTCACTTAGAAACAAACTTGGTGTGTGGCGTTTGATGCTTGATAATTGTTTTTAGACAAACATAATTTTGCTAGCGGAGACAGCTAACCCATAACCATGAATCAACGAGATGGTAATGGAGCCAAAGGGTAAAAAAAACACACGTGCACACACACAGACACACACACACACTCACTTTTTACATTGAGGCAACACTACATGAGGAACTCACTCTTTCCCTTCTGGTCTACCTTTCTCTTTCTACACTTAAGTTCTCAATGCATTTCCATTTTATAGTAATTCCGAAATCCTAGACAAAATAAAAAGGACTTAAGGAGAAACAAACAAAACAATAAAAGTGAAGTTGAATTAGTTTGCCGTCGGCTCACCTCCATTACCATTACTTCTCCCCCTCCCCTCCCCTCCCCACAGAAAGTCAGTCAGGTAAATAATCGCTTGTGCCTTAATTAATGCATCATCCTTAATGAGAGAAGCTTATTACAGCCCTTAGCAACTGCTACTGATCTGTCTCTTCCTTGGTTTAATTTCCAACTTCAAACCTAATTCTCCGACGCCCTCTGCTTTACAAACAACAGAAAAGTTTTCTAATTTGGAGGCAGCGAACGGGGGAACATGCGATTATCGATCGCAGGGTGAAGGAGATTGCCTTTGGCTGGTCGCAAACCCAATGACTCTTACATTTGAATTAAAGTGCATCAAGTATAACTTTGGATGAACTTGATTAAATTATTCAGCGTTGAAGATTTTCATTACGAACTAATCCGACTGTTTGGTTGAAAATTGTGGATCAGGAAATAGTGAAAAATATGAATAATGTCTTGGAAACTGAACTTCAACAACCAGCATGTTATCACACCTGTTGCTGCCTCTTACAATTTATATTTTTCTTTGAATGGAAATTGCTGTGTCAACCTTTAAACAGATTCTACAGCAGTAGCTTTTTAGAGTGGCCATTTCTGTTCTGTCAGTTTTTTAATTAATTCATTTAATTCCCTTTTAAAATCCTCAAACAAGGATTTCTCAGGACTTCTACCTCCTTCTGTTCTATCCTTATCCCTTTATAACAAATTCACCAAATTTAAAAGCATTTCTTGTTACTTTAACAAACAGAAACCTCTGATATGTGATGATGCACAATAACAAATAGTGGAGGGACAGCAGGTTTAAAGTGACAGCAGTGACTGGAATGACTCCACCAGTTATACCAGAACATTCTGTGACAACAGTAATTAAATTCATGATTAAATTATGAAACGCCATCAACAACAAATGACTGCACTCAATTATTGTGTATTCTTCCAGTAGCTCTAGCATAATGATGATTGACAGCCTCCAGGTTCATGGAAGAAAAGCCTCTGTCTCCGTCCACCTGGGCTGAAGTGACAAGTTGATTAAGCTGAAATTTGGTTAAACCACGATATGCTTCAATAAACCCGTCCACTTGTCACAGGAGATCAATCCTAGCTCCACTGTGAAGAACTCATTTTAGTTGCTACGGATGATTTTCAATTTTTCCTCTCTCTCAGAAAAGCCCTGGAGGCCTAAATATCACAAGAAGAAGTGTGACAAGAAGAAGCAAGGTGATTCAACTGCAGTGAGGTTGGTTTGGAGGTAAGATAAAAAAAGATCAGGCACTCTCTGTTTACTGAAGAAGACAAAGTGTACTCAGTGGCACTTTTACTGTGTCCCTGAGTGATTCGGCTTCAAGGTCCTTGCATGAGATTAAACGTTCATTAACAATAACCACAATAAAATTGAGATTTTCCATGACATCAAGTCTCAGTCTCAGATTGTTCTCTTACTCATGTTCACATGCAGAGTGATAAATTAAAGCTCTCAGTAAAAGGTTCAAAAGCACCCAGGTACCAACTGAGGGAACATTTGAGATGTGATTGTTCCTAAAGCATTAGGAAGTTTCCTGGGATGCTTCACTCACACTAAGCCCTACCCCTAACCCAATCACAAGCTGCAAGCCTGTGAATGGAAAGGCGTCCTCAACGCATCTTGAGATTCAAACACTCAGAGGTGGTCTGGGAAGCATGTGGCCACATTCCTTTAGACGTGTCCCGGGTCACACAGAAGATCAGCTCCTCAGCTGACTTCCACATTTTCCAGAAGTATGTTTTCTCTCCTTCGTGCTCATGCATTGAATTATTCAAGGCCTTAACCACAGTATTTATTTTAACTCTTAAATGCTGGACTTTGACTTGTCACTGTTATTTTTACAGTGTGGTGGTTTTCTATTAGCCTCAACGTGCTCACTTCTTTGTGCAACTTCAAACAAATTCAAACAGAGTTGGACACTGTTGTGGCTCCCTCTGTAATTTTTGGACCCACACGTTTTGCAAACTGTGTTATCACAGTCTTTGTTATCATTTTCTTTCATAGTGGTATTCAGGAAGCTAACACACTAGCCGCGTGGGAGGTGGTTTCCTGTTAGCACATTGATAATTCATGGTTAATACTGCATCACAGACGTGTTTGGATCTTATCATGACTCAACATTACCTGCAGGATGACAAGCAAAACCTCTGCTACTCTCCACTGTGTCTCATCCTGAGTGTGAAGTGGATGATATCAGTCTATCGGCTCAGTGCCGACAGGTCACGTCACACAGCAGCGGGTGACTAACTAAAAGGCCTTTGATCATTCGATAGATATGAAAACAGCAGTGATCACTCTGATGGCTGATAGGCAGTAAGACATCCCACAAACACACACTGTAGAGGCACTGGCACACAAGCACACACTACTCCCCTTTGAGGAAATCTGCTGATGGACAGACTGATTTGAATACACGTAGCAAGTTACCAAGGGTTCAGATTTAGAGAATATGAGGCTACAAACCTGAGCAACATTTCAATGGACTTCACTTTCCATTTGTGATTATTTGTGTGTCCTTATTTACGCTTGTGTACCAGTGTGTGTTTCAGCTCCTTACCCTGTGTGCGTCGTTTTCGTGCGCTCTGCGTCGCTGGTCCAGTTCCTCATAAGGCGGGACGATTCCTTCTCTCCTCGCCTGCTGGTACTCCCTTCTGAGCTGCTGGATCCTGTCCAGACTGCTACACGCATAAACACACACACACAAACAGAAAGGGTAAGGTAGGTGCACACAACCACACGCACACAAATATTCATAGAAACAAACATGTAACTGTGAGAACTGGCTGCAGGAATGATGATTGTTTAAATACATGCACAACAATCTGCCTCCTAATAGATCTGACAGCGTACATCTATATCTGTTTCGCCGAGAGACAAGAAAAGAGAAACATCAATCACTCTATGAATATTCTTTCTCTCTGTCAACAGAGGAAATACGCAGCATATCAACAGCACTGAACCCTGGGCACCCTTATGAGTCACACACACAAACACACACATATTCACTCACCCACACATAATGGAAATATGGAAAAGCCATATCATACAAATATGTTCCTGTATACACCATTAGAATTGCAGCGTGATATTTCATGAACGAAGTTGGTGGAAGGAGGAAAAACACATTGATGAGAAATCGGGCTTTGTAGCAACCCGCTCTGTGCCTTTTGTACCCGTCATTGTGTAGTGTCAACCTGTTCCTGGGAAACTGTGCTCAGAAAACACTTATTAGACAAGGGCCAGTCATCATGCACACAACACAAAGACACAAACACATACTGACTAACTCATACACATGCTCAACACAAAACAATTGAATAAAGCATATAAGGAACTCATGAAAGCATAATTTCCTTGAAGAAAATAATTGCTTTTGTCCATTAGCATTGATCGTTGTGTGTGTGTGTGTGTGTGTGTCTTTCTCTCAGACATGCCTTTCAGTGATTCAGTGTCTATACATAATGACCACATAAACAGATTAGCTAAGAATTAAATGTGTCACAAGTCTGCCTGACAGAAACATTCCACAGTGCTGAGGGTCGGCAGGGTACTAATTGAATTACATCATATCACAAACCAGCAGTAATTTAAAATCAGAGTGGGAACACTGGGTCGATAACAGATTAACAAGTTACATTGAGAACATGTGGTCAGTTGGTTCCTGATTATCACTCATGGAAGCTTCATAGTGAGCATCAACAGAAGAACCTGCAGGTGGTTCAAAACCAAATCATTCCCCTGAAATGAAACTCATGAAAACAAAAGCACTTAAGGCTTAAAAGAATAACTTAAAAAAATAGCTTTACTGTAACGTTAAAAATGTTAAGCAATTTTTGAATATGCTAAATCATACTTTTCCAGCTATTTAATTTGTCCAAAATGTCATTTGAAATCTTAAAGGCAGACAGCTGTTAGAATGTGTATAATATGCACTCTGAAATCATCTGTTACATTTGATGCACCCTCCTTACTTTTCCTTTACTCTCCTTCCTCTGTCATTTAGCATTTATTTGTATTACGTGTGTTCAACGGCCATGACAAAAGATAATAATCAAAAAGAATGACGTACTGAGTACACAGTGCACTGCCGGCTTTGCATTCATTCATTGATTCAGTGTCTGGTTTAAAAAATTCCAGGGGTACTGGAGTCACATAGTAGACTGAGAAAAAACTGCATTTATGCCCAGCATAACTGTATCTAGGACTGCATGAGACACAATCTAATGTCAGTCTGTGGATCGGTGTGTGTGTGTGTGTGTGTGTGTGTGTGTGTGTGTGTGTGTGTGTGTGTGTGTGTGTGTGTTTGTGTTTCTGCTCAATATTCTAGCTGCGGAGAGACAGAGAGCTGTGTCAGCAGTAACACAGCATCTACTGTGCAAAGAGTAGATTTAGAGCACAGCGAAATGAACCCCATGACCAACACGCATTTTTTAACCGTAGCCTGACCCGTCACTTATTCATTTTAAAGGTACAGGATGTATGATTTAGTGACATCTAGGGGCAAAGTTGCAGATTGCAACCAATTTTATTCAGTTGCATCACCCTTCCCTTCCACATGCATAGGAGAACCATCGTTGGCCTTTTCTAGAGCCGGTGACATGATTGTCTGTTTCGGGCTCCGGTTGAAACAGGGCGGTGTGACATGGAGGACTCTGTGGTAGAGGACCCACAGCTGATGAGGCTATGTAACTATAACACAAAGCTCCTATGGGGCTTATACAATAATGAAAACATAATTATTAATATATATTCCATTCCTGACATCAGATCCCCTTAAAACCAAACACTGGAAACTATAAAGTAAATATTTTCCTGTTCAATAACATTATTACACTTCTTTGCTGTTTTACCTTACTTTTTTAAATATCTCCATACTGTTTATATCATCTTCAGTACCTTGCTCAGCCTCACAGCGACTGCAGTGACCCAGGGTGTTACAGTCAGAGGGATTCACCTGAGGCAAACTGGCAGCTCATCACAAGGCTGACACGTAGCACAGACAGACAGAAATAAACTGGTGCACTGCTCACATGCAGCACTTTCCTACACAGCTCTGGTGATTGAATGTAAAGTTCTATCATCGCTTGTTTGAGGAGAAAATTGAACGTTGAATTCTCACATTCTATCACATTTGACTCCGCTCTAGTCCAGCGTGAGCATGTTCTTCTTTAATGTGCTTTTGCATGTTCAAGCATCACGGTAGGAATGATTTGTTTCATGAGGAGGCCCAGATGATACACAATTCATGCAAATCTGCTCACACACACACACACACACACACACACACACACACACACACACACACACACCCTCACCCTCTGGTCTGATTTATTGACAGAGGGCCTGGGAGAGTAAGGCAGTAAAATGTACACAACATTCATGTATGCACACAGACACATACACATAAACACTCCTAAGTGTGCATGTACACACACACACAAACACACACACACACACAAGGTTATTTTATACGATTTATGACCGCACATAAAAGGAAGAGGGTGGGCCCGAGAAGAAAATACATGTGATAAACAAAGACATCCACACACACACAAACACACACACACTCAATTACCACACATACTGTTTAACTGAGAAAGGCATTGATTAGCCGTGGAGAAACATGCTGTAAAAGAAGTAGAATTACATGACTTCACTTTTTAACGACCATTGTGGTCACTGAACAACACAAGGTTTGGTTTATGCGGTAGCAGCCAAGAGTGTTGTGTTGTCCATGTGCTTGTGTGTGTTACAGTGTGACTGTGTATCTATGACCTGCTGACACTACATCAGGAGTGACTTCACATGAGTGTCATACACTTTAAATCTTACAGTTTGATTGTAAAGCCTACAATAATGAGTCATGTGTTTCAAAATAAAAGCAAAGGCTTATATCAGTGGGAAAAAGATTCTGCCTATTCACCTACACACACACAGACACACACATACACAGACGCACACGCACGCACCCAGGGAGATCAATCTCTTGCTCTGTCACACCAATAATAATTCTATAAATGTTTAAAATCAGGCCGGGAAACTCGGCATAGCTGTTAATAATGCTCCTATTAATAATTAAGACTTTCTGTTCCATTAATAACATGGTGAGATAGGCCCTTAAATATATCAACGTCCACGCTAAAGGAATACATCCTTGTCATTAAAGCCTATAAATATTTACAAGTCTGGTTATAAGAGGAACAAGTTCTTGTTTTTTCAAGTCACACCTTTCTGTAATATCTTCTGGTTTGGTTTTAAATTCATTTTGGGATGTCGCTGTCTAAAAGAGTCTGGCATTGGGGCCGGGTGAAATGTAATATGTGTTCAAAGGTCATGTATATTTCCCATTAATTTCTAATGACATAATGTGAGATCTATCAATTCCTGTAGCAGCACAATCCATTCAGGGAAACAATGCACTAAGCACAAAACAGCCTGACAGATGTTTTATTAATTGAATCTTTAATGCTTGTGTTACATCTAAATACCTTGCAAAGGCATTATCATCAGCCCCGCCTGGACCTAAGACTTGGCTTTGGAAGAACATTAATAATTAAAATCCATGCAGTGATGTGACAAATCCATTAACCAAGACCAGTGCTGCAGTCTGGAAGAAAACACTGTGATTTGTCACAAGCACCTGAAGATCTATCTGCATTTTCCCTCCATCAGAAAAATGAATCAGGGATTTAGAGAAAGGACGACAGTGACAGATGAAGAGATGGATGCACTATAAAAGAAGAGGAGAGAGAGAGAGAGAGAGACGCAGAGAGGAAGCAAAGGTCGAGCTAATATTTGTAGTGCTCTCTGACGGATGACTGAGCAAAAAGGTTTCATAAATCTGAAATAATCATGGCCAGAGAACTACACACTACACAAATACAGACAACACACATACAGACACACATGTCACGTCCCGTCTAGTCTCCTCTACATACAGGAGACTTTAAAAGGGATAAAACTGTGCCCGGCTTGCAGAGCTGTTGACCTTCTGAGAAAGTAGTAAAAGTCAGATTTCCTTTCATTAGCACAAACACAAAGTCATGACGGCCATTTGGGGAAAATCAATGAAGCTCGAAAACAAACAGCAATCGATTGAAAAGCTTAACAGATGGTGCATACTGTAAACACATGCATGCCTTCTTCAGCCTCCCTTTTGTAAGAAAGTAGAAAAATGTGTGACTTTGGGTCCTGTTGTCGCTGATCGATGCGTCAAACGATAAATGTTCTTTAGAAATGTCAGAATTAGGGATGACTGTGACAGTGCGGCTCACGCAGGCAGAGTGGAAGCTCACAAACTCAACCCCGTGAAAGAGCCACTAAATCTGAGAAGTTTGGAAACTCTAGGGCAGCGTTTTAATCTAGACGGGCGGAAACTGTGACATTTAGAAGCGATGAGGTAGAAACTCACAACCATCTGCTGATTGGATCTTTTGGTCATAACGTAGCCTAAGCTGCTTTGTCAGACTCCTGTTATATGACACCCACCAAGAAGAAAACAACCGGCATCAGCCTCAGCTGCCAGTGTGGAGCACAACATGGATATTCAGTTACAAGTGTTGCTGTTGTGTTCCTGTTGTCTCTGCTAACAGCTGTTGTCCAATTAAATTCTGCACTTTAGGTACTATTTAGAAAATCCTGTCCATACGGTCATTAATATGGATATGGATTCAAACTTAAACAAAGCCATAACACTTGTGTGGAACGAGATCTACTATTAAAAAACATAGGTATATATGGATGTAGCCTAAATGAACAAAGACTTCCTATTCAAGTGACTTGTGGGGACCTTTAAAATGTTTAAGCCCAGGATACAGATATCATTTACTTAATTAAATTTAACTGCAAAGTTATTCTTAATGCTGTTAAAAAAGTGAAGGAATTAATTTATATTTGAAGCATCCGACCTCATTAACGAGCAAAGCCGCAGAACGATTCTAAGGTCAGAGTCATCTCTGGGTTCTGACGGGCCTCACACCACAGTCGATAGTAATCGGGGAAGAACGATGTGGGAGATGAAGCTTAACGTTGACTGATGATGACGACAGGGAGTTGGTCTTTTTCCCTCCAAATGTCCACAAATGCATGCTGGTCCGTGTGTGTGTGTGTGTCTGTGTGTGTCTGTGTGAGTGAGTGTAGTCCCCAGTGTCTAGTTGTAGAGTAGAGGATCGTTAGCAGACCACAGCAACTGAAGCAGGTCGATACATTATCTCTGTCTCTCGCTGACTCTTGTATCTCTTGTTTTACTCGCCTGCTTGCACACACACACAGACTCACACCCACACACGTGCACACACACACATGAGATTGCTTGAAAATAATACAACAAAAGAAGTCGGTGTCAGTTACAGTCCGTCACGTGGGGACCTGGCTTTGAGCTTTCCTTACGTTCCTCCATCCTGTGTGTTCCTTCATTTTGATGTTTCTGCTGTGCTTTCTCTTTTCTTTTCACATTTCTTTTTTTTTAAGGGTTATACATTTCCATCACTCTTTCCATTTTCCATCTCTCACACCTCCACTCAACCTTTTTTCTTCCCCTCTCGCCTCCTCCTACCCCTCCACGGTTTGCACAGGTAATCATCCCTGCTGCCGTTTCCGTCCCAACTCGACACCATCCATCTCTCCTCCCCATCTTAATCTCTCCATCATCTGCTCATCTCCATCTCCTCTGCCCCCATCCCCCCCCAAACTCGTCTCGCCTTCCGTCATCTCCCGCCTCCTAATCTCTCAAGCTTCTGCTTGGCTCTAATTAGCCGACTTCTCCGCTAATGAAGTTTGACAACAAAAGATCACCAATTCCGGCAGGTGGGTCAGGGGGGGAGGGGAGGGGGCGGGGGGAGAAGGACAGGGGCAAGAAAGGAGAGAGAGAGGTTGATTGAACGATAGACTTTGTAATAACACTGCAGTGGTGTGTGTGTGTGGTGTGTGCTGTCAGGTGGCTCTGTTGCTCTCTTCTCCTCTACAGGCTAACAGGAAGTGACACGTGTTTTTTGAATGCTGCTGACAGGATATGACACTGTTCTCTCCGTGGCGCTGTCAAAGCACGGGGAGTAATTAGCGATCTATCGACGGCCATGACATTAATCAGACTAGCTGTCTAAATGGCTGCGTGTGCAAGAGAGACACTCGCAGTGGCAAAGGAGGCCGGCATCCAATCGTCCTGACAATCAGTGTGTGTGTGTTTTTAATATACAGACTGAACATCATCTGGCATGACATTATTTAGACAAGACTTCTTTCTCTGTATGCGTATTTGTGTGTCTGTGTGTGTGTGTCTGTGTGTATGTGTGTGTGTATGTGTGTGTGTGTGTGTGTGTGTGTGTGTGTGTGTGTGTGTGTGTGTGTGTGACAGGCAGAGAAAGAGGGAGCGCTACAGGTGGTGAAAGGGCTGCATGCACTCAGAGAGCAAACTGTCTGGCTCTGTCTTCTCCTTTGACTTTCACAGTCGTGTGTGTGTGTGTTTGTGTGTAGCAGTACGCCTTTTGGCCTAATGTCACTGCCAAACACACAAACTGTAAATGAAGGTGGATTCATACTCGACAAAAAGGGTTTAACAGGCCAATGAGAGACACCTGGCATGTACGTGTTAAAGCATTACAGGAGGCAAAAGTAGGAAAAATACATATAATGGAGTACCTCTAATGGATTTGAGTGTGAAGCTGTAAACATGTTGAAAATACACATTGGCTTAGGAATTTATGTCACAATTATTTATGGGAATATACCACTACTGCCTCGCTTGTTTATGTTGATTAAGTTAATTTTGTGGAAATATAAAGCAGATAATTACTACGTATACCCGCTGCAGCTACAGTATAGAATTTATTTCATAGTCATAAACTGATGTCGGCTGCATCTTCTTTTAAAAGCAAACTTCACCATAAATACACTGTACGGGTGATTTTTATTAGTGTGGAATATCAATACATAGTTTCTCATTTTATTTAATGGGCTCAACGTTTTACTGTAAAGCACTGAGTCTACCTTCAAGACAAATTAAAAAGATAAATTGAGTGTTGATGCAAAGTATGACCAAAATGACCAAATCCCACAAAATGAGAGATAAAAAAAGATCTACTGACAAACTGGCAAAGAACTAGGGAATAGTATTATTTTATTAAATAACTTCTTTATTATTTCATTATATAATATAACGTTTAAATAATTAGATCACGTTTTGTTCACATCGTTAAAATGAAAAATAGATGTATATAATGAAGCCATTTTATTATTTATAGTTACACTGATTTACAAGCTGGACTAATCATCCATGAGCCTTGAGAGGTCCCTCTAGCTGACCTTCACGTGACCCAAGCTGTCAGTCAAACTGTCTTAGCTGATTATTCAAATATATATGTGGACTCAACCAGGTAAGTTTAATTATATTTCATTAAGCATAAGCTCAGACAAAGTCTCCATAACTACATTCATTACAGCATATAACTTTTCCTCTAATCGGTCTGCTCAACCTTCAGCACCAAATATGAGCTTTGATTTAATGTAAACACACAACGTGATGGAAGCGAAGCACAACACAACATGTGAGCCAGAGTTATATTAGATAATTTGCATCTGTAGTCGAGGTTATATGATGGAGAGCTGCAGTGCATTACAATTGTATGACATTCTGTATGAAATATGCATAGGATACAAGTCAGGAACAGCAAATTGACATGGAAAATAACACGGAGAACAGACAGAGCTAACTCCGTCATCATCGTACATCTTTTGTGTCTCGAAACTTGCAGCATGGCTGTTGTGTTTGTGTGTCCTTTTAAGAGCATGAGTGGATGTGCCCGTGTGTCCTTTTACCGCGTGCGTGCTCCAACGCGGCCGGATGTCCTTTGCATGGAATTTATTTTTTCATTGAAAACTACTTGTGCAAATACGAGAGGCGGAAATCATAAATGAGAGGAAGAGAGTGCAACAGGGGGAAGGAGAGACCTCGAAAGGGTCTATTGACGGAAGGAGAGCAAGGGGGAGGAAGGGATGGAGCCGGCTAGTGCCTCTTGAGAGCTTTTCCTTATTAGCCAAGCTGAATCACACGCTTTGGAGTCCGGAAAACACTCCCCCCCCCCACCACCACTACCACCTCTTCTCGTTTCTCTTTTTTAGTCCTCTTCACATTTTCTACTTTGAGTATCTCCGTCCATTTATTTGCTACGTTCCCATCTCCTTTTCTCCGTCTAATTTGCCCCTTTCAGCCCCAGAAATTCACTACCCCCCCCCTCTCCTTATTCTCTTTGCATGTCCCCCCCCCCCCCCCCCCATTTATCTGCCGAATTATCCCAAAACACCCACTTAGCCTCTCCTCCCCTCTGAATCCCTCGATAACTCTTCTGTTCTCCTTTTCTCATCCCCACATCTGCTTGGGTCCATTCATGCCTCCTTCGCAGGCCCAACTGAATGTGGCCCCGATATTTAATCCTTCAAATATTCCTCTTCTCTTTCATTTTTTAGAGGTCTAAACATGCACTGACCCTCAATCGCTTTCTTTATCCTTTTTCTTTTTCTCCTCACCATTGTCCTCGATTTTCACTTGTCTGTATCTCTCTCTCTCTCTCTCTCTTCCTGCTCTTACAATTAAATCCCCTCTTTTCTGTGGCAATTCCACACTAATTTGTTCTCTTAGTTCCGAACCGAGTCTGGCCTTCTGTACCTCTCTTCTGTCTCACCCTCTTTCCCCCCTTTTTCTTTCTCTACCCTACTTCCCCTCTATTCCTAATCCCACTTAACCTTCCACTTTACCTCCATTTAGCTGCAAAACACTCCAACTTCTCTCTTCTATCCGTCACAGTCCTTGAATCTACTTGTTTCTCTCGGATTTTAAATGAGCTTAAGAAATCCACATTCCTTTCTAATCAGTTTGCATAACAATGCTATATCCTTTGTACCCACATTTATAAATGAGACTTTAAGGAAACCTGTCAAAATATGCTGCAGGTAATAACAAGCTGATTGAGATTGGGGAAGATTGGGTTTTTATCCATCTACTAATTCCAGAAATCTCTGTCTGAATGTGGATCAGTTATCTCAAGACCCGTCAACCCTATTCACATTTGGCATGTGTATTGTAAAGGGCCTGAGGAAGAGTAGTGTGGGAGTCGGTGTAATTTGAACACACAGTATGTGCAATATTAATACAATTTAAATAAACACACACACACACACACACAAAAAAAAAAGCTCCACCCCACCTAGACTAATTATCTACAAAGAAAAGGTTGATGTGGAAAACAGCACTTGCACTGAAAAACCTGGCAGCCCCGAAAGTGTGTGTGTGTGAGTGTGTGTCTTTGTGTCACTCAATAAGATGAGAGAACGTCAGATTAATTAACATGGAGGACAGAAAGCCTCTCCAGTGACTGGCCAAGCAAAGCTAAAAGCTCATCTCTCTGTCCTGTATGAACTCCCTCCATGTCTCTGTGTGTCTTCATTTCAGACCCCTAACGCACATTTTGGGAGGTTGTGTTGTTCACAGCCTCACAATCACAAGGCTATAACAACCTATACATTAACGCTTCAATAAGTCTGGGACATTACGGCAGACGTTACAGCTGTGTAAATTCCAATCCATGTGTCTTTACATAGCATGTCAGTGTTTGTGATATAAATGTCACAGAGAAGCCGAGCAACTGCAACGCTGTGTTTTTAATTGGGTAACATTTACGAGGAAATCTGGAGGATTGCTCGACAGAAGGAAAGCGTATTAGTGTATGATACAAAGCACTAAGAGGACGGCTGCTCTTCCAGCACAAACAGCAAAAGTTTGCAGAGTTTCTCGCGATGGCAGATGGTGGGACGGGTGAAAGCCAACGGCAAAAATCACTTCCAACATGTTTATCCTCTTTAGTCAAGCGAACCCAAAACAAATACAAATGGAGCAACAACAACAAAGAGCAGGAACGTGGTCTGTTATCTAAGTTGAAACACTGCATGATTCCAGAAGAGGTTTATTTAGCTCAATACAACGACTGCACTGGAATCAGATAATCTACAATCTTTAGAGTTCCTTCACATAAAAACACTACATATATCATAGCCTATAATAACAGTACACGCTGCAGGTTTAATCCCGACCACAGGGTCGAATCAACACGTCTCTAAAGCTTGGGTTTATGCTCGCCATCCCCTCCTGGCGTCTCAGCGGGCTGGAGACCTCCCAACGTTTGGATCTCGGTGAGCGTGGCGCGTCTAGTGCCACGTGGATTTGAGGTGGAGGCTTAGGTCTGCTAACAGGCCGACTACAGACATCTGTGATTTACAAGGGATCAGATATCAGATACGGAGAGATATTCTGATGTGACCTGGGAGGGAGATTGCAGAGCGTGTGGGAAACGACTCTGCTACCAGTTTGTCAAGGCAAAGAAACCTAGACAAGCCCAAAGCGGTGATCCAGGGGGAAACAAACCAGAACCAGAACCGGTTCTTCTTTATTTTTCTCGGCCGCGACACCTATCGTTTCAGAACAGGTTGTGTTCAGTCATCGGGCTTCAAGCTTGAGTCATGGAGTGAATCGTGTCAATGTCACAGATGGTGAAGGCAGTGACCAATCCATCGAGCACATCCTCGCCCGACACAGTCTCAGGACAAGCAGCTCCATGAGCAAAGGCTAATTATAATAATGATTAAGGATAATTTTACTCCTATTAATTTGTTTAGATAAAGAGGAGCTGTGCGTTCTCCTTGTAAGATATCAACCAAACTCTGTTTCTTTCTTCTCATGGCTTCTCTGCTCAGAATGTACAACAGTCCCTCTCTCCCCCTCTCTCCATCCCTCTCTCCAGCTCACCCCACTCTGGTCTCTCCACGCTGATTGTTTTCTAATTGGTGGAGTGCCAGAGGTTGTGGTTGTTATGGTAACCTGTGAGGGGGCACAGTGGGGGTGGTGGTGCTGGTCGGGTGAGGGTGGGAAGGGGCACCCACTCAAGAAAGCTGAGGGCAGCACTCATTCAAGGCTTAGGTGGTCACTTCAGAAAATGGACTCTGGCTGTGTGGATGTGTGTGAATCTGACATGGTAACTACCCCCATTTTGTACATGCACTTAAGTGGGTGAGTGCAGAGGAAGGGAGCAGCTGTAGTGAGGGGAAGAGAGAGAGCGGGGAGGACAGTGTGTACAGTGTGTTTGTGTGTGTGTTTGCATGCAGAAGGTGGGCAGAGAAGGGCTACTTGAGAATCTCCTGAAGAGCCCCTTTGCTTGAGCCCTTTTTTCTCTTACTACCTCCGTCCCTGTAGAAGGCACTGAGGCCTTCGGATCTGTGGTACTGACATGGACGAGAGGCAGAGGAGCTGCAGGAGGGTAGACGCTAACAGCACGACCAAAGCTGCATAGGTTTGGCTAAAGGATCACGGCCAAATCTCAAATATGAGAATGTGAACTGAATACCGTGGGACAAAGTTAAACAAAGTTGAACTCAACTTGAACCCACGATGGGATTTGTTTTGCCACAAGAAGCAAATGTTTCATTCCCCTCTTCCCTCGCACAAACTGGAAGTGATTCACCTCCAGATACATTTAAGTACTGGGCCCTCATTCAGGTTTAGGAACTCCAACAACGAAAGTAAACAACCTGCGACAACTGGGTTCTCCTCCAGAGAAGAGGAGCGCAGGAGGCTGACGTGAAGAAAGCTCTTGTACCTGCTGTGGAAATGCTGGAGAAGTTGGTACTGGTGTGTGTGTGGATCCATCATTCATTCTCAACATAAAGTGACACCGCGTCACACAATTTTTTCCCCCCTTGAATGTGAATGACGCAAATTCCGTGTGTCTATCACATTGTGTCATCCACGGAACAGTCACACATACGCAAATGCTGCAGTGGTGAACATTCTCCTCCTGTTCACTTCTGGAGGGGGAATGCATCATGGGTTTTCTGTGGCGAAGCAAATTCACCATGTGGCTTCATGTGGAGTTCAACTCTGGTGAACTTTGACCCGCCACATTTGCTGTGAACACACCATCAACAACAGTCCATCAACACTAACCTGGAAGTTTGACCCCTGATGACATGACTAAACACATGAAACACTGTAAAGGTTCAAACGTTGCACTGTAGACTTCAGAGATCTGATCAACAATAAAAAAACAGCCTGAAAACACGCACAGTTTTTACCCTTGGCTTTAAAGAGAGAGCGTTCCGGTCATACTTAACAATGACACCACGTTACTTCCTTTGAGCAGAGTGGCAGGCAGAAAAACAGAGGCAGGAAGTGGTGGAGTATATTATCTAGGGAGATGGATAATTAAATATTGTCTTGTTTATAAGAATGAGTATGAGAGAGAAAGTATCCGTGCTTCTTCTCTAAAACAGTCAGTGTGCAACCTTTTTCTCTCTGGCTCTCTCAGTGTGTGTGTGTGTGAGTGTTCATGTGTGTGATTGCTTTACTAAATGACTCTGCCTTAAACTCTGCCATGCATAAGGAATTAAGCCGGCTGTGCCCTTTAGAATTAAAGGTGCTGGGCTAGTTGAGAAGCAGACAGTGTGATATATCACTGTAGGGTGTGTGGTTAAATAACTGTCTGTCCATAACAGAGCTGTTTAAATCAAACCACAGACAATAGAAAATCCAATAACTCCCACATATGCACACGGAAATGCACATAGATGCAGCCGAGCACGTGAGCGTACCTGTATATGCTGGAGAATATGACTGACTATACTTTAAGATCTAAATATATATATATATATATATCTCCTACAAAAGAATGGGCTGAAGTTTTGGACAGACAACCCTGAACCATAAAGGGCACATCGTGGTCAAAAATGTCCCTGTTGCACCAAACATGCACCCCAGCATCATCTGTTCATCGGCTCTTATCTCCATCATCGTTGTTAAATGTTGCTCCTCTGCTGAGGTTCATCAGTTTTAAACAGACTCCAGGGGCGTTACTTTCAGCAGGTGCTTCCACTGACTTCCTCTTGTTTTGATTCTGTTCATTGCACACGCACCACAGAGACACCTGCAGACATGAGAGGAGCCGTCTCACTGCATGGGCACGCTGAGGCAACAGAAAACAGCTGATACAGATGCAGCTCCACTGTGTGTCCCTGACAGTCTGTGACCTGAGATTAACGACAGGCAACACTACTGAGAAAAAACAAACACACAACTACATAAAGCCTTTGTCGATATCACAAAGTGTCTTATTTTTCTAAAGCTCTATTTTTAATTAATCTTTAGATAAAATCGATTCTTTTAAAAGCTATCAACTCATCATCAAGCTTGTTTCATAGTTTCAGCTCTTTTATAAAATACATGACTTTTTTTTAATTAGGTCTTGCCACATCTTTTTGAAAACAATAATTTCTTAAGCTTCATATTTGCTATCTTTTACAACACATTTAGCATATTACATGGTAACAGTGTTTTATGAATGTTACATATAATTTTTCCTATTCTATATTGAATATCAGACGATAGTGTTTTACAATGTTTGATTTTTGGGCTTTTTTGAGCCACTTTTAATATCCATGTCTTGTTTTCAGACCAACTCTTGCTTTCAGTTTGCAGTCGCACACAACTTTATTTGTGGTAGTAAGTTCTTCTGTTTGTGTGTGTGTGTGTGTGTGTGTGTGTGTGTGTAAATCCGTGTGGCTCTTTGCTTTGCTGAGGTGCTGATGGAAGGGAGTCCTCTGCGATTCCGTTTATCTCTGACTCCCATATGCACACCACGGCTCTCTCCTCCCTTGGTGCAACAGAAGCACATAGCGGACGCACACAGACACCGCTGACACACTGCCTTCCTCCCTGGCACCATCGATAACTGTCAGCCAATACCTGCATTTCGTTCTGTCTGCATCATCAGGTTTCAGGAAGTGGTGATACTTGAACAGTACTATTTGCCAGGACTGCTGTGGTCATGGATATAAGTTTTCAAAATAAATAGATTTTACTTTAACTTGTCCGTAGGAAACATTTACAAATTAATTACTGGATGAATTAAACTATACAGACACAAATTAGCAATGGGACAACAATCTATATCAAGTACACTTCTTTTAACCAAAAAGCATTTGTAACCATGGAATTTATCAATCTAGATTACTGATGAATTGATATGTGTACATGAGTTGTACACATATATTGGTGGAAACTAAACTAAGGTTAAAAGTGTACAGGGTACCATCACATGAGCAATGCACCTTTTGATAATATTCTTGAAGAAGTATTCTCGAACAGTCAAGGTCAGAGTCGGAGGTCTGCATAATCACAAGTGAACATGAAGCCTGTTACTGTCCATCAAACAGGTTTACTGCCTCAATAGAAGACAGGTACAGAAATAAGGTAGTAGCTCAATGTGTGTGTACTGGGCTGGGAGATGTGTTCAAAGGTAAGTGAGACACACACACACACACACACACACTATATTCGAAGGGATTTGAGTACACATACTCAGACTCATACTGAAGCTCAAAGCAAGCACAAACAATTCAATCTTTTCTTATTGTCTGTCCAACGCCATCTCTATTTTGCTCTCTCTCTCTCAAACACACACACACGGCCTCTGGCAGAAATACTTGATTTAGACAGGAGTAGGTGAGGGAGGTAGAAAGAAATATGAAGCATCAGCAAGATAATACACTGCAACACTGAAGAGGGATGGCTGGGATGTGGGTGGGTGTTGAAGGTGGTTTCAAAGCAGGGAGAGTGGGGGTATTTATATTTGACAGTTTCTTGGGCACGTTCTATGTTCCACAGTCGGCTTCTGACACCTGGCTGGCAGCCCACTTCATCCCACCATCAGCCCGGGTGGTAGGTGAGCCCTCATAGAGACAATACTGTTATCACCTGACAGGGTACCCAGGAGATCATCTCTGAACCAGGCTTCAGGAGAGGGCCACAGTTCATTTAGAGGGTTCCTGGTCAATATTAAACTAGATTTAACAAAAGAAATTCACCAATACTGTCACTGTGTCAAACTAACACAATAAAGCCAGGGTTAGTCATTTGTTTCTGAAACCCTTTGTGTTGTCTTCTAGCAGTTGTGAGGCGGTGCCTGTTCAAGTGTTTAGGGGGCGTAGCTTTGACGACAGGGCTGATGGGAGGCTGAGGTATATATTTCTAGTTTCTCCAGGACTACCAACCCAGGCTTCAACATCTCCCACCCTTAAAAAATGAGAGACCACTGCTTTTGCAGACCATTATATGCAGAGAAGGTCACGGTGCCTTACCTGTCATTGACAGCGGCAGGCGCAGGAGGAGACGTAGACCCAGCTGCCCTCGGTTTATTGACCTTGGCATACAGCCTGTCAATGTGGTCATCATCAGGGACGGCTCCGGGGTCGTTAGCATGATTTCCATGTCCAGAAAAGGCAGAGGGGTTTTGTGGGGAAGCAGCATGAGCATGGCTGTGCTGAATTGCATTGTAGGGAGGAGCCTGACTAAGCTGCTGCGGAACTGGACCCATCTCTCGATCCCTGAAGTTTTGTATTCTGGCGTAGTTGGGATCCGCTTCGTCATCCTCAACATCTGGATACGTGGACCCGCCACCTTGCTGGTCTCTCGACTGGTGCTCCCGCAGCTCAGGGTGACCTGCCTCAATTCTGACAGACAGATGGAGAGATGGTTAGGACCACAAATATTACTGAAATCATTTGAATAAATCTTTATTTTCACTGTATATTCAATGTTTGCTTTTGCATAAGAAACATAATTTAATGAATCGCTCCAAAGGGCACCATGAGTAACGAGCTCAGGAATGAAATGAGAAGAGAGGAATCGAAGGAATTGAGGGAACGGAACAAATTAAATGCAGAGCAGGAGAAATAATGGCAGAGGTGTTAATGAAGCCGTTTCCGAGGGTTCAATGAGGAAGATGGGCGAATCAATGGTCTTTGATGGAGGAGGAAAACAGAAAAAGAGTGACATCATTCTCTACACCAAGAAAATACACAACTACACAACTACAAAGACAAAACTACACATAATCTGAGGCTGGCCACAAAATAAAATATCATCTTATGACCAGAGGGCTCCTCACCTTTCTCTCTCCTCTTTCATCCTCTCAAACTCGTGATCACTCAGGATGTCCGACTTCTGTCGCTGCAGAGCAGCTTTCGCCTCCTTCTTCTCCTCCTTTTTCTTCCCAAATCTGGACACAGACAAACAGGGATACAAACATCAGAAAGGTCAGAGAGAGTCTGTGCAGAGAACCTCCGGATAAAGTCTGGATCCGTTTCTCTGGACTTTATCCACTCGCATGTCTGAAAACAGCTTAAGACACCACTTCCAGTTAATTGTTTCGCTGCCATAGACGAACACAGTCTTTTAGTCTACACTGCTGCCACTGCCGGACCTTGCCAGGATTGCCTTGTGGTTAATGCTATTTAATTTTGGCCTTTTCTTTCCCTCACTGTCTCCTCTTGTGAGTATTTTCTCTTCAACTGAGGATCTTTCACAGCCCAGCAGCTTTGTGGTGAGTCGGATGTGGTTAATTGGGACAGTCAAAGCTCCTAAATATTTAATATGTCCAACCGGCAAACTGTGACCTTATAACATGCCTTATGTTTTATTTATTCACTGGATTTATTGATGTTACAGTCTCTCGTCTGCGGTTGTGTTTACCACTTCTGGTGACTTTGTGGAAACTCAGTGATTTACTTGAGTGAATGTTTTAGCATATACATGTCTGCACATTGGAGCAGTTAGAAACATGAAGGGACATTAGTGTTGAGCTAATACCTTTCATTGAAATGCTTAATGTGGACTGGGGGGTATAAAAGCCTATTTGACTCAATGGGCAATGAAAGGCTAAGATAGTGTGTGTGTGTGAGTGTGTTTGTGTGTGTGTGTGTGTGTGTGTGTGTGTGTGTGTGTGTGTGTGTGTGTTTGCCTCACAGGGGACAAGCCTTGCTCTAATTACTTCAACCTACAGTGTTAGAGCCTTATCCTTTCCTTCAACTTTCTCTCTTACCTTCACCTCCCTCTCAGCCTCTTTCTCCACTTTCATTACACTTGTTTCTCTCTAAATCCACAACTCACCCTGCCTTCACCCCTTCATCTCAACATCTCATTTCCCATTGCTTTCCCAAGACTTCTCTCACTACCCTTAACCTCTATGATGCCTTCTTCTCCTCTCTTATACCTCACAGTGGGGACTGGCATGGAAGGGCTACCTACATGTACTGGCAACATAGACATACAAAGATCTGTGAGGGAGATATAAATGGAGGAACGAGATGTACAAAGATAATGGACTTATAAAGGTTAATTAGTCATCCTGTCTCTCCAGATCCTTTTGATTATGCTATTATTGGTCTGTCCATGTGGACGCTCTCTCACACACACACACACAGACACACACTGGAAAGCGGTGAAGGCAGCATCTCTGTCTGATTAGATCCTTACATGAACCAAAAATTGAACTTTTTCTGTGTCCGATCCCGACTCGAGCCTGATGCAGTTAAAAATAAAATGGTACCACATATGCAGGACTCATTTTAGTGATATACTGACCAGTGTGTACAACGTTTTTTTTTTTTGTCCCCTGTACAACAGTTTCAGTGTATTTGGTTTTCTGTGTGAAATTGGCCCTTTTGTGAGTGAGGGTAAAAGGATAAGAAAGAGAGGGCTACACACTGGAGACATCACAACATGGCAGGACAAAGGAATAATCCAAGACAGAGTTAAAAAAAAAGGTCCTTTCTGCTGCCACTGCTGTCAGAGCGAGGACAGAGGGTGTCAGAGACAAAACTCATCTGAGACGATTCATCATGAGGACATGCAAGGACAGCTAGATACACACAAACAAAATAAAATACAAAATATAACCAAATGAAAAGTAATTTCTAACATGTGCATGAGGATGATGTTCATAATGTGAACTTTAAAACTGCAACTTTAACAGCACATCATAGACTCACAAACACACAGATGATGTTCTTTTTCTTAATCACAAGATTATCATTTGAGCATCATTTCACAAGAACAGTGGAGTAGCAGCCAGTTAGAATGAATACATTACCTCATTAGTGGGAAAAAGAATGACGAAGCATGAATATTCATGATCTAACACCGCAATCTGTATGGAAAGTGTATGGCTCACTCATTTGCAAGCGAGAAAGATGTGATTACCAACATGTGCAGAGATTATTTAAAAAACCTCCATCTGTGTAGGAAAAGGTCGGATGAAAAAGTTACCAAAAAGTTGAATAATAGAAGTAAACAATATGTAGAGCCTCAATATCTGCTGTTAAAAGTACAACACCTTTTCTTATTGGCTAAAAACACAGAGTATATGAGAGGACTTACATTTCCAGCTAATCTCCGTGGATATATTTTTAAATAACAGCTCCATTAGAACAGATCAAGCAGCAGCAGGTGCAGTATAACACTCCATCAATGTCAACACTGTCCATATGTCACATCAGAAACTTCCAGGTCCTGCAGATGGTCAGAGAGACTGTTTGAGCCTGACTGCTGCGTCTCTTTGGTTGAGTTGTAGCTTAGTTTTAGAGATGTCTGTTTTCAGATATAGATTCTTATGTCCTGAGTTTCCTAATATCAAATACAGGTCCAAAACCGGTGCATATAGAAAATGTAGCAACTGATATCATTAAAAGATGTATGCTACTAATGATGTATGGAAGTGTTGATTGCTTCATTGTTGTGTGACCTGGTTTGGGTTTAACCCTTTGAAGAACAAATATCCAGAAAATTAATGTTGAAAGTCCTCTTTTATCATTAAGTTTGATTGATAACAATAAAAACGCTGCTTTTTCACCAGGAGATAATTGTTTTCTTTTCTTTTTTTCATTTCACATTTGAGCTAGCACCGGTTGATGCTGCACTACCGGAGAACACTTCTTCTTCTACGCTCTAAAAACTGTACTTGTCAGTGGCAGTTCAGCACATCTGCTGTTATGAAGAAGTTATTTCAGGGGAAAGGAATTTGCAGTTTTATCATTGTGAACCTAAAATGCTTTTAAGACATAATATCAAATCTGCAAGATTTGCATACTACACGATGCCCGACCCTGGTAGTCTTCATATAACCTCTTGTAACAACAACACCCCCTCCCCCCCACACACACAGAGTGCATTAATATTTACACATACAGGCTGTTATGGAACGATGAACACTGAGCAGGGGGCTGTTTCACACTTGTGCCTCTGAATGGTCCATAAGGTGAAAGCCGACTGACAAATGAGGGGAAAACGAGCGCAAACATCTGTGACTCTCACTTCACCCATTCTTCCCATTCTTCCGCTTTTCTCTCACTCCGCCCCCTCTGCCACTCCTCACACACGCCTCCTTTTGCCGTCATTGGCAAACGGATCCCAGAGGGAATGGGTGATTGACAAGTGAGCGATAAGGAGCACACGCACAAACACACACACACACACACATATATAAATATATCAGAAGATGGACACTGTACAGGGACACACACATTCACAGGCAAGAGTTCACTGGTGCGTGCATACACACACACAAACACACAGATGATGACTGGCAGGCATGACAATAGTCAGTGACACACCAATGACTTCCTGTCATGATGTTTGATTGGAAGCTGGTGTGTCATGCCCCCCCCTTCAACCAACACACACACCCCTTTCCAGAATGTGCTAATTATGAAACAATGGCAGAGGTGTCTGGTCAGAACACATGGTTTTGTGCTGTATAAAGAAATTGAAACAAGAACTTGAGGGAATTTTGTGCTGCAGAACCCAAATCCCAAAACCTAACTGGCTGAATATATGACTAAGTAAAATAATGTGTTAGATACACAAAAGTGCAAACAAATTCTAGGTGATATACAATTTGTGACATCCTCACATTGCTCCAAATTAAATTCCAAAATTAAATTGAAATAGGACGTAGCAAAAGTCATGTTCAGAATAATACAATAACATACATGTAATTATCCTACAGAGAACTCGTGACACACATAGACTGCAATTAGAGATGGATGACTGAAACAAGAAATCAAGTCCACACAATCAAGCCAGACACAAGCGCAGCCATTTTCAGGATTTGGAGCTGGAGGTCCTGGTGAACACACTCGACCAATCAGGAATCAGTCTCAGCTGTCAATAATGATATCTCACCCTGTATTTCACCACCGTTATAAAAGCATCAAATCAGAAAATGAGAACTAAACACGCTGGAAAAGTGGAACCATGCCCAATCCACTAACATAGAGGAGTGTCGGAGGCTTGGCTAATGAACTATACTGCAGCCAGCCAATAGGGGGCGATCAACGACCGTTTGCTTTACTTTTGGGAAGCTTTCATTTAGTCTATCATGTCCAAAAGTCTTCGGTGTGGACAGACACATGCCCACGTACAAAATTTCCATCGACTTTCACAATCCGGTAACACACTCATTCTATTTGGAGATGATTTAATGGAGAGCTCCAATGAACAGAAAGTCTCCAGCAAATCACAGGGAGTGCAGCAACAAGTCCATTTTCTACCATCAGCCCTCTCATCTGCACGCCACACGCACAAACACACACATACACACACACACACACGCACAAACACACAACGGTACAGTCTACAGTTTGAACAGACCTGGGCTAATAGGCCTAACATGGAACTCAACCATAATAGACCCCACAGTGGAGCTAGTCAGCCTTAATGGGCCCCACCGTCAGATGGGCTAATAGTCCCAATGATGGAGCACTTTAAGTCTAACAGAGGCACTGCATTATGACCAGGTGGAGAGTGGAGAGAGGGGAAGGAAACGGAAAAGGGGGCAAATATAGGGGAAAGTGTGATTATAGACTTCAATAGGAGGTAAGAACGAAAGAGAACAGACTGAACGTTCAAAGAGGATCGGGCTCTAATTATAACAGATCTTTTTTTTGTTTTACTTCATACGTTTTTTGGGGGGGGGGGTTGTGGCTGCATCCAATTACGTTGCTCTTTGATTCTAAATTTTTGCTTTGGTAAACATAGATTCCAAATAAAAGTTTCTTTTGAAAGTAGATTACGCACTAGACAATCAGCAAACACACACACACATGGTCAGATACACAAATGCCCACACAGACACACACAGCACATGGAGCAGGACAAGATGGAGGCGGGTACAGCAGTGCATGTTTATGACCAGGCAGGCAACCATGCATTTATTATCATAGATTCTCATAAATTCACGCCGCTTTAACTCTGCAAATGTACAGCATGCCCACATGCATATAAACATGCAGCAGCAGTCACATCAACATGATGCACTGGCAGCAGCAGCGTCTGTCCCTCTCTGGGTCTGGTAGACCTCGTCCTCTCCCAGTCGCACCTAATACATTTACATGTTTTCATGTGAACAATCGCTTGCTTTCAAGACACACACAGACACAGACACACACACACAAACACACACACACACAGACGACATATCCACTTAAGATCCAAACTCTCAACCCATGGAGATTATGTTTATTGTCCAATAAGTTATGGTTGTAGGTGTGTGTGTTTGTGTGTGTGTGTGTGTGTGTGTGTGTGTGTGTGTGTGTGTGTGTGCGTATGTGTCTGTGCAATATTAATGTTCAGAGGCAAAGGGTTGCCAGATTTGTTTCAATATCAGGAATATCTGTTTAAACAAGAATGAGAAAGATATATAGATGGGAGAAGAACAAAGGGTCATACAACTGACATCAATTTGCAGAGAATGCACGGATACACACACACACACACACACAGCCACACACACATTCAAAGTGTCTGAGGAAGATTCACAGAAACCATGTGCCAAATAGATGACAACCATCTGACCGTGTGACAAATCGTGTTTTATCACCACATGAATATTCATAACATAGGACGACTACCACCCTACACGCACACACACACACACACACAGACACACACTTGATTGGCATAACTGACTGGCAGGTGGCAGCAGTTCACATGACACAGCCAGCTGTCCACTTTAAAGGGCGTTTACAGCAAACATCCACAGTCTGTCTTTAATATCTGGGTTATAACAGTGTGAATTATAGTAAATTACATTCAACTTGTTCTACTCTTCTACAGCATCTCTTTATTAAAGTGAAAAACTACATTGGAATCCTGCCTTAGTCAAGTTAGATTCGGGAAAACCAGCGTTAAAGGTAGAAACAGCAAAAACACAACACAATAGTATATTTAAGAGATTTCTGTGCAAAGCAACAGATGAAACAAAATGAACGTTTACTGCTCCAGTAAAAACCAGAGGCCTTAGGGGAAGGTTGAGTCCCCCGTACCGTCCTCTCCTCCTGAGCATTAGGCCGATCAAAGCTGGCCTCAGATGAATGTGACAAATCAGCAGCTCGGCTTAGATTGAACTGTACTGAATAGCACCAATTTGCCTTCTCAGTCTCCCACCATTACATGCAATCAAATGCAGATAGGGAGCCGGAGCTGAAGGGAGCAGACAGAGGAAAAAATTGAAATGAGGAAAAGATCGTGGGGGAGGGAGGCTACAGGAATATGACGAGAAAGACACGAAGGAGGGAAGGTTGAGATTATCACTGGGCTCTAATCAAGACCCTCTTATGGATATGAGAGATGGGGGTGCAGAGGAAAGGTCTAAATGTATCCTTGGGTGTCTTATACGGTTTCTTAAGGCACTTAAGGCAATAAGTGATCGGGGGAATTGCCGGTTAGATGAAAGGGTGGATGGAGAGACGGGAGCGGAGAGGAAAGGCGTGGGTCGATTAAACTGGAGAATTCTTGGGTGTGCCATACGAGCTGTCCAGACCATAATCAAACAGAGTGGTGGAGAGGAGGAAGAGGAATGGATGAACATAAACAGAGGGGGTTCGGTGCGACCTCACCTGAACTCTGACACTCTTAAAGCAGCGCTAATACTGGTAAAGACTGAGTGATGGAGTGAAGGAGGTGAGCAAATGTAGATGTAGTCTGTGTATTAAGGTGGGTTATGTAGTGCCTCGGGGGAGTAAAGGAAAAAAAAATTATTGTGGCAAGACAGAAGCGGAGCAAGAATGGTGGAGAACCTGAGGCGTGGAATATGTAAGGTATTCACTTGTTGTATTGCATATTTATTATCATATCTCTTATTCATTTCCTTTTAATGTGGTTTAGCGATTATTAATACATGAATAATTCCAATAATATCTACGTTTTCTCATTTAAACTCATCTTATTTGTATCAAATATAAAAACCTTGAGATAAACACTAAACTGCCTTGTGTCCTCATTCCTCTTCCCCTCAGTGTGGGGTTGATAGGACAGGAACCAATATTCAACTGGACTGTTCATTCCCTGTTACCATAACAGGCTCCACGAGTCTCGGTGAAATAATCTGCTGTTGCGAGTGAAGAGAGGACAAAGGAGCGAGGGGGCAATTCTGCAAGTGTGTTTTTTACTTGTTCAACGGGTGTCTGATAAACCGCTCTGTGTGTGTGTGCGTGTGCGTGTGCGTGTGTGTGTGTGTGTGTGCGTGTGTGTGTGTGTCTGTGTGTCAGCCATGCCCTCCTGCAAACAGACAAACAAACAGCACAGAGCAGAGGAGAGAAGCTGGGAGGCAAAAATCACCTCAGGGTTTTTCAGTGGCGTTCCCAGTCTGCCGCACGCTCCACATTAGTCATGCACAAGTCGACCCACGGGTCGGGCAGGTTCATGTTACGTTATTAGAAAAATATCACAGGTTTGGGCAAGTTGGGTCAAAAAGAGACAAAGCAGCAGATGTGTCCAAGTTTTAAATGGCTTTAACGAACGTCTTGTTTGTAGATACTTTGGAATAGTTCTGGATTAGTCCACCTTTCACTTAATGACACACACACACTAACACACTAACACACACACACACACACTCCCTCTCTCTCCCTGATGTGTGTGTGGCCCGCACAAACAACTTGGTTTTCCTCTTCACCTTAGGAAAGAACCCCCGAAAAAGACTTAGCTAATGTATGATCCGTAGCACTCAGGGAATACAAAGGTGGCTGCACATATTCCACACAATGGGGTGGATTAGTGGAAATGGTCTCTCTCTCTCCTTCTCTCTCTCCTTCTCTCCCTCTAGTAGCAACAGAGTGCACTACTGTTATTACTGAAATAAACAGCTCCTCTCTGGTCACCGCTCTCCAATCCGCTGCTATTCTGAGAGACGTACATCAGGCAGCAGAGGATTCTATTCATCTGATTTCTTAGTCCTTTTGTTTGCGTGTTCTTCTTATTACCTTCATCAAATTTAGAGGACTGATGTCTATGAGTGTTGTTAGGCCCTGGTGGAGGTATGGACTCTACTGAGAACCATTCTACTTCATATAAATGATGATTGATAAAAGGGAATTCAGTGCGTATTTGCATTGGCTCGTGATTATCAGCGACAATTCTGTTCTGAGAACACTATCAGTGATTTGATTTGTGTAGTTATTGGCCAACGATGTACAACAATATACCTTTAATAATGTAATCATCAGGCACAGTAGTCAAAATAATGGACCATATTGGTGAGATATGGTTGAACTATGGCTAAAGAAAATGTGTAAGACTTGTAAATGTCCAAATCACTAAATGTGGAACAGTCTGAAATCAGTTCTTCATAAAAACAAATATTCTATGAATAAGTGCTGTTGCTGTGCAGATGATCTTCATTTAAAATGTCTGCTATTAAGATCTGATATCTGCTGTTAGTGCAACACAAATACTAGCGACTATATGGCAATAAACTCAAATCACAAAGAAAAGGGTCTGAACTTTGCCGGGACATAATTATAACCAGGCTGTACAAGTACAAACAGCCATTTCTCACCAGTGAACAAGAGAGAACCCAAAGTTGAGGGTGAGAAAAACAAGGTGAGGAAAAGGTGAACCCTTTGAAAGAGAGGACACTGAATCTATTCAATTAGGTAACATTAAAAGCGTATTAGTCTTATTGCCAAACATTTCACTTTAAATAACATGCACCCCTGAGATATAATCACTGTGATAAAGTGTGGCATCTGGGAGTGTTGTTCTGTGTTCTGGGTTCACAGGCGGCTATTGTGAGCGTATTTTGAAAGACTGAGGCTTTATTTAGTTTTTCAATTTGCCGCGAGTAAGTGTTATTCTTCAGATCGACATCTTTGTAATGGTCATGTGAAAACCCATTTCAGAAACAACCACGGCAAAAAGAAAAAGCAGCATATTAGCTAGGCAGTGAGGTAAAAGGGACAAATTGTTCATAGAAACACTTTGCCCTATTCACGCCTGGTGTGTCCCTATGCCCCATTCACACTGCAATACAGCATTAGAGTTAATCACTTGAAAGAGTTCTGACAGATCATTTTCAGGAGCTCTTAAGGAAATTGGGGCAGCGCTCTTACAGTGGACTTTGTGTGCCTTTATATGAGAATGTGATAGGGTTTCATGAGGGGGAAAAAGAGCCCAGTGTGCATGTTTAACAGTCCTGTTACTTATGAAAGCACGTTCGCATGCAAGACGTGACCTCGTTTTGAGGTTAGATCATCCAACCAGTGGGTTAACTTGATTATCAGCCAGTTTGAAGATGAAGTTATCATGTTGATATCATAAACTGTATGAAAAAATATGTGAGGTTTATAGTTAATAAACATAAAAAGGACGTGACTACCGCAGAACGCTTGATACACCAAAAATTTATTTTCATCAGTTTGACTAAAGTTCCCAGTAAACCCAGTTCACACGACACAACTTGCTGTCTGTAGATCAGGAGTCTTGTCAGTTCATACTACACGACTGAATGGACAGACGCTATACGCTCTTTCCCCAGGAGAGACACACCCGAGAAATCACATGCGAGAAGGTGACAGGGAGAATCTGTCTGATTGTTCTGCTCTTCTGGCTTCCTGCTCATAGAATCACACATGAAGCTGGAGCAGAGCTGAAACGCTTCAGTGTAGAATACAAAGAATCAAACAAATAAGAAAACTAATCCAGCCCGACCTGGGCCCGACAGGCTTTATGTTCTTTCTGTCCAGACCCGACCCGAGACCCAGTGAGTATGTCCCTCACACATGGTTATTGCTCGATGTCCCTGATTACAGGGATGTGAAGAGTAAAGGCCCAGGGGCTCATCACCCCTACGTACACTGATCAGGTGGTCGTTCATCTGTGTCCATGGCAAATCGGGCTAAAAATCATGTGGTGCTAACTTGACTTATCATTCCTAGACATGACATGAATTTACCAGATACCACGGGTCATAAAATCTCACACATGTACGGTTAACATAGAAAGTTTCATATTAAAATGAACACATGTTTAAGCTTTAAAAATAATCCTCTCTCGCTCCCTTATCTCTCTCTGTCCCTCTCACACACTGTCACTCACCTCAGAAGACCAAATCCTATTTTCTTGCTCTTCTTCTCCGTCTCTTCGGGCTCGTCCGCTTTCTTTTTCTCTTTCCCTTTTCCCTTGTTCTTCTCCTTCTTCTTTGTCTTGGCTTTCTTTTTCTTGTCCTTTTTGCCCTTCTCCTCTATCTGATCCACCGCTCCCTGGCGAGATGAACTGCTGGCGGGGGTGTCACGGCCTGAGCTCGGGTCCGTACCATCATCTGTGGGGGGGGGACCAAAAGAAGAAGAAGAAGAAGATTAAATAGATGAGGATTAGAATACAAATGGTGTTTTACAGAGTAGTATCAGTGAAAGACAAGAACATCAATTGTCTCCACTGCTGTTCTTTTGTTAGATTAAAAAAAAACTAAAATAAAACCAGAGATTGAAAGCGATCGTGCACCTATCCATCTCTCCACTCCTCATTTCCACAGCAGATTTATTAACTTGACAGAGAACGAATTAACTCTTCAATAATAAGAAAGCAAAAATGTTCAAAGCGTAAACGGCAATGCCTCATTAGTTCTTCGACAGACTGGAGCTCTGGCCTTGAATAACAATGATGTCTCACACACACACACAGACACAGACACACACACACACATACACACACACACACACACACACACACGCACCACTTGTCAGATTTTATAAGATAACCAAACCGAATTAGTTACTTCAATTGAGATTTAACTTTGTGTGGATATTCACTTCACCCTTAATTACAAAGACTGTCTACTGACAGGATAGAAATGTAATGTAATTGTGTGTCTCTGTGTGTGTGTGTGTGTGTGTGTGTGTGTGTGTCTGTGTGTGCAACATGCTCGTATTGGTCCATGCTAATAAGCAGCTAAGAACCAAACATGACCGTGGCCACAGCTGTGACCTCTATAAAACGTCCATTAGAGCGTTGCATGTGTACTTTCTGAGAGGCTTTCAAACTGGTCTCAATAAACTACTGAGGTTTTCTTGTAATATCTGAACCGCGGAGTTCCAGAAGTTTGTTCTAAGCAACATGAGAATGTATCGAGTTCAAATTAAAAGAGCCAATAACATACCACGGTCATGATTCATCACATAAAGGCAATCACAGCTATTTTCTTTATTATACCAAACTACAACAGTGTAAAACATTGGAAAACACTTATTTGTTTGAAGTACTTTACAATGTGATGTGTTTTAATTACTTATGTCACGGGATGGAACTCACCACAAACCATTATAACATTCTGCTGTTTACAACACCACACTGGTGTGTGGGGAAGGGGACATTACAAGTAGACAAAACAGGGAAATAAGACACTGAGAGAGAGAGAGAGACAGAGAGAGAGAGAGAGACAGAGAGCATATCTCTTCCAAGACCCAGCAGTCCCCTCATGAACCAAAATTACATTCACTAGATCCAGATTTTACTTTGGTTCTGCACCATATTTCTCATAAATATCAGTTATCTAAAAATGCCAGATTTTTTTCCATCTAGATAAAAAAAAAAAAAAATCAACAGAAACAAAGTCCTTTAGCTCAAAGTATTAGAAAAAGTGAACACATGTTTTTCTTTGATACACCCCCGATCCAGATCCAAAATAGAATGGGTTATATCGTGACATTTTCACATCAAGCGTTGTAATCCATGTATAGCTGTTTTCACATAATCGTGCTAAATAACAACAACTGAGGAAAGACAGAAGAGGAAAAAGACAAAAACAACTTTTCACCACTTTAATCCCCCCCCCCCGGTTGACACAAGACATTAAAAGCCACTGAGTCAAAGCCTCTACTGGACGCTTGACAACTGAATTCACTGGAAACTGTGACGCACTGTATAGCTTTAGCTGGACTCACTCAGGATCCCACACAGTGAATCAGCCACACATCAACACAGATTAAACATTCACTTGTTTAAACAGCGTGTTCCCTCCCAATCACCAGTGGTGTGTCGACACAACAGCTGATCCACCTCTGGAAGCCCGACAGACGGAAACCGATGAGCTTTGATATTTGACACGGAAGCGAAGATGTCATTTAAATGTGGAGAGAGAGAGCGAGAGAGCGAGAGAGAGAGAGAGAGAGAGAGAGAGAGAGAGAGACAAGGAGGGCGAGATCTTCAGTGGGCTTTTCAGAGTCCTGCTATCTGTCAATTAACAGCAGCTCTCAAAGTGTTGAACGTTCAGAAAGACGGTGACGGATGTGGCCGCCACGTGTGCGTGGTGTTGATTTGCCCTATTAGTCCTATCCTGTGTGAGAGTAGTGATCTGAAACAGTCCGACTCATTACTCTGGTGGTGACTGATAAGGGTTTGCTGCTAATAATGCAGCTGGGAATTGAACCGCAACAACCCCCACCCCCCACACCTCCCGAATGAAACACACTAAGCAATGGCTATTTAGCTCCCGGATAAATATTTAAAGTGAAAGCCCAACTCAACATGGAAATCACCTACTGTGATGAAACGCGGCTGCTCTGCACCATATGTGTTGATCATCTGAGGAATGACTTATAAAAACAAAGATTTGAGGGTGAGAGTAATTGGGAAACTTGTAGCATATGGAAGTAAGTCATGTCATTTTGGAAAATAATAAAAAGTCACTTTTGGATTGTCTCATGAGACTAAACACTCCAATCAGTGACGTCAAAGCATTCTGGGAAATTCCTTATTTAAGAACAGTTTCACTACAGATATTTAAACCTTTTTTAACCAGAATAAATATGTTGGGACACTTCACCCCTGTTTTAATCTTTTTTAAACTGGTTAATGTTAAAGAATAGGTGTTAAGGTTATTGTAACTACTTAGAAGGCACTTAACGGTCTGACTCCTCAGTATATAACAGATCTTTGATCCACATTCGACACTGCTCGCACTCTGAGACCCTCGGGCAGGGGCCTTTTAACTCTTCCAGATTCTCAGCTGAAGACAGAGCTTTTGCAGTAAGAGCCCAGAGGCTGTGGAACACCCTGCCTGAGGAGATACAGCAGGCTGACTCGGTAGCTTCCTTCAGATCGAATATTAAGATATTGCAACAGTGCAAAAAGTGCAACATCCACGGTAAACTGTCTCGTTTCCTCTGTATGAAACATTCATACACACATCAACACGCTCTTCATCTCCCTTACCGTCGTCATCTTCAGGCGGCCCATCGTAGGATTTATCGATAGCTGCCCTGAAGCTCTCGTTGCAGCCTCTTCCCCTGACCATATTTGGGCGAGGACGGTGGAAAGGGAGGAGTTCGTTTTTCCTGTTCACCTCTGACATGGCCGTCTGGAGACTCTCCAACGAACTGGATTTCTTCAGGCCGAGGGTGGGGCCCAGTTCTACGGGACTCGCCGGAGCTGCGGTGGCAAAGGGGGGGGGGACACAGAAAGGCAAATGCATTAGTCTCCTCGTAGCTCTACTTAAATGGATATGATGGAAATACAATTAAAATGAACGAGGGACCTGAAAGGCATGTATATGGAAGGAAATGACCAAAAGTCTGATGAGGCCATTAAATAGGTTAATTCCTGCCGGCCCCGGGTCTGATTGGGTTAAAAACCCTGTGGAGCCGGAAAGACCTCGACATGTCTGAGCCCTGAGAGCGGAGCCAAGGCCGGGAACAAATACAGTGATGCAGTTAACTGTGCTGTTGTTGAGTTTGTGATGGATGTGAAGTCTGCTTCACTGTTACTGGTTCTCCATCCATCATCTCAAGTATACCGCGAGAGATATTACTGAGGGAGGGAGGGACTCGGAGGAGAGGATGATAAAGGGGGGAGCAATGTGTGAGGAGACGGGGGAAAGGGAGAGGGGGACTGAGGCGAGGATCAGAGATGCTGTGGAGATAAGTTCTGAAGCTTCATAATTTCCAGTATATAGTTATATAGTGGAAAGAAATTAAGCCATGTCTTGCTTAAGCAGACTACCTTCAAATCGTGGTGTCCTGCTGCTCAAACTCAAGAGCTAAAGACAGGCTGACTGCTTGAGATGGACCGGGTTTATTGTCCTGTCCCCGCAGCATGTGAGGGCCGCTGAGTGTAAGACAAAAGAGCAGCAGGGAGGTAATGTACGTTTTCTGTTCGGTCCGTCACCGTGTGCCACCGGAAACAGGGAGGACACTGATGGCAGGCGAGGGGGGGGGGGGGGGGGAAGAGAGACGGGAGGAACGACGACAGGGAGACGGCAAATTAAGTTCCCTCCGAGGAATTCCGCGGTGTCAGAGAGGGAGACTGAGAAAAATGGGAAGGAGGGAGGAAAGCTGGGCTCGCTGCCAACTGAAAATACTGGTAATCCTTACACACACACACACACACACACACACACACACACACACACACACACACACACACACACACACACACACACACACACACACACACACACACACACACACACACACACACACACACACACACACACACACACACACACACACACACACACACACACACACACACATTTTGGATTCCTTGCTGGCTCTGGCTTGTCGATATGATGCCACTGTGATTCATGATAGCCAAACCTGCATCACTTTAGCTAATGATTCCCCATACACACATGACTGCTCTTTGTGTGTGCTTGTGTGTGTGTGTGTGTGTGTGGGGGGGGGGGGGGGTATGAGAGGGCTGATGTGGCTTCCACATCTATTTAAAAAACCATTAACCAAACACACACAAACACATAAAGAGTAATAACACATACTGAATGTATGCACATGCATAATTTAAGGCGGCTGCAGGGGGAGGAGATGGACAAGGGCCATAACTCCCATCCATAAACAGAGTACACATGGCATGCAGATGCACACTGGAGCAGTACACCTCATCAGATGATATGTGATTCCACTGAACTGGATCAACCCTGGATTGATGCTGTAGAATAAGTTCGACACAACTGGATAGACACAAGTCAACAGAATATAACTTTGAGTTCTCAGACATTTCTAGACAACATGTACTTTCCCAAACTCTTCACACAACGATTCAGGCCAAATGAGTACGTGTTTAGGTTAAATGACAGTATTTACATGATGGTAGATATTATGGACCAATGGGCTTGAGAAACCGTACAGACTGGAAGTGTTGCAGCGAGAGATCTATCAACTGAAATCAGCTTGAAACGAATCAAAATGATATTTGTTATGACATGTTAACACTTGACAAAGGACCTTGGCCTCATGTTTGCTACACCCCTTGTCTTCAATATGTGTGTTCCAGTATTCTGGATCACACATTGAGGTCAACAGGGTCTGCTCAGCGTTTATCACACACACATGTCACAGTGGTGGGATGTTCATTGGAACACACCTGCTCAGAAGCAGCTGCATGTGTTCAGACCATTGATTGCCTCTTTTCTTTTACTCCTATAAGGTTAACTGGACTGTGTTTGTGACTGTGTATAATAATGGATCACACGCCTCCACTTCCTCCCACTCTCCAGGAATGAAGCTGAAATATCTCGGACATGATCGCTGCCATCTTTCGCCAATGACGTCACTTGGAGTCTGCAACCTCAGCTGTCAATCAAAAGATTTTAGCCAATATGTGATGTATTGATTATACATATGTGTGATAAGAATAACCTGGAATGACAAAAACGATGGACAGGAAAAAGTATTTGTGGTCTATTCTGACTTTTTAGTTTGGTCCACGTCTGATCCACTAACATGTTGGTTTATTACCTATACTGCTGCCGGCCACTAGGGGGGGATTGACTTGCTTTGGCTTCACTTTTGGGGAGTTGTAATATCGCCTATGTTTATTTACAGCTTGTGACGAGTCAGAAGTAAAATCACTTCTCAGGCTGAGTGTGGTGTGTAAAGTTATATATGTCCATTTCAATAGCTAATCCACCGCTTGAAAACTCAAAGGACCGGGGATTAGAGCTGCCAGTAACTTTTGAGCCAAGGTCACGAAAACCATGAACCAACTCTACATGAATCGTCCGGGATTTCTGATGTATTATTCCTTTTATTCACTCTCCTGAAACTCCTCACGCCAACATGGCTGCAGTTGCCAACAACATTCTCAAAACACAAGCAGCATCAAAGTTCAAAAAGGCGTTAGACAATAAATTCCTAATCCAGCAAAAGACCCGCCCAGATTTGTACGGATCAGTGTGGGATGATGTATTCCACATGAACCGGGAGTTGCAAGGTGCAAAGATGGAGGTTTGTCTCCGGTGGGGTGAGCGACTAAGTTTGAGGACAACTACAATCAGTATAATTCAGTCTGTGGCCTCTGAGTCCAAACTCATCTGATTGCAGAGGGTTTGGATAGAAGGACGATATAAACAGTGGTAAAATAGCTTAGTGCTGTTTGGCTGGGTTATCGGGCAATGAACCACACACACACACACACACACACGGACACACACACGGACACACACACGGACACACACACGGACACACACACACTGGGTGATGAGCAGGCATCCACATACCAAAACATTTACACAAACACACACTTGGTCTCTTACACACAAAGCATTTTGCTGTGAGTAGCAGGATTTGTGTCATAAATGTAATTACTGCCATCCAAGTGTAAGATGATAGAATTAAGCTGCTTTTAGAGAGAGAGAGAGAGAGAGTGTGAGAGAGAGAGAGAGAGAGAGAGAGAGAGAGTGTGAAGAGATGACAAGCTAGACAACAGAAACAAAGTGGTCTGAGGGAAACGATACGAGAGTGTGTGTGTGGGGGGGGGTGGTAGAGAAAAACAGACATTGGGAAGGAGTCGAACAGAAAGAGACAAACAAAGGAGAGCGAGCGTGCTGAACGAAAGAGGAGAGGAGGGACAACAAGAGGGAGACAGAGAGAGAGAAATAAAAAATTGAAAGCCAAACACAACGAGAGAGCGTGCCAAGCCATCCCAAGGCTATTTTGTTGGCAGGAAGGCAACGGGGCTACTTTCAAAGTCAAATTTACACCAAGCAGTGGCTTAGCAGCAGAATGCAGCGACACAGACAGTGAGAGAACCAGTGAGGAGATGGAGCGACTTCATCTCTGTGGGTCTTTACATCATCATGTTTTTCAGTAAGATGCAAATTCAACTTCTCTCACAGATGAAGAAAACATGTGTTTGTTTGATAAAAAAAAAAATGTCTGATCTTCTTGTTGGCACTCACACTGGTGGATAAACGGATCAATTTAGTGAGCCTCAGTTGTTCTTACTTGAATAAATGTCTTTATTTTAACACAGATCTGTTGTAGGAGGGAACAAAGCTTCATGTGAAACTGCAGAATTAAAGGGAGCAGATAACAAGTGTAGGTCAGGATCGTCATTATTACTTCAGCCAAGGAAGATGTTTGTTCCCTTGTCCATGTGTTTGTTTGTTGGTTTGCTTGTCAACAGGATTACACAATAAATACTCTGTGGAAGGATGGGACATGGGCCAAGAGAGAACCCATTCAATGTTGCTGTGAATCTGGACAAAGGGGAAGAGCCAAGAATATTTTAATTCTTTCTTAAAAAGTGAGAAAAGGCATTTCTAATCGATTTCAAGAGAGTATCACATGGATCTTGATGGAAAAAATATTATTATACTTAAGGGAACAATATCCATGAGTGTGTGCAATTTGGAGTGTATCCAAATAAAAACCTTAAGTGAATTTAAATGTGGTTTTACAAGGGGACTGTTGGCAAACTGGAAACTCACTGGAGACACAAGATGACACCTCCAGACACAAAACATTACATATTATCCTATTCCCACGGCCACAAGTGAGACAGAACATTGGTCAGGCTTATTATACGTCATACACAATATGAGAGAAGCCAGAAGATGTATTAAGTCACAAATTCCTCGACACTCACTTTCCCATCAGTGGGCGTTGCCCTCATTTTTCGAACCAGAGTTGAGGAGTACATCACAACACAAATACTTCACCACCCAACCCAGCGGTTATAGAAGGATGTACTCTGCTGTGTAGACAACAGCACTGTGAGGACATTCCTTTTGTGAGACCTTGTCTGCAGGACATATGCTGACTTATGTCTTTAAAACATTGCATTACAGAATTCTACCTGCAATGTCATGGCTCTTCAGTGTGAGCATGTATGTTTAATTACCTCTCCCTCAAACTGTGAATGCTGGTAACAAGTAGATTGTGTTTGTGTGTGTGTTATGTGCTGTGAAATATCTCAGACTGCAGAGGGAAGATCCATCAAGCAAGCAACATTTTCTTTTTATATAGCGTGTGTGTTATGTGAGTCCATCTCCCAGCCGGTGAAATGAGGTTTTGCTATCCCACAGGGCTTCTTATTAATTGAATGGGCACCGTGAAAACAGTAAAAAACATGTGACATCATACTCCATCTTCTGTCTCAGGTCAGTATTTACTGGTTCTTTGCTTGATGCAGCGGCTGCAGCGCTGAACAGCAACAATTTAAAAAAGGAAATACTGAGAGATGATAACGCTCGATGTAGCATGATGGACTGGTCTCCACAGGAGCCACCACATTCAAGTATAATGGACCAGAACTGACTCCCGACATCTGTCATTTCAATGTTTTTTCTCTTCATTTGCTTTCCCCATTCGTGAGTGGTGTAACGGTTTTGACATAACTTCCAACACCTGAACAGACACACAAAATCACATGAACACAATTCATCTTTTTGTCAAACCCCTGTTAAATTTACCTTTAGATTCTTTAGTCAGAAAACACAAGTTCAGAAGTATCTCAGAAAATCAATCAGACTCAATGACCGAACAATCAATACCGCTGACTTGCAAGTGTCCTTTCATCTGCAAACTGAGGATCAATGATATCCAATTCAACAACTAAGTGGTTAACAGCAATTACACAATAATTGCGTAAACGTCCACATCTGGTGCTTGCAAAACAACACAAACCAGAAAAAAACACTGTTCTTCTATTATATTGTGGTCAGTAATGTAGCATTCATTTCTGATGTATCACAGAGAAGAACGACATGTAATACCAGATCAATATTAAATCCATAAGCTGTACCTCTGTTGTATAAAACCAACCTTCAACACACACACACACACACGTAACCGGTTGTGTCCAGGACACAAGACAAATGGCCGCCCTCTCTTTGTGTTGCACTCTCACGTGCATCATTCGATGTACAGTGCGGCAAATGTCAGTGATGGGTGTGCAGAGGCTGATTGAGATGAAGAGCTGCACCAGCAAGAAGCGACAGCGCTGACCATCTCCTGATTACTGCTCACCTTTATTGGCTTACTGGAGGAGATGGGGGGGTGGGGGGGGGGGTCAAAGGCCATTCAATATACAGCGAGGCAGCCAAGAGGATGCGCACAGAGACAGAGACAACCAGTGTGTGCTAAACAGAGATGACAGGAAGAAAACCACACACTCACACACACACACACAAGGAAAATGGTGTTTAAGATCGAGCACCTGCTCACATTTACACACAAAGCAGAGATTGCTTAGTTCAGCTGTTTGAATCCTGCGTCTAAGAACAGTTGTAAAGAGCTAATGCGTGGTGGCATTGGGGAGCGTTTAAACACACACACGCACACACACACACACACACACACACACACACACACACACACACACACACACTCAGAGATGTGCTGCTCTCCTTGTGACACATTAATCCATCAATCCACATCAGCCTAACAAGGTGGCTTCCAGGTTAATTCCACAGCAAAGTCTGCAGCAGCCACAGAGACGAGGAAAAAAAGAAAAACTGAGAAATCCTATAAAGAAAAAAATGATAACGAGAGAAAGAGGGAGATGAAGAGAGGAATGAGGAGGAGACAGACGGGGATAGAGAGAGATGTGGTCCTCTAAAGACGCGGGTTTGGCAGAGCCTGTCAGTGTGTGACTGTTGTCAAAGTCAAAGTTCCACCAGGGAGAGATTCAGACAATGGACTGCGCCAGTCTCCCTCAGCATCGCACTGGCCCCCTGACGTACACACACATCGACACACACACAGACACACACACTTACACACAGTCATGTTCTAAGCTCCTCTGCCTGTTTGTCTCTAAGCCTGAATGGCGTTGGCAAGAAAGAGAGTGAAAGAGAGACAGAGACAGCAAAGCGAGAGCTGGTCGAGGATGGAGGGACAAACACTAGGCAATGAAAATACATTCAAACTATAATAAAAGTATAAAAGCGATTTGAAGATTGAGTATTTTTTACTTAGATGCGTTTGAAGTGCGTCCTCACAAGTAGAAAAATTTCTTTTTAAAGTGCCAAACTGAGGGCATTGACACACACGCCTTTAGATATTCATTGATCACCATTTATTTTCACAAGGAAACAGCTCCTCTGCACTGATTGTAAGACACACACACACACACACACATATAAACACACACACACACACACACACTGAGAGATCCCGGCTGTCCCCATCACCAAAGGAAATTGTGGTGAAGGAAACACAGCTGCAACCATTCATTTTACGTCCTGTCAGCACTTTATGAACGTGTGTGAGTGTGTGTGTGTTTGACTTTACTGTTCTATTTCACACTACACAGTTACACAGTTACACTTAAAACACACAGACACACACAGATATATTTTATTCCTGCTTTATCTTTCCCCCCCGTGACGCTGATCACGTCGCGAGCGTTTCATTGTGACATTGATGATTTCTACCAGGAATTTAATTTGAAGCAACTCTTTCTGTCACAGCCTTTCACATTTCCCCCTCCACAGATGATTTGATTTATTATTGGAACGATCGGGCTCCTCTTTCTCTGTGCCACCGCAGAAACGTGAGGTTCTTCTGACCACACAGACACACACACACACGCTCACACAATCAAGTCGTGTTTATTTGATCTCCTATTTCCATCACTTTGCATCTCAAGATTCTGAAAATGTATAATGCAATGTGGCATCTTGTAAGGCTCATTTTTTCCACATGACGATGGAGACTTTCCATTACCATAACATTATATTAACGGTAATAGTTTTGCGTGTGTGTGTGTAGCTGTGGTACAGTTGCCCAGTGGTTTCTTTGGGTCTGGAGACAAAAAAAAAAAAAGCAGTTGCTGGAAGTGAACAACAGTCTTCCCAGAAGTCATTGTCTTTCAAACGGCTCACTTCCCAAGACCCAGCCCTGCTCTCGCCTCTCTCACAGAAATCCATGCAGCTGTCTGACGTCCCAGCGCAGAGCTGTTGGAAGCATTTTTGGTTATAAAAAATACATTAGAGGGAAGGAAAAATGGGTTGGCAGCAAGAAGGTCATTCCTGCCAGGCACACACTCTCTTTAACAGCTCTCTGGGCTACGTGGCATTATAAAACAGGAGACACACTGTCGAGCAACAGGTACAGGGAATGTATAAACAGGCTTTAGTGATAAAACAACTGAGGTAAAAGAGAGAAGCCCTTCAAGGCTTTGCTGGACATGCAACAGGCTTATTTCTACAAGGTTTGAAACCAGATTGAAAACACTTTCACGTAAGATTTACCAAATACCAGAACTCACTCCAATTGCTTTGTGTCTACTTTGAGTTCAGTCAATAAACAATTGAATTACAGGACAGGTTAAAACCTATAAACTACTCTGCAGCAAATGTCCTGGATAGTGGAAAATAAAACAACTGGCTGAACAGCCTACCTGAAAATTCACTAGACCTGAAAATGAGTTAATTACTATCTAATCTTGTGGCCCTATAGAGACGTTCGAGACTTTAAACCTCCTGGTCTCTCTTACATGTTCCGTGACCTCCCAAATTATAAGCTCGGTTTCTCAAACTGACTTTATGAAACTCTATAAACCTTGTGCTCTGCAGATGCTGGAATCCAAAAATAAAGTTGAATCATTTTACACCTGAAGGCAGCTGATAAATATTCAAGATATGTCTGTTTTACAGGCTCCAGACCGAAGGGAGAACAAAAAGGGCCACACACATTTTGACACTGTTGATAAAACCTGTCAATCAGAAGTAATTTCAGAGGATGTTCTCAATGTCAAAGATGCTGGGTGGTGTTTAGGCTGTGTGCTGCAGAAGATGAGAAGGAAGGGGCAGCCAGTTTTAAAAGTAACTGACTTTTTTTTACAAAGCTTCACACAACAAAGGAAAGAAATGTAAAAAACAGGAGTAAAGAATTAGCTCAATAAAAATCAGACAAGATGTTGTCTGATGGAGAATCTATCAATCAGTGCCCGGCAGACTGTGACAGTAACCAGGCTGGAGACGACTCTCTGCAACAGGAACTACAGACATGTCTCCTCCTTGGCTCTGGAGCTCCGATGTGCGTGACACAGCCCAGCTACTGATTTAATAAAAGAGAAAAAGCTAAAGTCTTTGAAAATGTGGAAGAACCGGCTTCCTTGAAATCGACAAACGGGCCAACAACTGGTAACGATTTAGTTGTGGATTTAAAAACGTGCCTGCAGTAGTTTGGATTGCAGAGATTAACACAGAGCAGAGACTAATCCTCTTGTAGTGTTTATCAGGAGGCACAAAGAAAGTGGCTATTGGAAATAAAACACGTGGTTGATGCTGTTACTACAGTTGTAAACTTCATCGGGACAGCAGCGTTAAATCACAGGCAATTTGTTGGAGGAGACTGAACAAGCTGATGTGGGTCTGATGTCTCAGAGTGGGCTTTAAAAACAGTGTGTGGCCTGAAATCAGAGATTCGGGAGATGTGTTAGATGAGAAGGAAGAACATCCCTGAACCAAGCAGTGCACAATGGTTGGGTGATTTGGCATAAGCCACCGCTGTAACTGCTCTCATGAAGGAACTGAATACAGAGCAGCGAGGAGAGAGTCTCTTTGTACATGAGATACACATTCGAGTCAAGGCCCTTCATGAAGAGGCAGCAGCTGCGTCTCCATTGACGAGTGGAACACATACACCTTTCCACTCCAAAGGAAAAAGACTCCATCTGCTGATCAACTTAACAGATATGCTCCCGTGTCGAAGCCGTCGCATGATGAGCTTTCCAGGCGATTTGAACACTTTGAAGAAGAGGAATCGAAAGAAGCTCACAATCTCCTCTTACATGCAATGTCGACAGTGTCCCCAGTGATGTACAACTTGATGTGCAGCTCATAGACTCGGGGTCTGATGCACTGCAGGTACAGCACTTCATGTCGGTGCCATTTCTGACATTTCAATCATCTGTTAGAGAGTTGAACTTCCCAGACACGGAGGTTCTGGCCCAGAGGATGCTGGTTCTCTTAGGATCAACGCACCGTAAATATGTGAGCAGACATTCAGAACGATGAAATTCAAGAAGTCAAGATACAGATCCTCTTTCCGTAATAATCCTCTGTCAGGAACTACAGGAAGTGCAACAGCATTCTCTAGAGTGGACCCCTCTGCTCAGGCCAGACAATCCCACACAAATCCTAACCCTAAAATAAAAATAGGAAAGATACTAAATCGTGAGATACATAAAAGACTAGACAAAATCCTGAATAAGATAATGATAGAAACATAAAATAACTTAAAATAAAACAAAATAAGAAGGAATTAGAAAAAGTATAGATATAATAATATTGATTTCAAATAATAGTGACATAAAGAAGTGTTTTGATTCCAGGTACAGTCAGGAGACCTTTGCTTGATGATCTAAGGCACATGTCAGGTATGTATTCATTGAGCATGTCAGAGATGTAGTGAGGAGCTCAGCCATTAGTTTATGCATTACCTGTTTAGTAAATTCACCACTTCATAGCAGAGGGGAGAAGACAACGTGAACTCAGAGCCTTATGGGAGAACTGCCTCATATTCATTCATACGGGTCCTTAACTCCCTGCAGACGTCTTCACCAAAAATGAAGTGAAATTCTGAAAGTCTGCAAACTGACTAACAATGGCTTGAAATGAATATCCAAGGGGACATTTACTAATGGGTCCAAGTGCCATGTATTATTTACTGAGCAATTGACAAAAATGTGGGAAAATGTAACACTACCATTGCAATGTCACGGCAGTAACCCTGCTGACCAAGAACCAAACAGACACAATTATTTGTACAGTGTGTTTAACCCCCAGCAACAATCTGGAGTTCTCATATGACCTACTCCTTCTTTCCATGATGGGAAAACTTATGTTTATTCCTTTCTCGGACATTATATTGTCTTGCTTGCTTGTTTATGGACCTCGTTGATAAAAGTAAATTCCACCGCTGTGCATACAAGGCAACAAAGAACGTGGAACATTGACAGGCAGACATTAAGTGGACAGACATAAAGCTCTCACATTCAACTATAAATGAAGCGAAGGAGACTTCAAGGAAAAGTGCAGATGAACAAGTTTCATATAAAACATTTCCAACGTTTTCTTGCACTAGTGCTTTTCCCTTTCAGATGAGTGTGTCTTCTCTGATTTGATCTTTTCTCTCCTGGCTTTAAAAACAAGCTTTGTCTTTTGCATATCTGTAAGAAGTGGTCATAGTCTGGCTCCCTTCTCGATTCTCTCCACACATCTCACTTTCATCTGCACTTCAGACAAATGGAGGGGAGGTTTCTATTGAGGCAGAGGAGCCGAGTGTACATAGGAGGCAGGATGCAAGAGGAACAAGTCAAGTGCTATGCAAATGGAGGTGGAGAGAGGGATGAGGGAAGGAGGGGGACGTGGCAGTCACTTCAGACACTGTGATGAACTCGTGGAGTGAAGCAGCAGCAGCAGTTGTTTTGATTACATAACAGAAATAATTAAGGAAATGGAAAAGAAGACAGAGAACTCTTTGTATCTATAATAAACCAGAATAATGTGTGCGTCTGTATATGCTGCATCCGCTCTTTCTTTGTTTACACATTAGTCTTGTGTTTAGTGGTGGAAAAGCAGACGTCAGAAGGGCCACTCATCATTGGAGCAGTTTGTTCTGATTGGAAATTTTGCGCAAACATAAACACACGTATAATATACACGTCACGTTGAACCGCTTTGTTCAGATCAGTTTTTAAAGCTAAAAAGTCTGGATCAAGTTCTCATAGTTTATTGTTGAACCAGTAAGTTTTGGTTTGTAATTTAGAGAGTGCTGTTAGCGTCACATACTCTGGCTGCGTCTGCTCATACCTGACACTGATTGGGCTGTAGACAGCATGCCTCTGTCGTCAGCATGTTGTTAATTTGACGGGTATTAGTCTTTTCATTTGTATGCATTCTTCCTGAGACCAAATTACAATTAAATACCTCCTCCTCCTCACAATGTGGAACCACGGCTCCTTTTTGCATCTCTTCTGCTTCCTCTTCTTTTTGTATTTAATGCTGTCACTATTGGTCTAACAGTCAGAATTATCCAAAGAAAGATATTTCACTTTGCAAAGAAACCAAACCCTGGTTCAGTTTGATCTGGACCGAGCCCGTCTCTTTGGGTCGGACTTGGTTCAGGACTGTTCTCTGAGGCATCTTCCACACCAGTACTTTTAGTTTGCACTGAACTGAAACATCAGAGGCTCCCGACCAAACAGAGTCGGAGTGAAAGCGCCCTGATTTTTCTTTTTGCAATTCTTTGCTCTGTTTGCTCGCATCCGTCTGTCAATCTTCTTTTGATAATCATGCAGCAATTCATTCAAATGTGTGTGACTGTGTTTCCACTGTGTCTCTGTGTCTCTTCAGTTTGACTATGTGCTGGTGTAAATGTGTTTGACTCACCTGCAATGGTTCCGACCAGAGATCCTACGTTGCTCTCATCTGCCACTGAAACAAGAGGAACATGTTAAAATGGACATATTTGGACATGCAGACACTTTCTACTGCTGTTTGAGATACGCTCTTCTTCTGGCCTTCTACATTCTCCATTTTTTGCCAGCGCTGCAAATGTACAAAGTGTTCACCCACTAAAAAACTTTTTTAATCTCATTGCAATTCTCTCTCCTACCTCCCTCTGTCTCCATCATTCTCTCATTCTCCAACACACTATCATTCTTTCTGTCTCACTTTACAAGATGCCACAGGAGCTGCTCTTTTTCCCTGTGATGGTAAAGTCAGCTTCACTGCTACTGAAGTCATTTCCCTTCCTCCCTTCTCCCTCACTCCATTTGTCATTCACCCTCCCTCCTCTCCCTGACTCGTCCCATTTCTCTTTCTCTCCTCAGTATGTCCCCTTCACCTCCCGCCCTTTACACTCATGTCTGTCCTTCCACATTTTCACTTTTACTTTAGTTACACTCATCCCATCCAGATGTGTTCTTCTCCCGCTTTACCTCCTTTACGTCTTGTTAGTCTCCCCATTCCTCCTTTCATTTTCACTCACTCCTATAGCCACAAAGACACCCAGTGCCAACAAGGAACACATTGACTGGTAGCACTTTGCCAAATGCACACACAAACACACATACAAACAGACCACAAAAACCAAGCAGTAACATGGCTGCTCCCTGCAAATACTTTCTCTAATGTAAACCAAGCCTAAAGTGGAATTCTAGTCATGTGTGTGTGTGTCTGATGTCATGAGTCTGTGGTGAATCAATATAACTACTGCAGCAGCCCAATAGTTTGTGTGCACGTGTGCCGACTTCAGCAGATCTGCAGAAGCAGCACGTGTGATGCACACAGAGGCATCTTATAACACACAGGAATGTTATTAAGATAAAAATCAAGATATGTATTTGATGAAGTAAAAACCCGTGTAGTGATTCTAACCGTAAGCTTTCATAGGATGAACCTGAGGGAGAACCAGTGAGAACCAGGGCATAAGAGTTCATAATTTGGAACCGATCCTATTATCTTAAATTTAATTATTTGTATTGTTTAATTGGGCAGTGTTAGAAAATGAAATCAGGACAGCTTTTAAAAAACTAAAATTATGTAACTGACCCACAAATGCGATGCTGAGAATGCAGTCTACGTTTCTATTTTATTTTTTTCTCCTTTACACAAACACTGCAGCTAAACTACATGTTGTGGATGTTAACCCAAACAGTACTAGAAAGGAAGTGATAACACTTTCTTAAAATATAGTTAATTCAGTTGTATTTACAGACAATAAGTGTTAGGGGATTGAAAACAGTAACTATAGTAGCTATAAGAGAAAAAAGGGACCTGGAAATAAACGTATCCTCAGAGATGGAGGTTCTCCTCTCTAAACTATTTCTGGATTTATATTACATCTTCATAATTTCACCTAAATCCTGTTCCCCTTCAGTCAGTAGGGGGAAAAAACAACATCTTTTAATAAGCTGTTATTACTGCTGCTTGACGGTTTGGCAGTGAATCCCGCCCTGACATCCACGCAAACACAAATTAAATTCACATGACTTTGTCACATATTGGGTGTTAATCAAGTACGTGCGAATACAAAGGAGGTGATGTACGGCTCTATAGTCTGTTAGACTTGTGGAATTGGATGTATATGTTATTCAAATCATCTGCTGCTCTTTTGTCTCATTCTCTCTCTGTCTCACACACACACACACACACAGACACACACACACACAGAGAACTGGCAGTCGAGCCAGCTTAAGGAGGAGGACCGAGGAAAGTGACATTTGAAACAATAAGCTTTTGTTGTGCTTCTGAATCCACTGTCACATTACACGTGAGCACAGCCATAACTACACACAGACACATATTTCCAAAGCCGACTTCCGAACAATCACCGAAATGTCACCAAAGCCTTGCATCCAAATATCAGTTATCAAAGAGCTTCAGGTGAGAAAGTTGACGGGGGGGAGGAGCGGGATTGTGGCGGCTGCAGAAAGTCGCCTCCCTGAACTGGTTTAGCATAATTAACGGCCATAGTGGATGAAATTTCAATTATTGTTACATAAATGGTGACACAGGGTTCCTGCAGGTTTCAGCAAGTTCATTCCTTAAGACCTTGTTATGACCATAATGAATTAGATTCAAGACCAAAGTCCAGTACGACTGATGAAGGAACATCTGAGTCACGGACTTCCTTTCACTTCCCCATAATTGAAGATAAGGTGAAGTACTCTAGTAAAGAATAAACCTTATTCCACAGGCAGAGACATAAAGACGTGAATGAGTCATTCCTACAGTCAGACGTTTTTTTTAAGCCCAATTTTGTAGTTTCGAGGAATTTCCCTACAAAGCAAAACGACAATCACTTTCTCCCACAGACTCACACCCCATACCTCTTCTGTGTCATCTGTCATTTACATCATTCTTACTCTGAAATACAAAGCTATTTTTGATTAAGCAAAAGGGTTGAAATTCTGGCATATGGTTCATATATTAACACAATTCAGACTTCAATGTGTGAATTATAAAATTTAAACAGTCGAACAATAAGAAAAAAAAGAATTTGTAAAACTCATGCAACAGGCAGAATTTCCCCCCCACCTACATGCACAGCTGTGCCTGTGTGTGTGTGTGTGTGGTTGCACGGTATCACGTGTGCAGAGGTGTCAGTCTGCATGAGGCCATTGGTGCAGCAGCCATGCATCAGCATCAGATTACTTAAATCATTGTGAGGATAAGATGCGTGCAGCCACCATGCAGAGCAGACAAAAAGGAAAATGTCACCCCACCAGTTTGCTGCTGGTTCTGAGTCGTACCCAGGTCCATGCTCTTGGAGGCCTTAACATGCTGGAACTGTCGCTGGCTCTGGTTCTGGCTCTGGTTCTGGCTCTGGCTCTGGCTGGGAGTCTGGGGCTGAGCCTGGCTGGAGATGTGAGAGTTTCCCCTGGAACAAATGGATGATACAGACATTACATTCATTTGTTGTTGGTCGAGTCTTGACACAAAAAACACTGAGCTTATTCCCTCTCATTTGTTTACTTTCCAGTTCTTGAGATTTTATTTTAATGATTATGAAGTAGAACTTTTTTATTTGTAATGTATTCATTCAATGTGTTCAAAGACTTACTGTAAAAACACTCATTAAAACACAAAGTTTCAAAATACATATAGTACACTACTTATATTTTCTTGCATTTTCCCAAGAAGGACAACAAGATATAGATACAAAACTTATAGCGAAGAAGATGAGTCATTGTTTGTTTTGTGTACCATACCTGTACGTCATTAATTTCTAAAGCATACTGTCTCCTAACTTTTCTCAACAAAACACGCACTAACACAAACCATTCCTGTAGGTACGAGTGTTGTGGAGAGCTCGTGAACTCCTCGTGTCCGTACAGTTCCCCCTCGTCTACCTCGTCCATGTGAGAGTAACTCCCATTGGTCACTGAAAAGAAACACACAGCTGAGGTCATATTAAATCCTTATTGTTTACAGTAAATAACAATAATTTGCATTTAAACATCCACAGAAACCTGCACGACTGTTTCTCCACTGATCATCAATATGCTACACATGTTCGGGACATTAGCAGACAATCATTCTGCACAATGCACGTCCGTCTCAATCTAGTGAGACACTGATGAGCATCTTAGAGACTCTAGCCCTGTTCAGGAGAACTGCTCTGTTCTAGCTCTCTCATTGGCTGGCCTGGGTAACCCTGGGCTTCCTATGGACAGAACACGACACAGCTGAGGAGTTTTATATAAGTTTACTGCATCGCGATTTAGGAAAAGGTGAATAGAGAGAGAGAGAGAGAGAGAGAGAGAGAGAGAGAGAGAGAGAGAGAGAGAGAGAGAGAGACAGAGAGAGAGAGAGAGAGAGAGAGAGAGAGAGGGAGAGAGACAGAGAGAGAGAGAGAGAGAGATGACCTGGAAACAGATGGATGGTGACAATAATAAAACACTGCCTGAAATTGTGGGTCAGAACTCTTCACTACACAATTAACCATTTACAGATTACGCTGTGAAGTTGATGAACTTCGTAAATGTTTAAAAATATTTAAAAACTAAAACGATCTCAGAACGTTTCAGAAATAATACAGTTCCACACTGACTATTCACTTAGACTGGATGCCGATGTAAACAAGACCCAAAGCCGGTTGGTTGTTGAAGTATTCAAACTCTACAAATGATGAGAAAACAAGCCACCAGCAATACAGAGAATATTAGACGCACTAAAGAGTAGACATACAAACTCATATGAACACTTCAGTGACAAGGGGTCTGCAGAATGAAAACTAGAGGGAGAGAAAGATGAGAGACAGAGTTCAACAGGGAGAGAGATAAGCAGCTGGAGGAGGAGACGTATAAGAGAAACCTAAAGAGGGAGAAAAGCACACAGTCAATGCAGCTGCTCTACATCTGCAGGAGAGGCTGCAGATGCAGAGCAGTGATAGGCGGCTTGATAAACGAGTTTATGACAACTTCATAGAAAGACTCACAATAAACCTGCGCTCGATTTACATACAGTCATCACTTCTCACAGCTCAGAGCTGCCGAACAACACACACACACTGGCCTTATTGCACAAAACTCACTGTGTGTCTTCTACGTGCTTGCATCCGCACATGTGTGACTGAAAGCCGAGATGTCTGGGGCAGGCGAGGGGGGGGCAGCATCTGAAGATATCGCCTCCTCTCATCTCCATCCCTCCCTCTCACGATCCCTCCTCACTAATCACCTGCTTTATTTTTCTTCTGCTCCCATTCTTGCAATCTTCTGATATTTGGGCTGTCATTTATCTCTCCTTTCAGATCTCCCATAAATCATTTTATCTCCCACTCAGTTTTTCAGCCGCTTCTCTTTTTTCTTAACTTCCTCCCTCCTCCTCACTGCCAAGCACCTTAATCAGCTGAACTGTCAAAAACACATTCTTCTTTCTCCACACACACACACACACACACACACACACACACACACACACACACACACACACACACACACACACACACACACACACACACACACACACACACACACACACACACACACACACACACACACACACACACACACACACACACACACACACACACACACACACACACGGACACGGATCTGCTCTCCCTGACTCACACTATTTGAAGTGAAAAAGGCGTTTGTGGTGTGGATGATAGATCAATAGGAGTTTGCTCCAGTAGCAGATATATGAATCTTCTTCTATTGCACTCAACTTTTCCTTCCTGCTGTCTCCCTGTTGTCTGCAGTGTGCTTCCACCCTTTCTCTCTGAAGGTAAAACACCAAACAAAGGATTTCATACATAAATTCTGCACCCTGCCAAACATTATTCTAATGAAGTCTTTATGCATCTGCATTCAGACATTGAACTGAACTCCGGGGAACTTCAGGGAAAAGACATGCACACATGTCAACTTGATTTGAGTTATGGTGATGAGCGCCAACGCTGGTGTCAATGTGCTTTTAACCAAAAACACATGATCTCCGCAATGCAATGGATTTGTTATGTCCTGCCACTGCCTGCTGCTCGTGAACACTCCGGAGATGTTCCTGTTGTCGTGAACCCTCTGGGGGGTTCACGACAACAGTTCACGTCTGAAAACGGCTTTTGAGCACAGAGCTTCTCCAGAACCACAGACGACTTTCAACAACATCCTCAACTGTTTTCAGAGGCTGACTTGAAATAACCATGATGAGTGAATTATATCTACACATGTAAACCCAGTTCTCCTTTAGTGAGTTTAAACTGTGTTAGATCCCCTTCCCCAAAATCCAACCTAAAAAACTTAAATAAAAAGCAATGTGGAAAACTGCATAACAGCTTAAGCTAGAATACACCTAATGGTATCATTTCATTTCGTGCTCCCACATTGATGAACTCTTTGCACAATCAAGCCAAGTGCACAGTAAGGAGGCGAGAAGTCAGCGAGAGCAAGACTCAGGGTTGAAAACGTAATGAGATGCAGCGACGGATAAGAGATAAAGAGAGAGAGCTCAAATGCAAAACTAAAACATCTGCATAAATACATATGTAGGGAATAATTAAAATCAATTTATGATTGTGCCGAAGCACTGAAAAAGATCTCTTCATTTTAATTCGGACTTCAATTCCAAATAAAATGGACTCAGCCTGCTTACTGTACACAAGCACACACTTAACCTGGGTAACACACACTGATGTGGGTATGCAAATTACACCATTGCTGAATTTGAACAGCAAAGTGTATTCAAGGTCAAAGCTGTTTACCGGATTCAGTGTAAACACACTGAAAGCCACACTGTTTGATAGTGGCCAAATAAACCTGAATCAACACGCACACACACTCACACACTCACAAAATAGCCATAGAGGTATCATTCAGTAACAAATAGTCACAAAAACACATTTTAACAGGGACGCACAGAGGCAGTTATCAACACTTGGGATAACACAACCAAGTAACACAAACAACACAGGCTGCACACACATACAGATGATATAAGTGGATAGAGTTTGTGAAGAAGAGCGATGTGAAGCATATTTAAAATAACTCTTATAACAGACTGAACCCAGCGATAGTAAACAAACACAATAACCTTGAGAAGCACATTAAAAAAATAAAGAGAGAGAGAGAGAGAGAGAGAGAGAGAGAGAGAGAGAGAGAGAGAGAGAGAGAGAGAGAGAGAGAGAGAGAAAATTAAAGGAAGAAGAACAGGAACAGAATCGTGTAGAACTAAAGAAGGAGTGTAGATCTATTCTGTTTAAGTTTGTTTTTAGTTTGGAGACATTTTTCCTACTTGTGTAGTTCTTTACTTAACCTACTGCAGAAAATGAGAGGATAGAAGTCAGGGAAGGATCATGTTCTAGATTAGTTTATTTACATTTTACTGGGGAGCTGGCAAAATAGAAAATATCTGAAGAAAGTGGACTCGGACATTAACATTCTCACATACTCCCATACTTCAGCCCATGTCTGAAGGCAATTCAAATGTCACGACTGCGAGTGTCTGCAAACACTTCACTCACCATTAGACTCATAGAGAGTGTTTGTCACGAGGGGGGGGTGGATGGGGCCGTTGGAATGATTGACCAATCCTGTCTGACCGTTCACCGGTCTCATCACCCCCGACAGACCAGAGGAGCCGTCGAAGGAGCGATTGGGTGACACGCCGAGCTGCTCCTAAATCACAGAGGGGGGGGGGAGAACAACAAGATTTGATGACACTTTTAAAACATAAGTCATACGGACAGATTAGAGTTTGGTAGCCTAGAATCCAGGGTTTCCCCCAGCACTATCTTGTTAAGGCGGCCGCCTTAACAAGACTAGGGCCCCGCCTTGACTACCAATGTACTGAAAAAAATATTGGTGATTGGTCCGCTAACGCCAGCATTTCGGAATGGAAACTTCCTGTTCCATTCCCTACATCACAATAAACCAAAATCACAACTACGACTCTATAATTCGTGTGACAAGTGTGTTAAGCCAGCAGCGTTGTCCGGCTGACGGTGGCTGGTTAGAGCACTTACGGCACGTGTGTACGGTCACATACTGTTATAACGAACTTTCATAACGTGGCTAGCGGGCTAACCACCATGCTAACTGCGGTGGGAACAGCGCAAAAACCCGCTGACTTTAATCCCACGGCTCATGACACTCTTTCTCAAACACCGTCAGGTTAGAAGCAAACACTTTAGATCGATACTAACTAACGGTAGTAGTTAGTATCGGGTGTCCCTGCTGACTGTGTGTGGAAGCTGGGGGGAAGCTAGCTGCCTCCGTGTAGCTTCAAGCTGTTGCAGCTGTTGAATTAGCAACGCAGTTTGGAAACAAGACCGGGGAACCGCTGCGTTAAGACACGATAACATAAGCATTATGACCCGCTGGGTGTCACTTTATTCAGCAAAAACTGTCGCGTCATCAACATCCTTTTTCTGTTAGCTGCCATCGTTCACTGTGTGTGAGGAGCCGGGAGGACGTAAATAAACCAGCGTGGACTTCTTCTATATACCTCATGAGGTAGGCTTCTCTAAGCTCGACTTCAGTTGCGCCATCTACTGTTCTGGCGGTGAATTGTTTTCACAACAAAAAGGCTCGTAGAACTATAAATCAAAAAGGGTCCGTCCGCTCCGTCCGTCCGTCAGTCCGCAACGGACTCGGAGTAGCATACATTGGCCTTAAGCTGCGTAAATGTCTAGTAATATCTCGATTTTAATTGGTCCATGAATGATATGTAACGTAAAGGCTTATGTGGCATACCATTTACGTAAAAAAGGCACAAAGAATGATGCTTATTTGCGTACATGTTAAATCATACAGAATCAGGTGCATGCGCGAAAACTTTTTTTTTCTTGCCGTCCACAATGAATAGGCGGTTAATTTGAACGGAATCCGACATCACAAACTGTCATCTTCAGAGGCAGCTTGATTTTTCTTAAAAACCGGCTTAAACCCTATTTTGTAGTGTCTGCATGTTTTCCACAACATTTGTACCTACTGTTGTTTATTTATATTGAAATAAACAGTTGTTTATTTCATTCATGCGTACTGGCATCTTTGAGCAAAATACCCCCAAAAATTTTCGCCGCGCCGCTACGCGCCGCGCCAACAGCACCGCCACCTGCTTACCACCTTGACTGACAGATTTACTGGGGGAAACACTGGAATCAATACAGTGATGAAGAAGTAATAACTTGAAAATGTCTTCAAAGTCGATGTTTGATAGTTTAGTAAAACCCTATGTTTCTGTTATTTATCTTTTAAAAATGAATCTTGATTTTTGTGTAATTGAATGGTGTGTGGATTACGGTTCCACTGAGTGATGATTGGAGGACTAAGTGGGGCCTGTGTAGTCCACTATTCAAACACAAATAGATGTCAAGACAGTGAATAAGGGAGAGACTCTCTAAAGACAGTGGAGGGTCAAGGTGGAAAAGGGGACCTCGTTTCCGATGGCCCCCGAGAGTTGGGACCATCTTCCACAACGATCACTTTTCTTTGTGTAACTGTGCGTTTGTGTGTCTGAGTGCGTGGCAATGACAGTCACACTGACCCCCGAGTCCTGGAGGGAAGGGCTCTCTTAGGGCCCTGTAATATTCACACAAAGCATCAGTTGCAGTGTCTCCTTTTTTCTGTATGTACTTCTTTTAGGAATTTAATTTGCATGTATTTGTCATCTGAGTGTGTCGAGAACAGTTCGTTTTCATTAACATGTATGCATATGTATGTCGTCGCGGTGGCGTGGTTCCGAGCACTTGTGTGTTTGTGTACCGAATAAGCCCCGCGCTCGCACAACAAAGAAGACATAACAGTGCTGTGTGTGTTATAAATCCTCCTTGTCATCTCCCTCTTTGAAATCCCCCCCTCCCCCTCCTCCTCCTCCTCCTCCTCCCCACCCAGCAGCCTTTCTCAAATTTCCACCCAGGACAGATCACTCTCGCCTGTTCCCTCGCTGGCTCTCCACCAACACACATCCCATTAACCAGTGCCACAGAGCCATCAGATTACTCCAGAAAACACAAACACATCTTCAGGCTACTGAGGAATGAAAACAACAGCCATCGTTTGTTTTCGTTTTTAATTATTCAAAATCAGATTGAGTTCTTTCTGACAAAGCAGTTTTATATGTGTGGGGGGGGGGGGGGGGTATGGTTTGGATAACTGCCAAATTCAAGGAGCTAGTTTTCTGTGTGTCAGCAGCACAACACACGTGTGCCACTTTCCACATCAAACACCGCAGTGTGTCATTTACACAAGGCTTTCAGCTCGCATAACTCCAGATGATAATGGTGTGTGGTTCCTTTCAGGATGCTAACACGTTAAAAGGTTCTGATAGGCAGCAGGATCACTGCTTGGTAGCACTTTGAGGTCAGACATACTTAAGGGTTTTATTATGATACACCACACTAGCCACAACACCCCCTGCCTCCCTGTCCTGCATGTACAGACAATGGGTGTTGCAATGCCCAGTGAAAGCAGCTCCTGAACAAAAAAACAATTTGTGAATAAAGTTGGAAAACTAGCTAATAAAATTCAGCAGGCTGGTGACTGTGATTAATATCAGCAATAATCATAAATGATCTACAACATCTTCTATAAAGTTGGAATCTCTGACATTGTGACGGCAGCACTGCTGATGTTCAAGAGCAGCGTCCGAACAAAACCATGAAACCTGCTGAATAAGAGCCACACTTACTTAGCCTGGCGACAAGGGGGAGGGGGGGCGTAAAAGAATGAAAAGAGCAGCTGGATAAAGTGAGAGACTGAATGAGCGCTTGCTGCAGATAAATACAGTCGCAGGTGAGTCAGAAAGGGAGCAAAGGACAAATACAAGAAAAGGAGGAGAAAGAAAAGATCACACGAAGGGAAGAATCAGCAGAGTGGTCCACTTGTGAAATGTTAAAAGCATCAATACCGAAGCCCCAGAAAAGGCTTTTAAGGTACAGTCTCTCATCTCTCTGCCTTTATCTCCCTCTTTTTTTTTTATCCTGTCCTCCACTCGTGAGACAAAGAGGAAGAACATGGATGCAACTTTGATGTTGGCAACAGCTTTAACCATCAAGGTATCAGTGGGGGAAGCCCTGAGCCCTGAAAGCTCCAGAGACACCAGTTTGTTACATGCACTTACCTAAACCTAATGTAGTCTAATACTAGGAGGCGCGTTCCGAGAGTGCATACCTCCGCCAAGGGTAATGCTCAATCTCACCATTTGTCGAAGCAGTGTTTCCCATTCATTATCTAGAATGTGGCGGCTCGCCAATGTTCTAATTTCTTCTGCCCCAGGTTCATAACGAACCACAATAATTTATTTACAATTTTAATAATAACCTAAGAGAATCAATAACTTGGGGTTTTGTTCTGCTGCTGCATTGTGTAGCTCTGTGCTCGCTTGTGTTATCGTCCATAACGTTTTTTTACTGTACACGCAGGCAGTCAGAGGTCGAAGTTGAAGCTGCAGTTGTGCACTAACCCGTAAGTGGCATGTGATGTTGTTTTGTTTTTAACGTGAGAACTTGTCTTTCATTGTTCACTTTTTTGTGTGTTTGTGCGTGTCTGTGTGTGAAAAATGTAATGTTTTCTTTTCCTGAAGCACCACGTCCACCCGCAAAATGTTGTGATCCATCAGGTAGTTTTTGCGTAAACCTGTTACAAGAAATATATACAAAAAATAATCTCCTAATGTAACAATATTTTGTCGTACTTTTTGAATTGTGTTACTAATATTTTGTCCATCCCATAGACTCTATGTATCAGTGAGGCTGGACATTCTTTATCTGAACTCACATACATTTCAACACTTTGGTGTCTGTTCCTCTTTGTGATGATCCATTTATCTGTCCAGGTGTGTGTGTGTTACATGTTGTGAGTGTACATATACACTCAGTGTGTATCAGAAGCTCTTTCACATACAGCACCATGCAACGGGCAACTCACACCGGAGCCAACAATCATTCAAGCAGCACGTTAAAGGCATCAACAGCCAACTCTGCCGTGAGGAAAAACATATTTTCTTACTATCAAAGAAAAGAGATGAAGAACACACACACACGCACACACACACACACACACACACAAAGACACAATTCTGAATAGATAGCTAAAGTGTATAAGCTCTTTTGGTGCTGCCGGTACAAGAGCAGGGAAAAGAGCAGTGAGACTTCTGCCAAGTATGTGTAGAAAGAGACAGAGGCAATGGACTGCAGGACAAATAACAATAATGCTGAAGTCATTGAGATCCAGAAGATGAGATGGCAGATACCGAGTGAGGATAAAGGAGGCGTGAATGTTTTTAGTTCGTCTAAGTGGAGTGACACAAGCGTCCGTGTGCTCTCACTCACACAGCAGGTGTCCTAACCTAGATTCTGCAATTGTTGAAAAGAAACCATGAAAGGTTCCAAGAGCCCAAGAGGACGTGTCCAAATCAACAGTCCCAAAATGTAACATGCTCAATTCAACTCATACAAGAAATCTGAAAATATTTACAAGGTAGAAACCTGATCAGTAAGTCATTTTCAAAATATCAACCAGACCATTTTTTTCCGGCCCCAAGTAAAACAAGTGTGAGTTTACCTTCAGGGTCCTCAGCACCACCAGCTGGATGGTCCCTCTGGCGTTTCCCTCCTGTGACATTGACCGGCGGAGAGTCTCCATGGCCACATGATTGGAGCGTCCCACCAGCGTCTCTCCATTCACAGCTACCATCTGGTCATTGATATGCAGACGGCCATCCTGTACACACGCCACAAACACACACCAGTGTAATTCATACATGCATGCATGCATTTCAGGAGAACTGGATTAGTGATGCACTTTGACCATGTATGGCGCCCGGGGAGCAGATGTTGGGGGAGTAAGGTGCCTTGCTCAGGGGCACTAGACAGAGAGAATCCTCTTGGATCTGTCCAAAAATCCAAGATGATTCTCCCCCTACCCCGTCTAGTGCCCCTGAGCAAGGCACCTTACGCCCCCAACATCTGCTCCCCAAGCAGTGGTCGCTCACTGCTCTGTGTGTCCTGGACCAGATGGGTCAAAAGCAGAGATTACATTTCCCTACCTGTGCCTGTGCATGTCTGTGCATGTGTTTGGGACTAATAAATGCATCTCTTCTTAATCTTAATCTTAAAAGGAAATAGTGGTCCAGCCATACGGTCACACTGGATCTTTGTTGATGGGGGTAATTGCTCTTTTTCTACAATTTACCAAGGAAGTATTGCATCTTATTTATTTGGCAGAAGACAAATATTTATTTTAGATTTTAAGCAGCCAGTATTAGAGCTATAACATGAAGTGAAAGAGCCTCAATCAAAGACTGACTGGAGAGATGTTTCTATGGAGAAAATTGACATTTCATGAAAAGGTTTGACAACTAATCCTTGCAGTATTGGGAAAAATATAATGTGTCTTTCTAAACCTTGGTGAGAGGCGGTGGTCTAGTGGCAGAAACTTGGACTATGGGCAGAGAAGGTCTCTGGTTCGTCTCTGGTTCAACTCCACGGAGTGACAACAAAAGACGAACCTGGATTGATATGTCCAAAAATCCAAGAGACTCCCTACCCTGTCTAGTGCCCCTGAGCAAGGCACCTTACTCCCCCAACATCTGCTCCCCGAGCGCCGTACATGGTCGCTCACTGCTCTGTGTGTCCTGCACCAGATGGGTCAAAAGCAGAAGTTAAATTTCCCTACCTGCATGAGTGTGCCTTTGCATGTCTGTGCATGTGTTTGGGACGAATAAATGGATCTTAATCTAATCTTAATCTTAATCTTGTAATCTTGTAACTGACCTATCATTGAATTAACCAACATGTATTGCAATTTTGTCTGTATGATTATTTAGATATTTCATATGTTATATTCTTATGTAAAATAAAGTATTTCTTTGAAAGTGTCATTTCATAACATTTAGAAGAAACACGGTGACACATCTTCCATGACTCTGTGACTCCACTCAGCTTCTACCACAGAAACAAAGACGACAGGCGGCTCTGTCTGTGTGACTCCCCTGCTGTGTTGTTTACTGTGCGATGCCTCTCCAGCAGATCAGGACAGGAAGAGATGAGACATCTTTTTCTGTCCGTCTGCGCACAGACACTAAACGCTTCACAGGTGTGCAGGCGTGTGTGTGTGTGCAGGCGTGCGTGTGTGTGTGTGTGTGTGTGTGTGTGTGTGTGCTCCTCTGATGGCATGTTTGCTTTTCTGTCTCACTGCTGTCCATGACATGTCAAGTTAGTCCTGGTGTTTAGGGGTCAAAGGTTAACAGAACATGACCAGCAGAGACAGCTGAAGTAGCCACAACAGGTCGTCTCATATACGAAGACCTGTTCTGATCTGTTCATCCATCCATCCTCCATCCATCCATTATCTGTAATGCTTTGCCTTTAAGGGTCCTAGGGGGGCTGGAGCCGATCCCAGCCTCCAGGCCTACATGGACGGGCTGCCAGTTTACCACAGGGCCAAAATAGAGAGATAAACAACCATCCATGCTCACATTCACACCTACAGGGAATTCAGAGTGTCCAATTAACCTGCATGTTTCTGGACTGTGGGAGGAAGCCAGAGAACCCAGAGGAAACCCACACAGACACAGGGAGAACATGCACAGTGTTTATTGACTTCTATCTGCTCATTTGGGTAAGATGTAGAATATTATGTCACCTTGTACGCTGCCCCTCCATGTATAATGGATTTAATGAAGATTCCCAGATCCTCTCCCGTCTCCCGGGACTTGTTTCCTTTGAGGCTGACGCCAAGCCCCGCCGAGCCGGTGTCATTTAGAGGAACCTCGAACATGAGCTGCTCCTTTCCACTCTCCCAAACAGAGCCTGGCACACGGGGCAACTCCTAGAGAGAGCGGTGGAGAAGGAGAAGGGTGAGGAGGGGAGACGGGTGAACAGGGTGAGGGAGATGGAGTTCAGCCCATTGTCCTTGGATGGAGTCCAAAAGCTAAACTAAAAGCTTTTTAATTTGAGAGAAAATATCACAAGGAGCGTTGCAGCAAAATTTCTCGGCCACAAGTTTTTTTCTGAACTAAAGAAAAAGGAAAAAAGCCATTTGTGCTTGGCTGCTTTTATATACCCATCATTTTTATTTTTCTTCCTTCCTCTCCTCTGCAATATCAATAAAGTGACCCGTGCATTTTCAAGAGGTAATTGGAGAATAGACCAAACGCAGAGAGCCAGAAGGACAAAAGCACTGAGCAGGAGGTAATACAGAGAGGAAAGAAAGATTGTGCAACAGACAGAGGAACAAGAAAAACAGACTGGCTTTATGGATAAAAAAAATGGCTGTAATAAACCCAGAAAGATGGTGGAAAAAACACCAATCAGGGAGGAGGTATTGAAATAATGACCAAGTTGGAGTTGGAGTTAGAGTTAGTTTCCAGCCAGATCAAAATGTGTGTTTGAAGCTTGTGAAAGCTCGCTGCATGTAGATTATAGTCGAGGCCTAATGACAAGTTATATATTTTTGGTTAAATACCCCTTTCCTTCCAAATACTCAATAGACTAAGATAAACTTGTGAAAGCTTAGATTTTGACCCTAGAATAAACAACATTTCTAAAATATGAAAGAGTCTTCGTATTAGATAAGGAAACTAGTCAGTTGATCAGACAGCCATCTTTGCATGAGAAATAATATAAATACAAAATTACTAATAAATGCTGTATTTGAGGCAAAGATTGTATACAAACAGATGAAACTAGTTCAAATACTGACATCAGAAAATCAAAGGATGAGTTGTGTTTGTGTTTATGACTGTGTCCCTTTTTTTTTCTGTTTCCACATCAAAAATGTATGTGGCTGCAGTGTGATACTGTGTGTTAGTGTGTTGTCTTTTGCCAGAAATTAATTATTGTTGTGTACTTGCAAATAAAAAGTCTACGTGTGTGTGTATGTGCTGCTGTCTATGTGCAGTGTGTGAGTTCAGTCTGCCTGCGTGTGTTTGCGTGGGTCAGCAGTGTCAGGTTTAGACACTGTTTGTCTGTGGGGATTGTAGGTTTAACAGCGTTAAGCTGACACAAAGTCCTCTACTCGGCAGAAAGCTGTTTTCCCCCAATGGGAAAAACCTCCCCCCATCTGACTGACTGTCCAGACCTGATAGGAAGCTCTACGACCTTGGAAAGAACTTCAAAAACCCCCAGAAGAGAAATGTTGGCTACTTTCTGTGCATAATCACGGCGAGAATGTATTACTCCGAGATTCTGTCCAAAGTAATGTCATGATTTGGCAACTTTTCAGTTTTTTCTGCTGCTGCTACATTCTTTATTTATCTGATTTAACCTCGCTGCTTTGATAACTCATGTTAATTCATTTCTTCTTTTTTTTTCTGGGACAGAACCAATGCCAGAATGAATTCAGAGTAGAGGGTGGGTGCTGTTGTGCTGCAGAAAAGTTCAAAACAGCAGTTCTCAGCTTTGGGGTCAGGACCACCCATACATGCTGTGAAATGTTTTATGAAATCTGAAGGGAAATATGCAAATCTGTGTAAAGTTGTTTTTCTGGGTGTTGAATTCAATTTGCCTGTAAAACAATGAACGAGCGCAGCCTCCAGGTTCCCTCTGATGCCTTACCAGATAAATAATCAGCCTGTGAGGACGGTGGAGCAACATTATCATCCGGTGTCAAACCTGAATGTTCTGTGGACTTTTACAAACAAAACCTCTTTAGAGTCGCTCTAAACAAACACACACACATACAAACACAGAAGAGAACAAGGGCATAAACAATTTGTAATGAAAAGTACGCTACATGGTTCTATCTGTGAGTAACACTGAAATAGCTATGTCACGAGAAACAATATCTATCAGTTCCAATGTGATGCCAAGATTCTGAAATGTCCACAGCTCTGATGTACCAAAGGTAAAATAGATGTTATAGGTACTGGAGGTGTACTTGTTTTCTCGGACTCATAAAAGCAGCATAATAAACCTACACATATTCTACTTAGATGTTTATCACGAGGGGGAAGAAGAGGTCAAGTCAACGGTAACAACAAGCACCAGCACAACTACTAAAAATGAAAGCCAAAAAATGGCTGATGGAGATGTGTTGCAAGTGGTTCCAGTGTATTCCAAGTGAAAGGAGGAAACAATAACATCTCTAAATCATAGACTGTTTACTTTGGACCATGTTGATGCTAAAGTAGCAACAGCTCTTAACATGAGCAGGCTGCTGGTTTTATTCAAAATATAAAGTGTTAAAAATAACAAGATGTCTTTTAAAATGAATATTCTTAACACGATTGGTCCATCACCTTGTTACACTATTTAAACTACTATTTGTACAATGACTACATGAAGGTGTGTTGAGACACTGTGTGTGCAGGAGCCTCTGTTGTGTAGTTTTTGCTTTGGTATTGGTACTGACTGGTACTATGACATAGTACCAGTCAGTACCAATACTGGTACTGACCAGTATTGGTACTGATCAGTACCAATACTGATCTAACATTGGAACTGATAGATATTGTTTCTCGTGACATAGCTATTTCAGTGTTACTCACAGATAGAACCATGTAGCGTACTTTTCATTACACATTCTCAAGTTGAGAATGTGTAGTTGTGTAAATGAGAATATATTGTTTTCTAAACAGAGGGAAATAGCTGTGTATTAGAAAAACACACACACACACACACACAAGAATAGAAAACATCCTTAACTCAACCCCAAAGACAAGATCAACTCCAAGCCAGAGAATAGAGATACAGGAGTGGAGATGAAGTAAAAACAATGATCATAATGTGTGAGTAATAATCATGGTGTATGTTTTATCACTCAGTTGCTATTCATTTTACAGTCATTGTGTATTTGCATGTAAGGACACCTGCTTTCAGCAACACGTTATTTTAATGAGAGCAGCTCTCAGATTCACCCTTCCATGCAGAGAGGCTGTGTGTGTGTTTGTGTGTGTTTCTGTGTGTGTGTGTGTGAGAGTGTGTGTGTGTGTGCGTGTGTGTGTAAAAAGTCCCATGCTGTGGGAATGAGTGCCCAAGGATTCATTATACAAAGCCAAACAGCGGCAGCCGCTGTGCTTAAATGCAGCAGTAGATGAAGACGCACACAGGTAAAGTACACTCAGGAACAGGAAGCTGACATTATGGGCAATGCTTCTGAATTATGAAAATAACCGTCCCATCACTGGCCTCTCACAATGGGCCCCGGTTGTCCAATCCCCCACACCCTGAGCTAATGGTCAACGTTATGCCTGTGGTGGGCGACTCACACTCCACAATGTGAGAGTGACTCAAGAGCATTTAAATCTTTGTGGGGAGAGACAAAGGGAAAAGAGAGAGGGAGAGAGGTAAGAACCACACTGTTTTTAAAGGTCAGTGTGTTTTACGGGAGAGCACTATGGTCGACCAGTGTTTTATTTTTCCTGACAGAAGGAACTGGTTTACGCCGGTGACATATTTTCCTGCAATATGGATCAATATGGAGGTAGCTGTACAAAGGGAAACAGTTCCAAATCCATATTCTCCAAAATGTTGTCGCCAGCCTGCGGGTCCTGTAAGACTTACCGCAGATGCTGGCGGCACAGGGTTCGTCTTCTGAGGCTACAAGTGGTCATGGGCGGACATGATGGGACCGCGGTGAGGGCTGGGCCGCCGTCTGTTCACGTGCCGAAGCCCACATGGTCACAAACTGCTTCTTGGCAACGGTTTGTTAAACTTTAGCTCTCGTCTTCCACACAAGGAAACAATGAAGTAAATAATGTGAACGTTCATGTGGACTCAGGCTTCATTTGAAATGTGACTGCAACTGGTGTGGCGGTGCTTGAAGGAGCAGCACCAGCAGGAATAAGGGGGCGTGTGGTCAGGTCACACAAATCAATAGAGATGGTCTCATGAAACAAGGGCTTGTACAGACCTCTACTTGTATATGTGTGATATCGAGGTGTTGGGAGGTGTTATAATGTCGACCACTCGCCCTGAATCCCCGGCTCTTCACCCACAATTTATTTCTCTGTTCTGGGTTGAGCATCTATATTATTTCCACTAAATCATACATTGCTGCTGAGATAATGAAAACCATTCTCCATCTATTTTGTCAAAGTGCAGATCTTTACAGGCTTTAAAAAAGTTAAAGACGTGAACAAAAGAGATGGGATGTGTTAATTAATGAGCTTCCGAGTTGTTGTTGGTGGATTGTGTTACCTTCAGACTGCGCATGGCCAGCTGTTTCCCACTGTTTACATCCTGTGAGCTAAATGAACCAGCTGATGACATGACGGTGGCATCAATCATCTCTTCTATCTCTCGGTTAAATGGCTAAAAAGACTATTTTCCAAACTGTCAGACTATTATTTTGAATCTCAACCATTTAATAGATTTTTCTATATATTTAATTTTTTGTTCTTCTGTTGCTATTACTCTTCACAGAGATTCTGCTGGTTCTGAGTAAGAGCGATGCCCGTGCTGTTTTATCAGTGACCTGATTCTCAGGGATTTGACCCCATGATGGACACATGTGAGTGTGATGCCCGTGCACTTCGGGCCTTGAGACGCAGCAGCCACTGTAGATGAGAGGATAATGAAGGAGCTGATAAACCTTCAATAAACAACATGGAGATGTGAGATGAGACGTTGAGCCACAGAGAGAGAGAGAGAGAGAGAGAGAGAGAGAGAGAGGGGAGAGGGAGAGGAGAGACGTGATACCCCTTCCTGCTGCTCTCCACTGGGATGATGGCAGCTCCAGCAGAGAGACCAAGCTGCCAGGGAGATTGTGTGTTTGTGTGTGTGTGTGTATGTGTGTGTTACATCTCACTGATATCACCAATGTGACCTCACAGAATCACTACAGTAGATCCCCCATCTGTTACACCCTCAGAGACCTGTGTTTGCAAGCACGCACACACACACACAAACACACACACACACACACACACACGAAAGAGAAAACAGACAACAGACTGCAAACACACACACATACACACACACACACACACACACACTGTGAAGCAGCAGCGGTGATGGATGGGGGATATTCAGAACGGAGAAACTGTTCAATAAAGTTGTTGTGTTTTGAATGTGCTCCGTCACCGGCTGACAACAGTTTACTGAGAGGAGCATCTGGCACCGAGGAGAATGTTTCCTCCGTGTAGTGGAAGGAGAAAAAAATAAAAAAATAAAACAACAACAGGAAGAGGATAGAGAGAGGATCATTCTGCAGCTCATCACAAGCTGGATGCCAAAAGCAGGGCTGCACAAATATCCTGATGGAATCACACGTAAAGCTCTCAGTCAGTCCTCTGCAGTCGTAGCCAAAGTGTGTGAGTGAATAGTGAATGGTTTGTTGTGTGGCTTCTCTGTATACTGTATGTTTATGCTTTTGTGTTTCCGGGAAGGAGGAGAGAGATGGTGAAGAATAAAATGAAACGAATCCTGCCATACCAAGGTCTGTTCTCTTCTGTTTTGTTTTTATGAATCAAATTTTGGATCTAGAGTCTGCCTCCGTAACATCGGATGATTCGAGTGTTTGCTGTTAAATTTGCAGGATTTATGAGCAGAGTTCAAAAGGTCAAAGCTTTTTTCACATGCAGCTGCAGTTAAGAGAAAGGTTTCTCTGTTCTTACCTTAAAAATAAGTTTAAGATGATTAAATAAAGTCAGTTTGTTTGTGGCATAACGAGTGTGGAAGTTGGTCTTGGTTCACAATGCAACTAACAAAAACTTAATGTGAAAGGCTTCCAGTGCTCAGAATAACAACTAACTTTCAGTAGATCAGTTATAGTTAAATGTTTTTGCACATTTATATATTCTGGTTCTAGTAATCAGCCTCCACGAATTAGCGGTTGCTGGTAATTCAGCCACATCAGACTACTCATAACACTTTAAATGTATAGAAACCAGTATGGAGAGAGCTTGATATGAAGCTTTTTACTTTATACTACTAGAAATATTTGCCATTGTTATTTAAAATGCTCAAATTTGTTCAGTTACATTTGGCTTATCTTTTCCTGTGTGTTATTGTATTTAACAAATTCAAGGCTCTCGCCAACCGAGCAGACGTATGCTTGTTCATGTGTGAAGAAAATTACTAAAGACAAAATATCGTTTTGTGTTTTCTATGTGAGAAACTGAATGACTGTGTGTGTGTGTGCGTGTTTGTGTGTATTTGTTTGTGTGGTGTGTGTATGCGTCTCTTCAAAATGCCAACACAGCAGGTGGATGTATACTTATACACAGTCGGGGAATCTGTATTAATATGGTTGTATATCACAGTGGTTGTGTGTGTGTGTTTGTGTGTCTGTGTCTGTGTGTGTATAGAGATGGTGTAATGTCTTTGTTCTACAGCGGGCGCACACTTTAGCAGACAACACCAGATGGTGGACTAAAATGAGACGACGGAAGAGGGGGAGGAGGAGACAAGATCCTTCCATCATTTCATCATCATCCTTCTTCTGTTTCCTCTCCGTAAACACAAACAAGCTGGCACGAGCCCTCACATCCAACCTCTAACAAACATACACATATCACTGTTTAAAGTCTTATAAAACGTGGTTTAAAAAGTATTGGGACAGTAAATAAGGTTTGTATAAATCCACGATATTAAACTCATTAAAACATCTTGAGAAATTATGATCATTTCATTGATCTTTCCAATCTGCATTGTGTATCCTGACGGTACTTACAGGAAAAACGCCTTTTTCTACTTTTGGAGGTCGTACAAAGTTTTTGTCCTTCTCGGAAACCTCTTTCAGTTTTTCACTAATGATGCAAAAAGTTGTCCTTAGCTAAGACTAACAAAGAGAGATCGTATAGGGTAGCATGACAAATGTATAAAAATAAAATTGGCTGCCTTTAATGGCAGTGAAAAGGCTCTGAAACGTCTTGTAAAGATTTGAATTTCAAAGTTACATCTTATTACACGTTATTGTGAATTTTGGCTCGTAAGGGACGTCAATGTCTTTAAATAAAACAAGAAGTGTGAGAGAAAAAGTGAGTGATGTTATAAATGGTAAACAAACCTCCACCACGGCCGAGTCGATTTGCTGCCAAACATGAAAACACTTTCTATAAGGGTAAGAAAACAATCCTGAGACATTTCCTCCTTTTGATTGTGACCGAGTTTCTGCTCCGAGTGATGAACTTTGAGTGTGGGGGGGGTCACTCGACGAGGGAAGGTGACAGTCAGTTATTAAATGGCCGACCTCTGCAGCAGCAAGAGGTCTGCAACAAGATTGGCAGAGTTGTTTAGAGGTTTTGTGTGAATGTTGTTGATATGAAACAGAAACTGTAAAAACCTGGAAAACATTACAGCTACAAGTCATGAAAAGGTTGATGCTAGAATGTGAGGCGTGAAAATACAAACATGGTGGGAATCTCTTCTTCTGTGCACCTGTTGTGAACAGACTTTATTTGCATTGTCAGCAAAGCCATTGTGATTTGCAAAAAATGTTTTATCATGTTTGACCGCAGAGGATTAAAAAAAATAAATAAAAACAGCTACAAAATGTAAGCTTCACCATATTAGTTGAGTTTAAAAGTCTCTATCCTTTGAAATAATGCACAGCTGTCAAATGAGTCGGCCGACCAGTCCAGTTTGATCCTGAATACTTTGTATTATTGAAATTGTGTCTATTCATTTTTGAGTAAATGTGGTATAAAAGTTTGAATATGTTAAAGGCAGATTTAGATAACATGCTCCCAAAACATGTTTTGTGAGGTTCCTGGGACCATTAATTCCATATTTGAAAGGTAACTCTCAAGGTTTTCTCAAGATAAAGTGGTAAATAGGTTTTTTATGAGCTTAAAGTGACCTTGACCTTTTTCTTTTGACACCAAAATCTAATCTTACTAAATCTGATTAAATTATCTCACTGCATTCTTGAGATATCTCGTTCATCAGAATGGGACGGACAGACGGACAAAGATCCTAAAAACACAATCATGCCACTGGCTGTCCCGAGCAGTTTTCTGATCTTATGGGTAAGACTACGTAGTTTTTTTCAACAAATACAAAATGTTTTAAGTTAGGGAAAGATAGTGCCGGAGGTTAGAAAAACACAATATACTCTGTGTGTCTAATATCACACGCCGACCTCCTGCCTACGAGCTTGTGGGTTTTATAATGAAATCCATCTCTGCCATTGTGAGAGAGAACCACAGGACTGCACTTGCCCAGAGAATAAAAAAAAATGCAATATCTACCGTATGTGTAATAAACTTTTCTGATCAGTCAAATGTCCTATTTGTCCCCCAGAATTCTCAAAGAAATCAGATGTAGATCCTTCTCATGCAAAGCCCCCTGTGGTGGGAATAATCATGCTCTTTCTACTAATCATCATCATGATGTGATCTTTATTGTCTCATGTTAAAACAACCTGTCTGGGCTTTTAATTGACCTTTAATGTACTTTATTGTGTAATGTATTCATTTAATTGTTTTGTTGTTGTTGTCCAGTAGCTGAGGTATTGTGTGTGTGTGGCAGAGAGTGAGTGGGCAGCCAGTGATTTTATTGTGTGTAATGCTGTTGGCTACATATTTGCATGTGCTCTTAATTTTGTATTTGAGAAAAGACATCTCGATAAATAAAATGAAATCTTCTGTTTTCCCTTCTTTCGCACGTTATATTCATACCACGAAAAAAAGTAGACACAGCTTTAATATGCAACTATACGACTGAAGAGAGAAGAGAAATAAGGAAAATACCTTTTGGTTTCAACACTCACCACTAAAACAGCTGCTAATGATGACTAGCACTGCCCCAAAATACCCCCTCCCACTCTCCCTCTCTCTCTCTCTCCCTCCCTCACTGTACCACACCGCATGTTAAATCTCAGAGCTTCACTGTACAGAGCTGTTCTTGCATTTGCTCCTGAAAACTCTTGAGCAAATACCATCACATGTGAGTTCCAGTTGGGAGAACTGTCTGTCAGGAAGAGAGGTCGAGGGCGAGAGAGACCAACCCAGAGAGAGGAGAGACAGGAAAAGTTTTTGTCGACTGTACAGAAAGAACACAAACTCTCTCCTACACACACACACACGGAGAAACACAACGGGGTCACTCGAGACATCCAGTTCAAGCAGAAGTGATTTACCAGTTCTCGTCTTGCTATGAACAAGCGAGTGCGACTGAGTAAGTATGTGTATGAACAATACTGGAACAATCAGAGGTCAGATTCCTGTCAGTGATGATTTGGTTAAGTATGTGTCCATGTCCGTGCAGAGCGGCCTAAGGTTTACCAGCTGTATTGAAGCTATACATCCCCAGCAGAATATTGTGCAGCTAAGACAAGTAAATGAATATTGTTTGGGAGCTACCAACAGACTCCAGGGAGATTTGTTCACGGTCTGAAAGCAAACGGGCCAAAACATTTCTTGACTATGGAAATCTTTCAAAATCCTTCAGTCTTTCAAATGTGATGATACGAAAATAAGAGAGGTACCTCTTACTCTGCATAACAATCTGCTGTTTCTTTGGCCACAGTTCATCTGAGAGTCAGAAACTATCCTGAACCGAGAAAGCTTTCTAGAATTGATTAAACAACAGTGGAAGAAAACAAGTAGAAGTACTGCTGAAGTGGTTTTGTGGGGCCACACGTGACATCCTCGGTCATTACGGCACGACCGGGTGCCATGGAGTTCAGCCATGCGTGCTTTGAGAAGCTCTGGACAAGACACGACAATCCAAATGATCATAAATGTTAACATATGTACAAAATCCAGCACATTACTCCCTTTCCTGTCCGCAAGAAACTGAATTTCCGATGGGGCTCAAGGTCGCATGCATGCAATCGGTGAGAGTGTGTGTGTCTGTGAGTGTGTGTGTGTGTCTAAAACTTCCTGGCAGCCGTTGAGGAAACATCAGTCGATAAGAGCGAACAGAGACAAAGAGGGAAAAGAGACACAAAAGGCAGAATTAGAGGAAAAAAGATATAGTGAGAGACGGAAAAACATCAAACAAAGACAAAAGACGTAAATTTGATCGAATGAAAAATGACCAGTCTCGTAATCTGAACCTATTGTTATTCCCTTTGTGCTCCAGTGAATGTGTTTACAAGTGACACTCAGAGTTCTAGGTAAAATTTAAAGTCATCGACAAAAGAGCTGATATGATTGAAAATTACCTCTGAGAAGAAACACTCTAAAGAAAAAGGGGGAGTTGTCTAAAGAGCTACGACTAGAGGGCGAGAAAATACAAACAGGAAAGTCAGCTACTGCAAACAGCAGCAGGTTATGAGACTGTCAGGAGGATACCGCGAGGAAGGGGAAAAACGTATTTTTGTCTAAAACCTACAGAGGTGTAATTCACATCAGTGCATGCAGAGTGGTTGAGGTTTAAGGAAAAAGCACGGAAAAGATAGAACCAGGGTGAATAAAAGAAGAGTTTATTGAATTGAAACAGTGTTGAAATTCAGCAATGAGGCAGCGGCAGAACAGCACAAGATATATGATATCTTTACAATATGTTCACTTGATTCAATCAGAATGGAGTCCTCTAAAACACTGTAGTAGATTATAATTTGTTTTTAAGTGATGTTATTATTGTACAGGGAAGTGTATGATCTTTCACATAATTCAGAAAAACCCTCTATGAAGTCTGAGGTAAATGTGTTTGAACATCAGACTTCCTATAGGCTGCTGAGCCGAGCATCATCAAGGCAAGCCTGTTGATTGGACCAGAAATTGTAAAATTAGCGGGAGGTGAAATGTCCAGCGGAAAATCTATGGTGGCTGACCGTCTCTTCTCAGTTTTCCATATAACAAGTCACTGACTCACCACTAAACCAGAAGGTCTCTCTTCATTGGCTGAAAACACTGCATTGTGATTGGTTCTTACCATCTCTCTGGGCAGGAACATCTCCTCCGGCCGCAGGACCATCAGGCACACACTCTCTCCCTGCCGCGTGCCGCGTAGCATACACACCAACTCCTCCTGGCCCACGCCTGTAATATCCACACCGTTGACCTACACACACACAGAGACACACACACACACACACATTTCAGCATATTTGTAATGTTCCATACAGTGCCTGGTATCTTTTATATGTCCAAAGTATTTAAAATTTGGATGTGAGTGATGTTGAAAGACGTCATCCAGGCCGGTACCTCAAGTATGCGGTCTCCAGACTGCAGGCGTCCGTCTTTGACAGCGGCTCCACGTGTCAAAATGTTCTTAACCAGAATTGGACCAGGACCATGAACAGAGGAGTCTCTGGTTACGACAGTAAAGCCGAGACCTTCGGAACCTAGACACACACAGACACACACAGACAAACACAAGTATGAGGGAAGGTAAATTGAGAGATGATGAACAATGTGCACAACACACCAAGGTCAATATCAAAACACAAAATACTGTATGTGTATCGCTGCTCACTGCTTGTCGCTATATTTATCTTTCAGCTACTTTGAGAGTAAAAATCAATCCATTCTCTCTCTCTCTCTCTCTCTCTCTCTCTCTCTCTCTCTCTCTCTCTCTCTCGCTCTCACACACACCAACACACATGCACACACATACACACCGTAAACTACGTTTGAAAATTTAAATTGTGGTGTCGACTCAGTTCCTGACTATATTCTTCTTATATCATTTAAAGTCCAAAGAGGTGTGTGTGTGTGTGTGTGTGTGTGTGTGTGTGTGCTTGGTGTGTGTGTGTGTGGTTTTTAAACCCTTTAGCCATAGCTGCTGCTACAATATCTGCAGGTGTGAAGGTTTTTAAAAATGGGTTCAAGTGCAGGGCAGAGAGGAGGACAAGAAAACGAGGGAGCGACGAGGAAAAAGTAAAAGAGGAATGAGTGCAACACAGTGGAAAAGAGGAGTGAATGTTCTGGAAAGAGAAGCGATGAAGATTAAAATAGTAATCAGTGAAAAAAAGGTCTACATAATGTGTATGGAGGCATTCACAGACATGCACACGTGTACAAAAAGGCCACACACAGAGAGCGAGAGACCGGTTGTGTGTTTTATAGACCTCATTTAATCTGGTCTCTTTAGCAGAGCCAAGTCAGCAGTTTGGTCCAGTATGAATTCATATCAGCAGAAATGAACAGATCAATAAAGACTTAATAGACCCTGAAGAGAGGGAATCAGGAAGATGGAGAGAGGGAGGATGAGAGGAAGGAGAGTCAGCCAGAGAACAGGGAGAGGGAGATTTATAGAAATAAGCACAATGCCGGGCCGAACAGCGAGAGACATAAAGCGGGTCTATTATACACAGTCAATGTATAATGAAAGGAAACAAAGAGAGGGAATAATGGAAATTCAGAAAATGACAGAATTAATCTGAAAGGGGAAAAAAAACGATGTAATTGGAACAAATAGAGTATAGAGATAAAAAGAACAGATGTGACTCTATAAACTTTCTCTGGCTCAACCTGAAGCTGTAAAACTAAAGAGCACACACTTTACTCATTTCTGACATCCTACTCTCAACTGGTGTGGCTACAGAAAGTCGGCATTTGCACAGATACTAAAATATGTGTCTTTCTTTTGAAAGTAACTGAACTTTTGTTCAGTTACTTTTGTAGATAACAAAGAGAAGTTCCTGCATACACACACCTCTAGGTTACACAGAAGGTATGTTGGTACAAACGTGTGGGTAAAAGACAGTGGGTATGATTTCAGTCTTGTTATCTAGGAGGTCTAATTGTAAAAAAATTTAGATAAATTAATTAGGAGAACTACATTAAAAGATCTGTTAATCAAGGTCTTCCTAACCTTTCTTTAAGTCAATCCTCAATCTTCGTCCTCCTCTCTTATTGGCCACCAAGCTGGAGAGGGCAGGACTTTTCTTAAGAAGGGGGCTCTCGCTCCTCCCTTTGGGGGTCTAGGGTGGAACAAATACATCATTCAAGTACATTTTGCAAAAAAGTAAAATGCATTAACACACATATACACACAAAAAAAACAAATGTATGTACAGTATATTTTTGATTTTATATAATTTGTATTCTATTTTGTCATTGAAGGCATTGTGGGAGATTGGTGATCAAAAATGTATTAATATTGAACTGTGTTAAAAAAAAATCCAATTACAATGATTAAAAGTGAAAAGGAAGTATAACATAAATTAAATTCAATGTAGTGTATATGGAAGCACCACACACCAACAAATAATGTGGAGCCCAGACGGATGTTTAAGAATCAGAGCTCCAACATCTGCATTGGAAATAAAAAGTCACAGAGAAACCTGCTTCTTTCAAATAAAACAAGAGGATAATTAACAGTTGCTAAGTAACTGTCGCCTCCTTGCCAGCTGTTTCTCAAATGTCAGCCGCGTGTCACCATGGTGATGCTGACGCCACGATTACATGTGTTTAAATGAGAACGACTTTACGGCTCGAGCTAAACGATTTGAATCAGTTGATGGGACAAAAGATGAGGAGGGATTCACAGTGGTTCCACAGATGTAACATCCTGATAGAGTACATGTGTCATAGATCAAGTACAAATACATGCACTCTTATATAGATCCTCAAGTACAGGGTGTATAAAAAGTGGAGGGGAGATATTCTGGACCCAAAATTCTAAATAATGACATTTGGCTTTTAAATTGCTTCAAATTTCAGATGAATAATCTAAATATTTTGTAAGGAGGAATGTTTGATGCAGCATTTAGCACAGAAGACATAAAGGTAGAATTTATAAAAAAGTTTTTTGTTGCAAATACATGGGAGAGTGAATTCACACCGTAGAGCAACTTACACCGACAGCAGGGTCCGGAGGAGCAGCTTCCTCTGCCAGTCGCATGGCTGGACTCTCAGGCGGCTTAAACACAGGTTTGGCTTTGATGGGTGGGGGCGGCGCTTTGGTCTTGGGGATTCTGGGGCTGTGATCAGGACCGGCGCTGTTGCCAAACAGCTGACCAATCAGACTCTTTTCAAAACGTTCCCTGTTGGAGGAGGGAACTACTTCCAGGCGGACGACTTGGGAACGCATCGCCTGGCGGAAGACTTCCTGGGCCCTGGGAGGGTGAGGTGTCAGCGGGATGAAGAGATAAAGAGAGAGAGAGAGAGAGAGAGAAAGGATAGAATCAAGTTGGTGTAGTTTTAAGCAGGGTATGTGTACTCCATACTCATTTACCGCTTATACTAATCATGGCATAAATCACGTTCACAAACTATGCGCACAAAGTACATAGTTATCAATCTCTGACAAGCTAAGTCATTACCAATGCATCTATATCTCTATTAAGAAAAAATCATAATTAAAGATAATGCTATACATCAGATTGCAGATGACAAATTAAAAGAGTTCCAGTTAATTGCTAATGATTATAAATGGGGCTGATCAATTTTCCAAAATTGCATTAGACCACAGCATAGTGTAGGTTCATGTTTTATGTCTTTACTGAACTGATTCTAAATGATTGTCATTTCTAAAACAGATGGGTACGACTAACAATTGTTTCTTCTTTATTGGCAGTTGATTGTTTTCAATAAATCAACTACAACAATTTTCAAGAGTCTTAAATGTCAAAAGTAATGAAAAATGATCATCAGAAGTTCTCAGGACTTATGTTGCTGACTCAAATGTGCTACTTTTTTAAAGCAGTTAAAATCCCATTAGCAGTTGAATGAAATAATACATGTGTTTGGGAGGAAAGAAGCCACAGACTTCTCCCTCTGACCCACGTTCACCTCAAACTGTGGCTTGTTTGTGATGTTTAATTTGTTGTCTGGCTAAATTAAGGTTTTGTTACGCTGAGTTCACACCACATGATGTTTAGCCCCTTTTTCCAGTCACAGTGGAGTTTTGGAAGTCGCATACAAATGTCCCAGATCGGAGTCAAACAGGCTTTTTATCATGAACCCGTCACAGACTCCAACTAGATATCTAGCAGGCTCAATATTTAGTCTGTGATAACTACAGCCTATCAGAGCGCAGGAGGGGGTATCGGTCTATGTAGTGGTGGGGTGACCTATCATATTTCACAGGCTAAACTCTACCTCATAATCATCAAAACAGGATTATAGATTGTGTATCGTTATTTATTCCTTTTCGTTTGTATGTCATTTTCCAATTGTCACTGATGTTGGTGGCCCTTTGCTTTTGTATCTGATTTTATCTTCACTGAGTTCTGGAGACGCCAGAACCAGAAAGACAACACAGAGCCATGACACCTGTGCAGCCGGCCATTTTAGTCCTGTGATCTATAAAAAAGATAATTTCGCAGACAATTAGTTTATATAAGATTATGCTAAGTAAGTTAGAGGGACCATTGTGTCAGGAGGGACGGGCACAAACCATCATTCACCCCAGATAACCGACAGAGAAAATCCAGTTTGTTTAAATTCTATTGGATTACACCCCTATTGTTTCCCGCCTAGCTTATTATTACATGTAATGATCATAATGTTTCCGTAACTAGAGACTATGTTTAGAAAGTCGTGCATGAAGGACAGATTCATTTTAATAGATTAGAAATTCAATGATAATACTTGACTACGTTTGATATTAATACAAGAAGACGACTCATGGACCTAAATCTGATAAAATGGCATTGTGGGAAAGTTCCTGTCTGAATCATCCGAGGAAACCTACTTTGCACAAAGTATATGTATTATAAAAAATATTCAGTGTTCATTAAGTATAACAAATTAACGTTTTATAAATGTACTGAGCAACATGCATGTTAGCATATGAATATATATATAAACATAAATACATAGAAGAGCTAATTTCCCCCAAAAATTGATTCTAAGATTTAGACTTAACAATTCTAAAAAACACATTTCAGTTTTTTAGATGTTGGATCTTTGTTTTTTGCAGTTGAAAATGCAAATTTCAGGGAGAGGGAAGAGTTTAGCTCAGCACATAAAAACAATTGTAAGTATTACTGGCCCTGTTTGGGTGTGAACCAGATTGTTATCATGATGAAAAGAAACAGAAATGGTTTAAAAGGCGCTAGACGGATTTTTAAACATTATCATCATTTGTGAATGATAAACACAATATCAATAATTAATTTAAACATTTTCGAATTGTCCTGTTTTTCCTCTCCAGGATATCGTGACAACAGTAGCATTAAGTAAGATTGATGTGTTTGAGGAGGGGTGTTCATCTCTACTTGATTCTTCTCAGACAGGATTTGCATATTGAAACTGTTTAGACACACTAAGCAGTCTAAGCAAGCACTTGTGTCACACCTTGCTGAATGACACTGCAAGTGATTGTAATTGTGTTGAGACCACAATACAGAACAATGAAACCAGATCTGAGAGCGGAGTGTGTTGATGTATGTGCACTGGGACCATTGTGCACCAATGATATCATTACTGTTTCTTGCTGGACGACACGTGCAAGCACATTTGTGTTAAAGAAAATGATTGTCAATACAGCTGCCAAGTGGGACAATAGCAAAAGGATGTGTGTCTGTGGGTGTGTGTGTGTGTGTGTGAGTGTACTGGTGTTTGTAAAAGCGTAAAGATACACCAGTTATTGAACAATAGGTGCAGCCCCCTCCGGTGATAATCCCTTTACCTACAGTAGAACATAAAAAAACTCACATATAATCTCATTACCACACTGAATACTGGACAAGGACTGTTGTTTGGGACTATATAGAATTTGTAATGTGTGGTAATCATTATAACATCCACATCAGTACATGTAATTTGCTGCACTACTTTCCACAAGTGTGTCCTTTGTCATTTTAATGCTCCGCAATCATAATCCATTCTAAAATTCTCTTATCTTAATATACGTTGTTTCAGGTGCTTCAATGCAACAGTGAGCGAACTGCAGTGAGAAACACAACGTTCTCCTACAAAGCTTCAACACATCTTTCCTTTGAGGCATGAGATTTAACACACAGATGCACAAAGACCAGCGCTAACAGACAAACAATCACTTTGGGAGCTATGCTCTCCAAACATCTGCCAAGTGTGTTTTCTGACATTCTCTGTGATGGCAATACAAACTGTGATGTGGGCCCTCTGACAATGGAACGGTGCAGCATCAACTACACAGAGAATGAAACCAAAGCAGGGAAGAGGAAGTAGAAAGCCGGCTGCACCTGTTGCCAACAGGTGTTTGGCAGAAAAACTGAGAAAAAAATGTTGTTACTCACCCTTTTCAATAAATATCATCGATATTGGCTTCACTTTTGAGGACCCGTCATGTTGTCCATCTTTATAGAAAGTCTACGCACTATAATCACAGTGCTGCTTTTCTAACTCTCTGCTCTATAATACTAGTTTTCTTAGATATAAAAAATGTAAGACTTCCAGTTCTAGGTTGTAATATGAAACATTAGAAATACTGTATAGACAGCCGTATTTATTTTATTCTCTAATATCCCAGGGATGTGGTTTTGCAGCTACTGAACTCATCAAAGAGGAGTAGGTTAAACTCCCTGGCAGAGCCCAGACAAGCTGTTGCACTCACTGGCTAAACGTCTTGTCCATGAGGCTGGTGTTGTTGATCTTGACGATGCACTCGTCCTCTTGGAACAAGCCCTCCTTCCTGGAGCGGCTCTCCTCCTCCACTCCACGGATGAACAGACCCAGAGACCTGCCAGAACAAGGAGAGAAAACGACCTTACAAGCTGGATCAAATGTTGAGCGCGTTCCCATTGCTTCTACAGCTGCTTATTCATCCCTGAAAGCACATGCTTTCTTAAAAATGACTTCTGACTGTGTGTGTGCCAGAAGACTGATTATCCATATGGTTTATTCAGAGAGAGCAATGCCAGGTACAACTCCTAACTGTCAGTCACTGTCCTGGCTCAGATTCTTATTGGTGCTCATATGATCCACAGTTACTGATAAAGCACAGTGTGCGAGCAGAGTGGCTACAGTTAAATTTAGACAGGTAGGTCTCAGAAATGGACCCACACAGTCAAACAGACAAAATAAAAATGCAAGCAGACATGTTTAAAATGTGACGGACAGGTGGGGGAAAGACATCTACTGCACATGTACAGAGAGGCAGTAAGGTGGTAGGAGGATAGCCTGAAAAACAAGTCCAGTATCCTTTGTCCATAACTTCTACCGTTTCCTCGCCAAAGCAGAAATGATGACAGTGACAACAAAAGAGTCCAGCTCCACAAGGATGAATGTAGGTGAAAAGGTGAAAGAGATTATGGTATATGGTGGAAAGAGATGTAGGAGGGGTTCAGGAAAGAGGGAGGACAGGACACAGGGAAAAAAAATTGGAAAAGAGAGGAAAAGGGGAAGAGAAGAGAGAGAGCAAGACTTGGAGAGAGAGAGAGAGAGAGAGGAATTTAAGGAGGAGACTGGCGGGGTCAGGTGAGTCATGAGAACAGACATAAAAATTCATCCTGCTTTCCTTTAGGAAATCCCCCATCCATCCACTGGGTAACACACCCAATAAAAGCCCTGCATAGCTGGGCAATTTTCTTTCCCATTGTGTCTATGTGTGTGTGTGTGTGTCAGTGTGTGTGAGTGTGCGTGTGCGAGCGGGGGGGAGATCGTGCATGAGTGGTTGCCATATATATGTGCTGCAGTGCAGGAACCAGAATGCCTTTTCTATTGCAAAATAGGATTATGGGAATATAACTCTGGGATATTATGTAGCTGGTAAACAGACAAGGTTTTCTCAGGTGACAGGGCAGATTGAGGACTGAGTGTAGTTTAGTATATATGTGTTTGTGTAGTATAACCTATGTGACTGAGTATATTCCACATCCTACAAAGCAAAATAATTAAATGTAACATATATTTATCTTATAGTTAAAATAGTTTAACCTTGTGTGAGTGATTTTGATGTTTCTGTGTACACAACTCACCGTCCACTGAGGGATGAGCAGTAAGGAACCACATGGATGCCCAAGGGACTGTCCTCTCCCAGGATCTCCACTATTCTGGTCAGGCTACAGAAACACAAACACAAACACAAACACACACACACACCAGAAATATCGAGTCAGTCGAAACAAAAACAATTTGAGATCTAATATTAGTATAATCAAATATCATGTCTGTCACACTACTGACTAAGAGTAACCAGTTAAATAAATACAATGTTGGACATGTGAATTGATAATAGAAATATATCCAGTATACACCTTTATATAATGTTTAAAATGTCTAATACAGGATTAAGACATTCAAAGAGAGAGAAAAGCGAGTCCATACACTGTTTGGTTTCAACCCTTTGATACATGTCTCTCTCCTTATTTCACATTTTCCCTGTTGGATCAATAAAACCCTAAAAGTTCCCTCAAATATCTTGAAAAAACAAGTGAAACTTTATTTTAGTAACCCTTTAGGTATTTCCATGTCCTACAGGGACCATCCAACCACTGTCAATAATAATGTGTGCTCTTAGAGATACTCTACAGAACGATCAACTATTCAGGGACAAATCCGTGACATATTTTCCCAGAGAACACAGAAGAAAAGCTTGTGATGCAAAAACAGGTGATTAATTCTTCATAGTTCACACATGCACACAATAAAAAACATGACAGAGACAAAGATGGGGAAAACGAAAGGTTCAGACAAGAAGGTCTAATCACAGAGTACAGAGAAGAGCGTCTGGTGTCACACAAATACAAACAACTGATACAAAACGTTAATTAAAATATGTCTCCTGAGTTTATTTTTGAAAAATGCTATCCTTAATTGATGTAGTATTTCCATGGACACACTCATTGTGCTAAAAATATATTTTGTAAAGGATTTAATCCATGTCTGTGAACCCGGCCCTTAGAGAAGGGAATGCAAACACTATTCAAAGTCCACACCACTACAGACTGCTTTCTGTGTGTGTGTGAATCAAAACTTTTTGTGCCATTCATCTCTATGGGTTTCTTCCTCTCTTTGAATCTCTCAAAGTGAGAGTCTGCTTTGCATTCTGTCTGTGTTTTAATGTGTGTCTTTGTTTGTTTGATTAGTTTATCTATCAGAGCACAGCCATTAATCCTCCCATGACCTTCTCTCTGCTCCCTCTGTGTGTGTGTGTTTTCTAAGTGAGTTTGTCTGAACTTAGTTTTGTGCTCTTTAGTTCTACTCTCTCTCTCTCTCTCTCTCTCTCTCTCTCTCTCTCTCTCTCTCTCTCTCTCTCTCTCTCTCTCTCTCTCTCTCTCTCTCTCTCTCTCTCTCTCTCTCTCTCTCTCTCTCTCTCTCTCTCTCTCTCTCTCTCTCTCTCTCTCTCTCTCTCTCTCTCTCTCTCTCTCTCTCTCTCTCTCTCTCTCTCTCTCTCTCTCTCTCTCTCTCTCTCTCTCTCTCTCTCTCTCTCTCTCTCTCTGCGGTGTTGTCTCCCCTCCGCTCTCTGCAGACCATCTATCCCTGAACATCCATGAACTGATAGCAGTGAAGATGGTGATAAACTCCGGAGAGGGTGGTTGATGATGGTGGGTGGTAACAGGGGAGAGATGCAAAGTGCAAAAACAACTTCTCCCTCTCTCTTTGTCACTGTCGCTCTTTCCCCACCACAAACACACACATAAAAGCTGATGCCGCCTCATCGGTATTGAGCACATTTGAGTTAATCTACAAGGTAGGAAACAAGGGAGCGCGGCAGAGGAGAAGGCAAGGACAGAGGGAAGAGGAATGGAGGAGGGAGACTGAAGGGGAAGGGGACGATACCGATAGAGAGGGAGGGAAAAATATAGAAAAGAATGGAATCATTGGGGACATTAAAGATGGCGATAAATGAGATATGCTTGAGACTAAGCCACCTGCCTGTACCTTAGCCAGACTGACCACCTGGGACAAATCCTCATAGGTTGCTGCATCTATGGGCTGGTAGACCATCATCCACTGACTCTGTGACTGGGGTCAACAACCGCTCAGCCAAGTTTCAACCTCAAGTTGCGCTTACGTAAGCTTGAATAAATCTAACCTCAGTACAGGACAACTGTTGCCAAACCTCCAAGGGTTGGGAAATAATGTTTTATTTTCATTTAGGAGTTGGTTACCAGTTCTGGCACATATGCCTGAACTACTCCCATGTTTTTCACTTGCCATTGTCTAGCATAGAGTAGCTAGCTCGTTTGCACAATCATTGGTCTGTGATTAGTAAACCAGACAAAGATATAAAGAGAAAACAAACCTCCAAATAAATGTGAGAAAAACAAGTTACTCCTCTGTGGCTCTGGATAAAAGTTGCATCAATGGACTTAAAGATCAAAGGATACAGTCACACTCATTTCGACAATATATACCCATAATCAAGGATATTAATTAATGTCCCATGTGGTCTAGCGGTTAGGACTACATGTAGTCATGGACTACACAACCACTGGAGCGAGGATGTTGTCAAATGTTGGATCCTCTGATTGTACCATTTGTACTCATTTGTCAAATTAGTCATTACCTGATTGCCTTAATGTGCTGGATGTGGGCACCCTTGACACTCTGGCTCTTAAAGTTCACTGTTGTAGCTTCTTCTAGTTGAAACTTATAGACAAGGTAAAGGCCTATCTCCGTCCTAAAGATCTAGAGAGGGTGATTCACGTCTTCTTAAGATCTCGACTTGATTACTGTAATTCTTTGTATGTGGGCTTAGACCATTCAACGCCTGCAGCTGATCCAAAATGCTTATTACACCTGTGTTGCACTCGCTCGAATGGCTTCCTGTTTATTACAGATTCAATTTTAAAATGTGATTGCTCACTTTTAAATCTCTTAATGGACTGGCACCACGTTACCTAGCTGAACGTCTTCATGTTCACACTCCGGTTATAGAGCTGAGGTCCAGTGAGTCTCTTTTGAATATCTTTAGCAAAATTTGATCTGAATCCAATATATCTTTTCATGTATACTAGCAGTATATCTACTTGAGAACTACTTGAGATTACTGAAGGCTCTGATGTAATGATTACACACCTCAGGGGATAAGCACAGTCAATAGGCTTCATTCTCTGGAGATCTTGGACAAGTCATCAAACATGTGTTGACATTTTTCATTCTACATCAAGACGGTTGGCTCACCAAATGCCATCTGCAGATCAACACTGCTGGTGTGGCAATAATTTGCAGAGTGTAAGTGTAAAGAGAAAAGGGGCCAAAAACAAACAGAGTGGGGCAGAAAATGGAAGAAAAAGGGAAGAAAGCAGAGCGGGGGGAAAAGGTGTGGAGGAGAGAGAGAGAACTGGAGGCAAGAAAGTGAACTGAAGGGAGGAGGAGGCTCAGACTTAATTAGACTGGGCTAATGAATGAAAAGCATTAATATGAGAGGAAAAATAACAACAACCCCTCCCTCTATGCCTTTCTAAGTCTAAGGCTCTAGTCTCGAACACTACCACTAGAACACACACACACACACACACGCACACACACACAAACATGCACTTGAGACCAATTTGCATATCCCTTTTTTGCGTGAGATGTTTGACAGGCTGCATCAATGCAAAAAAATAAGTGTGTGGGGGGATAGAGAGAGAGGCAAAATGGGTGAGACTTGAGAAACAAGTGAGGGAGTGTGATGTGAGAGAACAAGAGGCAGAGAGAGAGAGAGAGAGAAAAGGCCAAACACACAGAGAGGGAGAGGGGGAGATGAAGAGAGCAGGTGTTCTCTTTATCCACCTGCCACTTCACTGATCCTCACTATGAAGGACAGCAACAGAGGAGAAATAACAAAAGAGCAGGATATGCATTACCTCTCCTCTCAGTACATCTCACCCTCTCATCCCTCTTTTTATTTATCAGCTCCCCTTTCTCTCTTTTTATTTCTCTCTAAGCTTGTCTTCAAAGGGGAGTGCACCAGTGATGTGGGTTAGAAACGGGAAACCAAACCAGTATAGGTGCACAGTAGTGCTGAAGAGTAATACGTGCAAACACAGAAATAGAGACATTCAAATGTGAAGTTAAAATATACTATATAAAATAGTTGTTTGAAAAATAAATGAGCACACAGCTTATTACCATGGTCTCGCTCACTACATTACAACTCATCAATTTAGAAAGTTGTAGCAAGTAAAAACCTTCAAGTATTGATTAATGAATATGGTTATGGTATAAAAAGAAAATAATTAAAAACAATAGTGCCAATATATAGTAAAATTACTTTACACCATGATCCTCTTGTTTTATTCAAACGTTGGTAGATTTGCAGAAGGGGTTATTGTAAGCCAGAAAGATGTGCTATGCTAGTTTAACTCACAGCTAACACCTACAGCAGTACAGTGGGCTCTTAGGAACCACTAGCACCAGTTTCTCATCTGCCCACTGTCTGAAAATACGACAGAGATGAAGCTGAACCATGAGGAAACATATCATGTGCACAGTCTTGAGGGTGGGAGGCTCTTTTTCAGCTGTGTAAAATACAATCTCTCCATCTACAGATAATGTTAGCAAATCAAGCCACAGCTGATGTAACTACAACTGGAGTAGGAGCTTGGTTGTGTGGCTCAACTGTGATTTCTGTGTCCCTTGTTTACTGGTGAAAGTGAACTCCCCTATGGTTAATTAAAAGTCCTGACAATCACATAAGTGGTTCTGACCCTGGAAAATGATGGCGGGTTTTTTAACCTTCAGAATGTTTTGCTTTGGTGAAACATCCAGGACAAAAAGAAAGATACCAAAAGGGTGGAAGATTAACAGTGAGACGTTTGTCTGATTCACACAAATAACACAACTAAACTCTGTTAACCACAGAAAAACCCTGTTCACTTTCAGTTTGTCTGTGTGCATCGAGTGAAACCTATTTACCTTTTCACCTTCGAGCTTCTAAAACACCTCCGATGCACAGCCTCATTTCACAAGGAAATATAATACACTGGCAGAGATTTCATTTATCCAATTTACAGTAAATCGCTTTCCCTGTATAAAAAGGACATTTTGATGCAACGGTAATGAGTTTTTGTGGCGAGCGTGCTGTGTGGTTAAAATTATGATGAGCCATTACTGTATTTATAGGTGTACCTCGACACTGAAAGACGCACACACAGCAGCGAAACCTTGTATACAGCCACACACACACACACAAACACAAACACACACAGACATTTACTTATCGTATGCTTTACTGTTCCAATATTTATAGCTGCATTCCACAGCTCATTTTGGACTTTTTTTTTTGCAATTTCAAGGATCGTTTCGCTGGCGACCACAAAAACCATTACATCACTTTTACATTACTCACAGCTGACATGGTTTGTGTGTGTCTGAGTGCGTAAACATGAGAGGATGTGTATTAAAAAAAAGTTATTGTGGAAAACGACAGTGAGGGTGTGTGTCTAAAATAATGACCTTTATACTCACCGCATTAAAGTGTCACTTATCGTAAAGGGACGATAAAACTAAAACTGTCAGACACTGGTCTGTGATTCACTTCTGTCCACATGTTCTACTATAATTATTTTAAAAACAATTGGCTTCTCATCATTTTGTCAGGTCACAAGGTCGTTTATCACAGTGGAGCCCAAGTCGTGCTTCTGCGTCAAAGCAACGCTGTAAGTAAACATGAGGCCTATGCACAGAGCGGATGCAATTACACCAACGAACACTAGGGGTTCTAGACTTTCTATGCTGTGTTGAGTGTCTTCCGGTGTCTGGTGTAAATGTTGTGGTAGTGGCCAAAATCAAATCAGCATATGGACAATGAGAAGTTTGAACTGTAATGGATCAGAGGACGTCCGCTGATTAGATGGTCCTTCACATTTGGCCCAGGAAGCAATTAGCCTCATACAGCTAATAGAATGTGGCTATATGCCGAACAGACCACCTGTGATCACATCTCACTATTTAAGCTGTGATCACTCAGGATGGATGTTAATACCACGTCTGAACAGGGTCAGGATTTCAATGTTGAAAATAGAAAAGTTCAGTTACCATCCAGACTTCGCATGGAGCCTGCACCTTTTTGCATTATACAATGAACATGAGTGTGAATGAGGATACTGTGTGAGTGAATGAGCTAGTCTCAGACTGTGCTTTGTGGTTGCTATGGAGAGAGAGAGAGAGAGAGAGAGAGAGAGAGAGAGAGAGAGAGAGAGAGAGAGGCTAAAACAGGTCAACATTATTCTTTTCACAAAGCTGTAACTCTCCTCTTATAACAGGTTAACTGCAAATTATTTTCTCTTTGTATTTATGAATTAACAGTAAATTAATTACCTAACCACGCTGACCTGTTATTTGTAAAACACTCTCCATTAGCAGAGGTGAGCGTTGTCTGACAGAGCTGCACATTGGTCAATGATGTAACAGCCACTTTCTCTAAATCACTGCTGGCCCACTTACAGGCTTGCTTTTGTATTGGTAATGTCGACATTGGTCATGGTTTGGATGTGGATGCTGAACAGAAATGTGTAGAGGGGATCTTAGAGCTAAGAAGCCATGCTTACATGGATACAGGAATATTAATGGATTTAGCAGCACAAGCAACCATCTTAATCTAAGAAAGTCCTCATTGAGATTACTCATTAATTTATCTCCATGTTTCTTACATATATGGCAACTGTCTGTCCCTGCTCTGTGTTAGAAGCCCCACATTCCTCTGACGCACACACTGCTAAAATAATCAAACACACAATCACAACCATGCACGATCCAAAGGCTCACGGGAGAAACTGAGCGTTCCGCATCCCCAACACTTAATTAAGCAGCAGTCATTAGTTTATGCTTGTGTGTTACAACTTGTGTCTCCCTATAAAAACACAGCAGATGAAAGTGTGTTTGTAGCTGTTTATCCTTCAGACTGTATGCGTGTTTGTGTGTGTGTGTGTGTGTGTGTGTGTGTGTGTGTGTGTGTGTACGTGACCCTGACCCTGTTTTGAAAGTATTTTGTAGCAGGCTAATGATGGAGCTTCTTACCACTAACTATATCTGTAAGGGCCTTGATCTGCATTGGAATAGAGCTTTAATGAAGGGAAAGTAGGGCAGAAACCCACAAATAAACATCAATAAAAATGAATGTACACAAACATGCATATGAAAAATTGTGCAACACAGAGAGTCCGAAGGACAAGGACAGATGGTCGCTTTTTGAGATTATTTAATAAAACCCATTTGTGAAGTTATTCAGCACGATGAGCAGAAACTCCACATCACAGAGGAGTTGAGTACATGAGCAACACACAGACTGACCTGCTACTGAAGGCGTGTTTGCCTTGGGCTCGCTCCATCCCTACAGGCCCCTCCGCGGCGGGAGCGGCTGCCTGCGGAGAGAACACACAGAACACCTTTCAGTCTGGTCCTTAATTGGCATTTGGAAAAGGGACCATACAATGACAGAACAAACAGCTCCAAGTTCAACCTGTCATGATATTAAAGAATAAAAAAGGATATTAATGGTTAAAATGTTTGAAATATTATTGATATGGGACGTGAGCAGATGGATTCACTAATTAATGGAATAAACAAACCAAAAAAATGCAATTACTGACTAATACCTCTTTTACACCAAAATTAGCAGGTATGTGTAAGTTTTTTCAGACACCAGATAAATAAACCAGATGTTAAAAGATATCGACTCCTTTTCCATTGCCAGAAGACAAGTTTGCCTTTTTTGCATTTCACACAATAAGAAGAAACATTTGAAGTTATTTATCAAACAACGCTCTCAAATTCAGTGCATGTGACAACAATGCGACTCTGGACTAAATGAAGAAATTAGCGCAATTACCCAGATTTCACATTTCCATCACTGCCAACAGAAGCCAGAGCTGTTAAAAAATCTTTGTCTACTACAGATGGATGTGACCCAGGAGTAAATTAAAGGTGTTACTGGGTTTTTGCACCAATGGAAACAGGGATCGAGTGGAGAAAGTAAGGGAGTAACCCTGTTTTGACTTTGAGTTTTAATGGACTTCAGCCCACAAGAAACCCTGAGCTCAACCAATTAGTCGCTGCGGTTTGAAAGACACGGGAATGCAAGCATAAAGGAAGTGATGAATGAAGGAGCTCCTAAATTGATGGATGGATGATGTACAAACAGTAATTATTATTCGAAGGCAAGAAGACAGTGTTGTCAAGCAGTAATCAATAACACTGTCAATGGATACTGCAACGCAGAGACGGAGAGAGTGGGTGTGAGAAAGAGGGGTGTAAGTGTGAGTCAGGGGAGCTGTAATAATTACTTTATACAACGACATGGGGCTCGACACAGAGAGGTGAGCTCCACAGGGACGAGGTTTCATCACACGTCACCGTCCAACTGTGACAGAGAGATGAATAATCTAATATTTAATAAATGACAGTGTCACACATTCTTATGTATGTGACATCATACGGATACTCAAGCCCGGCTGATTTATCGGCTTGCAGATAGAAATCGTCTGATATGAGCCTTTTGCAGACAAATCGGTTTCAGCATTTCTGTTCCGTGCTACATGATGGTGAATATAACAGTAGTTTATTTTACAGAAGATTCAATTTAACAGTTTATGTTAATTAAATGTCATATTTATTATTCTCAAGCAATGTTTTATTTGTGTTTTCTTTTTATTTATAGTTAGTTATTCATAATAAAGTTAACGTTAAAATACTAAGTCTCAATGACATGTTTGTTGAAAGGCTTAGGAATCATTAACATTATTTATAGATGAAAGGGCTTTTGTATTGAAAATATTCCACTCACTAATATCCATATCGACTTTGTGCGCATCCAATATCTGCCACATACACGATGTGTGCAAGTTCACCGAATGGACACACATATATGCTCAGCTCACATAATGTTTGGACATGTTGTATAAGTATTGATTGATTTTGTCAATAGAGACCCCAGCTGCCGTTTTACCAGCTTCTGTGTCTAAAAGCTAAATCTTACAGAGATTGCTTAAATAAATCCACACCAGTTGTTACTAAGATTTAAATTACTCCTGTTCTATATACATTATATAGATCACGTTTTATATATATCCACCAACATTTTCCTCTAATATGGTGTTTCAAATGAGGCTGTAATTGCATTTCTATAGCTTTTGGCCTCCTCTATTCTTCTACTGTTATCGTGTCAGGATTAACCAGAGCTGCTCAACTTTCCCATTCTCTCATGCTGGTGACATATGATCTTTATGTACATATATGTAGTGGACAGCAGAACAGTGTCGAGTGTTGATTTTTAGTATTAAAATCAAATATCAATTGTGATTTAGAATGAGGTTTTCTAATTTGTGGAACAAAATATATTAGTTATGGTTTCACTCCCGATCTCAAACATTATTTCTGAGCCTGCAATGAGCCCAGGTGTGATTATTATATAAAGTGTTATTGTATTAACTGAAGACATTAGGTAAATGAAGAAAACAATCTACAGTTACAAGAAGTGCAAAATCGCATCCTTAAGTTAAGTTTAAGTTTAGATGTCCATTATTGTTATTCACACCAAAGCACCATGCATTAGGATTGCAAGAATATGTCTATATATGTATGTAGAAGAATGTGTACCAGATTTAAAAATCATAAGGATTCAAATTAAAGTATTATATTTTTACTGAAATCAGACCCTGACTTGAAAAAGATCTTGATTTATTTTCTTTCTAAATTAAAGCCATTTTAAATTGTATGGAAAACACTTAAAAGTCCTTAAGAATTGAGTTAAAAATTAGCTTTGTGGCGAAAAATACACAGGAATGTTTGTCTAAACAATCACAAGCGCCATTCAGTATGAATCTGTATATCTGTCTGCATGTTCATGTGCGTGTGGATTGGCAACGCCTGCTGAGTGCACGTGTTTGTTTGAGCATATGCAGACAAACAGGTCAATAAGGCTCAATGTTAGCGGTAGCCACTAATGCACTCTTAACATGGCCTTTAGCCTTTGACCTCTCACCCTGCTGCCACATGACCTGCACCACCTGTCAGGGGGAGAAAGGAATGAAGAGAGAGGGAGAGGAGAAAAACGAGGATGAATAATGAGGAGAGAAAACATGAGAAAGATGTAAGACATGAGAAAGAAGAAAAGACAGGATGAAAAGACATCAGAGCCAACAGCTGAAGTGAAAAGGTGGGAGAAGGTGAGACGAGACGCAGCAGTGACTGACTGCTGATGCAATAAACATATGTTTGGGGTTGGGCAGCCTGGAATTCAATTAGTCTGGTGTGGCTGCACATGCTGCCATGTGAGCTTAATCACTGACAGGATGACAGGTAATATTAATTATCCTAACCTCTTTGTCATAACAATAGCCACTCACACATTAATTGGAAAGTCTTTGGTGCTTAATTGTATGTCTCATTTAATAACTGCATGTACAAGTAGTGTCTCTCTCTTTCTCTCTCTCTTTGGATGAGTGGCATATTAATTACCGAGGCCAGCAACGAACATCACTTATCAAAGTGTAATTTGGAACAAGTAAATGAGTCTGAACGAATAAATGGGTCTCATTATTCATATTACCTCTACAATGTCTTAGGCCCTGTTCAAACATGGCATCAACATGCATCCTTGGTGATCCAGTCACATGTGTACATGCTCTGAGTACAGGTGTGAACGCTCAGGGCACGTTTGATATCTGATCATTCAGGCGTTCAGAAGCGATCTGGGAAATAAGTGGCCGACTTCTTTTGACTGTGTATGCAGATATGTCCTGGGCCATATGGACATCTGCGTGGGAGGAAGTACTCACTCATCTGGTTTTTCACGCAACCTTAGATGGTTTTGTGAATTTGCACATTTCCTTGCGACAAAGTGCTCATTGATATATTTCCAGTGTGGGCGATTTGGTTTTCCTGAAATGGGCTAAGGAATAAACAAATGTGTTGTTGGAAGACATTTGCACAGAACGAGCACTGATGGCCCCAGCAGCATGAAAGAAAACTAAGGCTTGAGCCCTCCTGCAGGTTTGGTTCCGACTATGCAGTTTGATGCGTTTCTTCCCCATTCTCTCTCCAAATTTCACACTTGCACAGTCCTGTCAATAAGGCAAAATGCCAAAAAATATCTTAAAAATAAAAATAAAGTGCAGTGCTGCCTCTTGCTGGTAAAGCAAAGCATGCATTTGGTCTTAATGGTGTGAAATTATGTACATGTGGAGCAGGGATATGATCTCTGGTGGTCACTTGAGACACATGTAGAGAATCATTCAAATGTCGGGTATGAAAAAGCTTAGGAGTGAAAATATTTTGTAAATTCATATTGTATAATCCAGTAGGACTTAGAACTTAAAAAGAAAGAGTTCTACTGGTCACCTGAACACTCATCTCCTTGCACTGTGAAAACTGCATGAAAAAATAAGGATTAATGACGACACAATGTTTTATTTCAGAAGAAAAATGGGAATACTTATGTGAAGATTCATTAGAAATACATTGGGGACAACAGCAGGGAAAATATTAATAAATTAGTGTGCCGACCTTGGACAGCTCAATCAATACTGGTGAGCATTAGTGGCCATCCAAAAACTGGAGAATAGAGAAGTACACATTTCCATTTTAACTCAATGATGGATAATCCTACCTTGAACAACTACGCTTGAAATAAATGGGCTGGGAGCGTTTAGTCTTTTTAGTCCAATCTAATAATTGCTAAGAGCGGATAAAAACAGTGATCTATTAGTGATATTACTAATTAGTGAATAACCAATCAGGCTGAGTGTTCCCTGAAAACACTCAGAGTGAGGAAGATAAATTAATAGTAATGAATGCTGGACAGTTTCTGCAATATTTGTGTGAGTGTGAGTGTTTGTGTGTCTGTGTGTCAGCAATAAAAATAAGGCTGGTCTCTTTGTGGATGTGGATGATGAATCAAAGTAAATACGTGTTCTGATAAATACCATGTCAAAGGCTAATAGGGCGGCAAAGGTAAGCAAACACAAAATATTCAAAATACAGCATTACGCAATGTTTTTCATTTAACTAAATCCCTTTTACTACAAAAAGGACTGACCACACCCGTCTTCCTCTCATTCAGGAACTGCGATCAAAGTCGTGGAATCGGTTTGTAACTGTTTAGATCTAACCCTAGCCCCCTCGAGGATCTGTAGTGTGACCTCCTACAAACAGTGATGTCCTGCACTGTATTGTGTAGTGCATGTCAGATATTTGGCAGAATCCATGACTATGACTCAGAGCTGGGGGGGAGCACAAAGGGAAATAGGAAAGGTGCAAACACAAAAGAGCAGACACTTACACACAAAGCCAGGGTACAACCCTAACCCTGCTACCACAGCTGCACATGAAGCCTATTGAGCTCTCTCTGCTTTACCGACGTAACAAACTTATTTCTATTTTTAAATTAACATAAACAGTTTATTTGGAGGATTGTTCCGCACCTACTGCAGATACATGCATTTCTATAAAATTGCCACTGACAAACATGCAGGGAGGGAACCTGCACAAAGGCCATGAAACACACATGCAGATGAATGCACACACTTACACACACCCTGTATAGCATGATGCTGCACTGCTGGACTGCCTTATTAGCCCCAATAGGATTCTAGGCGTGAACAAATACTCCCAGCTTGATTAACAGATTGTACCTAACCTGCAAGGTTGTGTGTGTGTGTCTGCGTTTGTGCGCGTGCATGCGTGTGTGCATGCGTGTTAAGCAAGAGTGGAAGTGAGAAAGGAAAGCATAGGGAGAGTGATTTTGTGCCTCACTGTACTCATTTGAGCCTGGCATTTAGAAAGGAAGAGCTGCACCAGTAAATCTTGCTGGATTGAAATTAAATAAAGAAAGGGGGCAGAGAGAAGGAGAAAGGACAGAGAGAGAAGAAAGACAGAGAATTACTGCAAGAGGAGTACTTTCTTCCCCTCATCGCTCTCTGCAAAAGGCCAAGTGACAATTTGAACAATTACCTAACGCCATTACCTCTATCTGAACCTGGTTGGTTGAAAGGAGACAGACCTATGAGCAAGTGACTGAGTGTGAGGGAAAGTGAGGAAGAGAAGAAAAATTATATATTAGGGTGAAGAGAGGGGAAAGTGAAGAAGACTTCCTTTATATGTACATTTATAACAGTTAGTTATTGCAGGAGAGCAGGTCTGCAAAACAGAGGCTTGGACAGAGGAAGGATGTGAAGCACTGAAGACAGAAAGATATTAGATAAATATTAGATCAGCCATATATATATTTATATATATATATATATGGCTGATCTATATATATATATATATCTCCTTAACGGGTGCACATAAAACTTTAAATAACTGGTTATTGCTTCTTTTATTTTGGGCAAAGTAAACGAAAGAGTTATAATGTTTGAGTTTCAGTCTGTTGACAGCCATTTAAAATAATATTGTGTATTTTATTAAGCAGCAGAAACCACTTGACTTCAATTCTAATTCAAGGCAAAACTATTCTGATCAAAGCTCTCCCACTTTATATGTGAACTGGGTCAGGACAGAAACCTGAGCAGCGGGCTTGAACTGTAAAGAAACACAAGCACAGCTGTGGTACTTGAAATTACATATATGCATGCTAACGTGTGGGCACACCAACACATAAACACCCAGACGCACAAAGTCCACACAGGCCTACTGTGTAACTGACACCCAGCAATATTTCATATTGACAGCCACATAAGCGATAGTGTGCAATAAAAACAGAGCTAAGATGTAAAGAGTGGAGAGTGAGCTCACAACATCCTGATCTACATTCCTGAGCCTCCACTTACATTAGACCCAAAAGAGGATTAGTGGATTAATGTTCGCAGTTTGTATTTATTAGTCCAACCGGGTTTCATTGCTGCTAAACCAAGGGCTTTGGAAAGTTAGTACTTAAAGGAGCAGGCTCCAGTGATATGGGAAAGGAACATTTAACTTTTATTTAAGTTTCAAGCAACATTCAAGTTGAAGATGGTAAAAAAAATGTATATAAATCCTAGCCTATTGGGGAAATTGTCATTATTTGCCTTTGATAAGTTCAATGTTTGTTTAGGCACAAATCGTGTGACTGCCAGACAGAGACACTGACCCTAATGTTCTCTGGTCAAACTGTTATGGCATGATATATACGGTTGGTTAATGTCCTGTTTTCTTTGCACATGCCCATGTGACCTCTGAACTGACCACCACACATCACACAACCACTGACAGTAAATTGTGCAGTATCAACACAAGCAGCCATCTCTCCAGCATTTAACTTGGCCTTAACAACAATGGCAATGTTAGAATATAAGCAGCAAGAGCTACAGTAGACGTTAAAGCTATATTCCAATTCCTGTTCATCTGACAATAGCTGCAGGTGGACACGGCCGGAAACTGTTAATGATCCTACTTTTTTAGTGTGTAAAATTAGCTGTTCTGTCTCTACTTCTATCTATACTTATATAATTATCTGACATTGTGGTTTCAATGATTGCCACCTCCATTATAAATTGGAAAAACTGTTTGCCTCCACAGTGAATCCTGGGAAAGAGTTCGCCAGAGAAGGATCAAACCATAGGAGCCTTTGTTGTTTGAGCATAAAGGACAAATTTGTTGGACTCTAGTCGCTCCGCTTTTACGCAACCGGACGTCAATGGAGCCTCAGAGGGATGCAGCCCCTGAATTGGGACACAGCACATGTTTTCATAACATGAGGTGTGGGCCGGACTTTAAACGTCCCATGTGGTCATTAACATGTTAGGTTACCCTCAGCAACATTGAGCAGGTAGAGTGGCCACCTCTGAGAACCAATCACATTCCCCAAAAGAACTGAACCTTGCAAACAGGCAGGTCCATGAGGAATACAGCCAGGGGGAAAAAAAAAAAAAAGATGTTTGTCCGGTGAGGAATCTCAAGGGTACAGCGCTCACTACTCAAGAGTCCAATCAGGCGTGGCGTTCATTTAACCGACAAACTTGAGGGAGTTACTGAGTCCAGCCGTCTATAGGGAATATTAAACTGCAACTCTACCATAACAAGTCATAAAGAACACACTGCAGCTGACTATGTCACCATATTTATAACCGGATTCTTGTTTATAAATGCATGTCTTTGTCTTTGACTCGTTAATGTTATTAAAGTTCATACAGCACAAGTAGCATCACCTAAATTTGAGAGATGGCGCAGCTCCTTCTTATTATGTGAGTGCAAATAATGTTGCATCTACGTCTTTTTAAATCTGTTCGATTATCCAGTTTTTAATTATACATTTTGAATATGAATACTGTAACCCTGTCAATATAGTTTTACATGTTATCCCTGACACTTCTCTAGACACAGGTTCCAGATGGGCTGTACCTGAGTGTGGCTGAGGGAGGTCCATCTATAGTTGTGACATCACACAATTAAAGTCCCAATGTCTCGTTTTAAAGCACAGTTATTAAATATGGTCTGGAAGCATTTCTCCAAAGCAATTTTGAAAATGTAACAGTGTTTGTATTCCCACCTAGACCTTCTGTAAAGTCATTTGGATTCACACAACAAATAAGGGCAATTTAAATGCACTGCATGTGTTTTACCTTTGGGGAGTTGTTTAACACAGAACACAGGAAGCAAACTGAAAAGTGAGACAGAGGGATGTTCCAGCAATGGAAAGAAACATGGATAAATGTGGATTTAGGTGATTAGTTCCACAGATATCTTATTTCCGCAAGGAGGAAATAAGAGATGGAGCAAAAAACATGTATTAGCTTCAGAGGAGAACGAGCAGACAGCATGGAGCATTGGGTTAAACATGAGGCTGGGTCAAAAGGTCACAGTGGCAGAGTGAGGGGTTTTCCTGCATATGGAATTGTGAGGCAGCCGCAATTCAGAACAGTGCAAACTCCTCAGAGTGATCACGTTTGTTCGGGCCAAAGGAAATATACCATAACATTAGTAAAACACATTGTGTAAGCTGACTTAAAGAATAAAAATAGAATAAAGAAGAAGTTTACAGTTGACATATAAAAGGTAAATAGTAGCTAATGCTGTCGCAGTTAAATAAAGGGTGTATGGACCCATATTATTATATCTGAAACCATCTGGGCAAATTTGTCTTAAGTATAGATCAATAAAGGAAATGATGAAAAAGTTTGGCCAGCAGTCATAAGGGAGGAGGAGAGGGAGAGGGGGAGGGGGAAGCAGAGGCGAAAAGGAGAAAGGAACAAGTGTTTGCCCTCTGCCCTTTCGGGACAGACAGAGGAAGGATGAAAGGGGTGAAATAAATCTATAGAGTCATCCGTCTTTGTTAGAGGAGGCTGATGTGACAAAGTGTGACTGACTTGGAAAGAAGATAAGATACCTGACAACAACTCATCCCCCCCACACTTAAACACATGCAGCCATACAAACACAAACACACATTACTGATCAAGTAAGTTACTCCTCCTTTGGTCCACAAGAGGTTAGGTTTTATTGGAGTTTGTCTATTTGTTAACAGATTTTAAGGGGTATGACCCACAGAAGAACCCATTCACTTTTGGAGCAGTTGCGGTTAATACTGCAGATATATAGGATCTATACAATTACTCAGCAAATCTCAATAAAACTTTTCTCTGCACACACCGCTCTGTACGTAAAGAAGAACCTAACATTTTTTGTGTGTAGACTTTTGTATGTATGGGTTCACAATCCTTATAAAAACAAGAAAGTTTATTACTCCTTGTGGTCAAATTTGATCTTGCTAGCTGCAAAAGACATAGACAAGTAGATAGTGAAACAATAAATGAATTAATTTATATTGATCATTTGCTCTTTGTCAAGCTTTCAGCAATGATGTGAAAATGAAGTTTGTCCCGGGAAGGCTGCTTGAAGAAAGGCCACGGGGTCATTAAAATCAAAGTGTTTATCCCCTCGGGAGTCTTAATGTGCTCAGCATATTTAATGGAAATCTTCCAATTAGATTACAACAGCACGGAGGACTCAATGTCCATGTGGATGCATCGTGCTGAATCAATATCTCACAGAACCTGATGAACCTACACAAGCACATGAGCTGACAGACGACTGTAGGGAAGGAATTATATGACAAAAACTGTTTGTCCTGTCGGCCAAACCCTTTAAAAACGATATAATGAAAGCTAGCAAAAGTGCAATATGTGGGGACTTAATGAAATAACCCAATATCCATTTCTCAGGGGCTGGAAAGTTGGACCGATTGTGTTGTGATTGTGAGCATGATGATCATTGGGATAGGTCGAGAAGTAATTGTTCTTCTTCACTAGCTCAGTCAGTCTCTTTCCTACTTGTGCTTTCATCATCAATGCTCGTCTTCCAGAGATGGAGCAGCCTCTTCAGGTCAGGTTTTTTTTGTTTTTTATCCACATTATTCCACCCCACTATGAGTCAATCCAGTAAAATATGCATTATTCAACCACCCGAGTGTGATCTGACCTGCCCACTGCCTGATATGTGGTCTGGGTGCATATGGCTGTGTGATAGATGGAGATTACTTTAGAGACTCAGGTCTAGGGGACCTGCACCTTGCTATCCCACATGTTGTCACCACTTGGTTAAAGGTATCTGTGTGCCCATTAGGTTTGTGTGTTGTAATTACAACGTCTGTTCAACCTGCTTATGTCTTTACATTCAGTTGTGTTATGTACTTACCATTCCAGAGGTGTCTGCATTGTGGGAGGTCTCTGTCACCTGGGGGCTGAGGGCTGACTCACTGCTACTTCTCACCAGCAGGGGGGTGTCTGTAGAAAACACAAAAATTACATATGAAAATAGCATTCAGTTTTTATTTCCCCCATTAAATCCAACTCTAAAAAGATTTGGATGAATACCTAAATAGCAATTGCAAGGTGATTCTGTGAACTCATCACATATCGATCAGTGGAAGATACACAGATCTACATCCACAACAAGATACCAACTTGGAACCGGTCACATCACTCCCTGTCTTGCGTAAGGGACATTAGCTTTTCTCACAGCATCATAACTTACGAGGTGCAGAAGCAAAGACACAAGTGTGTTTATACAACACGCCTGCAGAGACTGAATAACAACAGAAAGTGTTTAGAGTAGATGTTAATCTGTAAATCAACCACTTGTCCCGCAGTTCTTTGTTTATCGTAGGAATGTGTGTGAGGAATTTGGTGACAAACTATCAACACAAAGACTTTTAGCTGCAGAAAAATGATTTGATACATGACCCAATACAGAGTTTTAAAGTAAACATTTTGTAGAGAAAACGATTTGCATTTATTTTTACTTATCACGTACAATGCTGTACATATTTTTTTGTATTAGTTTAGGGGAGAACTGTAGATTACAAAGGCTAAAATAAAGTTTCATTAGAATTTTGATTACAGCATCTTAGCCATTTATTAATATGAAAAAAACAGGGAAACATCTCTCTGTCGAAAAGTCTAAGTGTCAATACCTCTTATCAGACAGTTGATGAAACCAGAGACATGAGACAAAGATAAGACAAAAAAAATTGCGAGAATAGTGTCTACAGCTGTCCTGCTTCTAAAGCAAGTCTCAATGATAGATGAGGAATATGTGTGTATACGTGTATACGCACACACACACACACACACACACACATAACTGTCTTAAAACTGCTAATGCTATTTTGATGAAGTCACAGTTCAGCAAAAATCAGGTCTAATAATAATCTTTGTGATGACAAGATACAGACCTTAAGCTAATCACGCCACACTTCAGACACAAGATTGTGTGTTTGTCAAAGAAAGATGAGAAAACAAGACAGAGGGGAGATGAATATGTTTTTTGTTGTTGGGTTCACAAAATGAATTTTTCACCCCGTCACTGTAATGTGCATGTGGCATCAGTCTGAGTCACGTCAGCGTTTCAGACAAAAACAAGCGCAAACTTCCAATCGGTGTAATGAACTAATAGGTTGTTTAGATGACAACAGTGCTCAACATAAAGTCGTGGAAATAAACAGAAATAAAGTCATATTTATATATATTTATGTAGTCATAAAAAGTGGAATCTCTCCATTTAAAATGCTAATATGACGAGGCAGAGTTAGAAAAATAGATGCCACAATTGGCCACATACACACTGTTTTAGATTTTGTTGTATTAAAATAAAAAGCAGGTCTTTTATGACTTTTGTAGTCAACTAAAATTCAGAGAGGCCCAGATCGAAAAGCTTTCCTCAAGCAAAGATCCAAAACATCATAAAGTCTAACTAATGTTTAATTCAGTGCAATATATTGAAACATTATATGTATTAGCATCTGTGTGTCCTCAACAACTATCAAATCAGAGAAACTATAATGAAATCATCTTTTACCATTTTCAATTACAAACTGATATGCAATGCATGCAAAGTCTGTGAGTTTCCTGGGCTGCTAGAAAATATGTCCCAGTTAAAAAAGTGTGTAGTGTACTGAAGGATAAAAGTCAAAGCTATAACAGACGATCGGAAAGAGAGTGTTAATCAAAGATATTAACCATGTCAACATCCTTAGGGTTTTATACAAGACAGTTAATCTGGAAATCCTCCATATTCATCAGCACAGCCTGAGACATTTACATGTGTATGTTCAGATCTGCTGATTACACGTCACAGCAGCATCGTTATACAGCTCATTCCTGAATGTTGTTCTGCACTGCTCACTGTGTTCATTACATCTATAAGGGTTGTGAAAGGCAGAATGTGTGAGAAGTTAATGAATGATCCTTTCTCTTCATATCCCTTCGGTGAACACACTGGTGTCCATGCATCCAAACGGCCAATAAGTGGTTGATTTGCAGAACTCTGTGTGCATGTAGGTAACATATGATAGTGTCTCTTTCCTCTTCACATCTCATCAGCCCACTGCATAAAATCATCATTTAAGAGAAGCTGATGGATGAACATCACCGCACTATTGCTAACACTGCCGCTGCTGAAGCTTGGAGGGATAGAGAAATGGAGGGAAAAGTCAACACCGCAGAAAGCTATGCAAATAAAAACACATTTATAACTGGATGTATTATTATGATGTGTGTGGTGCACTCCCAGTCCTCAAATCTACCATCCACTCCATTTCATAGGGCCCATCAATCCATATGTACATTAAGCACGTTGTCATGATAGCCTCTATGGTTCCACTGGGGGATAAAATGAGAAAGGTGGTGGTAAGGGTGAGGGGAACTCTAAATGAGTGGACCTCTCAGAACACATGCCAAATGATATTTGTAGGGTCAAATATTGATCGTCACAAAATGGACCCTTGGTGCTCTTAAGACTGGCGGGGAGATATGGATTACATCAAAGCAAATCAATTCATCTCTTTAAGGAAAGGCAGTGAAGGGGGAGATAAATGGACGGAGGACAAAAGAAGCAAAGACAAGAGACAGAGGCTTGAGACAGACAAATAAATGAATGAAGGGAAATGCTAGGTACTGACATACTCATATAAGTGCCACTGCTAACCATGTTATTATTCTGTCTCTATGCCTGTAAACATTCTAAGATCAATTATATTTATCACACAGGTCTTCTAAAATTCAAAGTCTGTTATAGATTACTTAGTAATTATAGTGTCTATATTGTCAAAAAACAATGAAACATTACCATAACAAGATCCCAGTGCCTAAGATGACTTTTTCAAATATTCTTCAACAATGAGTCCAAAACACAGAGATATTTGAATTACAAAATCATATTCAGTAAATCCTGAAACCAGAGAATTAACTGTTTTTCATTAAAAGTAAGAAAATAAGAAACAGTTTATCTTTCCAATCAGTTGACTAAGTTTTCTGTTCTTCAACTAATCTAATAAATTGACTAATCATTTATAAGTGATTGTTGAACAACAGCTGAACAATCAACAACATGATTCATTGAGGACTGATTACCATTCCTACCATTCATCCTACTGCTTATTATGTGTCCTTCCAAGTTACCAAGACATGTTTGCCACTTTGAATCTTGATCTTTGTTGGTTTCTTGAACTTTACAATCGAGATTAAAGTCTAAAACATCACATAACTATGTTATATCTCCTAGTACCTGATGAGTGCAGAAGAACTTGTCAGTACAGAGACTGGGGGGGAGACAATTGAAGACAAGATAAATCAAAGAGACAATAAAAAAAAGGGAATAGGGGGGGGGGGAGTCTGTTAACAATAAATATGGAAGTTAGCAACATGACGGAAAGGAAAGAAAGATGAGAAAAAAAACTATTTGGACGGACAAACTAGGATGGCAAGACGAGAGTTATGGAGAGAGAGACACATGGTTAGAGTGAGAGACACATTAGACAGTAAAAAGAGACCCGAGTCTGACCTTCCCATATTGACAGTGATGGTCTCCAGAGCTCAGTTACCTCTAATCTCCCATGACAGCCACACATTACTACTAATCTCTGCTGACAGGCGACCATACTAAAACAGACTAAACTTCCTGTCTTAACAGTGTCTGGATCATACAGCCAAGGCCCCTGCACCACTAACAAAGGTCACAAAAAACTGAAATGTCATATCTGTTATTATTGCCAGAGCTAAAGCTAGAAGTAAAGATGTGAGCAAGGTTTCTCCTGTAATATTTACAGAAAGTATTAAGACCCCTTCACCTTTATGCTAAAATACATATTTATGATAAATAAACAATAAAAACATAATTCCAAAACTTTTTCCTTATGTATTAAAAGTCAAAAATATATTGAAGCAAGTATTCAGACTTCTTAACTCAGTACTTGAAGCCTCTTTGGCAACGATTGCAGCCTGAAATGTTTCCACATCTTGATCGGAGTCTGCCTGTTGTATATTCAACAACCAGCTCTTCCTAGAGTTGTTCACCTGGACAAACTAAGCAATGATGACGCACTGGCTGACCTTGAGGGATCAGGACCACAGATTGGGCAAAGGGTTCTCCTTACAGCAGGACATTGTCCCTAAACTCAAAGTCAAGACAATGCAGCAGTGGCTTAGTGACAACTGTTGAAATGTCCTGAAGTGCCCCCGACCAGAGCCCTGATTTGAACCCAACAAACATCTCTGCAGAGAAAGTGTCTGTCTACTGTTCGTCCTCATCCAACCTGACAGAGCTTGAAAGGATCTGCAGAGAATAACAGAAGAAAAGCCCAAGATACAGGTGTACGAGACTTGAGGATGTAATAATTGCTAAATGTACTTCAACTAAGTACTTGGTAAAGGGTCTGAATATCAATGTGATATTTCAAGTTTTTTGTAGTTTTTTTATTTAATTTGCAAATATTCTTAACTTCTTTTTCACTTCTCATCATGTGGTATTGCTTGTCCATCGATGAAAGATCTTTTTTTGTAATGAAATGATATTAAAAGAAGACTGCATCATAACAAGTAGTTAAAAAAGAGACTGGATCTGAATACTGTCTGAAAGCACTGCATGTAAATTTATATTTAATGCAATAGGACCCCAAATAAATGACTTTCCTGCTAGTATGAAATTGTTCTTAGGATTTGGGATTCAGCTTGGGCGTCCTTGGGCTCAATAAACTGCTTGACGTCCTTCAAGCTGAATAAGAAATTTCACTGGCATCATCAAACACAGCCAGGATGGAAAATAATGAAACTTTCTGATATAATGTAGTTTACAAAAGATGAAAGTGCTTTATCTCACTGCATTTGATATATTAGCGACATTTTGAAAAACAACCATGACAGATTCTTTTTAAATGTCAATTGCCCTGACAAGATAGATGACAGTGAGTCTGGAACTAAGCAGATATAGAATATAAAATTCAAAACTAAAGTAAGTGATTAGCTGAGAGCAGGAGACAACCAGAATGAATAGGTTTCTGGTAAGGGAAGGAACAGACATTTCATCCATCACATGCTTGGTTCATGAGACAAAATTAAATTTGGACAAGTTAGTGTGACAGCTCCATGCGCTCTCACACTCACATCTGCAATACCTGCACTGACACGGAAAAAAAGACTGAGATGAAGGGAGGGATGAAGAAAGTGAGAAAGACAAAGAGAAAGGCAAAGAGGGGGATAACGCAAAAAGGAAAGGTCATGCAGATAGGTCTGGTCCGAGTAACAGTAACCAGACACACACATCAGTTTTTTACTACGCAGTCTGACAGAACACATACACTTCCTGACCTCTCTTTCTTCTACCTCTCCTCGTCTCCTTCGCTTTTATCCTCGTTTCAGTCTGCATCTCAGAGACAGCGCTGCCAATATTTTTGTTCTATCTTATTGTATAAATTTTAAGTGTCCTTAAAAAAAAGCCATCACTACCTGACCTTTGTCTGCAATACAATTCAGCAAGTATCACATGTACATCATTCTAATAATATAGTCTATAAAACTTAGGATATATGGCTCTGAAAGTAGGAATAGACTGTATCGAATTAGACATGAATAAAACCTGTATCGAAATGTCAAGCATGTATTTAGCTATTTCTTATTTTTAGATTATCCATTGTAGTCATCTATCAATCACTCCCAAAAGTGGTCTTGACTGCAATCCTTCACTGACTTGGCCTGGCAATCTGAGCCCCACTGAACCTGTTTCTTGTTAAACATCAGTCATGGCACTGACCCCGTTTTTGCACTGACCTAGAGGTTACACCTAAAAAGTAAAAGGGTTCCCGGAGGATTTTTTTCTTTCCTTGTAAAGTTATTTGAAAGAGCAGTTATGCCACGTAAAAATAAACTTTGGCATCCATCAAAACGTCCCAGTCAACGTCAGCAGTGGGAGAACTCGTGAAAATACTAAGAGCATTTGGTCTCTGAGAGGCAGCGGTCACCTGGTTTGTCTTCACAGGCAAAATACCTTGTCAAAGACTTTGGACAAAATCCTGTGATGTGATGACAAACGCCAGATCGTAACTGATTCTAAGGTCATTATTTTTCTTTCAGGCAGAGCACAGAGCTACTACTTGTAGTTAGTGGTTTATTAGGATCACCATACAAATACTGCTCAGCTCCTCCCTTTGCTCTTAAAACTGCCTCAGGTTTTTATGGCATGGATTCCACAACATGTTGGAAACTTTCCTGTGAGATGCTGCTCCATATTGACATTGACTGGTGGAGGCCGCTGAAGTTCACTGAACTCACTGTCATGTAAATGAAACCAGCTTCACCGACTGTCTTTGTGACAATGGGCATTATCATGCTGACAGTTGGCATTTAGAGATAAAAAAAATGTGGTTGTAAAGAAATGTATAATACCAGGACAGGCTGTGGCATTCAAATAAAGATTGATTCTGACCATTTGTGTGCCTCAGCAGAAATGGAGGTTAATCAGACTAGGCTAAATTTGCCTAGTCGTCAGATGTGTTGCTGAGCCTGTGACCACTGCAGCCTCAGATTTTGTTTCTTGGTTGCGGGGAATGGAATCATCATCTTCAGTTGTAGCACATCCTCTTCAAGTTATTAGATGCTTTTTCTGCTCACCACAGTTAATAGTTATCTGTGGAGCCATGAAACACTGATGCCAGGACGTGGCTTTGTAATTCTCAAGACATGAAAATGTGATTCTTGGGGGCTGGACTTTAACAGAAAATGCCCAGTGTAAGGACTGGAGTGGGCACCATACCAACATTAATGGATAATTACTCACTGGACTTGAGCACAGAAGAATTGACTTCTATCTCTCCTCCTGCAATTGGCTGGAAGGCCGAGAGCTCAGTCTGGTAGAGCTCAGGGCTGGGGGCTAGGCTTGTGTTGGCCACACCCCTCTGCTGGGCTTCCTGTTCCTCATACACCGCCATCAGCTAGAAAAAGAAAACACAAACACAATGCAGCTGGTCATTTTTCAATCCTCCTTTAACCTCTATTCCTTCCATTCATTATGAACCCACTATTTGGGTTAGAGAGCAGAGCAGCAGGATCTCTGTTCAAAGCTTCTTATATAAGTTCACTCAGAGTCTCTCCAGGTTTTCTACTTACCCTCCATTCTTGTTTGCTTTAGAGTCGCTGTGAAAATTGCTGCCCTTTACTTGCATTAAACATTTAAAGGTTGCATGAATGCATATAAAGTCAAGGGCAAGATGATAACAGAGGACACCAGATTCAGATTCACAACAACCAGCACAACCAGGCACTGACATGTCGTCTTGGATTAAGTAAAATAAACTAGCCATGACTTTGCAGTTATGAGTAGGTGTATGACTACAGTCCTTAAATGTACATCAATGTCCCTCTGGACATCTTCTTAATATTGTGTGTATAAACATTGCATTACCTTGTGGATGAGGACGCTATAGAGGACGTCCAAGGAGCCCAGCATTCCTGTTACAGAATGTGTGTGTCTACTGATCAACGACTGAATCCATTCGTGACTCTCCTCTGCATGTGTGCGACTCCCTACGAGCTCTAACTGTGTTATATAGTGGAATCCCTCCCTATTGAGTATAGCACTGAGTCTGCGTTTAACCTAACATGGCACGCGGCTTGTCAACACAGGGTTCTAGGGGCCTCCATGCAATAGCTGAATAGACCTGTGTTTACATGTGTGTATGCATGTGTGATGTCTATAGTGGTCAAGAGTACAGAAAGGGGACTTTACCAGTAAAGCCAGAGGCTTCCTGCTACACTGGAACCTGCAAGTAGGTAAAGCACTCTCTCATTTACAAATACACATACAGACAACAAACAGCCACAAACCATATGCAAGTCTTCACACTAATACATAGTTGGAAGTCATTGCAGTTGGGGAAAAAAAACAATTAAGCCAACCATAATGAAAATGCAACTCTAAAACAAAAAGCTATGTCAACAATCTAGACTGAAAGCTCAGTTGCTAGTCCAGTCGTGGTTTCACGATGAAAGCCAACCGGATAATTCAAGAGGATTTCCACTAGAAGCTTCTTGATTGGATTTCTGTGCAATTGGGAAAACGAAAACCAAGAATAAAGTTCTATTATGATACTGATACAAAACAGGCAGATGTAAGAATAAACTTAGGTTTGTGCCATACTTGCACACAGAACTCATACACGTTGGACGCCTCATCCAAAACACTGCTCATTCACTTTGAATGTGGTGACTTCCTAAGTAGCAGATCTGCGTTGAGGTTCACTTGTGTCATGTTGCTCACAAAGTTTTCATGTGGTAGCAGAGGCACCAGCCAATCAAAATCTGCTCTAACCAATACTCAAGCACAGGCTCAATCCAATCAAATAAAGCGGAGGCAGAGGCAGTTGGTGAACCTGGTTGTGGATTGTATTTCCCATGTACCTCTCTTCAGCAATGCATTGACTGCAAGCATCAAGCATCAACATGAAACTGTGTGTGGATGTATGTATGTGCACTTTCTCTCCAGCATGACTTCGCCCGACAGGCAAGCAGAACAGTGTTGAGTTATACAATATCGCACCTTTCACACCATCTTCCCATCTATATCTCACTAACTATTCAGCCAGACTGACACCTCTCAGTCTCTGACACGTTCATGTTCTGTCACACTCCCCTCTTCCATCTGCCTAACACACATCTCTCTCATTGTCTTGCTCCATCTTTCTTTGATAACACATTTTTAACTGACATTTTTGTTGCCCTTTCATTTTTAAATTCTTGTGCATCATCCTCCTTTCCTCTTTCCTCCTCCCCAACCATCTCTTCTGGACCATTACCTCATGTACACACCTCTCAGTCACGCTCACGCTTGTTGAATAAAATCTTAGTTTAGTCGTGTAACTACACATGTTTGAGAAAAACAGCTTACATCTTGATCCAGTTTCAATAAATCTGTCTTGAGATGTTAGAGCGACTCAGAACAAGAGCAATATCTTCCAGATGACCGCTTGCACACACACCCACACACACACACACATGCGTGCGTGCATGCACACACACTGGGGTGGAAGATATTCTTAAAAAAGAACATCTGAAAGAGTGACAAGGAGAAAAACAGGTAGACAAATTCAACATAGCCTTACAGACTCTCTTAAAAAGCAGAGTTGGAAAGAAAGGAAAGACAGCCAGATGAGACAGGGGAGGACTTTGTCTCTGTTCTCTACGACAGGGGACTCAAAGACCTGCCAAACAAAATGACAACACAGCCCGAGCATGAGAGGGGAAGAGAGAGGGGAGAGGAAGGTGAGATGGCACAGAGTGAAAGCACTGAGTGAAATGGCCATGTAGAATGTGAAAGACAGGAACCTAAAATGAAATATAATGGTAATAATGAGAGGGACTGAAAGATGCTCTGTATTCTAAAAACCTTTGTGATATCAGGGAGTAAAACCAGAAACATGAGATTGTGTCAAGTTTTAGTGCAATGATGTCCATTTTCAACAAAATGAAAACCTACATGCTGCCATTCCTGCTTCTATTCCTCCTGCACCATTGCCGCTTTCTTTCTTGTCTGAGGTCTAGAGATATATTATAGGCTTAAGAGATATTTCTATATAATACAATTATGAGGCTTCATGTTTTCCAGCCTTCGAGTGGGAAGATAATTGTTACTTTTCAAATGTGTGCCCTGCTACCAGTGCTTGCCTCCATTAAGCTATTACATGTACCATAGAATCTTCTCATCAGTTATCCTGTCATCAAACTTGACACTTGAGGATAAGGATGGAAGTAAACTTCAGTTTTTTTTTCATCCATTTTTCAGGTTTAGCTTACTGTCAAAACACATTGTACTTTAATCATGTGGCTGACAGTCTTGTGTAGAAATGCCTTCATCAGCCTGTGGGCTAGAATACTTGAGCTAGAAAAGGCACCTTAGGAGAAAATAAGGCTTTGATTACTTAATTTGGGGTTAGGTAGATGAACTACACACAGGGTGATTATAGCAAAAACCATATGAAAGTATAGTTTATTGTTGTTGTGATCCTGGGTGGATTTACAGATTATGGACAGAGACTTGAATAAGAGACAGAGGCATTGGGGATGACCACAGCCGTCAAAAATGGCATTTCACTTTAAATTAAATTAAATATGATAAAATGTTAGTTTCCTGAGGACTATTCTCAAAATTCTGAACCCATTACTTTCAGATAGACTAAGAAAGTGTGTGACATTTTGTGTACAGTGCTGCTCTCTCCATCTTTTCTGTGCTTTCTGGTCAATACAAGGTTTCCTCATGTTAACTAGAACAGGGGATGTGAGGTATATATTAACCATTTAATACTACCATATCTTAACCTGAGAAAAATAAAAGCAGCCTTAACATGACTTACTAATGCTTTGTTGCATTGGGGCTCAAATAAAAAGTATAAGTTAAAAATTAAACTTGAAAAAGTAAATTCTTTATAAGCATGAATCCATAGTGAGAAAAACACACAGCCATTTGCCTAAGATTCACTTCAGCAGCTGAGATATTTTAATATTGTTAACGGAAGGGAGAAGCTGATATTTCAAGATGATGATGATGATAAGCATAAAATATTGTTGTAATGTGTTTAAGACCTACACACCCACACAGCTGTTTTCAGTCATCCTGGCTGATGAGACCTCTAAACAGGTTGCATTTGGGTGGAGCTAATGGTCCAATGTGTTCCACCCACACAGGTGCTACAAAGCTGACAGGAGCACCTGAACATTCAGACTAGAGTCTTGGGAAATTGTCTGATGAGATACTGTAAATAAAAACCACCTGTATTGACGGACTTGTCTTCGTAAGTATCAACAACAATTTACTAGAGAAACACATCACAATGTTACAAAGAAGATTAGCTAACTCGCAGCTATTATAATATAAAGTCTAACAGCAAAAATCTGGCCTTGATTTTATAAGGGCAGAGAAGTCATGAGGCTATTAAAATATAAAATGTCTTATATGTAGGGATATTTCAGTGAGCTGTAATATGCACTTTCCAGCATCTTTCAAAGTGTGTGTGCCCGTGTAGGAGAGGGGATGAAAAAGTGCAGAGTTGGCTCCCACCCTTTTATTAAAATTAAAAGAGCACATGAATTTGAGATACGTAGATTAATAGCAGTTCAGGATTCAAGTGCCTACAGTGGACGCCCTCTCTCTCCCTCTCACACACACTATATTACCATTTTTTCACATCAAAACCCTTTTTAATCAGGTCGATTAGGGTCTAATTGATTAGCATGGTGTCGATCAATAAAATGCTAGAGTCAGCCAAATGCTTGAGCATATACACAGCTCACAGAGCACACAAAACAATCTGTAAATATGCTTCAGCTATCTGTACACTGCTGAACTTTGATTTTCACTCAGAACCACTTACCGTAAAAAAGAAAAATCTATGATGTTCCATTCTGTGTGTGTGTTTGACATCTCGTGCAGTCAGCAAAATGCTGAGCAATGACCACTCAATCACCAGAGCCTGAACAGCAAATTGAATGGTTGAGGTTGCCACTAATGATGGCACTTGTCCATCACGTGTGGCCACTTCAACCATTCAATTAGGTCGACATGGACGATACACTAGTTTGTGTGCTTAGGTCTGTGTAAAGATATGATGCACAGTACAATTGCTTCATAGGTTACATCCAAATTGCAGTATCGGAACCCTTTACTACTGAGCAGTGATTAAAGCCTCAATTCTTCTTGGGAATGACTTAACAAGCTTTTCTAACCTAGGTTCGGGATTATCTGTCTTTCTTCTCTGCAGATGCTCTCAATCTCTGTCAGGATCGATGGGAACCATAGACGGAAGACCATTTTCAGGTCCCTTGGGGGATGTTTGATTGGGTTCAGGACATTCAGAGAGTTACCCATGGGCCGCTACTCTTAAGTCTTGGCTGGGGTCACCAAGGTCAGATGAACATCAATCAGCTTTCCCTCATCCCTGACCAATCTCCCAGTCCCTGCCACCACCATGCTGTAGTATCTGGTAGGTGAGGATCTGTGCCAGGTTTCCTCTACAAATGATGTTTAAAGAGGCCAAACAGTTCAGTCTTGTTTCATCGGACCAGATCATCTGCTCTCTCAAAGTATTAGAGTCTTTTAGTTGCTTCCATGTGTCTGTCACTGAAGTGACTCATCCATCTGGCCACTCTGCCATAAAGCCCAAATCTGTGGAATGCTGCAGCGATGGTTGTCTCCTGGAAGTTTCTCCCACTCATGGATCGCTGGATCTCAGCCAAAGTGACCATCTGCTCTGCTGCCAAGGCCCTTCTCCCCTAGATGCTTACTTTGGCTGAGTGACCAGCTTTAAGAAGAGTCATGGTTGTACCAAACTTCTTAAATTTAAGAATTATTGAGGCCGCTGTGCTCAAAATATTTTGTAGCTTTCCCCAAATCTGTGATGCAACACAATCCCGTCTCTGAGCTCTGCAGGAAGATCCTTCAACCTCTTGGCAAAGTACTTTGATCTGTTATGTATTGCCAAATGTGAGAACTTATATACAGTGTGTGAGCACACCTTTGTAAATCATCTCCAATCAATTGAAGTAACCACATGTGGACACCAATCAAGGTGTTGAAACATCTCAACAATTATCAAGAGAAATGGGAGCCGCATGAGCTAAATTTCAACCGTCATGGAACATGGTCAGAATTTAACAGCGTAAAGAAAATCAAATCAATAATACCGCCCCATTGCATCCCCTATTAACACACGGAGCAATAATAACACAAATAATAGTTACAAGAACTGAGAAAAGACTAATACATAGCATATAATTTTGCAATGAAAACCCTAAATGTCGGAAAAATAAAGACATAAGGAGATGAGATATATTTAATTGAGTAAAACAAGAAAAAAAAGGAAGTGAATTAAAAGGAAAAGAAAGCTTAAAAATATAAAAATACTGAACAGAAAATGTGTGGAAGTGAGAAAAATCTGACATGAAATGCAGGATAGTAAAGACAGCAGCAAACAAAAAAGAATAAAAGCATAAACCAGTATAACAGTCTAAAATGTATAAATAAATAGGCCAATGAATAAATATAATTAAAGTAAAAGTCAGACTAAAAAGGTTTGCCTTTACAGACGGAGACTGTTCCAGAGACATAATACAAAGAGGCCTCACTGGGGATTTCGTCCTCACTTTGAGTTTAATTAAAGGGTCTCTACCAGACGAGCGGAGGCTTCTAGAGGGTTCATAGGGTAAAAGCATATCTGATGTATAGGGAGCGCCATAAAGAGCTTCATAAAATCAATTCTGAGGTAGACAGGTAGCTTGGTGTAGAGAGTGCTCTCTCTCTCCAGTTCCTGTCAACACAGCTGAGTTTTAAAACAGATCTAAGTGAGATGTATATTTCTTTGGGAGACTAGAAAGCGGAGCATTACAAAAGCATACTGGGGATAAAGGTGTCTCTGTATTGGTTTGAGAGAAACGGTCACACTGGGGTCACATTCTTCAGATGAGAAGATTCTTGGTAATATTTCACATTTGAAACATTTGCATAAAGTTGAAAAATGTGAAAAGGGTGAAAGGGCTGAATAGTTTATGAATATATAGTGTTTACACACACACAAACACACACACACACACACACACACACAGTGACAGTGGATAGACTGACAGCACCACCTAGCCCTACACAACAGAAACTGCATCCTAAGTGCATCTTGAAGCCACTGGAACACACATACCAACCCCCACCCTCCCACTCTGAGCCACCGCTGTCTGTTAATGTGTCATCTGTGTGATCTTATCTTAAACACAAGAACTGTTCTCCGTCTATGAGAAGTAAAAAGAGAGGAAGGCAAAGTGCAGCTGCTTTACTGCCCGTCTCTCTCACTTCCAATGTGGAACGTCACATGGAAGGCACTGTCTCCATACCTTGTGATGGATGCACAGTTGCACACCCAGTTCTTTTCAAATCATGTTTTTGAACTAAGCTGCTGCACTTAACAAGCCCAGTCAGCCGCCTGCTGCCAGAATGTCGTCATCCCCCCTCTTTGCCCTTTTGATGTAATACCAAAGACATTTTTATGTCTCATGACATAATTTTGATGCTCTTTGTGCTGCGTACATAAAAGAAGTCAGTGCTGTGCCACTAATGTGGCAAGATAAGGTCACTGCAGTGGAGACACCGGCTCCATGTGGCGTTTCACATTGACAGGTAATTCTTTTTAAGTCTTCAAAAGACGACCATAAAAATAATTGTGCAGATAACAAAAGAGAATTTGAATGAACCCTGAGGCAGGTCAGCTCTCTTATGCTAGGCTATGTACAGGCTGGTCTTTTCATCTTCATCAGCAACTATTCCTGCTTAGCGCTGTTTTCCCCTCTGGCTTCCTCTTTCCTTTACCATTCCGCCTCCTCTCATTACTTTGCCTCCTCTTGCTTCATTTACACTCCTGCTCTTGTTCTCCCCGTTTTTCTGCCTTGGCTTTTTCTCCTGTAATCTTCTCCACAGCTTCTCTCTCTTCTGTCCACCTCTTCCCGCTGAGCTCTAGTGGTTCCCTATAAATCATCTGATGTAAATCATCATGTTCCAGCACTTTTCTCTATCGGCTACACCCGCAATGCAACAAAGAGCTTATCGATTAACACATTACTCTGATACACCCATGTTCACTCTCTCCACCTCAATGCTCTTTATCTCACCATTTCATTCTTTCAAGTTTTTTCCTCTCTGTCTCTCATTTTAATTATTTTGTAATGTCTACATTTCTTATAGACAGAGACTGTGGGAGAGAACGAGTCTCAGATTTATGTACAGATTAAAAAACACATTTAGCAGAGAAGGATGTATAGGCTGTGAACCAAAGCACTCACATAAACAACGCACAAAGGGACAGCAACAAAAAGAGTCACACACACATCTCTGACTATGACCTCTCCACTGAAATCGATCCATCGCAGCGGTAATCAATAAACAGGATGGCGTTGTCTCCGTATGGAGAATATGGATGAATGAAATTCACCTGCTCAGCAGATCCAGGTTTGCGTGTGTGTGTGTGTGTGTGTGTGTGTGTGTGCGCATGTTTGTATAGGTTTGTGTGTGCTAACCCCCTTATTGATCTCCAGTCACCTTACCTCTCAATAGAGCATGAGGAATCAAGACGAAACAGACAGGAAGAAAAAGATGAATGGGCGACAGCTATTACATGAAAAATGAGGAGCACAGAGGGGTGGTGTGGTGGGGGGGTCTGCAAACCTACAATACAGGCTGTTAGACAGGAGACAGCAAGACACAACCGGTACCTACCAGACCGAATCACAAAGCAGATTCTGGTGCCTCATTTCAGTGCCTGAGCTCTGTACTGACATAGTTTCCCTGGTTGCAGGCAACATAAACATCACCACACATCTCTAGTAACAATTAGACTTAAGTCTGGTGGCGAACACACTCTCTCACTTTTTACTTCACTTTTTATATCTTTTTATCTATATATATTTTATTTAGATATGCTTAAGTCTAAATAAATGTTACTTTGTATAAATATTATAAAAGGGGAGTAAATAAGAAGTAAATAGTGAGTAAATATATATTGTTTCTTTTTATTGCTTTTCTTATGTGTGTTGTATTTATTGTGTTTGTATGTTTTTATGTTTTATGTTATATTGTATGCACCAATAACCAGAGCAAATTCCTCGTAGGTGTAAACCTACTTGGCAATAAATACATTCTGATTCTGATTCTGAACACACTCTCTACATGGCTCTGGCTGCACCTAACTTTAGCCCACAGTTAGCTAGTAGCTACCTCAAACTCGAGTCAACACGACAATAAGATGCCTAAAGCTAAATGGTCGATGTATTCTGACACCGAGATGTGCCGGTACGGTTTTAAAAATATCTATGTAGCACCCACATCGGAAAAAACGATACCCAGCTCTAGAGAAACATAGAGATGGAATTTGGAGATAGAAAAGGCACAAACAGCTTCCATCTATACCGGCAGTACAACTGTTCATTGACTTTGTAAATTTCAGACTGACAGAATATCAGTGACTGCAACACAGCCAAAATATAGTGGCAACTTCTGTTTCCTCAGTCATGCAAATGGTCTGTGCAGATGTCATAATTCAAATTTGGATCCTCTTTTCATGCAAATATGCATTAATGGTTGTGCCTGAGAAAGAATATCTGTGTGTGTGTATGTGTGTGTGTGTGTGTGTGTGTGTGTGTTAACTATCTAACAACCGCATCCCTGAGGCTGTGTGTAGACCTTACTCGGCCATATGGAAGAGCATTATGGAGACACATCGTAGCACAGATGGACACATTCTGTGCAGGCCTTATTCCCAATGATCCACCAGTAGAGGACTGAATGGCAGCACTCGTAAACTGAGAGAGCAGATTAACCAGCGGAGCATGCACAGGCTCCACACTGCAGAAGGAGAGTGAATTAGGAATTGTGAATCAAATCAGTTAGTCAAAGAGAATAAATAGCATTATTCACAAATTAAAAGTGACCTTGTCAGATAAAGCACTTTACATAGAATGGAAGTTTACCGTGGGAGTGTTTGCAAATTTATACAATTCATGAGATTTAACTGGCATTTAAATAAGAGCCAGGCCAAAGGTATTATTTGTACTCCCTATGATATCAGTACCGCTCCCAAATAATTCCCATATTGGTCAGGGTCTTATACTGCTTCTGAAAGGTGACCCCTCCCTGACCCCTTAGGTTCTGGAGCATCTTTGCAAACCTGACGATTCCAACACCATCACACCCAATTAATGCTGTAAATGGTCCGCTGAGCAGAGGTGAGAGTGTGAATGGGTGAGTTCCCTTCTTCAATGTCTTCCCAAAGAGACGGTTTAAAATATATGATGCCCCCTCAAACTATAACAGCCAGCATTTCACTCCATCTTTCGTTCCACCCATTCACAATAACTATAAAGACATTTAAATTCCAACAACACGTCTTTAGAACTAGTTCTGAGAGACAATAAACTAACCCTCAGTCTCAAGCTCTTATATCCACTAATAGCTCATTTATCCAGCCTTCCTTTCCTTCATCCTCTTCCTTCCCTTCCTACATCTTATATCATTCAATTGGCTCTCCACATAACAATTGAAGTCTGAGTGGCTTCTGAAGTGGGATTTGCTGTCTGTCAGATGTGACTGATTAGCCACACACGCCCATAGACATCGTGCTGTCTGTCTCTGACATACAGATACACACTCAATGTTTTGATGGTTGTGAGTGGAGGATTAACATGTCAAAACACTTGGAATTAGTGACTGTCAGCTGACACTTCTTCACATGGATCAGTGCAGTAAAGAATTAAAAGTAGACATCGTATCAAACCTTCTACAAGTACACATCTTCTTTTTCCTCTCGAGAGGGACTGATAAGACAAGCAGAGAATATTATTTTAAACTTTAATTATCTTTTTCCCCCAATGGTTAGCAATAAGCAGACTAATTCACACATCCCCCTGGACTTTCATGGTTTCAAACATCACACTTTAAACATGTTTGGATCACAGAGTCAATGTTCTGTTTTACATAACAGAGAATTGCGGTTTTATTCATTCACATGTCTACAATCTCCAACTACTTTGGGGATTATGGGGTTAATTGTTGAAAGGTTGTCTCCTGACCCGCAGACAGCTTATCTGCTTCAGAGCCGCAGGAGAACAATCAATCTCGCCATGTCTCTTTCAACACCATTTACCATTTCTACCCAAGAAGAAATCGCTCTCGTCATTTGAAATCAACAATTTCTATCCAGTCACAAACTGAAAACGATGACTTCATCCATCACCCCAGCCCGGCCTCAAATGAGTTATGCCTGGTTCAGTCACTGTCTTCTGAACGGGAGCTACTTGCAAAGCTAAATCTGATATTGAGCACTTCTCTAAGGCAGTATTAACCACAGGGACACTGCACTAGAGGCCATTATATTTGAACAGATGCTTGTTTTTTGATGTACACAATTGTGACTGGACAGAAAGACCGGTGGAACAATTTACTGCATGTTCATACGTGCATTTTGTCTTTGTCTAACTTCATAATTGAATACTACATTGGATGATCTAATGATTATTCAATATACGTATACGTATGGGAGAATAAACCTCATGGAAATGTTTATATGCCAAAGTCAAACAGGAAAGCCTTGGCATAAAACCACCTCTGAAAATGACAGAGGTAAGTCATCTTTCTTACTTCTCCTCCTATGCAGAACTGTGTAACTACACTGAGTAGATGGAAGCTATAGAAATGCTCACAACACCTTAGGACAAAAGAGCTTGTTTTTGCATCTGTTTGCAAGAGGACAACTTCTCATCATAACCCCCTGAAAAATATGTGGTTGCTGTGTGTATAGTGTATCTGACAACATAGTGAAGCATGGATTCAGTAACAACTGCCAGGTTATAAAATAAGTGTGGACTTTGAAACCCACACTTCTGGACAGGATCCAACATTCTCATAGCAACAGCATGCAAAAAGACCACGTCTATAAGCACCTCAGTGATAATAGTCGAAACGATGATCCATGTCATGATCCTTCCTTTTAAAATATTCAGAATAGTATATTGTTAAATATTTAGTCTTGTAAAGCTAAGATTTACTGAATGTCTGCTAAGACTGGGGCCAGAGGTTTAGGAACAAAATGAGAATAGAGGAATGAATTGAACTTGAGGGCAGAAGTGGAATTCAAAATGAAAAGTAGTTGCAGCCAACAATGACTGAACTTGGTTTATTAAGGTTTAAGTGAATTTCAAACCAAAGTGAACAATTGGACGTGCATTAAACGGATCACTACTGATCCATCCATTAACAATGCTTGTTCTTTAGAAAAATAAATGAAGTTTGTGTGTATTTGTATGTAGAACACTAAAGTAAAAGCTCCAATAACCACAGACACATTCAGAATGAATTTTAATCCATGGTGTCATCTGACAAACTCTGAGCGGTCCACTAGTGATCAGATCTTCCACAAGGCATGTTGGGTCGTGAAAAGGGCCTCGTCTTTTACTCCCTTTCACCCACTGCTCCATGCGCCGTCTTACCTTCATGTCCTCAAGGTGAATGACAGAATGTGACACATACTCTACTCAGAGGACTGATGATCTTGGTGTGTGTGTGTCTGTGTGTGTGTGCGTGTGTGAGAGAGAGTGTGTGTAGGGGTTAGGCAATTAAATGAGCCTGTTATCATCACTCACACATTCACGGACAGGTTCACTCTTTATAAAGCTTTCACCGCCCAGCACATTACTCTGTCAATGTATCTAAATCTCTCTCCTAAGTGTGTGTGTCACTCTGTGGGTGTGTGTGTGTGTGTGTGTGCACAAATGATAAATCTCTCTCCTGAAATACACACACAGCACCTATATAGAGAACACACACATCACAGCCAGCGTTTTTTAAAGGTTGGCATGAGCCTGAGTCCTTCTAACATCTCTTTGATTGAGGTGAGGAGTAAAGCTCATAGCCAAAACAGAGTGATTACATTAGGTCTTCCCAACAGATCACATTATCTATTCACAGGGCCATGAATCAAATCAACACTAAATGTTACACTTAAAGGGACAATCCACCGCAATACAGACTACACACACTGCTATAAGAACAGTTGCAAACATTTCTACATGAAGTTTCCGACTACTACAATTTCCTTGTAACAGCCTGAGGCTTGCTGCAGGAAAACGCATAATACATTCAAAGATTTAGAAGGCTATGACTTGAGCCTTTAAATTCATTAGATCGAGCAGCAAATTAAGCCGTCTCAGTGTTATCATAATGAACTAAAGAATGAGACTGGCAGCTCTTCAGAGGTTCAATTTAAGGGATTTTCTAGCTACCCGTTATTCATCCCAGCAAACCTGCACACTGTCACTATCTCAGTGCAGCTGACTTTTTTCTAATAATTTTTCTTGTGATCTCCCATTTGGGGAGAGATCAGCTCTGTTCTCGAGGACACAGCAGGTGGCTAGATAGGCTCACCCTTACCAGGAAATTGGGAAATTTGTAATTAGTTACCATACTTTTTTCCAGTGAATGTTGTAGCAGAGATTGACAAGTGACTGTCTCATGATCATGACTGTCCCACTAATAACATTGACTAATGCAGTCCCCTTTAGTCTTATTTGTCCTGCTACTTTTTCATAAAGCTCAAAAACAATTAACACATCTCATATTATCATTAAAAGATGTCTAACTTATATCATTGTAAAGCCGTGTGCGGTGCTCTTTGCTCTCTTTCTCTCTCACAAACATTGACTCATTTGTCATGGTCAAACTGGCCATTGGCAGGAAGTCCCGTGGCACCAGTAGCCTCGACGGACCATCACAAAACTGTCCTCAGGAGGCCGGCAGAACTCTTTCCCCTCAGTGTACCTCTCACTCTGGTGTGCAAGAGAGCATGCTGGGTGCACGTTTGCTGGTCAATCACAAAATGTAATCTTCATGGGTGGTAACACAACACGACAATGTAGCAGCTACAGACACAGATTGTATCGAATGCTATAGGAATGACTGGAAAGGCTTTACCATCAATGCAATAACAAAGCTTATTTCCTTAATCCTGTGATTTAAGTTATCAGTCTTTGTCACACGTCTTGCCTACTGATGGCTGTTGAAAAGAGGACTGAGGACTCAAGATGTGAGCAGCTGCTTTACTTCTGTGAAACCCAAACACCCTTTCTATTTGTCTGTCTGCACAGTGAGACAAACACACAGACATAATGACGGAGCGACTCTCAGCACATCTGGCCATTTAGTTGGTCCATCCCCAGCCAACGCCACATTTCAGGCACTTCATTAAGATAATTCATCAGCCACAATGAATCCATGAGGACGTGGACTTCATAACAATAACAATTAGTAACACACACACACACAATTTCATGCGGTATCTGTATCCATCTATTCTTGGTGGGTCCCAGGTGCTGCTGTGCTTCCTTAATTAAGAGCCGAGCTCCATGAAGACCACAGGCTTCATCGTTTATTATACTCATAATTAACCCTTTCGCTTTCACCCGTCCTGCCCCTCTCTCTCTCCGTTTCATTTCAATCACTCTGTTAACCTCTTCCCTCTCGCTTCAAATCAATCTTCCATATCCCGCTGCTTGGCTGCCTCCCGCTGTCACCTCGTGCCCAACTCACACAGCGTCACCATTAACCCAACATTTGTCTTTATTTCACCCTCCTCTTCCACAGTTCTTTAATTGCCAGCCTCCCTCTGACTTTCATTTTATTCACTCTTGCAATTAACCCCTTTTCTTTCTCGCACCCTCCCATTTCTCTTCCCCTCATATGCTCTTATAAATTGCATCTATCCGCCTCTCTTAATGTTCTCTCTCCGGCTCTCTGTCTCATCCTCCCTCTCTCGCAATCGCCATTACTCAATTAACCCCCATTGGTTGCTGGGTAAGGGTCAACATATGTATCGGGTCTGGATCAAATCCGTATGCGCCTTTGACAAATGAAGGGCTCAGGCCCGCACACATGCTTGCACGCTAAGGTGTGACTCCAAAATTACCAGATTCATTAGAGGAAAGTGGGAAAGAACGAGGTAAGTGGTGAAGGTGAGGAAATGGGGTGAGAGGAATGAAGGAGGGGGAGGCCAACGCATTACTGACGAATGGAGTTCAATGAAAAGAGAGAAAGAAGTGAGAGAAGCTATGAATAGAAAGATAAAAAAACAAATATATAAGAGTGGACAGGAAAAGGGGTTGAGAAAATGGTAGTTGGGAAAATGTGATAAAAGATGTGTATTTGGGTACATTGTGAATAGTTAACAGGTAATGTTATATAGTTTCCTGCAATTTAATGGAGGCGCTATATGTGAGAATGCAAATGTTTATTTGCTGTAGACATTTTCTGGAGGCAACGGAGTATATGTGCTGTAAACAAAAGAAAAAGGGGCCTTCCACAGTAAAAGTTGTACGTCCCTCGCACCACTGGGACGTAATCCCTATGTTGTGAAGTTTCAGATTCAGATCCTCTCCAACTTGGTTCTGGATATGTGAAAGGCAAAAATCATAGACAGTGTAAAGGGTGGGCAATTAGTTGACAGACTAAATGGCAGCACATGCAAAAACAGGAAAGAGTAGACAGTATGAAGGGAGGAGAGGAAGTGAGTGCACAGAGGATAACTGTTATAAAGGGGAAGAGTTGAGCTGGCAGATGGGTAGAGCAGAGGGATGGGGTGAAGGTGAGGGAGAGCATTTAGGTTCATTATGTCTGAGATCTCCCTGTTGTCTCCTCTTTATCCTGTCCTAATGAGAACCCTCTCCACGTAACACACCGATAATGATACATGAGCTGAGCCTGGCTGACCTTTAGCAAAAAAAGAAATGCCTTTAATTGGAAAAACTCAAGCCCCATGTTTCTTAAAACATTGGTTCACTGTAATGTTTCAGGCCATCATAGCGCACTGCAGTCTTTAGGTTATATTTGATATTTTTACATTCAGATTGTAAGTAACGATTTTCAGATATAAGCACATTTACTCCAAAGGGAAAGGGAAATAAATATACATCCCTATATTAATAGCACACATCAACATACTAATTATACAGCTACAGGTTCTATACACATTTTAACAAGCATGTACACTGGTATGTAGGGGTCATTGTTAATAGCATTCTGCAAGTACACACCATGTACCTCTTTGTGTCTTAGCTTGTGTATTATTTAGGCAAAATACACAGTTCTGTATGAATTAAACTTCACGGATGAGTTAATTCAGCCAGTTTAACTAAATGAGTGATCGTCTGAGCCTTCAAAGTTCTTCACTGATCCATTCATATGAGTGCATGTGTTTTTCCGCACACATGTACACACACTCCCACAGACACAGAGACAAGAAAGCATGCATTTAGCAGATGGCTGGTGGTTAAGAGGGTGTGAATGATAAAATCTGCCCACTACTCCATCGCCTCGTCCATTATTCCACTCCACTGCTTTTGACAAGCAAACATGCGCGTGTGTAAGCACAAGTCTATTTTTTTGTGAGGAGTTTCATTTCCGTATATCTGTCTAAGTGAAACCATCCACTCACAATGCTTGTCGTAAATGAGCAATATTAAAATTAAACCATTAAATTAGCACATAAAAACAGCCATCTAATTGAGTTTTGTGTATTCAGATTTTATTGTTTCTACCCGTCATGTGTAACGGGTTGTAAGCAATCAAACTAATGGAACATTACAGACCTATTGGAAATGTGCCACACGAGTAATATTGTATAACCCATCTGTGTGTGTGATCAAGTGCAACATATGAGGCGGGGCAGCATTAAGGGTCATGGTTGACATCCTTGTGTTCTTGATGAGGTATATGGTTCGATGTGTGTGTGTGCAGGTAAAGGAAACATGTAACGATGGAGGTGGTGAGTGTCAGCAGCATTTTGATAGATGTTTCACTGAAAGCACACACACACACACATAAAAGCTCATCAGGACACTCACAGACACAGAGTGCAGTCGCCATTAAGGTTTATGGATAAATAGGATTTAGGACCAAAAACCCTAATCATGAACATAAACCCTTTTACCCAATCAAAAACAGGAAGGAGACTCTTCATCATATAGGCTCAATGACACTGTAAATCACTGCAGGGGATATAACCTGGTCAGTCAGTCATATCACTAAAAGCTGACACATACATACAGTGTGCACATATAGTACAGGGTGCTCAGTTAATGTTGACTGTCAATGTAGACTGATATATGTGCCAGTGTACCGCAATTTAACAATGAGGCCATAGCCTCATCAAATATAATTCACAATTCGGCTAATAGCTGAGATCTCAGCTCCTAAAGAGAAGGTTTATGGTCTCTCTACCCTTCTCAAGGACTACCACATACACCTGCTCACACTCACAGACAACCCATCAGTGAGGACTTACACATATGCTAATTATATGTAATGAAAATGTCAGGCCACATAAGGAACACGGCAAAGAAATTATATCTGAGTCATATCTAAAGCGGATAGGCAGACTTTATGGCTCCTGTACCCTTTTGAAGGACTAGGAAGAGCAAGTACTCACATTTCAACGTGGTGGTGTGTGTAAAACAACCGGCTAATAGAATCACTGCAGACACACTCATAACATTTAGTTAGTTCTATGTGTTTGAAATGGGCTGTTTACTTGGCTTGTGTAATTGCTGATTGCAGCTTACAATCTGTAATTGTGAAAGTGATCTGCAGTTATTGCTGGAGTTTTGTGCATTTAGTTGTTCAGGACTGACCTCTGAGTCAGTCCTGAAACCTTCTGTCTAGCACAATGGCATCTTTAGATCATTTCAGGTTTTGAGGTAATTTAGCTTGATGATACAAGTTATTGTTGTACAAAAAAGATATATGGTTTATATTCCACCTATATTACATTTGTGCATGTCTTTATATACACACATCATGATACCCAGCAAACAAAACCAGTGCCATATGTGAAAGCACATATGGCACTGGTTGTCTCAACACTTTGCCATTTCATATGGAGGGCTGAGGGGTCAAAGGTGGCTGAAGAAGTGTTAGTAATACGTGACCATGCAGATGGTGTGTGTGTGTGTGTGTTAGTGTGTGTGTGTGTGTGTGTGTCTGTGTGTGTGCATGTGTGTGAATATTTGTCTTACCTGTTCATTCACCTAAATCATGCAAACTGACCTCACACTTGTCTGACATGTCTGAACTTGATTGACCTTTAAGACAGATCGATAAAAAATAATTTGTTTTGACAATGCACAGTATCTCTATTAATGTTAAATGTTTGAGTAAAAAAAAACTATTTATTTTAATGCAGCATGCAAGTGAAACAATACGATTCTTTCACCCCAGCTAACTTTTATAACAGATTTCTGTTTGAAGCTTGTGTTTAGACACAAGGTCGAGTACGGACACAAGCACCATTACACCAGACACCTTGGACCATGCAAGTGACAGATATGTTTTTCCATTGTTTGAGAAAATCACACCTATAATGTGGCACAGGAAATGTGCAGGTCGAGTAACATATCAACAGAAAGCTACATTGGAGCTTGAATAGCTAAGCTTTCGTTTCGATGGACTGAGTCTGCAGCCGAGCCTAAATAAACACATACTAATGTGACTGTTCTTGCACTGGGAAATGGAAATGCAGAATTTATTCTTTAATAAAACTCTAATTAAAAGCTGCTCAGCCACTACTGTGCAGGAAAACAGAGCCAACAAGATTTAATGGTGCTGGCATAGCTACAAAAAAAGAATCATAATCTATTAAAACGCAACACTAATATGATTATTAAGCTTACAACATAGGTTAAGGTGAACAATGAGATTTGCTGGATGCCTGTCTGCTTCATTTAAGTGTCGGAGGGGGGGGGTTTGTTAAATTGCCTTGGATTAAAACGCTGAGATTAAACACGGACTGTGTCAGAGGCCACCCACACAAATTGCTGCTCTCGATATCTCTGCATGTCTTTTTCTAATCCCTCTCTAGGCTCATTGTTTTGATCCGGGTCACGGTTCAATCAATGTTGACAAGTTAACCAACAACCCTGTACACAGACACACAAAATGCACAGACAGCCTTATCATCAACTGCCTTAATGCTCAAGCATGTAACTTACACAGCGTGGCGTGCATAAAAATCCAATCAAATACTTCAAATACTGCCCGTCTGTCTGGTGTCTATTGTCGTCATTATCTTGTCACACCAGAATAGGCAGCTATGAATAATCACATTGCAACTGCATCATCTTTATGAATCAATACTTTAATGCGGCTTTGTTTGTGAGTGTATGTGTGTGTGTGCGTGTTTTTGATTTTCGAAACCGGGGTGAAAGCAAGAGAAGTTAGTGTCGGCATGTATACGCTGCACTGGCTTAATGTACATGTCATTTATGATGAAAACTGTAAAGGAGGATTATGGGGCATTATGCATAATAACCCTTCCAGCAGGGTCATAATTGCCTCATTCTGACTGGCTGGTGTTTTCTTCCTTTAAATGACAGAGCTAAGCTGGTGAGGGAAAAAAGGAAAAGAGATGGAATGGGAAAGGAGAAAAGGGAGATGGGGGAGGAGAGAGCAACAGAGGGCAGACATGTACAGCGGTGGGAAAGCTGAATGTGAGGTTGAGGAGGAGCTCTTCAAACCCAATGTCACCTGTGAATTACATGTCAATCACAATGATGAGAGAGTCTACGAAGTTGTTCTATCATTCACACACACACACACCTCTACCTATGCAATCCTTTTTGTGTCTCTTTCTTTTCCCATGTATTGCCACAGCATACAATGAGTTTATATTCTACAACTGCAACAACAAGTTAAATACAATGTTTGTTTAATGTTTACTCAAGGAATGGTTGAGTTGTAGTAGTTGCCTGAATGAATCTGTAGTTCTTGGGGTGAGTGTTGTTGTGCGCTTAATTTACACAGTCTGCACCAACTACATGTTTGACACACTAGTATCGGTAATTAGTTCCTACTGGTCCCAGTAACTCATCAAATACATGACATAGAGAATTGGGAAGCCAGACACCAGAATGATCATTGTTTCACTTCTGTCTAGTAGGTCATGTTTTCATCTGCATTTGTTTGTTTGTTTGCAGGCTTACACAAAAACAACCGAACCAATTCCCATGAATTTTCAAATTCATCCTACTCACTAAATACATATTAAAAGCCTAGATGCATAGAGTTACGATAAAATACTAACTCACTAACCATAAAACACCTAAACTTTATTTCAATGTAAAAAAATAAGTTGTTTAATGGTCATATAAAAAGTTAATTTCAAACAATCAGTAAGGATGAATTGCTGGACCGTTACTTACCAGCTCCATTTTAAATGCTATTACAAGATCACACAATCAGTGATGATGGCGATCAATCAGTAAATGATGCAGCACATACATTCATTTGGCTAAATTACTTTTGCATGTGTGTGTCTGAACAAATGATGCAGCAACCGCACATAATCATTTCTCACTCATAGCTGCTAATGACCATTTTTAAAAGCCCTTAATTGATGAATCTGTATCAAGAACAATCACGAACGTCTTCATAATGTTCTTGAAGGCGATAAGTTACAACGACAGCACTTTGACGGAAAGACAGACATAAGTGATGAAGTTTGACAAAGAGCTGTAACTGTGAACAGCAGCAGCCTGTGTTATTCACAACTGATCAGAATTCACGATCATGACCAAACAGAACTGTGGAGTGAGAGAGCACAGACGGGAAGGAAGGGCCCGCTGATAACGGGAAACCTGTTCTGAATAATTCTCTCATTATCAGAGGTTTGGCTATTTTGTTAATGATTGTGGTATTGTTGTGATTACTGTAATTACTCTGATTTTATCAGCACATAAAAAAAAATTGCGGAGTAGATTCGTGAGAAGAGGAGAATAGATTTTTATCTTAATACTAAAAGTATAAACTAAAAGATTTTCAGACATGGCCAATATTAATGTTTGGCTCATCTCAAACTAATACTTAAATAAGAGCTAGAGTAAAACATTCAAATGAGGAAAGAACTTAACTTCATTAATGCTAAACTCTAAACTATTGCAGATATCTTTTGGTCTGATGAATGTTCAGTTTCTTCATAACCTCCCCTTTTTCTAGATCTTACAGTAAATATATAGTGTTGTGGAAATTGCATTTAAACACAAAAGGCAATTCCTCAAGTTGGGCACACAAGTCTGTGCCCCGTTTATTTTACAATAAAAACAATGAACCAAAATGGCGCTGGGCTCATTGTCATCACGTTACTCAGCAAGCATTGGGCTCAACGTCATCACGTTACCCAGCAAGCATTGGGCTCAACGTCATCACGTTACCCAGCAAGCATTGGGCTCAACGTCATCACGTTACCCAGCAAGCATTGGATATAAAGGGACCACGATCCCGGCACAGTCATACTTATGCCTTAGACATTAATTAAATTACTGCATGAAACAACAGTGAATAGAACCACACTAAGAAAAAGGGTGAATTATGTAAGTCACATTCACTACAGTGTCCTCTTATAAATATATAAACTTAATCATCCTTATACGCTTTTAAACTATCTCCCATTTGATACTATACACAACTGTCACTATGATTGCCAGTCAACCTTTCCTGCAACGTGGGTTGAAAAAGAAAAAGAACAAAAAAGACGTTTAAAGAAAAGGAGAAAACCAAGGGTTGAATAAATGTTAATGTGACTGAGAGAACAACTGTTGGCCTGACTGTCTTCTTCTGCAAGTTTGTTTTGGCTGACTCAATACCTACCACATGGGGGGAAATAACAATCCTGCTGGCTTGTGTCCACCAACTGTCCATCTTAACGTCTCCAAGTCAGGCCAGTTAAGGTTGTTTCATCTCATCAGCCAGACAGACAGTATACTCGCCAGACATGCATCAAGTTTGATCAATTCAAAGCGTACTTTAACAGGATTTACAAGGCAACTTACAAACAGTTCTCTGGCGAATTACCTAAATTAAATCCATTTTCTCTGAGGAGGTGCCCACTGGAGAACCTCCAGAACACTGAAGATCTTCCAAGCAATTTGATTTACTTCTGCTGTTCACGACAGCGCTCTCATGTTTCTTACCTAATAAAGCTATTGGTTGTAAGGTTATATAAATGTAGATCAGGGGGGGGATACAAGAAGGTTTCCAAGACTGAACATACCGTCTCAGCAGTACACTCTGATACCTAATCTCTGGGTTTAAGAAGAGGGCATTTTCGTGTGGGGATCCATCTTCATCTTAATCAAATATATATCTTCTGTTGTACATGATAATACTACACATAATAGTTTGCAGAACAAGGAGCCAATAGGAAGCCCTGGTGAAGGCTGGCAGAGGTATTTCTTTCCCAAAAAGGATGTAATATAATCAAACCACCAGCAAGGTTATGTAGGCGTGTGTGTCTAGCCGTCAATGTGCTAATGAAGATTGGCACAATCGTCCCGGGTCTCAGCTCAGTTCATCGAGAGCCGTCCTACTCCCAAACTAGCCTGTGGTCCATGAGTATTTCCATGGAGGCTTTGGAAATATCTGTTTCTATTATGGTTAAACTATCTTAGGGCAATGATATCTAATCACATTGTGTCTGTATTTTCAATAAGACAAATATCTGAAAAGTGTGTGTGTGTGTGTGTGTGTTGAAAAGAAGAACTACAGCAGTTCCATTGTTTGACTGATTGTAGATTTCTAATTAGTCTCCTCTACATTGATCAATAATATTATACATAATGCTCATACTAATGAAGTCACAGAATGCTCCGGGTGTAGCTGTTAGATACTGTAAATGGATGCCTGCTGTGATCATGGCTGTGCATGCTTGATGGAGAATATTTATGTTTATCACTGATGTGTGCAAAGGGAATCATGCTGTGTGCCTATGTGTGTTTGTGATGTTAATGTCCAAGTAGAGACATCCATATCATACAAGGCGTCCGTGTGTCTCCCCCTCTCTTCATTACCACTTAACCCTCTTCACAAACCCTGCTCTCCGTAATGCTTCTTCACAACACAGGAAAAACACATTAGGAATTACACATCCAGCTACACACAAAATGCTGGTGGCAATCTATATTTCATGCTTACTTTTCCGTTTCTACGGCACAAAGCTGTGAGAGGGCTTCAGAAGCAACGTGCAAGAGAGACATTAGGATAATGGAGAAAAGGGTGAGGGTGGGGTGAGGTTGTGTGGGTGGGTGATGGTCTAACAGTTCTCATATGCTTCCAGGTTAAGCCAAGCTGAATACGTCCGGGCCAAGTTATCGCTTTCCCACACGAGGTGTCTGAAAAATCAACAGACAAAATTTATGTGAATCGTTTCATTAAAAGAGAATGTGATCGTAAGCTTGCTTCCCAAAACGTTCAGTCCCCCGAATTTTGGTATTCGAACATCACTTTGCTTCAGGACATAACAATTTAAATAACAGATGCAACATTTAAGTGTCAGTAACAAAACCCAGTTATAAATGGGGCCCAGGGATAAATTATTAAACTTCTTATTGATGAGCTCCAACATTATGGGTCCTGCTCTCGGTACTGAAGAAATTAAGAAAATAGATTTCCTATTTATCGTAGCTGCATAAAGGAGCCCACACACAGATCTAACTAAATTATACAAACACGAGTAAATGATTAAAATAACCATTAGCTAACTGATTGTAATGGGTTCCTCCATAAATTCCATCTAAACTGTCGTTTCAGAATTATAGTTTCAGTCTCAGGTCGCTTAGAGCAGGGGCAGATTTATAGATCTGGGGGATGCAGGCAAACTATCCCCCCCACACTCAAAGTCAACAGTAGTGATTTGTACAAACACAATGTTTCTTTTGCTGGTAGAAAAACTTACCGCACTGCGGTTGTTTGCCTCTGCAAACCAGTGCAACTTCTGGTACAAATTTCTACATAATGTTTTTCCCCCAGATTCATATGGGTTCACTGTGACCTTTGACCTCTTAAATGAGATCACTTAATCTTTCAGTCCAAGTGGCAACTGATCAAAAAACAAAGAGATTCCCTCAAGCAGTCTTGAGAAAACACATTCAAGAGGCCAGAACCATGTTTCATGAAGCCGCCGTAACCTTGACATTTAACCAGTGGAATCTAATCAGTTAATCAGCGAGTCCAGGTTTGTGCCAAATGTGAAGGAATTACCTCGGGGTCTTCCTGGGATATTACATTCACAAAGCTAAACATGAGTTTATGAGGGCCACAGTAACCTTTGACCTTTGGCCACCAAATTCTAATCAGGTCTACCATGAGTCAAAGTGAACTGTGTCCCAGGAAAGTGAGGTCACTGTTGCCTTGACCTTTGAGCTCCAGGCACCAAAATATAATTAGTTCATATTTGAGTCCAAGCAGCAGGGGCGGCCGGCCAATCTATTTTGCCGTATCTTCGACTATTCAGCCAAATGCACAGTAGGCAATCGGCTTCCTGTGAATGGTCATATCTAATGTCTTTTCAGGTGTAATAGTATGGATGAGGATTCAAACGTATATGGAGCAAAAAAACTTCATTTCAAATGCATTTTGAAAACAAAAACGTAGCCTTATGGATGTGACCACTGTCTGTACTGTCACTGATAGTTAAACTTGCTGTGCTTCTGTTTGCTAGTTCATAAATTTGAGCACTCTCTCCAAATACATCACTGGAGAATATTTCAGCCATGGATTTTTGAAAATGTATTTTTGACCTCCGTCTTGGGGAGACCAGAAAAAAATCTTCTCTGTTTTCTTTGTGGTTATAAACCTAAAGCCAGGCAGAGTAAGTCTCCCTTCAGTAAAACACTCATCTGGGATTAGAAGCCATTTATTCCGCTCAGTAATACTATGAGAGCCTTGCCTCAGAATCCAATGAATATTTCAACTCTCATTTCATATGCAATCTCTGCTGCTCAGAAGTGTGTATTGCTAGATATCATTCTGTAAGGTTTATTTCTCTATATGTGTGTCTCACCATATGTGTGGGTTTTGTGGGAATTAGTTTGTACTGTATTTGATCCCAGGATGAAAGTGTGTATTTTGTAGTATGCCTGTTCTGTTTGTTTTTTCTGCTCCAAAGATTGGTCAAGTACAGCTTCACTGAATACATAGGAAGTTAACAAAAATAGAGGAAGGATATTACTTCATTATTTTATGGAGTAGATAAAAGTAGATAGAACACCAAAATAGACTTGCTAAAAGGCATAGAGTTGGACTTCCGTATATCAGGCTGCCAGAAACACACAAATTGAAGTGAATGCTACATTTGCTGGGTTAGGATTATAATATACCAGATAACATTGTGGTATTGTTAACACAAAGCAGCGCACAGGCTATGAGCACTTCACTGTGGATGAAAATCACACTCGTATACTTTATTTGTACACTGAAAATGGCAAAGGGGAAAATGTATTGCACTATTTTGAAATGGGGATTGATTTTGGGCACAACCTTGGTCTTATCCTAGCTGATCAATTCCCTGTTATCTTTTTATAAACCAGAGATTTTGAGGCCAGTGCGGTACACTCTCCGGGCTGCAGTGTCTGATCATGAGTGGGATATCAGACCGCAACACCTCCACATAAAAAACAAGTTCACAGTAGCGCAGGGCGAGTGGCAACTGGCCAACTGTTGGACCAGTAGCACGCTGCACTCTGAATCTCTACAAAACCATGGCAACAGGCTCTCATAATAGCAATCTCCTAAATCAGGCGCTGGTCTGCTGACTCTGTTATTGCTCCTGTCACCGAGTCATATGGCCTCTGGGCTGAGGCTTAGTGTGTCATGTACCCCCCCCACACACACAAATTCGAGAGATGAGAGCTCATCAGACAAACTCATCTCGTAAAATGTCATGTGGGAATCTTCCCACTGTATAGATACTCCTAACTCGTCACTTGTCCGCAGCACGTCTGTGTTAACTGTGTCAAGGCAGAAACACTCTTCAGGCTCATTTATGCTTCCTTCACATACAAAGAGAGTTGTTTCCATTTCAAATGATGTAACGTTACTACCTGCATACTTCCATACGTCCTTTTGGTAAGCAATGTATCCACTAGGGGGCAGTAGTGAGTCGACAGTTTCTGACAACAACAACAAAACAATGTTGACGGTTAAGAGGGTTGTTATTAGGTTACTCTTATGAAAGAGGCAAAAGCAGCTGTTTGTTCTTTTGAGCTGGCAAAGGGACATCATATAGATCCTGTAGTTTATAACACAGTCTCTCTCTCTCCTCACAAAAAGTTCCACCACTTTTAACTACTCAAGTACAGCCGTTTGGTCCATATCCGTAAGCTCTCAGAAGATGTGCACCAATACATACAGAATGAACGCAGTGTATGTACAGAGGGCTCTGTCCGTTTTTGGTCACATATCTATGACTTGGACAGGTTTTAATCTGCTCCAATCAGCATTGACCTGAACATGACACCAGGGTGAACTTGGTAATTTCCTCTTCTTCTTTATTCTGGCAGGTATAATGCTGACGCATGGAACACTGTCATGAGTTGAGGTGAGAAAGCTTCTCCGTTTTCTGTCTCAGTTTATGTTTAAGTTTAATTTGTCAAGCGCACTTAAAAAAGAAACTACATGTACCAACTACATTTGCTGTAAAAGAGGGAAAGAGTGAATTCCCTCATTTCTTTTCAAAGGCTCTTACAGCCCTAAATAAAATGCCAACTATGTTCTTAATTAGTTCAGAGAATCTCCACAACTCCTGCAGTATTTAAACAGCCTTAAAGGCATATGGTATGAGCAGAGGAAAGAGAAATATACCATACTTCAGTAGCTGTGAGCGAAAATTAAGAATTCGGTTCAACATTAAAACACAGGCTCATTAAAACATGTTGATACTGTTTTCATGTGCAGAGCCACAGAGAGAGGGCTTGATATTCATATAGGGTACCAAGCCTCAAAAAGGCCTTATAATCTGGGCCATTTATCACATTCTAAAAATGTCAGGCTCTATGAGAGGGTATTAAAATGTACAAGACTTTCCAAAGGGGAAAATGAAAAATTACCCATTCCTCAGGGGGGAAATAAGAAAAACAGAGAATATATGGATTGAGTTTGCAAAGGCTCCAAATAGTGAATTGCTAATGACACTGGCTAACGCCACAGGCAAGTAAAAACCACTCCCTTGGAATTTTTGCTTCCGAGGCGATATTCTATCAAAGGGAGTGGCTTATGGGCCACTGCGGCTCAATACTCTGGAGCACACACACACACATATGTATAGACACACAAAAAATACCCACTCTAACATTTGTAGAAACACATATACCTCTATGTGACTTATGTAAGTATAAATCAAATGGATGTTTTTCCATGGTAAGAGAGACACCAGGATGGTTTTAAAGACGGCTATTTCTGCAGCTCTGTGTGGAGAATAAGAGCTGCCTGGCATTTGTATCTCTTCTTTATAAGCAGCTTGGCTGGGTATTTCCCTACATGCATGTCTGTGTACTCTGCAAACCATTAATCATTCAGATAATGGGCCATTTTAATTAATGGCTATTAAAGTCCATCCTAGCACCTTTTAGTTCCAGTTTGCGGGCATTAATTAAGAAGATAAATGTTACATGGCTGTTTGTGGTCAGCTTAAAGTCAAATAACAACCACTGAGTTCCTTGTCCACATTGTCAGTCTTTCTGCAGCTGGGTTAGGGTCCTTTGAACATGCAACAAACTCCAAAATGAAAAAACAAAACCAATGGAAACAAATATCTCAAGATGAAAAAGCAGTGGCACACACGTAGAAGACACTGAGGAAGACGTCAAGAGCCGACGCAGGCATCGAAGTGCTGTAAACAACGATCTGTCCTGCCTCTACCTGCTGCACCACCCTTCACCTGAATCCTGCTGAGAATTTGTTGCTGTTGTGAGCGCATCCGGGCAGAGAACCCCTCCATGTGTTGTGTATGTGTGAAACTAAAACTCTGGCAAAAGTCCAGATCCAATTATGCAGAGATCGTACGCAGGGCATGTCTGAATACGGCTTATGGTAAAGAGGGTGGAATCAAAAGGAAATAAAACTATTGGTCAATAGTCTATTGGATGGCATTATAAATTTCTAAGCAGGACACAGAGGATACTCAATTCCAGAGGCTCTTACCTTGTCTTTGTCTTCCACCAGATCGCTGAGAATATCATCAGGGTCCAGAATGCCCCCATCACAGTATTCAACATGGTGAGTCCGAACCATGAATTCTCCTTCCTATTACACAGGGCACAACCAAGGCAGATCGATGAGTTTCATGTCTCGTTCTCAAAATAATTTTAATGTCACTACCACGATTTATGATGAGTATTTGAGGCAAAAATACTCAGGCCTCAATAGTAGTATAAGCAGATATAAAATGAAGCTTTTATATGAAGTTAGGTGGTTTATGGTGGCCATTTATTTGTAACTACACAAATATTCTAATTTACTGTCAATGTTCTGATTCAACAATAAGGTCGTTGGTCTGGGCTGTTTACTTTTGTCACAAGCTGGCTCAACGCTGGACATATAGGGCAGACCACACCTGAGTTTAAATAAAAATAAGCATATTTAAAGGCAGGAAAAGGAAATTTATAAGTAGAATTTTCACCCAAAACCAAATGCCGTGGAAGCCATGGGGGAAAATTGGAGACTGGCTGGATGTCACCAGCTTATAAACTATGGTAAGAGCATGTCCCTGAAGAGCAAACACCTCCCTCAAACTGCAGGGAGAGGCCTGCTCTGAGAGGGTCCTCACACTTTCTAAAATTGTATCTTAATATGAACAAATGAAGTCCTGGTAAAAAAACAGTAGAACTTTTTATTGTTATCAATTTTTTCGGGGAAAAGGCCAATCCATCTCACAGCAGGTTTCCGTGGTTTTAAATGTTTTAAAACTGTTTAAACTTAATTAAAAATAAATTAATGTAATGTTTTGTATAATATAATATTTTGTATAATAATCTTTAATTTGAAACCTAACCAAGAGCAACCCCAAAGGTCTTCTGTACTGGCCAGGCCACCAACCTCTGTCTGCCTCTCATTTGCGTATCCCGCCTCCCCTTTCCCTCCCCTCCCTCCCCGGATCTCTTTTATTTCTTTCCTTCATGCATCTTTCACAGCTTTCCCTCAGGTACCTTTCACAGATTACAACTCCAGCCTGGCCCTTTCTCTCTCTCTCTCTCTATCCCTCCTCACTCCTTTTCTCCGCCGTGTTGGGTCTGTGATTAATGACATCAGCACTGCACTGGACAGCTGACTACATAGAGCTGGTTGTTGAACAACATATTGGGACAACACACTCATATGCACGCACACACACACACACACACACACACACAAAAACATACACAGCCTGAGGAAAAGGTATAAGTCAAAAGATTTCGGGGTGGCGCTCCATTAAATCACTCTTTCAGGGTCAGGTGCTTGTCAGTGCTTTTCAAAAAACTCCCTTCAGGGAGAGTGTAAGATGGAGTAAGGTGCTCTGTGTCCCTGGATATCCCTTCAAGTCTCAATGTCAATACTAAACTCAACTCTGCAGCCAAATTATCTCCAATACATTGCTTACTGACAGTTTTCAAATAATTTAAAATAGTGTATTAGTTTCTTGTATATTAAGATCAGTGATTTTTATTTTTTTTCAAACAAACAACAAACCGGCAGGAGAAAATGTATTTGAATATTACAAAACAAGACATTTCAATTGCTTTTCAACCGTCACTATTACACATGCAACTGTGGCTGTTTATCATGTTTAATTGTCTCTCCCCCCTTCCTTCCTCCCTCCATGATGGAATTCCTTGTATAACTTTATTGTAACACTGACTTGGCTGACCCCTAGGCCAGATGCATTGTAAAGAGATTTTTTCAAGCATTGCATTTATATGGTTGTATTTTCTCTTTTGCACAGTGTTTATCTTCCCTGAGCACCATCAATCAGGGTTAGGAGGAGAGTCTGGGACAACACATCAATTTATTCTATAATTACAAGGGAAGATTTCCTTGCCAAAAGTTCATGATGCTATTTTTTGTATATATTCTGCTCTTGGCCTTGCAATAAACATCTAAGCCAGGTGTTTAAAATCACTCGGGCTAAATTACAGTTCCATGTCAGAAGAGGTCAAATAGTACAAAATTGTGTCAATACTGGTTAACTGGCAAGATTTCAATCCATCGTACTAATGCAAACTGTGACTCACTACACAAGCATCGTTTCAAACATTGGCTTAAACTCTCCCATGTCTTATATTCTTCTTCATAGAGAACAAGATGACGTTTACAATGGCTTGCTTGGGGTCAACTGCTACGTTCAAGCTAATGATTTATTTAGTGTATTCAAAAGTAGGACATGGCTTGTGCATATCAACAAAGCCTCTAGTTGTCATACCCTCATTAAAGCCTCACATGGACGAATACAAAAGGCATGATTTTATGATGATTCATGAAAAAGTTTACATTATTTTGCATACTTGCTTCACTGTAGAGCTGGGGACATCAATATCTGCCCTGCTCTCTCTATCAAATTCACAACAGCCCATCTGTCATAGTGACACAGCTATAAGGAGAAATCCAGCCCCATTGGTGGGTCATCAAAACCATCCATATGGATTTTTGCCATCCCTTGCATGCGGGCAGACTCGGCTAGCTCCAGTTTTTTCTACTTAAGCTGTGCTAGTTGCCCTCGCCAGGTTCCAGTTTTCAGCAGGTAGGCCTCGACATTGTCTCTTTTGTAGTGATGAAAGGTTTTGACAGAACACCAGAACCCAACAGAATCCTTCCTTTCGGTGACCCACTGTTTTTTTTTAGGTAAAGACATCCATATGATCTCAGGCTACAGTAGGGGAGCCATGAAGCTAAGAAGACAAGAGATGGAGAGGTGGAGAGATAAGAGCAGTGAGTGCACTGATCAAATCTGATATTTCAGGGGGAGTGCATTTTTGAGAAAATGCGGGAACCCTGTGCCTCCAAGTCTAGCAGATTAAAAACCTAGAGGGACACTTAGATATTGTGGGAGTAAAGATAAGAGCTGTAAACACCCTGATGTAATCTGAAAATCAGGGGGATTAGCACTTAATACAGCGTTTTGCCTGATGCCAATACAGATAATCTTAGGCAAAGTAGGTATTTAACTTTCAAGATAAGATCACAAAATTATTATTAGTTTGGAGTAAAATCCCACCAAAGTCATTATATTACATATATTGTTTAGTGTTGGGGGTGTTTAACCCCCTACCTCTTCCCCAATCTTCACTCTCTGGAACAATCATCTTCTTAGATCCTACCGGTTTACACAGGAGCTAGGTATTCTGCAGTCAAACGTAGAGGCGGTACGGAGATGTGGACAGTGATCCAAGGTAGACGTGAAACAAAGACCAGAGATCATGCTTCAAATGTAAAAGGAGTTGGCTCCACACACTTGCAGACGAATATTGCAACAGGTTTAAATCTGAGGTAGTTTAGATCAAATCCACAGGTTGAAAATGGCATTTAGTACCTACGCCAAAACTTAGAGGTCTGAAATAAATTGTATTGCATGAAACAAGTCTGGTATAGCTGTATTATAAAGCAAGTAAAGTCCCTCTGAGCTGTCTCTACAAATAACATTTTGTAGGAACAGTGAAAACCTTAGAAAAATAACCAAATCTGTGTTACATTGTCTTGTGACCCATCTTGTGACCCAGCAGTAACAAAGCTTGTCTTCTGTGACAAGGAAATTGCCAGTTGCAATACAATGGGAACCATTAATGTTGAAGCATTCCACATTGGCATAAGCTGATTCCTCGATCATCTTGATTCTTGGTTCAAAATCTGATTCATTCGTTAATATTATCAGAATCCTTTTAATTTCATGTATGTTGAGCAGTCAATCTCTGTTTATTAATATGCCCTGTTTAGAATTTATAAGCAAATCTGCATATTAGGACATGGGTTCTATAGGACAGGAAAAAAGGTATGTTTGAGAATAGATCAGAATCAGAAGACAAGCAGAGAACAGATCTGAGCAAAATAAGGAAAGGAACAGAAGAGAACCGGCTTAGGGCTGGATCAACACAGTCTTGGGGGGGTTTGTCTGCAGAGAAAGTGGCCCGTGCCTCCTCCCTGCCCCTCCCTCCCTCTCAGAAATAATTACCCGTGCTCTGGCATGGAGCCAGAATGCTTTTACGATTTTATCAGCTTGTGAGGCCACGCCTCATCAGCATTCCTGCCTTGACTAATGAAACTTCAGCACTCACTGACATGGGCAGGCACCCTCTCATTCATATCCACCTTACATTTTGAAAGTGCGAGTATACATGAGCATACTGTGCACACACCGTCAGCTTCCAAACACAACTGGGTTCAAGCTTTCATCACATCTGGACCACACACACATTTAACACCAACTTTCTGTATACTACACACGAGCATAAACAACAATAATATACTATATGTTGATATGCTCATGATAGTGCAGGTTGACTTTAGCTTACTTCATAGCAGAGACTAGCAACCACATCAACATACTTCCATAAACACACAACCCCACTCTTGCATGTTCGGCCAAAGGTAATTAAGAAGTGTGTCAACAATCTGATAACTTCCTGACGACTCCCCACAAAAACAACCTCCTCTTTCCTTCCTCCCTCCTCTTGCTCTGTTCCACTCCTCCTCTTGGCCTGGCTTTTTAAGTGATCTCCCTTTTTTTTATAGATCTTCTTTGTTCTGAATCCTTCAATGGTTCATTTAATTACCCTCCCTCCCATTCCGCCTCTACATAGCCTGCATGTACAACTGTTTTATTTTTTATTTTATCACCACTTCCATTCTCCAGGTCCCTACTGCACCATTATTGCTTTGTCTCTATGTTCATCCATTGAGAATGATGCCTCTATAATATATCTGTCAGGTTAAGCTTCGACAGGTTAAACTTCTTGGTATAACAACAAATAATTACAGATTCTGGAGCATTTTCATGTGTTAAGTGAGGTGAATGACAATATCCACAATATCAACACTGACCACACTGACCACATAATGATTTCTATTTTTTTCTAATGGTAATATATTTTTTTCTTGTAGATCCACACGCTGCACAGTCATGTATTCTGTGCCTCCTGACTCTGCTCGCTCTCCTTCTCCCTCCATCACATGCCCGAAACACAAATCACACAAACTAACAATTTTTATATATTTTGTTGCCATCTCACTTTGTTAAATAAAACAATTCATTGTTAATGCTAATCACTGTCCACATACTTGCCTAAATTGACCTGTTTTTCAATAAACTATCTATAACTAGCCTGACATGAGTCACTGAGCTATGAGTGCACTTCCAAATTAAAATCAGCTGAACTCAAGATACTATTAAAGTGTTTAAATGAGTAACATGAGTTTTCACAGAGTTAGCTGAGAGTCTACATAATACTTAAAGGATACTTTTCAATGTATTAGTACAACAAAGGCTTGGCCTCCTCCATGCTGAAACATCACCACTCCTTCACTGCCATTCCATTTCGAATCCCACTTGTCTCTCCTCTCTCCCCCTTTGGTTCCATACTGGGCAACCAAAGGGTTGCCCAGTAACCCTTTGGTTGCCCAGAATTTCTAAGGGGTATAGAAATTCTAATAATAAGGTTGTGATCAATGTGAAAATGAAAAAAAAAAGAAATCAATGCAGCTATAATACAAAATAAATCCTCTCTGAAACTCAACATAAGCTAAACCCTAAAAGATTTCCAACTCCTTTCAAGATTAGCAAAATGTAGCTTTAATGCCTACTCTCAGTGTTAGCTCCTCTTAAGCACCACGGTGGGAACTGCTAACAAAGCAGCTGATAAATGGGAATGCCAGTGTTAGTTAGCTACAGTAGTCGCAGGCTGGAACAACCAAGATAATAAAATGTTTACGAGCAGCAAGCTCTCTAAGTAGGATGAAGCTGATAGAGAGAGGATGGGGGGGAGACAGGCAGAAAAGTGACCTGTCTCAGTGACAATTTAAAAATATGAGTTGTAGCAATGGGAAGAAGGATTAGGGACTGGGCAGATATTACCCTCATGTCCTGGATTTCTATGAAACACACTAACAACTATAATTACAGAGTCTCACCAGCAGATTAGTGTTGCAGTAACATGACTTAGTGATGGAATGAAAGTAAGAAAAATATATCAAGAAACAAGTAAAAAGAAAGACGATGGGGTGAGATGAGACACTAAGAGGCTTCCCTACTCACCATCACAGAGAGGAGGAATAAACCGGAGTAAGTGAACACAAACAGGAAATCCCAAATGGGACCTCAACAAACCAAAGAAAAGACATTCTTGACTAATTATAATGTTTATATCCGTGCATTTGTTTCATTTCAGCTCAGTACTATAGTGTTTTCTGTCATTTACACCAAAATTCTCTCCTCTCTTCTGCTTTCCGTTTCAACGTGTGTGTATCCCTTCCCTCCCCAGTTTTTGCCATTAATTACCAAGACTGTGGCGCCCTGCCATCTTCTAATTTGTCCTGCCACGGTTTCATAACGATCGGCAGGCCGGTGAACCGCTAAAACATCCTGTTTTTATTGTCCTCAGCAGACACCCAGACTTTGGCATAAAACCTTACCTCTCTGTGTACCTGCCATTTGGATGCACATGAGAGCGTAATGCATGCGTGTTCACGGAGCAGTCACAATAATCAACCCTCTTCAGCTTGAACCCCCCACCACCACCACCAGGGAGCCTACTCCTTGCCAGATGAATAGAAGCTCTCCTGCAGTTTCAGCTGCAACCCCCTGACATGCAAAGGAGGACAGGTTTTGACCCAGTTTGGCTCAGAGAGGAAATAATACTCCTGCCTCTGTTATTATACGGTTTGGTGCAAATTAAGCAAATAAAAGTGTACATTAAGGTTCGTACAATCTTTTAACACACACATCATACGAACCAATTTTCCTCTGTACAGAACAACAAAATGAACAAAAATGGGCGGACATCGACATTGTGAGGTTGAGGAATGCTGACCAAGGTGTGGGAGGAGAGAAAGAAAACAGAGAGGAGAGAAAGAGCTGTGGGAGTGGAGGCCGAAACACACACACACACACACACACACACACACACACAAACCCACACACAAAGTGCATGTCATTCATTCACTCAAACAGGGAACAAAGTATTTAAACATTCAGAGAACTAATCGATAGAGCAGGGAAGTGCATTATTACACATATTGCAGCGGCAGAAAAACACTTGGAGCTTTCTCTCTTTCTTTCAGTGAATATTAAAAACGACTAAAGTGTAGCTGCTCCTCTAACAGCACAACTTGTATTAACCTTTGGTTTTAGAGTCTAAATATCAAATTCCTTATTGCTAAGAAGAATACAAGTCCTTGATATTAAACAAAAAGGAGGAAAATGTATGAATTTATGTTACTGCGGTCACAACAACCTCTAAATTTGTTTTTTACAAGAGCCGGGAGTCTTTGGTTCACACTGATGATGTCTTTAAGAGTAATTTTATTGTAAGGAGCTAAAAATAGTTTGTAATATCACTTAATTTCGAAAAGGTAATTTGGGCTCTCACCATAGAAGTTAACAATTCATCTCCTAGCAACTGACCAATTTCACAGCTGACAGCTGACTTTTCCTGTAAAAGCACTGGCGACACAAATGTCCTCAGTGATGGCTCGGCTCCACCCAGGGTCAGGGTCAGAGGGCCATGCATGCCAAGTGAGTACAGCTGAAAGGAATGCAGCTGTTATCAACGTTATAAATTTGACCTGTACACTTCCTGCTGGGACATACCAAACTGTTATCTGTGAAAAAGCTCCACGCCGGCCTTCAGGTGTCAGTCAACAGTCTAAAGGCCAAAAGCTTCAACACTGTTTTCCACAAATGCTCTCACACTATTGTGTCTTTTTAAAGAGATGATTCGTTACCAACACCAGCATCAGAAATACCACAGATACTGTCAAATATGTCAGATTGTGCGTTAGCAAGTACACAGATATATGTTCTGATCTGATACTACATCTTCAAAGTATATTTGTTTCACTCAGATAAAACTGCAATTTTCTTTTCCCTGAAATTCACTGTTCACCACTTCAAAAACAGCAGTTGCTCTGTACTTGCAAGTACTGATTTTAGAACAGCGAAAAAGAACTGATTTCCAATTGTGTAGCGTTATCCAGAGCTAGCTAAAATGTCAGAAATTTCACAATATTTAATTTGGATAGTCCGACAAGAAAAAACAATGTGTGTCGTGGGAAGACCTCAGTTTGGAGGGGTGGCACTACAGTGTAGCCAATTACAACAGTAGAAAATATTATGAGGACCTTGAAGCATCAGACGAAAGAGCACGAGTTTACCAAGCTGAAGGGATAAAAGAACAAATTACTGCAACAATCTTTCAAAAACCACATAAAAAAAATGACAATAAATTTGAATTAGACAGCCTCAAGGCAAGAAAGATAAGCAGAAAAAGCAACAAACTAAATAATAAGAGGTTCTGGCATTCATTGTCTGTTTTCAAAGGGTTTAAGCTGAGCCAGGTCATACAACTATGATGGCAATCTCCACTACCACACGTGGTCTGTTACATATAGCTGTTCAAATACATTAAATACCTTTTTATTTTATTAAATGCACTGCTATTGGATTTACTTGGTATCAGCCTGTCTGTTAGGTCCAGTTATTGGAATTGGGAAGGGGAAAATAGTATCAGCCCACCTCAAAGAGATGAATTATAATTTAACAGTTAACACACTAAGACATGGACCTAAAGGAGTAAACATTGCTTTTGCTTATGCCAGGCTGTCACTGCTGTTAGTCCAGAAGGGAACATAGGCAAAACAGAAGCTCATAAAGAAGGAACAGGAAGAAGGCAGCGTACAAAGGGGAAGGTGACAAAATGACAGAGAGGCATTGGTTCCTGCTATGTGGAGAGTTATCACTGCCCTGCTTCACCTAGGGAGGTGAAGAGGAGATGCCAGTGAGAAGAAGAAAATACAGGTAAATAAGATCAAGGAGGGAAAACACACAGGAGCTCTGAGTTGAAGTAGGGACAGGCAGATGAAAGGCCATTTAGAAGGCAAAAAGGTAGAAATTGCAAGAAAAAGCGGATGGTGGAAAAAAAATGAGTGCATCTCCTCAGCGACAGTCTCACACAAACACAAACATACACACGGCTTCGACAGCTCTCCCTCAATCACAACTGAGGCCATCCATCTATACGACTGCTGTGCTCTTTGAATAATGAGCCAATATGAAGCGAGTCACTGAGAAGATTTGGTCGTCTGATGGGGGTCACAGGGTTCCCAGCCTAAGAACAGCGCTGGGAATCAACAGCAGCCATAAAGGAATCACAAGAGGGACACATTTGCATTTTACACTCACAAGCAGAGTGGAAACGACTCATGCCTACTGCTGTCTGGACCCTAATAATTCATATCAGATCTGCTTTTAATTTTTTATACAGCAATTATGGAGAACTGGACCTCCTGGCTTTGTCTGATTTCCCAAGACTTTGGCTTGTGAAAATCATACGCTCCTTTCATGATATAAAACTGACAGAGCTCTCGATTATTCTTTTTATGACTTCGGGGAAAACCGCACATATTACGAAAGCGGCGTTTCATAAAAAAAGTTATCTCGCCTTTCAGGAGTTCATGAAAATCTTCACACATTATTACAAAACTACTTCGCACAATTAATGCTGCGGCTAACTTGTGGCTCAAAGGTCAGGCAGACTCAAAGGGAGATGGATTTTCATTTGTTCGTGCTTTTGTTAGTTCTCTTGAGCAGACACTTTACTATCTCGCATCAATAACAATGAAACATTATTATGCTACTACAATTACTGCCACTCACAAGGTCTAACAATGGAGCAGTAATGACATTGGAAAAAAGATTGCTCAAAATTGCCTTGTACAGTGACGGTTATAAGTTATTCCGAGATGTACCTGTTGGACATATTTAATGAAACAAGTACCTGGTTTCAACGTTCTTTAAACGACCAACTGTGTATTATGTAATGAAATGTCTGTTATCGATATTAAAGGGGAACAACTATGCCTCAGCTCAACATTTGGAGCGGTCACACTAACATACACAACTCTGTCACAACATCAGGTACATTTACATGGACAGCTGAAACGAACCTGATTAAACCATGTAAACATCATTATCTGATTACCTTAACCTGAATAAGGTCATACTCTGAACAAGAAATAATCAAATTAGGACATGAGGAATATTCTAACCTAGTTATATATTCGTTTAAAACACATTATAACTCAAACTCCTGTAGGACTGCACTATGATGCCTGCACTGAGTTCAAATGTAAACAAAATGGAAAAATTCTGTGAGTCATTCTCTGCTCATAATTTAAAACCTCAAACTTCACTCAGGAGAAAAGAAATCTGTCTTTACAGTTAAAATAAATAATAATGTGATATTTATCGGGATAATTATCAATGTCAATATCACAGATTTATCTTAATATCATTTTTGGCCATGTAAACCAACTGTAATGCTCTGTAACGTTTAAACAGGAATATAAATGGAACATTCTATGTAATGTCTTATTCAGAATAAGGACCAACAGTCAGACTACCGGTGGTGTCTCCCAGTGAAACATGTGAATGGTACCTGTTCCAGCAGTTTTCTGTATCTCTGCGTGGCTTGCTGGATGAGTTCTCTCACAGTCCAGCCCTCCTTGCAGGGCACCACCACCCCCGTCTGCCCAAAGGTCACCGTCACCTTCATCCCGGCAGTTGCCTCCTCATCCAAGACCCAGGGCCCTCTTGGTTACGGGTGATGAACAGGGGAGAGGACTATAACGTCAGATGGCTCCAAAATGTGATCAAACGTCCACCAGTAGGTCTTGATGGAGGAGGCGGGGATGTGAGGAACCAGGAGAGGAAACAAGTGGGAGAGAAAACAGGAGGGACAGTGAGCGGCCTGGGGTCAGACATTGAAATCACTCTGTAATTTATCTAAAAGTCCCAGAGCGTGTGTAAGTGGTCAGATCTAAGGCTATAACGTGTGTTTGCTGCCTGCCTCTGAAGAAGAAAGTCTACAGCTCAGTGTTGTCTGTTATTTCACATTAATAAACATGTATACATGAGTCCTACATGTAAACAAGACCACATGCAGGGACACAACTAAAGGCAGACTGCACAAAGACACACACGACACCGATGAGATCACACAACATTACTTTCCCAATGCGATCATCTGCCTGCGTTGTCTCTTCCTCACCCATCTTTTTTCACATCCCCTCATGTAGCATGCAACAAGTCCTGATCCTCTGCGGTGGCGAAATAAAGTTTCCTGACACGTTTGAAGTTGTGTGGTCCACTAGCAAGCTAATGGAGAAGTGTGTGTTTGTGTCACTTCTCAGTGAGAGTGCACAAACCCCCCCTGGTCAACCTAACAGATGCTAGCTGCCTGTTAAGCTAGCTAGTGATTAGCCCGATCCTGTGTGTAACCTGGCCCCGGCAGCAGGATGGTGGGGGGGGACTGTTAGGGACGCAGGCTAAGCTAAGGATGAAAGCTTTCACTTCCACACCCTCGTCCGTCCCCGTTACACCGGCTGACATGTTGTAATAACTCGTTGTAGACACAAAAGACACGAAGTTAACAGTTGTGTTAAGAATAGTTTCAGACCAAGCGAGCAGAGAGCTGCGCGAGCTAACGTTAGCCACCTTAGCTGAACTTTGGAGGGAGGGATGCGGTCGCCCGGGCATCATTCCACAAGTTTCCCCTCTCGCATGTTTTCCCCTTTTTATTATTTCCTCGTCCTCGTCCGTAGCGTCCGCTTCATCACCACCACCGACAGGTCGTGTGTGAGTCTGTTGTCATGTTCAGCCACCGACAGCAGGGATAACAGTCCAAAAGAGAGCAACTTTCAGTGTGTGTGTCTGTGTGTGTGGGAAAAGTTAGGAGATGCCTTCACTGGCGTCCTGGTCCTGGCAGCTCGCGAGCAGCTCCTCCACCGCTGGGCCGCTGTCACTTCCTTAAAGGAGAAGCGACCTGGGGCACAGGTCAGGGAGTCACACGGTCATCTACCTGTCGAACAGCGAGGGGGAGAGGGGGAACACACAGGACACCAGAGGGACTTCATCCAGTGGGTCCACATCTTAATAAAACAAGTTGGAGTGCCACACTTCCACTGGCGAAGGGGTGAAGGGATAATGCAGGTAGGAAACCACAGAACAAGAGATAAGTGACAATGATGATGACGATGAAGTTGACTGTTATTATTTTTATAATTTTTGCTGTTGTCATTGTTTATAAAAATAATAATAATAATAATAATTGATGTGTATGCTCCTTAAAAGACAGTCAACCAAATAAGAATCAAACCAAATAAGAATCAAACCAAATAACCCAAACCAATATTTTATTATAGAAATGGAGAACAATGAATACATTGTAGGTTATGGTTATTAAAAATGAAAGTCAACCTTGTTGTAATGAAAACTTGATTTTACTGTCTTTTATTCAGAATAATCAGAACATAACAACAATCAGTAAAATCAAAGCTAAGTTAAATACTTGCGGATAAAAACAAATAGGAAGAAAAAAAACATTATAGATGGGGAACAATACATATGTAGTAGACTATAGTTATTAAAAAGGAAAGTAAAAAAAAAAACAACCTTAGGCCTATTATATATCAGTTAATATGTTGCATTTCAAATGAACTGGAATTACACACAAAAACAACAACATTGGTGGTATATTACTTCATAGACTTGTAAGGTTGTCAGTATATATTTACCATTTTACACATCTGACAGACACAAGGAAACATTATCATTTCATCTGAAACAAGTATTCTTAGCACCAGATAAATGTAAGTTCTGCATTTCCTGTGTTTTAGCTTGGATTAGTCCCATCAAATCATCCAGTGATGCCTCATATTGCAATTCTACGAGGCAAATGATAAAGAAACGTTCATAGGTCTGGCCCTAATTGCACAGATATGTTATATGGATATATAATTAGGAGTAATAGATAATGTATTACCTCTATAAAACCAAGGGTTGGCATGCATGCAGTGAGACACACATTTTTTATGGTATCAGTGCCAAAATCTTTCCATATTTACACAACAGGCATTACATTTGCATGAGAGCAAACCTTGAAAACAAAGATCCGAAAGCCTTGAACATCTTCAAGCTGGCACAATTTCAGCATTCTCACACTGAAACCAACGAGAGGAGTGAACCTACAAAAAACATTTAGGCTCTTCACAGCTCGGTTCATCTTCAAAGAGGAGACCCCTCCCTTCAGGTGGAGTTTGGCTTTGTAATTAGCAGCTCAAATGTATGCATGTGTATGTCGGCTAATTGATTTGGGCTAGGTTTGGTTTCTGGGTCACTGAATTCCATTGCTACTAATGAACCCCAGGAGAGGCGGAACACTGTGTAGCATGCATTTTCTTTCCTTCTTTCTTCTTTTCTTTTGTGGAAGTTTGAAAGTTAAAAGTGCACTTGAATAATCATTTAGTATGTATTATTTAAACATGTTTAAATCAATGGAGAAGTTGGAGAATAAGAGGCAAAGCAAATGCACTGTAAATGTAATAATTCATGATTAAAGCCCTGAGAGTTTCTCCGTTTGATTGTTTTTTTATTTCATCCCCAATAATCAAATTTAATTATTATCAGTGTGTGATATGAGATTTGACAGCATCAATTCAAACTTGATTCTTTCTTATTTTAATTTTGCCAACATTGACAATAGTTACATAGTCATCCATATTGACTTGTCACATAATAATGATGTAGATATAAATAGGCTCAGTTTAGCTGCTTCAGATTCCAAGTCCTGGTTTTGTCTATGATGCCTCACTGTCACGCTCTCATGACTTACGAGGGTATTTGAATAGAACAGAGCCATTGTTAATGTTAGTCACACATTTGCCTTTCCTGCTATGACAAGTCCAATCCTCTGCTTTGAACGAGGCCTATGACGAAAGCCAAAGTGGATGAATAAAGTAAACATGGATTAACATGAAAAAGACCCATCTTACAGTCCCAGAACGAGCCAAAGTATACAGATATAATATTGTTTTATTTACAATATGATCAGGTTGGATCACAATTATAAATAAAACACAATTAACAAAATCTAAAAACTCCAGTAGAGAGATTCCTTCAATTTCTCAGATATGATACAAACAAGTGTGGCTGCAATTTGAAGAAGAGGGAGACACGCTTCTTATGCAGTGCTCTGATATCAGGATGGGGCCAGTAGCTGGTCAATTCTTTCTCCCATTCACACTGACGGAGAGGAGGCAGCTCATAGTGACAATAGACTGTGGTCGTAGAACAAGAAATGGAAAAATATGACTGGTCTTGGTTGCACATTGAAGCAATAACAATATCTTGAGAAAGCAGTGGTCCGATGCAATAACAGCCAAGCTTCGTAAAGATGTCCTCAAGGATTTATTTTTTGTGTTTCTCCTTCCTTATTTGACAGACTGAAAACAAAAATCATGTTTCATTACCTACATTGCCCTATCTTCTTAAAGTGTCCCCATCTAATATCCAGCAACAAACACATTAAGGGGCATTAAATGAATGAAAATCCACTCATTATCTACTCCCCATTATGCTGACGGAGGGTTTGCGCCCACAAAACCCTACTGGAGTTTCAGTATGGAGGCATTTTATGTTTCTTTTTACATTTTTACAAATCATCACCAATTCCTTCAATTGTATTGGATTTGTCTGCAACGCTGTTTAACCCTGAAACTCCAAAAGTGTTTTGTGGACTCAAACACTTCACCCACCATCTCCATCAGCATAGTGGTGAGTGAATAAGTGAATTTTCATTTTTCAGTGAACTATCACTTTAAAACTTTCTCTTCATGTCCAACTGCAGCTCTGTTGCTTGGCGACAGCGGAAAGGGTGGGACCCGATGGTGACGCCAAACATGGAAATCCTCAGTCCGGCCTTCATGGGCTGCGGCTTCTCAATCTGGACACAGCTTTTATTTGACTTCCTTTAGCCAGCCCCTTAACCCAGTCCAAACCCACCCACCAAAATAAAGGCTCCTGCTTTGTTCTACTCACAGAGATACACACACTTGTATTCAGACCTCGCCCAGGCAGAGGATCCATATGGTTGCTCATTCCCTCTTCTAACCCCATATGGTAAAGTCCTAACCTCAGCAGTGTTCTGTGTCGTGCCTCCTCCATCATGAACCATCATGAACCACGGCGAACATGCTATGCTGTGAATGCCCCCCTGCTGTCGAGCCAGGTGCACCCAGACCCCTGGCAAACAAATCAATTTGTGTGCTGGGACATGTTCTGAGTCAGACAGAAAAAACACAAGAAAATGGAAGTGCAGTGGGAGAAATGAGAGCATTATACAAGGCTGGCACACACACACATAGGATACACACAGTACACACTGTACATGAAAGCACTCAATTACACTGTGACCTCATCTTTTGTCCTTTAGTCTTCATCACCCCGTATATAACCTCTAAAATAACAGTGATTATTTATGTTGAAGATCATGTACTTATTTTTTTTTTCTCTCATGCATTTTTCTAAATCAACCCCGAGCAGCCTCAGATCAAATGTATTTCAGAGGTGAGGTGGACGGGGGAAGAGACACATCTGGCATGAGACAGCAGGAGGCTGAATAAACATTAACACCCACAAACACTCAGTCACCAGCCAGGAATCCAGCCCGACCATTTGGCTTGATGTTGATGTAATATCCTCCTTTCTTTTGGGTTTCATACCGGACATAACAGGCTTATCTGAATCTGTGGTTATAGTTGGCCTTTGCTTGAGAGCGAGACACAGACAGACGCACAACCATAGTATATTCAAAAGATGGATTTATAACACTGCACACAATGGATGCATAATGCTGCTGCTATACGGCACAACTCCAAAGACAATTTATTCAATGGTTCTGCTTCTGCCTGACATCCCACAAATATGATTTACTGTATTTTATGTACAGACACATGAATTCAGAAGCATATTTCCCGTGCTGTCGACCGTCAGTATTTTTACGTCTCTGTTGAAGATACTGTATTTCACAATAAAATGATTCCTTTCAGCAGAGACTGTGAAGACAAAACTTGATTTCTGTGAGGAGACATCGTTTCTCTGACCTCTGAGACTCTTAGAATACTTGAAAAACCCTTTATTTACCTCAGCTAAGGAAGCAAAATAACTGAAGGCTACCACAGGTTCTCTTTCATGTTTGGAAGGGGAGGGCGAAGCGAGGGGTATTCAGCTGCAACATGCAACTTCACCACTAGATGTCACTAAATTCTAAACACTGGGCCTTTAAGATATATTGTCATTTTTGTTTTTACAGCAACTGATTAAAATGCCTTAATGAGGAGGGAGTGGCTTGTAATGACAAACTCACATATAGTCATCACCAAACTGCTGTTTCTCTCAGCTCCATGAACTGTTTTGGCTTCTTTTAGCTCTAGTTTTAGTTTCATCACCCTCATTACTGCTAGTAGCAGTCACAGACCTTTTCAGCCAAAAAGCTTTAATGAATCCATTACAGTCTGTCCAAAGACAAAAAAATGAACCAACATCTAACCAGTGAAAACTCTCTGGGGAACACGGAGGAGCATTTAGCAGCTAAAGACTCAGACAGTTCCCTCAGGAGTCGACAGAGTTCGAACAGGACCCAACAGTTAGACTCCTAATGAAAGTTGCTCCCTGTCTGCTGGACATCTAATTAAACAAAACTGAATTCGAACATCCACCATACCCAATTTATAAAGCAGTTATATGAATGTAGTTCGTACAGCCGCACATTTTAAGTATGGAATCCGACATAGAATGCTCACAAACTTCTCAGCCCACGATCCCCTGCCATAGCCTTGCGACACCAATTATCCCAAAGGTTTTTGATTACTGTAAGTACACAAAAAAATCTCCTTCCCTGCACATGTCACAATGTTTTAACTTACCTTATTAGTTTTTATAAAAACACTGGCTAAAATGTTATGTTTCAATTAGTTATTATTGCATTTGGTTTCTGGATTTCATGACCTTCTCTCTGTGTCATAAAACAGGGAGGTCCTGACCCCTAGTTTTATACCATCCCTCTATGCAACCCCATAAAGATTACAATAAAAGTTAGCATTCCTTATGCCAGCATTACATTGTATTTAACTTGTCCTACTCTGTGTTATCATACATATCACCTCTTACACTTTTTCAGTGTAAGCTAGTTTATGGCACTGAGATCCATTTTGTGAACAGGATTCAATGAATAACACTTGACAGCAGAATGAATAAATATTGTTTATGGCATTTTGACCAATACAGAATGCCACATCAAATGGTCCTTTTTCCTTGTCTTATTGTTAAAGCTTTTCATGACGGGTACTTTTCTTTCTTGCTTCCACTTTGTAATAACCCTATTACTTTGCTCTGTGTTTAAATATAAATCCCAAAATCTCATCAATACATTTTATTCACCAAATAAATCCTGTCCAAACACAATTCCATGGCCTGGTACTTAACATGTTATATGTTACTGAAAATGATCCTACACCCTGCAGACCAATGTGTGTGGGTGCGTGTGTGTGTTTGTGTGTGTTTCTTAGAAGGCAGGAGGGTGAGATGAAAGGGGCATGTGTCAGCCACAGATACAGTCAGATCGATACTAGGACTTGTCAACAGGGAGATTTCGATCAGGCACACTCAGTCCATACCCCCAAACCCCCAATCCCCCATGGTCACACCCCATAACCCACTAAAAGAATAGCAGGTGGTCCATACCGCCTTCCACCACACACACACACACACACACAAACTAGTAATCATATATTGTTGACAATCCCTTGGCCCTGCAGATATCTTCAATGTGTCACATACAGTATGTACCAGCCGGGGTAGAGTAAAAAACATTTACAGCTCCCCTGGGAATCCTAGACTTATACTGAATGTATAAAGTAAAATTGGAAAAAATACCGTATGGAAAGCAGCCCGAGTATACACACATGGGTGCAGGTGCAATATACCTATACATATTTGCCATATGTATTAATTTACCACATTGCAATGCTTTCTGAAAGGTATAACATATTATTTTAAATAACCGTTCCAAGGCAGTGATTGGCACTGTTGCCTCACAGCAAGAGGGTTCTAGTTTTAAACCAGAGCTCAGGACTTTCTGTTTGCAGCTTGCATGTTCTCGCTGTGTCAGGTTTTCTTTGGGTACATCAACATCATCAGGCCAAAGACATGCGACTGAGGTGAAATGATAACTCTACAACGTGGACGTAGGTGAGAATTTGACTGTGAATGGTTGTTTGTCTCTATGTGTCTGTGGCCAAAATTTGTGGACATACTAATGCAACAATGCAATAGCGGAAACAGGAGCGTGTTATTGGCCGTTTTCATGGCAAGTATTTTGACATGTCACAGCAGGAAAACTAGAGCTGTAAATAATAAAAGGAAAGATGTCTGACTTCCATTCAACCGTTTCAATTTTAGGGTCCTTAGACTCTGTCACTGTGTTTTGTATGTTGTTAAGTTTTCATGTTGCTACTGCTGCTATTGCAAAGCTCATATGCAGAAAGGCTGTGATGGTTCTTTTAGCCATAACAATACTCCAACTCTCCTATTTACTAACATCACAGCAACAACATATCTTGTGAAACTACAAAGTAAAGTAACTACAAGTCGGTCGTCAACAGTGCCAATCAGTCCCATTCAAAACTCACACAGTCTGGTGGCGATTGAAATGAAGACTGCTCCTCCTGTTTCCTCTGGTAATCCTTAGATTGGCACCATCCATTATTGTATCCATGCCAGTTTTACTGTCACTCCCTCCTTCTGCCCCTTTTCCCCCATCTGCCCTCTTCTCTTTTTCCTTCCTTTATCCTTCACAGGGGCGCTAGCGCCCCCTGTAGCTGAGTTGCAGCATTCATTTTGTGCATCTCGGCATGAGCCACAATCTAATACCATCTATTACCAGAGATGTGACTGAGTAGAAGGACAAGATTATTCTTCAGCTCACACACAGAATGCTTTTGCACATGGCGATGTTACTTGCTTTTAAAACAGACTTCCATTTGAGGGGATTATCATTGTTTGATTTTAATTGTAACTTCAGATATGAAAAAAAATTGGCACAGATACTTCAAGAACTTGCATCAAATAAAACACTGTCTCAAGTTTCAGAGTGGAGACCAACAAAAATATTGCAAAAGAAAAAGCTGAGGCAAAAAAAGCAGTATTTGGAGCAGACTCCACAGAGAGTTTGAGAAAACAAAAAATGAAAAGGCTCCTCAGCAGCGATGACTCAAAACAAAACAGAATCTTAGATTTCACTTTTGCTTACATTACAGGCAGACTGACGTACACGTGTCCACGAGGGAATATTTCCCAGGAAGATGTTGATTTTCTGCCATTTTCTCCAGGTTGCCAAACATTTGGACAAAATTGTTTTATGTGGATAAGACAGAGAGACACACAAGAAACGCAAGATCAAGGCATGCCGGGAAAGTCCAGACTGACAAAGACGAAAACATTCGTTTCTCCGCAGTTCATTTTGCATATTTTCAGGTTTGTGAGCCAAACATTTCTAGGAAATGACAAACTGTTACTGTAAATGTACAACTGCATTCTAAGGTTGTCTATACTTTTCATATCACATTTCAATCAGTGAATATGTGTCAAAATACATATGACATTTTCTTATTCACACTAATAACTGAGAAAAAAATGTAATAGTCTCTGATCTGGTAAATAGCTGTTAATTATAGAAGGAAGAGAGAAAGTACAACACACACACACACACACTCACACACACGCACACAACCATTCACTTACACACACAGAAGATGACCGTATAAATAGATTTAGGTCCATACAACATGAGTAATACCTGGACACACGTACACTGAGCTCTTGAAGCTTTCCACATTATGATAACCTGTTCTTTCACGCTTCTTTCCTTTCATCACAGCTCAGGGTCACGGGGTGACATGCCTTCTACTCTATGGTGAAGTGCTTGAGTCCACTAAATACTTTTGGAGTTTGAGGGGTAAACAGTGTTGCAGCCAAATCCAATACAAACGCTAAAAAACTACACAAAAAACAACATAAAATGCCTCGATACTGCTCCTGTGGTGTCATCCAGGTGTACGGGAGTCCCGACAATCAAATTGGACTCGGAATGGCATGTTTTCAACCTTAAAATCCGCTTTTGGAAGTATGCTAGTGGATGTAGCGATGCTAACGCGGCCCAGAGGAGGACATCAGAGGACATTAAGTCTAAAAACATGGTGAATATTAAGCCGTTTCAAGTCGAGTCTGAATTTCAGCAAAGTGGTGAGTAGGTATGAGGTTTTCCATTTTTTACGGTGAACTATCTCTTTAACACTTAAACCAAGTCATAACCATCAAACTCAAACAGTGAGGACCAGCAAAAATGTCCTTACCCCTGAAACTGAAAGTGGTCCTGACCAAGATAGAGGTAAAAAATACACACACATCACACACACACACACACCCACACACACACACACATACACAAACACCTCTGGCTAATAGCTTAATTAACACACTGTCACATCAGAAAATGTGAGCCCACTAAATCCACCTGTCTCTGAGGAGCGAGGTGACGGCAGAGGAAGTAATTGATACTATATTCATGGAAAGCTACTTTGAAAACTAATTACGTGTGAATAACAAGCAGAGAATTATTCCGACAGCTCCTGAACGCTAACAGTTGCAGCAACTGGGAGGTGTGCATGTGTGTGTCTGTGTGTGTGTGTGTGTGTAAGTGAGTTGCCATGTGTGCATTCCATCATGTGACTTTGCTGCAATCTCTCCATCAACAAGTGATGACACAGAGCACACTTGTAATGGATCAAGGCAGACTGTGACTTGACTGGGTGCAGACGAGTCAGAAAGTCATCTGCACCTTCATTTATGTGTGTGTTGCACCATGAAATCTACATTTACATATACAGTCATGGAGAAAAATGGATCAGATCTGAATCAATGCGCTTTACAATGTAACACGATTTAGTTTTGATGCTACACAAACCTATAATAGAGAGAATACCTTGTTTCTCATTGTCACAGTGCTCCCTTGACGCCATGGACTGTTCTATGTTACTGTGGTGTACTGTGCTGGAACATTACAAGCTGCTTCACAGGAAACACAAACAAACAACCACAGCCAGAGCTAGAAGCAAGCTAGACAACCAGTAAAGAACACAAATGCTGGTTTGCAATCCGTCCAACTGACTTCAGTCCAACAGAGGAAATGTCCCAGCCAGTATAATCAATGAAAGAATCAAACGTAGGATGTGACCTCATCAGTGCTGGTTCTCTGGCTCAAACCCCCAAAACGAATCTACCTCAGTCCCATCTGTGGCCGCCATGAAAATAATTACGTTTATTTATCTCACGCCAGAAGGTTGGTCAGAGGTTTAGCACAGCAATGATCTAATTCAGATTGGTAAAATATGTTTTAGTATTCGTCATTCTCTGCTTATAAAGAAGAATTTGAAACATTCACTCAGGAGCAAAAATATTGCTTTTAATTTGAAAGAAATAATAATCTGAGTGACGTTTATTGTGAAACTTATCGTTATTGACTGATATTAAATGGTATGATATAATCTTGGGCCATTTTTTCCAGGCCTATTCAAACATTCATATATATATAATATAAACTACATATTCTTGAAGTTTATTTTTCCCTCTTTTAATGGTATAAAAGATTCAAGAGACAGTGCCAGCAATCTGACAAGAAGTGCCTCTTTAGTGTGGCTCATTCTTTAAGAAGGTTATGATCATCTTTATTGGAGGTCTATGGCCCAGAGGAATTTGATAAATCAGACGTTGGATACAAAATGTTTGTTAGTGGGCCCAGTTCATTGTTGGTTTTCATTTATTGGTTTTGTTGACTGTGAGAAAAACGCTGAATGTCACCAGCCTGAACCTTGAGATCAGTACAGTCGGTTACGTTTGTTGTTTTGCAAGAGACTCGACGTGGGCAGATGAATGAGGCGATGGAATAGAAAGCAGTCTGACACTGAATTGGATTCGGAGGAATGGCAGACCAAAAAGAGCAGCGGGTTCACGCTCTCTATCTCCCTCGTCTCTCTTTTGACAAAAAGCACGACATTTTCAATGCATGAAGCAATTTAATCCTCCTCTCTTCTATGAAAACGCCCGTAAATGAGCGTCTGTGAAATCAAGGAGATCGCCCGCAGATTGGTCAGTCTGACGATCTCTCTCTCTCTCCCTCTCTCCTTCTCCGGCTCAGTCCTGTCTCCCTCTAATATAGAATATAAGATATTATCAATGCATGAAGCAATTTAATCTCCCCTCCCTTCCCTCTCCATCTCGCTCTCTCCCTCATGAAAATGTCTGTAAATGAGTGTCTGAGAAATTAAGTGGGTGATCGTTCTGTTTCCTCTGAGGTCAGTCTCCATCTCTTTTCTCTGCTTCTGGGATCAGTCCGTTTGTCAGAGGTCACACTCGCTCCTGTCTGAGACCAGCATTCTGCCTGACAAACATTCCCCATTACCGTATGTAAATTCATTAATTGCAAAGTCCTAACTGCATCATCCTCATACTTCGACCTCTTTTACACAGCCCCCCCCCCCCCCCCCCCCCACACACACACACATACACCCACACACACACAAACACACACCCTTAAAACACCTTTTGCCCCGTGCAAATGAAAAACAAATAAATAAATTATTGAATAAACACGCTTTCAATGTCTGGGGCAAATCCTCAAAGAGCAACCGAGTGATGAGAAAAGAGAAAAACAGAAAAGGAAATGTTTTGACTGGTGTGCAAAAAAAAAGATGGGGGCCTATAGTGGGGCTTAAACAACACAGCTATGAAAAGGAGAGATGATAGCAGACTGACTGACTGCCTGAATGAAATCAAGGTTTTTCAGAAAACAGAATGAGATGCAGGGAAAAACCGCCTTTTGTTATGTTAAACACGCCATCTCATTGGAAACGTCTCGGCCTGCTTTATTCATCCGAACATTGTCATCACGAATAATGGCGGAGATTGACACAGACTCTTGCTTTGGATTAATCCCGGAGCAGTTCAAAGGGTTTTTGGAACACAGAATGCAATGTGTGCTGTTGCCCTTAAGCTGGAGAATGGTATGTATATGCACTTCTCGATATCCACCTACTGTATGTGTGCAAACTCTTAAGCCGTCTTAAAAGCGGCAACAGTTGTAAAGAGTCATTCAGTGCAGGCTTCCTGTATGCAAATAGTACGCCTGTGTCTTGTGTCCTCGACATGGACGAGTTCAGATATACATAGAGTGAGGCGGCTCTGCTTGGGTTTTATATTTTTCCCAAAGGTTAAGTAAAAAAATATTTGCCTCAGCTTGCGTTTTGAATACAGTAATTGGAATTTATTTCGCCAAACTTTGCAATAACAATAAATCATAGACTCTAGATGAAAAAGAGCCACTATTGAGAGATGAAGCTCTTATAGTCACAATTTGAACATGACCATCACACAAGCAGCCAGACTCCCAGCTGACATTGGGCCAGAGGTCAGGTGCATCCTGTACATGTCTCTGATCCATCACAGGGCCAACATGCAGAGACAATCCTCCACTCTCACATTGGATCATGATGACGTACAGCATAATGTGAGAAGCTTCACTTAGGGACAAATCCATGGAGAGTTGTCACACGATAAATTCTGTGAATTCCTCCTTTCTAACAATTAATGAAACAGTGAGTAGGAGTCGGTTGCTCAGCAGATAAAGAGCAAATGTTCCTTTAGATGTGGGTGGACAACACAAAGAGCTAAAGGTTCATGAGTTAATGAGTATTAGAACAAATACAGCTCTGAACATGATAGTAGATGGTAGTAGCATAACAATAGTGTATTTACAGTCTATCCTGCTGCAATCAAAAAATTGCAAATCATCTAGAAAAAAAGTCACTGTCATATAAACAAGGATCAGAAGTTGAATAAATCTTATTTTATGTACTTCATCTACTCGCCTTTTTTCTATTCAACAGTTTTCAATTATCCAAACATGAGAAAGGACTAAAATAGATGTGAAGTCAAATATTGTAACTCCTCAGTAAACCACTGGACATCACTACATGTATTTAAATGTCCTAATATATATATATATAAATATAAATATATATATATGTCAATCATGCACGAAAAGCTGAACTACCATCTCAGAGGTAGAGGGGCAAATGCATCATGATATCTGGTGCAATTATATTATTATACATTTCTTCTTTAAGAGTGAAAGGTTGGCAAAAAAACACACAAAGAAAAAGAATACAACTAGAAGTCAAAGGTTGGCAAAAAAAACACACAAAGAAAATCAATACAACTAGAAGTCAAATATATGGACTTTCAACTTTCAACCAGATGAGTCAATGTAATGTAAAACCTGTCATTGGGATCATGTGCTTTGTCGTAAGGGCTCCCCCTAGAGTCTGCAGCCATACGTTTCAGCTCTCTTAACCTTTACCACAGGTTTCAATGATGAGCTAGAGCTGTATTTCTATAAAAAACATGCCGCTGCAGACTTTTTATATCTTCCAGGAAGTGATTGGCTGTATTGTCAGTCAGAACATGCTGTTCTCTTTGCTTCTCTTTCCCTCCGTCCAGTTCAAACAAAGGTTTCAAGAAAAGCTGCCACATAGTCAGATATAACATCTTTTAGTAAGTGTGTACGTGCCCGTGAGATTATCCTTCTTTAAATGTGGGAATTAGTTTCCGGTCTGCCATTGTGGAGTTAAGGTTTTATTGTGGTTTCTGGATCTCCTGTGGTAGGAGAATGTCTGACTTAAGCAGAAAGACGATGGAGGGGGAGATAAAAAAAGAGGGGGAAATAATTAGCATGCAAAAAGGGGAGAGAAAGGAAAAAGTTTAAATATTCAGTTTTGACTGAAAAGAGAAGTGACTCTTCTTTGAGTGGTGGGGGAAGGTGGGGGTGATGTATATCCTGCCTCATACACTGCTTTCCAAAGCCACAGCTGTAGCTTGGAAATCACCAGCAGGCCTATTTATTAGGAACAATATTTTCATAGTCCCCTCATAAAAAATTCCATTCCTTGGTTCACTCTGGCGAAATGGAAGCTGTGAGTCCACAGTGTGTGAGATATTACTGTGCGCCTCGTCAAAGTGAATAATAGATGACGGGCCTGAGACTGTGGCGCTCCTGAAACCACAGGAAATCATATCCTTCTTCTTCTTCTTCTTCTTCTTCTCTTCTTCTTCTTCTTCTTCTTCTTCTTCTTCTTCTTCTTCTTCTTCTTCTTCTTCTTCTTCTTCTTCACACTACTGTTTCACAATGTTCTTCTCACATGAGCCCTCTTCTTTTTCTGCAGAATTCTCTGTACGCTTCTGTGTGTGTGTGTGTGTGTGTGTGTGTGTGTGTATGTGTGTGTGTGTGTGTGTGTGTGTGTGTGGATGTGTGTGTGGAGTGGGGGTCGGTCAGTGAACTATTTAAGGGGGCAAGCAGGGAGGGAGACATCACGGTGCTCTTAAATTGAATTTTCAGCAGGCTGTGATTTGAGCAGGTCACAGGGCTGAAGGTGGGAGAGTGAAAAAAGGAATTGTGCGAAAAGAAGAAGTGTGTGAAAGAAGGATCATGGTGGTATTGCATAGTGAATGAAAGAATTAAAGAGAAAAGTCGATTCTATTTGGCACTGAGGTGTGATCGCTGATCGAATTGCATACACAAACACACACACACACACACACACACACACACACACACACAGAGTGAATGACCTTTCAAAGCTTTCCACGTTTTGATCCAAGATGTCGTACAGAATCTGATGATCCCTGCAGCAGCAGAATTTGTCCTGATACTCATCTATTGTAATTCTATGGCCGTGTGGCCGTGTCTTAGCGTGGCCTCTGTGTTTAAGCGTGACCTCCTGACATACAGTAGACTTCAGTGACAGCCACTGCATTTTAAAGGCAGCAGCATGAATGCTAATGCTGCGATTGATCAATAGTGTTTCTGGGAGTTTGACCCCTCGACCGTCTAGAGGAAGTAAAGGTACACCAAACGGACATCTTCCATTGCTCTATATTCAAATATAATATGATGTTATTTGTGTTAGTCAGCAGATAGCCACTGTTACTTATAGGTGATTCGTTCTAAACCAAATAATCAATATCTTTTGTGTTGTGAAAAGTAACATGAACAAGATCAACTCCTTCCATCATTGATCCCTCATGAAAATATGCCACATCTCTTGGCCTGGTAAGATCTATAAGAAGTTTTGCAGATAGAAACCAGTGATCCATTCTATCCTGCTATTATTACCTCTCCCTCACTTTGTGTTTTCTTCAGCTCACCTCTTTCCTCACCCTTCTATCTTCCTGCTAAACCCTCGCTACCCGGTTAATCTGAGTTTATATCTTTGGGAATATTATCCCTCCACCTCCCCCTCTAAGAGGTGAGTCTCCTCTCGGTGTTACATTGCTTATATAACAATCTGTTCAATGCTCGTGGAATACATCTTTAGAAAGGAGAGAGGGATCAAATGTGGAGAGAGAGAGAGAGAGAGATGTGGGATATTATGGCAGATGAATAAAATGAGAAGTGAAAAGATAAGAGATAAACAAGATGTTCTTCAGTTTCCTTGAAGGGGAAAACGATAATAAACTCAAAGGCTGATGGAAACCAAAGCTTTGACAGATGAGAAAAAAAAACCACGCGTGTTTTTTTAAGTATCAAGTCTTTTTCTTTGAAGACGGTTTGTTTCCATTTGTCTTCGGAGAGAGCAGTTACCAGTTACCTCACTGTGACCTTTCAAACACTTTTTCATCTTCTCCTCCTCCTCCTCCCTTTCCCTTCGCTCTGTCATTACCCTCCCGCTTCTATCACTCCATCTGTCCTTGCATCCCTTGCTCTCCTCCATACTCCATCTCTTTAAACGTATCCTTTTCCTCCTAAATAGTCTCACGTTAAATTAATTTCCATTTCATTCCTTTATTACTCTTGTATCGTGTTCCTCCTTCAACAACTGCTCCATTACATTCAGCCTCTTGCACCTTTCCATCATCTGGTGTGCCCTTATGGAAGAAGGAGTGCGAAGTTGGGTGTGAAATGAGCCGAGCCACTAAGCCTGTGAGCCACAGTGAGGACAGGGAAATGCTGACAGGGTAATACAGTGCATACAGTGAGCTGGGTACCATTACAGTATTGTATGGTATTTAACCACATAGGGGCTGTTTGTCAGTTTTTGTGGATTTCCCACTGCCTGCAAAAATCCAGCAGTGGTGTTTCGACTAAAATCAGTTTATCCAACTATTCTCTGATCTTATATTGAATCACAGGGTGTTTTCTCCGTCTGTGACTCGTGTTTGAACACGGATATATGCTGAAACTGCTTCTGTGTGACCAGCAGTGAGCACAGGGACTTCTACCATGTCAGAACTACAGGAAGGATGCAGGTCTCAGTTTATGGTTTGTTACCATGGCACCGCAATGAAACCCAGGGTGTATATCTGGCAAGGGAGCGAGCTCAGGCACCTCAATCTCAGTGTCTGAAGAGTGTGTGTGTGTGTGTGTGAGTGTGTGTGTGTGTGTGTGTGTGTGTGTGTGTGTGTGTGTGTGTGTGTAAGGCAAGAAGGGCGGCAATGTTAGTGTAATGGAAAATATGACATTTTCCCACAAATTGCCTCGAAGTCAGCAGAATTTTAATCCAGTCCTGGCAAGAAGTGGATGTCTTGTGAAGGAGAGAGGAGAGGAGAGGAGAAGAGAGACAGAAATGAGTCGGTAAGGCAGCAGGATCAAAGACAAAGGGAGCAACAGTCTCATCTTCCAATGGGCCTGTTTTCCTTGGTCCGGTCCAATGTAACCACACTGATACTTGAACCCAATCTAAAGATGGATTTTGTTTGATTAAGAAACCAACGTTCGTCTTTACGTCTTGTTTTCAGTAGAATCTGGTGTTAACAGGTGGGACGAGCTACATTATGCAGGAGTTGGATGGTTGCAAAAAAAAAAGAAGACCTGATTTGCTATCAAGCTCTTAATTGGTGCAAAAACTGAACTAATGATCGTTAAGTGGGGAATGATAGCCCCGAGCTAACTTTTCTCACTCCATAAGGATCTGATACATAATTCATGGCTAACAGCTGAGCAAATGAGGACAAAGAGAGAGAAATAAAACGAGGGGACGAGATGAAGAGGACGAAGAGGAGGAGGGGCCGATGACGCCGAAGAATATACATGGACAAATGTTTCTGTGTGTGTGTGTGTGTGATGGGTGATGGATGCAAATGTCATGTGCATTCACGTGTGGGTGTGCAGTTTGCAAGAATGTGTGTGTGTGTTTGTTTGTGTGTGTGTGTGTGTGTGTGTGTGTGTGTGCGTCCTTTGGCAGGCTGCTTGGTGTGTGAAACAGTGATTGAGGCGACAGTGAGCCCGTGAGAATAGTTAGCACCAACCAGACACACACACACACACACACACAAACACACACACACACACACACACGTCCACTCGTTCACATAAACGCACACATGAAGACGTGCACACAGGAACAGCAGCTGTTGCTAATTAAAGATTCATGCTCAAATTCCTGTGAAAACTCAATGTGGCCATGAACACTGGGGACGGGAAGACAGGAAGGGGATGGAGAGAGAGAAAAGGAGAGAGTGACAGACAAAGAGAAAGAGGGAGAGATGGCGAGAGGAGGATGGAAAAATGATGGCGACGCAAACAAAGAGACGATGATTTTGCTTAAAAAAAAGAAACCTTCTCTTCATACTTCATAAACTATGTACAGTTGATATTAATTTGATTTCCTCTGTAAACACAGGTTTGCCTCTGTGTCACCTGCCAGGGTCAAAGAGCCACATCCCTCTGGGACTGAAGCAGCACAGCATGCAATGAAACGGTGTCTGGTGAAATCCTCACATTATTCCGACTGCGATCACAGCGACTCCGATGATGGAATAATAAACGTTGAGGTAATTTATTAATAACCTGTAGATGAGGGACCTGATTGTGGGGCTGGAAGCTTCTGGTCTCTGCTTCTTGTTTGACCTGTGACATCAGCGCAGGCTTTCACTGAAATGCATTGGCTATCAGCTTTTTGATTTCTCTGCATTCATATGTAAATAAATGCTAATAGAGACTGGCTGAAATGTTTGTATGGACCTAAATAACCTAAAACCTATTTTACTGTTTGTGTTTTATTTGGACAAACATTCAACTCGTTGGAGTTAGACACACTGTCGACGCCCCTCCCCGGCCCTGTGGACTGATGTTGATTTTACACAAGCAGCTGCAGGCCGGCTGAAAACATCTTTGCCCTGACTGTCATGTTCAAGAACAGATATATAGTGTATAGGAAAATTTCAAAATGAATTGTTGTGCACAGACAAAGACTTTATGGTGATTAGATCTCATCCATTATCAAAGCATCTTGATTAAGGCCCATTTCAATATAGACCGATCAGGATCCCCTAGAATACACAGTAGCTGCTGCTGGTGGTGGAAGAAAGTCAGTCGGAGGAAAGTCAGGTAACAACTTGGAGATAATCTCTGTCTGATAATTCTGCAAAGGCTTGGGTGACCAACTGACAAGTAAGAATTATAAAAAAAAAGAAGAAGCTGCAGCTACGAAACCACCACAGGATCATCTAAAGTGTGGGAGGATTCTAGACAGAGACCCGAGCTCTGTAAATTAGACTTTGTACGGTCACTTGAAATGAAGGCATTCCGATGCACGTTGTTTAGAAGCAAGACAACACTGTGTTGTTTACTTCGGATCCGCAGCCGAGCATGATGCATAAGGATCATTAACAGATGCAAAGTTATGCACCACTAGCTATGACAACTTGATGTCACACCATGCATCATCTAACGTTCCGTGTTTTTCTGTTTCTTTTCGTCTAACGGCTTCGTAAGAGTGAGAAAAGTGCTGAAGCTAATGTCACAGTTAAAGCTTTCAGGTCAAGTTCTTCAGAATACTGAAGACCAATTACTACTTATAATTACTGATCTATTAATGGAGGAAAAATTCTATATAGCATATGATTGCAAGTGAGTTATTTTTCGAATTGTGGACATTTCCTTTGAATGTGACTTTGTGCTTTCACCAGCTCGGCTCTGTGTACCTGGGCACAATGAATATAGAATATAATGCTTTTAGCTGTGTCTAATAATGCGTATAGCTTTATTATTGGTTTAGTTGTACGGAGGCAGCAGGCAGTGTGAAATGTAACACCTGACGAGAGGGAGGCTTCATGGGTCATCAGCAACAAATCAAAAATAATTTCCAAGCTCCGTTTGGAATCTCATGTGGAAACACAAACATCGAGTAGCCCATCAACACAAAGAGCAGTGAGGACGCATCGTTCAACATGACAGGACCCCAGCAGAGGGCTGACTTCTCGTCTGTTAACAACATGTCCCAGCGACGCCTTTGACAAACTTATGGTCTTCACATTTTCAGAAAAGATAGAAATGCTATTTTACCCTTTTAGACTACACATGGATACTACAGGAGTCAGAAGTGATGAGATGTACCATGCTTTGTAACTCATCTCTGAAATCGACAGTAATCAACACTCCAAAGACAGTTTTTTATGTCTGATAAAAAAATTTCCACCAACATTCAAGTAAACCAACGTTTATCTCAAGAGTCTAAGTAAAACAATCTGCCAATCAGCTCTTTGAAATGTCCTCCTTGGCCTCAGTCTTTGTTTTGCTGAAGCACCGGATGTAACCATAATAGCATTTTCTTGACATTTCCAGGTAATCAATAGTTACATGTGCCTGGAATTCTGTGAATTGCCTAAAGTGCGAAATGTTCTCAGAGAGACAGCGAGCCGCTGACGGATTAACTACGCAAAGCACTGAGGCTATTTAGCTCGAGTCGAACACACAACAATAGCATTACAAAAACACGGTGACATTTGAGAACGCTGCACCCACAGTTATTTCTAACAATGACATTTTCATTTTATTCACACAAAGAGTTTGTTAATTTTATTTTACCGCAGTGGATGAAAACATATTGATTGTTGTTTAAGGAATAATGGGTTGGGGGCATTTTGAGGGTGTTTGTGTAAAAAATGTCATTATAAAGTTAACATAAGTATAGGGGAAATTGACATACAATTATAAAAGGACTGTACACACACATGCAGACACACACACACACACACACACACACACACACACAAACTTGCACATATTCTCTAATGAGCTAATTTACAACACTTTGTCTCTTCTTACAATTTCATCGTTAAAGTTGATTCATCGGTTTACAAACTGTCTTTAACTGTGAAGCAGCTGCACAAGGTGTTGAGGTTCATTTAACAACGAATCAACGCCTTGTTTATCACCAATGCCACAAGTAAACACAACATTCAAGGCTCTGGTCTGGTTGGTACAGTAGAAATCCAACAACTCTCCTATTCACATTCACTGTGCACAGCGACAGTGCATTTGGCTGAATCCACCACACAACTCAAATGTAAAAAGAATTATTTCCTCTTCGTAACCTGCATTAAAACACATGTTCTTCACATCTGCCGATGGCAAAAAGTAATTTGTTATTGCTTTAAACCTTGCACCTCATTATTTAAACGTGTGAAACACTAATTCCTCCTCTCAATGTGCATCTGCATTTCAGAATAAACAGAATAGAGCAGATGATGATTACTGCATTATTACTTTTTTATGTAAAGCACACAAACTACTGTATAAATAACCACGAGGGCATGTTTTTGATAGACAAGCACAACAAAGAAAGACAAAAATGAGTGATATAATTAATTAATAATTCAATCACTTTTTAAAGGGGAATTGATCTTCTAAGAGAAAGACTATAGATTCCTAACTAACTGCTTAATGATGGAAAGTAAACTAAGATAAAAAGTGATCATCAGACTTCCAGATACACCCCCCCCCATAATCAAAACCTGCCTCTGACGTATGATATATAGTTATAATTTCTAAAGAATATGAAGTGGTTATTTATTGTTATTAATGCTAATTTAGGAATTATCCACAGTAATGGACCTCAACTCCCCCAATGTTCCACCCAAAGTTACGCCCTTGTTTATCCGTAGTGTCTCACAAGTCAAATACTCGTGACAACAATGTCATTCACGAATACAGTGCAGATTGTGTGTGTGCTCGCTTCGTGCATTCCTGTTTGTCGACTTCTCCTTACCTCCATTCTGAAAATGGACAATCTGTGCAAATTACTGTTGGAACTCCAACCACATTAGAGCCATTGTGTGAGGCTCGTAAAGTGATTTTTAAAATGTCATTTTGATGGTTCCCTCACTAATTTCATGGCAACATTACTAAACCCTATTTGGAGATTTGGCTGCTACAGTCTGGAGTCCTCCTCTCCGCTCCGGCTCTGCACTTTTGTTTGATTTGTGATTTGGTTTATGAACCTGCAGGGGCTTTAATGGAAGAGACACACACTCTCTGATCCCCATTATCTACCTTCTGCTGCAAAGAGAGGCAGATAAGAGGAGGAGGAGGAGGAGGAGGATGAAGAGGGGAAAAGAGGCTAAAAATGTAAAAATAAGGACCAAGTCGTGGCCCTCATTATCAAATCCCATTAATGGAGAGAGAGGAACAGAGTGTGTGAAGGGGGGGGTGGGTTGTTTTCCTCTTTTTTTCCGTATATTTGAACAAGATAGAAAAATAGTGGGATGATGAACGGAGATAGTCAAAGAACAGAGAGGGAGTGATTTACCAACAAAGAGAGAGTGAGGGTTACCCATGGAGCGAGAGGTAATAGGTAGAGCAGGCCCAGCCAATGATGTGTGTTTGTGAGTGTGTGTGTGTGTGTGAGAGAGAGAGAGAGGGGATGAAGGAGCCCGGTCAGCCTTCATAAGCCATTGATTTACACAATCCCAGTCACCACCTAATATTTCATCTGTGCTACATTTGCAATCTCCCATCCGCCGAGGCCATGAGCCATTACTGATAGCCGGGATCTCAGCATGGTGGCCCCCTCGGAGTAATGAGATAGAGAGAGGTGGAAAGTGAGAGATGGGGCAGGCGGGGAAGGAGGTGAGAGAGGAAAAAGAGTAGAGGACAAAAAGTGGGGGCGGATAATGGAAGAGCAAAGGGAGGGGAGGACTGGATGGAGGTTTCTCAATGTGCCATTATGGAGCATGAAAAGGAGAAAATCAAATGGACAAAAACATCTCGGAGATGGGCAGAGCGGGGGAGCATGATTGAGATGGGGGGGGGGGGGTGGAGTGAGAGTACAGGTAGAGGGACACACAGGGGGAGATGTGGGAGGGAGATTGCTTCCCTCTAATTACACTGTGTCCCCTTTCACTGGCACACAGACGGATATGGAGCTAATTCGAACCCTCCCTTTATTTTATTTTCCCTGAAAGGCCACACTCGTTTTCTTTACCCCCTTTCACATGAAGCGTGTTTTTCCATGACACCGAAAATGAACCGATGGCAGCGTCCGTCCAAACAAAGGGGGACATTTTGAGGTCTTTGGTTCTTACCTCTATCCGTCCATTCATCCGACTATCATCACCCCCTCTGTCTATCTTTAGATATCAGTGTTTTTCGAACAGGCATAATCAGTGGCAGCTAAAAGCCCATCATCCTCATCTGTGCAACCTCCAGTTGGTTGAATAGATCTTGAATTTCAATTGGCTGTACAATTCTGCTCATCTGGAGAGGTACCTCAGCCCATTAAGGGACAGACAGACATCAGACATGTACGATATCAGGAAAGCAAATGCATATGAGGGACACCATTTCATTTATAAGCTTGAATAAAACAGGAAGCATAATCTTGCCACCATACATCGGCTGCCCTGTAATTTTCTTATTAAAAAACGGGGGTAACTTGATGCTACAGATAACTGTCCTAATTATTCTATTCTGATCATATTTGATTAAGTCTTTCTTTCCACATTTTCAGAAATCACAGAATCTCATTGAAGGGGTAATTTCCTACTTCAAAAGCTAATTAAGCCAATCAGAGCACAAAGGACTGGCGGTAGCCACGACCCAGCGTGCATTAGATTTAACGACCAAGAACTGCTCACAAGGATTCATTTGAATTCCCTTTTTTTGCAAGGTGATTCATTCCTACTTTGCTCCTGAGGAATATGTCTATCTATCTATCTGTCTGTCTGTCTGTCTGTCTGTCTGTCTGTCTGTCTGTCTGTCTGTCTGTCTGTCTGTCTGTCTGTCTGTCTGTCTGTCTGTCTGTCTGTCTGTCCGTCCATCTATCTATCTATCTATCTATCTATCTATCTATCTATCTATCTATCTATCTATCTATCTATCTATCTATCTATCTATCTATCTATCTATCTATCTATCTATATATCTATCTATCTATCTATCTATCTATCTATCTATCTGTCTGGCTGTCTGGCTTACAATCTATCTATCTATCTATCTATCTATCTATCTATCTATCTATCTATCTATCTATCTATCTATCTATCTATCTATCTATCTATCTATCTATCTATCTATCTATCTATCTATCTATCTATCTATCTATCTATCTATCTATCTATCTATCTATCTATCTCTCTCTCTCTCTCTCTCTCTCTCTCTCTATCTATCTATCTATCTACCTGTCTGGCTGTCTGGCTTACAATCTATCTATCTATCCATCTATCCATCTATCCATCTATCCATCTATCTAACTATCTAACTATCTATCTATCTATCTATCTATCTATCTATCTATCTATCTATCTATCTATCTATCTATCTATCTATCTATCTATCTATCTATCCATCCATCCATCCATCCATCTATCCATCCATCTATCCATCTTTCCATCTAATATAGTTGGGTGCTGGTAGTGACCAGCTGTTGCAGCACAAAACTGGAACAAAATTGGAGATATGTGATCTTTACTGGGCACCAGTAATGCAAACCCAATCTTTTTTTCCCCCACAGCAGCCCAGTGCACCATCGAGAGCTATATAAATGAACCGCCGACTCCTAGTGAGGGATAGCCCCTCTGAACGTGTGCAGAATGAGTGGCAGGCGACTCTGAACACGACTCCGTCTTGCCATCGCCGCAGGAACAGACGAACCCTTTACGGAGGCCTCTGATAGGCCCAGTGGGGAGGAGATTGCTCTGTCCCTGATTGGATGATTACGGGCTGCGGGGGCTCAAATCAGCCGTTTTCAGGAAGAGAGTGGTTTGGTTAAGTGGATTTGGCACTGTGTGTACTCTGTGTGTCCTCGTTGTGTGTAAGTGTATGTGTGTGAGTGTGTGTGTGGGTGCTCTGCTTGTGCTGTGCTTATCTCTGTGTGTACGAGGGCAGCTTTTGTAGCTGTGTGTGTGTGTGTGTGTGTGTGTGTGTGTGTGTGTGTGTGTGCCTGTAAAAGGTGAGTCCAGTTCAATAAGCCAGGTACATATACAAAGGAAGAGAGTGGAGACTGAAAAATCACACAAAGAAATGAGTGAGGACGGGCGCAGAGCTCTCATTAGGTGGTATGCATTTAGAAAGAAAAGGAAGTGTGGAGGGGGAGAAAGGTGTGAGTGGGTCCAGGTAGTGTTGGGCTGAGGCTTGATGGATGGATGAGGTGATAGAGTAAGAGAGGAAATAAGGTTAAAATGGAAGTAAAAAGTATAGAGCTAATAAGGTTTGAACAAAGAACATTATTTTAGTCAGTTGGGTACCCATGACAACTGAGAGTGTGTGTGTGTGTTTGTGTGTGTGTGTGTGCGTGTGTGTGTGTGTGGTTTCATCTGTTCATAGACTCTTCCGATGCAAACCGCTGTCATTACGAGCTTGAGTGATGTGAAATAGGTTTTAGAGACTTGCATGTGTCTCCCAGCTGCCACAGCTGAGCGGGCTTCATTGGGCCGGTCCATCAGAACCCTGCCTGTCATTTTCCATTTTCATAATTTGAATCTGCGGAGACTCTAAAGCAACAGAGACTGAGGTGTTTTAAAAACTGCCAGGGAAGCGTTCAACATGTGAAGAACAAAAGGTGTGGTTCACAATTCTGTACATTCACAGGTTCTAAGCTTTATCATATCACGCTTTAGATATCTGCAGAGCAATGAGCTGGTAGTTCTCAGTATGAATGAGATTCCATTGTATTGTCATGCAGCAGATAAGTCCTAATTATTCCTTTCTGATTATATTTGATTAAGTCATTCTCCTCACACACTCAGAAATCACACAATCTCATTGAAGGAGTAATTTTCTACTTCAGAAGCTGATTAAGCCAATCAGGGCACAAAGGACTGGGTCTTTCGATGACCCAGCATGCATGACTTTTAATTATCTCAAAAAAGTTTTAATTTACTTGTCCCCTCTATGTGATGTGCTTCATCGTAATGGAGACTAATAACGCGTTTAATAGAGTCCAGCATGAGTTTTGTACTAAATCTTGAAACCTTGATTAGACAGCAGTGCTGCACTTTCATTACAGCTTCAAAACATGTTTAAATCAGTTATTTCTATACTTAAATAAACATCTTCATCTCCTGATGATCTCATTGTTGCTTCCTCTTCCTCTGTTGATTCTTTCTGTTTTTTTACAGCTTTAAACATTTTGAAATGTTGTTATTTCTGAGAAAAACATGAAGAAAATTATAATTATAAGATGATTAGTGACCATTAGTTAAATTCACCAACAGGTTCTATCCAATCTGTAATTTTTTATGGAGGGTTGGGCATGAAGAACCCAATAAATGTTGGAATGGATGCTTGATATGTGGGCAGATCCAGAAGTAATTTTTCATTTTCTTATAGAGCAATATCCTTGGCTTAGATATACACAGTTTGCAAGCACCCTCAAGTTGTTTGGTTTTGTCATCTCAGCAGTAAAACTGAAATACCTGATTATATCATTGTTCCTAAATTGTCCATGAGTTACACTGTGTGAGGATTGAAAGCTTAGAGGGGAGTAGAGTTTAGTGAAGAACATATCTTCCATTCTGGTCTCTATTTCCAGCTTTGTCTCTGCAGATTCTAAACATGCCCTTCTGGTCACTGAGATCCTGCATGTCATTGTTTTCACTGCAGAGGTCTGGATCGTGTTTGCAACTTCCAGAAAGATTTTTAGAATCAAATAACCTGATCATAACCTGCAGTGAAGCTCGGCCTCAGTCATGTTGTCACTATGTCTGCATCACCTCAGTCCAACTTCCCAACCTCATGTGAGGACACTTTTAATTTAATTAATCACAGTAATTATTTTTGCATTCCTGTGTATGATTAAAACAAAGTGTGAATGCTATTTTGGGTCTGGGTGCACAGGGCTGCTGCTCCGTTTGAAGGTTTCCTCTCTGTTGTGTTTGTCGGTGCATGTGTTTCCTTGTGTGTTTTTTCTGCTCTGAGCTTTTCCGCGTGCAGGGGTGTTGGTGTGTCTGATGTGCGTGGGAGTCGAACTGTGTAATTTTCAGCTCTGTGTTGTCCTGTTCTATTGTGCAGTCAGTTTTGCACAGTAGACATCTGCTCAGTGTTCTCTCCAGAGGGACAGTGGACGCTTTCTGTACCTACTGCTGTGATTCCACCAGCTAATGAGCCTGTCTGACAGATACATCCCAACACATAGTCATGCAGCCCCATACACACACAGATACATTTCAGAGTAACCGTATGCATGTCTAATCCCCTAAAGGACTCAGAAAACACACTTTCCCGGGGGGGAAACAAACACAAACACACACACATATTGAACAGTATAGAACATGTTCTGCTTCATCAGCACCATCACAATAAAGCTGCAGTACACATGTGTCTAATAACTCACATGTTCAACAAACCAGTCAACTGGCTCAAGGGAGGAACGTGTCACTTAATCTGTTCGGCTGAGTCGAGCACAGCGAGAAAAGAAAAGCACTGTTGCCCTTAAGATTGTTTTGCTCTCACTCATGTGACTGTTGGAGTTTAAAGAGTTGGGGTTATTAGAAAAGAGGGTATTACACTTGGATTTGTAATTTGTGTAGCTTCCTTCTGATGCTTCTAATGTCATTTAGACAACCATTGTTGTGAACGCGCTGGTGTTGTGATCAACGTTCCTACAGAACACAGCCTATTTATTAAAGGTTTCATAATATTTTGAACGTATCGCGTTTCCAGATCACATCGAATCAGACACTGAACTTCTTTTGGTCCCTTAACAACACACGAGCCAAGTGTGAAGCTGATAAGATGAACCGTTGACGAGATATGCGAGTCACGTACAGACGGACACAGCCACCAGGCGCATCTCCACTTCCTCCCACTATCCAATATGTCCCTGGTTGGAACATCATCTTGTTAAATTTGGGGCCACTTTTTACCTTTGTCCGTGTCCTCTCCACTAACATGGAGGCCCGATCTATTACCTATATTACAGCCAACCACCAGGTGGTGATCTAGATGCTTTGGATTCACTTTTGGGAGCAATCACCTCATCATTTGTATATATATATATATATATATATATATATATATATATATATATTCTCTGGTCATTCCAGTGGTTCCCCGTCGCCCCCCTGTGGACGCATTCGGGGCAGGTCGGACAGGAAAGAGTTGCTGGGGCGGAGCCAGAACACGTTGGAATTTCATGTCCCATTTGGTCTGGAAATGGCTCAGGAAGTCCCCTTGGTGGAAGAAATGGATTTAATGGAAGTGTAAAGGTAATTGAGGTATATATGTAGAGCTGCTACGCTAAAATGGTAAAAGTAAATCAAGCTGACCACGGCGGTTATGTTCTGTAAAGGATGAAACCACCATCGTTTCCTGCTGCAGTAAAATTCAAGTCTGAAGTTAGGGTTTGCAGCTCAAAATAAAGACTTTGGGTTCAACACCAGTTAAAGTGAAAGTCAGAGAGTTACGGTAGAAGAATGTTCGAGATTCAAATCCCTGGGTGGAGTCTTAAAAGCTAAAAGGAACAAAAGTTAGTAGATGCAGGTGTATTTATAAAACTGTTTTACTAGCGTGTACTGGATCAGTGCACGCAACTGCAAGTCATGTGAAAACTTACTGAGAACCACATACAGCACGAGACCGAGATCAGCTGTTCAGTGTAGCACAGCCTGGCTCAATTCCTGCAGGACTGTCAACACTAAAAATACAGGCACTCAGGTCTGTTGAACTGCATCTCTGTACAGCATCTTCATCTGGACTCAAACACAGGGGATGTAACAGAGGCCTGTGTTGTTGCTCGTTCACTAGTTAAAATGTACTGGATGCTATTTTTCTACTGTGGCTCGATGTATCTTTCCTGGGTGTCTTCCATGCTCATGAGTGTGATGTACAGACCGGCACACTCTGTAGGAATAGCCAGATTTCCTAAGGTTATCTAGCCTTTGTCAGACATGTCCTCCGGGTAAAATCTGGAGCATTGTCTGCGGAGTTTGGCCGGAGTTTGCTTTTCACAAACACAGCAGGAGGTTCTCTGCACAGACATGACATCAACAAATCCTTCTGCATTATTCAGGCGAGGGGTGGAGCAGCCGGGGGGTGCAGGCAGAGACAGGAAGTGGCGTTTTCACTCCGCTGCGTGGATCACAGGATTTTCTTTACAACGCACAGACACCATCGTTAAAGCTTATCACTGCAAACTCTCTTCACATCTTGTCTTCCACGTGTATGACACATAAGAAGCATCATCAGACCCCCCCACTCATTTCTGCAGACTTTATACCAGGAGGTGTGATGAAGAAGTCTTCTTGAAGAAGTCTTCTTCATCACACTGTGATTTGCTTCTAAATGTTCAGTGCAGTGAGTTCAGTGTTTGAAAGCAGCTCTAGCTATGCAGTGGTGTTACCCTGAGAGACTTAAAACAGAGTATTCCACACAGTGGGAATCAACTATTCTGACCTTAAGAGACAATGGGGCAGTACAGTGTGTGGATCTGTAGTATTGTCCAAAGAAAACAGTATGTTTTTGTTCCAGCAGTTGAATGTATGGAAAATACTGAATGTGAATCATGGTGGCTGCACATCAGACAAGAGACAAACATGGAATAATAATATATAATATATTTAATGAGTTGTGACAGGTGATTTTTCTCTCTTTTCCAAAACATTGCTCAGGGGAGTAGGAAGGGGAGAGGTGAATGTTTTCCACTAATCATCTTTACCTTTACCATAAGTCATATGGTTTGTGGCATTAAGGAAAGTTAGAGATGATAATAAACAAGGTCAATGCAGACTAATGCAACCTTTACTGGGCCATAGCAGAATCCATTGCAATCTGTTTATCCCACAAAAAAACAAACAAATATGTCATTAATTTCATTTCTTTAATCATGTGGGATTTCTGGATAATTTTCCTTTGTTTTAAACATCATAAAATATAGAGCCTTGGAATAACTGATGCATGTGTTGCCAGGCAACAAGTGGCTACACAGCTGACAGAAAGAAAAAAGTTCATTTCACAAAACAGGATTCAGACACGACCAGAATTAATCTCTGGTTTCATCGTGTGCAAAAAGTAATTTCACTGAATCATCTCAAATTGTGATTGGGGTCAATGTACAAGAACAAAGAATATGGTGCATGAATGCAACAGATTAGAATTAATATGGAAAGTAGTGAGTATGCATTTACAGACGAGACGGGCCCAGGCAGTGGAGAGCAAGCTGCAGGTTCAGTGTGAGGCTGTTTGATGAATTTCATTTTGTATTGTGTGTGCACCACTTGGGCTCAATATGAAGTGAAACTGAAGCTCCTGCTCAACAGGAGCCTGAGACACTTCAGTCACATGCTCATTTTCACACTTATTTCCACTTCTTACTGAAGCCTTCCTTCACACCACAGGCTGTCTCACCGGCGTGCAACATGTTCCACCTCTCTTCTTCTTTATTCCTCCTCCCAACATTGATTTAATATGATCTACAGATTTTTTTTAAATGTAGAACAGGTCAGAAATTGATTTATTCATCTCTGTTTTAACTTTGTACTGGTTTCACAATCTAATCTAAATTCTAAACCAAACCCCCGGCAGTAAACTATGGACATCTGTCGACCGTTCAGAATAAAGAGAGTTCTCACTGGCTGCGGTGTAAAGCAGAGATAACTGCCATCCCATCAATAACTGTGGACACACACTGAATAACATATCTACATTTTTTCTTCCGTGGATGAAGGAACATTTATTTTTTTGTCCTCTGTGAAATATAACTGGTAATGGAGGATATTAAATGCAGGCGCTGCATCAGCACGTATGTGTGTGGCTGTGTGTGTGTGTCTCTCTTTCAGTGTGTGAGCGAGGGCTGGAGAGGAAGCGATGGTAAATATGTATTAGCACATATTAGTCTGACTATATCTAAGTAATAACGTTGCCACAGCAGTGTGTGTGTGTGTGTATGGGGGGGAGCTGTGGTAGAGGAGCTCACAGAAAGGAGGGTGTGAAACAGTTTTTTTTCACAGCCTGATGTGGAAGAGCTTGACTGGCCGGCACAGAGCGGTGTCCTCCACCTCCATCCAGCAGCCTGGGGATGAGCTGGAGAACTCCCGGCCCGTTTGGCCTCATCAACCTGCAGCCGACAGCCCACTGCTCTTATGCTCTTGCGGCCGAGTTGGAGCAAGTTCCTGCTGCAAGGTTCTAAAATCTTGTTGAAGCATTTCACAGAAGATGCTCAACATCCACGTAAAGTTGTGGTGTCTGGTGAAGATATCTAACCAGGATCTTGTTCCTTTGTCTTTGTATCACTTGTGCTCTGTACATACATATTGTAATACACACACATAGACATCTGCACTGTCACCATTCCTTTCACTTCTAGTCCTTGTACACATTTCTTTCACCTAAAAAAAATAAAAGCCATTTGAGGTGCAGGGGAACCGACAGGATGAAGCCCGTTTCAGTTCACGTCGGCTCAGCCTCTGTTGTCCGGTTCTTAGGGTTAGGGTTAGGGTTATCACATCACATGAGACATTTTGCACTGCACTACATTTTAATGATATAGCATTAAATATTCATTAAGTATTCCACGACTGCTGGACGAGAGATGTAAAGCTGCGAGTGGACGTCACCTCTTAAAACAGCGAGTATGTTCTGTGGTTCACGTGAGAACTTATAGGTTCTGATATGTGGTAAAGCACTGAAGGAAATGCATGATTGAAGTCGTGCAGGGAGGGTTGGACTTCATTGCATTAGTAAAGGGTTTATTGTATTTCTAAGAACAGGCCTCTGAGAGGAGAAGGTGAGATCTTACACTCGGCTACTGTACTCAACCCTACGGGAAGTGTGAGACGAATCAGGCTGACCAGCAGAGGCATTCACATCCAATCACGCTGAGTACAATCCACGTTGGTGGCAGTAACTAAGTAAAGCACAGAGAAATGATGACAGGACGGACTGGTGGACTCAAAGGAGGAACCACAGGAAAAGTCTGTACCAGGCCTGCAGTTTGAATTTGACTGTTTACTAGTGCCATCTAGTGTCGGCAGGTGGAAGCTCGAAGTAAATTAAAATCTGGAAAACCAAGGTTCATTAAATGTGCTTCAGCAGAGCAGGGAGGGGGGGGGGGGGGAGCCCATTTTGAATCCCTGAATAATAGCTGAAGACACATTGATGGAAATCTACTTTGTAATATAAAGTAAGTCTAAAAATCTTCTTTGCTGCCCCCCCCCCCCCACTCCATAGTGTTATTCCATTAGCTGAAATGTGCTCTGAAAGAACCTCCCTCTCCTAACATCCATCACTGATCATTATGGCATCTTAGTGTAATTGCCCTCCCCCTGTTGTGCACACACACTCGCCAGTCCTCAATGCCAGCAGTAAAATCTCTGGTCGCCAGAGAGAGGGAGCGAGAGAGAGAGCTACAGATGGAAAGGGGGCAGTGGGAGAGAGAGAGAGACAGAGAGAGAGCCAGAGAGAGAGAGAGAGAGAGAAAGGGAGAGCGAGGGAGAGATATGCATACGCAGCTCATTTCCACCGCCAATCAAATTACCTGACCCAGCCGCAATACATCACTGCCAAACTGTTTATTAAACAAAAAGCCATGATTGAATTATTAATGACAGAGATTAATTAAGACCCCATGCACCACAAATGCACACACACAGAGACACACACCCACATACACACTTGCAGCACACATTTAAAAGGCGGGCAGTAAGGCAAGCATACACAATTTAAATCCATAAACCAAATGCACATGCACGCGGTTAAGGAGGTCATACAATCACACACACACAGGCGAAAATGCCATTACTCTTTTACACACTTCTCAAGCACACAAATGGATGCGCAGACACACAATAAGTTAAACTGTCTGCAGCCACTCCATCGGAGAGGGACTGGGGCAGGGGCATAATCATGACCTATCACTTTCATACGATGTGTGTGTAGAGTTTCCTGCTGCGTGAAGTAAAGTGAAACCCCATCAACAAGAAGTTATGACATTAACAAGTTCATTGTCAGCAAACTTTTCTTAATGTCACCACAAGGGTTTGTTTATGGTGGTGCTTAGGCTGCTCTAATGGTTTGTTAGGGTGAAGCATCTGTTGCCGTTCGAGGCCGAGGTGTGCTCGTGCTCGTGCCCGTGCTCGTGCTAGCGCATGTGAGTGTGTGTGTTTGTGTTATGTGTGTGAAGATTGTGTTTTTCATTACAGTCAACTCAATCTATTGAGAATGGTGAGCTAGTTGTTTCTTGTAGCTAGCTGCTGGCTCCGGCTCCGGTTGTTCACGTGTGGTGTACGCTGTAATGCAGGTCGTAATGTTCCAGGGGGCGCTTTGGCAATGGTCGACATTCCATTCTATCTATATATTTACTTAGAGTTGCTTTAAATGTCAACTTGTATTTACATGTACTGCCCAAGACCTTAAAGTTGTGGTTGTCGACCTCACCTGCATAATTCCGCACACAAAAATGTCACCATGTTTGTTTTAATCAATCACATGCAGCAACTTTCTCTCGATGCTGATTCTGTACAGCTATAGGGCTGAAAGAAAAGTTAACTATCAGACAGCTATATATATATCATGTGAAAAAACTAAAACCTTCTAACACATGCAGATGCTAACAGAACAAGATGTCTTCGTTTGATCTTTTGAGTTTATCTATTTGTGGAACAACTCTTGAACTTTACTGTTGATCCATGAGGAACGCTGTCTGCTGTTACCAGGGCAGCAGCTTCTCCTCCCGCTTCAGCCGTGTTGATTATGACCTGAAAATATAACACCTTCAATAAGAAGGACGGATGAGATAATACAAAGAAGTCTCTGTGTTGTGTGAATTGGAACACACCACTGTATATCGTCAAATAATTGCAATGTACAATGGAGTGTGTAGTGGTTGGTGTGGATGGAGGAGATGTGCAGAGGTGGTGGTGCATGGTGGTGGGTTCCCAACATGGCTGCTCGGCCACGCCATTCGTTTTATGATCAGAGAGATCTGTGGCTGGAGATTGGTCCCAGGGCGGAGAGACATAAAAACTACAGCAGCCATAAAGGATGGCAACGTGTCCACATGTGTCTGCGAGTGTAAAAGACAAAGGGGTGTGAATTTGCATTGTGCGTGTGTGAGTGTGTGTGTGTGTGTGTGCGTGCGTGCATAAAAGAAAATAGCCTGAACACGCCAAAACAATCAACCAGTGTCAGCACTTTATGGCGGAGAATACTATATCACTGTGACAACAAAGGCAGTAAAGGGCTGTTTGCTGCTGTAAAATGTTGTGTGATTCTGCAGTGAGATGATCGTTAGCACAGCTGGTTAATTGCCTGACCTCTCCTGACACACACACTCACACACACACACACGCGCTCACCGACCCAGCACCCCTGAACATGTGTGTATAGTAATGTATCGCACAAAGACACTCAGCAGCAAACACACGGACAGGAGAACAGTGCACACGTTCACAGAGTATTCCCCGAAGAGGCCATAAAGATGTTTGATGGATGAAGGAGGGAGCGCGCTCGGTATAATCAGTCAACGAGACAAGGCAGCATTCAAATGCTGCTTGTGTTCCAAGACAAATTCATCATGCTGCAATTAATTTGCAACCCTGCAGCCGCTTCATCACTTTCCTGAAGCCACCCGGCACGCACTGCACCTGTAGTGTTTGTCGATATGGCCCCTGTCCCATTAAAGGAAGAGCAGGGCTGTTTTTCTTACAGTAGTGTCACCACCTGGAAGATAAATACATAAAGAGATGAATTCTTTCACAGCCTCCCCAGACAGCCTCGTTTTGATGCTTCAAAGCTGCACGAATTAATATTTTTATATGGCAAATCTTTTTTTCTAAATAATGTGAAGGGTGTCCCGACAGAAGGAAACTCAGGAAACATCTTCATCAGTTTGACGAACCCGGCTGTGGTTTAATGATTTGTGAAGTTCCATCACCACTGAGGAGTAGCAGACTTCAATAACTTCATAAAGCATTGAGCTACATCCATGTTCATCACTTTTTCGGTCCCCTAAAAACGTATTTTCTTAACTTGCACATGTTTTTTTTTCTTCTGTTGAGCTCTCTCCGTATTCCACCCTGGACAGGACACCAGTGTATTGTAAAGCCAAACAACCGTCTCCTCTCACTTTCACATGGTCGATTTAGCTTCTCAAATCAACCTAATCCCAATCCTTTGGAATGTGGAAGGAAGTCTCGGAGACTATACCCACAAATACACGGGGGAGAAAAAACTCTACGATACAAAAATGTCTCTGCTTTACATTTCCCCTTAATACTATGGGGTTTAAAAGTGCTCTTCAACTGACTTCTTTGACTTTACGGCCTGCAAATCTATTATTTTGGATTTGGATTTAGTCTTTAATGGACCCGGTCTCCATCTGCTTCAAACAGCTGTTTTCAGCAAAAAATAAACAAATCAGATAAACAAACTGTATACACCACCTGCCCAGCACCCACTAGCTGGTAAATGAACTTTGTAGGATTTTATCTTTGAGCAGCTGAGGAGCCTAATATTTCCCTCAGGGATTGGTGCAGATTAAAACAAAAGATAAAAAGGAGACTGAGTAGAGGCCAGAAATGTGACATAAAAAAAAAATCAATACAGATTTAGAAATGGCAAGCTGGAGGTTTAAAAAGTCCATGATTTAAGACAAACTTAACTCACAATGTGGAAGTGATCAGGATAAGAGGAAAGTACAGTACGTCATAAAAAGCCTTGTCGCTGGGGAAACATTTTTAGAAGCACTTTAAGATTCTACTCTTCTTTTGCTTGAATTTTTAACTTTTCCCTCCACATGTCTCCACATGGCATAACTCCATTCTGAGTATGACCTAATCAGAAAATGCTGTTCACATCGTAGTGTCTAATTCAGTCCAAAAATAATAATTAATTGGGTTAATATTAGAATATTGGTGTCCATGTAAACACAGTCTGAACTTTAATAATTGATAATTGACTGCAGAATTAATTTCCTGAACTTTCAAAGTGTTATACATTTTGGCGTATACTGAATGTTTACCCAATTAAATTTATCTCGTTGGCCGGTTTTAAAAATCTGGTTCTCAATGATCCTCTCACCCTCGTGCGTTGAGAGGACGTCCAACATGTCTTCCTATAGCTCATAACACAACCCCTACCACAACACAGACGAGCACATAGACAAACAGGGCAAAGTGCTTCCATATGCCTGTGTGTGTGTGTACGTGTGTGTGAGGTCTGAACAATTTGCAGAGCGAGTGTGAGTCTCATAACTGGCATCTGTCAAATAACTTTCAACACCGTGCATGGTTTTCTCATACGAGAGGGGACGGAGGTATCTGCAGTACAAACAGCGGCAGTATCCTGTGACCTATAAATCAGACACTGTCTTGTGTTAACAGTAGCTGCTGAGTGAAGGCTGTGTGTGTGTGTGTGTGTGTGTGTGTGCGTGTGTGTGTGTGTGTGTGTGTGTGTGTGTGTGTGTGTGTGTGAAGGATCATTTAGATTAACCACTGTAAGAAAAATATCACACCACCACTCTGTCGTTCATTCATGACATTCCTCTCCGCACCTCTACTCTTCCTTCCAGAACAAATAACCAGTGAAATTGTCCATGTGCTCCCAGTAGGTGAAACATTATGGAACTTGAATCCAGGAAATGACTTTATATGAACACAGATACATAATGTTCACAGTTTAATACATAGGATTTAACAATATAACTTTCATTTGTTGAATATAAATGTTAAACAAAGCTGAGCCTCTATATTACTTGACTTTATATTTGTGTACTTTATGAAAATGTATACTCTATTCAGTTCATACTGTCACACAGAATAGAGTTTTTTAATTTGAAGAGAAAGTTAACTGGGCCATATGGAACTTGGTATTTATTGAGATAATTTGTAAAAACTGAAACAAGGTAAGTGTGCACTTTTGCTGTCCCTCACTCTGGACATTGTGTGTGTGTGTGTGTGTGTGTGTGACCTGCATTTTTACATGTGATTTATATGTGCACAACAGGGTGTGCACACTATATGCTTGTGTGAGTGTGTGTGTGTGTGTGTCAGTCAGTTTATAGCCAGTCAGCACTACCACAGGCACTCACCGATAATGTTTAATGAAGGAGCATCAATAACAGCCATGAGCGACATGTCTGACAGGACAGCTTTTAATAATGGCCACTGTCAGCACAGAGTCGGACGGACGGAGGGATGAACGGACAGACAGAAGGAAAGAAAGAGGGTCAAAGTGGAGCAGGAGAAAGAGAAGGATTGTTGATACAGATACGGTTGTTAAAGAGAGGATAGGGAAGGGAAACGAGAGGAGGATCAGAGGAAAGGATGGATAGATGGATGGACGGGTGGATGGAGGGATGGATGATCCCTCCCTCCATTTGCCCATTATCATCCCCAATTATCCACGGCATGGGGACCACACTGGATTGAATCCTGCTTTGCTCTCACCGGGCTTAACAACATGTTCTGTCCAAACGTGAGGGATCTGCTCGCCCAAGAAGCAACAGATGCCAGATCTCATCAAACACACACAATAAAACTAAATTGTATCTGCAACAGTTCTCCCTTTTATCCCTGAACTTTTTGTTTCTTGGCCTTTTTCCCCTAAATGAGTAATTTACTTTGAAATGGTATTTATTCCATATTCTGCATCTGTGTAATATATTTTCGGTTCTTGCAGTTTCCTCTGTTTCCCTCTCTTTTCTCCAAATATACTTATTTGAGAGAATACGAAATCGAAACATACTAAAATTACATTTAAAGTTAGACTGACGTTGATCCACTGATGGTTCTGTGCCGTATCAATAACTGCGCTGTAAATAAAGAACATTCCATTTTCCTTCGTATCGTCTGAGGGGAATGACTCAGCTTTATCGAAAAGCAAAACCAAAAGCAATTAAGACCTTTCGCAGTTCATCACTGAAATTGAATTGTGTGAAATATAACCCAGTAATTATTAGCCCGCTGCTGGGCCCCTGCCAGACACCGAGATGTGTGTATTATTTTTTTTAGTATTTTTTGCAAATAATTGAGTAAAGAAAGAAAACAGATAGGACGATTTTAATTAGGTGAGAGCTACGTATTGTGTTTTTTTATATGTGCCACGATAATAAAGGATTCCCGTGGCTAAGCAAGTATAAAGTGTCTAATGAATAACACGTCTATTAACACATTAATCAAACTCATTTCACACAAGTCTGTTTGACAGTGGGGGTTGATTCAGTAGAAAGATACTTCTCTTTGGTTTCATGTTTTAATGAAAGATGCACGTGTCTCTGCTGCCATTTCTTTTGCTTGACGGCACCGAACACTTTCTTGAGACACAATGTGTGTTTGATTCATTCTGTGTTTACGAGATGATAGATGGATGGATGAAGAGAGGGAGAATCGGACAGACAGACAGGAACACGGGCAGATTAAAGCTCGTAAGTCGTCCGTCTTACTTTAAATGTGAATGGTCGTGTTGGGGATTGGCTGGAGCTTCGCTGCTAACGAGGCACGCTGGGGTGATAGATGGAGCTTTAATTCTGAAAAGGAATTGAACTACAGGCCTGGGAGACATGAGTTAAGCGGGATGACACTCTCCTCATCCGTCTGAGCCTCACCGTCCTCTCCTCTCAGCTCCTCGTTCTGTCCATCCTGCCACTTTCCTTTACCATCAGTCAGACGCCACGTTCTGCATCGGCTGTCTTTCAATCCATCGCTCCCTCCTTCTTTCCAAGGGCAGCTGAAATCTGATCGGCCACGGCCCTTTTAGATAAACAAGTAAATCATAACTCTTTAATAAATAAATAAGTAGGTACACGCAGGTTTTAGGAATGCGGATAAACTTGCCAAAGGTTATTTTCTCCTATCCCATTGCCAGTAGAGTAATATGCCTTTGTGTTTTGGTTCCCAGTGCATCATCTCTCACCTCGCTGTCCTGCCAAATTGGTCCGTTCACCCGGATCTCATGTTTCTATCGTAGCTTTAAAACCTCTGTCTACTGCAGAGTCATTTCACCTGGAAGTGAGTGTCGATTGGAACCATGCAGCCAGAAGCCAGATGTTTATTGGGTTTTATTTTCTAAGCTTTTTGAGGAACACACTGTGCTTGAACATGGAAAACATTTCAATGATGTGTGGCTTTGAATCAAAACTTTACAGCAAACAGTAAACCTCCAAAAGATTCTTACAGTAGTTAATATTTGTCCAGGCTACAAACAAGGGTGTAAGGTCAATAAATGGGCAATTAATAAAAAACTTACTTCCCACTAATTCCCTGAATAAACATGTATTTATATTTTCTTGTATTATTACATTTAAATCATCTTAGAAACCGTTTTGTTTGCTCAGTCGGTCAACATGTCCGAACACTGATACAGTCGAAGTGTGGGCGCAGCCCTGCATTGTTATTCCTTTCAACGTTCCTTTCCTTGCCTCATCCCTCCTTCCCCTCATCTAGCTTTCTTTGCCATCCTCCCGCCTCCAGCGCTCACCATCCATCACCCTGCCCCTGACACCGTCTCATTCCCACTGTGTACTTACGTTCCCTTCCTCCTCCCCTAAGACGCATGATTCCTCAGCACCAGCCCTCCGTCCGGCCGCGGGAATCCCTCCCACTCTCACACTTTTTATCGTTCCTCTTTATCTGGGCCTTACATCTTCCTCTCCTTCCCCACTCTCTGCAGTGACACACCCTGCCACCCCTGCCTCTCTGTTACACCCCAACCCCCCCCCCCCCCCCCCCCCCCACCATCTCCCTTTTTTTTATCGATTGTCCTCCTTTAAATCGTGCCTTGACCTGTCCTCCTCCACATCTCACGCTCACAGTTTATCAATTCATCCTGGATGGTCTCACCCTGTTTGGAAGTTAAATCCTTCCTCCTGCCATTGTCTCCTCTTTTTCTCATTTCTTCTTTGCCTCATCCATCCCTCCATCCTGGCCTCGCCTCTGTGCGTCCTATGCGGTCAAACAAAGTGCATCAGCTCCATGATGGTTCCCGTCCTACTGCAGATTCAAGCTTGATTTAGTCATAACCCAACGATCTAATCGTCTCCGCCCTCCGATCAATCCATCTTCCTCTGTTTACCTCCTCTCCCCGGCCGTCTCCCTCCTCTTCCCTGCTCAGTGATACATATGAGCCAGCGGTGGTGTAATGATTGGTTTAAACAGGTAGTCTGTATGCATGGTGACTCACTAAACCATACTAATGATGTGTGTGTTTGTCTGTATACCCTCTGCTGTCCCCTCCCTCTCTCTCTGTGTGTGTATGATGTGAGGCTATGCTTTCTCTATTACATTACAGAGTTCCAGTATGATGAGTGTGTGCAGATCAGGATTTAAATATGTGTGTGTTTGTGTGTGTGTGTGTGTGTGTTGGTGTCTTCTCCCAGGATTAAATCAGAGTTTATGGCTAATGGGAACACACTTGTGTGTCTGTGCTTTGACGTGTCATTAAATACAAACTTCCTGTGTGTGTTTTGCATTCTTGGTATCTGGGCAAACAGATAAATATAAACAAGAAAAACTTTGAGCCTCCCTGAAATGCTATCATGTCTTCTTTAGTGTGATGTATTAACATGGCAACACAGGACATTGGACGTGTTCAGTGTAAACCAATGGGATGTTGGTTTGGTTGGATGGAGAATTTGTTCCCGCCTGTTAGTCCAGCGTGAGCTCACCACTGAAGACGCACGTTCTCCAGGGAGTTCACGTTCTTTAAAAGTTTCCCGAGGGCCTTTCTTTTCATTGTGTTTCATCCTTGAGGATGAACACGTGAGCTAAAAGCTTTTTCTTTCCACATAAACCACTTGTGAAGCTGCATGTGTTTGTAAACATGTACGATGTGTGTATGTGTGTGTCCTTATACTAGTGAAGGGCATGTACACAACCTCTTGACCATGGAGCAGCTAGAAGCCTCCACTGTGCATCTATAAGTAATGACAGAAGAAGATATAAGAAGTGTTCTTTAAACACAGAAGTGTTTTGATGTGAACAAATGTTTATTGTTAAATTAATCACGACTACAATATCTTTTTTCAGGATCCGTCTAGACATTTTATTTCTTTCTTCTTTGTATTAAAGGAAAAAGAAGTCCAGCATTAACATTTGAAACTCAGCAGACATAAAGGAACATAAACAATAACAACCACCTGGGAAGCCTAATTAGCAGACACAGTTCATCACGTCCCTGATTCTGAACACAAACAAGTTTCACGTTGAGTAGATTCAAACATACATATTGAGCACTTCATAGCTTTACTTTACAGCATAACTTGCTGAAAAGGTTCAAGTTCATATTTATAGACTAGCAGCTAACAAGGCTTTTAGGTCAATAAAATATTAAGTTACCACTAATGTCACTGAATGCTCCTTTTTTTTTATTGTTTATTGTTTCCAGTGTTGCAGATTTATGCTGTGTCCTCCAATTCATCTTATTCAAGGAATTATGTTTTTTCCTTTCCATTACCAAATGTTATAGAGCAAAATCGGCCCACCTAGCCCCACCTGTAACTTTACAAATCCACAGTTACCACAGTGGGATCTGGTCACGCAGTTATCCCAATGCAAAAAACTAAAATACAAATACAGCCTTCAATGTTTTCTCTGTGCACGGAAAGTGTAAATGTTTGCCTTCAGTGAAACCAAGATTTAAATCCAATATTTCCACCGACTGCAACGGACACTGCCCTGGCCCCCACTGAGGACTTAAAGTACATTCCAGCAAGGATTAGGAGTCGAGTGGCCCCATCGGTGGAAATGCTGAATTTCCCCAAAGGTTTGCGTATAGGGAACCCTGCACCATTGAATCACAGAGTGGAGTTGTGAAAATGTAGCATCGAGGTCCCGGAGGGCTACTGTCCAACGAAAGCATCTCAACTGCAAGAGGTCCTGAAGGGCGTCTGTATCGACCTAAACTCTTTACTGTTTATGTGTTTGTGTGTTTGAGAATGACTGAAAAAGAGAGAGAAATAAGAAAAAGGAAAAACAGCTTTGTAAAAGGGCACATGCCCAAATGATGTGAGTTTTGGATAATGATAATGATAGCCGAGTGAAGTTTCAGAATCTCTCCTTATTATCAATCCATAGATTAAAGGTTAATACTCGAACATCACTTTGCTGCCGCGTTAATGTTTCCTCTAATCTGAAATAGATGAACGTGGGAAACAAAAGGCTGGCACTGTTCACAACATCAGCAAACATCTTGCAACTTTTCCTCATCTAGTCCGACCCTGACTGACAGCGGCTCCCTGACCCCGACACAGCCAGCCTGAGAAATGATCCAGGATCATTCTTCTCATGTGGGCTAAAGGGCGCTCGCTCGCTCTGTCCTCAGAGGATGGCTGGAAAGAGGCCCAAACTCTGGCTGGCTCGTGGACATGCACATCCATGCCCTATTACTGCAGAGCGTTATCCATCTTCTACTGCTGCCCTGCATCTGGGTGCTCGTCTCCATCTCATCGGGGTGAGTCAGTGAACTAGAGAGGGCAGCGAGTTCAGAGAGAGAGAGAGAGAGAAACAAGTATCTGGACGGAAAGATGAACAATAAATGAATAACTGAGCGGATGCCTTTTTATTTCTCCTTGAAAGTGCTGCTAAAAGAAATCAAGCTTTACAGTTCACAGTTGTGAACTAATTTGTGTGAACCGCCACCCACACACGCCTACACACAGACACACAAACACTAAGTCACAAAGAGCGAGTGGAAAAATCAGAAGAAGAAAAAGTCTTTTGATAAATAGCAAATCATAGTTTTCCTCATTTGGGAAATATGCAATGTACAAATTTAAATATGGAAAAGCAGATTTTTAAGCTTAAAACTACAGAGATATAATCTGTAGAGGACTCTGTTTCTCCAGCTCGTTTATGTGCAAACATTAAGTGGTGTTAAGTTTTACACACTATGTTGAAAACAGTTGAGGACCCAGGACCTCACCTGATGGTTGTCACCGTCTCTGTGCTGTTAAAGATTGCCACCTAGAGGTGAGGGAAAGTATAGCGACAGTGAACCTGCGGTAAATCTCCCTCTCCTCTGTTTAACCAATCAAAGGGACAGACTGGACTTTGCAAAGTGGTCCCACTGAAAGTGTGTATGAAAGGGGAGGAGGGGGTTGTGCAGTGTGTGTTTGTGTGCTATGTGTGTGTGTGTGTGTGTGAAAACATCTTTGTCAGTCATCCTAAGCCTTCCACAGTGGTCAAGGATGTAAGCTTCTATTGATAACTGTCGATATTCACAATGAGCTGTCAGGTCACGATGCTCGAATGCATACACCAGTGAAAGTGTGCGAATGGAGACGTACTACACACTCACACCCACACCCACACACATAACCGCACACATACAGACACACACCCACACACACACACACGCACACAGTCATTATTTAGTCCAGTGGTACCATAAATCAACGTGTAGATCTATAAACCCACTAATTCAATACATCATGAACATGATAGGCTCACCCTTTCTCTTACACACACACACATATGCACACACACATGCAGACACGCACACACACACACACACACACACACATCCTGTACCTGATAACATATAATTATGTCTAGTTTCTTTCCATTTTCCACATTTTTAAAAGAAAATATGAGAATTATTTTCAAGATGAACGTATTCTGTGTTGTAATATCAGAATCAGTCTTCATCAAACACTGTATGTGTGTGTGTGTTTACATCATTATCGAGTCGGCCAGAGAAATATAGTTTTTCCATGTTAAAGTCAGACTCCACTCGTCCAGAGAGACGATGGATATAAAAATAAATCCACCGACAACACACTTGCATACACACACAAAATAGTGTCTATTAGTGCACTATTGGTTATATCCTGTTGTGAGGGGAAGTCATTTAACTGTCGGACAGGGGCACAGACGGCCCGGCCACCTCTTGCTGATGGTCTGTGAGTGGTCTGATTGCTGTGTGGTCTCTGTCAGCTTGTCTCCTCTATCTTTCTTATTCATTCTCCACCGGGTCACTTCCTCCCCATCATGGGTTTCTACTCTCTCTCTCTCACTCTCTCTTTCTCTCTCTCTTTCTTTCTGTTGCCATAGCTCTTGGTGCATGAACAGAAGAAAAAAAGAAGAGAGGATGTGAGTTATTTTCATAGTTATCTCATGTCGGGTCAACGGTTGGAGCGGGGGCACCAGGCAGGGGCGTAGAGGGAGTGAGTCTCGCCTTGTTTACACGGTTCAAGAAGATGCGGTTGCTCGTGAAAAAACGAGCTGTCAGTCTCCGAGGTTAAAGCAACAACTTTAAGATGTCAGTTGGCAGAAGAAAATCAGATGATGAAACTTTAAATTTTACAAGGAAACACTTTGCAGGATTTTCGAGAAAACATAAAAGGAGCAAGAAATAATGAGAGCGAGATGATGGGGTTATTTTCAGGGAATTAAGTGTAAAAAAAGAGGAAAAACTTGACAGGAAGCTGGTTCAGTGTGAAAGTTCCTCTTGCTTAAGTAAATAAAAATACATCAGTCACTCACACGGTCACTGGTGAGAACTGGGACAAGGGAAACAGTAAATTCTCTATGTTTTTACAGGAGCAGCCAACCCACATGTCCGCACATCATTGTATCACGAAGGGTCGACTAGGTTTACTGAAATAATATCAGCTACTGCACTGGAATATTCATTATTACATAATCTACAGATGAAAAGTACAAACTCTGAGATAAAGAAGTGATAAAAGTACAAACAGGGATGTTTAACACTCAAGGAGAAACAGATAGAGACAGAAACAAATAAAATAAAAAAGTCAGAATCAAACATTCACAACTAAATAAGCAACAGAATCTAAATTTAAGTTTGGAAAAAACATCCAATTCATTTTTAAGACTCAAAAATCAAAACCTCAGCTAATCAGCTTCATCAGGTCTGTGTGAGGGAAGGAGACGAATCAGGTGAATTTTCTGGACAGCATTGACCCAATGATGATTTGAAATATGGCCGCTCTGCTTCCTGAGCTTTGTCTCTGGTGTCAGGTTCCTTCCAGCCACCTTTCACTCTGCTTTTGTTTTGAGTTCCCTCCCTGTGTCTGGCTCCTAATCCGCTGCACACACACACACACACACACACATACACACACACACACACACACACACACAAAAATGTTCAACTCTCTATAGTTTTCAGGACACTGAACCTTCACAACGAACCCTTAGCCTAACCCTTACCTTACCTTAACCCTGGCAAAAAGTCTTAACCCTCAAAGAGCCCTTTGAATTTGTGAGGATCCGCCAAAATATCCTTACAATGATGGTATTGAACCAAAATTGGCCCTCATAACTATAGATAGATATGCACACACACATATACACACACACATACACACACACACACACACACACACACACCAATCATCAGAGCTGCTCTGAACGTGTCATCTCTCGCCAGCTCTGTTATTGATCAGCAGCTGTAATGATCAGCAGATGCAGATGATGGCGCCACCCTCATCGATTCCCAGTGACAGTTGAAGAGCAGGGCATAATTCCCATCGATCATCAGCAACACTGTGTAAAAATTGGTTTCATCCGTATTGATTGGCAACGAAGGCATGTGGCAGAGGACGTGTGGTGGGTCCACAGCACAGGAGTCTTCTCTTCCCTGTGTGTGGCAAACGTGAACATGTGTTTTAGAGGAACTGAGGAGGCCCATGATCGACTTCACGTATTTCAAAATGAGTGGTGAAACATGCCGGTGTACCGGGGGTATCATCTTGGACACAGAGCAGCACTAAGGTTTATTTTTCCCACTTGTGTCAATGAAAAATAACGTGGAGCAGACAAATCCGAGCTGGCTGTCTCAATAGTCTCAGCACAAAGATTTCTGGTCTTTGGACCTGAACCGTCTGGAAGTTGGACCCTGGCTGCCTCCTGGGGGATTCAGGGAGAGTTTATATGTGTTGTCTCCCCATATGAAAACATATTTAACCCTGAATAAACATATTAATATCATTTCCCTTTAGACGGTCGTGATTAACATTTCAACTCCTCGTTATTGAAACATTACAGGAAATGTGTAATCAAAATCGATCCCAGTAAAACCACCATGAATCCTGTGAAACTCTCCATTGTCTCTTTTCTTTTCCCTCATACTCTCCCACTGAAACCAGCACAGTGGTCAGTGTTAAGGTCCCTTGGTGACTGGCTCTGTATCGATCTGAGACTGAATTAGTCTGGGGAATTTTTGCTGTAGGGTCCCGACAATATTGCTGTACCAGTTAGATTTAATGAGTTTCTGCTGGGAATTAATATTTTACCTCAATTGTATAATTACAGTGTGTGTGTGTGTGTGTGTGTGTGTGTGTGTGTGTGTGTGTGTGTGTGTGCGTGTGTGTGTTTGTGTGTGTGTGTGTGTGTGTGTGTGTGTGTAGCCATCGCAACATCTCTGGAATTTAGTCCTTACTGTATCCTTTATAAAACTGACTTTTTTTTTACTTTTTTTTACTTTGTGTTGAAATGTGCTCTTTAATTAAAGTTATCATTATTATTAAATATTTATTTTTTTTACGTCTGAAGAAGGAATCACCATAGACTTCACTTGTATTTGATTTGGCTGCAACACTGTTTAGTAAACAGTTTTTACCCCTGAAACTCCAGCCGTGTTTTGTGAACTCAAACACTTCACCCACTCCTCCATCGGCACAGTGTTGAGTAGATGACGTACGAATTTAAATTTTTTGATGAACTACCCCCCCCCCCCTCATCAGACACAAGCTGATGAAGCGTCACATGTAGGAGAAGGTGTAAAATAGAGCGATGCTGCCTCCTGCTGTGCAAAGCATGCACAACAGCAGCATCAACTCACTGAAAATGTACAGTTTTGCCAGTCTGTTCCCTTAAATTAATAATAAAAAAAATATATATATCTTTATTTCATATATATTTCATTAATAAACAATGATGATGAGAACATCTGCGCAGATGTCAATTGTCAGATTTATCATTGTTATTAAATATTTCTGTTGACAGCTCTGTCATTACAGCGTGCCCTTGTAAGACAGAATGTCCTTCTACCAACAAATTGATTTTCACCGTCGTCTTACTCTGAGACCCCTGCAGTGAGTAACACAGTCATAATGGTGCTCAGAATCATCACAGCCAACCCAGACACTGAGGAGGCTGCGGCGTTGGGGGGGACGGCGTCGGGGAAAGTCTTGTCGTGAACATACGTGATGATGGAGAGAGCTCCTGCGTACGCCTCCTCACAGGCCGGCTGTATCTGCTCCTCCGGTAGCAGGTGGCTGAACTCACCTGGAGGAACATTAAGTAACTGATCAGATTTGGTTGATAACTATAATGTGAGCAAGTGACTGAAGTCCCACTCACCTTTGTCCCTCAGCTCAAAGGTGTGTGAGAAGGGGATGCCCACGAGACGAGCCCAGTCACGACTTGAACCTGAGGTCGGATCTGAAGTGACAGAAGGACAGAGGCTGTTTGCCAGTGTGCATGAGTGCTCAGATCAGAGTGTGTGCCTGTGTGTGTGAGTCTCTTACACAGTATTTGTAGAGATGTTCCAAAATTGCAGTTGATGTGTAATTTTTAGTCCATATCCCATCCATTAGCATGGAGGAGGTGGCGTTTATGACCAATACTGCAGCCAGCCACTAGGAGGTGATCAAGATACTTGATAGGCCTGACATTTAGGGAGCTGTCATGTCGTCCATCTTCACATACAGTCTACAGACAGACATCCAATGTTACTGCTGTCCACGTCAGAAACGATTGAGTCCTTCGGGTCGTGTTTTACTTTGACTGTTGAACCTGTCAAATGTGAGTATATAATTTTTAATTAATTTTGAGGAAACTATGTCAAATAACTTACTTCCCCAGTTGGCATTAAAATTCCTGTAACAGTTACTTCCCTGTGGAGGGGGGGAACGGGACTTCCTCCAGAGCCGAGTCTACATGAAAACAATACACACACACACACACAAATACACACAGTATGATGACAGTAAAGAGGTTCACAGTGTTGTAGAATTAACAATAGTGACATATAAGAGGAAACTCACGCTGTCATTGGCCCAGGAGAATACATATCCATCCACATTGATCACAGGAGTAACAAAGATGTCCAGGTTCTGCAGCATCTGCTCCAGCTTCTCATTGGTTTTATACGAGTTCACAATCTGAGCAAAAGAGGAATTTCAAATACTCACAGGTCAGAGTGTTGAATGGTGAAAAACTGATTTCTTCAACACACCTTTTGACCACAAGATTAAAAAATCACTTTTATACTTCCTGGTTAGTTCACCTATTGGGAACCTTCACAACAGATAAAGAGCATTCGACCGCAGCCCAGGTAAAAGTATTGTGATTAAGTTGATGTGTGCACACCTCTTTAACAAACCACTGGCAGAAGGCCGGAGCGATCCACTCTCGAGAAGTGAATACCACAGTCCACCCATATCACCTTCTTCTGTCGGCCCTCGGCATTGCCCAGTCCCAGCTGGAGACACACAACACGGCACAACTTGGGGTGAACAGGTGTCACTTTAGCGGAAAATAAGTAAATCAGTGAGAAGCAGTTGAAGCAGGTTGAGTGAATGTAAATATGAATCTGTGCAGGATCTCAGTTGGGGATCAGGAGGTTAGAAAGTATTGATAATAAATAGATAAGACTACAAGGGATTGATTTACCATCTCATGGACCACAGGACTGGACAGAGCCGGAGTATGGTGTATATTGCAAGCAGGGGGCGCTGTTGCTCAGTAAAATCTACATATTTTACTGTTGCTAATAAATAAAAGCACACATAGGTAAAAATGTAAAGCTTTGATACCTTCAGCAGTGTGATGTTTCTTCCTTCATAGGTGTGTCCATAGACAGCAGGGGAGACCAGCTCTGGGTTTGCACGCTCCACCTCCTCCATCCACCTGTAAATCTGTAATGCACTTTAATGAGTGCAACAGATTCATTTCAATAACGGAATTTATAGTTTTCTCTGATCAAGGTCCACCTGTAATCTTTAAAGACTACAGTGCTAGTTTAAAGGGCAGAATAAAATATATGTGACAAGAACAACAACATTGATTTAAGTCAAATTTGGAATCTAAAAATGAAATGAGACTCTTACCTCATCCATGGAGTGATACTTGGTGTAATTATAACTCTGTGTTGACTGCAGACCCTCTGCTAAACTGTAGATATAAAAATCTATAACTATGCTTTATTGGCAACAGGAAATAAGCTTATGTCAGCAATTTATTTTACAGACCTAAGCACGAGAAAACATTCAATAAAAAATATATATAAATGTGATGTAAGCTAATGTTTGGATCGTAACATTAGCTCAATTCATATTTATCCTTAATCAATTTAAGTTTTTAATTTCACCTTATTTTACATCAGACATGATTATTACAAATAATCTATAATTATACATAATTGAATATCAATGTCATATGTAACCTCACCTGAGAGAAGTTTCTGAGCAGATCATCATCAGGGTCAAACCCAGGATCCAACATTTAAATGTCCTCTTCATTTGTTTCACCTTATTCAGAAGTTTTCAGCTTAGTTAGAAACTTTCTGCTCCACTTCCACCTGCTGCTGCTCCAACATGTCAACATGTCAACAGGAAACAGACGCAACCCAGTCCGTGCTAAACAATACCAGCAGAAACCGCCGGGGGGCAGTGCAACCAACGTTTGTAGTCAGAAACTCCCCACTCTGCGCTGCCCTCTAGTGGAGGCATTGCTTAACAACCACGCCAACGTTAAGCCATCTGGGTGTATTGCACATGGATTGCTCATCGTCAATTATTAAACCCCCCAACCCTGTGTGTGCGTGTGTGTAACAAACAAATGAAGAAAAGTATACAATTTAATGTTAACAATTGTAAAGTATAAGGTAAAGTAAGTATTATTTTGTATTGGAAATCATTCCAAAATTACAAGAAAAGAGAACTCATTATGTGGTTTTCAATATGGGAACTGCAAAAAGTACAAATGTTGAGATCAGGAAGTCATTAGAGGAATTAATTGTTATTTTAAAACAGACCTACTCTTTCTTAGGAGATATAAAAAAGTGCACCGTGCATAAACTGCTTGTTTCTTTATGTGTTAATCTTCATCACCAGTAACGGACTAACTGTACTTTGCACAATCCATTCTCTCCTGTTTATTTACAACGTTTTGCAAAATCCCTTCCCGGATGCTTATAACATGTATACATTTTAATCCTGTTTCCTATTATTATATTTTTTTTGTATTTTTAATTGCACAAACACCCCACAGCAAATCTCTTCTCTGATGCTTATAAAATGTATAAAATTCGATTTCTGTTTCCTATTATTATATTTTTTTGTATTTTTACTTGCACAAACACCCCACAGCAAATTCCTTCTCTGTGTAAACCTATTTGGCCAAAAACCCCAAACTCTGATTCTCACACACACACACTATGCGTCTCCTCTTGCGACAGACAATTAACAGAATTCAAAGTGCGTAATACAGGACGGTCACAACGTGCCTGTGTGGAGCAGCGACAGAGCTGGAAGGCCACGTCTCCGACTGCCCCTGCATTCTGCACCATCAGGAGTTGCTGAATGAATGTGCCATTCATCCCTCCGTGTTGTTGTTGTCCCCTGTTTGGACTCACATGGATAATTTAATTGACAGATGGCTCTCATTCAGGCCAGGATAGGCATGGAGAGAAAAGGGGGAAGGACATAACAAGTGAGGATGTCTCCTGGAGTTTGTGTGCACTTGGGACATTTGTAAATGAGGACAGGTTAAGGTTTCCTGAAGGTCCTGGAGGAAATCTGTGAGGAGAGGATAGAACCTCTGTTCAAAACTTCTTGGAAGGACCAATGGGAGCTAAATTCACCATCTGCTGCTGCCACTACTACCTGAGACACAACAGAGAGGAGAAGAATGCCATTCTGCGGTGAGAAACACCTGCCACCATGACAGAGAAACCTTCTGCCTCTCCAGTCCTGCTCCTACACCAGTTATCTCCTCTGTCTTCCTCCTCAGTATTCGTAACAAGGCAGCCCCCAGGCCGCCGGACCTGCTGCCCAGTGAGTCCAGTGACAACGACACAGAGGAGGAGAGTCTCTTTGGGCCGGAGACTTCGAGATGGAGCCCGTCGAGCAACAAGAGCCAGAGGGGGAACTCTGATCCACCACTGTCCAACACAGACAGAGCCCGCGGTTCTCCCCTCAGGCGAGAATCTGACAGAGAGTTACAGGCCTTCATCAGCATGAGAGACCAGGCTGACAAGGCTACAGAGGTGAGAAGAGTTGTGTTGATGCTGAGGACAAAAGAAACACACACATACTAATAGACAAAAAAGCAGAATATACGATGACAAAAACAACCACAATTTCTCTAAAACTGATTATTCCTTCTTTAAGAGAGATTCTTATCTTTAGGATGTAGTTCAATCTCTGCAGGACACTGGTTACATCACCACAGCTGAATGTTGCTGAGACTGACTGTGGTTTTATTGTGAAAGATAAAACTATGACTCCTCTCACCTTTCACTGCTTCATCTTTTTATAATGACACATTATCTATAATCAGTCAGATTGTCTACACCCTTTTATATTACGACTGGAATCTGGATGCATGATGGTTTAACAATTATTATAAAGTATAGAACATAGACACTAACTAGAAAACCATTTGTTATATCAGTTTGACATATGCTAGTAACAGTGTGCTTTTATACTGAAATGCAACAAACACTGAAAGTCATGGCAATTGTCTTTTATTTAAATAAGATCTAATTTGACAGATTTTTATAAGTACCACATCATACAAGGCTTTTACATTTTTTAAATCAATTTAAAACTTCATCAATATTCCAGTCAATGTGATATTTATAACAGAAGTTTATATTTATTCCAGATATCAGTCAGTTTATGTTATTTGTTGACTGGGTAACACTCAATCTATAAATGTTCCACTATTTTCGTACATAGCTGTAGTGTCATGTGATTCAATAATCATAATTATCAGTATAATTAGGGAAATTAACCAAATTAGAGACCTGGCATTTATATCTGGACAAAGATTTACTGTATTTCTATCACAGAGGTACCACTGTAATCCTGTCAAACGCTAATTCAGTCTTAAATGTTCCAGTTTCTAACGACATTATCTGATAAGAGGAGACGACGTGCAGGTTGCTCTCAAAGAAGCCCTTTAAGTCTCATCAGTAAGTTAACTCGATCTAGATTCCAAAGTAACATAGCTTGTGTTTACGAGAGGGAAACACATGCACCATGTTGTTTGTGTTTAGGTTCAATGCAAAAGTATTTTCCTTGTCATCACAACAACAAGTAACAAACCTTTCATCAGGGTTTATGTAGAACGTGTACGAGACCACAGGTGTGAAGCTGGTTGAGCTCGTCCTGTTTGTGGTCGGGCATCATTCGGAACAACACACACACAGAAAGAAGCAACATACTTTATTTACTTACTCAATATGTGGCAATTCCTACACAGCAACAAACTGTGCGTTGCTTATTAGCCAATGAGTTAGGACATACAGAAACTATGTTTGTGTGTCTGTTTGTCTGTTTGTGTGTGTGTTTGTGAGGGGAGCTGGATAATAGAATCTATAAGGAGGATTCTTCTCTCCTCATTTTCACAATGCTTAGTGACTTTACCTCCTATTTTCACAAGGTTCATGTCATCTTCTGTTTGGTTATTTCAAATGTGGTTATTATTATCATGAGTTATTTGAGTGACTTTGTGTATTTTTTAAATGCTGTCTGCTGTTCCTAATGCATCTCCTCTTATGTTTCTTTAACACATGTCTATGTGTTTTAATGTCTGATCGTTGGGTACACATGTGCTAAACGTGTTTGGACGTGACAGTAAACTGATTTTGATTCTGATGTGTAAACAGTGTTTTCAGAATATGTGTCTCCTTTAAGGCAGTTTGTGACACACACGCTGTTTCACGTCAGTTCTGTGCGTTCAAATAACCAACTAGCTCATCGCGAACCATATCCTGACACAAGGAGAAAAACACAAATTTCTGGAGAGAGAGTTCCACGAAAACAGAATATTACAATATTAATTTCTTATCACTGATGTCCGTCTCTGAGGAGACAGTCTGACTGTGGTGATCATGTGACAGTCTCCACGCTGAGCTTGGCCGGCGTCAGGACACAGTCGGCACATTGTGTTAATAAACGACCCTTGATAGAGATGTTGGCCAACAGCCTGGCAGGACATTCAGGGATAATATTCACTCAACCATTCCAGCCTGTTGGGGGACTGTGTTCAATATTAGGCCAAAAGCGTCTCTTACATTTAAAACCAATTAAGCACTGAGGGGGGGGTGGGGGTGGGGGGGGGGGGGGGGGGGGGGGACAAGTCCAGTGAGCAAAGGAGGACATGACGGTTTCCCCCTGCATCGTTCATATGTGAATGGAAATCTCAGAGAAATTACCAAATGTTCTGGACCTTTTCCAGAGTTCATATCTTTTTACAAAAGAAAGTGACCCAGTCTTCTTCTAGAACCTGCCCATGCAGATGTTTCCACTTATATGAGCTGATCAGGGTGTGGCTCAGGTTGATCTCCTATGAGGGTCAATGAGATTTTAATGAAGCAAAGTTTGAGCAGCGTCCTCAGGGGACGTCTAATCAGACACGATAAGTTCAAACACGTGTGGGCTTTAAAGCAACGTCCTGCCTCCACTGCTCACATGTCTTGTGTGCATTGACTGTAAGTAGAGACGGAAGACAAGACGCTTCCGTCTGTTTAACAAAAATGAAGGTAAAATATCCCAGACACCGGTGCTGCCCTCTGGTTATATTCAAACTCACCAGGAAACGTGTGCACTAAAACATGCATCAAGATATAAGTGACAAGTACTAAATAAAATGATAGAAACCATCTTCCAGAAAATAAATATTGGAAGTGTATTTTGACATTTAAGTTTGGTCCCATCAATGTTACTATGTATTCATTCTGTCCCAAACAAGCCCTCACTGCTTTATCCACTACTTGTATATGATATTTTCTATATTCATGTGTTAACCTGTAGGAGTGGGAGAAGCTGAATTATGACATACACACTTTGCGCTACGCAAAACGAGAAGTACGATCTCGATGGAAGAAAATCCTGGTGCAGCTAGGTGAGAGTCTGCGTCTTCATCTCCGCTTCATCCAGTTCCCTCAACTCTCGTCCGTTTCTCATCTCATATGGTCATGTGACTCTCCATCCCTGCAGGGTACCAGTGTGAGGTGGACTCCCTGCTGTGCGTGGACAAACGGAGGTTCAGTCGAGATCCGGATCATCACAACAGAACCACGGAACTGTTGGAACAGCTGCTCGACCACTCCTCTCTGTTCCCTCCTGGGACGGGGCCACAGAACAAATACCTCTGTGTCATGGTACACACACACACACACACACACGTTTGTAATTATATCTTAGTTAGGACACTTATTGGCACAATGCATTCCCCAGCCCCTTACGATAACCCTAACCATCCAAACTTAATGCCTAACCATAACCCAAACTCTAACCCTAACCTAAACGTAACTCTAGACCTAACCCTAAATCCAAGTTTTATTAAAGGGGGGGTCACAAAGCAAGGTCCTCACTTTCCCAAAATGTCCTCAATTCATGGTCCTCACAAAGACAGCTGTACAAGAGCACAAACACACATACACACGTCACAGGGATGTTCTCCCGTCCTCATCTTCTTTGTCCTTCATTTCCTCCTCTCTTTACTGCTGTAAGTCTGACACCTCTTATTTTAATCCTTCATCTTCCTCTTCTTTATCTCCCTCAATGTCTGTATCTGCATCTCACCTTCTCTTCTTGAATCCACCTCCACATTACATCAATCCTCTCTGCCCTTCAGTCAGCCTGTGAGTTTAGAAGCTATTTTACTGCTTGTTTTTAAAAGCCTTGAACGATCAGGCTCCTACATCTGTGATCACATCATCTGTTTTATTGTAAAGCCCCTTGTAACTTTGCTTTGAAAGGTACTACACAAATAAAGTTATTATCCTTTTAATTATCTGTCTGTAGGACTGCCTGGTGTCACTGGACAGTGCTGAGGAGTTTGTCAGACTGGCCAAAGAAAAATATCCCAAGAAATGAGGCTGAGGGACAGAGACAGAAAGAAGACAACACATCTGAGTGACAGAGACAGAAAGAAGACAACACATCTGAGAGACAGAGACAGAGACAGAAAGAAGACGACACAGCTGAGAGACAGAGACAAAGACAGAAAGAAGACGACACAGCTGAGAGACAGAGGGTAAAGAAAAAATATTAAAAATGTTGAGAAATGCTGCTCAAAAATAAATCATCCTACACAGACCTGCACTTATTTGTAAATTCAAATCAATATCTGCTCTTTGATGTGTTGGCTGGAATTTATTTACACTGCATATTGGTAAGTTGCACTTTTTCATTCACACCTTATAGTTTTTAAGGTTTTTTAAAATGTGTTGTTTTGTACTTTGTATATAATTCTCAGTGTCACAGTATTAATCTTTCCCTACCACTTGTTCACACGTAAAAATGCAGGTGTTCTTTAGAGACTGGATTAATTAAATAATGCAAAATGTAAAAAATACTCGTTTTGTGCTTATTTGTTCTTTTTTATTTCATTTTATAAAGTTAAGAAAATCCTCTACAAATAAGCGTTTAGTTTTATACTAAATATGAGACAATCCATTAAACACCACTGATATTAACTAATGATTCTGATAAACTGTATGGTTTTATTTCTGTGATACTTTGGTTGTTTCTTCTTGTCACAAATAAAATACATTTCTCAGTCAGTGTAATTTGTGTTTGGCGTCATTTGAAACTGTCTTGACAGTTTTGTCCTGAAGGGGGCAGCACATACTAATGTTCCAGTGGATTAAACTCTAAACTGGAAGAAAACAACAGAGTGAAACTTCTGTATCACAGATGGGTAAAACATGTTTCCTCTATTAAACTCATACTTCTACCCAAAATATTCAAAGGGAAGTATTCGCTCTTTAAAGACTGAAGAGAGGAATAAAGCTTGAAATGCAGTTTTGTTTGTCAGTAGCAGTGCTTCAGGATTTCCGAAGAATATAATTGAACATTGGTCGGTAATTCAGTTATTGGTAAAACTTCACTTTCTGTGCAGAGGTCACAGATGATACTGTCTCATCCTGGATTTGGTTCAAAACCAATTTCTGAATCAAGTGAGGGCTGAACCGTAGACACGCTGATGGACACACACCCATCTGGACCAGTGCATCTGCAGGTTCAGAGAGTGTGGGACCGTTTTCATCCAGTCGATCCCTGTGGTATGTCGTTCACACACACACACACACACACACACACACACACACACACACACACACACACACACACACACACACACACACACACTCACAAACACACACTTTCATGCAGAAAGAGAGAGTTTACTCTGACCCAGATATTGTTCTCTCTAAGGCCCCTTCCCAAGTTTGGGAAACAGATGTGGACCTGAAAGAAGAAGGGGGGACGTTGGGGGAGGGGAGCGGGTACGAGGAGCGGGCCAATCGTCTGGCAGCCCTGAAAGGCATTGTGCTGCTTGCACCTTTTTCTCATTACACCGATGTGTGTGTGTGTGTGTGTGTGTGTGTGTGTTTGTGCGTTTGTGCGTTTTGGCTTGTGCAATGCTGACATCATTCTCCAGACTTTCACTGAAATATCGTCCCAAAGAGAGTAAATGAGACGATGATTGTGACAAGTACTAATATTTATTGTAGTAAAATGTGACAGATGAGGGAACGGAATGATTTAAGGGGATGAAAAAAAGAGAGAAAAGACGAGTATTTAATGTCACATCCTGGTTATTAATGTCCACTTACATCTTCAGCCTCTCTCTGTATACCTCCCAGGAAACAGCTATTCTACTTTCACTGTTCCTTCTTTCGATCTTTGGTTTTTACGTGTGCTTCATTATGAACATAAACATACCACTTTATTTTTATTAGATTTAAAGGAACTAAATCAGCGCCCCATTCTAAACCTGCCTGTTTTGGAATGGACGCTGTGCTTGGCCTGTGGTGATGCTGGTTGAGAACCAATTGTTGTTGTTGTGCCAGTGCCTGTATATTCTAAATCTATCAATATTGAACATATTTAACTCTGCACTTTGGTCCCTTAACGATACACATGCTGAATGAAGCTGATATGATGAATGGTTCTGGAGAGATGTGAGTCACTTACAGAGAGACATGTCTGGGACTATAGACCGTTTCCTTTCTTGTCGACAATAGGATCAGTCGATACCACTCTAGTACAGTATTTGTCCTCTAAACACAAAACCACAGCAAGGAAACAGTTAACTCCAAGACTGGAAACAGAGGGAAACACCTCAGCTCAGACCGGCCGTAACAGAATCAGTCCACCAGCATTTCATAAAGCTGATTAAATCAGGTTTCAGCATTTTGTTTCTTCATTTGTTTAAACAAAGATACATTATACAAAACATGGAAGAAATTTAAATAAGTAGGAATTTTATAAGAATCTTCTGGCTTGATTGATTCTAGGCATAAAGTATTTAAAATTAGATTCTATGAGAAAAGAAGAATAACTTTAGACTCTCTGCCTTCTTCCTTCACATGCTTTCCCCCCCACGTCTCTTTGGTGTCTCCTGTGTGTCCAAAGACTAATAAACACCGGTGCTGAGGTAGTTCATTACAGGGACTCGTGACTCAGGAGGTCAGGGCCTGTCCACGTACGAAGCTCTTTGCCACAGTGACAAATGGTTCACGTGGATGAATGTCACAGGTTGTGGTGATGAACTGCAGAGGAACCGAAACCATGAATCCACCGACTGGACTGGAAATATGAGTAAAAGTGACCTTATGCTTATTTATACTTATCATTCCAGAGACTAAACACGGTTGGAATTATTTGTCTTTTTGGTTATGTGTCCCATTAACGCACGGAGATCTCATCGTACACTGAGTGATGCTGGTGTTAGCCAGACAATTTATGACCATGGCAATTTATCTATACTTACACTGAGACGTCAACACTTGAGGATAACTCAGTGTTCCATAGAATATGGTTGCTGGGATGTTAACTTTGGTAAAACTTTACCAGTGTCATTCTCTGACTTTAACTCTACTGTTACAAGAATGTTGACAATAAAATGTGTCTTGAATGGATTAATCTTAACAACATCTGTGAGAGATGTTGTTGTTTTTATTCTTTTCTCATCTTTTCCTCCAGATCCGTCATCAGGTCAGAATCTAATTTTGTCTGAAACTTTGGTTTATGACCAAATATTTGAAAAACGAACACCCCTTCCATCAGCCTTATCTATACTTTGTAAATCAAGATTATAAAACTCTTTACATATCAAAGTGTTGTGGTCACTGTGAGCGTTACCGTGCACCTACAGCCTCAGAGAGTTCAGCGTGGCCGGAGAAACTTGTGCTGTGTTCAAGGAGAAGCTGTTAATGTTCCACTTACAAAGGAAACGGCTTGGGATGACAGACTGTGTCACTTTGGTTTTGTCCAACAATAGAATCACAGTTGTCATAACAATTTAAAAACAATAGACTTGAGAGATGATACACTCCTTTTCCATTGGTTTGTTAAGGGATACTATCTCAACCTCAGAAACGGCAGCTTATAAAAGCATCTTTTTCAAGTTTTAGTTTGACTGAACAAGACTATAAGGATTAACAAGCCCGTCCATCAATCTGTTATCTGTAATGCTCATCCTCTGAGGGTCGCGGGGGGGAACTGGAGCCAATCCCAGCTGCCACTGGGCGGTGGGCGGGGTAGTTACACATTTTAACCCCTGTAAAAGCACCATTTATCTCAGAGTCATTTGTGATAAGACATAAATGACAACGGTGTTACACCCATGCACAAATACATCAAAAGACACACACACACACACACACACACACACAAACACACACAGAGGACGATGTGCAGCGGATGTTTAGAGAACTGAATAAATAAACCAGTATGTGGTGCTCTGACCTGTGTGACTCCCAGCAGAGGGTCAGAAGTCAAGAGTCTGCTCAGGAAAGGCAGCTCCTTCACGGTGCTTCAAACTCAAACTCACCAACTGCTACTGTGATATTGCGTAAACAAGAAAGAAGAGTTAGGTTTTACACTATCTATGACATCCTAATGACAATGCATAATGAGGCAGAATGAATTATAAAACAATATTAATCAAGGCTTATATGTAGTGGCAGTTAAGTCATATTTATAGAACCTGGGTACTAATGTTCCTCAGCAGAGAAAAACTAGATCGCTCGACAACATTTCATTTCATTTCTTATTTAAAGCAAAGCCTGAAGTTTAAAATAACCCTCAGACACTCTGTGCATGTCTAGTGTTTTTTGGATGTTCAACCAATCGGTGAGCGAGTGCTCTTTCAAAACGAATTAGAGGGAGAGATTTATATCATGTCAATCAACACTGTTCAATCAGTCAAAATATTGAATGCAAATAAGACAAAAAGATGATAACACAGTCATGAGCAGTATGTTGTTCCCTCTACACACCCAGACACACACACTGCATATAAACACATGTACATTCAACATATACACACAGCACAGATGGCTGCAGCGAGCCCTTGGGCAGGGCAGGGTGTGTTCCTCAGCTTGTCTGTGGTCATCAGTGGTGCATCAGTAATTACACAAATCCACTAATGTTCCTAAAATATCCTGATTCATTCCCCCTATATGATAAAAGGAGAGAAGCACCCCCCCCCCCTTGGTTTCTGTCTGTGTATTGTTGCTTCTATAACTGTAGTCCATTGATTCTGCAGCTCATTGCATCTGACAACATTACTGTGAATGTACAATATGTTTTTATAAGACGAGAAGTTTGTGAGAAGTAGTAATCTGCATTAATATGAGAGCTGAGGCGAATCCAGATGCAGCTGTGTGTATGTGCAGATGTGTGTGTGTGTGTGTGTGTAAGTGGGCTGCAGCCTTCACTGATGTGGTTTGGGATGTCGGAGTCGTCTCCCAGCTGCTGAGGCGGCGCCCCACCCGCTAACCTGCTGAGAACTCACTTCCACATGTGTGGATGTGTTCATCTCCCTTTACACCCTGAATGATCCCCGTCACTAAATCCACTGTTACTGGTGATTCCACAAACTGCTGCTCAAGTCCTCACTAACAAGTCACTCCCTGTCTGTCAAAGCACTTACTTCAAATTACTGCTGTTTGTTTATAAAGCCCTCAACGATTTAGAGCAAACATATATTTCTGATCTCCTGCTACATTATGAACCATTTAATCAAAAAATGATGAATTACTTTCACTCTTTTTTATTCCCTATTTTATGCCTTTAATTAAATCACGATTTGATTTTTTTAAATTTATTTTGTAATGCATCATGTTATTGATATTTATACATTTATATTCGATGTAAAGCACTTTGAACTGCCTGGTTGAAATGTGCTATACAAATGAACCAGTCCTGCTTGTGTGTTAATAGAAAAGTGATTGGAGTTAGATGGTCTTGTGGCAACTAAAAACATAATAGTAAATACAAAATAAACTACACCGGATACATTTTTGATGTATTGCTTTAGCTGCTCTCTTAAAAGCACCAAAAATAAATGCTGCTAAAATACAAAGAGTTCTGATTCACCGTGTTGATGAGTGTAATCGGATGATCTTGTTATTAAGGAATGTAATTTCATAAGAGATAAATAGGTAACAGAAAGTTATACGAGCAGTTCCACAGATTGTTACATCTCATCTCAGTCCCCCCCCCCCCCCCCCCACCCCCTTTCTCTGGCTTCCAAAGTCAGACAGTGAATCATCGGCCGTTCTGATCACCTGGCTGGTTTGTCTGTCAGCACTCGTCTGATGTGCACTCATTCTACCTGACATGGAGTCTTAACCACAGAGCAGCCAGGCAGCTCCGACCCACTCACGTTCCCGATTCCTTCGACATGATTCAGAGGCTGGATCAGTCCGTCCAACTGGCACTGCCGACAAAAGAGAGAACACAACCTCCTCCTGTTGCAACACACACCGTGACGCTGTGTGATGTCATGTGATGATGGTGCAGATGGAAGAGTGGCTCGGCGCCTCTTCACTGAGACACTGATGGGTAGAGACAAACAAATAAGAAGACATAGAAGCACATGTACACCCAGTGCACAGCATGAACAGGACAGTGTTGAATACATCACTCCCACGTACTTGTGTGTGTGCGTGTGTGTGTGTGTGTGTAATCCCACATAGGAATGTAAGTACAGCTGGGAGGTCAATCGAAGCAGCGAGTGTCCCATCATAGAACCCGTTCTCCCATAAACCTAATTCTGACTCCATGACTCGATCTACCACAGGAGCAGTGACTTCATAGTTTATGTCTCGTCCATTAACTGAGTTGCCATTCATGTCTTTTTTTCTAATTATGATGTATTGAGTTACATAAGTTTAATGAACTTGAGTAACAGAGTGAAGTACAGTAAAGAGGGACCATCTTGTGATGGGATCATAGAGCAGCCCAGACGTCTGTCGCCGTGTTGACCTCCTGACCCATGACCGATCATTACTACACGGCTGTTTCTCAGTTCAGGGGCTGTTTCCTTCAGGATGCATCCGGAGAACGAGTTGTGTCACAGTGAGCCGTGTCCCTTCGAACGCACATTCAACTGGGGCTTAGACAAATGACTTCACCTGAATAGAACATGTCTGAAAAGGGCAGTAAAGCAAGCAGCCCCGGAATCAGTACAATGGTCTCTTTCACTTACTTTAATTAACTTTATATTGTTAATAACGTTGTAACCTTGTTTAGATAAGTGCTATACAAAAAAAGTTATTGTTATTGTACTTAAGTACTTAATGGTTATTAAATTGTGTTCTTGATACTTATGGGTCAGAGCAGCTCTTCAGACTTGACCTTCAACACCGGTAAAGTTTGGTGAGCGTGTCTTTCACAGTTGTGACCCTGCCACATCCACAACATCTGTCCACAGACACATTATCACCCGCTAGAGTTCTCCAGTCCACCTCAGTGGTAGCTTCCACTACAGGAGGTGTCCAAAGGGTCACACTTTGCCATGATGACACACATAAACACACACAGACACACACACACACACAGGGTGAAAATCAGACCAACCTCGCTGTTGCAGCTGGTAACAATTGTGTCAGACTAAACCTTCAATTTTTGTCACACTTCACAGAACTAACTTTTGGAATGAGCAGCATGAGGATGTATAATAACAATGGGAATATGTCAATGTATTGACTCTGTTACTTCTTTACCCTTCTTGCTAATTTGTTAAACCTCAAATAAAAATGTATTTTTTCCACTTTCTTCTTTCCTTAAACAGTTTAATTCAAAGGAAATATTACTCAAACTATAGGTGGTGGATTAACACACATTTTATTCTCTGGTGAGGAACTAATACACCTTAAGTAGAAGCTGTGGGACTGACCAGCTTGGTGTCCACTCTTTGGAGCACTGTCACCATCAGCAATACAATTATGACATAAGTTGTGAGACCAGCTAAATGCTAGTTTTGACAACAGACACGTCATCGTCTATAGTGTTGAGAGGCCTTTAGTCTTTCATAGAGTTTTGCTACAGACTGTTTCTTGGCAGCAGAGGCTCTGTTATCAGCTGAATCACTGCGGTGAAGTCAGACACTCAACTTGATTTATATCTTGGGTGAAATGGATGCTCCTGCAGTCGGCTCGAAGCTGCCAAACATCAGTCCAGATGTCTGATCAAAGGTCTGATCATCTTTCTATACAGTCATCATTCCGTCAATGTCTCGCTATACACTGTAAAACGTTCCTCGCTCATGTTAGATTTGTGTTATGAAGTTATTCCACCCCATCCAGTTCATTTAACAGATGTATGTGGATAATTTACTTGTTTTTGCCTTAAATATGTGTAATACTTAGTAAACTGGACTTGTGTGCCTTGATTGAATGAATGGGGATGTGGGAAAAACAAGGTTTCTACCAATTAATGTGAGTCCTTCTCAAACCAATCAGATCCCTAGATTTTTACATCTGCTCTGGAGGTTGTGTTTTTTTTGGTGGTTGTTTATATGTGAGCAGGATCACACAGAAACTGCTGGACAGGAGACCACGGAACTTGGTGGAAGGATGCACGATGGGTCAGGGAAGAACCAGTTTAATCTACCTGTGAATTCGGATAAATGGGCAGATCCAGGATTATTTTTTGAATCCAAGGGAATAATCCATGAATCTTTCTTTGGAAAAAATCTGGCACCTTTAAAGTACTGATATCTGTGAGTGTTTGTAGTTTATCAGGGATTTTAAGCAAAAACTATTATAAGGATTTCCATTACATTTTATTCCATTTCCAGGATAATTTTTCTTCAATTAAGTAAGTTCGACTTTCATGATACAAATGCATTTAAATGACGTTTAATTGTTAACTGAAATTATCTGTTGTTAGCTAAAACCTTTGGGCTCATTTATGACGATGAAGTCAATTGTACTTTTACTCCTTATGATTATGTACTTTTTTAGTTTTTGGGCCATTTTGTTTAGCAACTGATCACAGTTATTGAAATAAATGAAAATCTACTTCTATCTACAAGACTAAAAAACCTGAAATTTTTACCAACGGCTATAATATAGATAGAGTCTTACAGGAGGACTAAGTCTGACCGTAAAAGAGGTGCTATACACACACCCATAATGTTGGACATCAGCTACAGAGGGGATTTCTGGCCTGCATGTGTGTGTGTGAGTGTGTGTGTATGTGTGTGTGTGTGTGTGTGTGTTTGTATAGGTTGGAGGACTTTTTTTGCTCAGGGACACAGGGATATGCTTCTGCCTGACTCTGCAATCTCCACTTTATGTGACTCACCGCCCAGAAATCCACTCTTGTAGGTCTACACACACCCACACACACACACACACATACACATACACGAACACACTAACACACACACCCACACACATATACGCAGGCAGACATGACAAATACCGGGCTTCCACCATTATGAGCTCATTGAAAAACAGCTGCCACTCGCTCACAGAGGTCGAATGAGGGAGAAACCCTCGTCTGTCTAACTGTCTGCCTGTCTCCTTATCGGACTCTGCTCTTTTATTTATGTCCATTCATCCCGTCTGCAACTTCTCACTGGTTAAGACATTTGGTCCACTTTGAACTCACTTTCTGAGCTGCAGCCATTAGATCAGCTCAGCTTCATCAACCACGTTAATTGAATGTAGAGTCAGATGTTAATCTACCTGGCACGACTTTAATAGTTCGTCCAAATACCTGTAGTGTCAATGCAGCTAATATTTTGAATCTTTATAACAAAGCAATCAATTATTACTTTAATACTTTTCTTCTTCTCGCATCTATTTCAGCCTGTGATTATTAACCGGTGAATCTGCAATATGAACAGTGCACATACTGTACAAGTTAAATAAATAAAATCTTCAACTACTGAGCGGAATCAGAGTTTTCTTTTTGTTTGTTTGTTTGTGTGTGTTCTTGTATCTTTGCATGCATTTCAGTTGGTTAAGCCTCCTATCTCCCTCAAAAACGTTGCTCCTCCCTTCCCTCTGGGAGGAACACATTAGACACACACAAACACACACACACACACACACACATGCGGGATGCTGCCCTCAGTGCGGTATAGTTAAATGACAGAGCGTGAGAGCAGCAGGGTAAAGTGGATGGAAGACTCAGCTGCTTGGACATGAAGGCAGAGAGGGAGTGATACTAGAACCACACCTCGAAGCCCATGAGGAGAACAAGTGATGAACAGATGGAAACAAAGATCTAAAGGGATCTTACTTCATATTTATTTTTCTTTATGAACCAACCTATCCAGCGTTCCTGAGGGAAGCCCACGCTGCTATCACATGAAAACCCCATGACTGCCAAAGCTCCAGGTCGACTCTGCGTGAACTCAAGTCGGTGAAAACATTGGTTTTTCATACGTGCTGGAGTCCGCTTGAAACCCCCCCCCCCTCTAATGACAACACAGCGGAGGAGACTTTGGTTTGTTGTTTCTGGCTGTGATTCATCAGGCCTCAGAAATGAAACATGACTGTATCCATAGGTCCAGAAAGAGGCTCTCACACTCACTGACATCAGGCTGGACTGAAACTACAGGCGGATTTACTTTACATGTGTGCCTGGAAGTAAGATTAACATTACAATATTGTTATTGTAATGATAAATAAAGATGATGCATGAATATAGAGTGAATCACATCTTGTTTCTTATGTTTAAATCTTTATGATCAGTAAATGACAGTTCCAACTAATTTCTTATAGGTCTTTCTCTGCACCTTCTTCAATGTGGAACAAGACCACTACTTTCATTTGTGAAAAGGTTTGTTTAACCAACTCCCTCCCACTGTGTAAAAGGGCTGAAGGGAGGAACAGGAGAAGGGGAAGATAAAATAAGTGAAGAGAAGGAGGAGGAGGGAGAGGAGGTGAGCAGAGAGGAAGTGAATAAGGATAAGATAGACGGAGAGGGACAGAGGGGAAACGGAGGAGGTAAAGGATGCGAAAGACGAGTAACGGAGGGGGAGGAGGAAGGAGGAGGAGGAGGAGGAGGAGGAGGAGGGAATCTGATATACTGATTGTGCATGGAGGCCTTGTCTGGCAAACTTCCTGCCTTGCGACGAGCGGAGAAAGCCAATTGGGTCTCATGCTCTTTTCTTTTCTCGATTGCTTCGAAGAAAAGTTCCTCCATTTTTATTTTGCCTGGAAATCATCTCGTTTCTATGCTGTGTCTGGCTCCTCTGAAAATGGAGTCTCGAGAGGGCTGCGTGATTATTTTAGGTGAGAGCAATTACGCTCATTAGCGGCAGTTAAACTTGCTTCAACTGTCTGTGCAAGTGTGTGCACATGTGCCAGGAAACTTCAGTGTTATATTACAATAATGGGATATGCAGAGACATGCAGAGGTGAAAATAGCTCAAAATGTGGCTCCTCCTCATGGATAAAACAAAATGAAATGGATTATGGTTATATCAGATGCATTCTTGTGCTAAGAATCATGCAGCGATGGTTAAATAAACACAAGTGTGCCGCACGCATGAATATTCAAAGGAGTGAGAAGGAGAAAATCCTTTCATATAATGTGATGGATGCACTGGGAGTGTTTGCTTGACTGATTACAGTGGGCATCGCGCTCAGATTAGGTTTCAAATGACATAATTTCTGGGCTGCGGAAACGGTTTGTCTTTGTTTGTTTATAGATGAGGGGATGAAGCCGCAGAGAGGAACAGCGGGGAGGAAAAGAAAGGAGCACGGAGAGGGAGGGAGAGAGAGAGAGAGAGAGAGAGAGAGAAACCAAGAGCGAAGGGGAGGAGACCAGTAGATTGAAAGGGAGAAAAAAGATAAACCTGACAAATTTGGTCGACATCTGTTCCTCTCTGATGTGAGGAGACCCAATGGGGAAATCTGTTCTCGGCCTTTAACCAGCTGAAGGCTAATAAGGTGCTTATCTTTACTGGCTAATGGTCAACTTGTGAAGTGATTGTGCACGCACGCAAACACACACACAAGCACACACACAAACCTGCCTTTAACAGTCAACATAAGGAATATATGCAGGTATAAACTATACACAATACACTAAAATGTGTAAGTGTACATTTGTTTGACAAGAAAAGGGCAGTTTAAATAACAAATTATCATAATTTAAACAATTAAACTTTCTGAGTTGAAACAAAGATATCTTCAAATTGAGTTGACACTTATTCTTAAGGACAGAGAACTGAGCATAACACACACATTCATTCATGTATTAACTGGGTGTGATGCATAGTCTTTCATAAAGCTACAACCGACACACACATAAACACACACCCTTATACACACATGCGTGTTGAAGCACATTTCATCCACAGAGAGCATTTTTTTGATAGCGCCTGTGAGACGGATCGGGTGATTAGAGGTTTCAGATAAACGATGAATGAAAACACTGCAGGGCTCCCAGATCAACTCGGGTCATCCGGACAGGGAGGAGAGGCAAACTGATTAAAGACGAGATGAGGAAGAGACAAGGCTTCAGACAAAAGTCAGAACAGACACGGACAATAGGAGGGAGACATGTGGTTGAAGGGACAAGAGGAGGAAATGTGAAAGGGGATACAACTTGATGTGAGAAAACCCCAGTAAAGCAAAGAAGGGGGTAAAACAGATGTTTCAGTCCACACAGCGATTCTATTAGACCATTTCCACACTATCTGCAATTTAGGGTTCAGTATCTTGCCCACGCAAACTTCAGAATACAGACTGGAGGAGCAGGGGATCGAATCAGACGTTCTGATTGGTGGACGAGTCTCTCTCACTGCCACCGACACCTACAGTGATTGGAATCCTTTCAGATGTGTTTAAAGTGGTGGTTGTCAGTTCAAGTTTTGATCAATAAACGAATGCATATATATATTAACTATACATTATCCTCATTTGATTATATTATGATATATTTGCAAGCTACTGTGTTTTAGCAGAAACAAAGGTTGTAATTAATATGTGTAAATGACTAAATATGTTTATGTTAACAAGAAAACTGATGATTTACCCAGTGGATCGGACGGGGGGAGGGGGCCGGGGGGTGTTTCCTAAAGAGCATGAGCTAAACAGGAAAATGAAAAACCATGAAAAGAAGACAAATCGTGAGAAAGCTGTGAGCAAGCCTGGGAAAGTAGCCAGGGAAAGATAGAAGTGGGATAAGTGAGAGAAAGTGAAATTCTTTCCTGAAAAACACCACTGAGCATTATGCACCAGCTGTTACAGGACAGGTTGGACTCGTCTCTGAGTAGATGAGTCTCTTAGAGAGATGTAGATGTACAGAGTCAAAGAATCTCTCACCCTCGTGTTTGCACGCCCACTCCTCCCTGGAGCCAGGGCAGAGGAGAAGCTCAGAGAGGCAGCGTGTGCACCGGTCTGCAGAGAGAGCTTCAAATCCTGCTGTCCCACAGTACTCGACCACACATTGAATACTGTTGTAGTAACGTTCTTGTTCCTTAAAGTAAGAATAAAGAGAAAAGAAGAAACTTTATATAGAGTGGAGAAACTTCACAAAGAGAAAAACTAATATATTTTGTATAAAAAAAGCATTAGAACGAGTTTTAAAAGAGGACTCTGAAGTACATTTAGTAAAGGAAGGTTATTCCTGACGGTAAAAACTCTACCAGCACCAGTCTCGCCCTGGATATCAGGAGTAACGGCTGTTTAGCGGATCCAAGTGTATGACCATGGGTAGTGAGGGGGGGGGGGGGTACAGTTTTAGTACAGTGACAGTTCCGTGGCAATTCAGTGATTTAAAAACAAAAACTACAACTCGAAAATCTATTTAGCTGCTGTGTTTTGAACAAGTTAAAGATTGTTGATGTGATTTCTCGGGGAGCCCACGGACAATGAGGTATATTGAAGGCTGGAGAGATAAGATTACAAATAAATAGCTGGTTGAAAGCTCAGGGTTGTGTGTTCAAGAAGAAATAGGGAAATGGTTCCATTAGGACATGTGACGTGAGGTGATGAAGGTCAACGTGGGTCATGTGACTCAAAGAAAGCAGAAAACAGTATCTAGGAAGCCAGGTGTGGGTGTGTGTTGGTCGGGGGGGGGGGGGGGGGGCATTTCTCTCATCTGGGTCCTGGAAACTCCACAGACAGGCCTGTGTGTGACTCTGATAAGCTCATTACACGTGTAGGTTCCTGTAAAGATACTGCATTCCAACAGTTAATCAATTATTACTGTAACCTGTGCCAACACTGGCAAAGAGCCCCCCCCCCCCCGCCCCCCCGCCTCTCCTACTTCATCATTATATTTTCTCATGTTTTGTTTTTGAGGTGAAGAACCCACACAGCAGGTCACTGGGACTGTTTTTACAGACTACTTCAAGCCCACACTGTTACACATCGGTGACGAATCATGTTTTGTTAATCCCCCTCGACTTTCCACGAATGACCAGTGTGTGTGGTTGACTTTACTTATTGCTGAAATAATTCAAATAAAATCGGTCTGATGAGGCCAGAGGTTTTTTAGAGTGGACAGATGTTGTTTCAAAAAACAAAGTGATTAAGTTGCAATGTCTGAAGAATACACGAATGCCAGCGCGCGCGCACACACACACACACACACACACACACACACACACACACACACACACACACACACACACACACACACACACACACACACACACACACACACACACACACACACACACACACACACACACACACACACACACACACACACACACACACACACACATCCAGAGCCGCAGACTATGTCCATCTATGGTGGGGAGAGTGATCCCAAGTCTCCCCAATGGGATACCAAGTGGTGAATCATTGTATTTTCCCCCCAAGACGCATTAATTCAACAACTCAACCCACTGGATACCGAAGAGAAGAGTCCTCTTTCTAGTTTCATGTCTTTTTTTAACTGCTCCAACAGAGACAAACATACAGAAACAAAGTTTTGTGGAGTCAAACCCAAGAGGACTTACTTGGAATCAGTGAGTGGGGTATGACTCTGAGCCACCAGCACATTCGTTCCTACATCCTCTTCAGGTAATTTTTTCCCACTGTACCAATCACCCATGTGACATGTTGTTTTGACAGACTTGTATTTGGTAATCCATGGGTCACGTCTGCATTTCAAAATGCTGCCTCAGCCAAACCAAGTCCAACTACGCACATCGATCGTGAAACAAGATGAGTGGACACACAGGAAACAAACAGGAGAATGAATCAGGTTGTGTTGCTTAAAAAGGGACTTTTCAAGGTACAAAGTGGAAACACAAACAGTTGATTTCTTACATTAAATTTGACTTTTTATTTGAAATATAAAACCGCTTACATCCATCTATTCATAACATTGATATGTACGTACTGGCATGAGTATACATGCTGTACAGTGAAAACCAATAGATACTGGTGGGAAAAAATATTTAAAATATCACTTGACATAGCATTATTACACCATCCTGAGCTGGATTTTAGGGAAGCACTGGTCTGCTTTTGACGAGACACACCCAGTGTGTGAACATGTCGGTTCAAACGGTTAAAGGCACATTGCATGATTGAGCAACCGTCTGAAACTGACCAGGACTGAACTTCTTAGACAACAGTATAAATAACCATCCGTCCATCCATCATCTACACCGTTTAACCTTCGAGGGGCGCAAGGGGGCTGGAACCAATCCCAGTTTGGCACTGGGCACATCCTGGACAGGTCGCAGTATCTCAGGGCTGACACACAGAGACAAACATCCACTCTCACACCAACTCAATCACTCTCTGATTAACCCAACCCGATCTGCATGTGTTTGGACTGCGGGAGGAAGCCAGAGTCCCCGGAGAGGACATCGACATTTCACACATCTAGACAGGAATACAACAAATTAACGTAAATAAATAAAACTAAGCCAATACAACTGTTTTGGGATGTAAATAGCTTCTCTTTTTTTATTTCAGTTTCCTACAGGTTGCCACAATGGCTCCAAATGGCTCTTCGTGGCTGCACTTGACCGTCACACGTATGATGAGGTGCTCGTCCCTTCTCATTTTCCTGTCTCTCATCAAGAGGGATTAATAAAGAGTGGGCTGCCGGCACCGAGCGAAACAGGCCCTCTTCTGTTCTGATAGCCGGGCAGATATGTGAGGGCAGGTCACTGCACAGCATCAAAAGACATGACCTGATTTATCGGTCCTGCTTCAGTGGACAGGTGGCACCGAGTCAGAGGCTCCTCTAATAACACGGCCCGTCTTAAAGACATGAAAGGAACCAAAAGCTCCTCTTGACCTGTTCTATCACACACACACACGCACACACACACACTTTCATGGTTTCATGCTTATACTTTTATGGTGTGGTGGATTTAAATCCCCCCCCCCCTCAATAAAGACCTGTAGGAATTCAAACTGTTAAAATCCCGTTCAAGCACCACGACGACCTGTTATTATATTTATACGTCCAATTATTACTGGTCTCATTCAACATTTCCATCCAGCCATCGGCCCTTCATTGTTTATGGCGAATCCAGATGTCCATTAAAGTAACTGAATACTTAAAGAGATACTGCACAATTAGATGTTGTTTTTCTGAGCTGAAAACTAATTTATAGGACTGTTTTTTATGAAATACAGTAATGCAGGTCCACAATTGTAGGTTGAGCATGGCTGTGTGTGGGTGTGTGTGCGTGTGTGTTTGTGTGGTGGGGGCCACTTAATCAAAACTTAGGGGTGAAGTTACACGGTCCATATGAATGTATGTCCATATTAATAGGTAAACATGCACACATTCACTATACAGTACATTCCCAGAGTTAAACTATCATTGGTTAATACACACAACACACACTACTCTCTCTCTCCCCCCCCCCCCCTCCCTCATCTACTGGTGCCTCTCTGTCATAACAGTCCAGTTGATGCATTTTCAAAACCAGTGCAGTGTCTACATTGCTATAGAGCCTTCTGGAACCATGGGTGTGTGTGTCTGTGTCTGTGTGTGTGTGTGTACCTATGTGTATGCAATTCCCAGTCGGTTTCCATTCACTGGTTTCCACTCAGACCAAACTGACTCATGCAGGTTATGATGTAACACCCAGAATTTAGAAAGTAGTAGAACGAAAACAAAGCTGCAATTTCACTTTAAACTCCTTTCACAGAAAAAGTGTGTGACGGGCAGCACTTTTTTATAATGTTAATAAATAATTAATAATTAGTAGGCTACACAAATATCCTATAAATTCTCAATTACCTTTTAAGTATTGATCCATGCAGACAGTATTACGATCTGTAAAAAATGCTGGTATTAATATTCAACTGCACAACTTTATAGCAGCCTGGCTGTTAGGTTTGTGGATTTAGTTAAAAGTCACATATATAATCATTACGTGCCAACAAACATAATAAACAAATACCACAACTGCTCCATTGAAGAATACAATCAACATACTTTAAACATGTATTAAACAAGAAGGAAAGTGCTTCCATGCCAAAAAAAGAAAAGTGGAGAATAAAACAAAGGCCCAAAAAAAAGGGGTCCATGTTGGATTTCAGTCCATGTTTGATCCTCATCAGTGTTGGATCCTCATCATGTTGGATCCTCATCAGTGTTGGATCCTCATCATGTTGGATCCTCATCAGTGTTGGATCCTCATCATGTTGGATCCTCATCAGTGTTGGATCCTCATCAGGTTTGGATCCTCATCATGTTGGATCCTCATCATGTTGGATCCTCATCATGTTGGATCCTCATCATGTTGGATCCTCATCATGTTGGATCCTCATCATGTTGGATCCTCATCATTTTGGATCCTCATCATGTTGGATCCTCATCATGTTGGATCCTCATCATGTTGGATCCTCATCATTTTGGATCCTCATCATGTTGGATCCTCATCATGTTGGATCCTCATCAGTGTTGGATCCTCATCATTTTGGATCCTCATCATGTTGGATCCTCATCATGTTGGATCCTCATCATGTTGGATCCTCATCATGTTGGATCCTCATCATGTTGGATCCTCATCATGTTGGATCCTCATCAGTGTTGGATCGTCATCATGTTGGATCGTCATCATGTTGGATCCTCATCATGTTGGATCCTCATCATGTTGGATCCTCATCATGTTGGATCCTCATCAGTGTTGGATCCTCATCATATTGGATCCTCATCAGTGTTGGATCCTCATCATGTTGGATCCTCATCATGTTGGATCCTCATCATGTTGGATCCTCATCATGTTGGATCCTCATCATGTTGGATCCTCATCATGTTGGATCCTCATCAGTGTTGGATCCTCATCATGTTGGATCCTCATCAGTGTTGGATCCTCATCATGTTGGATCCTCATCATGTTGGATCCTCATCATTTTGGATCCTCATCATGTTGGATCCTTATCATTTGGGATCCTCATCATGTTGGATCCTCATCATGTTGGATCCTCATCATGTTGGATCCTCATCATGTTGGATCCTCATCAGTGTTGGATCCTCATCATGTTGGATCCTCATCAGTGTTGGATCCTCATCATGTTGGATCCTCATCATGTTGGATCCTCATCATGTTGGATCCTCATCATGTTGGATCCTCATCATGTTGGATCCTCATCAGTGTTGGATCCTCATCATGTTGGATCCTCATCATGTTGGATCCTCATCATGTTGGATCCTCATCATGTTGGATCCTCATCATGTTGGATCCTCATCATGTTGGATCCTCATCAGTGTTGGATCCTCATCATGTTGGATCCTCATCATGTTGGATCCTCATCATGTTGGATCCTCATCATGTTGGATCCTCATCATGTTGGATCCTCATCAGTGTTTGATCCTCATCATGTTGGATCCTCATCATGTTGGATCCTCATCAGTGTTGTGTCGTCTTCTAACTGTTCAAAGCTCTGTGATTCTCCTTGTGGGGAGAGGATGGAAAACATGTGATGTGAGAAAGGAAGATATTCCTCAACCTTTGCTCCCACGTCCGGGGGCAGAACAACACACAGCGTAATAATGATACTCAACTCTGTCTCGCACAATAAGAAGAAAAACACACAGTGCATGCAAATAGGATCCTGCTCAACATCGTGCACAGACACACACAGCTGCTCCCAAACATCTCCATCTCTAGTTATACAGTAGATACCTCTAATTAGAACAAGACTGTGTATGAGTCAGACGTTTGAGGGAAGTCATCATTTCCCAGCTCTCCCGACTTTCCATGGCCTCTGTGCTTAGTAACCGTTATTCTTGGATATTGTAATGACTCAACCGAAACACTTTTTGGTGCACGGTGCCGATGGCAGTCATTTTACTTCTCTCCCTTTTCTCTTGGTCTCTATCCATCTCCCTCATTCTTCCACTTTTTTCTTTATCTTCCCATTCATCCATTCAGTCTGCCGTCCCCCCCACTTCCTCCTCGAGGCTGTTGATTCTGAAATCAAATCATGACTCTGGAATTCCTCAGCAGTGTTATGGGGTAATCATGGAAACCAGAATCTACCCCCCCCCCCCCCCCCCCCCGCCGCCTGGTAAAGAACATGAGATTTATATCTTTGTATGGTCACGACAAAACAGTCTGAGACATACCCACGTTTAATTTACTATAGTAGAATACAAGAAGCAGTGAAAGATCTAAGAAGTATTCTGCTATGAATTATACTAACTCAGAATAACTTTTTTATTTTCTTTCTTATTTCTTGCATTAGTCGTGTTGAGAAACTTGCACATACAAACATATGCAAATGAGGATGTTAAGTATTTCCAGGTCAGACAGGGAACAGCAGGGTCAGGCGGCCATTGTCTGGGCTCATTCATCTTTTAAAGACTATGTTCACAATCCAGTCCGACCTTCATCATTACCACAACAACCAGACACAGGAAACGCATGGTACTGAAATCTAGTCGACAATTATACAGAGAACCAACACAAAAAATAAACCAAATGTTGATGTGTGTTCCCAGACCTGCACCCAAATGTTCCAAGACCATAATGTAAACATGCTCTCCAGCCATATATAGTGATGACCCATCATAAAGAGCCGGAACATTTCAGCCTGTGCACTAAGAAAGTGTTGTTCCAGAGTCTGGGTCTGAAACTAAAAACAGGACCTGGTTCAGATTCAAACTGGGAAACATTCTTCTTTCCACATCATACAGATACTGACGTAAAGAGAAGTGAACATGAAACAAGAGAAAACGTCACCAAACTGGTGTCAACCTGCATTTCAAAATAAGTTTTCTCCCTAATTATTACTAATGCATCTGACCACTGACCTTTAAATTCGACTTGTGCAATATATGCTCAATACTTAGGAAGTCATCAGTAGGGTAGAGTGCAGGCTCAAATGGAAAATTACTCAGACTCAACTAATCTGCGTTAGTATCCACAACATTAATGATACGTTTGCTTGTTCAAATCAACCTTTGTATCTTAGCTATGATGTTTCTAAAGAAAACTCAGTGACTATAAAAACTAAAAAAGCCAATTATGCAACAGTTATAAATTATTATTTTGAAATATTTGAAATAAATTGTGAAAAACTGCCTCACATAAATATACATAATCACAGGTATACTTTAAACTACTGGGTTAATTTCCTCTCAGTTAATATACACACACACACACAAACACATAAATATATATAAGACCCAACAGAAGTTTGTCATAGTGATACCCTACTATGTCACAAGAGAAAAGGTTTAAAAATGGCTTTAAGAGACTGTAATGTGAATCTTCTTTCTATTAGTTAGTAAAGGTGCGTCTAATAACTGATAGGGCCACACCAATATGTTTCAGGTTTGAAATGCATAACTCCAGAGTTGTTCGCCCACTAAAACAGAAACTATTGGAACCACTGCTGAGCTGGTTTCTGTTAGTCCGGGAACTGAGACCTTTGGAAACACTGACTCAGTCCCACACATTTATTTAGTGATGGGGTTTTATCAGTCACGATTTGACCACCAGCTGCGAATCCAAAGTGTTCCGCCCAAGTTCGATCTGAGAAAAGAAATCCCTCCTCTCAACCGACTGCAGTGTAGACTGCTTCCCATCAACACCAGCACGCACATGCCCAGTGTGTATGAACGACCAAGCACGACTCTTTGGACGGAGATCGTATTTAATATTTAATAAGTGTGGACAAAGCCGTCCAGAGTTCTCCTGGGGAATTAGGAGGAAGAATAGACTAAAGGACACAATAGGACACATCCCAACTCACATCTGTCTGTGAGATGTACTGGCTAAACACACACACAACCCCTCCACCACTATGCTCCCTGGTGTATCCACATACTTCCTCCCCTCCAGCGAAGGCTCCCTGTGAGTGGCGACAGCCCAGTGCATTATGGTCTGTCACCGAGAGATTAACCAAATGTTGCGGCGATGACATCATGTGTGTGTTTGTTTACAGGGGGGAGGGGTGAAGGGAGAGGCGGAGACCAGGACCAAATGAGAAGTCATGTTGAGAAAGGTAGAGAGGGACAGAGAGAGGAAAAGAGCGAGAAGGAAGCAGGATGCATTTATATAAACCCAGAATGAGCTGGGTTTGTTTAACCCGCAGTTTGCTCACTGAACAACCAAACACTCGCAGTTTGCTCAATGTCTGCTTTCAGGACACAGATGCTTAGTCTACAGTTGAGCTTTTCAATTTAGTGCAGCTTAAATCTGTGTATTATTCTATGATGTTAACAGATACAGACGTCTGGTCTCATGGTTTTCACCATCGACGGTTTGGTGTGGGGGAAAGTCTCATGAAAGATTCTTACACAGGGGAGAGAAGTTTGGAAAGCAGTGAAACTGAAGACATGAAGATTCTGCATTAAAGTCAAATAAACATGGGATTAACATGCAACTCATGAGGAAACTGTGATAGATTATAGAAAAATGTATTCTGACTGCACAGGGATCCCAAAAAGTATTAAACACTTAAATTTGCATTATTTATAGAACACGAAAAAGACAGGAAGTGCTTTCTCTATCATACCTCCCTCAAATCCCTGCCGGCACAGCCATCAGCGGCAATTTGGCGTACAGTGTCTAGCCCAAGGAAGAACTGGAGATAAACCACCGGCCCTCTGGTTAGTGGACGACCTGCTCGACCTCCTGAGCTGCAGCTTCCCCGGTTTTGTAACTAAAGCTGAGGTCAAGATCATCTCATTATGTATATAACTTGCCTTCAAAACATGTGATTGTAAACAGTATTTTTAGTTAGGGAAAGGGTAGTAGCACAAGGCCATCATGGTGTCACACTCAGAAGCAACTCAGCGATGAAACAAGGAGAAGAAACGTTTAAATCTCGACCCTGGCCAATCCTGTCAATTTCAGAAAGCTACACAAATGAAGGCGAATTCCCCCACGTTACCATTTCTGACAACGATTTGGCTCGTGATTTTTAGACCTAAAACAATGAATGAACTCGTATGTTCCCACCGCCGGTGAGACCCAGAGAGCTCACATGGCACCTTAAAACAACAGCTGAATATCAGGTTCCACACGTTTCAAAAAGGCTGCTCCTTCCCAACACGAGAGCGGTGGAAGTGGTGCGTGAGGTGTACGTGACACACTTGGAAGTCCCCCCCCGCCTATCCACAATAACTGACTGACTGGTTGGGGAAATGTGAATCACTCAATATCTGTGGCGTTCTGCAGCCTAATGGTTGCGGAGGTGGTTAGAGGCCATGTTGCTCTCACGCTCCCAGAACCAGTCTCCTGCACGTCTCTGCAGCAAATAGCCATGACTGGGGTCTCACAGAGGAGGGGGGGCAGATATCAGAATCTCCAGGGGGGTTGTTGTGTAATCGGTTGACTTTTTTTGGTTGAATGGAGACATGAGTATCAAATATCCATGAGATCTGCATCATATATACCCAGCAACAAGTTCTAAAGGTCAAATGAAATACACATTTAATCCCGTTGACTACAAACGTATTTTGCTGTCGAATACTTGTGAGCAACTTAATCTTAAAAGATTTAAAAGGCCACATCTGTAAACTCAACACCCGAGTCAGATGTCGACAGTAGCTGCTCCAGCCGTCACTTCTCGACGCGTGAAAGAATCGCGGGACGATAACTTCTCAGTTGCACATTGATTTACGAGACACTTCAAACCAGCTCTGAACAGTTATAAATACCGAGATGCCTTTTGAAGATAGCCCGGAGCTAATCCACCCATGAAAAGTGTGGAGTCTGAGATCCTAATCACTCCATCTCTCCCTCAGACTGTGACCTCATCTCCCCGAGGAGAGGAGAACGAGGCTGGAGGAAGAGGAGGAGGAGGAGGTGAGGCATATCAGAAATGTTTTTGTTACATTTTTGTGTAATTCAATATTTTCTTCCAAGTGAGGCGCATGTAAGAGATCTTTATTGTATTTTAAGTGCACACGGGGGGTGGGGGGGTGATAATGATAATCTGTCTGTCGGTGGGTTTAAAAATCAAGTAAAAGCAGAAACAAACTAAATGCATGACTAACAGACTTCCACAAGTGGACAAAAGGTGTAGGCATTGCACAACTGAATGTTTAATAAGCTCCTCCTCCTCCTCCTCCTCCTCCTCCTCCTCCTCCTCCTCCTCCTCCCCCCTTCTTCCAAATGGAGGTTCCCACACGTTGCCAGTGATAAAACCTCGGTAAAGCCTGGTCCTCATAAAAATCCTGATTTTACTAGAAGGGATTCCGATTAAAATCCACAGTGGAAGTTAACAAGTGGCGATGTGTTACTGGCTACACAACGGGGAAACACAAACACAATCACAAACAACAGCAGGACAGACAAAAGAACAACATCTCCACACAACTATGGTGTATAACAACACACACTGTGCACCTCCTCCCACTGTAAGAATGTATGTAAAGTAGCCCAAACACAGGTGCAGCCATTTGAGGCCTAAAGCTATGCAGCACTGACCAGAGCATCAAGCCGCGCTATCAAAGCCAGCCAGCAGGGGGCAAACTACACGCTTTGGCTTCACTTTTCCGTTCGACTAACAAGAACCAAGAAATGTTTACGCCTGTCTTCAATTTTCCATCAATCCTGTTGTTATGGTTCCGCTCTTGATTTAATTAGGACTTATAAATAAAAGGACAGAACAGTTCATTCAACACAGATACATACGAGAATATTAAGAAGGGACGAGGGAGGTCAGACTGAAAGACGTTTTATTAAAACAAGGAAAATACAGAATAAATCAAGTCTGGAATAGAATAATGGAGGTGGAGGAGAGCAAGTGAAGGGGGGGGGGGAACTCATCTGGGATGTTACAGTAACATGTGAGGAATGGTTGATTGTTCAATGCCGGAACGGGACACTGTGCCAAACCACAGAGAGAAACAGAAAGAACGAAAAGAGGGAATAGCAGATGAAAAACAGAAGTGACAAAGAAACATTTGAGAGAAGCTTCGGTCGTAGGGAGGCTTCGCAGCTGCGACCCCTGTCCACTCTCAGGATTCTGATGCAATCACGCTGTTACAATAGAATTTCCAAACGTCAGCATAAAACTTCATAAAATGCCTACATTTCTCAACTCTCCAATCACTCTCATGACCCCCCCCCCCCCCCCCACAACCCTCCATTACAGCTCCATAAGTCTGTGAGGATTATTCATGCCTCCTCCTGCTTGCAGATCAAGTTGCACACTTGGAAATAATTGCAGCACTTCTCAGTGTGCTCCCCCCCCCCCCCCAGTGTGATTTGCTTTTAATAGCCAATTACCATTTAAAGCCAATTGAACCGTAAGAATGTTTGTATGTTTATATGGGAAGCCCACAGAAGGCAGTTAGCCGGCACAATAACCAGATAATGGCTGTTCAGTGAGGTTTCCGTCTCAATCATCACTCGTCACATCAGCGCAGTGAGATCCGTGGTTCAACCACAGGCAAGTGATTCCAGTTGAAGGTTTAATGTAAAGCGAGAAAGGATGTAGGACTGTTTACTCAAGCATCAGTCAATTTTGAGATTTGTGGAACATGACTTGCTTCCATAACATGTATTCATGTAGACAAGTCAAAAGAAAACGTCAAAATTACACATTTAGGTGTTTATCTTTGTCTTTTTGGAGGTGGGGAAGTTTTTTTGGATTCTTAGACACATCACAATCCGGACGTGGACGTCGATGCAGAAACAGAACTTTGTGTTTGGTGATTCACTTTATGAGACATGTTTACTTGAACACATGCATCACGTGAGCAGCGTAGTTTATCTGCTATAAACAACAAGGACATCAGTGTAAGAGAGACTGAAACCATCCGGATTCATGATTGAACACCATCAATGACTAACTAAATACATGTGGTTATCAGTTTTTGTGAGGGACAGAGCCAGGAAGACACAAACACACAACCACACACACACAAACACACAACCACACACAAACACACAAACACACAACCACACACACCCACACAAACACACAAACACACAACCACACAACACACACACACACACACACACACACACACACACACACACACACACACACACACACACACACACACACACACACACACACACACACACACACACACACACACGCTGCAGACAGGAGAGAAACTTCTCCCAGATTATCACACAATGCTGAATTCTTATTTTTTAACTTCATTAGCAGAAGCGACGCCCCTTTTATCCAGGAGATTCCCACTCATAGTCTATTTGTGTGTGAAGAATTCAATTACATATCTCTGTGAAGGTTCTTTTCTATGAATAATTTTTTATCTCCCTTTGCTAGAAATCTGAAGGTCAGTAGCACTTCCACTCACACCAAACTTAATCCCACTTTCATACCTCTATTCTGAAGGTTTTATAAAGGGATATCTTTCATGATCTATTTAATATTATACTCCTGATATCTATTAGTTAACTTTATGTATTTGGACAAACTTGGAATCGGAACATGTGATACTTTCCTGCAACTAAAAGACAGACAGAGAACTGGAAGTGGCCTCCACCCAGTGGAAGTATTGAATCTGGTGGTTAGCACTTTCAGTTAGTCATTATCTCAGTGCATCAAATTAATAGCACTGTGATTACCTCACACTGGAGCATGATGCAATGCCACATGTCCGTTTCCACTCCTCTGCTTCGAGGCCTCGAAGTCGACCGTCCCTCTGTCCCTCTGTCCCTCTGTCCCTCTGTCCCACAAACTCTCCGACGCTCTGTCGTCTCCACCTCTGAGTTCAAGGTCAACTCAAAAACATGATACTGTCAGTGACCCTGTGGACGGAGACCCATTCAGGGAGTAAAGATGCCATCAGCCACATATCTGATGACCTCTTCACCTCCGTCTCACATCGGCTTTCAACAAATACATCATACTGAGGAGTGTGATCTGGAGGTTTGGTGGAAGGAGAGATTCTCAGTAACACATAGAAGGAAGGAAGGAAGGAAGGAAGGAAGAAAGAAAGAAAGAGAAGAAGGAAGAAATACATGAAGGGAGGAAGGAATGAAGAAGGAAAAAGAGAGAAAGAAAGACAGATATGAAGGAAAGAATAGAAAGAAAGAAAGCCCTTAGCTTGAGGTAAACTACCACAGAGCTGTGTTGTATATGCACACAGATAATCAGGTTGCATTGACACTGCAGCTCTGTAACTAGAAACATGTGTGGAGTCTCTTTGCTCAGAAGTGACCTGCCCTCACTCATTGAGCGGGATCCTGTTTGAAACCCACTGTCGGATAAAAGGTGAAAACCAGAGCCTCATACAGGTCCTTTTATAGAACAGAAAACCTCAGACACACTGTGTAACTGACGTGTTCTTTAGAGAAAACACAAACTGCACAGATCAATGTCACGGTGTCCCTGTTGAACCTCTGCATGCCATAGTTCTCCTGACCCACAGAGGATAAACCCACAGAAGTCTGCCCCCCACATCTTACCCATGGTTTGATTCGCTTGACTAAGCCGTCTGGTGTTGAACCTCTTTACTCTAACACATGAGCTCATGGCTCTGCAGAGGAAAATAATCATTTTTTCATCTTTGTCAGCACTGGATCCCTTGTTTAAACTGGTTTAGGACGTGAAATACACATCACGTGTCCAGGACAAACCATTAAACACGCTCTGGCCTTATCCTTCTTTCTCAAAAGCAATTATATTTTGACCTTATCTCCATCTATTAAAAAAAAAGTTCAGTCATGTACCCTGTAATACTGCTTCCTTATGTTTAATGCTGACAAACCAAAGTTAAACTCCACACAAGGCCAGTTGTTTTCACCACAGGACACAAATGTTTTATTCTGCCCACTGGCTCGCACAGATTGAAAGCATTTTTAATTATTACAATAAACGTTTAGTTTTCAGTTTTTGTTTGACTGTATTGAAGTCATCGCATAATCTTAATTGTGTGGAGGTGACTGAAGCCATGAAAGGACGTCACCACTCATGGATACAGTTAATAAATATGCACTAGGGCAGAAACATGTCAACATTACAGGAGGTATCTATTGATATCATTATTATTTGCTATGTTTACAGCAGAAAATGAAGCCAGGCTGGAGAAAAAGGGACAAAGACACAGAGCTGAAAATCTCACTCTACATTTCAGTTACTACACTAACACACACATATATCTCACTGACTTTAAATGTACAAACCTTAAACGAACCCTGTGCTTCTCCCCAGTATGTAATGCCTCAAAGCACAAAACAAGCCGTCACAAGAAATGTGCAAACTCTGAGATAGAGCGCTCTCCTCTCTCTCTTTCTTTATATGGTGTGAAAGACTTAAACTGGACAACCAGAGGAGTAAAAACAAAGCGGAACCTCTTGACTTGCATATCACAGAAGTTAAGTTTGTATGATGGAGGGATCATTTCAATAATCCCCCCTGGACACCTAAACACTTTCCAGACATTGAAACTTAAGGCTACTGGAGGTTTTCCAGACACTGACGCCATGTGACCCAGTTCCTGCAGATGATTACTTGGACTGTGTAACACCTATAGGCCGATGCACTGCAAAGCATCAGTGTCCTGCAGCAAGGCTGTTACTGTTTGAATGAACATGTCAAGTTCGACCTGAAACCAGGCTTCGGAAAACAACCTGAGGAAATAGAAAAACATAACACGTGACCACTCGTGAACACTGGGGGAGTCCTGGTAAACAAGAAGGCATGCGTGTCCCTCGTAACTGATTATCCATGTCGCGTTCTACACTGGTAGCCGAGGCAGATGCTAGTTGTTTTCTTGCGGGGTGGGGGGGTGGGGGGGGGGTGGCGTCATGTGTTAGGAGCCTGACGAATCAGAGAAAGGCTCCGTCGACCCAATCGGCAAACGGTTGTGAGAGTCTACATCTTCGTTTCCCTACATTTCAGTTCCTGCCCTTCCAGATGTAAACGCAGCCCCGGTTTTCAAACTAACACGGGACCAGACGCATTTCTAAACTTCTCCTTTTTAGCTGCTCTAATACTCTGGAGTAGTGTGGATGCGTTGATGCGATTCCACAGACCCTTGGTTTATTGATGCATGGTGTGAATTTGAGCCAAAATTAATGTTTAACAATCGGTCAATTGTCCTGTTTGAGATATCATCAGCCTTAAAGGATAAAACAAGAAACACATGAGTGTCCCATATTCTGCAAATGTGTGGTTTCACGCACAGGATAGTCACCAAATTCAGTTAAGATCGGCTTTCAGGCACACCTGGGACTCTTCATGCACACTTCAAGAAGAGGGTTGCTCAAGTTACTCTCATCAGAGGGGGTTGGATGTGTTTACCGACGGTGGGTTGAGGCAGAGCTATGTGGCCGACATGATCCTAATCCTCACTCCTAACACGATTCTTCAGTTCACTTCTTTTTTAAGATTCATTTTTAGAGACACCGTTATTAAAAAAAAAAGTACAAAGAAGAAAGAAAACCTGAAACTGCGCAAAAAAAATAACCCATCCTGATGTTTTCTCCAAGATATAACCAATTTCCAAGAATCAAGTTGTTAAATAAGAATTTCCCTGATGTTTTATGGCAGACTAGGCTCTAAATGTTGTAAACAAATTAGGAAATCGGTGTTTCATCTTTAGGCTCAACACATGTGATGGTGATGATGGGGGCGACACGTTGGCTTGGAACTTTCCAACGTGTACAGATGTTAGAAGCGGAGCCCACTACAGACTGTATAGCTGCACTTGTGGTGTCATGTAAAAAAGAAGTGTGGTAAAAGTTATGGATTCTGAATTTCTCTCAAGTTTCCAAGATGGACAAGTGCACGCCACATGTCTGTGGCTACAGCAACGTCTCCACCTTTTCATGCTCTGCTGTGGAATTTAATGTGAAACTTTAGAATAACTGAGTGAGGGTTTCAACAGAGACAACAATATGGGAATTGCTGTAGCAAATGTCGGTGGGATTAGAAAATGGGATGATTGTATTCTATATTCTTGTGCTGTATTTTGCAATTGACCAACAGTTTTTAATTAAAGCTCGACAGCAGAACATTTCTGGATTGTGAACAGATATTTCATGTAGACTAGATATTATTAGATCATCACAATAAGTGCAAAGCGAATGAAATGATTCAATAAATCTTAATTCACACAACCTGTTGTCCTCAGGGAAGGATTCCTGTCCACAGCAGTAAAAAGCCTCTGACTTCTCAATAAATTTGCAGTAACAAATTGAGATGTTGGCTTAACCCCCTTCACTTCACATGTAGCATGTAACTTTCCTCTAAATGCACTCAAGCACCATGATAAATCATTTCTCCACACACAAACACACAGCTTTCAAAAGCTCAGTAGGCCACTTATTGAGACCTGTGTGATTTACTCCAAAGAAAAACCCTCGTTTTCAGCCTGTTTCCAGACATATCAGACATTTGGGCCCCTGCATCTTTAACCATGTGGAGGGGGAATCGAACTGAGCTAATGGGCTCTTCCTCGGGCGTCCTGGAGTCAAAGACACGCTGGAGTTTGTTTGCCTCCGTGTTGCAGGTCGCTTGGAAACAAACCGCGTCTGGATGCTGCTCTTACCTCATAGCGAGGAAATGAGTTTACGTGCGTAACCATCTTCGCGTCGTAAAAATTAAAGTTTGTCAGCCTCGCTCCGACACGCTGCATGAGCACAGCAGCCCCGGGTCCCTCCCGTTGGACCTCCCACCTCCGGGGGAGAGCCGTTCCCACCCACACCCCCCGCCCCCCCACAGCCTGGTAACCTGCACTCTGCCGGGGCCGCACATCAGACCGGAGAGCCCGAGAGGAGCGAAGTGGAGCAACGGAGGCGTGCGCACTGATTTTGGGGAGGTTGGAGCGCGCACTGGAACCGAGTCATCTCCGTCCACTGGACCCAGTAAAAAAAAACACCAGCTTGCAACGAAGGGAGCACCTGTGGGCTCGTTCTGCAGAAGTCGAGGGGTTCTTATCCTAAACAGTGATGTCCGGCAGCACCATGGCCAGGGTGCTGGTTGCGCTCTGCATCGGGAGCGCGGTGCACTGCATGCCCAAGGGGACCCACAGGAGTCGGAGACAGGGGCAGCAGCATCTGCCCTCCTCAGTCTCTCAGGGTAAGTTTGTTTATTATTTATCCTCCATGTTGGTAAACACAAGAGGTCACTTTCTTATACTGAAGGATAAATAAGTGATTAGATAATGAGACTTGTTGTGGAGATGGAAAACAGGACACATCTTTTGTCCCCAGCTCCTGACTCTGCTGTGTGGATCAGTTTATGCGTCCCTGCGACCGATGCACCTTATGGTTAATGCCTTGTGTATTGTGTTGATAATCGCCACAAAAATGATAATCAGTTGTTAATCCTGAACAACTTCTTAACTTCATCTGATGTGAAGGTTACACAGATCAAACCTTCAGAAAGAGGAAACATTATTATTCTATTTTTTAACTTGGGAAAATAAAAGGTTCCAAAAAAGATATATAAGTGGCATGTGAGGTCATGAGATGTGAACAAAGAACATGCCTGGTGGGGGTGAGAGAACAGAGAAGTGTATATTATTCTCCACTGTGTGAGTGTGTGTGTGTGTGTGTGTCTGTTTGTGTGCAGCTGATTTATTACTCTTTAGCCTCTGGGCCCTTTGAAGCTAACTTTAACACATCCACAGTCACTTTCACAGACATCAGTGAAGTCTAGTCCCCGACAATAAAGTGTGTATACCCATTTTAGGGTTTGTGTTTATTTTGGTGTGCGTTTGTCTTTTTTGTCTTTCAACCCCCTGACACTCACCACTGGAGTTTTAGTTGTGGCTCAGGCGTTTTCCAGTGGTTGCGTTTGTCTTTCCACAGTTGAAAGAGGCCGTGGTGGGCAGGTACAGGGGTTTGTGGGTGTGTGCCGGCCGGGCTGATGTGTGTGTTTTTTCCTCCCTCACATTTTCCCTGCACTGTGTGTTTTGGGAGGTTCCTACACCAGAGTCTCATCGGCTGCATGTTTTCCTCTCTCCTGTCAGACGGCTGTATAGAGAACGGCAACTTCTACAACATTAACGACCAGTGGGACCGGCCGTACCTGGGCAGCACTCTGGTCTGTACCTGCCACGGAGTCGCTGGCATCAAGTGTATAAGCAAACCCGAGGGTGAGTGTGTCTCTGTTGCATCATCTCCCACATTGGCTTTGTCTTCGCCTCCCTCTTCCACACATGCAACACACACGTTTTTCTCTCTCTGCAGCAGAGGAGAGGTGCTTTGATAAGATCAACCAGCAGTACTACACCGTGGGAGCGACCTACGAGAGGCCCAAGGACGGCATGATCTGGGACTGTACCTGTATCGGATCCAGCAGGGGCAAGATCAGCTGCACCATTGCCAGTAAGTGTGTTTCTCACCACAGACCACACACCCCTATGTGTGTATATCCCTGTCTGCCAGACTGGGGCCATTAAACTGGTAAATCTCCATATTCTCTACACCGGATTAACAACTGGTGGCGTGCATGCGGCTGTTTGCAGTTTCCCCGGGTGGTTAGATAATTGGTTTGATGTCTGTAGAGTGTTTCTCAGTTTCTTTACTTCCTCTTTATCTCCTTGTGTCTCCACCCAGATCGCTGTCATGAGGGCGGGGCTTCATATAAGATCGGGGACACCTGGAGGAGACCCCACGAAACAGGAGGCTACATGTTGGAGTGTGTCTGTCTGGGTAACGGTAAAGGAGAGTGGACCTGCAAACCAGTGGGTGAGTCACTCAGACAGTCACTGACACACAGACCACTCCCCTTGGCCGATCACTGACGGATTCACTGTAGTTGTCAGACAGAAAATATCGGAGAGGGGACAAAGTCAGAGATAAAGATAGAAATAGAATATAAACAGTGCGAGCAGGAACATATAATAAAAGATAAAACAAATTATAAACAGAATCGAGTCATATGTCGTTGATTCAGTCGTTTTACGAGTGTGTGTTTCCTGCAGCGGAGCGATGCTACGATAACTCGGCGGGGACGTCCTACGTGGTCGGGGAGACGTGGGAGAAGCCGTACCAGGGGTGGATGGTGGTGGACTGCACCTGCCTGGGGGAGGGAAGTGGACGCATCACATGCACCTCCAGGAGTGAGAAACCCTTTGTTTTACTTGTTTTTGGTCAAATCATCGGCTGCACACACACACACACACACACACACACACACACACATGTACTCCTGCTGTGTCTCTGCACTCTTATTAAACAAGTATTGTAACTCGATCCCACCAAATTTTGGAGGAAATGTTGCTCATGTGTTTTTCTAATTGGGATCAAAACTCAAATCCTTAAAAATAAGCTGATCCCACACATGATAGAAAATGTTCTTCACTTGTGTGTTGTCGTCACATGCACGACTTCAGGGTGGCCTCAAAGGCTGTTTAGTGCAGGTCATCAATAAATAGTTATCGTGCATGTGTTCAACAAGGAACCAACAAAGACACCGCAGCACAAACAACACAAACAGCTGGTGGCCAGGAGGAGTCCCCCCCCCCCCCCCCCACCGGATGACTGCTGACTCTTACATCCCTCCTGGAGATCTCCACCAAGAGAACCACAGTGCAGTCTCTCTGTGTTTATAATTAATCTCAGTCACTCTGTCCTCCCCTATAGATCGCTGTAACGACCAGGACACCCAGTCGTCCTACCGCATCGGAGATACCTGGACCAAGACAGACGCCCGGGGCCACCTGCTCCAGTGTCTGTGCACAGGAAACGGCCGCGGGGAGTGGAAGTGTGAGCGACATGCCTCCCTTCACACCACCGGCCTGGGTGAGAACTGATAGCCTGTCCCCTTTTGTGTGGAGTGAGAGACGCACCCCAGAGACAGATGCTGAAGGGGGGGAGAGGGGCTGATAAAAAGGTGCCGAGTGTCCAAGTGTTGACGTGAGACAGAGATGGTCCGAGGGAACGGGAGGATGAGGAGGGAGGGATGAAGGCGAGGAGAGCTGGTGGGAAGAATGTGCCTGAAGTGATAATGAGGTGTGAGACGCCACAGGCTGTGACCTATAGGAGAGTAAAGGAAAACTCAAATGGTTTATTTTTAGTGTTTTATGGTGTTTCTAACTCAGGGGAACTAATTGATTGGTGATGATAGAAGCCTTTTACCAATTTAATCTCTCTTAATCTCTAGTTTGGTCAAGTTTTACTACTACATCACCACTTAAACCATCCTGATAGACGTACTAGCTTAAACTTCATCACTGGCATATCTGACCTTGATTCCCGGGTTCTGCTTTAGGCTCCGGCTCTCGTGTGATCACTAACATCCAGCCGGCGATCTACCAGCCCGCCACCGTGCTCGAGCCCCAGCCCCCCCAGGACGGGCCCTGCCGGACAGACGCAGGACTCAGCTACTTCATTGGCCAGCGCTGGATGAAGACCCAGGGAGCCCAGCAGATGATCTGTACCTGTCTTGGGAATGGAGTCAGCTGTGAGCAGTGGGGTAAGAGACGCTCTTTTGCTTTCTTCATGAATTCAGGGATTCTAATTATCGGCACAGTCACAGACGACCCATTGAGTTTTAAGATTGTAGGCTGAAACTAAAATAACACAATTCAACAGGTTCAACAGTTTGAAGTGGTCCTATCTGTGTGTGTGTGATGTTTACCCCTCTTCTTCTTGCAGACGGACCAGCTCCAGTGTACGGTGGCAACTCGGGAGGTCAGCCCTGTGTGTTCCCGTTTGTCTACAAGGGCAAGACGTACCACTCCTGTACGTCTGACGGGCGCAGCGAGGGACAGCTGTGGTGCTCCACCGCCTCGGACTTTGAGGCCGAACAGAAGTATTCCTTCTGCACAGAGCAGAACGGTGAGCACTGAGGTTGAATATTAGTAAAAAGCGACTGATGTGGAGGAGTGTAAAACTGGAATTGTTTGTTCTTCTTGTTTAATACAGTCTTATGAACACACAGGTCGCAGAAACAGGAGTTGTAATGTGTTATCATAAGTTTATTTCTTCCTTCTAACAGCGATGGTGACGACTCGAGGCGGTAACTCTAACGGCGCCCTGTGCCAGTTCCCCTACCTCTACAACGGCCGTAACTACACCGACTGCACGGCTGACGGACGCAGAGACGGCATGAAGTGGTGCGGCACCACCGTGGACTACGACACCGAGCAGCGCTTTGGCTTCTGTCCCATGGCGGGTGAGTGTGAAGTGACGAGGGAGGAATGGAAGGACTCATGAACGGTTATATTCAAAATGTTTCCAAACAAGGAGACGTACAACATGTTCATTTTAGATGTTTAGATTCGTTATTTGTTTTTAGGGGAATTGGTTTGCAGCAGTAATCACAGGGCAACATTACAAATGTCACTTATTTCAAATCTTCTTCCAACAATCAAATGTCAATTTTGTTGAAAAGTAAAATTATTCAGCTCAGGTCCCAAAAGGAGAGACATTTTTAAAGATGTATTCATTTAAGTGCTTCAAAATAATACATATCCACAGGTTATAAACAGAGAAATAAAATAATACCAATAATTACTGCAATTTATCAATGACAAAATAACAAGGAGCCAGTTTTTACCCAAACATTGCTTCTAAATTGTTTTAGCACAGTTTGAGGAGTTATCACCTTATAATGTTTTAATGTTTTAAATAGTTTGTCCTTCTTTGCTCATGAAGACGAGTTTCAAACCTTCACCCAGGAGCAACAATCAGTTTTTTTTACTTTCATCAAATATAATTGTGACATCTATCGTGATAATCAGCCATATCGCTCTGGCCAAGTTATTTATAACCACTTAAGTGTTTTAAGTGGATCTGCATTACTGTGGCTCTCACAGGCCTGGGGACTGCGGATCACCTCTGTTAACCTGGCATGGGGGTAACTAACGTGATTAACACAGCTAATTACAACGTCTCTCCCAGGCTTCAGTGAAATGTTTCTCCGCCCCGTCTGAATCAGGGAGTTGACGCGGCCTTTGTGTTCTTCCTCTTCTCTTCTTCAGCAGTGTAAACATTTGATGGGTGATATTATCCCACTCGCATAAAAGCCTATTATCAGAGTGACGTTAAAAAGGAGTCCGAGCTGATGGAACAGACCCCAGCTCATTTACACCTGTGTGTTTAGTACAGACAAACTCCCATTGAAGTCCCTGTTGCCTTCTAAGAAAAGTGCTGTTGTGATGTGTGGGTGTTAATTAGGTCTCCGTGGGTAACAAAAGAGGCTGAGGCCAGTAAAGCAGCGGGGGGGCTCTGACGCTGCACTAATGTCTGTGAAGGAGTGGTGGGATGGTAATGATGACCACCAGGCTGTAAAAGAAACAAGAGAACCAACAATCAAAATCTGCAGAACTTCTTTAGAAGTTGATGTGTGTTGACGTGTAAATAACAACAACAGGCTTTTTTTAGAAATCACACAATTATATTGTCTATTGACCATAAGTTTATAAAAGTTGCCAAAGCCACTTAATACAAACGCAGCTGAGGGGTTGTCAACAAATGTGAGTCTCTGGCACTGCTCTCCAAGCAGACATCCTGCTCTATTGCACTTTTAGAAACGTAGACATTTTGTAATCTGCGTCCTCTCCCGTCCTCTGGATCTAGACTGGGAGGATCTTCATCTTTGAAACAAGGCCATAACCTCCATGCTTTTCCAGGCATTGGTTCAGTTGAGTGACTGCACGATGTGTGCATAGTGCCAGGGCAGTCTTAACAATATCCCATAATAGAAGAAAGAGTGGCTGTAATTTATTTAGAAAAAGAAATCCCCTCTTATATCTGTCTACGTCAAAGCGGACTTTTGTAGACTCCAACTTGGACAGACAGAAGATAAAAGAGTCTGTTTGGCAGCGAGCTGTGAAAGGTGCACGGTTCACAGTGGAAAAATCGACGTGTCCTATCTGAGGTAAAGACGTCATTGAATTTTAGAGGGGGAACAAAGGGAAGGACTGAATTCATCTGAGGGAATTCTCTTTTTACTATGTTGTGTAAGATAGATAGGTGATGCTTTCAAGCAGTTCAGGTGTTTTGCACTTCTTTGACACATGCACATGTCTCTGTCCTGTGTTTGGAGGTTTCTGGTTACTTCCTAAGCTTGTTTAGGAGAGAAGAGTTTTCCTTTACACGTCCACCTCAGTGCCGGGACGCACCTCTGAGCCAACACCCTGTTGTTAAAAACAAAAAAACGCCCCATCAAGATTTAACGAGGACACAATCGGTGCTCGTGCCCTGCAGCCAGGGCCCGAGCAGGTCGTGTGTCAGTGCGGCAGGCCGAGCAGCAGGGAGTCTTTGATATTAAACAAACATGCTGCTTGAGATGTTAATGGTGACGTTTTTTAATCTGGTGTCTGCCGGGATGGTGGGTCAGTGGACTCCGCCTGCGAGTCAACATGCAGGGCACACCTCCGTTATGCAAACAGCACCAATTAGATCCACATATCAGAATCTCTACAATCTCTCTCTCTCTCTGAAATCCAGCCCCATGTGTTTGCATCATCAGATCGAACACACACACACACAGGTAGTTATAAAGCTGTTTTCCTTGGTGGGGGGGAGGGGAGGTGGGGGTTATAGCTTTAGCTCCCACAGCTGTTGCCTGCAATGACCAAACAGCCAGTTAAGTTTTAAATGACCACTTTCAGAGTCGTTAAATTAGTGGTCAAATTACCCATAGAACGCATGAAGTGGTTCTAAAGAAAAGAATGTAGGTTGAATTGTTAAGTTCCTTAAAACACAGTTGTGTTTCAAGTAAATAAACTAAAGTCCTTAATGTCTCTTTGTAACTTGAACAAATTAAAGTGTAATACGGGGACTTTAACTGTTTCTCAAAGACTAAGGCTGTTATTTATTTATTTGTATTTTTATTTCACAGCTCATGTGATGAGGTATGAAGGACATATGCTAAGACATATGGTAACAAGGAAATGTCAAATCATAGGAGTACATGTAGCTCAGCTGCTGTACCGCAAATAAATAAATCAGTTTCAACTTGACCACGTCTTATCTCAAACAACGTCTTAAGGATCTCGACCGTCCTTCACCGTCACCTAAACACCTCACGCTGCCGTATTTCAGCCCTGTCTATCCGGCCTTGATGCACTGCCATCTCACCCAGTCCAGAGGATCTTCAATTCCAGGAACCAGAGGTCTGGCTCTGCTCCGGACATAAAAAAAACAAACCTGGACGGGCTCCCAGACAGCAGATCTGCCATCTATCTCCCTCTCCTCCTCCCCTCTCTCTGTGAGGGTTCAACAGATGCGTTCAGGGGCATGCAGGCGTATCAGCTGCTCCGACTGAAGCAGTGTCAGTCGTTTAATCTTCGCCTAATTCATAAAAAATTTTGCAAACTTAACTGTAAGTTCTGTTGCTGCACTCACAGATGAGCTCAGAATCTCCCCTTATATTATTATTTTCCACATGGGGGGTCTGGTCCCTCTGCATCCAGAAGACACAGAGGCGTGTGGTTTCCTCACAGGCAGGTCTTTGCTTGTCCCCTCCGCCTTTAACAAACTTTCTCTCCCTCCTGATGAAAAGCACTCTCTCTCTCTTTTAATAACCGGGGGAACGTGGGGCGAACAAACACAGTCATTCATTCACACCGGGAGACAAAACAGCTGTTTCCGACTTTGAGTCTAAATCTACGGGTGCAGGTGTTTCCGAGATGGTGGCGTCCTCTCTCTGCAGCCCTGTGTTGTAATTACAGGTGATCTCCACGGGCGATCATTCATTATAACGTGTCTGTTTTTTATTTTGAAAATGATGCCATGCTGGTGTTGCTAGTGATGCGTTGGATGCATGTCTGTGCATGTGCATCGGTTTATTTTGATTGGTTTAGTTCTGCTTGTGAGTCTGCTGTAGTTTCCAGACCAATGTATTGTGTTCCTAACTGGTTTTGTCGCGTGTGTTCCAGCCCACGAGGAGGTGTGCACGGCAAACGAAGGGGTGATGTACCGGGTGGGAGACCAGTGGGACAAACACCACGATGTCCTGGGTCACATGATGCGGTGTACCTGTGTCGGCAACGGCAGAGGAGAGTGGAGCTGCGTTGCTTACTCCCAGCTCAAAGGTGTGTATCGCTTTGTGTGTAACAGTCTGGTTAGTAGTGGCTCGGGGGGTAGAGCGGGCTGTCCACTAGCCAAAAGTGTCACAAGGCAAGATACTGAAGAGAGGTCGATAGGGTAGAGGAACACATACACAAAAGCAGGCAGATGTCTCCAGGTTGGGTCAAAGTTCATATTTATATATATATATATATGTATATATATATATATATATATATATAGGTAATTTCCCATTTACCCAGAGGAACCAGTATTCATGATCGTCTGTCCCGGCCGTGTTTCTCTCTACGTGTGAGGGTCCTTAATTACAGAGTAATATTAGAATTCTCTGAGTGACGAGGTGAAAGGTCACGTGTCATATAATCACTCACCTGCCAAAAGGTCAGAAGTGAGCCGGCACACCTGCACTTTAAGGGGCTTCAGATGCACCTGCAGCCCATGTGTACACACACACACACACACACACACACACACCCTTCAGTGGAGCAGATGTGCACAAGCAGTGACGTGTTCAGAGGAGAGAGGTTTCTTTTTGGACGTGTTGTGCACGACGTCACATACCTTATGTTTGTGTGTGTTTGTGTGTGTGTGTGTGTTGCAGACCAGTGTATTGTGGACAGTCTGACCTACGAGGTGAACCAGACCTTCACCAGGCAACACGAAGAGGGATACACCATGAACTGCACCTGCTACGGTCAGGGGCGGGGCCGCTGGAAGTGCGACGCCGTCGGTGAGTTAGTTGTGTTAAAAGTTCACATCTTGGGAAAACTGCTCTCCTTAGTGGGACCTGTTGAGTGAACTGGTTTCATGCCCCTCCGCCCACAGACCAGTGCCAGGAGCCAGAGACCAGAGCGTTCTATAAGATCGGAGAGTCTTGGGATAAACTCATCCACGGGATCCAGTACAAGTGCTACTGCTACGGCAATGGTGTGGGAGAGCTGAGCTGTGAGCCCCAGCAGTCCTATCCTGGTGAGAAGCGAACTTTTACTGACTATATATTCTTAAACAAGTCCGATTCTCTGCCACAATCTTGACAATCTACTTTTCTTCTCCCGTCCTGGTCTGTGACTTTTGATCCTGTGTCAGTCTCTGGTTGTATTGTTTCATGCTGTGTGGTTGTTAGGTCTTCATTCAGTGTTGTTGAAGCTGTTGAGGCGTTGTGTCTTTGTAAAGCCATGTTTGCACAGAACTGACTAAATGCTCACAGCAGACAAACACAGACACTTATGGGAGGAAATCAGTTAAAGTTACAAATTGTGCTTCATTTCTTGCAGTGCAAAATGTTTGCTTAAGTCACCTCCAAAATGAGGGCCGGGACTTTGATGTGAAGCAGACAGGGGTGGGGTGGGGTGGGGGGGGCGTGTGTGATTTCCTCTTTTACAAATACACCCCCCACCCAGGGGCCCTTTGTTCTTGCTGGCATGTGGTACATCCCCTGTGCTGTTGCCACAGCTGTATGGAACACCACACTGCAGCGTGTCTGTTAATGTGTGTGTATGTGTATGTATATGTGTGTGTTTGTACCACTAACACCTTCTACCTCCTTTTTAAAGCTCGTTCAGCAACAGTTTTCAAGTTTATGGATTTTTTTTCTCCATCGGTTTTCATGTCTCTGTCACTCTATCACTCAGAATGGGATCATGCTTCAGTGCAGCATGTCTGTATGGAGTCATGATGGCTATGTTACCTCATTCCTTGAAACCAAGCCGGGCCAGATAGCATCACTGATTCCAACCTCTTTGTGAGATGGTTTGTCTCAGGCTTTATTTCTTTGTCCTTCAGCATGAGACAAATTTCTCAATCAACTTAGATTTCCAGGCTTTTTCCCACTTTGGACTTTTAGAGTTAATACAACCCCTGTTAACTCATCAACTATTGCGTTTCCACTGTCTCTCTCGTGTGTTGTATTGTGTTCCTAGCCCTGCCAGTGCCGCACAACATTCAGAGCTGTTGCCATTCCCTCCTCTCCCCATTTCCCCCTTGTTCCTGATCAAGATTGTGGTGTGAGTTTATGATGTGTTTTGAGCAAGGAGAAAAAACACTGTAACACATCCCATAGAAAACATGAATATGCATATATCAGTTAAAGTGCAGGCCTGTGGGTTGACTAGTTTTTAGTAAAGGAAAATCGAACTGTTCCTCTGTGTGTGTGAAGCAGGTTGACAGGAGATACAAAATGTAGGGCGCTGTTCTGCCATAAGTGGCCGTAATGGCAAACAGCTGTGAACATGCTGTGTGTGTGTGTGTGTGTGCGTGTGTGTGTGTGCTTAGACTTACAAAACACAGCAAACTGAGATTTAAGGGCAGGCAGGAGCAGATCCAGACACCAAATCACGTGGCTTACTGAGTAAAACACCATAAAAGGTCAAAATGGCCATTTCTCCGGATTCAGCCATTTGATAAGATCTCGTGAAAAAAAATTGAGAATGTTTTACCTTTAACCACCTGTGTTATCATCTCCATGTTTGGGTTTTAATCTTTAGACTCTCAATATGACTTCCCTTCACTTTAGTCCTTATCACCATCTTGTCGTGCATCTACCGTCATCAAGAATGACTGTTGTGTCTAGGTTTGCAAAGTAAAGGGGGGGTTTGTGCATGCGTGTTTGGGAGTTAAGCAGATGTGCGTATAATGCCGGGAGAATGTATGTGTGTGTTTTTGTGTGAGTGTGTGTGTTTTTGTGTGTGTGTGTGCACACATGCATCCACTGCAAGTGTGCTTCCGTTTCCATGCACGTCCCACATCTGATTCTACGTAGCCCTTCCACTCGCCAGTGGCCTGTGGGTCTGTAATAGACAGTAATTGGTCCCAGATTGTTTTTGAGGTTTGCGTATCTGCGAGCGACTTCTGGTTAACCAAGCCACTTGCTCAGAAACTCTGATTACAGCTCTGCTATTTGGAAAAACGGTCCGAAAACCTCAGTTCTTTATAGAAGCTACCAGCTTCTATCATCACAGCTCATGTTCGCCGAATTACCTCTGTTCCCATTAGAGATGATTTGATACCCTGGTTTCATTTCTGGGACCAGTACAGAGTCTGCAGCTGTGAGCTTGTGATGATATCAGGTTTCTTCTTTTTATCTCCACTCACCTGATTATGTATTCAACCTGCACACTCAGATATGTGAGATGTCTGGTAAGCTTTTTCCTGGAAGCTGCACAGAACCCAGGTCTGTCCAGTGCAGTCAGATGTTCATTGAGCTCCCGTCAGCTGCACAACTCCCCACTGCAAAGCCCTCCACATAGGAATCCACCAACAGGCGTTCCCTAATGTTAAAGACAGCTGTTAAATGTTTGGCAGCGAGGCCTTGAGATCAATTAGGTATCAAAACCTGGTTTTCTACGACCTGACTTCATCCAACATTCTAATACCTCTCCTCTTGGCTGCTTACAGGTTTCTACAGTTGTCATATTCCCTTGCGTGATCATATCACATGACACCAAACCATATATGTCCACAATGTTTCAGGGTTTATTTGACAATGGATTAAACTGTATTTATTTTGTTCCCATAGCTATATTGTGTTTTGGGTGTCGTCTTGTGATGAAATCTCTAGATCTGTTCCTAACAGAGGTTCAAAATAGATTTTACAAGGCATTTAGATACAGGTTGTTTACAGTAATGTTTCTTGTTACTGTGTATTCAGTTTATTGTGTTCATACTTACTACTAGTAAAGTGACCGTTAAATGCTGATTCACTGAACACAAACTGTTCCTGCAGCAACATAATACTTCCAAGAGAACAGGGAGGTTAGGAACATGGTGAAATAGAGAAGGTTGCAGAGCAGAGAAAGTCAGAGATGCTGGAATCTCACAGGGACGTGCTGTCCCCTCCCCCCCCCCCCCCCCCCCTCACTACTTCTGTGTTCTGCTCAGGGAACAAGCTGCTGCAGTGATACTCAGTGTTGAGAAGGGTTCTGTAAAAGTGCAGGTTTTTGGACATTTCAAATGATGTGGCATTTTGTTGACGTTCAGTTATTGTACCTTTTTAAAAGCACAAATTCCTTTCGCACCATCCATAATATCACTCTCTATCCAGTACAAAAGTGAGACTGGTTTGTTTACACCTCTGTATGTGTCGGTCTCTCTCTCGCTCTCTCTCGCTCCCAGGTGGTCAACGTCCTGTGCAGGTGCTCATAACAGAAACTGGAAACCAGCCCAACTCGCACCCCATTCAGTGGAATGCTCCACAGTCGGCCCACATCAGTCAGTACATCCTCAAGTGGAGAGCGGTGAGTTTTCTGATCGTGCATCACAGTTAATGAAGACCTGACTTCTCCTCTAAATCCGTCTCTCTCTACCTGACTTTTCTAATATTTCACTTCTTTGAAAGAACCCTCATTTCTCGTTGTCTAACGCCCTCTCATCCCATTTGACAGAAAAACACCCACACCCCGTGGAGGGAGGTGCTGATCCCAGGCCACCTGAACTCCTACACCATCTCTGGACTGAAGCCCGGCATCACCTACGAGGGTCAGCTGGTCAGCGTTCTGCGGTTCGGACGCCGAGAGATCACACGCTTTGACTTCACCACCAATTATGGATCACGTGAGTTTGGCCGAGCTGCAAAACACACCGATTGTGCGACAGTATTTACCGTGTCCACATCACTGAGCTGCTTTTTTCCATGTTGGCCTTATGAGACGCGGATGTTTTTCTTCTGCATGTCATTGCAATATGTTTGTCTAACCTCATCCACTGTTGCTGGTTTGCAAAAATGTGGAAGATGATACTGTAAACCGGGGTCTGGGGAAGTGCTTGCAACATCATACAAGCACAATCTTTTCTTCTCCCCTTCTTTGATTCTGTTTGGTTCCTGGAAGTCCTCTGTGAGATAAGATTTCCTGGACAGTCTTGTCTGGTAGCCAACTCTTGTTTTCCATATGTGTGTCCCCCCCGTAGTGGCTACATCACAAGGGGAGACCACCCAGCTTCCGCCTGTGATCGACACCCATGAGTCGGTGACGGAAATCACCTCCAGCAGCTTTGTGGTCTCCTGGGTCTCCGCCTCCGACACAGTCTCCGGTTTCCGAGTGGAGTATGAGCTCAGTGAGCAGGGGCAGACCACAGGACAGCCCATGGTGCTAGGTAACTGCAGATGCATACATGTGCAGAAATACGTTTGCAAATACAGTTTGGTTGTAAAGTGGCATCAAATAAATGTGTATCGCTGCATTTATTTAGCTGCTGATGCATGAAAACTGAGTTGTTTTATAATAATGTGTGTTTTTCCCCTTAGATCTTCCACGTTCAGCTACCTCAGTGAACCTCAATGAGCTTCTTCCTGGGAGGAAATACACGGTCAGCGTCTATGAGGTCACAGATAGTGGAGATGACAACCTCATTCTTACAACTTCACAAATCACCGGTGAGACGATGCACACACACACACTCTTTCCTCTTTCCTCTTATTTCTTATTCCCATCCATGTGTCTTCTCTGGTGTTTTTTCCCTTCCTCATCTGAGGCACAAGGATTACTGCGGCTAGACTGAAATACAGTTTTGCATCTGCAATCAATCGAGTGAACGATGTGCCAGCGCGTGTAAATCAAGTGATCCAAGAAAATAAAAAAAAACTGCAGCTATAATTTTCCTTCCACTACCTAACACATCGTTTGTTCCACAGCTCCTGATGCTCCTGTTGAGCATGAAGTGGAGGAGGTGGGAGAAACCTCCATTGTGATCAGCTGGGATAAACCACTGGCTCCCATCACAGGTTAGTTACGTCAATATCTTGAGTTGCAGCCAAAATCTAATCTCTCAGCTCCCTGTGGCCAAGTTGAGCCTCCGCCTGCACTCGATGATCTTTCACGGTCTCCTCCTGCACGCAGGTTATCGAGTGGTCTACACGCCGTCACTGGAAGGCGAGAGCACGGAGCTGAATCTGCCCGACACGGCGACCTCCGTGACCCTGAGCGACCTCCGACCTGGGAAGCTGTACAACATCAGCATCTACGCCGTGGAGGACAGCCTGGAGAGCGAGCCTATCTTTGTGCAGGTCAACACCATAGGAGATCCAGAGCCAGGTAAACGATGTGTGCAAAGGCCGACAACTAATGTGTGTATCTTTTATTGTGTGTTTGTCGTTGTGACTGAATGTGAGAAATTGTCGAGCAAAGTCTTTAGAACAGTGGGAAGGGTTTCTGGAGAAGTCACTTTTAAATGTTTTATGTTTTAGTCATACTTACAATGCCTATGTATTTAGTGACTTATAATTAGTATAATTGGTTGAATGAGACTGGAATTTACATTAGCTGGCACTTACTATGTGAAATGAAAAGATTAATAAGCTTTGGGACACATGTCACTTGTTTTGTCCAAGTAGGATTTGTTGAGCAGGGACCACATATCTTAACCCCCCCCCCCCTTAGTTCCAGCTGTATGTTCATGTGAAGTCGAGTTGAAGTTCTCCCTCCAAAATCCACCTGCGAGTCGTCTTGTGGCCTATTTAGCGATTCTTTATGGAGACGTTTCAATTCTCAATACTAGAAGTCAAGAGAGTTTTCCGATGGAAAGTGAAGTCATCGAGTTCACAGCTGCTGCTCTCTAATTCTAATTCTGCTCAACTGTGGTTACGTAAAACAGCAGCGAGTCTGCCAGGTCGAAACATGCTGCTGGGTCGGTCAAGCAGATGCTGGAAAAGTGTGTGTGTGTGTGTGTGTTTGTGTGCTTGGTTGTACAGTACAATGGAATACATGTAAATAACCTAGTTCAGGGTAGGTGATGGTGTATTTGGAGTAAATCTCCCTCAGGATTTTTATTTCTTTCAGTGGTGGAGGTAATACTCAAACATTTTACTGAAGTGAAGGTTCATCTAAATTGACAAAATGTACTTGAGTAAAAGTACACATGATGCTTGAGTAAAAGGAAAGTAGGTACTTGCTTTGTACTTTGCTTGAGGTAAAGATATGTGTGTGTTTTGTGCAGAACGTGAGGCAGTGAAATGATTTGACACCTTCTCTGCAGATACTCTGTCATACACCTGATATGTTCGTTAAACATTAAACCGGCTTGCGCTCTGATGATATGAAACATAAAATGAAATGAATGACGTATCAGAGACTGATTTAAAATCATGTTTTGACATAAAGGTACATGGAATTTAATTTAATTTCCATCTTTAACTGATAAGAAGGATCAACTTTTCTGTTTTCGTAGTAAAGGTCATAAAAGCTGAGATAAATTTGAACTACGGATATTAACAAAACATTACGCTCTTATCTAAACTTAAACTTAATTCTATGCTGCGGTGAGTTATGGGCCCTTCCCTCATGCAGTTAAGAAACACGCGTCTCCACAGAACCACTGAGTTTATATCCAACAGCTGCAGGAGAGTTATTCCAGCTATTCAGTGATAAACCGCTGGGGTTTAGACGAACCCAGTGTTGAAATGAATCTTCTGCAGATGCATGTTTGGTTAAGCCAGAGAAAGGAAAGTGCATTAATACACATGAATTATGGGGGTCTCATACACACTGGGTGAGCAGCGTTCATTGGGATTTATGGGATGTCATATATGGACATGTTATCTGTTGATGAATGCTGTACATGATTTGCTTTTGTATCTCGACTCTGCCAAAATACACCAACTCTACAATATCAATAAAACTTCTGAGAAAAATCTGAATGGAGATTAAACAAAGACTTCTGTTTCCTGTGATCACAGAGGAGGTGATTTCTCCCACGGACCTGCAGTTCTTCGAGGTGTCCGATAAAAAGATCGTGCTGACCTGGGCCGGCCCGGGCACTGACGTCTCGGGCTACCGGGTCACCGCCGTCCCAGTTGACGAGTCCGTCTCCCCCCTGAGGGAGATGACCCTGCCTGTCAGTCAGAACTCCTTCATCGAAGTGACACACCTACAGCCGGGAACGCTGTACCGCTTCAGCGTCTACACCATCCACAACGGAGAGGAGAGTTTGCCTCTGATTGGCGAGCAAACTACCAGTGAGTCCAACAGAGAATACAAAACCACACCAGTCCGCCAACTACAAACCTTGGAAAATGGTTGCGTTTTGTGGAAAATTTTATTTTTTATCAAACTCTCCCACATCTAACGGTGTTTATCGATGTTTCTCCTGCTAGAGCCAGATGCTCCCACAGATATCCGCTTCACCAACGTCACTGAGGACAGTGCCGTCATGCTGTGGTTCGCCCCCAGAGCCAAGATCAGCGGCTACCGCCTCTTCCTCACCGTCGGGGGCTCCAATCCCAAGCAGCTGCGCCTGCCTGCTCGCCTCTCTCAGTACACCCTGCTCAACCTGCGGCCAGACACCGAGTACACCGCCACGCTGCACGGCGAGCAGGACACCACGCTGGGTGAAGGACAGATCGCTGTGTTCACCACCAGTGAGTATCTGATATACAAAGGAAAATGAAGGCACTTTTATTGTGGGTCCGATACCTATGGAAGGAAGTGAAAAAGATTCTGATGAAGATATTGGCAGTGATTCCTCAGATGTCTCTTTTCAAACCCTGATGACAAACACATGTAATATAATATAACTGTGACTGCCTGGTTTTAGAACAGCTCTGGTTCTGGAAGTACATTTCCAGATTTATTTTCTCAATTGACATTTCATAAAATCCTTATAGAAAAGAGTTTAAAGCTTGAGACCAGGCCGACTGGCTACGAGAATAGTGAAGGAACTATTTAACTTCCAGTGACACACTGTTAGTCTCTATTTAGGATATTTGACAGTTAAACCATAGTAGTTATTAAAGTTTCCTACAAATATAAAGAAAACACACATAGAACTTGTAACAACTTAAAATGAACAATTTCTCTGTACTGTTTATTCTGCAAGATAAACATTTTAATATCGTCCAATAGATCGATCTGAGTTGGTTGAAAATTAAGGAGCAATCTTCTGAATGTGCATCTACTATGTTAAAGTTATTTTACACCAAAACTGAACCTGACCCACTCGCTCTCTCTGTGTGATTGCAGCTCCCCCAATGGGCAACGCTCCTCAATTCAGCACTGATGTGACTGACACCTCCATCATTATATCCTGGAATCCAGTTCCCAAGATTGGATACAAGGTACGTTCTCTGCTCATACATAACAAACACATTTTGTATTGTATATTTACAAATACATGTAGACTGTACTGTGTGATTGAGCTTATATACAGTATTTCCCTCTGTTTGCTGTTAGTAGCACATCACTACCTTCTGTGTTTGGCCCCTTTGGAGTTTGCCGATATGGGAACTAGGCTCAGGCCTCAAGGATAAATGTGATTGGTCAAAATATGTCACACCAGAGATGAGAATGTTCCGCTGGCCTCCATGTTCTTGGGAAAACATTGACCTCCGACCCTTACCTCCTACCCGCCCCCTCCCCTTCCTGTGTCCCTCTGTCTCTCTGACTCTCTTGTTCACTTGTCTCTCAGCTGACAGTGCGTCCCAGTCAGGGTGGAGAAGCCCCCAGAGACGTGACCTCTGACTCAGGGAGCATTTACGTTTCCGGCCTGACACCCGGCGTGGAGTACATCTACAGTGTCCAGCCGGTCATCAACGGCCAGGAGCAGGGAACGCCAATCACACGCCGCGTTGTCACGTGTAAATATAACTTTGATTCCTCCCATGCCACATTTTCAATCTGCCTTTCCTTTTGTTTCGCTCTTCCCCTGACTCCTCTTCCTCCTCTTCCTCTCCAGCTCTGTCTCCTCCCACTGATCTCAACCTGGAGTCTAACCCCAACACTGGCGAGCTCACTGTGCTGTGGAATGGAGCCAGTACACCAGGTACACACACATACACACACACACACACACAGACGTATATGAATGCACTGATAGGGGAGCTGGCTTGGAGGGTGATTTGGTTGATTTCGATATTTTACTCGATGGATAACCTATGTTTGATCAGTATGAGACTGGAGGAAACCTTTTATTTATTGATTAAAAAAGGTGCAGCTAGTGAACAGAATGTATAAACGCAGCACAGGTGAAGGTCTTCAGATGATTCTCACTCCCTGGAGAGTTCAAATCACATAATCTTCAGTCGTACTTGGACCCTTCCTCCTTATCCTCATCTTCCTTTTAGCCTGTACACAAAGACAAACATGTCAGACTGTGATATCAGCTGCAGGGACCGTGTTGAGTGTAAAATGATATGAACATATATGAGTTGTATGTGAGCATAGTGCATAGTACATACGTATTTGCCACTCCACCCAGGGAAAAGCTGATTTTGAATCTGTTTCTCCCTCCTTGCATATTCATAGTATCTTGCCTGCTCCTCTTTTGACATTGACTTCCACTGTGGACACACAACAACACAAGCAAAAGCATAAGTGCACACAGAATTATAGTTAGAGGAACAATTCAACATTTTATAAGTGTTGTCTTTGACAGTGCTCGACCGCTTTTAAATCTTTTATTAAACTCTGATTTCCTAGGGAATCTTTTTTGTTCCTTGATGACTCTGGTGAAGTTTGTGTGACACCAAGTGTTCCACACATACAAAGCAAAGACACCTACCCTCTTTCCAATGACTTTGTCGACAGTCGACAATCTATAGTTTTGGATCTCCACCATAACGTGTGGCCTCTGTTCCATCAAGAATATCATGAAGGCGTTTGGGGGCTTCTTGACATACGGCTGGCTCTCGTCGTGCAGCTTTGTGTAAAACCTTTTCTTTCAATGGGAAAAAACAGCAAAACAGAGGGAGAGCATGAATTGAGGTATGAGGGGACGGTGATTTAATTTTGAGTCAGGCTTTGTTGTGGTCAGCCACAGATGATGAATCAGTCAGGTGGACTTACTTTGGCTGGTTAATTGCAAAGATATCTGAAGCGACAGGAGGAGCTGAACAGTTCGCAATCCCATAACAGATCTCTCCATTTCTATAAAGACACAATCAGGCAGACTCATTAGATGACAGAAGAAGAGGCTTTGAAGATACAAACAGAGGCTCACAGGTGTGTGTTCGTTTGCATTTATGTGTGAGATACATACATGTATCCTATAGGAGTCAGTTCCGTTCCCTGAGGGAGACTCACAACTGGGACGTTGTTGAACTGGAGACACAAACACAAAGTTTCAGAAACTGCTTGAATGAACTGCCGTGGACTAAAAACACAGCCTGTACACACTTATACTTAAACCAGGCTTAATAACCCCTGTCATGATGCTAACATTGTCAACCCAACAATGACGATTGATAATCTGTCATAGTTGCGCTGTGGTATATCCCAGAACTCAGTCAGGATCACTACTCTCCATGAACTGGTTCTATATGTAAATAAGAAGTATCGTTCTTATGAATCAATCTTTAAAATGTTAATACCTTACCTGGCTGTGGTTAAAAGAAGCTCCCTGGTAGTACATGTGGTTTGGCTGCATGACAGTTGGTGGCTGGTACATGGGAGGAGCCTGTTCAGGGGCAGGCATGACTGGGTGCTGCAGACTGAATGGTGCTGCTCCCACAGGCATGTAGCTGTCTGTCTGAGGCTGCTGGGGGCCAAACATTTCCTCAGCTGGGGCATAATAAGGAGGAAGAGGAGGTAAGCCGGTCTGTGCAGCATGAAAGTCAGTGGTAGACACATCTCGCTGCTGGAGGGTGAACGGTGCTGCACCCAGAGGCAGGTACCACCTGGTCTGAGGCTGCACAGGGCCAAACCCTCCCTCAGCAGGTGCATTATAAAGAGGAAGAAGAGGAAAGTCGGTGTGTGCAGCATGAAATCCAGGCTCAGGAAGGACAAGCTGCTCCAGGCTGAGCGGTGCTGCTCCGGGAGGCATGTAGCACTCGGTCTGAGGCTTCTGGGGGCCAAACTCAATCTCAGCAAGCGCATCAGAAAGAGCATGAAAAGAAAAGTCGGCCTGTGAAGCATGAAATCCAGGCACAGGCAAGATTGGCTGCTCCAGGCTGAGCGGTGCTGCACCGAGAGGCATGTAGCACTCGGTCTGAGGCTCCTGGGGGCCCCACTCCTCAGCAGGGGTATCATTAGGAGAAAGAGAAGAGGGGATCATGTTTGACTCCCATTTTTCCATTAGCATGTCAAAGTCCAAAATACTGTTCATGGTCTCCATCTCCTCTAAGTCAATCTTTGGGTTTTGGTCCATTGTCGTTAGAGATAATAATAAAATACTTGAAAGCAATATTAAGTCAAAATATCCAGGTCCACTCTGCACGGGTCTGAATTGTGTGCAATATATATATGGTTAAAAGCCTTTGAAGTAGATCGAAGCTGGGACATGTGACAAGATCAAAGCCACTTGTGTGTTCACTTCTGAGGTAGCTGAATTAGCTTAATGCTAATGCGGGCTAACATTAGCACACAATTCTCCGCTCACTTATTGAAGTGTAACTTTTTATTCAGACTTTTTATTTATTCTATTATATATCGTATGAATACAATTGCAAATCACATGATTCATACAATACATTTGTATAAAAACAGAGAAGTTAGAAAACGTATTGTTGAAGTTCATGGCTTTGATCTGTATATATATATATATATATACACAATTGTGAATAATTGAAATAGCTGGTGTTATTTTTTCATACTTTGCACTTAAAATATTTCAGAGGTCTGATAAGCAACCTTCAGACCTAAACTCAAAACTATCCTAAATAAAAGATCTGTGATTCAGCTCGATAGGAGCAACAAAACGAAAGTTGTGTACTTACAGATAATCATTCTGTATGTTGTTGTTCCATGAGATCAGTATCGGCTGCCCCTGTCTCTGTGTTTCAGTCCCATATGGTGAAATTAAATAAACAACTCATCAAATCATCATGTGCCGATTTTAAACCCGAGGTTTGACCCAGTGACCCACAGCCTGCTGCAGTGGTTTATCTGATGACTTAGAAGAAAGTTTGACTGGGTCTGTGGACTGTCTGTTGCTAAAAGCTGCACCTTCCCCCCCCCCCACAAAGTTTTATAAAGTGTGTGTGTGTGTGTGTGTGTGTTAGGGATTGGTGGAGGGAGGTAGGGGAGTCATTCTGGGTTTTAATTTGACAAATAGCCCATTGGCATGAATGACGGGTCTAAGGGAAGAAGACATGCCAGCTCACCAGACACACACTGATGCAGCACATCCACACACACATATTTATAATGGAAGTACTGACAACCTGGAAGAATGAAAGTGTTTGCATGCCAGCTCCTGCCATCCAAATACACACACATACACACACACACACTGACAGACCTTGTCCTGTCTCACAGATCATTTAATTGAGCCTTAGTACCAGATCTACCCAGCAACACACACACACACACACACACAAAAACACTCACAGACGTTTGTACACACACACACGCACATGCCAAGACATTCAAATAAAAATTATCCATAATCAAACTACAGCTAAGTTTCTCTCATGTGTCCCCCTCAAGACATCACTGGCTACAGAGTGATGTGCACTCCGACCAATGGGCAGCAAGGAAACAGCTTGGAGGAGTTCGTGCAGGCGGGAGAGAACTCGTGCACCTTGGAGAACCTCAGTCCTGGAGTGGAGTACAACGTCAGCGTGGTGACGGTGAAGGATGATATGGAGAGCACCCCCGTATCGACCATCATTACTCCAGGTGAGATGTGAATGAGATCAATGGCTGATCGATGGCCAACGGATTATGAATTACAAGTTTTATGAGTTTCTACGTGAACAGGTAAGACCGAGATGTTGTTTACAGAATCAACTTCTTTCAAAAGATAATAGATCTGTTAGCATTGCTGCTCTAACTCATCACCAACCAGCTAGTGGAAAAAGGAAAACAGATCTGCAACTGTTTTTTAATATTAATGCTTTATTTCCTTGGTATATATTTTAAGAGAAATTCAATGGAGAAGATTCATTGAATAACTAGTAGCTAACATCTCACTAAACAGTAATATATACCAGGAAAAGCAGCTTTATGGACATTCACTCTTCCATAGTTGTGATATATTGAATATATAAACCTAATGGAAGAGAAGAGTTGTCCTCGCTTCTTTTAACCCCTTTCCTTCCACCTTGCCTCTGTGTTTGGTGTTCCGTCTTCTGTCCCCTCTTTCTCTCCATCCTCTCCCCCTCCTTCCACACCCTCTCTCCACTTACCCAGACATCCCGCAGCTGACAGACCTCAGCTTCCAGGACGTGAGCGACACCACCATCAGCCTGCGCTGGTCGCCGCTCAACACCACGGCCATCACCGGTTACAGGATCACGGTGGTGGCGGCCGGCGAGAGCGTGCCCATCTTTGAGGACATGGTGCAGCCGACCACGGGCCAGTACACCGTCTATGGACTGGAGCCGGGCATCGACTACGACATCAGCGTGATCACGGTGACGGAGAACGGCGAGAGCGAGCCCACCACTGTCACGCAGCACACCTGTAAGATCGAAAACTCCCCAACAGGCATTGTCGTTAGTTATGATCAGCTGTACACAACTGTGTGTTGGTTGTGTGATTTGTGTTGTCTGCGAGTGAGCCATAAATCACGCTTTGTTATAAACCCCAATACATGGCTCTTAGGTCAAACGTTGAAAGTTGCTGATGTAATTGCCCTGTATTCTGGGTTTCCAGTTTAATAATCCTCAGTCTGTGTGTGTGTGTGTGTGTGTCTGTGTCTGTGTCTGTGTGTGTGTGTGTAACATCTGGTTTTAGTTGAGGAGGGATTTATCCCACTGAGGCAATTTTGCCCCCTAATGCAAACACTGCTTGTTCTCTCACTTTTAAGATGTCGTAAATCTTCAGACGCACATTTACACACAGACACACACAGACACACACACACACACAAAGCAGACTCCCTTTTTAAGGAAATTAATCTTTTTCTCTTCTACGTATTTCGTGTTTTTGCTTAGATAACATTTTAAATCATTTTGCTCTCTCCTCTCTTCAGCTGTACCGGCCCCCACCGATCTGAAGTTCGGCGAGGTCGGGCCTAACACTATTGAGGTCACATGGGTCACTCCCTTCGTCCCAAACTCTGCTGACATCAACAGTTTCCTCATCAGGTACAACAAAGAAATGCCCTCAATATTTTCATCAGATTAAGATGTCATCTTGAACGGATGTAGATTTCTAGTAGAAGTTCATCAGCGCATTATTCTTCCTATTTATTCAGGTATCACCCGATTGACGATGAAGATGATATTACAGAGACCAGTGCCGGAGGCCGGGATAACAACGTGGTGCTGAGGAGTAAGTTATTCGCCAAAAACAAAGCATTGACCTCAATGTTCATATACAAAAACAAATGACTACATTTGTTTTTTATTTCCTGTCCCCTCTGCACAGACTTGCTGCCTAACACAGAGTATCTAGTCAGCGTGGTGTGTGTGTATGAGCAGAGAGAGAGCTCGCCTGTTGTCGGAACCCAGAAAACAAGTGAGTTGTGCTCATCAGATTTGGTAATAAGATAATATCGGTCCAGAACTCCCCTCTGGTATCTAAGAAAACAGATGAGAACAAATAATAATGAATATATTTCCTTGTATCTTCAGCGATGGATTCACCGGTGGGCCTGCGTTTCTCGGAGATCTTCACCAATTCCTTCACCATCCACTGGCTCGCCCCCCAGAGCAAAATCACCGGCTACCGTATCCGTTACCAGATGGTCAGCGGCGGGAGGACGAAGGACGAGAGGCTGCCCCCCTCCAGGAACCACTTCACCCTGACAGGCCTCGCCCCAGACACTGAGTACCTGGTCAACATCTTCGCCGTCAGCGGGATCCAGGAGAGCCTGCCGCTCGATGGGAAACAGAAGACGAGTAGGAAACCTCGATTTAATGCTTGACTGTCACTTTTTCACCATTTTATCCTCATTATGATGTTAACGTGTGTCTTTTAATGTCTCTCTCTCTCTCCAGTTTCTGATGCTCCCACAGACTTGGACGTGCTGGACTCCAGCCCCACCAGTATCACTGTGCGCTGGGACGCCCCTCCTGTCACTGTGCGGTACTACAGGATCACCCACGGAGAGACAGGTGAGCTATAACATCTTACCATCCAATGTAATACGATAGGATTAAATATGATACGATTTTAATATGATACGATACAAGAAACCTTGTTTAGCCCTCCCTCTCAAGTTCTTAATAGTTGCTCTAGTTTCTTTCCATTTCCAGTTAAGATTCCTGTTACTTGTTCATCAGACTTTTAAAAGGCAGTTCTGTTTTCTTTACCATTGCTCATCTTTATCCAGGAGGTCACAGTAACCCCAAGGAGTTCACCGTACCTGGCTCTCAGTCCACCGCCACAATCTCTAACCTGAAGCCTGGTACCGACTACACCGTCACTGTCTACGCTGTGACTGGTCGAGGAGACAGCCCTGCATCCAGCACTCCCATCTATGTCACACACAAAACAGGTACACACAAAAGCGTCATGGATGCAAAACCAGGTTTCACCCATTTCTAGCAATTAGGCAGTTTCCTTTTGTTTCCGCTCTTCCTCCTCTCATCGTCTCTCCCGTCTCCTCCACCAGGTGTCGACTCCCCCTCTGGAATGGAGGTGACGGAGACGAATGACAACAGTGTCACGGTGAGGTGGAGCCCCGCCCAGGGCCCCATCAAGGGGTACAGGGTAACTGGGGTCCCCAAAAATGGACAGGGACCATCTTTTACTGAAGTGGTGGCACCAGGTATGTTCTCCGAAACAATATCCCACAAATTACAATTATATTTCCACTGCAGGAAAAATGTAATCTTTGTTGTTTTTATAAATCCTTGTTTTCACATTCTTCAATTCTTCTTCTCTTCTCCAGATCAGACCGAGTTGACTTTCTCAGGCCTGATGCCCACAGTGGAGTACGTTTTGAGTGTGTACGCACTGGGTCAAGATGGAGAGAGCTCTCCAATGGTGGTGAACGCTTTAACAAGTGAGGGTTTACATTCTCTAGAGAGATATAAATGGAATGTTCCACGCTTTAACAAATAGGAAAACAACCTAACGTCTCTCCTACTCACTTCTGCCTTTGACCCACCCTCTTCACCTTTAGACGTCGACCGTCCCAAAGACCTGAGCTTCGCAGACATCGACTCCACCTCCCTGCGAATCACCTGGGACAGTCCCGAGGGAATCGTGACTTCCTACCGCGTCTTGTACTCAAGTCCGGAGGAGGGTGAGCGAGAGGTGCATCCGGCTCCCCGAGGAGATGCAGAGTCCACTGTCATCTACGGTCTGCAACCTGGCACTGAATACACTGTGAAGGTCATCGCCATGCATGAAGACACCGCCAGCGCCCCAGTGATCGGGACACAAGCTACAGGTAACTTAAAATAATGAAATATTTTTGAAAATAGATAGATAAGGATTGAGATGGATTAGAAAAGGTCAAAATTGTATAAAAATTCAATTTCTTACTTGACTTTTTCCCTCTAACCATCTTTTACTTCTCTGTCCTCCCCCAGCCATCTCACCCCCCACCGACCTCCAGTCCTCCCAGGTTGGCCCCACCTCTTTCACAATACGCTGGGCTGTGCCGGGTCAGGAGAACCGACTGAGCGCCCTCAAGGGCCTCACAGGCTACCGTGTGGTGGTGAACCCAAAGAACAAGAGCGGGCCGACCAAAGAGATCAACTTGGCTCCAGACGCCACTCAGGCACACATCTCTGGGCTCATGGTGAGTGTGGGTCTGTGGAAGGGGGTGTGGGGGGGGGGGGGCTGGTTCTTTCTCATCTATTAAACAGAAGTGATCAGTGAGCGTCACTGTGGAGCTGAACTAAGGACATCTAGCCATAGACGAACACATTATTCACTGGTTTATCATATTTTGATACATTTCAGGTATTCACAAGTTGATTTTATGTCCCCCTTAATGTGCCTGGTTTTATTTAATCAAGATCCAGGAATTAATTATCTTAGAAATCACTGAAAATGCTGCAAAACAACCCATCTTACAATGTTAAAGAAAGTGTAAAGTCCATATTAACTGGGTTCATCCCTGGGTTAAGTCCCATCCCTGCACAATTTTGTTTTTTTTATGTAATCTTGTAAACTGACAAACAAACACAGATGAATACATAACCTTGTTTGTAAAAAATACAATCTAAACCTACTGGAAAGTTCCAGCCTCAGCTTTCCTACAGTATCCTCTAATGCACCTGAGACATGCAGCGACAAACACACACGTGGAGGCATGAAAACCCCCCCCGATCATCACTCACAGGAATAAAAGTAATACATAGGCAGGCTGATACATGCGGATCCAAACGTGTAAACATTCACATAACAGTGGTAATTGTGGCAGCAGCAGCCAGGACACTGCAACTCTATTCTATGGAGATTGTGCAACATGTCTTATGTGTTGTGTTTCTCTTTTCCTCCGTCTCCATTAGATCGCAACTACGTATGAGGTCAATGTTTACGCCATGAAGAACTCTCTGACCAGCAGACCAGTCCAAGTGGAGGTCGCCACTTTGGAGAGTGAGTCACTAACTCAAACATTTACACATAGTTGTCCTACAGGAAGACACTGAGATAGCATTGTTGATGCTTAAACTTTGTTCAGTATAGTTATAAGCAAACAACAATCATGTATACACACTCTTTCGTTCCCAGTTTTGTCCATTGCCTTCTCTCTCTCACTCTCCTCTTCCTCATCTTCCTGAAGACATCAGCCCACCTCGCCGCGTGCGCATCTCCGACGTTAACGACTCCTCCATCACTCTGACCTGGCGCTCCAAGACGGAAACCATCTCCGGCTTCCTGGTCGAGGCCACGCCCACATCCTCCACGTCAGGCTACGTGCCCATCAAGAGGACCATCGGCCCGAACTCGCGCTCCTTCTCTATTACAGGTACACGGGCCGGGAGAATGTAAACACACAAAGTATAAACCTGGCAGGCGTCAGGCGTCAGGCGTCGTTGTGACTACACACAGGCCCTCATTGATTTGTCTGTGTCTCTATATCAGGTCTGGAGCCTGGCACTACTTACAAGATCAACATCTACACTCTGAAAGGGAATGGACGCAGCGCCCCCCTCACACTCACCGCCACCACAGGTACCCATCAAACCCTCCCCTGCAGTCTCAGTCAGTGTTTTGGAGGGCGGCAGATGTTATGTAGCACTTAAAGTATTTTGGTGTGATTAGCATTGAGTGTGATATCTGCTGATTATCTAGATCTTCTGCCCAACACGTTTTTGAAAGAGTTGTTCAAAGTATTTACTTCAATGTTCTGCCTCACTCCAGCTAAACCTTTGGTGATCCCGCCCACCAACATCCGCTTCACCTTCCTTAACCCGAGCAGCATCTCTTTCACCTGGGAGCCGTCCCGCAGCCTGGGGGTCACTGGGTACTACGTCACCTACGAGGCGGCCGGGGGTTTGCCTCGAGAGGTCATCCCCAGGCCCCACGCAGGCCAAAGCTACGCCACAGTCAGTGGTGAGTGCAGAGCATGACACGGATCCACGGGACCCACAGTAACTGCAGATACATTGATTTTAAAATGTGACGAATAAGAAATGAACCCGCTGATGTGTAACTATTGTTTGGTCACAGGTCTGAAACCAGGAACAGAGTATGTCATTAAGATCGTTGCACTGCAGAACGCTTTGAGAAGCACGCCTCTAGTGGGCAAAGCCAGAACACGTAAGTACAACTGTTTGCATTAATGGTGGGTTCCTCTGTTTGAGTGTGACTTGCTCTTGTGTTAAGATATTTAAAGTCAAAATGTAGTTTCTTATTTTGGAGAAATTAAAAACGGTACCTCTCACCCTTTCAGCCTAAATCATGGCATTCTGAAGTTGTTCGGTCCAACTGTGGCTGAGGAATTAAAGAAGAACAGGAGCAGCTATTTAGACTTTTACAAAACTGTTGATAAAACCATGAAGTTTAATCAGAAACAGAAATACTTCATTGTTCCCCAGAGGGAATTTGGTATTTTACTGACTAAAATTAGTATTTCCTGTTTAAAAAAAGCAAACAGAACTCTTTGAACCAGGCTTCAAAGTTTTTACCATTAAATTACAGCAAGTAAAGACAATGGAAAAAGTGAATGAGTCAGAACTATCCATTAGAATGCTGTTTTTATATAAGGTGACTGAAGATGAACAGTACTTGAAGATATATCTCATCTTTCCATTGCTTTAGATTTGATTTATTTGTCACCATGGTTGTTTAATAAATAAATTATCTTACGACAGCTGCACAAGTTTTAGCCGTTATGCTATACCGCCCCCTGCTGTACTGTGCTTCTGTTCCTTGGCCCAAATGCTTTGCAGATAAACTGCTGTAAGTGTCAGACTCAGGTCATTATAGTGTTATCATAACCAAGTTACAGCTTTAAGAGTATGAGGAGCAATGCATGAAAATTGTGTTAATACACATTTTAATATCAGTCTGGTTCTATGGTCTGGATTCACCAACTGCATTGTGTAATCCTGCATTTCTGATGGAGTCTGGTTTTCCCTCACGAGTGTTACGTTAAACCAGATGGACATTCCTCCTCTGGTTCAAACACAGTGGAAATACATTCATTTCTGCCTTGCCTTGCTGACTGCTAACAGCTGGCATACATGTGTCTGTTGTCCAATCAGAGCCAGCCACAGATGATCAGCTATTGGTCCCTGAGCTGCCTCGGCTTCCTGTTCCTTACCGACCCAGCACAGACATCCTGGATGTTCCTGAGACCTTCACTGACCAGATGTAAGAACCTGTATATTCATTCTGCTACCTGAAATGATTTACTTATAGAATGTATTTTAATCCCCTTTTTTAAATTCCTCATCTTCTTTCTTCTTCTTTCTCCTTTTTCTGTGTCCAGTTTCAACAACAACCACGTGCACTTGGCTGGCACCAGTGGTCAATACCAGCCAGGCCAGCAGGGCCAGCACATCTACACAGAGTACCAGAACCTAGGCCCCAATAATGGACTGAATGTCCCCTACACGGGACCCAAAGAGGGCCAGAGACCCACTCTCAGAGAGCCCCTCATCTATATTCCTGTAGCAGGCCCTGACGGGAACAGAGTACCACTGGTCAAGGTGTGTGAGCCTGAAATGATCGGATGTAAATCTGACAAATATTACATTTTGCAGGGGAGCAAAGGGAATATTGTATTAAACTGTCTCATTGATGTTATGATCTCACTCTGTCCGTACGCCGTGTGTTCGATGCCGTAGGTGAGCGACGGTCCTCTACCCGGTCTGGCATTCGGTTTCCCCGACAATGAGACAGACCTGCCCCAGGAAGCACAGACGATCACAGCCATCTCCTGGCAGCCCATTCCCCAGACCTCAGAGTACGAGGTGTCCTGTAATCCCATCACTCACTTGGAGGAGCAGAGCTTCCAGGTACACACACACACACACACACACACACACACAAACACACAAACACACACACGCACACACGCACACGCTCTCATGTATTTACTGCTGGAAATGTAAAGACCCCTCGTTAACTTTGTCCTCCTCCGTATAGATGCGTCTTCCTGGCACGTCTAACAGCGCCACACTGATTGGCCTGACCTCTGGAGCGTCCTACAACGTTGTGGTGGAGGCCATGAGGGGCGGGGCTAAAGAGAAGGTTCTGGAGGAAGTCGTTACCGTTGGCAATACTGGTACAGTGGTCCACACGAGGAGAATTTCTCTTTCGGCACAACAAGCTTGACTTTAACACATGAAAAAAAATCGAACCATAAATAGAATGAATTTTAATGACGTGATATCTGTTGGTCAAGGCAAAACACATCATCTAGTCCTTTTCTAAACATGTTTTTCTTCCCTCTCTTAGTTCCAGGTGACGTTCCCATCACCGCCAACCGGGACGTGTGCTACGACACGTTCACACACACCTATCACGAGTTGGGCTCCGAGTGGGAGCGCATGTCCGACACCGGCTTCAAGCTGTGGTGCCGCTGCCTCGGCCTGGGCAATGGTCACTTTAGGTGTGATTCATCCAGTGAGTGGCTTTATAACACCAAACCCTGCATGCTTTGCAAAAACACCCGACTGCACCACATGGAATTAGAAGTGAAATAATTCTATGGGATTTACACAAAAGGAATTTATAAGAGGGAATTATCAAATGTCCAAAGACTTTCTTAGCAAGCATTGAGTCATAAGATGGACTTATTAAATACTCTCTTTATGAATGAGCAAATTTGATATGTTACGTCTTATAAATTCCTTAACCATTGTGGTGTTAAAGACATAGAATTTGTCAATTCCTGTTCTATGTGCAGCAACATGCAGTGATACGATCTCAGTGTGGGCAACCAGACGATTTACTACATGAATGCGTTGTGGAGAAAATCATTTCTGTGCAATTTATTACATGTTTCAACCAGTTAAACTCTGTGGTTTGCTCACACTGGCCTAAATGCTATGTCTCCATAATAATATACATATTTGGGGAAGCTAAGCTTAGCCAATCAGCTAACCTGAGCCTCAGTTTTGTTTGTATTGTCTTCATAACTAACACGACAATACCAGAAACTGAGCTCATCATCATTCATCAGCGGTGATTTAGGTCTGTCCGTCTCTGTTTATCTCAAACTGGGAAAACGTGCGAATTCAAGTGGAAACCAGTGAAACTCAGACAATGACTGTCCTTAAGTTTGTCTTTTATCTGCTGTCTGAAATGTATTTTGCACAGGGAAGATGAATTCCCCCCCTTTGAACCTTATTGTGTTTTATAGACATTGCAATTTTGACTGTGCTGTGTGGAAATCAGATGAATGTTGTGTATCTGTCACTGCAGTGTGAAGAGGACACTTATTAACATTGCTCTTTACCCAAACTGATGAACTTCTCTCCCATGTTCACATCCCTTCCCTCATTTTATCCATTCTTTGCTCCATTCTCCATCTCCAATTTATTACCTATCTCCTCACTTCTACATCTCATCCTCGTGTACTTCTATCTTCACTCCCTTGCTTCCTTCGCACTCTCTCCCCTCCTCCTTCGTTCCCTCTCCCTGCTTCTTCCCCCTCATCCAGAGTGGTGTCACGACAACGGCAACAACTACCGCATCGGGGAAAAGTGGGATCGCCAGGTGGAAAATGGTCACATGATGAGCTGCACCTGCATGGGGAACGGAAAGGGAGAATTCAAGTGTGAACCCCGTAAGTGAACACACGACACGCTGCGTCTCCCTGCTGACATTAACTTCTCCCCGGTTCACTCTGGTTTACATTAACTTTCTCCACTCTTAATGTTGCTTTTTATTTTTAACTCAAACTTCTAGATCTCCAGCAGGCGACAGCACAATTTCAATATTTATTTTTCCTTCCTGCAGATGATTCGACATGTTACGACGATGGAAAGATGTACCAGGTGGGAAACCAGTGGCAGAAAGAATATATGGGCGCCATCTGTACCTGTACCTGCTACGGAGGACAACAGGTGGGTAACACACTGTGCATGTGTGCAAGTTTTTTGAGCGCACAAACCTCCTCTGTGCTGCTTTAGGGATTATATTGAAAGTGTTTGCAGTAACTCTGGTTGTCTGCATCTCTGTGTAGCACGATGGAAACCATGAGGCCTGAGTGTTTGTGTGTGTGCGTCTCTCTGTAGGGCTGGCGTTGTGAGAACTGCAGGAGACCAGGACCACATACGGATGTAGACGCTGACCTCCTGCAACCTGTCAACTCCGATGTCTACGACCGGTACCGAGAAAACTCTCTACGCAAACTGGTCAGTGGCTCACTTTGAATTTGAGCTTTCATATGGTGACTTCATCTTCTCCTCTTCGCATTTTCATTCTGCTAAATATTGTAGATTGAGAAAAAAAGCTAATTTATATAGATATTTAGTTAGAGATCAACACAATCATGTTTGTACATTAAGGCATTAACGACTACTGCATATTAAAGTAGTTAGAGTCAGTTATTCATTAAAAAGTAGTCGACGAGTCCATTAATCACTGTAGACTTTTTTATTTCTGACCCATAATGTGTTTATTAACATTAATTGTGAGGGATTCAAAAAGTGAATCCAGTCAAAACTAATCCTCTCCTCGTCTCCTTTCCTTCTCTCCTGGCCCCTCCCTCGTTGCCGTCCAGAACATCCATTGTCCAATCGAATGCTTGAGGCCCGAGCTGCTCGCCGATGCTCTCAGCCCCACAGAGTAGAGCCGGGCGGAGTGTGGGTGAATGAGGAAGACGTGAGACCCCTTTCAGGATGGAAGCCTCCTCCTGCTGTCATGTAAAGACCTCTCCATTAGATCTGTGCCTGAAAGACCCCCACCAGCACCACCACCACCACCACTAAATTGTAGTGCCTTAACAAAGACTTTTCAACACCAACCACTGTGCCTGTTCAAAGACCTTTTCATGTTCTTCACCAAAAACATGGATTTCTTCATCAAATGACATAAGTCCTGCTGCTTTGTCACCTCGAACCCAAACTCACCACACACACACGACAACACACACACACTTTTTACTGTTGCATTGGTACTTTTTGGACTTCATTTGATTTCAGAACATTCCATCACAATTCTCTCCCTTTTGAACAAAATGGAACACACCACTACAAACCTCCATCCCTGATGATTCCTGTAGTATCTGATGTACTTCCCACAATTTATGAGTCTTTTTGTGACTAACGTGTACGCAGAAGACATTAGTAATAACAATAGATATTAGTAGACTGCATTGTGGATCCTTGTACATTTCCAAAACCAAAATTGTTTTGCAAAACTTTACATTTCATATATTTGCCTTTTTGCCAGGAACTATTGTTACAGTTCCTGTCTCAACTCGTTTGACCTCTACAGACATGAAAGATGCTCAATTTAATTCATCTGGCATTTTGTATTCTTTATTGTGAAGGGGGTTACAGTTGTAAAAGTGAGCAGAACAACTGGTCACTAATAACTCTCTCTGGTTTACAAATTAAAACTTCAAACCTTCTTAAAAAGATAAGCACTGTTACCTTTGAGTATGTGTGTGTTTAAAACATTGCCTTGTAGCACATCTACAATCTATAGAGCCAACGCTGACTGACCAAAAGTTGGACTCTTGCTTCAAAAAATGAATGGGGAAGAAAAAACAAAATCACCATTATTTCCAAGTGAAATGCATTTTTAATTACATAAATGTTTGTATTTTTTTATTTATCCCTTTTTATTCAGGCATTTTGTTCAATGCTATTTTGGGGTGTACACTTTATTTTTTGATTTAACATGTTTTTATATTGTTGGTGCCAAACTCTGAACTACTGTGGATTGAATCTTTTTAATAAAAATCCAAGACAATTCTTTTTGGTTTTCTTCCTCTGTGGGAGGGTAAGGGGGGGAGAAGCAAACACGCATGCAAGCCTATGACATAATGAGGATATAGACAGCACTAGTAAATCTTGTCATTGATGGTCAACTGCCCCATTGGGGCCAATTTACTGGCCCCAATGGTTATGATCAATTTCATTATAAGTGTTAAAAGATGACACGAAGCAGCAGGTTGGGCTTTGGAATGATTCAATAACGATAGGAAGCTTACTGATGTACAAGGAAAGCAACAAATCTAGAGGTGCTACTGCTGAGAGACAGCAAATGTATATGAAAACAAGTTTAAAATCAAACAAAAGACAAAATAAGGAGTAGATACCTATTTTATATGGCAAAAAATGGAAATATAACATAGTTCTGAGAAAATAATGAAGGAATTGTTATTTTTGGGTGAACTAGCTGTGAACATAGGCCAGTCTTAGTCAGATATACATAAAAACCCAAAAAGTTTTAAATTCAGCAGAGACATGTTTTGCTTTATGCCAAATGGGTGGGAATCAGATTGCAGTGTATCAGCATAAGTCAGGACAACATGCCCTTTATCCTCATGTGATTGAGACTATCAAGGTTCACTTTGTCATAACACCACAGACAGGAGGGCAAACAGAGAACTCCAAACCGGGAGCACTCCTTGGTCAACAGTCTGTGAAAGGTAACTGACGACAGCCTCATCTAATCTAATCTCCTCATGGATAGAGGGGTTTTAAAGACGTGATCTTAATCAATGACGTGACGTCGTAGCTGAAGGATCGCAGAGGACAAACTATACAAGTTTGGAGGGTTTACTTTTATTCTGAAAAAAAAAGGAAAATTTATTGCCGGACGTGACATCACTTATGCTTCTCTCCTTCAAAATAAATGGCGTAAAATAGTAGTAACGATTTGAGTTCTTTTTATAAGCAAAACTTTCAAAGGATCTGTCGTGCCATCTTTTCTTCTTCTTCTGCTTCTTATTGTTGTTATTTGTCACATATTAAATTAAGCTGTTTAATGAAATAGACGAGTTTGTTCTTTATATGTTCTTTAAGGCTATCTTTCTTGTTTTTGTTCTGGCTTGTTTTGTTCTGTCTTATTCCCATGCATTTTGTAAAAACACACTTAGTAACATTGTTTAAATAAAATTTGTAAATCTAAGTTATTATTTACAGGAAACCTCGGACTTAGGGGTCTGAATAAAATATTCACTTCAGTACATCGACATCCTCCAAGAATCACGGTGCCCTTATTCTGAAAAGAACCCGAGCGGAAGTGTTGAGACTATTGCCCCTGCTGTGGAAGCGACGCTCGGGACACAAGTTAGAGAGAGAGGGAGTGAGAGAGAGTGATATCAGAGAGAGAGAGAGAGAGATCTGCTGTTGTCAATAGACGTGAAGATGGCGAACATGTGCATCGACAGTCTGATCCTGAAGCTGCACGAAGTGAATGCGGTGAAGTTCGGACAGTACAAGCTGAAGAGCGGCATGATGACGCCCATCTACATCGACCTGCGGGTGCTGGTGTCGCATCCCGCGCTCATGAACCAGGTACACACGTGCTGCTGCTGCTGATCCTCCATGACTCTACAGCGTGTTTCCATAACGCGACCCACTCTGCTGTTCGTCCTGCTGCTCCACTGCCGCCTGTTCTCAGATCCGTGTTGATATCCGCTCTGGAAGTTATAATTAGAGCACACGTGGCTGTGTACCAGCTCAACACGCTGGTGCACTTCTGTTGAACACTCATCGGGAGCGATGACACCTTCATTACTAAACAGACTTATTAATAGATGTCCTTGAAGGATTCTGCAGCTATTGGTTAATGCAAGACTTAATATGACATTTAAAGGTTCAGTGTGTAGAATTCAGTGACATCTAGTGGTTAGTTTTATGTTGCAGCTGGACTACCCCTCACATCACCCCCCCTTTCCAAACATGAGAGAGAACCTGTAGCCTTTAGTTGTCATAAAAACTCAAAAGGTGTTTAGTTTGTCCAGTCTGGGCTACTGTAAAAAAAAAAACATGGCTGCCTCCGTACAGAGGACCCATTTTAAATGTAAATATAAAGTATAAAGGGCCCAATTTAGGGTAAACAAAACAGCAATTTAGATAAAACATACAAATGAAAAGGGCTATAGCACTGACATTGAAGAAATTATCCAAGCTGACTCAATCAACTGGTAAATCTGTATTTATGATTAAGCTCAACCTGCCATAATCAGAATGTACACGATGAGCTTAAAAGTTTCCAGTAAAGAACCAGATTTGTCTGAAAGTTGTTGAGTTTGTCTCCCTGTGAGGTCTGAGTGTAATAGATTCACTTTATGGAGTTTAAACGTGATCATGAAATGTGTTTGACCTCGAAAGAAACTACATTAGATGTGTCTATGTCCCTTTATGGTTACATTCTGATCTTTTTAATGCTTTAAACCTTGTTTTACTCTCAGGTGTCGAGTCTCATGTACCAGCGAGTGGAAGAAGAGGGTCTGCAGTTTGACTCGGTGTGTGGGGTTCCCTACACGGCGCTGCCCATCGCCACGATTATCTGCTCCAGGAACGAACTGCCCATGCTCATCAGACGGAAGGAGGCCAAGGACTACGGTGGGTGCTGAGAGGGAAGGACAGAATCAATGGACCCGGCTTTTAAAAGGTCCAGTCTGTAGTTCTCTGCTAGATAGTGGACCAACTCAAAGTCCATAATAGTGACTGCTGAGCTTCCTCGTGTTCTTCTTGTAGGGACCAGGCGTATGGTGGAGGGGTCGTATCGCGAGGGGGACACGTGTCTGATCATCGAGGACACCGTGACCACCGGCTCCAGCATCATTGAGACTTCTGAAGTCCTCTACAAAGAGGGACTCAAGGTTCAGTATCAAAACACAGTGGTGATGATGTTCCAGTGATGGTCCTGATTAAAGTGATTCATCACTGCAATGGCTGTAGAAGTACAGGGACCGTGATTTTTCTAATATTTGCTTGATTGCTCCAGGTGACAGATGCCATCGTCCTCATGGACAGAGAGCAAGGAGCAGTGGAGATGTTGGCGTCTCGGGGAATCCACCTCCATCCCATCATCTCCATGTTCAAGCTGCTCAACGTGCTGCATGCAGCCCAACGCATCGACGACCAAACTGCCCAGAGCGTCCGCGAGTTTATCCTGGGCAACAACACTTTCAGGTACAGTTGTGCAGCTTTGTCCCTTTTTGCTGACACTTGTGTTCTTTATGTTTTGATGGGCCTGTCCCAGAGTGACATTTGCAACTTGCCCCTTCCAGCCCCAAGGAGGAGAACGGCAATGAGGCTCCTGCCACCAAGAAGCCATGTGTGGAGCAGAAGCTGGAGCTGAGCTACGCTGACAGATCCAAGCTGCCAAGTAACTAAAGCTGCTTTCAGGGCCTGCACAGAACTCCAGACATTTTCCTGAGATTAATGTCCCTGTCAGTTGCTCTGGACATTTTCCTGAACTGTTCGTGCTTGTAGATACAGCGGGGAAGTTTCCGGAAACTTCATCGCGATCAAGTGTTGATGGTGTTTGAAGTAAAACTGGAGAAATGCAAACATCTCAGAATGAAAAAGAGGACAGATAAAGATGTCAACTTGGAAAGACAAGGACATTCAAGAGCTTTTGTCAATAAGGGCCGATGCAAGCAGTGATGTGCTGTAAACTAAAACACATGCAGCAGCAGATTTTGAGATCCGTGTGACAAGCTAAATATAATTGACGATATATCAGTACTCAATTTGAGTACTGATAGTTATGCTACTCAATATTGCATTGGGAAATACATCTCTTCCTCTACTCTCCCCTCTTTTTCCCCCCCTGCAGACATTCACCCTCTGGCCTCCAAGCTGCTGAAGCTCATGGAGGACAAGCGGTCGAACCTCTGCGTGTCGGCGGACGTGACCAGCAGCCAGGAGCTTCTCCAGCTGGCCGACTCTTTAGGTCCCAAGATCTGCGTGCTGAAGACGCATGTGGACATCCTCGAGGTAAAGGAGCGGAACCCACTCTGTTGCAAAGGAGAACTTTGTCGAGACAAGTGCTCTGACCGTGTCATGTCTGCTGACAGGACTACACGGCGGACTGCTGCCAGAGGCTGCAGGAATTGGCGGGGAAACACAACTTCCTCATCTTTGAAGACCGCAAATTTGCCGACATTGGGAACACGGTCAAGCATCAGTACCAAGGTTAGAGGATTTAGTGAAGTTTAAGTCTGAATTTGTATGAGGCTTATTCATAGACTGTCACAAAACTTTTCTCTTTTGAATGTTTAAGTTGCTTTACAGTGTGCTCGTGCTTCCCTGTCTTCCAGGTGGTCTGTACCAGATCTCGTCTTGGTCCCACATTGTGAATGCTCACGCGGTGCCGGGGCCCGGTGTGGTGAAAGGTCTGAGTGCAGTAGGGAAGAGTCTGGGCCGAGGCTGTTTGCTCATAGCACAGATGAGCTCCCAGGGCTCACTGGCCACTGGAGAATACACACAGGCCGTGGTACGCGTGGTTCTCCGTATGTTGTCCATCTCCTGTAGCTACAGGTTGTCGGTGGTTAACTCTGTTCTCTGTGCTCGCAGCTGAAGATGGCAGAGGAGCAGTCCGACTTTGTGATCGGCTTCATCTGCGGCTCCAAGGTCGGCACCAGGCCGGAGTTCATCCACATGACTCCCGGGGTGCAGATGCAGGCTGGAGGTGAACTGACGCTTTTCATCAGACCAATCACTTTTTCAACCTTTTGTTTTCATTTGAGTGTAATTTACATTCCGAGTATTGGAAAAGAAATTTCCATTTATGCCACAAATACATCACTTCACTTATTGCATAAAAACGGTTCTATATGTATTAAAAACCTCTTTAACTTAATAATAATGACAATTCCATTTTCAGACATCTACAATTTAATTCTGATTAATCCTAATCCAAGTTTCACCTAAATCAAGATACCTTAAATTAAGTTTGAACACTGTGGTGCTGGAGATATCATGAACTTAAATGACCAATCAGAATGATACTGTAGATATCTGAAACTGGTATTAAAGATTATAATCTATTAGGATGTAATATAATTCGACTTTTGAAACAGAATTGTTTTATAGTCACAGTAAGTGTCTCAACGACATTGTTGATATTGTAAAGTAAATTCCAAAAAGTGAAACTTGGCATGAAGACAGAAACTACACTGGTGTTGTGACTCATCTTTAACAGTAGGTGGTGCTTTAGCACAAGAAATCACATCTGGATTTTCTCCCCTGTGCACAACAATCCGTCCCTCCCTCTCTACTCCTCTTCAGTCATGCATCCCATCTCTCTGGGTCTCTCTCCTCATACAGGTGACGGGTTGGGCCAGCAGTACTCCACCCCAGAGGAAGTTATCCACACTAAAGCCTCTGACATCATCATCGTGGGACGGGGCGTCCTGGAGGCGCCCGATAGGCTGAAAGCTGCCGAGTCGTACAGAAAGTCGGGTTGGGATGCTTACACAAAGCGCCTGAGTCCAAGCGGCCAATAGGAGCTCGGGAGTAGTGTTATCATTAAGCCTCTTCCAAAACTTAACTCTAATAATTAGCTATGCAGATGATCTGGGAGTGTTTGTTTTTTTACATAGTCCACATAGAGCAGAGTGCACATGCTTGAATCCATCGACACAAGCATGTACACTTTCACATTTAAATGCAAAATAAGCTGTTCCTACACAAACAGATGTAGATGTTTGGGATCAGACGTGTTACTGTTAAATATGCTGTCGTTCCATCCTGTCCTTAAATAAGCTGCTTTAGATGTGTGTGTGGTTCTGATTCCCTCCAATTCATCCCTCGCAAAACCCACACTGACCTCTGATCAGCTGAGGGAACAATCCAGATTCAGCTAAATGCTTCAACTTGAGGATAAAATGTGTTTTAATTACTTTTTATCTTGTTAATTAGATCACCTCTTCCACTGATGCTTGTCTCTTTCAATAGCTCACAGGCCCTGTGTCTGCTCTGTGTAGAATTGCTGAAATACTACACAAAATGTTGGTAGAACAAATACGGGTGTGTATGGGAAATGCCTGTTAATGGTTGTAGAATATTTCCGTTGATATTTGGGGCTCTGTTCTTTTCTTTTTTATAGAACACAATCAAGGATCTTTTGAGCTTCGGATTTGCTGAAGCTGTATTTTCCACATCACAGACACAAATCTGTGTTAGTTACAGTCTTTCATTTTCAGCTCGAGCTCATCAGTATTAAGTTGATTCAAATGGCTTGAGCGTGTTTCTGTAATGGATGCCAGGGTTTTCAATAACAAACTGTAATCTTGACTTAATATTTTTTTGAAAATGGAAAGTTAGGAATTTTATAGGACAACAACTTAAAAATGATAGTGTGTTGTTTACTCTGTCGAGAACATGACGGAACCTTCTGCTTCACATGAGTTCAGCCTTTTGCATCAGTTGTGATTATTGTCTGTATCATCAGGGTTATTCCCTCTGATCACTGTGAATCCCAAAACAGGAGAAATCTGACTGGAGCCAGATTAATAACTGACACAACTAACTCCACTGCCGTCCACGCTGCTCAGTAAAATAAGTTTTAGTTAAGGCAGTTCTTTTTCTCAGGTGACTCACAATCAGAGAGCGGACAGGACAAAGTGTGGAAGGAGTTTGCCCACTGGTTATTTACTCTCTCCCAAAAGACAGGTTGATAAACAGGAAAGAGCTGCCTCCACTTTGACCCCTCCCCCTTGGAAAGACTTTGCAAACAGAGACCTGAGGCTGCAACTGTTGTGAGTTTGGACCTAATGTGAATGCAGTGAAAACGGTTTGTGGTTTTGTGATTCATTCAATGGATAAATATGAAGTTTCCTTTCCTACAGAGGTCGATAGATTTGGGTTTTTGTGCCACTAAGTTTCCTAATAGAAGATGCAGTGACTTGTTTTGTATAATGAACTCAATAAAAACTTCTTGTTTCAACATTGTTTTATATTTAATTCTAAATGATTTTCAACTGTCAATCGTGTATCTTTACTTTACTCAATATAGAAAGGTCTGGATACCGGATGAATGGCCGAGTTGAGCTGTGGATTATGAGTGATCATGATTTCACCTGACTTTAAAGTGACCCCGCTAAAATGAGATTCAGGTTTGAAGGAATCATACAATTACTAACTAGTTTAAGTGCACACATACTGTTAGGATCTTGAGGCTCTGTTTGTGTATTTCTGAAAGATTGGGTGCGACATGGTTGAAATGAATATTCCAGTTTTCTCAGAAGTTTTATTGGTTTTGATTTATCTATTATGAAAAGTGAAATAATGCAAATTAGTATTAAATAAATGTATATCCTTATTTACATTTCTAAACCTCTAATAAAAGAACCATTAATAGACGATGCCATTTAATTTAAACAATTCTATTCTAGTGATTGTCTTCATATTCTATCTAAATTAATTTGTTGATTGTGAGGCAGATTTAAAAAAAGTAGCCAAACCAAAGGAGGATCTTTTGTATTTTATTCCAGCTTCAAAAGGAGGATCCTACATTTCCCATGATGCATCTCTGATCTTTAGCCCTCCTCTGCCTGGGAAATGCTTCAATTAGTTTACTTCAAGCTCTAAGGTTTGTTTTTAAGTAAAGGGTAATTTAAATATATATATATATATATTTTTTATAACATTTCCCGTACTTGAATCAAGTTCCTGCACAGTCCCAAAAGACAATGAGAGACAATGAGAGTTACTCACACAGCTTATGAACCGACGTGTCGATTTGGAGGAATGATCCTTTTAATTTAAGATAATCATTTAAAACATCAATCTGAGACATGTAATAAAATTCATGTTTATTGTCCTTATTTTTTTTAATTACTTTAGCCTCGCTCACAACCCAAAAAACGTTAGATATTATTTTTTAAATTACAGAATAGGTCAGTTTTTTCTCAAGGCTGATTTTTCCTCCAGTAAGTTTTAACGTCAATTATTTCCCCTTCACATCATTCCACAGCTTGACCCTCCTAAAATAGTTGTTGGGCAGGCAGGGTGAGCCAGAGCCTCCCAGCAGCGCAGTCATTTGCAAGGTAGATGATATGGAAATGATGCCCCAGCAGGAGATGAATGGGACAAATGGAGTCGACAGGTAGCTACGTTACGACGAGGCTTTTTTTCCTCACAGGCACAAAGGTCAGACACGTTGCCTGGCACAGGAGAGGAAGAGGGATGGCGCTTTGGATGGAGGTAAGGGGCTGGTCAGAAACATTTAAAGTCGTGTGTGTGTGTGTGTGTTTGTGTGTGTGTGTGTGTGTGTGTGTGTGTGTGTTTGTGTGTGTGTGTAAGAGAGTGCTTCTCCAACACACACACACACACGCACCCTCCCCCCTCTATGTCAATATTGGGTCAGAGCAACGCACCGTGCGACAGGTGTCTGTGCGCGCCCTGAGGATCCACTCTCTCCCCCCCTGCTTTCATGCAGGAGGGGTGGATAGAGAGAGAGAGAGCGAGAGAGAGAAAGAGAGGATGGGTAGAGAGAGAGAGGGGGGGGGAGTATGTAGAGGTATAAAAGGTGTATACCTGTCACACGCAGCACACATTCAGTGCGCGTAAAAGCTGATCCAAACCTGACCAAGGTGGCGCACGTTGACCTTTTCTATATCTTTGCATCCTCTCAAGGTAAGTTAAACACTTCTTCACCTCGGAGTCGCTGTCTTTACTTTGAATTGTCCTAACTTTTCTGAATCTTCCTCCCGAAGGTTCCCTGACGCCAGGAGGAACCAGCTGTTACGCGCTGGGGGAGCCCTCTCCCTCCCTCTCCGTCTCCAGGACCCTCGTCTCACCCTCTGTGACTTTTTTTTCCATGTCTGTATTTGCTTCACGTTGAGCCTCACGTACAATACCTGAAGATGGAGTTTTGTTCGTTCGGCTCGCGTTACGCAGGTACGGGTTGGCAACTGGAAAAAAAGCGCAAGGATGGTTTTGGTCCTATAGGAGATGATCACTGGTCTTAAACCACTGTCCAGCCTTAATTTATACACAAAGGATGGAGGAAAGAAAGTTTGATGGTCTTTGTTCTTACTGGGTTTGAGTGTATTTAAATGAAGGTCGTCTAATAGGTGAGGCCAGACGCTGCAGCCAACACCAGTGATCCAAATTCTTTAAATGAAAAACAGATGGTGAACTAAAATCTTCGAACACATTTCGAAAAAAAGTACACGAGTAGTGAAGTCTGTTCCATGTGAGACAATTCAGCAACAGCCCAGTGTCTGTGACGGAAGCTCCAGGTGTGTGTGGAGCATTTCACTGAGGTGGCCTTATTTGCATACAGGTGGCTTCATGCAGTGCTCCACAGAAAGACACGGCAGCCGTTGACCCACTGTCAGTCACAATCATTCACCTGCAGGGAAAGAAACACAATGAAAAAACTTGATCTATAAAAAACACTAATTTGAGCAGTTTCCTTTTGAATATTGCGTGTGGATTATTAAATTATTATTAGTAAAGAAAGAACAAAGCAGGTGAATTCAGAGATGTTATCAAGGCAGGAGGTTTCATCTTCTGTCCAACATGTATTTTCTTGTTTATTTTTGTCTGAAACGTATATCAAGTGAGCCACACATGAATCCATATGTCTGTTTTGTAAACACCTGTCTGCTCAGCTCACCAGTGACACCATCACCACTGACAAACCAGTAACCGTCATTGGGAAAGCGTCCAAGTGAAGGTCCGTCTCTGTGTAGCTGTTATTCCGTGTGTATATCTGAACTCCACCTGGACGATGTCATATCATACGCAGGCTGCTGAGGAGACTGACATTTACAACGGTACATGGGTGATAACCTGCATCTCCCTTTTGGCTAATCATTTCCCCCCCATTGGCACATTCATGATGACACTGTGTATTTTCCACTGGGGCCTATTCATTACTGTCCATCGCCTACGTCATGAGCTGAGGCTGCAGGCAGGCACCGGGGGGGCAGAGCGATGGGCTTAATGGGACTTCATGTTAATCATTAACTAAACATTAAGCAAACAGCAGACATCTGATATGTGCCATCTGTCATTTTGGATGCTATGAGATGTAATATTCAGCCGTCGTGCTTTTACCATCCATTACTTTGATTGTTCCTCATGTTAAAGATCACATGTGTCTTTAAATGTCTGATTTGTATTACACTCATGTATTTTTCTTTTTATCCAACAGCTGATGAGGGTTTATGTTTTCATACCTTACTAAAATAAACGTACCTATTTTAATTTGTTTTCAAATGGTTAAACTACACAACTTTCACCTACACAATCCTGCAGAAACATGACAATGACATGCAGTGTAACACGCAAAGTGCCAAAACACCTTAAATACAGCCTATATTTCACTTTCTTTTTTTTGATTTTTCATTCATTCAATGAGATATCCCATTAAATATCTTCCTATGAATCCTTCGAAGTTGAAATGTGTCTCAAACACGTTTTATTATGCAATTAAAAGTATTTATGAATGGCGCCTTCGTGGTATTTGGATGTTTTTGAAACTGTGATAGTGAAAAACATGAAAGGTAATTGTGTTGCCCTGTAGTGAAGCATGTCCACCTGCCAGTGAGATAAGTCTTGATCAGGCTGAATTTGGTTCACATTTTCTCTTCACCTCTTAATGCCCTGTGCAGACAAAGCCCTCCACGTTCCCTCCACTCGTTCTTTTCTTTCAATAAAACATCTCATGTTGGCATCATCACCTCACAAAAGACATTATGACAAAGCCGGTCCTGCATGTGTCTCTTTACCTGAGAGCCTATTTGCCCCTGCTGGAAGCTCCAGTCAATATTTGTTAAAAGCCAGAGGAGAGGAAAACTCACGCTCCTTAGTATCCTGGTTACCTCGCTCCAGTTTGAACCGACTGTCCCGACTGGTCCTGCTGCTGCTGCACCCTCCCTTCCATGCAGCTCCAGGAGCGGCAGTATTTGTTCAGGATTCAAGGTGGAGGCTTAAGCACCTGCGTTTTTCACCTGTGTCAGTGAAAGAAAGGGTCTGAATGAGGACGTTTGTTTCAGGAGACGGTTTGAATCACCGAGTCATGTTTGACACACATGGAACAGGTGGGAAAACCCAAACTGAATCCTATAGGCTTTACAATGCAAACACGAGACACGGCCATAACGAGATAAAATATAAGGTGGATTGTTTTAAAGCACATATTATGCACCAGAAACTCTTATGTAAGGTTCTATTTACTTAATATTGTCATTCAGTTTCATCATATTATAGTTTTAGCGCTATATCTATGGGCTGTGTGTTTTATCCCTGAAGAGTGTTCCATCCCCTGGTGCTGTTCTTGACTGTTTTTCATCCGTTGACTAAAACGTTTAAGAAACAAGAGAAGCACCGACAGGAGGGAGGGGGGGGGGGGGGGGGTATGTACAAACCTGGCCTCTTCCCATTTGCCCCGGCCGTGACCCTATCTGAGGTCTGCTGTGCAGGGCCGTACTGTATCAGCATCATTAAGGGCGCACTTTGTGTCCGTGCAGCAGGGAAGATGATTACATTTGTGGTGCCTGCCAAACTGTTTGCTGTAAATGGTGGAGCAAGTGTTTCCCAGAGGGTGTGTGTCTGTCTGTGTCTGTGTGTCTGTGTGTGTGTGTGTGTGTGTGTGTGTGTGTGTCTGTACTGCCTGTAGGCTATGTGCTGTTTCCTCTGACAGTTACTGATAATGAAGACTCATGCAAATGGCCGAGGCCTGCTCTCTCACTCCTGGTTGGAAACTATTTTCCTCTGCTCTCTGACTCTCTGATGTTTCACTGAGTGTTACTGGTAAAAGTTATTCAATTCTGTGCTTAAACACTCAAAGTTCACTTATGGGGGACAACCCTGTTATCCAGAACCCCCCCCCCAACTGTAGTGTGTTTGTGTTTGTGTCTTCACCAGTCGAAGATTAAAGCATAGAAAATTAGTAATAACGAACATTTCCCCCCCTCTTTGTTTCATGGAGGTGAATCCAGCTGCCTGTGTGTCATAGCAGGGATCAGTGGGGGGGACGCATGGAGGTGGTCCGAGCAAAAGACCTGCTTGCATCATCCTTACCTGGATTAGTCGCCATGGTAATCTTCCACCTGAAGGAGGGCATTTATTCAGTGTGTGTCGGTGGATGTGTATTTATGGTGTGTGTTTGTGTGTGTGTCCAGGTGCAGTCACTGACTATTCAAATGACTCTCGCTGACCCAGAAAACAAGGCTCTCTGTGCAGTGTTGTTCGCAACCGTCGAGCTCTGCAACCTATTTATACAATAACTAAATATATGATATCAAATTTGTGTTATTTTACTGAATCCTCCATCGGTTCTATGCTTTATATGGATTGAGATGTAAGGACAATTGCTTATTTTATGATTTTTCTTTGCATTTTAACTGATTTATCTAAGGAACAGACATATTACACAAATCATCATTCCTTAAAAATAGAAGCAAAAAGTTGTGTTGAAAGATTGAGTTGTATTTTCAAACTCTGGACCAGCTGCTATCGCTACAGCCCCGTTGAAAAGGAAGGATATTAATATTCAGGGAGGAAAAGCACAGACTAATTTCTCTGCACACCAGATCGTCCCCAGGAATAATATTTTCTTTCGTGAAACTCACTTAAAACTGTAATCCACCAATAAAATACTGTATTTACAGGCATGTGATTATGATCTTATGTCCTGAGGTTGGTACACGACCTCTAATAAAGATCCAGACTTAACTCCTGATCACACTGCAGCTACTTCCCCAGATGAACTCCATCTTCATGTTAGCTGATACTCTCCACACATAGCGACAGTATTTATCTGTTTAACTTTTATACTTTATTTGTCATCCCGGCTGTGACTGACGTCTAAAACCTGAGCTGAAGAAGATATCGTGGCGGCAGTGTTGTGCATGAACGCATGCAAAAGAACGCGTCCAACTTTATGAGAACGATGAACTGAACGCAACTCAATGACAAATAATGAATTTGAACCGTGAACAACAGGAAACCTCTCTTTATGTGTAACTTCATTACACTTTAAGTCCAGCGAACACGACACACTTGTTCGTAACTCCGACACTCCTATCATCCACCACTGTATTCTTCACTCCCCTTCCTCATTCACCCTTGATACGCCAACTCATCAGCCAATCAGAGCCTGGCATCCAACAAACCCTGCAGCCATTGGCCTAGAACTGTCACGTGCCCCACCCCTACCTGTTCAATGACCCTCGGGACATTTCAATACTTTCTCCTCAGGAGAGACGCTGTCTAAATCGAATGCTCTCACCAAGTCGTTGCTCAGTGCCCGTTAAATGTCCGCGATTTAGCCTAACCGAACCAAATAACTAGACTTCGCACTACGTTACCCATCACTCATGGCACACATATGCAGACCAAACAAGCAACGTATTCCAAGTGTTTTCTTCTCTGGCCTGTGTCTCGGTTCCGAACCACACAACTTGGTAGAAGGAAGCTTCATGGATCAGAGATCTGTTGAGCCGTATAGTGAATGAATCTAGAAACTTCTCTCCAAAAATATTTCCCCCCCCACCGGGCTATTCTATAACAATAGGTTTCATCCAGTATCTAAAAGCCAAAAATATAAAAGTAACTTTAAAGTAAGTCTGACAAATATATGTAGTGAAGTAGAAAATGTTTTCTCTGAAGTGTTTATCAAAAGCAGAATAAAATGACACCGACACACACGCGATAATTTGTCCATCGAGTTTTTATCCTAAGATCAGAGTAGAAGCCATCATCCTATGTGGCCTAGTTGGTTAAGTGGTCGGTCCCTGAATCGAGGGACCCGGGTTCGAATCCCACAGTCTCCCGTTTTCAAGCTGGCAATATGTTAAACTCTTAATATTTGCAAGACTTCTCCTAATAATAGCAAAATATCTTACACTATATAAATTTAAATTAATTAAATATAAAAACAGGAAAAAATTTAATTAAAAAAAAAAAAAAATAATTCCTGCGCAATGGGCTTCTGCGCAGAATGTGCGCAATGGGCTTCTGCGCAGAATGTGCGCAATGGGTTTCTGCGCAGAATGTGCGCAGTGGGCTTCTGCGCAGAATGTGCGCAATGGGTTTCTGCGCAGAATGTGCGCAGTGGGCTTCTGCGCATAATGTGCGCAATGGGCTTCTGCGCAGAATGTGCGCAATGGGTTTCTGCGCAGAATGTGCGCAGTGGGCTTCTGCGCAGAATGTGCGCAGCAGGTTTCTGCGCAGAATGTGCGCAATGGGCTTCTGCGCAGAATGTGCGCAATGGGTTTCTGCGCAGAATGTGCGCAGTGGGCTTCTGCGCAGAATGTGCGCAATGGGCTTCCGCGCAGAACGTGCGCGCGCAGTTTTTTTTTTTTTTTTTTTTTTTAATTAAATATTTTCCTATTTTTATATTTAATTAATTTAAATTAAAAAAATATATATAACATTTAATTACATTTTTTTTTTTATTTAAATTTTTTATATTAGATTTCATCATCATTATTTCTCCGCGCTGGTTCAGGGGTAAATGATGCTGGTCTTCACAGGTGACTGACCTATGCAAGCCTGTAGCCGCCACCCCCCCACAGGAGATAATGTGCCTTTGTGTGTGGCCGCGGTGCTTCCTGGTTCTTCCCGGCACTACGCTGCCGGTGCGAACAGCCCAAGTATTTAACATGGGCAAGGAAAGGAGGCGGACCGCTTTTCGCAGCGCTTCTTCCTCCAGTGCGTCCCCGGGGTTAGAGGATGATGGTGTGACGTTAATGAATTGTTTTACATTGCATGTGTCACGTCACGATAAATCAGTCTCCTGTGTCGCCTGTACCAGGAGCCGGTCACCAGTCACTGGTTATCTTGGCTCGCTGTCTGGCCGGTAACCAGCCGTCCGGACCGCTCCGTGAAGAAGGAGGAGGAGATGTTTCTTTACTTGGAATGCGGCCACTACATTTCTCGGATATACAGCAGGAGCAACACTCGCATCCCCTCTAGGTGGTCCGTCACTTCTCCTTATAAACACACTTTTACCATATTTTCCCACAATACCCTGGTGCACTACGTCACACACTACAAACTTTCCTTAAAGGGGCAGGCCATACCTGCGACACAACAGCTCTCGGTCTCATATACAGATGGCAAGAGAAAGCAGAGACGCAGACTCAGCAACTACATCCGAGATCCGTTGCACCTTATAATTATCTAAGGGATTTTTACACACTGTCTGATAAAGATTCCGACAGTAAAGGCAAGGGGTAGTGATGGATAAGGTTTCCTTTAACAAGTCTTTCATTCTCAGTTTCCACCTAAAAACCATGAAATGAACTGAACTATGAACTAGTTCAAAATTTAAATGGTGAACTATGAACGTGAACTATTCATCTTTACTTGTATGAACTGAACTTTGAACTAGTTCATGAGAGGTGTGAACTTGCACAACACTGGTGGCCGGTGTGTCTCCAGGGGATAAAGCTTACAAATGGACTCGATGGTTCAAATGTCAAGTATTGAATCATAACATGAGCAGTGAGAAGAGATGAATGGATTAGTTTTTTCTTCAAACAGCCAGATAAGGATTCAAAGCAGGACTGAACTATCTTTGTACAAGTTCTCTGTACCTGACACATGCAAATCGCCCCAGGCTGTATTTAACAGGGAAATAAGGTGTGCATTGAGTGTGTGTGTGAGTGTGTGTGTGTGTGTGTGTGTGTGTGTGTGTGTGTGTGTGTAGGAAGAATAATCAACAGCTTCTTATCAGACTTGCTGAAGAAATAGGAAATCATTTCAAACACACACACACACAAAGAAACATACATGTACACTCACACACACATGACTACATGTACACACACGTCCCTATTTGTATGTGCTGCTGCACATATACAAACTTGGTCGCTCAGGTATTGGAGCATGAACACACACTAATACGACATCTGGGTCTTTATGCGCATGTTGTCTCACCTGCCCATCACCTGCTCTGAGGACAGGCAGGTTGACAACAAGCACACACACACACACGCGCGCGTAGACACGCACGCGCACACACACACACACACACACACACACACACACATACACACACACACACACACATACATACACACACAAAGGGAAGGACAATGAATGGGTTACAGAAGAGCAAACAGCTCACACATGCCCACAGGTGAGAGCCCTCAATCCCTACCCCCCACCCCCACACACACACATACCCACCCTGCTACAAATATTATACACAATGCCCCTCTTACATTTTGTGTTAATTTGTATCTGAATGTTAGTTTCAATCCTCGGTAATTCAGAGCCACAGGTTAGTGAGTGAAAGTGAAGTGAATTAAATGTTAACACACTTATTTACAGGCCTCTGCCATCGGGAGTGTAATACACACCTTCGCCACTAGATGTCACCAATGATGAAGGAAAGTGAGTCAATGATGTGCAGCGTTTATTGCTCGACTCGACATCACAGCTATTGTTTAAACACTGATGTAGTGAAAACTCATAAATCATGCAAGAGGAAAGAACTAAACAGGACATGGAAAAGCTCCTTTTAATTAATATCACTCCACAACTAATAGTTTAATTGTTTTCTAGAGCAATAGAGCTTGAGTATTTTGACAGTGCTCACTAACCCTCATATGTACGAGTATAATTTTATGTTTAGACAATTTGATTATGTGTTTTATAATTACTATTTTATTATATACTAAATGTATTATATAAATGAAAACATGTATATGAATTAGTGTTTTCATTTTGACTTCACACAAAGACTCAGAAAACAAATAACAGAAAGAGAATAAGCAAACAAAAGACTCATACAACACACGATTGTGAAAAGGATTTAAAACGTGATAATGAACCGTTCTCAGCCATTGTTTCCACACATGTAACAAAGGAAACTCTATAATCAAACAGAACTGGAATCCCTGACAATTAGATTTAAAACGCTGGAGGCTGGAGTGGCTTCTATAATTACAGGTCTGTTAATCAAGTAACTAACACTGGGCGTTATTGAACTTCTTTATATTATCTACTGCTCTTTGATGGACTGATGACCTGTCCTGGGTGTTTCCCACTTCTCACCCAGTGTCAGCTGGGATGGGCTCCAGCATGATTATAATAAGATAATGGATGAATGGATGAATCGAAGCTGCATAGGTTCTAACTATTTAAGTTATACGATCAAAAATGAAGTAGGACTCAGTAGAAAAATATAAGGATTGTCCTTTCATCCAGTTTTGTTGATTACCCATCTTGAAAATCTATTTACATTCAAAACTGATTATTATCCTGCTAGATCCTTCCACATATAAATACATCTTAATGTTTCCAATATACTAGAGTACTGATGTTGTAGGAAGAATGAGTTACTAAAGCTAAGGAGCAAACCAAGGTCTTTGCTCCCATTTGGATGCTGATGCTCCATATTTCTGTAGAGTAGCCAGAGGTGTAGGGACATAAATCTTTGTAAAAGTTTCCCAGTTAGTCACGAGCTAGTACAACCACTGAAGATTCTACTACAGCACTTTATCCTAATGACTCCTTCAAGATCAACCACTGAGAAAAAAAGAAATGAAAAGGATGCCCCTTAATATCACCAAATGGTTTTGGGCCTTCTCCCACCTCCACGTCAGGATCCAGTTTACCAACAGCCCAGAGAGAGAGAGCGAGCGAGGGGATCAGCTCCCAGAATGTGTCTATTATCCTGCCACACCAATCAAACTGTTGTGTCAGTGCGTTGCTATTGTATAGTCCTGGGTCAGGTTGCCACTGAGCACGGCTGCCATAATGATGACTAAGTCAGTTTGGGGCTCTGAGGACAATGGTGCTCTGGAGCCTCCACAAAGCGCCAGGCTAATGCTGCCCATTCAGCTGGGCCGGTCAGCTGCTGAGTGTGCAAGGCTGACGGGCAAATGGAGTGGCGTGGGACCAGGGGGCCCGGCCCTATAAAAACGAGGGTGAGGGTCTCTCCCCCGACATTGATTATACCGGCTCTGTCCCACCTCAGTACTGTCTGTAAGTATATCAACACACTGCCTCAGGGGCACAGCTCTGTGGGTGGAGCCCCACAGCCACAGAGAGGCTGCTGCACATTGTGTATTTAATATGTAGACTTCTGTGGACGACCTTTAAATGAGGCTTGAAAAACATGGCTTATAGCTGCTATTTTTGATACGATGCCTCATTGGTGCGCTTGGGTCTGGCCTATAAACATCGTGCAAATTGGTTTTTAATTTAAACATCTAAAAAGGCTTGACCGAGGATGGTTTGAAACTCTTTTTAGAAATGGAACATTTCGAAAATTAGACACTTCCGATTTGTGCTTTTCGTGCTTTTCTAGCTGTGGCGGTTTGCTGTTGTGAGATTTGTTTTCTGTTACGAGATGTAATTTACAAGCAAGGTTGTGCTTGACAGAATCTGCTCGACTGAAACAGAGAGAAACCCCGTGCGGTGGAGAAATGGAAAAAATGATGAATGTGTGGAATTTTTCACTTCTACAGTGACACCTTGGAGCAAGAGGCCTTAACTGAAATGTCTGTCTAGAGTAAAGAAACAATAACATAGGCCTTCTGTTAACAGACATACAGTAGGGTGGTGAATTTTATGTTTTTGATCGTATTTATCCTTTTTCTTGATGCTAAAATACAAAAATTGAAGATATTTATAGACACTGGAATAAGCTTATTGGATCAGAAGTCTTGTTTCCTGTATCTGTCTCATCAGGATGAGGACAAGCTGGAGGATTTTCTATCAGAATGTGTTTTTTAATACACTTTCCTCAAAGTTGTTGATGCTACAACTACTCAGGACAGGTCTTTTGGTTTTATTTAATTGGATCTCACCTCTTTATTGTTTCTTTTAAAACCCTCTACCTTCTTCTTCATCAGATAGTAACCCACAAAGGGAGAAGAAGCAGCCATGAACACTACACAGATGGAGCAGATGGGCCAGTTCAAGATCACAGTCTGGGAGGAGGAGAACTTCCAGGGCAAGCGCTGCGAGTTCATGCTGGAGTGCCAGAACATCATGGAGAGGGGCTTCATCAAGATCCGCTCCATCAAGGTTGAGAACGGACCGTAAGTCGACGTAGTTCTTGCTCCTCTGGATCTCCTGCCTCTCCTGTATTTATCCCCTCTTTACTTAAAATGCTTGCGTTGTGAAAATCTCTTTACTCTCATCTCTAGATCACTTATTTTTTGGTCTAATGGTGTGATGGTCATTATGCGCAAATTATCTAGTGTGTGCGTTGTGTTAACGGTATCTAAGTTTAGGATGAGGCCAGATTTGAAATGTGACATAGAACGATTAATTCTTGGATTTTCGAGTATGCCCTGTAGAGATTTAGCATTTTTACCCTAAGCAACATTTCTCACCTTCATAAAAATAGTGAGAAATTGGTCTGAAGTCCTGTTCATATATACAAAATATACCTCCTTAAAATCTGTAGTTAACCAAGAAACATACAACAACATGTAATTAAATCACATTGTTTATTATCTCCTAATTCTCATTTTCTGTGGTTGAAAAAGTCTGATAAAAAATTCATAGAGTAGACAAAGCCAAATAAAGAAAAAAGCCATAAATTACAGCCAACAGTGTTATTACATCGCTAGTTGGGGCATCTATGGTTTTGCATGTGTATGTGCATGCACCCGAGTGTGACCCCTGTTGTGATATGAGTTGGCTGCGTGCAGCTGCTGGCTCTGAGCCACAGAGTCTGACTGACTGACAATCAGATAAGAAGGCCTGGGTGCAGCAGCAGCAGCAGCAGCAGCAGCAGTAGTAGAGGAGGAGGAGGAGGAGGAGGAGGCAGGAGCAGCACTATCTAATGTTTGCTTTGTGCTCCCAGGGACAACAGAGGCTGCGTGTTGTTTTCCCTCATGGGCGTTGGACTCTATTGTTTAACAATACTGACAGTTTCAATGTGCTGCACTTAAATTACCTGGTTTTTAATGGTACAACGTAAGATCCTGGGTGTTTTAGGGGTGGATTTACTTGTTTCAATGTTTAATATCCCTGGCATTACGTCCTCTCTCCTCATCTCTCTCCTCCAGCTGGGTGGGTTATGAGTACCCCGAGTTCCAGGGACAGCAGTTTATCCTGGAGAAGGGAGACTACCCTCGCTACGAGGCCTGGAGTGGAAACAGCAGCTACAGAACCGAGCACATGCTTTCCTTCAGACCCATCAAGTGCGCTGTAAGTTCCTGTTCTTCCACACTTCCATACTTCCCTGCCACTCCCTCCACCACATGACCCAGCAGCCAAACCCTGTTAAAACCAGCTGCACTACATGAACCAAACCTTTTCTGGCCTTAATTTACGCCAGATTTACCTTATTGGCAATGAATGAACCAGCATGATCTACCACACATTCAACATCTCACCCAACATCCAATTACATCTATTCATCAGACAGTGGCTGCACCATCACAACTGTGCTCTGTCCTCTTCCTCCTGCAGAACCACAGCGACAGCAAGGTGACCCTGTACGAGTGTGAGGACTTCCAGGGCCGCAAGTTCGAGATGTGCGACGACTACCCCTCCCTACAGGCCATGGGCTGGTGCAGCAAGGAGGTGCCCTCCATCAAAGTCAACTCGGGAGCGTAAGTCATGCGTCCTCATCTTCGTTTGGGGGTCCATTTTGTAACCGTATATATTTCATCTCCACTCTTATTTCAAATATTCTTCTGTATTCTAATGGTTGGAGCTGGTAAAATACAGCATGTTGACACAGGTCTATCTATCTTGACTGGGAGTAATATGGAGAGAACATTAAAAATACAGATAAACAAAAATGATAAATGTTTCAAGTGTGATTGGACGGGCTAAACCAGCTCCAGCTCACTGATCTCCTCCTGTAAACACTCTTGTAATTTGACTGAATCCATTAAAATCATTCATTAAACAGCTGTTTTGTAGACAAAAGATGGATGAACGGATGGAATTGGATAAATGACTGTTTGAATCCCACACTGACCTTATCGCTCGCCCCATCTCTTTGTGCGCCTCTCTCTCTCTCTCTTTCCCTGCAGCTGGGTGGCCTACCAGTTCCCCGGTTACCGTGGCTACCAGTACATCCTGGAGAGAGACAGACACCAAGGCGAGTACAGAAACTACAACGAGTTCAGCACCCAGGCCCACACCAACCAGGTGCAGTCCATTCGCAGGATCCAGCACTAAGCCTTCCCTCTGCCTGCCTGACCCCCCCGCCTGAATTAAAAGAAATTGAAAAACTCTCCCCGAACCCTTTCCTCTACCTGAGCCCCCGGACAGACGGACCACTGACACAGACGTGTAGATGGACTAACTCTCCCTCAGTCTGTGGCTCTGCATGTATGGATATCGAAGTTCTTCTACCACCAAGCTAAAGCATGTTTTTGAAATAGGAAATAAAGGCTTTTCTGAAAAACTAGAGACTGTCCGTATTTATTTTTTTATTCCCACAATGATCTTTATCAACCCACCTGAATAGGGCTCAGACAAACTGCACTGATTGGCTTTGAACTTATCAGTTTGTTCCTCGGTTAATGACGGTAAGTTGATAGGCTCACAACCACAGAAAACTCTGTGGCCACATCTCTTTCAGCCCAAAGAACCAGGCGGTTATCAGACATAGGTTTATGCTTTGTATTTATTTGAAAGAAATATTCAGGGCCTATCGTGAACCTTCATGGAAATGAGTGGACTCTGTTAGGCTTTAGGATGTGCAATATTGTTCTTGTGAGACTGTATTCTTATTTCCAATAAACAAGAGCACAACATCACATTTGTTTCCACTGTTTCTTCTTCGACTGTTTTGGGCACAATCTGCCAACAAGTTGGTGAATACAGAATGTAGGACTTTGTGCAAACCATGTGACCTTTGGTGGCTGGTAGTTAAATGTAACATTGTGACATTGAGGTTGTTTTTTTTTCTGAAGAAATGAATATATACATACAAATTTTGTGTTAAATTCAACTTCTCTTGCTCTTACATTATTGATGTAAGAGCGGAAAGACTTTTCAAGAGCTTGTAGTTTTACTGTGTAATTTTACTGTGGAAACACCCCAGAGGCCTGATAAAGGTCCTCCAGCTGCTTCATGGTGTCACATGCAGCCGCCTTTATTTAAACTGTTTTTAATTATTCCATGAGCATCTTAGAAATTAGAATGCCTTCAATGTCGTGTCACTCAGTGTGGTAACAAAACGTAGAAACATTCAGAGCAGAGCAAAGTCCCTGAGTTTGATCCCAATGGGCCAGAAGAAAGACAAAGCACGATCCTTAATGAAAGTTAGGGATGTATGCACTGTGCTAGCTCCTGTTTGAACAAGGGGCCTGTCTGACAGCTCACTATGATGAAAGACATTACCTTAAATACACTCATAAAGTATTTAACATATCACTATAAAGTTTCCTTAAAAGATGTGCAACACAACCACCAAGCTTATTCTTTAAACTGCTCTACGGTGATACTTCATAAACCGGCCTGTGAAAAACATCTTCAAGATGCCAGGATTTATTTCTCCGATAATTCAAGTCACATTTGGTCTTGATTGTACAGTGACTCATTGTCAGAGTTAATGACTTTAATATAGTGATGCAGCACATTGACTAGTCTAAGCCATGTGAATCCTAACCCCGGGTCACAGAGGTGGAGATGCAGCTGAGATGAGGAGAAGCAGGTTAGTCTGGGGAGAACTTCTCAGATGCAAACTACAACAAACATTTATAGCACTTATAGTGATTTACAAATGAACATGTGGTCCATTTATTTTGAGGATTTGATTCGGCACCGCAGCCTGGCACATGACAAAAGCTCCTCATATGAGTTCTAGTTGCTTAGCATTTGTTGGTTTATTCTAATGTGGAACCCTGATGTTTATCTTGCAGTCGTGCGCCGGGATCCTGGAGTGTGTTTACCTGCGCACACACTCCTCCTGTCGGTCCAGGACCTGGGATTCCGTGTTACACACCCACGAGCCTGCACCGTCCCACAGTCCCACACCCAAAAGACCAGGATCTTTTAATAAATGTGTAACCATGCACACACACACACACCTTTCTCAAATATACATTCCTGTGGAGCCTGATTAAAGAGGCTGCACTGGGGTCTGGTTGAGGAGTGACACTTGACTGGTGCAGTTGCAGGCTGGGGCTCCTTGGCTGCACAGGTACAAGGTAGGTTTGAGACTACACAGGAATTTTGGAACCAAATCTTGATGACAGCTCTTTTTAGTAAGTTATTACTCTACTGATTATTGATCTATTCCTGCTTTAATTTACTAACTACTTTGATACCAGGTAAAGCAACTGGATCAAACACTTATAAATCATGTTTTAAATGGATACTAATCAGCTTTTGATTGGTAGAAATGACCTTTAATGCTGACTTAATGCCAATAAGGTCAAACTATCGCCCAGACATGTGTTGTTGTGCTTTTATTTTTTCTTCCTGTAAATATCCGGCCTCCTGCTGATCACTTCAGATAAATATGTATTTGTATTTATCTACCACTCCGTGCTGGGATATACAGTCTAGTTTTCGAGGCTTGTTTTAAGTTGCCTGCGACTTTCTACACGGACACAGGCAGCTAAAGCAAGTCTGGGACGCCACAGACACACCTACAAGCCCCCGAGGAGGCGCCGCCACGTGACAAATGGAAAATCCATTTGTTTGTTTTAGTTCAGGAAGAAGGAACATGGGAAATATATTGTTTAATCTACATTTACCCTCCAAAGTAAGCTTTTTTAGGACTGAAAGGAAAACCCCAATGTTATACTTACATTATATGTAGCCTGATACAATCTTATTCTGACCCACCTATGGTCTAGTGTGTTTTGTTCTACTGTGTGTGTGTCTGTATGTGTGTATTTGCTCATATTTGAGCTCAGTCAGGTGACATTCAGATGATAAATGATTAGAGGACCATTCTCTTCCAGTTGAGTCAACACAGAAAGCTTCAATACATGATTTTCATTTATGGGTTAAATTGATGCATTTCTGTTGGTTAATGTCATATTTTGAATTTTTGTTTGATACTTTAATCAATAGTGTTAGAGCAATGCTTTGACCTATAAGAGCAGTTTTCAAAATAAAAGTCCCTAGACTGTCACAGTCTAGGCCTGTATGCTGCTTCAGATCTGCATGGGTTGAACTCATATGTGTGATATTTATTAATAAAAGACATTTGAATGAAATGTAATCAATGTAATGTCTGTGTAATGTCCACGGTATATACACCTGTGTCAATAAAACGTTTGAAAAAGTTGAATTGTGACGCAAAATTTCATCTGTCACATTTAAAATATCAGAATACACTAGATTCTATAAACACTGTGTGATCTACAGTCTAAACCAGACTTACAGGACCACAGCCCCACAGTGTTTGCACAGCCCATTGCTTCCAAAAAAAAAAAAAACAGCAGAAGAAGACAAATTTGAGTGGACATGATAAGATCAGTGAGCATCAGGGACCATGGTTTTAAAGTTACAACCTCATTAGCCTTCAGATACAGGCTATATAACCTTAAACCCACAAACAGAAGGTCCAGGGGTGGAGGGTGGAGGGTGGGGGGGTGAAAGGTTCTTGTTGTCTCATGTGCAGTGGAGCGTGTGTCTCCAGGTAAATGTTCTTTTTCCAACATGAAATAGGTCTTTGTTGTTTGCCAGGAGGTAAAGAAGCGGAAAAGTGAGGAGGATCTGAACTGGTTTCCATGTCAAACACTTCAATTCACCATAGAGACTCAGATCTTAACGTGGAAACTTTATTAAACTGTGATGGCGGATTGATAAGGGCCGAATTTCTATCGGCCCTCTTTTTTTTATTGTGGGCACCAGGCGGGCTGACAGAGGTAAATTGCTCTTTTAATTAAAGCAATGCGCCAGGGGAAATTGCTGTCTGAATATTGTCTCAGAGATGGGGGCCAGTGACAGTTGCCTGGAAACTTCAATCTGTCCACCCGCGTTTATTCCAGATCACAGTTATGAGATAAAGTTTAATAAAAATCGTTTCCTCTGCCGCCGACGAAATGAAATCCAACCCTTTCTGAACAAGTGAACACAATGAGACAGGACTGCGGAGGAAACCTCATGTTCAGCATGTATCTCTCAGGTTGGTCATTTAGTCCCTTAAAGACGAATAGAAACATGTTGCGGTGGGGGGTGTTTTTAAACTCTTTCTTGCGGGTCCTGCGGGTCCTGCGGGCGGCGCGGCTCCGTCTCCCTGCGGCAGCGGCGCCGCATTGTTCGGCTTCAATCTGAAAGCCCGTCTGCTCTTTTGTCGGAAATCGGAAATCCTTTTTCCTGGACGCGTTTCCTGGCTCCACCGCAGAAGACCCCGCAGAGACGACACGCTTCACGCGTCAGTCCCTCACCGCAGCCCGGACACTATTAGGACTTTTTCTTATCTGAACTTTAAGCGGGATTTTGTGATGTTTAACTTTTAATTTTTAATTTTTAATTTTTTTTGGGGGGGGGGTCATGTTTCACTGGGCTGGTTCATTATACGGCCACCCCATACTATTCTATTACAGCGACTGAAAGCTTTTGTTATTATTATCATCAATATTATATCTTTGAAAACAGATTTAAAGAGTATTTTTATTTGAAGTTTATTTGAGTTATTTTGCTCATTAGAATAAATTACATTCTTAGAAATAAATCTGGACACAGTGGATTTATTTTCTTTCCCCAGCAAAGCAGGCCTGTTCCTGAACGCGTCTTCGTCTTCTATGTGATATATTATAGAGATGAAGGATTAGGCACCTGATGATGAGGAGGGTGCTGATGGTGATGATTTGTGTGGTTTGATTTCAGATCCAACAGAAACTCTGTTGAAAGAAAGCAAAGGGACATCATGGGGTCCTATAAACACAGGAGTACAAAAAGGTAAGAGAATGGATCATGGCATATCACAGAGGGGATCACTGTTATGTTTCATGTTGAATTTAATTTAGAACCTTACAGATATCTGGCATTGTCTCTGCAGATGATAAATAACACAAATAATAGCTAATAAATTAATAATCGAACAGCAGTCATATTTTAACCATTTGGTCATATCAACAAAACTCACTTAGGCCCTAAAGATCCGAGGAATCAATATAATTAACTCTGTTTATAATACAGAAAATATCAGAATCGTAATTAGCCATTAAGGTTAATTTTATTTTATTCTGTTTCTGTAACAGCTCCATAAAAAAATCACACACTTTCTGAATGAGTGGTCCGAGTTTGGAGCCGCCGTATTATTTGCTTATACATTGGTCAAATAGACACAGATCAGATAAAAGGATATTTATATTAGTAAAACAGATTTTGTGCGTTAAGATTAAATACATATAAAATGACCGCAGTGTCACAGATTTATTAACCAGACAACGTGATGGGGTGCGAACAGAGATGAAGATATTAAACGGGCATTAGCCTCGGCAAAGCCTAAATAAAGCAGTTAATAATGTTTTTAAATCAAAAATAATAAATGAGTGGGACAAATATTTGACAAAATGTAAACGGCTGTTCACCTTACCTTCTATTTCAAATTGGTATTGTGAATAAATCATTTTGAATAATATCAAAATATTGATATTTATCCGAGAACAACAAGAACATTCATTAGATTTAGACGCATTCAAATATTTTATGTCACAAATGATTTATCAAAAATCTTAAAATGTCTGCAGCACATATTCGATAAATCTATTTGTTTAGAGAAAAAAACTGACTGTATATCACCAGGTTAATAATTGACTAATGATAACAAAGTGATACAAAGTGATATAAATCCTTCACTGCTTTGTACGGATACTACTGGTGCTAAATCAATGATTATCTCATGGTTTCAGGATATATATTTGTATTTAATATATTGTTATATGATACGTGTATATGGTATTTCTCGTCCAGGCAGCGGGCAGATCCAGCTGTGGCAGTTCCTGCTGGAGCTGCTCTCCGACAGCAGCAACATGTCGTGCATCGCCTGGGAGGGAACCAACGGCGAGTTCAAGCTCATCGACCCGGACGAGGTGGCGCGGCGCTGGGGCGAGCGCAAGAGCAAACCCAATATGAACTACGACAAGCTGAGCCGTGCGCTGCGCTACTACTACGACAAGAACATCATGACCAAGGTGCACGGCAAGCGGTACGCGTACAAGTTCGACTTCCACGGCCTGGCGCAGGTGTGCCAGCCCTCCACCACGGAGCAGGCCATCTACAAGTTCCAGGGCAACTTCTCCCCGATCCCCTTCCCCGGGATCTCCAAACTGAACCTCATGGCTCCCGGCGTGGGGCCGTCGGGCTTCTCCTACTGGCCCGGCTCCCCGACCACGGCCCTGTACCACAGCCACAACCTGCAGGCCCCGGGGCCCTTCGGCACCGTGTCCCCGTCCCACATCAGCTGCGTCAACAACATCAACAGCCTGAGTAACATCAACAACCACTACAACTGACGTTTACTGCGCCTTCTGGACTCACTGGAAGGATACCGACGGCAGGTGTGACGCGCAGCAGCCAACGAGAGGGGGGGGGGGGGGGGGGGGGGGGGGGGGCAGGAAGACTGCAGGTGGAAATATGATGTGGGCGAAAATATATTTGGTTTTTAAAAAAGGGACACGCGTGGGCTGTTCTTAAAGGTTTGATTTGGGCCAATAGACGATGCATTTGTGTGTATCATGAAAATTATACAATTATACATTTTAATCTATAAAATCCAAACTGGGCCAACACAAATTCTCCCCGACCAACCAGTAAATCCATTCAGGAGGCGCCTAATTTACGCGCCTTAATTTAATAACCACATGAATTAATTGGATTTTTTTAAATCCATAAACAGCCCACGTGTTGGATTTACCAATTTCCCCCACAATCTGTGAAAGTTAATCGTGGATAAATAAATGTTTTCGTGTTGAAGAGCAGTTTTTCCAAATGAACAAATGACAGAGCATTATTTAAGAAGGTAGTTCAACTTGTATTAGTTCTTCTTCTTTTCGGTTCCTTTTCTACGGCTCTTCCTTTCTTCGAGGTCCAGGTCTGTTTTTCCCTACAGATGATTATGTGAGACAAACTATCAGCTATATGTGGACCACTGGCGCCATCTTGTGGTTTCATGAAATAACCAAACGCTTTCTGGATTTAATAACTTTCACTTTTATTAAATCTCACCTCCACCAGCCACTAAATCATCTTAACCACTCGACTTCACAATATATTGTTTCTTTAATACAGACATTAGATCACAGATCAAACTTCACTCACTTGCAATAAAAATACAAGGCCTTCACAGGTGTAGAGTCGTAATGTGTGTGACCTGAGTGACTAGTGAGAGAAACTGTGAATCCTCTGAACATACTGTCGGGTGCAGACAGGCTCAGGCTGTCGCTGCTTTCTAGTGATTTTGAAGTGAATTACAGTGCATCCATTGTCATGAGCTCCTCCTGTAGCTATAGAGCAACTGTACCAAATGATGTGATTAAAGATAGATTGTTATGATCAAGCCTCTTTGTGTCTCTGGAGCGTGCCTCAGTGAACACTTTGCTTTGTCACCAGAACCCAACAGAAAACACTGCAGATGGTTTCAACGTGGCACAACAACCCCCTCCAGATGTGTAGCTTTAATTTGATTGTATGATAAAGCAATGCAAACATTGTATATATAGTGCCTATGAATAGTGTATATACAAAGGTGTCAAATGGGATGGGATTTTCCTGATATCCAGATTCTTATTAACTAGTGAGTCCCGACAGTCTCTGTTAAACGGACAGTTGACTCAACTGTGAGAACGTTACAGCAGCATCGTTAATTCATTATATTTACATTATATTTTTTTTTATATTATAACCTGATATAACTGGAAGAACAACAGAGACGACAGACCATGCTCAGTCTCTAGCTCAGTCCTGGATTGAATTCGCTCCAGTTAGAGCTGGATGATTTTATCCAATAGTCAAATCATCAGTTTTGTTCAGGACTGGAGTATTTAATCTGAAAAGTAAAATATAAAATCATCAGATTTCCTTTATTTTTTTTTTGTCAATACTCTTTATCATACGTGTGTTTTTGTTTTCCTGTGGCACAAAGCTGTGCCACAGTGTGACACTGAGTATTGTTATCCACACGGGGGCGCCACACCTCTCCCAACAACAGTGCATCGTTTACATAACTCGGTGACAACAATGTTGGTCTATTCTGGAACACAGAGGCGTCTGCAGAGAGCAGATTAACCCAAAACCTCTTTCTGTGACAGTACGAGAGAGATTTAAACTGTGTCTCTGTGTGTGTGTATGTGTGTGTGAGTGTGTGAGAGAGTGTAACACTTATTCAAAACAGTAGTGTTTGTGTGTGTCCTGCATATTAAAATGAAAGAAATGGGGTTGCTATTGACAACTGAATCTCTCTCTCTCTCACACACACACACACACACACACACACAAACACACACACACACACACACACACAAACACACACACTTGTCTCTCTATAGTTGTGAGGACACTCCTAACCATAACCTAAACCTAATTCTAACCTTAAACCTAAAACATAGTCTTAACCCTCAAAAAGGACTTTGAATTTGTGAGGATCAGGCAAAATGTCCTCACAATGATGGTATTGAACCACACACAGATCCTGTTCTGAGTCTCTTGATGTGTTGATCACACCTTGCACACACTGCATCTTCACACACTGCATCTTCCCGGAATCCCTGCAGGGATCGATTGAGTCACTTCTGAAACATTGTAAGTGCCACTGCTTCTCTCTGCCACTAATCTGCTGGGACTGTTGTGGCTGCTCAGCATCCCTCATCCGCTCTTCTTCTTCTTCTTGCGTAACAGACTAGGTGGGTGTTTTCCCTGCGAGCCACAGGATTAACAGTGTGAATGCAGGACATAGAGGAGGAGCGAGGACAAAACACGAGCAGGAGAAAGAAGCAGGAGGAAAAGCAGAGACCGTCTTTGTGCTCTTGTTTCTTAGTAATATAAAGGCATTCTGTTTTATATTCTAAAAGTCTTCAACATGGGAGTTCTAAGCATTCTAGTTTATTCTCCTTGTATGAATATATTCACATTTAGACTTTTCCATAGAACATTTTTCAATTTGTTTTGTTACCAGTCGGCTGCCGGTGATTCACTTTGTGTCAGGATGCAAAAATCAAATTGAACGTATCAATAACATCTATTCACTATTTGTCCACCTAATATAATCATTATACGACTTGTCTTCAAAAGGATGCATTCAGGTGACGGTGGGAAGCTCTGATATCTTAGCTTATTGTTGCACTTATAGGCTATGAGCGATGCTGGTGGGAAATCAAACTCTATTGAATTTAAAACGAAAAGAAATCATGAATTTCCTCAAACCTCAGAGAACTTGAAAATGAGGAGAGAAAACAGAAGATTCTGTCAGACAACGTGGAGAAAGAATCAGTGTAGCGTGAATTCAGGTTAATGTTGTGTATCTCCTGTACAAAATCTAGTCAACATGACTTCATGGGGCTGATGTCACAGAAAGAGGCGGGGCAAAAGTCAATAAGAGCCTCCTGACAAGATTTATGTAAAGTAAATCTGTCGTAAATGAGACAATGCTCCTAATTTTTTATCAAATTATGTTTGTGATGTGTTCAAGCAACACAATATGCATTGAGTTGTTTAAAATGTGTTTTTATCTGGAAGAGGGGAAAAGTGGGACACAGAAATAATGCAAAGATAAAACTACAAAAGAACAAGACACAAAAGCAAAGAAAGTCCAACAATCTAGGTTAACAGAAACACACTGGAAACCAGAAAAGACTAAACAGAAAAACCATCAGAAAGACTGGGAACATGACAGCATAAGACAATAACAAGTGATAGAGGAAGTGACATATACACAATGGAGGCGGGGCTTATTGAACACAGGTGAAACACACGAGGATGCACAGCCAATTACAGGGGCCGGAAACAGGACAGAGACAGGAAGTTAAGATAGAGAGTCACAAGGAACATCATTTCAAAATAAAACAGGAAGCAGGAAACTCAGGGGGAAATAACTGAACACAGACATAAACACAAGGAAACATATAAAGCCAATAAACCAAAGAGTCCATGATATAGAACCACAGTAGTCTGTCATGCTTAAAAGTTCAGAGTCACAACACCAGGATCACGCCATTTTTTGCTGTTCCACTTGCATTGAATTAATTTGTGTCCTAGATTATCAAAGAAAATTATCATAGTTTCCACATCCTAGACTTGTTTCATATCACCAACTGTATATATATATAATCAGTCACTTTAAAGAAAATATATATTTACTTTCTAATCTGAATGGTCACTTTAATGAAATCTACCTTTAAATGCTCTAGACACTTGTACAGTTTTTTTTTACTTAACTTGGCCATTTGTTTTGCTCATAGGTCTCCTTATTGTAAATTGCTTGTTTCTTGTTTTATGACCTTACTATTCATTGATTGAATTGTCTGCTTTTAAGATACAATTGAAATTGCACTGCTTTGGATAAACACTTTGTCATGTGTTTGGGTTAAAAGTGACATAAAGTTTCTTGAATTGAATTGAAGGAATTGTAAAAATATGTTGATCTAATGTGTAAAACAGATTTTGGATGAAGTCACAAGTATTAATCTACCAGATTAATCTACCACTTGAATTCACCCCTAAAGAGAAAAACATATTAATCTGTTCGGTGTTATAGTCATTCCAAACATCTTTTTAAAAAAAATCCATCTTTTATCGTGTTTCCTCAAGTTTCATTATATTCCAACAGGTGTCTATGAATCACACACCTGTGAAAGAAATGTTCCCACCGGCCCAACAGTGCGTTGGTTCTTATTATAAGGGAGCAGGGTGTGAGGCAGTCAGTGGGATTTGTGCGAAGTGAGTCATTCCTCCACCAGGGGAGAGTGGTAATGAGGCCTAAGCTAAATTAGAGTGCTAACACCTACACAGTGCTGAAATAGACTTGAGAATGACAGGTGGAGAGAAAGAGGTGTGGATGAAGGAGAGAGAGACTCAGAGAGGGGAAGAGCAGTTTTGAACCTTTTATCCTACACACCCACATGTCTGGGTAGAGATCTACATTCTGTCAGATAAAATCACACAAAATGATTCTGTAACCGTGATAAAAAAATCATCCGCAGAGTTTGACCATGATATTTATCTGCCTTTATAGCCTCTCTTCTATGACTACAACAAATATTTGCATTTTAAAGTAGAATTTAGCGAGTTTCCCAGTTGTGACAAATATCAAAGCTTGAGTGAAAAAAAGAAAATTCATTAAAGCTTTGCCTGAAATATAAATTTGACAATTTAGATAATAGTCTTGGCTCGGGGCACCTCTTTTCTTCAAAATCCAAGGTCGGACTTTATCTGTTATATAAAACTGAATGGATAAATAATCATGCAGATTCATGCAGCGTGAAATGAATCATCCTGACAAATAAAGACGAGAAAATGACAAAGAACTGTGTGTGGTCAATGACAAATATGGAGTGAGAGAACAATAAGGAGTGTTTGAGTTTCTCGGCGGTGCCTGATTTTCATCCTGCTAAGTGGTGACGTACGACCTCTCACTTACAACTCAACACAGAGGTAATCTAGTTAAAGAGATTAGCAACGTGGTTATATAGCAAGAGGACAGCAAAATAGACATAATCCCCACACAGCGTTCCCTCAGTCGTTCCACATTTGGTCCTTTAACGACCCGGATGACGTTGACAAATGAAAGGTCAGAGAGAATCCCTTGTCAACAGAGCTTCAGATTGTTTACATGAGTAGAAGTACCAATAGATGAATGTTTAAAAAAGTCCATTACAAGTAAAAGTTCTGTTATCAAAATCCCACTGCAGGGAAAGTACATATATTATGAGCTAATTGGACAAATACCAAGGACTGGTTCTTGGCATGTGCCAGGCATATCCAGGAATTTCTTCTCACTTTCTTTCAACATTGCGAGATTTGTTTAACATTTTCATTCAATATATCAATCAAAGTAAAATTGTATAGCCAATATTCAGCTACATTAAGCCAAACCAAATCTGTATTTGTAGGACCTTTGTATGAGATGGCTCTGTGAGGGACCATAAGACAAAACATATTGTCGTATATTTCATAAACTTAATGTATTTTTCATATAATATGTCATTTAGAAAGGTAGCAAAGAACTAAAGCTGTCTGTTAAATGTGATGGAGTGATGTGGAGTGAAGTTACAATATCGCAACTGTCAATCATAGTGGCTGTGCTGTCAATGTCAATGTGTCGTAGTGTGCAGCACTTTGATTGGCTGTTAAGACAGAAAACGCAGCCCAGTAAATTAACAACCAACATATTAACAAACATATAACTGTGGCGTTACTAAGTGACTGAATGAAATCACTTTATTATGTAATAGAAAATCAAAGTGTTATATTCTCATTTTCTGTTTTCTAATTTTTCTGTTTCTGCAGCCAAACATCACTCACCGTTTTCCTCAGGTCGTTAAATCGTATACCCTGTATTTCAGGAACCTGCAGCGTGAGATAACATTTACACAAACACACTGCTGTGCGTGTCTTCAGCTCTGTTAATGTGTTGTGCAGCGCCCACAGCCCACGCTCTCTCAGCCCCGTGCAGCTCACTGAGTCCAGCTCCCATTCACTCACCTACCCGTTACTATAGAGACACGGCCGGGAAGAATGCAGAAGGCCGGCTGGCTGGCAGACAGATATTCAAGAGACCTGGGTTGAATCTTAATAATGAAGCGAAAGGCAAACACTGCACTGGGAGGCTGTTACATAATGCTGCTAAGGCTGCTGCTGGAATCTATCACAAAGAAACAACCTGTAAACAAAAAAACACTCAGCAAAAGATATGACAAGAAGGGTTTGGTGTCCTTTGTGTTGTAATGCCCGGTCAGAATAGACAATGTTGTGGTGATAATGTGATGCAATGCAAGATTAGAGTTTAACAAATGGATAAAGTGACACAGAGACTTCAGCTGCAGACAACAAGCCGGACATTCAGTAGTAACGTGACACACTGTTTTTACAATAGGTATTTAATTATATTGTTGAGGAATTTCTGAACATCCTATGTATATATTACTTCTGCACACCACAGATTCCACAGATGCTCCCTTCTCTCTCTCCAAGCAGTGCCAAAGGTCAGCTGATGGATAGAGGACATTGTGGTGTCTACACTTAGGGACTTTTATAACTGAACTCAGATGCTCCAGACAGACACTTCAATTCACCAACTCCAACTCTTTTGTGTATTTCACCAATGATAAGACACACTGTAATTTATGAATGCAGGCTTTTGGCTTAACTATCCAATAGGATGCAACCACCTACATGTAACATAGAGAGTGGCGGCAATTCTAGCCATTGATGGATGTGCTGTTGGAATGGGTGACGCAGGGTGAAGGAGATTTACTGGGATGCTGTGGGAGACATATTCAGACTTGGGGGGTGACAATTGCTCATGTTACTCTATTAGCGCTGGTATTTTGTTCCATCTTCTGGTCTCCTTGATGCATCAAGTCTACATTAGAACCTTTTGCATAAGACATCAGCTGCTGTTCTCCTTTCACCAGCTTCCAGGAAACTTCCATAGCAAACATGTGAGACTATAAGGTTTTAGTGCAGGACGGCGTTATGATTTAATGGGGTTGAGGATTCACCTTTTGTTTTAGATTTGGTCAGAATGATCAAATACATTATGGATGGATGGATGGATTTTTCATCAGACTGGTGTTTGGTTGCAGTAAACTGAATAAAAGAAGACCTGTCCGTGTGTCCCCTCTCCATCCCTCTGTCCTCTCATTTTGTTTATGTCTCCGTCCCTGCTCCACTTTCTCACCAGTGTCTCCAGCCCACCTACTTTCCAAACTGTTTCCCTCCTGATCCCTTTGTGTCCTGAATTTCTTTTTTTTCCCCCGGCCAATTCTCTCCACATCCCTCCATTTTAGCTCTCCAAATAGATAGTGTATGTCCCCGTTAGATCAACACACATACTCTCACACACACACACACAGAGGGAGGGAGAGAGAGAGGTACAGCGAGAGAGGTAGAAAGAGAGAGGGAGACAGAGAGAGAGTCACAGACAGTTCTGAGACTGCAGCAGATTCTAACCAATCACATGAAGGAACCCTGCAGCCCATGTGGCTTATTCATAAAACCAGGAGGAGAACCTTGTCAATATGGCTCCATTCTGTCATTCAGTACATCATCCGCAGATCCCAGGGCAGCTTCTGCACCTCCAATTCTTTTGTAAATGCATTTTGAGGATGGTTTTATTATATTCTTAATTAATGCTTTTTCATATGTGTCTTCCACATCTCTGTAAATCAGTATCAGAAGTGCAGCAAAGGGGTTCAGGCATGTTCCTTTGTACAAATGACTTTGTTACTGTTTGGTGTTCCCGTTTCAGTGCATGGCCTCAATCAGAATACCCAGGGCTCAGACGGGCGAGAAGCCGAAAATACCCTTTAAATGTGTCAGCAGGCGTCGGCGTCCTCAGTGTGCAGCACGGCCAATTCATCTGCAACACATTATGGGATGTAATGAAGCTGTTTTTCACAGATTAGTCATATGCCCGCCCTCCCGGTGGTATATAACGATTCGCCTCTGTAAACTTTTCCATGTATTTATAACCCTATCTTCTGAGTTTTTAGTTTCATGGCAACCGATGAGGTCCCTGGCGTTTTTCCAGGTCTCATGACAACCTCACGGCAAAAGCGTATTTGTCATTAGAGTTATTTTCTGTTGCATAAGCGGGTCCCAAGGGCTCCCCTTCAAAATCAAGGATTAGTGGGCGGTATCAGTCGATAAGAGTCTGTCGTGGTAATTACAGCTTCAACAAACGGCAAGATCTGCACAAACAGGGCGCCCGAGCGTGTGTGTGCACGTGTGTGTCAGCGGACACGCACACAAACAGCCGGACAAAGTGTTGAATGATGAAAAGCAATGCAAAAGAGAGACCAGAGATTCTACATAAGTTTGGATTTATTTCATCAGGTTTCACCATAAACATTCACTGTATAGGCCTTTTATTTAACATGTAGAGGGAGTGAGTGCAACTGTGGCACAACACCACAGACAACACACACACATCTAGATATTGTTGTCCATACGACGTATAGGAAAAAAATGACCTGTACAAAAGATCTTTGTCACAGATGAGCGTCCTACAGAAAAGACTCTGTGACAGTGTAACGGCAAAACTTTCAAATGGCAAACACTGCAGCACCCGAAAAGAAAACATCGGTACACGGACATTGTGTTATACCGCTGTGCAAAATAAAAACACATCGGGGGTTTTGATCACAGCTGTGCAAAATAGCAGCATTTATATTCCACTTTTTCCAAAACAATAAATTCACAACACAACGTCACAATGAGCACTATTAGAATGATTGTAATACTGAATACTAACTGTCAGGTTTGCCCCATGATTTTGGTTTCAGAGTCTGATTGAAATGACTTTTGATTTTTTTTTAGCTTATAGAAACTGCAATGACACCCGTGTGTGAATGCTTCTGGATGAGACGTTCACAGTCAGTATTTAGATCATGAGAGGGAACCATCCTTCCAGAACACGGAGATGAATCCAGCAAACCCGAGGCTCACAGCACAGATTTACAGAACAGGGAGAAAAATACTGGTTGACCATTAAGCGCTATATTTTTTGTTGTTGCACCTTCAGAACAGAGAAAATAAATACAAAATAAAGCAGCAAATTGAACACCTGGGATATGTACATGTAAACCATATAGTTTCAGGCCATGACATTTGACAGTTGGCACGTATAGGGGATTTTAAAAATCCCCGATATATTCCATTCACTCTAGTTGACCTCTGAAATTTACTGCAAAGCAATGCATCACAGCAGCCAACAGGTATCGACAGGCAACACTCAACGGAGGCCTCGTGTTGATTCTGTCGCTGTACGTGGGCATCTACCGGCCCGTTTAGTGCAGGTTATCACATTCTACAGGGGGAAGATACTCCCTTTACTGGATTTACATTACTGCTCAACTTACACCAGCAGCCCACTGCATGTACATTACTACAGCATCACATAGGTAAGCGAAAACAAGTTATATTCGTTCTCAATTAATTTGGTGTCACACGAGAGGAGATGAAATCAGCCCGGTGTTAAAGTAGCACTGTGCTCTTCTTGCAGGATGGAGCGTCTATAACATCCACTCAAGGTTAACTAATGGAAACAAGCTTTCTTTTTTTTTTTGCTTTAAAGTATAGAGAGAATATCTACAGATGTACAAAGTGTTTCTTCCTCCCGAAGGAATCATGCTTCTGTTATCTGTTGCATGTTTAACAGCTTTAACTCCCACTGCGGGCTGTGCACGGCGCATGTACACTGCATCACCTCTGCAGGGCTTAGGCTTATGTGCTAAAGATGCACTGGGATGAATGGGAGCTGTTCTTAAGCCACGCTCAGCTCTGTTGTGGAAAAGTGAGCAGGAGGATGAGGTGGTGGTGGTGGGGGGGAGGGGGGAGTGGCTGCACAGGTCAGCACCTCGGACAGCTCCGCCTCTCCAGCGCCCCTTCACGGATCTATTCTGCCTGGAGCCTCCATCTCACTGCGACATCCACTCACCGACAACCAGCGGGTGGGCTAACCGTGAATGAATCGGGGGGGGGTTGTACCTGCGAAGTCAATCCCTGTGCGTGTCGCAAGGGACAAGACAATAAAAAGAGCGGACAATATACCACTGGCATGCATTAATGAGATATCCTACACTGTAGCCTTGATCATGAGATGTTCAGCCCCCCCCAGGCGAGAAGCCCCTTGGTCCTTTGATCCAAATCCACCTTCGCGTGGTTTTTGCAAAAAAAACATTCATCATCTTCTTTTGTTTTGTTTTAATTAAATTAAAAAAAACACCAGAGTCGTTTTGTTCCCACGTCAGCGATCCAGGTTCGCCTCGCCGCTGGTGTCTCGCTGGTTTTTGAGGTCCTGGAAGACCTCGGTGAAAAAGTGCGGGTCCGCATTGAGCTGCAGCATTTTGGCACTCATCCTGTCGATGATCCGCAGCGACGTCTGCCAGAACACGTCCTTGTTCGCGTCGATCATGAACGGCTTGAGCGGGTAGGAGATCTCGTTGCCCATGTAGGAGTAGGCGAGGTAGAGGCAGGTCTGGAAGGTGCCCTGCAGCTCGGCGGGGCTCGCCACGCTGTCCGCGATCGCGTCCTCGCACAGCAGGTACACGAACACCACGTTGGCCGGCGTGATGAAGCCCTGGTCCTGCCAGCCCTGGAGCAAAAGAGTCCGGTCGATGTTGCGGAACCAGAGGATCACCTCCCCGCTGTTGAGCTCCTTCAGTTTGTAGCACCTGCGGCACATGAAGTCCCCCAGGCAGCGCAGCAGCTCCCCGGTGGACGCCTGGATGACGATGCGCCGCGGGGACACCAGAGACAGGCTGCTGGGCTGCTTCTGCACCGAGGACAGCCTCCCGTTCTGGGTGACGGCTTCATTGTTGAGCGTGGGCACCGTGGGCACCGGGACGGGGATGGGCGCTTTGGGTTTCCTCTCCTCGTTCCCGTGCGTTTTCCTGATGTTCTCGCTGTTGAGCTGGGCCACCTGGTTGCGCGGGATTTCGCGCGTGGCCACCGGGTTCGGCGTCACCTTCTTGGCGCTCTTCTTGGCCGAGTTGGACACCAGCTTCCTCCAGGAGAGGGACACGAACATGGAGTGCTTCTTGATGCTCTTGTCGGCCTTTTCTCCCGCGACCTCCGAGTCCATGATCGACGCCTTCTTGGACGCGGGGGAGATGGAGAGGACGGTGCCCATGTCTGCAGAGGAGCGAGCCGCGGGGTTGTGACGGATGCCGCAGCAGCAGCAGCGCAGGATCTTCTGCAGGATGAGAGGCGGTGGAGTAGAGTCACGACGACGAGGGCAACTCCATTTACGCGTTTACCTCAGCCCGTGTGATCGCCGGAGGAGGCTGGAGCTGGTCCTTCTTTCCCGTAGACAGTTGTATTCCAGCAGATGCTCAGTCGGCGCCGCGGGGGGGAGGGACGCTGCGACACGATCCTGTGGCTGCAGACAAAACCAAGATTAGTCGCACTGAGTAAATTCTCTGGTTTGAACGAACCAGCGGGTGCAGCCCAATGACTGACAGCCGAGTCGGCCAATGAAGAAGCCGATCAATGATCCAATCACTAGGGGTGTTGTTTTGAGGGCTATAAGCTGCCATAAATAGCCTATTAGCAGGTAACCTGCACTTGAGAGGCTCAGGCGCTTTTCTTACTAGTGCAGATACTTTGGGAGAGTGCTATCTATAAACCAGACCATCTTTACTATCAGAAACATGGGCTCATATACTGACCAGCATTATAATGTGTTCAGGTTATAGTCTGTGAGTTTGTTTTCATTATTTCCTACTTGGTTAATTCTTTACAGGCCACTGGAAGACTTATCCTTGTCAATTTCTTATTTGTGGAGAAATCTAACAGTTACTTCTTATTTCAGCATCAAAATCCAACTCTGGACAAACTCGGTTTTAATATATTTCCTACACTGTCATGGGTTTAATGCCTGACAGGTTTGGTCATGTTTTAAAGACAACACATCACCTATCTCAAGGGACTCCATGTTTATTTCCACACCCGCTTGTCCCAGGAAACACGGTTCATCCAATTACCCAAAGCAGATCAAGCCCTCATCCAAGCTACGTGACTACTGTCTGATCTCTCCATCCAGCTGGAAATGGAAACAGATACAAATAACACGGGCCGTCACCTGAAGTTAGTGGCCCATGGACTTATTTGTGATGTGAAGCTGTAGCCTTTGTACAGACGAGTACAGGGAGACACTCAGAAGCCTTTATAACCTTTTACAACCCTCACTATTATTGGGTGTGACAGTATTTGTCTCCACTCGTATTTTACCTCATATCAGCTTGGATATAGTTTTGAAGCCAGTAGGTACACTGTCAACCGTTGCTCTATTGTTTACACTGAACTACCACAAAACACACAGTGCAAAACATCTTTACAGTTACCGCAATTTGAATGGCATTGTGGGTAAAGTGCAAGAGGCACTGTTCTGTACTATTGGAACTTTTTAATACCATATAAGACATTTGCAGTGGAGCTATAAGCTCAGCACAGACAACAGATAGCATGGGTAGCTGTGAAGTATCCTGCAGCAAATACAAAGTGCTGTTTAAAGTAGACTTTATAAGCTTCTGTTGATAAAACAAACAAGCACATACATCCGGGTACAAAGAGGACAAGTATGTAAGAAGCAAGAGATAAAAAACAAATCTTAATTTACATAATCCTCCATACAGTTACTCCACCCATCATTGTCATCATATTCACAAGTCTTCATCATCATCAATGCTTACTTAACAACCCCATTTAAATAATGTAATTGCTATCCTCAACATTATAGCTGAATAATAATGACAATCAAACTCATCAATACAAAGTCTAATGCGTCGGTTAAAATGGTCAAAGCAACCGTGTCGGGATAAACGGTTAAAGTTAGAAGATCTGAGTTCAGCTACATGATGGACAACACTGTTCTAAACCTGCAAAGTACTGGGAGTGCTGGGAGTGCTGGGAGTGCTCCCCATTTCCCACAGACATGTTTGATCACAGCCACGTTTGATCAAGCACGCTGCGATCAAAAGAAAACACTTTCATCACAAATCAAACAAAACGCAACAGGATGTGACAGCTGTATGATCTCAATGTGTTCAAATAAAGCTTAAAGCCTCTGGGGCGGTAACACAACTACCTAGATACCAACTATATATAGTCAAAATCACAGGACTGCTGAAGAATCAAGTGTGAACAGTTCCTTCGATTTTTACTTATTTTTATATCAATTGTCTTTCACTTTTATACACATTTCTATATATATATCATGATTAAATAATTTAGCAAATAGCATGTAAATACAGTTAAATGCATCACATACATGTTTTGAATATGAGAAAACTGCATGTTATTGTAAATTTAATGTCAAATTAAAGTTGTGATAACATATTTGTGGGCCACTAAGGGGCAGCAGCTGTAAATGCAACACCAACATAATAAAAATGCAAAATTAGGATGGAGTTGGATTTGTTTGGTTGTCCTGCTGAATCTAAGATAATTTCTGTTTAGGTCTCTACCAACTCTGATAGATGTATTGGTCTTTATGCCACCTATTTTCAAAAATGTCAATTTAAAGATGGAGCTAGATAGAACTGAGAGGGGCTGAAGAGCTGGGAGATATTATCTGTGGTTTCATGACTCTGAGTTACTACTGTCTTTCACAGCCATTTGATCGGTGATCTTTATAAATACACAGAATAATGCAGCTTTGATACCAAACTAAACGCCACAATACTGCTGTATAAAATATATAGCTACCCATACTGTACAACAGTTGAAAACTGTCTTTATAGTATATTATCAACTGCTGACTAAACCGAAAAAAGGAAAAAGTGCAAAACATCATCAAAACATTTATGCATCATTTGCATTTTCTGGATTATGCAGCAACATTATTTTGTGGAAGACAGTTAGGAAGTTCTCTCCCTATTTGTTGGGGTGAGTTTGCCTCTTAGTGGTCTGTTAGTGTAACTACATCGGCTGCCATATCTTCATCAGTCTTCTGAATAACCCATGTTCCAATTTAACCTGATCTGATCATAACACACTCATTCTGAAATCACTTAACTTTCTCAAAGTGGAGACACATGCAGTAGCAGCATCGTTATGACATGTTTTTGCTCCTTATTGACATCTTCGTTCTTCTTGTTTCAAAAACACCTTCTTAAACACTTGTTTTTGTCTAGTTGTGAACAAAAGTAACGTAAAGTAACTTACAGTAACTTAAAGTGTAAAGTAATGTAAAATAATGTACCTAAAAATAGTGCAAATAATGCAAGAATATTTTATTTGACTCACAAAGTTAAATTAAAGATTCAATATTAGTTACGAAAGAAAAGTTTTAGAAAATACAAGACATAGATCCCATTAAGTTTTATATTAATTTATCTTCATATAAGGAAATGTACACAGGATTATGTCAAAGTTGACAGAACCATTTTTTTTTTAGCTCACAGTCAAACTGTACCACATTAACTAAACTGTTTCAGAATCTATTCATCCCTTTCATGATTCACTAGACCTGGACAGAGAGTGATGTCTTTCCAACCCCACCAGTCAATCTGTGAACTTGAGGTGGACCACTGGAGGGCAGCCACATCCTGTCCACTGCAAGTCAACCCAGATGCTGAGGAAGTATTTGTCTTGTGGGGCCTTCTGGTGACAGCTGCTGTCAGCGGGCGTCTTCTCCACCTCGACCCAAACATTTAATTAGTTTTAGTGAAGCTGTGGAATGACATATCAGAATGACTGAAGAGAGGAGGAGGAGCGGAGGTTTCCGAGACCTCTGACTAATATTGTCTGTAGTGACAGAATCCCCCCGTCAACTAACTGAGGGTCTGCCAACAGGACAGTGGGAGTGAGGAGTCAGGGAGACAGGGGGAGGAGGAGGGAGCCCACAGCTCAGACAGGACAAAGATAGTGTCCTGTGTTTCAATGTTTGTCTCTATTGGACATATAACGGACATGCAGATGTGACAGATGTTTTTAAATTGTCTGCATTAAAAAAGAGCCAGACTTTGCTCCAGTTTCTTCCCACAGGCTATAAATCTGTCAAATTCTCCCAGAAGGTGCATATAAAAAAAAACTTACTTTTATGTTTAAGCCATAGTATTTATTTATGCCTGTTATTGTTATTTGTTTTATGTTGTTAAATTGTGTTTTAATCATTTAAACTCAGGTACTCTGTTGCTCTTTATGAGTATTTCACTCCATACAACAGCTTGTGTTGTCTTTTAACTATTTGTCTGTGCACACAGGTTTGACTGTATGTTTTCCAGTACAGGCTGCTTATTTGTTGTTTGGTCAATAAGTTTTAATGCAGTTTTCTGTATCTACTCTATGAAAACAGAAGTGAAAGTAATGAGTCTTCTTCGACTGGGAGAAATTCAAATTATTTGTGGCCTGTAACTTAAAGATAATGAATAAAAGTACTGAAAGAATAAAATCGGATTAAACAATCACATTATGGGGACTCTTTTTTTAAGGTGGACCAAAAAGCAACTCCCCATAATGTAAATCAAAAAATTCTAAGGTGAACACAGTTAAGGTGAGGTTAGGGTTAGGGTTAGGGTTTGGCAACTATGGTGAAGGTAAGAGTAAGTATCCAGGAAACCAATGTAATATCCTCTGAAGTCATAGAGGCACAGCTGTGTGTGTGTGCATGGATGTGTGTGTGTGTGTGTGTGTGTGTGTGTGTGTGTGTGTGTGTGTGTGTGTGTGTGTGTGTGAGTGAGATAAAGCAGCAGTCAAGGTATCAGGTGTCTTGTCGTCTTATCGAAGTCGTGTCTGTCAGAGCCGGTGGGAGGGATTAGCGCGGCCGACACAGGCAGGTGGAGACAAAATACAATCTACAGAGAGAAGGGAGCTAGAGAGAGGCAGGTGGGATCTCCCTCTCTCTCTCACACACACACACACGCACGCACACACACACACACACAAACAGGTGGGTCACTGTGAATGTCACAGACAGGGCTGCCTCTCCTCCTCTTGTCTGCAGCTGCATGGCCATGAGGTTGCTGATAATGCTGCACACACACACACTTACAGACACACTTGCCAGATATTCACATACTTTCCCATCCACGACAAAGCAGGATTGTTAACATCAGTGAATGGGGCACTTATATCCCAGTCATCCTCTCATTGAGAAATATGCAACTGGTCTCCACGGCTCTGTGGAGGGAGCTGCTTTTATCACGACTCCCTTTCATAAATACACATTTACACATTAGGATTTTCATTTCTGTAAATTTACCTCAAGCCCTGTTATGTTGTCTGAATGAGTCTCATGAAATCTGCCTCTTAAAGTCAACAAAGCTACACAGTTACTGATGAAACTGTTCAGTGGTCTGTATTTACTTTTAATTGCAGTTGAACTTGTCAATCACCAGCTTCATTTATGCTGCTTTGACATGAATTCAATAGTCAATAACTTATATCCTTAATAACCTTAAACCAAAAGTTATAATACCAATGATAACAATTCACTTCTGCATGATGAACATGGATTAGTTTGATACTTAAGTCGACCTACAGTTTACTCTCTGTTATACCTTTACTCAAACAAATACTAAATCAAATCATTTCAAGGCATATTTCAAACATCAGCATTAAAACACATTAACACAAATGTAGAAGATTTTCAAAAATCCTTGTACTGTTGGAAAATGTCGATGTCACATTCTGCAGCTACAAGACATCTGCTATTGACTAATGTTTTATTTTTGATCATTTATAAATGTTATCAACAGGATTCATCAAATACCATTTGACATAATATGCCATATTACATCATTTACACATAATTTATACCATCTGCGATGCAGTGGCTGTCAAAGCTGGAGTGGCCACCCTGCTCAGGCACATGTAACCTGCCATGACACAAAGGAAGCATCTGGTGCTAAACAAGCCCATCTGCTGCTTCCTATTGAATAATGCAACAAAAGACAAAAAGATGAGCGATATCAGAACAAGGCTTCAGAGCTGCACCGATTCAATCAAGCACAGCCAGGTGATCAAAGGCCGCCATCTCTCCCTCTCACACACACAAACTGATTTACTGGTGGATGCGTGTAAATATAAAATCCGCCGGCAGTCGTCTGTGCTGTTGTGGCTCACTGCTATAATTACAACAAGGGGATGATAAGCATTTGAATGCTTTGATGTTTCTTATCTGGGGACATGCACACAGGCAAGGCTCAATCCCTCATGCACTCTCAAGCAAGCTCAAGCATGGAACTTGAATTAAAATACTAGACATCAGAAAAGTGGTTGGAACAAGGAGACAAAGAATGAATACACAAAATAAAATCCTGATCGTGTTTATGATGTTTACAGCCCGAGATTGTGAGGATTCTGTGAGATGAGGTGACATACCCTACACAGCCACCAGGCCGCGCCCTCGCACGGAAGTTCAGCGACGTTTTGCTCTGAGGCCAATCAGCAGTGTGAGTGTGTCAATAGATGTGAGTGTGTGTGTACCTTTGCACTTAAGTGTGCGCATGAGCAGATGTGCATTTAGACACGGTTTATCCACAATGCTCAGACAGAGGTCACACATCAAAATAGGGCCAAAGTGCTGTTGATAAAATCAAGACAGGGACACACACACACACACACACACACACACACACACACCGGCTCTCTGCTTGTCATCAACCCCTGCCTTTGATGGCATGCTGTCTGGTCCTACCAGCCCCTCTTTGCTCTTCCAAAATAAACCCCTCTTGAATCCCATTCTCGCCTTTTCCTTTCCTGTCTGGAAAACCCTGTCACAAAAACGAGGTAAAAATAACATCTCCACAAGTGGAAATGATTTACAGGTCTTTGAATAAATCAAAATTTTCCTACAACCTGTCCAAAACGGATTTATTAATGTTGAGCTGTATCAGTCCCACACAGCCAGGCCAGGCGATGATCATTTTCAGAGAGAAGCTACACGTCTCGTCTTGAAAAGTCCCATTAAACGCTTTCCTTTTGTTCATAAAGGTAAATTAGACCCAAAGCAAGATAAAGCCCTTTCCGCCCACACCCTAGTTTCCCTTCGGCTGAACGGTGCGGTAAAGATGTCGAGGTTCACACGCAGGTTCAAATCCAATCTGTTTCTCAGTTGGAAAGGACTGTTTACACAGTGGGGAGATTCCTGCTCTGTAGGAACCGAGCGTGGAGGCTTTGATGCTCAACAGGAGCTACTGAAGGAGAGCAGGAGGAAGACGGAGAGAGTGCTGCTGCAGAGAGGCAGAGATTAAAGTGATGATGACTTGGAGTAACCTCCGATTGCTCCTCATGGAAGGATCATGAAATATGGGGAACAGATGTTGTATGTTTTTGTCTGTGGGCTTATCGTGCCCACAGGGCAGAGCCACTGTGATCTGTCCTGGTCTCTGTGGCATTTCTTCCAACATTTTATTTCAAACAGATTGAAAGAGAATACGCACTTGAATGTATTTCGGTGAATGTCATTGAAGAGATAAGGGCTCACCACACAGAGTAACTTATTTGCCAAGTCGCAGGTGAGAGTGTCTCGCTCACAAACCTGCAAAACCATAATCTCTTCCAAACAAAGAAATAACTCTAAATGTCTATTATATCTGCAACAAAACACAACTTTCAATGCAAACAGCCCCTTCCAGCCTCTGGCGGTTGTATTTACTCTGAGCCGGAGATCAGGCAGAGCTCCAGCACTGACCCAAGGCGGCTGTCCTCTTGGCTGATACATTTCAATCAGCTGGTGGCTATCTAACTTCCCCTCCCTCCCACATCCTCCCCCACATTTCTCTCCTTCCCACCACGGCACGGGCACAAAGTGATACGCACACACAGATGGTTTAATGCTGTGTTTAATTTAACTCTACTTCAATGGTTCTGTGGGAAATACTGGACATTTCGCTTGACTGCATTGATTTGACGATGAAGTTATGTGTTACTCTGGTGCAATGTTTTTCATATATTAACGAGTTTTTACAGGCTGAAGAAGGATTTAATTACAGGTATTAAAAATGAAATTGGCTTCAACAATTGCTTTTGATGAATTAATGCATTAGTATTGACATTCCAATACAGAACCCTGGAGGAGGTCATCTTCAATACAGAGTGTACTTCTCTTTTTCATAATTTAAGTACATTTAGTTAATAACACAAAAAGGATTTTTTAAGTAGCCTACAGTAAGAGAATTACTTGCAATTAATTATTTATCCTGGGTGCATCATGGGAAGTCCCCTGGCAGTCGAGGCCTCTACAGCATGACTAAGGGATTGTTCAAGGCAAGCCTGAGCCAGCCCTGACTGTTGTCGAAAAGGAAAGTCTTAAGCATTATCTTGTGGAGGGTGTTTGCCTCAGAGAATCAAACTGTCAACATGGTTCCACAGGAGAGAAGCGCGATAGCATCAATGGTCGAAAGGTTCCCAGTGATTCTTGAGTATATGGCATAACCATAGTAATTTACATAATGTCTGTCTACAGGTCATATGTTCTTCAGAGGTGCTTGAAATTGAGCTCTGATCAGTTTCTTCAGATTTCATCGATCAGAATAATTAAGTGTCATCTGCATAGCATTTGAAGTTCATAAAGAAATCCTAATAATATTGTTTAAAAGAAATATGTATAAGGTGAATGTAATTGGTCCAAGCATAGAGCTGTGTGGAACTCTGTATCTAATTGTTGCGTACATGGAGGATTCACTATGACCAAGCTAAGACGGACCGATAGATAGGACCAGCTCAGTCTGGTTCCTTTCATCCTAGTCTCTGTAACAGGATGTTCTGTTCAATGGTGTTGAATTCAGCAGTAAGGCAACACTCACTAGTGCTGTCTCTGTTATATAAGGCACTTAAAGATGATTGAAGTGAAGGTTAGTTACCGCTCTGAACACCGGAATCAAAAACATTCAAAAAAAGTAGAATAACAACCAAATTAAAGAACTGTACCCAATAGCTACAGATTGATCATAGCACTGTTGAGCAATGGGAAACAAAGGGGAGGAGGCATAAGATGAAAAAGTCAGTGAAATAAGTTGGTGAAGTCTGATGAGAAAAACAGTTTAAAAAAAGATGTGTCCAGTCTTGTATGAAGATAAATGCTGTTTGAGGGCAGACCGTGATGGACATTATCATTAGTACTGAGAAATATAGAAATACACAATTCAATAGGGCCTGGCTGCAGTATGGTTAAGACACCAGGGTTTTTGTCTGTTAATGCTGTAACAGGCTGTTCAGGGATGACAGCCTTCCTATAGGGTTTAAGACTGTCTCGCCAGAACACACAGGATTCTTGCAGCTTTGGTGAAATGTAAAAAGGCAGTTTAAGTCATTTTTTTCTGTCCATATTGATCCATATGTTGAGGATAATGTCCTCGTACCCAACAACAGAGGGCAGCATTGCATCTCTGTGTTCCCTTCTATTTTTCTGCTGCTCTCAAAGCTGGAACACATGACATCAACCTCTGCCTTCTCCCCCCTGTGAGTTACCAGAGTCCTCACCCAGGGGGAAGGAGTCATCCAAGGAAAACAAACCAGAGCAACCAAAAGGCTCTATTACTGGAATGTGGGTTTGTCACACCCACAGCGATCTGCCATCTCCTCAACAGGTGCTGAAAACATGTGGAGGACAGTTTTCATTAGTTTGATTATACAAATAAACTTCTGAATGTTGCTTTGCAGGCTTTTTCAAATTGGCGGTCACCACATATTTATATACATGGGAGGAAAAGAGTGAATATATGAGCCTTTAAAGCTCCTGTGTGGTCAAGGACTTGGCCTGCTCATAGTCTGTGTGTGCAGCCCCCCCCCCCCCAAACAACAGCAGCGATTTTTATTATTACAGATATCAAACCCATCTCAAGGTTGAGAATCATCTAAAAAAAAATACATTCAACAAACTCTATCTGCATGAAAATCCTTTGCTCCAATAATTTTTCATCTGCTGTTCCTGTGCAGTTAGCGTCACATGTCACACGGTAGGCAGCGGCCCGGCCCAGCTTCGCAGACAGATCACACGGCTACTGCTAATGTGGATCTTGTTTTTGCAAGGGCACCCAGAGGAGCATTGCAGCCCCGGAGTGGGCCTCCCCCCGCTGGGCCGCTATCGTCCCACATCAGCCCAGCGCCCCTTGATGTGGTTTGGGAGGACATGACGGGGCTGAGCAGGGCCCGAAGTGATCAGTCGCACAGTAACATCTGAAACCCATTTCCCCCACAATTAAAGAGAGAGAGAAACTATCAGGACCAAACATCGCCCCGTTTCCACGGCATCGAGTCAAACATTTGCATGTGTGTGTGTGTGCGTGTGTGTGTGTGTGTGTGTGTGTGTGTGTGTGTGTGAGAGAGACAGAGATGTACCTCCCCACCACAATCACTCACAGACACACACACACACACTCCTTTCCCACCCTAAACAGTGACAGAGCATTTCCAAATGTGTTTACTTAGAAAGAAAACCACTTGCCACCAAAAAAAAAAACGACAAAGAATATCCAGACTAATACAGATGGACAAATAAATAGGGAGGATGACAAAAAGAACCAAGGGGGGGGGGGGGGGGGGGGAATTCAGAAAGGTGATGTCAGGTCAAGTTCTCTTCACACACCTGTGGTGCAACTCCATGTCCTCTGTGTGTGTATGTGTGTGTGTGTACATTAACAGGCTGTGCGTGTTGAGTAGCTCGGTCTGGATGCTCATCGGACATCAAACACATTAAAGCAGCGACTGGAATGGAGCTGATTTTTATCTCCAAATGTAATCAAAGCAATTCAACCCACTAAAACACGGGCACATGCACACACACACACACACACACACACACACACACACGTCTACACATCTTCTTCTACTCCAAACCCAGAGTAAAGGCCTCTCTCTTCCTCCCCCTCTCTCAGAGCCTCCTCCCTGGTTCAGCTCATTGGTCATGATGTGCTCGCCATGTCCTTGGCCCAGGATGTACGGCACAGTCACAGAGTGCTGCTCTTTGCTGTGGTATCAGTGGTCGGCCATTTTACAAACATCCTCAGAGAGAACCTGTCAGTGAAGTTCCTATCCAGTCGAGCCAAGAACTGCAGCTTCCCATGACCCTCAGCTTTCATGGGCTGGGTCGACCCACGGCGAACCCCGGAGATGACCTTTTGGAACAGCCCGAGGTTTTGATCAGTTTGTCTGTTATGAATGAGGCATGAATACGATAATATCAGGCCACGTAAAGAGCTACTTATCATGCTCTCTGTAGCCTTGTGCTCTCTGATTTTTTGCTGCGGGAGTGTGTGTGTGTGTGTGTGTGTGTGTGTGTGGGGGTCAGAGAGATAGAGGCAGAAAGAAGAAGCTGTATGTGTGAGGCACAGAAACACAGATGAGCTTCTGGATAACTTTAACTTTGTGATCAGTGACATGTGGATGATATCTGACACCAGGAAGAGAGTGAATGTGAGTGGTCAGAGAAAAGAGGCCAAAGATCATTTTGGGTTCAGGGATTTTAGATCATAGGTTAAAGGTTTCTTCAACCGATTCAGACTTTGTAAGTTGCTCGAAACAGAAATATCTTTGAAAGCATCAGACCTGGTTAAATCTTCTTTATCCCAGTATATGTGAATTAGCGCATAAACAGTAACTGTAGCGCGGTGTTTATGGCGAGTAAATGCATGTCTGGTCATACATGTTCCTGGACCAGCAATGTTTTGTTGGCTCTCACAAGGTAGAAACCATCTTCAGATAGAATAATCTGTTAGGACACCATCAAGGCCCAACAGTCACCTTATGAAACCACATTGGAATCACAACCTGATCTGGATCAACTGTCCCCCTACTTCACAAAATTTCATGGAAGTCCTTCTAGTAGTTTATGCTTCATCCTACAAACGAACACACAATCGGACAAATAGATGACCTGAGGTTATGGGCCTATGAAACGCGAGCAGGTTAAGAAGACAGATAAAATGACAGACAGAGAAGGAAGTGAAGAGAGGGAGATAAACCAGAGCCCGAGTTGAAGAAGAAGGAGAGAACCAATTCAGAACCAAATCATCGTTTGATTCCTCACAAGCATAACGAGTGTGAAGGCCCGTCCATTATCTCCCATCGTCTTCCTGGAGAGCAGGACATACGTGACATCAACTTGTGGCCAGACAAAAAAAAGAGCAAATCCAAACTAATCTGCTTCGGGTTTGGATTATGAGGTTTGTTTGAACTGCTCAATGTATACAGGTCTGACGTTTCAGGGGATAATTAAGATATGCTGTGAGATTCAGTGACACAACCACATCCTCATACCGACGCAAAAATATCCCAGCTGTGCGTGCTCCAACAAACACGAGAGCTCCGAAAACATACACCGAGTTTTAGAGTAATTGTTTGACTTTCCTGGAAGCACACTCCTCCTCTTGTCTTCGCCAAGAGTTTGATGAAAAGATTCAGGGGTGGACATTTTTTTTTTTTAAATGTGTTGATAATAATAATGATGAAATAATGATATACGACAAAACGATTAAATTGATTAACACCTTTTAGCCACCAGGTGTAAATGCATTGCTATTTTAATGCATATAAATCATTCTCCTGCTGAGAAACCGCACCAATAAATTCCACTCAGGCGCTGTGCAGCCTGTGCATACAACTGACAATCACAATTGCACACTGAGCTGGCAGTTCACTGGGTGCACTGAGATGAAACCAGCACAGTGTAATGCGGCAGTAAATCAACTCTATGAGAGGCCTATAATGTTGGAATTGTTTTCTAGAGATGTTGAAATCACTGTTTAATAATTCTGTAGTGTGTCTGTGTGTGTGTATGTACTTGTGTGTGTTAGTGTGTGTGTGTGTGTATGTGTAGTGTGCGTGTGTATACAGAGTCACAACAAGATGAACAATGGAAAATTAGTCAATCTGAGCCTTTAAAAAGTCGCTTGCTAAAACTATAAAAAGCAACTTTAAAAATCCATAACTGAGTATTCCGTTGTCGTTAAAAAAACAAACAACAAACTTAGCTTCACTTAGTCGCACACATTACTTTTTATTAATCACTGTGCATTACAATGTTCTCATTATAACTTATAAGAGCCCTTTTCAATACAAAGTACAAAGTGCCACACATCAAGGGACAAATACAGAATAATAATAGTAAAAATAATAATAGTAATAATAGAGATAAAAGACCAATAAAATCCTGGCACGCCATGTAAATTCAGGAATATGCCTTCTGGGAAAAGTGGAGTCCTAAAGGAAGACGCTGTCTCAGACAGTCTGATTTCTTTGGGACTCATTCCAGAGCCTCGGGCCCCTGATGGTGAACTCTCTCTCTCCCCCTCAGTGACAGCAGACACTCGCCCGAAGAACGCAAGCTGCATAGAAGTAAGTAAGGATTTGAAAGATGTAGGTCGGGGGCCAGGCCACGAGGAGCCTTAATAGAAATTAATGAAATTATTAAATCTATCCAAAAACAATACGGGAGCCGGCATTAGAAATTATGAAACAGATGTTATGTTATCATATGTCTCATAGTTAAAACGCAAGCTGCAATAGTTTGAGGGGTTTTTCAGAGTAATACCAGAGAAAAGACTGTTGCATTAATCAAGGCATGAGGTTAAAAAAGCTTGTGTGATGTCATTCAATGTATGTGCATCACAGTTATACTGTAACACTGCGTCTCACATCCCACTGCACATGTCACATAGTTACTTGTGTTTAAATTGTGCTGTTTGTGCTTTTATTGTGTATTTCAATATTTCCTCTTTGCTGTAAAAATCTCAGAAATAAATATATTTGATCTTACCTTATCTTATCTTGTTTTATCTTAATTAGGGATTCATAGCTACCAACAGTAATAAAGAAATTATCTATTTAAACATGTACTTACGTTAAATTATCTTGCATAACTATATTGTTTTTTGCAGAGGGGGCCTCTTCTGCAGAGTCATATGAAACAGATTTACCTGACTGCAGTGGAGAGAGGAACAGAGAGTTCGAGACAGAGCGGTAACACGGGGGGGTGCGGAGGGGAGAGAGCCGGAGAAAAGAAAAGGGCGAGAGAAGATCCTCTGAGGGCAGCAGCTCTGGTTTCATCCCACCACTGATGCTGACTGGCAGCCATGTCAAAAGCTCAGAAGTCAAACGATGCTCCAGTTCATCTTCGGGGCACGTCAAAGTAAAGCTTATTACACATGATGTTGGAGGGCAAGGAATGTGCAAACACGGTAATTTGCGTACACAAACACACGTACAAGGACACACACACACGTAAATGTGCAGCCACGAACACAACTATGTACTCGTGCTTGTGACATGATCTTTGTCATAACATCTCCACTGTCAGTATTTAATGAGCGGTAGAACTTCTCAGATTTATCATCCACACAGAGGGAGTGGATTAATATAATTCCTGGTAAGACATCACCATGTGGAGCTTATCTCTGAGATATAGAGTGAGACTGTCAGGCTCAGACCTGTGTTAGGACACTTAGGCTCATAGGTTACCGATCTTGCCACAGGAGGAAGAATCACATGTCCTCATTTTCCTCTTTATGTGAGGTCCCATGCGATCATGCCAGGTTCAAATCTTCAGTTAGGCTGCTTCCATCTCGGGCCCTTTTCTTTAAGCCGATGATTTGGTTTAACAGCTGAATGAATTCTGTGGTAAGTAGCCGTGAAAAACTAGATATTCTTCAGAACTGTTTTATGTTTGGTGCTCGATTCTCTCCACATTCACTTCCCAACGAGGGGGAAAGCACATTTTCTTTTTGGCCGGTGTTTCCAGACGGAAACCACCGTCCCCAGAGCACTTATTAAAAGGAATAATTGAATGATTTAATTTGACTGTTTTGTCTGAGGGACTACATGTGGTGGCTGTGGCTCAGGAGGTAGAGCGGAGCTGTCCACCAACCAGAAGGTCGGTGGTTCGGGTAGAAACACTGAACCCCAAATTGCCTCTGACGGCCGCTCTGGAAAAGTGTGTTTAAAAATGGGTGAATATGACTTGTAGTCAAAAGCGCCATGCAATCCATTTACCATATGCATATGTATACAAATGTGTATATGCTCACATGTTTTGGATTGACGTGCTATATATATATATATATATATATATATATATATTTAAATGCTTTTTATTTCAGCAAATGTTTTAAATGTAAAGTCCAAAAAATCTGTGCCATCGCACAGCTTTCATTTAGCTGTTACTTTCCCCCATGATTTCCTGTGGTCAAACAGTTATTCTCTACTTAATAATCTAGAGCGACATTATTTTAGCAATGGCATCTTCAACCTAGTCATTAATTGGCCGTATTCAAATTACAATATTTATATACTTGCAGTGTTATGAGCTGGTTGTCCCACGCAACATCCAGAGAGACAAACATTGTGTGTGTGTGTGTGTTCCCGTAAGTTAACATTTCACTGCTGCGGCTTTGTATTAAAAACTTTTTCTTGATAAAAACAAGTTTACTTTCTTTATAGTTTTTTAATACCTTCTTTAAGTGCATATACTGATACGTGTTTGTCAGTGGATGTGGCACTTTCCCTCTATCATTTATTGAACACACATCAAAACAGTGGTATAGCTCGGGGCGGCGTCAGTAGGAGTCAGTGCAAGAGCTGCAGGCAACAGGCTGAACTCCTCAGTCAGACTCTTCACTGTGCCCCAATGTTTGCAGATGAATCTGTGCAGGATCAAATCAGATCATAGCTGCGAACAGACTGATGGAAAAGGGCCAGTTATTCCCTGACTACCTCATTGACACATAGTTTGTGACGTGTAGTATGAATCTGCTTTTACCACCATTACTACACGTGCCGCCGAATCAACCAGGACTGAAATCCTGCAGCTCAAAGTAAAGACAGAGCTTCTCTTTAGTGTGTGGCAGGCTGCGATACATTGGTTCCATCTATCTTACTTATTTTCCTCCTCAGGGTCAGCAACCCTCTTCTTCAGCAAGAGTAAATAAATACTTACTCATTGACATATCATGGATTGTGTGTGTTTCAATATCCTGCATCGATTCAATGACGGTTTTAAAGATTTGTTATTATTTTGATGGCCTCAAAATAGTATTAGTAAATAGTATACAAGTGGACAAAAATCCTTAAACATTTAATACTACACCTTTTGAAAATATTAATAATAACAATTATAATTAAACAAATAATATTGTTATTATTATGTCTGAGAGAACAGCCTATCATTTGTATTCAAACACTAAAGGGCATATACACACCGGATATACCTATTTCAGAAGAGAGAGAGACAGCACGTAAGAGCACTCACACACACACACATACACAGATACATACACACACACACGCACACACACAGATAGGAATTTTTCCTTGACAGATTAAAACACCAACCTGTGGAGCTCTTTTACTTTGAGCACATGGTCTGTCACGCTGAGATCATTTTTCACCCTGACTTTAATGTGAAGTGCTTGAGTCTCACCATCGCCGCTCAGGCAACTGGACGTGTTCATGAACACAGAGAGGGACCGGGGAGAGGGATGGAAGTGTGTGTGTGTGTGTGTGTGTGTGTGTGTGTGTGTGTGTGGGCTGCACCACAAATGTTTCCTTTACATTTCCAATGGCAGTAACTCAACATTTACCGAAGTACTAAATGGGGAAAAAAGTTCACATGCCGATACCATATAGCTATTTCCATTCAAAACGCTCCATTGTTTTATACAACATGAAATCCAATAACTTTTAATACAGATATTTCAGATCAGTGTCACAGCTGGAACACCAGTTGATAATATGCTCTTGTTTGAATGTCTGATGAACATGTCTATAACCAGTGAAGTGGGAACCTTCTGGAACCGACTGGTCTTTGCCTGGACATGTCAATCTCTGTCCTTGACCTCTGAGGTGTAATGCTCCTCGGCGGCCTGTAGAGGGAGCCGCGCCCTACGCTCTTGCACCGACTCCCCTTTGTACCACAGCTGGCTGCAACACCTGCTCTCCAGATGTGTTCTTCCTCCAGAGAGGAAAACGAGCTTGACTTTCAAACTCTGCGGCTTTTTTTAGTAAGCATCTCATCTCTCTCTCTCTCTCTCTCTCTCTCTCTCTCACCCACACACACCCACACACAGCCTTCTTTGTGAACTCTCCTCACCTCTCTCACCTCTTACCTTGTGTCTCTCTCTCTCTCTCTCTCTCCTCAACCCTTCTTTTCCAAGCCCTGACTGTTTAAACAAGCCTTTATTATGCCAGAGCTCCTGGAAGTGAAGGTGAGGTGAAGGAACTGAAACACCACCTGGAGACACAAGGGAACCTCTTCACCTCGCTCCCATTACCCCCCCCCCCCCCCCCCCCCCCCCACATGGCCTCTCCATGCTCGATTGAGTCCCTTAAACCGACATTGATGATGTATTTACATTCAATGCCTCTTTTATACACTTCAACACCAAAGTGAACTGCGGCTAAAAATTGGGTAATTGGTGTATTTTTCTTTTGGGGGGGATGAGAAGAAGGGAGGGACTTGCCACATGTGAAATTGTTTATGAGTCACATAATGATTCAGAGAGAAAATTAGTCTTAGCTTGAACAATGGGTGAAGTGCAACATGTGGATTTTTTTTTTGTCGACCAGGCGAAACGTAATAATGAGTGTTAGCGGCGTTCGGTGGAGTGTGCCTGACGGAGTGTTAAGCCTTTGTCCTGTGCCGCAATTATCCCTGGTGAGTTTCAATCTGCACACATGAGGCCCTGCGTTGGAAGAGAGTTACTCATCCTGTAGCCCTGTCAGAGTGAGGAGGGCGAGGGATGGGCGAGGAGAGTGAGGGATGGGCGAGGAGAGCGAGGGATGGGCGAAGAGAGGAGGACAGGAAGGAGAAGACCGAGCAACAAGACAGGGCTCAGCTGATGTTGGAAAGCGCCGCAAGGATTTCTCCAAAAAATGCATCCTCATATTAAAGCGACATAACAAGAATACTTTAGAGAAAAGCAACTCACTCAAAGTATTTCAACAGATTGCTCAGTTTCAGTTGCATTTTGTGGAATGTGTCACCAAATTCGTAGATATTAAACACAAATAACGGAGCTCAAGCTTGTTTGGATATTTTTCTCTTATTTACACCACCACAAATGGCACACACATAAAGGAAAGCAGGAATGGCCAAAGAGGAAGGCCAGGTCTTTAATATTTAGGAGAGGGAAGCCACAGGGAGGGTGTTTCCCTCTGGCCCAGGGGCCGCTGCTGCGGTGACCGCTGCCTGCCGGCCGGGGCCGCCTGTTAGCAGCGGTGTTTGATCCCGAGAGCCCGGGATCTCTGGAAAAGCTGAACTCCATTCGCCTGGGTCGGTCGGCTCCTGGAAGCAGAACAGTCGAGTCAGCAGCAGATTGGCCCCGAGTCTGTGCAGCTGCTCGCTGAGCGAACACCACGAGAACCGCTCGGGGAACCGCTCGGGGAACCGCCACAGCACCGCACGGAGAACCTCGACATGTGTCATAGCCACAATTTACAGAGCCGTGTGTTGTGAAACAGATATATGATACCACGACACTTTACAAAGTTATTTTGGAAATGGTGTATAAAACTATAAAAGCGATGTGGAGTTTCCCATTAAAACAAGGTCTCTGCTTTATTTCATAAGCAGGGGCAGAGATCTTAATTTCTTTGTAAAGTGTTGCTGTAAGATCTTTACAAACAAAGCAGAAACTCTCATACCCACACATGACTGATCTGTGTAAGTCCTCCGCTGTCATGTGCGTTGCACGTGCACACACAGGGACGCCATTGCTCACTGAGAAGCTGGATGTAGTCATGCTTTATGTGACTGTTCTTTGGTTTTTATTCACTGCGGATGACTAATGCTCCTCAGTGTCACTGGTCTGTGGTGATAGGTTCAAGAGCTCACAGTAAATCACAGTTATATAGTCATGAAACAGTCTTTCTCTATATATCTGTGATTTGTGACTTTAAGTATATATACATTATACTGTATACAGGTACCATGCACTGTTTGTGTGTGTGTGTGTGTGTGTGTGTGTGTGTGTGTGTGAGTGTGAGTGTGAGTGTGTGTGTGTGGTTGTGTGTGTGTGTGTGTACAGAGTCACAACAAGGGTATACAACTGGAAAATGAGTCAATCTGAGTCTTTAAAAAGCCACTTGCTAAAAATACTAACAATAAATATAATGTTTTTTATAAAGAAGTTTGTAAGCTTTTTTTAAGTTAACTATGCGCTAGAAGCAATTTGAAAAGATGTATTAACTGATGTGTGGTTTTGAATCAGAGCTATAGAGCTAACAGTGATACAAAACATGATTCATATGCACTCTACTGGGAGCTGGGAATTGTGCACGGATGTGAGACTCATGATTGGTCCCACTTTATAGCCCCTCACAGAGATGCTGCTGAGCACATGTTGTCAAACACAACCAATAACAAATACACAAACAGAGACATATTCCCAGGATGAGTGACAGTGATGGTGGTGAACCATTCAGGGTTCAGCCAGGCAGCTGCTCCCAGTATCTGGAGCAAATATTCCCAAGCCGTCGTCATGGCACACAAATAGATAATGATCGGTATGGCCAGATCAACCAATCAAAAATCCTTCTGTACACACACACACACCACACACACAGACACACACAGTTCCCAGATTTTCTTGGTGATGCATGGAGCTTCTTGCCCCAGTCCATGTGTTGAGGTATCGCAGAGGACGACCACATCAGGGTCCTTGGCCCCACCCTGCTCACCAGCAAGAGCAACAAACACACATACAAACACACACACACGCACACACACACACCAACACACTCTCACACGCCTCAGTGAGACTTTTCTTCCACAAATGTCACACGATAAACACAAACATGCCAGTACGACACACTGACCAGACTGTTTTCTAGTATATATGCAAATACCCTCACCGATCACATAAACACACACACACGTACACAAACAGATGCGTGCTCAGCCTGACCAGAGACATATGGAGCCATGCAGGGGTTCAAACCAATAATGTTTTTCCAGCTAAGACATTTTTCTCGTTGAATCTGGTTGATGTTACTGTGGTTTTGGTTGGTTTTTTAGAAATTTTGTGGATATCTAAAAAATGCCGTGGGAAAGGAATGCACTGAGAATTGGAATCGGGATCAAAGGCGAACGTTAAATACGTTAAGTACAATTTCTTCCCAATGTTTGGTGAAGGTTGTTTTGTATAAGCTGCAGCTGCTGGAGATGTCATACTGCGGTTGTCTTGACTCAGGGACAGAATGTAATGTACGACTCCACATATTTAACTTTATAATCTTATAATCAGTAAATTCACAGCTTTGATATATTATATATTACAGAGCCCCAATAATAAGACAATAATTAGCTTCAGGAAGTGCAGTAATTGTTAATGAGCTACACATATTTGTTTAAATTATGTTACCTGTCTAACCCAGTATTTCTTTCTAGTCTGAGCATCTCCATCTTCCATCATGACCCTAATAATTGGACCTTTAAAGGAACACGATAATTCAATATCACATTCAGCTTCAGCACGTGTTTGAAGCACCTGAAGTCCTGAAGTCTCGTGTCCTCTTCAGATTCCCAGGCCCTGAACTCACTTTATGAAGAGTGATGGTGACCCTCTCTGACCCCTACAGGTGACCTGCAGGGGTCATACCTATTAGAGTGGTTATAAACTCTTTCTGGTATTCTTTCTGTCTGTAATTAAAGCAATAAATTACCTGCTGATGGTGGCAGGGTGTTAATGGGGGCTTTGTGGGGCTAATAACATGCAGGTGCGGCCTCTGGGCAGATGTGCAGGAGATGTCTTATTGACAGTGGTGCTCATACACCAGAGGAAACTACACATGCAGAGGTTAGTTAGTTGAACTGTAACAGGCATATGCATGTGTCCATCTCACACTGAAGTGAATGAAGCTACATAGAATGAAGATTTCTTAGATGAGCTAAATTCCTTATTGCTTGATAAATTCTTAATGAATGATAATAAAATAAAACCGTCCTTTAAATAATCAAAATCGTTGAAAAATTTGTTAAATGGAAATATTTAAATAGTAAGTATTCATTCAAATCTGTACTACATAACCTGTGCTGAGGAAGTTGTGTTTTCATCCTTCTCAATTTGTTTATAATCACAAACTATTTGACAGATTTCAAAGTAACTTAGTGTAAGGATGTGGCCCGACTGAGGAAAGTACAAATTTTATTTTAGATGAGGATTTGGATCAGGGGCAGGGCTTTTCTTTCACATTCATTGACATGGTGAGAAAGTCTGTTTTTTTTAAACATTTTCCTTGATTCATCAGAGAATAATTTGTGGATCTTTATGAAAAAAAAAATCTGACATGTTTGGAAGACTATTTATGAGTGTGGGTAATTTGGTGCAGATCCAAACAAGAACCTGGATCTAGTGAACTTAAATGTGTTTGTTATAAAAAGGGTGTTGGGCCATGGTGGAGAAAGAAAGAAAGAAAGAAAGAAAGACAGAAAGACAGAGCTGGAATCAAATACACAACTCCTGCAGGACAGGTTGCTTATTAATGTAATTAAAGAGAATGACAACAACTTGATGAATGATTAGACTATTTACAAAATATTTGTTAATATAACCATAAACACATTCTTTATTCTTGAAATCACTATTATTCTTGCTTGTTTATGTAGAAGGTGATGACATGCATGTGTGTGTTGTATATAGTTGTATAATTATCGCACCTTCCTGAATATATTGTGGTCTCCATCGGCTGGCAGCTCTCCAGGAACAAAGCTCTCCAGGAACACAGCCACTGATGGAGGCTGAATTGTGAGAGTGGAGTAATCATTGACTTCATGGAAATATTGACCGAGTTGTCAAAGTCTCACCCCTCAGTCTGGACCTCTTGTCTGCTCGATAAAACATTCCCATGATACGCCATGTGCACACAGACACACACACACACACACACACACGGTTGCTATGGCTGTGCATGGCCGGGACTTCGACTGTAACCAACCATTACACAGACTCAAGACCAAGAACCATCATGATAACCAGTGACGGTATATTTCAGAGACAGAGGACTTTGTTCTTCTTTCCAGCTCAGTTCAAAATAACACGGGCAAATGAGAAAAGATGGGAATTACGCTGCAGATGGCCGGTTCACCGCTGTTTTGTTTCTACTCAGGCTTTAGTGCAGTTTTCAGTTTGGGGCCTGAGTGAGATGTTATGATTCTCTCAGCGCTACGAGTGTCAAAATAAGATGTGAAATGAGCCTTGGAACCTGAAACACAAAATAACCTGATTAGGATTATGTTCGCCTTCCATCACAGGATTAAACGTCTACGTTAGGAGCTGGAAAGGCAATTTTTTAGTTTTCATTGTGAGTCAAATCTCCAGTTAGAGATTCAAAACAACGCTGGATAAGCACACGATCACAAGTAGGAACGTTGGGAGCACTCAGCAAGAGGATCAGCAAACCGCCCTCCCGAGAAAACTGTGGAAACTGAACACAAGTGTAAACATCGATCCGCCAGTGGAACATCACGTCCGAGATTTCAACATATTCCTTTTGTTACATATTCCTTCTATTTTATCACTTTCTTTTTCGCACATTGAACGAATTGTTTGCGTTCCAGGACGATGTTCTCACATCACATCAGCACTCGCCTCTGGGGAAAGTGTCGTTGTTATGAGAACTTTTAATTTTTAGGGAATAAAACTTCCATTGATCCAAAGTCAACAACGAGTGGAGTTAGACACACAAAGGGAAAGTGGGAGGACACACTGACGTAGGAGAGTGGGTTCTCTGCATTTCTTTTTTTACCAGATTATGAAAGCACGGCTGGATTGAGACTGTTATCTCAATCAGAAGCTCTAAGTCTGTCAGGTCTGTGTTTGTAAAAACACGAGATCCTCCCTCCATCACGATCCTCTGGATACAGATGAGTCATTACAGCCTGTGTGTGTGAACGCTGGGGACGTTCCTGGTGATACTTTTATTTTCTCAATCCCGTCCGATCTCACGGAGCCACACAAGAAGCTCGTGACTACACAAAACAACAACGCTCCCATCAGGGCCAGGTGGGACCTCGTCTGACCTTTGACCCCTCACTTGGTGAGTGGCTCTCGAGCGGTGACTCAGCGCAGACGCACACAAACACTTACCGTAACTCGAGGCTCTCGTTCCCATAACATTTTTAAATAAAGGAGACAGCCTGCAACTGTGTGTGTAGCCGCTGGAAGTTGTTGGCGGTCGTGGAGCAGCTGCTGGAGTTTTTACTGGAAAGACTAATGAAAATCACCTGGTTTCAAATATCCATACATCAAGAGCACTTCATGATAACACAAGATGATCCTCACTAAAGAGCAGCTCCGGGGGAGAGTTTACAGAGTCGCAGCCTCTCGACCTAAATGCCTGTAATTTCCCCTGGAGTGAAAAGAGTGAGTGTGTTATCTTTTCTTTCCAGATTAGTAATCCCAGCAGAGAAAATGACTCAATTACCATAACTATGGATATTATGCATGTTATGACTGTGTGTTTGAAGTGTTGACTTCATGCAAATGTGTGTGTGTGTGTGCCTGTAAGTGGACACACATGTGTATCTGTGAGCACAAGTGTGTGTGTGTGTGTGTCTGTGAATGTGACGCATTTAACAAATGACAAGTACTCATTCACCTGATATGGGAGTCGACCCCACCCTATTATTTAGCTCCAGCACATAGCCTGCCCCCCTCGGTGCGGGTGAGCACTAACCTCTTCATCTAATGACTCCCATGTCATTACTTAGTCTGCCCCGGGAATCAAAGACTTCATCCCACATACGCAGCAATTTACGGTCACTGCAGACGTCTTTACGGCCAGGGAGATTTATACTGGGGACACTGTGTAAATTTTATTGGAAAAAAAAAAAGAAGCGGTGATTGGTCGATCAGTAAATAAAACAGTGTGTTGAAGAGGATTTGTCTTTTTTTCACGCGGTTCCCTTGAGTCTCAATCTGGCACCTGAATTTGGGAAATACAGTCTCATCGTGTGACACAAGCCCATTGAATCATAGAGAACATGTGGCGACCCACCAGACACCGGCTGTGACTCACTCTGGATCCTGTGTAGTGGCTCAGCAACCAGTGGGATATCTGGTTCTTCTGGTTCTTTGCTTTTAAAAAGGGAATATCTAAAAAATTTGAAATCTATGTAACGTAATAGAATCCACATGCCTGCCTCAGCAAATGTATTCCTTGTGTGGTAGACATGTCGTCATGCAACAGACCAGTTCGACCCATTTATTTAGATACTAATATAGGAAACATGGATGACATAGCTCAAGGCTTTATTGGATCTTGTTGGTTTGCTTTATGTATTTTAGTTTTAAAACAATCAAATTCCAATAATTGCTCTTGTATTTAGAGCTTCTACCTTTAATAAAAAGTACATTTAAAAGTGAGTTTTACTGGAAGCTAAATTTAGTGATTTCATATTTACTAAGTCATTGCATGAGTCACACTTATAATGGTCCTCTTAACTGATATGACACATTATCAAAGGTCATGAGTGAGCAGCAGAAATAACTGTGTGGTAAAAACGGAGCATTGCTCATGATCAGTTTGGTCATAAACTGTAAATCTAATGAAATTGCGATCACTGTTTCCTGCACAAAGGTGTGTATGTTGGGAACACTTGCAGAAAGATAAGTTGAAACCCAGAAAAAAGGATTCACCTCCCCCAAAAAGTTGTGCTGATGTGTGACTATAGAGAGAAGCAGATCTGAAGGTCATGGTACTTAATTCAATTTGATTTGTATCGGGCCAAATCATAATATACATTATCGCAAGGCTCTATACATAGACGGTCAAGACCTTAACATTTCTGAGACTGAAGTGCAGATTGCATGACCTTCATGTTTATTTGATATTTCAATGTTAATTACTCATGTATTACACAATGTCCTTTACCATCAGAATTATATGCAACAGAAAAATAGTATTTGAATTCACTTATATTGAAACAAGCATTGCGGATTGTTATGGATTCATCATAAATCAACATCACTAACATTTGATATGGGCTTGTAATACAAATTATTATCATTATCTAAAATATTGTGAAATGCAACCGTTCAATCTGTCCTTTCTGTTGGGCTTCGTAAAACAGCCATGAACATCTAATAAAAAAATAAAAAAAAGATCTCTCCTGTAGCTCTTCATCTTCCTCCCCAGTGGCTCCAACTGCTACTGATTAACAACATCCTGAATCCTGTGTGTGTGTGCGAGTCTGTGTGTGTGTGTGTGTGTGAGTGTGTGTGTGCTCGTGAGGGAGCAGGAAAAGGTTTCGGTGTGGGGTGACAAGCGGCTGCTTTGATCTCACCATCACCTCCCATGACCAGACGCACATGGGGCTGTAAGTATATGTGTGTGTGTGTGTGTGTGTGTGTGTGTGTGTGTGTGTGTGTGTGTGTGTGTGTGTGTGTGCTTGCGTGTCTATGTGAGTGTATGACACTATATACACAGTATTATCCATTTGAATGGAACGTGAATGAAAGTCCCATACATGACATGAACATGTGTGATTCCAGCTCATCCCAGTCCCCCTTCCCAGTGTGATGTTCACTGGAAATTGAAGCAGGTAACACATGTGATCCAACCAGACGTTTTTCAAAACATCCTGCTGCAAAGCTCCTTTACTGGTATTCACTTCAAAAACCACAGAACCATCAATGTAGAGTGTAATCAAAGCAACTCCTGGCATCGAAGAAACAGCGGTAGAAATTGAACAAGACTATAGATCATAACCTTGTGTATGATTCCACCAGTAAAGGCACTGTGTAAAATTGAGGATGTAGTCAAAACACGTCATGGAACCACAATACCAATTTACAGATGAATGACATCATCGCATGGTATTTGCACATTGATTAACTCTGACATTACATGGACAGAGAGCCGGGGGTTGAGTCTCTTTAATGTTAAAGTGATTAAAGTCCAGTTTGATTGATTTTAAAGTTTGTGTTTGAACGTCCAGCTCCTCCGGGTCATGTCTAGGTGAGTTCAGGGTTGCAGTGCATGTGTGGAAGCAGTTTTTATCGGTGCACAGCCAAGTCTGAGAGATGAACTGGTGTCCTCTGCCACTCACTGAGTAAACACAAAGTGAGGTGTGACTCGGTTCTGTGGAAAACAGCAGATTTGGCGCTAGGTGCTTTTTCCAATAGCAGAAATAGAAAGCATCCAACTGAGAGACTCCGAAAAACTTGGCCAGCCGAAAACAATGGTGCAGCTACAGTCAGTCTGCACTCACGTGAGTTCTGTGAGTCCTATCGAGTGTTTCTCATGGTTCAGTACGTCCAGCCGTACACTCCAGCTCCCTGATGCATTGTAAACGTCGCCCTCAATGTCGCTCGATGCCGTCGGAATGTGGAATCGTCTCACAAGCACAGCTGCTCTATGGCTTTAATGACACACACATGGTTCTGAGGCCTGGCTTTTATGTTGTCCAGAACATACACGAAAAAATATACACGTATTCTGTCCTCACGCAATTCGTGAATCTCCACATGGTGCCACACTCGTGAAGTGAGTCCCAGGTCTGAGTTTCTCATATCCAGAATATCCATTTAATGCATTTAACACATCAGTCCCCTCCTCCATGAGCAGAGGGTGCTGGGGATGCACATGAAGCTGTTTTGCCAGGCACAGAAAATGATCCAAGAAGAATTAGTAATGTGACTTAGCAGTTTAGATGTGTGAAGGAGAACCCTGTTCAAAGATGGTGTCCCATTGATTCCCGTGGAAGATCCTCAATGGGCCTCCAGGGTCTCCATGTCGATTGAGAACATGTGCCTCCATCTTGGCTTCCTGCACACATGGAGGGGACAAAATAATCGAATCATACATAACTTTCCAAATGTTATCGGTCTGAATGGATTAAAGTCTCCTCGTAAATCATTTCAGCGCATTTGAGACGCTGAGAAAAACGCATTCATTCTTTTACAGCTGTGCTTTTTCTAAAGATTTTCTGTAGGGGGGGGGGGGGGGGAGAGTGCATTACTTGATGCTGACGTGAGATCTTGGCTGTTACATTAACATGTTCAGTCTCCCTGCTCACTGAAGTAAATAGCCTGTTAATAAACTGGAGCTGTGAGCGACTGGACACCCATCCCAAGTGCATCGGGATCCAATGGGAGCTGCTGCCACTCATTTGGGACCAGTCCAACCATCAGGCTTGGTTCAAGCAACTTTTCATAAAATGATATTCAGGTTTAGGGTGAGTTTGATCACATTATCTACTTGATTTTCAACACTGCACAAGTCTGTAATGGGTGAAAGAGTCTCGGGTCGTGTTCAAACACAAAAAGAGTTTTTGTCTGGCTCGATTACTTTTAATTGCGGCCCAAGCTGAACTTGAGAAGAGAATGAGGAGAAGAGAGGATTGATTGAAATATTGTTATAATTCACAGAGTGGAAGACTACAGTGCAGTTCTCCCATTTCAATCATAATGACAATTTTAGGCTTCCATCAGAAACTTTTTTGTTTGTTCCCACTGCCAACCAATGGGGATGCAGACCATATGACAGATATTACTCCACTTTCTTTATATAGACCTAACCCAGCCTGGCCCTGCCCAAAGCTTTCCCTCGCCGCCCCAAACCTGAGGAGTGAAAGAGAGGGAAACAGAGAGAAAGAGAGAGAAATACATCAGGAGAGTAATTAATGAACAAAAAACCTTTCTGAAAAAATGACATAGTTGCTAAAGATGCAAGATACGGAGGAGATTAGAGAGAGGGGAAAGACGGGCAGATCGAATCTGGATCTGCGCTCCATAGAGGAGGAAACCACAGAGAAGCCCTCTGCTGCCCAAGCATCCATCATCCTCATGTTACTGCGATGGGAAGAGATTGCTGACCTCACCAGCAGATGTGCAGCCTGCAAGCTGTGCTGGGCTGCCCGGCCACGACGGGGCAGGGCAGAGGTGCACTGTTGAATTTACATGGACACTTCCCATCCGAGTTCTTGCTTTGGTCAATTCGCCCGTATATATTCGTCATTTTTGCCTCTGTATAAATAAATAGATGGAAAGTTCACTGATGGAGCCAATGAACATGCTGTGTTTTTGCTAAACTAAAGGTCTACTGTGAACATGTATGAGGATAGTGATGCAGGAGGATGTCGTGGGATCTTCCAGGTGCATGAGGCCAAACAGGTAGGATTGGAGTCACATGATGTCCCCTCCACCATGTGGATACCTGTCTGGAGCGAGAGAGAGGTTACATAAAAACGCAAAAGGGAAAACTCAGGAAGAGTACCACACACAATAGGGGGTGAGACATAAAGACAACGTGCATATAAGATAAAGAAAGAGAGAAATGGAAGAGATCCGTGCAGTGCAGATCAGCTTCAGTCATTTCTTTAAGTACCACAATTAAGGAGTTTGATTGGCCTGTAATGGCATATTGTCAATAAATACTTGATCCCATGCCTGTCCATTGATGTTTACACCTGAAAAGGCTATTCCAGCTGTTTCCGCCATGTCAAAAGGATCAGCTGTACCGATCCAGTGTTAACATCCATCGGCGTGTCCACACAGGAGGCGTCACGTTGTTTTTCAGACACTGTGTCACCAGGTAAGCTTCCACCTTAATCACTCCAGATGCCAACACAGGCTTTAACGGCTCCTGTTTCATTGGCGCCTTGCACGCATTGGCACAACCACTCTGATGTGTTTATTTTTAGACGAGAGTGAAACAACCACTTGTGGTGGTGACCTGTAAATATATTTATGCAGTATAAAATGTCCACAACGGGCACGTAACTCTTGATTTTTCACCATAATGTATTAAAACATTAATTAGTGAATATTGAATTAGTTTTATTAGATATTTTTTAATTTTCAAACCAGACTTTGAACAAACGGCAACAAAACAAATATTAACTATCAAAATATCAAAATTAGAGGAGCTCCAAAAGTCTCCTTACATTCAATCAAGCTGCACCGAATTTCGCAGACTAATAGAATTCAGTCTCCTAAAGATGTTTCATTGTTTTCATCAAGATCGACAAATTATTCCTTGAGAATAATGGTTTCTGCTTTGAGCCAAACTGCATCCTTCCACCAAGTTTCATGCTCTGCCCAGTAGTTTTGTGTTTGTAATCTTGCCATCAAACAAACAAACAAACAAACAAGCCAACAAACAAAGTGACAGGGGTGGAAACATAACCTTCTGGGACGAGTTAATCATTTGTTCAGTTTTCATCTCTCTTTGTGCTTTTGCACTTTTCCTTCAACCTCCCCCTCGTCTCCTTATCTTCTGTCCTTTCCCATCCTATACCTGCATTCTCACTACTACGTTTTCCCCTCTTTTGCTTTTTTTCCCCTACACCTTGCAAGTATTTCCATCCCTTCATTTCTCTCTCGCGTCTCTTGATCCCACCGCTCGCTCCATCTCTCACTTCCCATATATACTGGAAAGTCCCATGAGTTGTGCAGTAGCACCAGGAGCTGGAGCGGCAGTGTTTGGGTCACACTGGTGAGGGAAAGGCACGCCACTGGCAGCTGGCCGACCACATGAGAGGACTTTGGTGTTTGCATGTGTGTATGCGCATGTATGTGTGCGCTTGCATGTGTGTGAGTGCATGCATGTGTGTACAATAATAAGAGCCCTGCTGCCTGTCAGCCACAAGGCAGCAGCTGCTCAGGCCCACAGATTAGAGGCTTGCACTGCACTGGATGCCCTTAGTGAGTGGTTAGAGGGATGGATGGACGGATGGATGGATGGATGGATGGAAGGATGGATGGGTGAATGGACGGTTGGTTGGATGAATGAATGAATGGATGGATGGATGAAGCAGGTATAAAATGATAATACTGGGAATATCCTATTAAAAATGTATAGCAGTTTTTGGGATTGCAGACAAAAGTAGATTTTATTGCCAAAATATTAATTGTTGCTGGCTGTTTGTATTATACATAAATATGAACACACATTAAAACTAGAATAAATTCATAATTTTATTATTATTTTAACTAACTGTGTAAAACGTAGGAATGAGGAGCATCTTGTTAAGTTGTATTTTGTAATTTTGTTTTATTTTGTATTTTGTAATTTTTTTTCTTCCAATATTACAACCCAGGCCTTCAAAAGGAGTCAAAACTCCTTTGTTTTATTAGTTGTAGCTGGTTTAGATATTAAGATGATGTTGAGTGTTTAATATTAAGTTTGAATTATTTCCACCCGGCTCATTTGAAACTAGCTACCTGCAAATCAGCACTCGATGGCTCGACAATAAAAGTCAGACCACGTAGAAAACCTGCACATAAACAAGCAGCGCCGACCTGAATTATTATGTCGAGCTCGTCAGATGTATTCTTTTTTTACTGTGTTAAACTTAAAGAGCAGGAGTGAGAAAAGCTCAACTTTATGACTGTGGTGAACTGTAGTGAGAAGGTGTGTCATTTATGTTTGTGTTTTCCCTGAAGTGCAGCTGCAACAGGAACAGTCCATCACCGGCATCGTAAAAGTGCCACTCGGAAGTTGTCCTCACCAGAGGAATAACAGTGGGCCGTTGCTCATTTGTGGAAATGCTTACGATGTGGGACTGTTATGACTTTGCACTGCGAGCGTCCTCCTGCAGCCACTGGAATAATCTTTATCGACTGTCAGTGGCCGGGTCACAAAGTCGTCACGTTGCAACGCTGCAGACTAAAAATGTCTCGGAGCTGTGAAGAAGGTCAAAGGTCACGCCGGGGCTGTAACTAACCCTGGATGACAATGGTGATGCTGCAAATCATTTTCTGAGGTAAAAGTAACCGTTGAGTTCGGATAGGAGAAAACAAGAGCTATAAATACATTCACATAGCAAATTGATTAATTTTACTATTGTGATTGTACAAGGCTTTGAGCAGTGGTATCTCAGAATGTATGCAGAGCAGAATGTAATCAACTGAATATCTCAATTCAGTGTTATTATTATAGTGGCAAATCACAATATACAAGAGCTTTATTCACTTTACATCGTAGGATCGACACTTTATGTTTGTTACCTTCTCTGAACAAGTCATCTCAAGTGAAGTTATTTATCGTAGTAGTTTACAGGCCCATTAAATTAATAAACGAAAACAATTCATGCATTTTATATTTATTGCTTCACACATTACCAGCTATCGACTTCATTAGATCTGCTAGTAAACATTACATATCCCACTTACTGTTTGAAGTCATTTAATTAAATGTGTCTTGCTGTTTAATCGATGTTCCAGGCTGACACACAAAAAACACAAACAAATTGTAATTTCATCTTAAAGAGTCGGTGCCAAATCACTAAACCGCCGCACAGAAGCTCGGTAATACACTTCCCATACATGCATACCTGTAAAATTGGCTCTTGGGAGCACTTCACTTCCCCCAGGTCAAAAAAATAAATGTAGGTTTAATTAAGAATCCACCTTCAGGGATAACTCGTCAACAATATTTTAATAATCTAAGACAGCAGGCTAGTGTAGGTCATTAAAAGGTTTGAGTATTTCTACAATAATAAATGGTATCCCAATGCTGTTACAATGTATTTCACGAATTATCTGAAGTAGTTGAGATAAAGTGGACTCTCTACCCCCCCCCCCCAGCTGAGCCTCTGCAGCAACATCTTTATCTATTCAAACTGAATCTAGCTCAATTGCCATTATCACGAAGACCTATATAAAGGAGTAGTGTGTCGTCCATCCCACCTGCACGTGAATTCAGTTTTAGGGTGGAATTCCCCCTCAGGTGAGTCCCATCAGTCATATGCCGGTCAGGTCCCCCCCCCCCCCCCCCCCCCCGATCCTGTGTTGTGGTTCCTCTTGGTGAGATGAAGGCTATCGCTGTGTCTCCGGGAGGCAGGCGCGCTCTTAAATGCACCCCCTTTGTGTCTGATCCACCTGATCTCTTTGTTCCCTACACTCTGGCACACGCATACACTACATGAATGGAAACACGCAAACATCAATGAGGGAACGCAGGTACCTGTGAGCGCATATGCTGACCCACAAACACACACCCACACACACACAGTTTCTTAATGCCTGTAAGAGTATACTCTTATGTCATAGCTCCGATTAAAGCGCGGCCATCCAGATGTCTGGTGTGTGTATCATTGTGTTGGGGCAGATCACGTAAGATGAATGCTAACTGGCTACATCACAGGGTTGATTCTGAATTCCCTCTCACACGTCATCCAACCAGAAGGTGTGATCCTGTCAGCGGTGGAGCGGCGGTGAGACACCAGCAGCGGCTGCCTCATACCAGAAGGAATGCTGTTCATAAGACATCTGGTGCTGTAAACCGGTCAAATATTATGTCATCGTGTTCAGGTGCTGGCGATGACAAGAGGAGGGGGGAGGAGGGGGGGGGGGGGGAGTGTTTCATGCACCTCGTTCTACACTCGGCACAAAACTGACATAAAGGGCCTCACTCGCTTTGACACGTTGCACATGCACACGATAGAGCACATGTGTAATTTTACTCACAACATGATTTCAGAAACATGTTTTCATAGAAATAACAGTTAACTAATTATGGTGACTGCAAGAGCATAGTTAAAATAGCCATTCCTGCGATAACACATCTTCAGCTGGAGGTTTTAAGTTAGTGATGATAAAATGTTGTTTATTGTCATGATTTAAAAAACATTTTGTTTACAGGCAAAGATGTGCAAAGGGTAAAGGTTATTACTACACTGTAAAATACAGTGTACAGTGTACTGGAAATACTTGTTAGTGTCACCTAAAACTTGATTGTATTGTTGTTTTATTTTGTCATGTCAAACTTCATGCTTTACAGCAACAGCAGCAGTGCCGACACTAATGAAAGACCTGAAATATCACTGGAATGTACCACGTGACATCTACAATGTCTCAGAACACACTTTCACATGTCTACAACACTCGTAGCATCCTCGAGGCTCTGCACATCTTTCCTCAACACGCTAGGACACCAGCTTTGGATGGTTCCTGTGCTGCTCTGCTGCACATCACACCACTGAGTTTACCCAAGTGAATGCAGTTTTATAGTCAAATTACATGAGTTGAATCAACTGAATTCAGAAGCATAATTTTCATCTCTTTTTAATAGGATTTCTGTGCTGTAATGACATTAATGCTGACTAATCACAACTGAAGGCCATAGAAAGCAGGTTTCTTAGAAGCAGGGACAAAGCATTTAGCCACATTAGCCCCTTTTTATGTTGACAATAATGACCATTACTAATCAGCTTCATTATTAAGATAAGAGCTTAATAGAAAATTGTATAAGGGTCTACTGGCACATATATATTCAGTATATATATATATATGTGTGCAACCGCACTCACAGGCACATACACATACACGCCCTTAGCATGGGCAGGTCTGAACACTGTGGCAGCAGTGAAGCCTTGGCACTCCCCTCCTGACATGTTCCAATCTGTCCTCATCACTGATTCTCCCCTTAATCTGCACCGGATCACGTCTGTCACATCAAAAGGTGAAGGGAGGGTGGCAGCAGAACAAATGGTGCATTCTGGGTGTTCCTCTGTAATTTATCTAGTTATTTACTACTATGTGGTCAAAAATAAAGCACCTCTGGCTTTAAGTGGAGGAGCCGAGAGCAGCATCTTCATCCAGAAGTGGTGATGGGGCATTGGGGTGGTGGGATGTGGGGGGGGATGGGCTGTGACATGAAACAGGAGCTATGAGCTCCAGTCACACCTGTATGAAGCAGAAGGTGAAAGTGTTGGGCTGCATTCCTCACACGCTTCCCTTTACTTAAAGTTATGGTAAGAAGACCAGTGAAAAAGTGAGTTTATTTGAACCTCAATCACTTGTGACGGACACAGATAATCAGACATCGATGATTTACTGTATATCTCTGTCATAGAGGTTTGGACTCAGTCAAGCCGCTGTGTGTGTGGGTGTGTAAGCGTGACAGAAATAAATAATGAGTATGAGTAAACAAAAAGTAAAATAAGGCCAGGTGATCCAGCCTGTTCCTGGCACATCTGCCCATGTTGTGCCACATTCTGCAGACAGCATTGCCCCGCGGGATCATGGGAGAGAGAAAGGAGGGATGGACAGGACGGAAGAATGCCAGGAATGAAGGGTGAGCTCAGCCCGACAGGTCTGTGCAGCGATAGCATACGCAGTGAACTCTAAGAAAGGTATTAGAAATGGCCCGGGGACACATCTTTCCCTTTGCCTCCGCACAAAGAACTTGCTACTGATAAAACTACATCTAATCAAATCACACGCCCATTCCTCCAATCTGTCTCCACACTCACCGCTCTGATGTTAACTGTCAGAGGGTAGGACAAGTAACTGGTCTGTGTGTCTCAGTACAACTGGATCTAGTAGCTAGTTAGACTTACTGGTCTTTTTCCTCTCACACTAGATGTTGCTGACCTTCACTCAAATGTATCAGATGATGCAGGTTAGAATTATTTTGGTTTTGAGTTTGATCAAACCATCCTCACAATAAAACGGACTTACTATCATTGAATTCTTCAGGAACCATGAACACAGGCCATATGATTGTGATTAGGACTCAAGAAACCTTGGGACTACATCTAATTTCTCAAATACTTGAGTGCTGGTTCTAGAGGAGACCAAACACTTTGAGTTCAGACTCAAATGTCTATTTATTCTTTCCCCTGGATTTTTACTGTCAGGACATGAAGGAAAGTTCATTAGTTTCTTCCAAGTTTTCATCAAGGCGACAGCTGAGAACAGTTTTGATAATGACCGTGATTGAGATCAAGGCCATGAAGTCGGTCAAGATTTCAACCGTCATTGCGACGGATAACTGGAATTCCTCTACACTGTTGAATTTGAAGCAAAACTCCATGACAGTATACAGACTATGTGTTTTTAAATGTTCATTTGATTTGTCAGTGACCAGTGAAGTAAGTTAATAAAATGTGAGGATTTAGAATGCTATCATCACCAAGCAAAACCCCCACATGCAGCCTATTGTCTATTTGCATCTTCATTAATTAAGTAATGAAGGTTCTTAGTCTTAATTTGACTCCTTTGATTTGCAACAGAGAATATCAACAAGACTAAAAATAAGAATTTACTCACAAATAAAGTATTGTGGCTCACCACTTGTTTTCAGATGTGTCTGTAGAGCCATACACACCCTCTCTCTGATGCTGGTCTGGTTCAGGGCCGTAGGTTGCAATCTATCATGGGTCACTTCAAGAAAAGAAGAAGGTAGGAGGTGGAGAGGAGAAGAGACATAAAACAACCCTCTGAAAAGCCGAAGATTAAAGGGAACACTGCTTGTCCCTCGTTGTGCTATTAATGCCCAAATTACTAATTATGCTGTCTCAGATGTTTTCAAGTCTTGGTTGATGTTGCAGCAATTTAACTTGTTTGGGGCAGATAACTGATCAAAGCAGAACACCCGCCTAGCTCGTAAAAGGGGGGAAGGTTGAAGTCCTTGCAACTATGAACGGAGTCAAACCAAGAGAGAGAGAGAGAGAAACGCTTTAACATGGAACCTATGACGAGTGTGAGACAGTGTCACGCAAAGTAAAGTTCAGTTTCAGTCAAGTTTGATTGATTCTAAAAGTTTTAAAGGTTAAGTGATTTCAATTTTCACAAGTAACCCCAAATTCAGATCACGCACTATGCAATGTGGGGGGTTTATTGGGAATTATCCATCATGTTCAAACCTGGAAATCAATTGGAGCCATTCGGACTATTCCAACGTGCTACTTAGTGAAAATATGTGAAATGCATCCATACCAAAACAGCCGCAGGGCAAGAAGCATGGCCTTTTTAGAACTTTCCAAATAAACGTATTACACAAGTAATTGAAGAAATTAGAAGGTCAACTTTGGTCGCTAACTACAAAGGAAGGAACATTAAGCTAGATAACTACTCAAAGGCTGATACTTTCATATACACTATGACTCAGTTTCAAAATGTCGACTTTACAAGAATGGCCTGTAAATTCTCCCAGGTCTGGTTTAAATTGGCTTCTATCTTTGGATCAAGGATTTCCGTGACGTGAGACAACAGGAACATCATCAGATTCCTGAGGTACGTCGTCTTGGCACATTTCTACGTCTGCCTTTCTGCCTTTGCCTCCATTTGTTATCTTTCCACGTCCATTTGGTTCAACAGTTACTATTAAATGGATGAACAATGATAAGGCCTTTAATCAATACTGTATTTCCTGCACTGTACGTGAAGGCTGGCGCTCTGGCTGGGAAAGAGTTTCCAGCAGACCCAGAGAAAGCATGACAGAAGAGGAAAGAAAAGAATGCAAAGATAAACCCGACATAAATGGCGCATTAAGTACATTCCTGTGTTTGGGGGCAATAATCAAGAAATCACACTTTATCAGTCTTTGCCCAAGTCATTTCCTACGAAGTTCACCTTCAGCCGTGTGCAGTCCAAACACCTTCAAACACTTTGCTGTCTTCCACTTTCCACTCTTTGAATCAGTGAAGCCTCTTCGTGAGGAAAACTGTCGGCCCGGAGGGGGGTAGACCTCTTCCATATATAGCTGTTCTTCTATGAGGACATGTTTGACCCTTGCTGATCAATATTTTAGGAAATTGCTCCTTGTGTCAGTCCCCATCTCCCAAGATGACAAGGACACAAACATGGTATGTGTGTGTGTGCGTGTGTGTGTGGGTGTGTGGGGCTTGAGTTAAAGTGAATCCGTCAGCCGGCCCATAGCATTTCTCTCCAGCGTCTCCTTCCCTGTCAGGCCTCGAGAAAGTGGAACTCAAATCCAGTGAAGCAAGTGTCAACTTAGGTCGAGTGGAACATGTTGCAAATGGTGTTAAAAGCATGTACTTGTTGGCCTCCGCTCTCAATAATTTATGTGTGGAGGCCCACAAAAAAAAATGATCCCTGTTTCCTCTTTGATCCTTCCCTGGTGGAGGAGAGCATGAATTAGTAACACAGATCAAACTGCTGTGTTAGCGCAGATCAAGTATTTGTAAAGAAGCTGAAAGGACTTTATACAAGAGAGGCCCTATGAGATAATGTGGATGTGCCTCGCATGTTCCCTGTTCCTGTCACATTAAAATTTCATTTGGAATAGAGCAGTTCTACAAGGTATATGAATGATGAATTAGTTATCTAAAGGCGAGACCTATCTTTAGGTCAGAAATGTAAGAGTTTTAAAAAGCTGTCTTTTTAAAGTTTTAGGTGACATATCTGCAACTACAAAAAAAAATACAGAGCACGTACTGTAGTCCTCAATCTTCTGCAGAATGTTCTTCATCTTAATTTGAGACCAGTGAACAAATCAGTCAACAATGAAACATTTCAAACAGATTTAACCTTAGAGGGTTGGTCTGCTTCAGCTAATTGCATTAAAGTATCCACTTGTGTGGTCTTCTCTGATCTAGACTCAACTAGGGCATCTATGCTGATGTGGAACATCTAAAATGGAAGTCAGCAACTGCAGTTCTATTTGGAGCAGCTGGTAATGAGCTACCTCGTGTGAGTATGAGTGAGTCATGCAATAGATACAAATCGACTAGCTAACGCCCTCATAACTTGGCTAGTTATCTATTCATGTTAACATGACTGCTCCCGGAAGGTGAAGCCAAAGCCTGTTGGTCGCCACCTGGTGGCTGGCTGCAGAATAAGTCATAAACCTATCCTCCTCCGTGTTAGTGGATGGAACATTGGTCAAACTGAAAAGTCAACGTTCAAATTGTTCCATGAGGATAATTTCTCTCATTTCAGGTAGTTCTTATCAAACTGATATTTGTTAAAGTGTGTTTTACATCATTTTTTAATGATGTAAAAATGGAGTGAGTTGAGCGCATGTATCAGCCGGTTCTCACTACTGCAGCTGCATCACTTCTGAACAGACTCTGTCACAAAATGTGGCTGATGGGAGAGAGATCGTATCCAGGATATTCTGACATCATTTCTGGAGAGCGGTAGGCAGTGGAGGTGTTTCGTGGAATTCAGTTCAGCAGTTTTTGAGAAATGCTGCTGATAGACAGACAGACAGACAAAAGAAGATATTGACATGAACAAGTTACCCATTTGAAAAGAAATCCTGATGCTCTTTCTCTTGTTGATTGCAAACAAGACTGATTTTGTTTCTTCTTTGTCCCTCACAGTTTTGTTTTGTTGTTGGTTATCAGCTTCTACCTCTTCTCTCTGAGTGTGTAGTCCATATACTGCCACCTCTTGACAATACTTCTCAGCCTAGTTCAATCCCACCAAAACCTGTTGAAAAAAATGCCCCCCTATCCACTGTGTGTTTGTTTCCTTTTTCTCTTTCTGCAACATTTCGAAAGTTAGGCTCAAATGCACATGTGGCATGCACACTCAGCAAATGTGGATTACTGTGATGATAAACTGTTCCATATTATCCTCTTGAGTTTACTTGTAGGGACTGGTCCACACAAATGTTCTTTTCAACCCACCCTTGAGGGAAGAGGCAAGGAGAACACTTATTTCTCATCAAGCTTGTAGCAGCTGGCAGCCAGTCTGTCTCATTATCTTCGGTTTCCAACTTATCTTTCTTTCCATCCGTGACATTGCACAGTTTTTCTCACTCATCTGTAAACTTTGCTTGGCCATCTTTTCTGTCTCTGAACCTTATTCCTTTCCAAGAGAGAGAGAGTGTTGGTGTAATCCCCTGCAGCGATGCACCTAGTTAGTCTTTTTGTTTGGTTCCTTGTGTTGTGTTTAAACAAACTTACCTCAGGAAACTGCTGACACAGCTCAGGGCCTCAGTGTTTAAACATCACAAGTACATGGTATGCTCAAAGTGCAGAGATAGACTCTGTACTGCTTTTACAAATACAAGTTTACAGAAATGACAAAAACAAAGATTTAGATGTGGCCAGCTCATCAGGCCATTTTCCTTTTGGCCCAAAGACAGACATAATACTAGAAAGTAATGTGAAAGTTTCAAAGTAGGATGTCCAGTAGTTTTTGTGTAATGCTGCTAATTAACAGACAAACAAACCTCCTTATGAGGGGTAATAATTGTAACTGACATTGGGTTTCTTCTATAACTATATAGTTTGCGTGTAGTTTCCACTTTTTGTAAATGAAACATTTTTGCACATAACCGACCTGGATCATTGTTTCAGTCCAACCCTGTTCTGAGCAGGGATTGGATGTTGCTTGCCTCTAGGAATATGCAACAGTGATGCCTTTAATTGTTTTTTTAATTGGAGCTATTAAATTGTTCGTTATCAGACATCTCACAGTGGCTCAGGTTGAGATTAATGAATTGTTGACAATTCGGTATGCAGCGTCAAAAACCAAACTTGTCAGGGTCCCAGATATATTTCGACACACAGTTGATTTGTGAGGTACTTCGGTGGCTCTACAAGTCAAAACACTTGTGAACGAGTTGTTATTTACGTGCACGTCGAGGCCCCAGTGAGGCGTCACTGCTAAACAGCCTGACCTCCATGAAATCATTACAGAATGTTTAACAAGACCATCTAGCTCATGCAAAAAGGATCCCAACATAATAAATCTCAGTCAGCAGCATAGTGTTGCTTCAGGTCATATCTGGAGCCACCGCGAACCTGCTCTCGATCAAAATAACAGCCACTGTTCAAATGAACCAAACACACAAGTCCAGGCCCGACCTTCGCAGGCAGGAGCTCCTCACGGGAAGATTAATGAGTTTTTAGTTTTCTTTTGAGTAATCTAATATTGAAAGAGTATTTATCAAGGATCACAATATCTGTTGAGGGGCTGAGGAGTTATGTGATCATAACGCATTTTGTTTTTTACCACGTGAGGAGAAATCATTAAAGCAGGAGAGAGAGAGAGAGAGAGAGAGAGAGAGAGAGAGAGAGAGAGAGAGAGAGAGAGAGATAGAGAGAGATTCTCATTAATTTATGTCCGTACTTCTTTACTTCTCAGCCGAACTTTGATTCGGCTGCTGACGAGGAGCCCAGCAGGGACGTCGGAGCAGAAGTTGCTCGACCTCGACTTGGGTTCATTGTCAATACATAATGTGAGAATACATAAGCTCACCCTGTCACTTAAATGTGTGCTCGCCCACAGGGAGAAACACACATGCTCTCCTAAACAAACGCACACATGCCGTTTCACACGTGGTGTGTTGCCGCCGTAAGTACACGTCCGCACATAAACTATTTATACCTGTAGAGAGGGAGATGAAGAGAGTGTGTTCACTTCCATCAGCGCACTGAAAGATGCACCGTGCATGCTGAACTCAACGTACAGATGGTTCCAGCAGAGAGGGGCGGGGGGGGGGCTCTTTTTTTTTTTTTACCCACCCCCCCTGAATGTTCGCAGTATGTTCGGATAAGAATAGAACTGCATAACTCTGAAATAGCAGCTTTTTTTTTTTACAGCACATCTGTTTATTTTGAAAGTGTATCTCTTGCATTCTTACACTTGACTTGGTGACTTCATAACTTCCCCCCGGGCACAGAATATATGAGTGAGTCAGGACACTCAGCCGGGTTTCTCTCTGCACGCAAGCAGCAACTGGTGACAGAGGGATGTGAGCGCTGCTGGTCTCGGTATGTGCTCAGCTCGCTCGAGGAAAGTTAATACTGTAATAACTTCAAGTATTTCAACAAGGGTTCTTTTTTTGAAGGGTTTTCAAATTCAATACAATCTTGAATACATCCTTCACAGGATATATATATATTCTTTACATTTATTAGCTGAAGACCTTTATAAATTGTGGGTGTTTGCAACATTTGACATGTATTTACCTGTATCATATTATATATTACTTTTAAATAGTTTAGCTCATAACCACATACAAATGGAAAACAAGTTAATTTCAAATTTGCAAGGCGTAGGATTCTTGGAGATCACGCACATATACAGTAGCCTTTGAAATGTTTATAATAAACTATGAACTGTATATGTGTATTCAGTAATGTCATCTTTCTAATGGTCTGAGCTTGGAGGAAACACATTTGGAACAGAAAACATCCATAAATCAGAGTTTGTTAGTAAGGGAAGGTCAAACTGATCTGTTGTGTTTCATTTTTCTCAGAGATTTTCCAATTGTGAGGTGTGCCTTCCCAGTGGGTTATTGGGAAGGCAAGGAGGGAGACTGGTGAGGCAACAATGAGGTGTGAGGCCATTTGCGCAACTCGCTTTGGACTCAATTACCTTGTCTCAGTCACAACTTACTCATGACACAAGCATTTTTATAGACACTGGATTTAATTTTCTCTGGAAACTATCACGAATCAACGTGTAAAAACTCGATTTAAAAGTCATAGACATAACGGCATCATTCTGACTAAACAATTGACCTGAGAATCAGCACATTGTCAAGTCATTGTTCCTCAGTATCAGATTAATCCATTGATATTTGTCAATATGGGTAAACGCCAAAGCATGAACTGTACAAAGCTAATTCAGGATAAATGTAGTCATCCAGTCGCCCCAGAGCAATATGGAGAAATCTGTTCAGGTTTGTAATGGTATCACACAGAGACTAATGAATCCATCATCATCCCTCTGCTGATGGAAGCCGATAAATCACAAAACAAACACGAAGCGGTTCTCTTACCAAATCCACTGGTTTCATGTCTTTTATTATTCATCACATTAAAGCCCCTTTTTCAATATTGTGGTCTTCCTTTAAATTGTCTTACAAATATTAAGTTATCCACAAAAATAAAATAACTTAGATAATAACCATATTAAAACATAAAAAAATACGAACATACATTACATTTTAGACGTGGAAAAAAGAAAAATGCATATAATAGATTTTTTTCCCAGAGTTTTTTCCTGGACACAGTTCTGTATGTGCAAAACTACTCAAAATAATCTGTTGCACTTGAAGCATTATCCCCCCCCCCCGCCCCCCCTCTGCTCTTAACACTTAAAACACATCTGCTTGAAATAAATTACACCGTCTGATAAGGAGCCTCACTCAACAATAAAAATATGATCTTCAACATGTGCACAGGCAGAAATCCTTATCGACCTAATCTTAATTATACACCTTTTAAAGTCGATGACAGAACATCTCCGTCGTGCACGTTGAAAAGAAATGTGAAGGAGGTGAGTGTGGATATAATACAGGGAGCTTTCAGTGTCGCACACACACACAGCACAATGCATCACAACACGTCGGATTGTTTACAGTGCGAGGACCTGAACGCCTGTTCACGTGTACTCGTTTGCCCGAGGGCACTTCAAATGTATTGATCATATTATTGTGCAGCATCAATATGTTTTTTTTATTTACAGTGCCGTTCAGATCGTGCTCAACATGAAAGCTGTATGTGTTGAATTGAATTGTTGCCGTGCACTCGGTGTACCCTGACAGGCCTCTTACGTTAGATACCACACACAGACACACACACACAGACACACACACACACACACACACACTACACATGGTGCGTTTTGGGTACATGTCAATGCAGGACAATGTGTTTTAAGGAGGTCTGGAAAACAAATGTTTGTGCTTAGGTCACAGAAGGTTGATTGTCTCATAGTGTAGAGGAATATAGTGCTTGTGTTTTTACTCTATTGAAAGTAAATTTGATTCAAACTTCTTCCATGTATAGAAAGGGAAATTCTTTCAGATGACAGGGTCTGACATGAGGAGTCCCAGGGGGTTTCATCATTGCTGTAATGCCCTCCTTTCCACAGTTGCCATCAATTATTATTAAAGTTTTGCTCTTTTAATGCAAACTTCTAATTTATGAATTTTGACATTCCCACTAAACACTCCAGTTTGCCCTGGGACTTGAATTTCTCATTTCCGCCTTTTTTTTTTGTACCAAACTGCGTGGATGTATTTATTGTGTCATTACACTTCGCAGGGTGAGATTTAGGACTGATCCACCTGAGCCTTACAAACCCCCTGATGTCCTCTATATAACATGATATCTGCTATAAAACACTGAAAAAGTAACTGCCCCTTGAACAAGGCACTAAATCCTTAAGTGCTCCAAGTGTGTTGTGCTGTGTCAAATCCCGTGCATTGTGAATCCTTGTGTCTTTGTAAAGCTCTATGTTTGTCCCTGTATGTTGTAGATGGAGACAGCAAATGCTAAATGTTAATGCTGTGATATTATATAGACACAGGAGGGACTACTGTTTGAGTTGTGATGTGGTTGAAAACCCTTCCCCCTGCAGACATCAGCCGTTCCACCTTAAATATCTCAGGCGCTATGAAGCAATATTATTTTCTTTCTTTCTGCAATCTGCCGTTTACGCTCGACTTCCTCTCTGCCCACCTGAATCGCACGCAGCTGAATGTCAGTCAACATTAAGAGTTTGTTGTTTTTCAGAGCTCAGATCTCATGTCCGGACTTTTCAGATACTCATCTGATATAATTGTGTCCCCTTTGTCTCAAGAGGAAGGCAGTAAAACGTCCAAGCTCTCTGCGATGTGGCAGCTTGACACAAACCCTGCATGTGCACAACCCCCACGCACGTCTATCTGTCTGCCGGCCCGACCGCTTCACATGCACTGTCCTCGCTCTTCTGGAAAACAGCAGTCCACCGCAAAAAAAGGAAACGGGGGTACAAATATTACAGTCATATTCCCCCTTTCAAAATGAAAAGTCTCGGTTTTTAAAATGTCTCTTTGTCCTTGGTTTTCTTGATGAAGTCTGTTTGACGTGTGTTTCTTCATTTGCAGACACTGACCCACTCTGTTATCCTGCACTCTTCGCAGACCACGTAGCAGCACCAGTGAAACTTGCAGTTGCAGCGTTCGCTCCGCGTCTGCTGCAGGATGTTGTGTCCCCTGCCGCAGCACAGGCTCTCGCAGTTGTCCATGCCGGAACTGGTCTTGTTGCAGATCCGTCCCTGCGTGCCGGTCGAGTCCGAGCCCAGGTCCCGCTCGCAGAAGTCCGGCGACTTCTCGAAGTAGACCAGCTCGCTGACGCTCGGCCGCCGCCGGTGTGTGTGGTGGTGGTGATGGTGGCTGTTCTGATGATGGTGGTGGTTGTGGTGGTTGTGGTGGCTGTGATGGTTGTTGTGGCTGTGGTGGTTGTTGTGGTGGGAGTGGTCGAGCTGCCCCGTGTTCCGGTTGTGCGCTTTGATAAGTGTGGCGATGTGGAAGCGCTCTTTGAGGATTGAGCCCACCACACGGAACTCCGGGGTGACTTGCCAGCAGGTCTTCAGCTGGCAGCTGCCCGACGTGCCGTGGCACTTGCATTTCCTTCTCATGTGGTCAAGCACCACCTGCGAAAATCAGAGAGACGGATACAGACAAAAAAGAAAGAGTGGGATGAAGCGAGGGAATGAGCAGAGGCGAGGGAGTTAAAGGAGGAAGGGGGGGGGAGAAAATGAGAAGGATTAATAACTTTCTTGATCACTGGTTGCATTTGAAGTTTAATATATACAAGTACCGCGTGTTGCAGGGGCGCGTCTCCTATTTCATACAGTGAATACCGGCTTTACTTTTCTTTGCTTGTTCTTCTAAGCGATCGACTGCTCCACTGTGAAGTGAGAGACACACAATGCCCTGAAGGAATCGGTCCCACATTTCAAAAGCCAGGTGGTCCGACTCCGAGCCAGTTTGTCAAACACGCTGATATCAAATAACCAGATGGATGCAGGTATTACCCAAACAGAAGTGATTGTCATTATTCATATTTTGGCAGCAGGGAGCGACCTCGAGCTTGACCCACATATAACGGCACATTAGGCATCAGAGCATTTCAGTATTTACATATTTTAAATATTATGGTTTAACACTGGAATAGAACGATATGGAAAATCCACATTGTATTGTTTTAGTTTATATTTAAGGACATGAAAGAATGAATGAAAGCCATTTTGAAACACAAGTTGGGCTTGTTCATCTAAAGGTTCACTGTCGAAGCTGATAAAGGAAAAAGCTACACCAGGCACAGTATTATTTCTTTTACAGTACATTTGGATGCATAAACAAGCACAGACACAAAGTATCCTGCTAGAGCACGACTTACACTGCAGGACCTCCCCACCCTCTGTCTGTGGCACACACACACACACACACAGACACACACATATAAACACTGGTACATCCCACATCGCATAAATCCTGTCCTGTAATGTTCCTCAAGGCTCTGCATGTGTGTACACATGTACATGTGTTTGTGCCTGTTTATCAGTCATCACCCGTTCTAAACTTTAGGATTCAATTACCTACAGGAACCTAAGGCCACCCAGATCACTGACAGATGCTGATGCCGCTGCTGCACCCCCTATCAACACGCACACACACAAACAGACTCTCTGACATACAGGGGCACACACATACAGCACTCATACACAGTTAAACACATTCCGACAATGATGCTTCTATCCGTGGACACACACAAAATAGGAGCCACGCACATATTCTAATTCAAAACTAGTTCAGATTCCCTTCTAAACCTGCCTGTTCAGAATGGACTGTCAGCTTGGCCTGTGGTAAAGCTGCAGCTTCCTCTCTGAAACCGTAAAAGTGACCTGAAGTAATAAAGCCGTGACTAATAAAGGCCGACAGCAAGAGTCAGTCCTCAGATCTGTAAAGCTGCAACGCCGCTGCTGCACAAAGAGCTGTTCACCTGTTTATTCAGAGTTTATCAGTATTGAATGTATCCCGTGTCCAGATTGCACCAAATTTGTCACGGCTCTTCCTTTGGCCCTAAACAAAACACATGCCAAGCGTGGAGCTGATAAAATGATCAGCTCTTGAGATATGCCAGCCACATACAGACAGGCAGGGATTCCTTGAAATGTTAGGTAGACGAGACAGAGGGGCACACAGGTTTGACCAATTTAAGAATTTGTTGAGCAGGGTTTGTTTTATAGACCTCGTACTCCTCACTTGCAGTATCCTTGTACCGACTCCACCTGTCACACAGGGGAACTGTATCGTTTCCTCTAACTAGTGGAATGAATGAGTGTAAAAGGTGGATGAGTCAACGAAGGTGTGATAAATTGACTCATCTGTTTGGAATGAACGAGCGAAGAGCAAAGCAAAAGAAGAAGTAAAACCATCCTGATTGCCACGGAGCCAAAGTCAACAAGGACCAGGGAATGTTTACAAGAAATAAAACATTAAAGTTTAATAAAAAAAATCCAGTTACTGCTGCATCCATCTAGAGCTGTAAAAAGAAATACTGTGTAGTGCTCGTGTAAATATTGTTCTCTAACATATTTAAACACGTATTTGTACGTATATACATTTATGTTTGGCCATATGTTTACGTGCACTTATGACAATTCAATGTTAGAAACTGTTTTTTAGATTAAAATCAACATTCTTACAGTCATCACTTCATGTTTTGTTCATAATTTGTGTACAGGGAACAGAAAGTGAAAATAAATTGTGCATTTGGTAAAGAAACAAACATGGTTCCTGTGTAATCGCGAGTGGAAAAAGAAAGTTTCAAGAATCTGTGGAGAGGAGATAGCTACTACAGAGGCAGTACGACTTTATAGTAAACAACACGATAATAGCTCAAACAGCACTGGGATCAGATTGCAGCGTTCGGCTCAGTTTTGCATAAAGGCCGAGGCAACCCCAGAATCACAAACGCACTGGCCTTAAACATACAGCGGAGTCTGTAATCATAAAATGCTCTAACCTAAACCTTAAGGAGACGAACTGACCTAAGAGTCATAATTGCATCCACATTGCTACTGTGTGACGGGGCTTTCACAACAGGACCAAGCTTTTCAAAGGGGAGTACAACAACAGAAAACAGCCAGAAAGCTTGTGTTTCTAATGACAGATCATTGTAGGGTACGAATAATAAAATAAAGAAAGAGAGGCAGAGTGTCTCAAACTGTTTTAACAATGTTCGTTGCAAACTCCCACAAAACGATTGCTTTCCAGTTGTGCAGCACATCTGGCTTCCATACCTAATGTTCAGAAAGCTCCATAATTTAATTCAACATTTGCTTGATCGCTCCTCAAAACATCAGTTGTCCAGTCTCAGTTTGGCAGCCACAGATAGGCATAGGTTTAATTTTCTCCATCCACGTGCCAGCAATGTGTAGAGGGCTGGAGTGCCATCAAACTTCGACCTTTAAAGAGTTTGGGGGGGGATGGAGTCGTAGTTTTTGCATAAATAAAACTACAAAACAAGTATAAAATCTGTTTAATCTTACATTAGCTTATGTAGCTATGACGTAGCAATGATTTCAGGAAGGTAGAATTAATAAATGTTGGACAGGAATGAAAATACAGCCATTGTTTCTACTAACTGAGTTTTGTGTTGCGTGCAAACTAACTGTCAACTCCAGGATGCCTTAGGGGGCTGGCTAAAGGAAACCTTCGCCACAAGTTTATGTGTCGCTATAAAATGAAATGCTGCATCCTAGACGTTTGATTTCTTCTGTCAGAGCCAGACAATTGGGTTTACAGCTTGTTGTTGCTCAACATTAGTCAAGGAGGCACAGCAGTTAACATTAGAATGAACGTTTGACACATCTGCCAAAATTCACCATCACGAAAAAAAACTTCTCTGTGTTCTTTTCTTTTAGGGGTGAAATGATCGTTCAGACACGTGAAGCACGATGCTCACCGCCTGACTGGGCCCCGCTCGGTTCAGGCCCGGTTCTAAACCTTCAACAAAAGTACTCAACTCCGAGTGAAGGGTAGTTCTCGTGTGTGTGTGTGTGCGTCGTCTGACGTTCAGTTGAAAATCAGGTACAAAAAACAGGTACAGGTAAAACAGGTACACTCCAGACCCTTAACTGGTAATAGGAAATAGGGGAAGCTGTCTGCTCTTGCTATATTAGAAGTGGTCTGTCAGTATGATATGTGAAGGGCTGATCCACCTGACAAAGGAGCCAGGTAAGAACATTTTGTGCATGTTCGAGCCTGACCGATATGGACTTTTCGGGCTGATGCCGATATGAGGTAGTTAAAAAAAAAAAAATTCCATTCCACCAAATCTCATTGATTTGCAGATCAGTGGCTCCCTCGGTCCGGGGGCCTCGTTTTAGCTCCTTGTGCTCAGCCGTTCACACTCGGGGCCACAGTGTAATAATGATCTGTCCAAATTGCCACTGGCACCACTGTAGCTCTGAATTGGTTCATCACATATCTGTGCAGCAGATCCTTCTCTGTTACGTGTGAACGCTCCTCTTCCTCCTCTTCATCCCGTGCTCCTCTCTTTTGTGGGGTCCCACAGACATAATACTGATTTCAATCGTTATGTGGAAAATACCCGACTCTATGTACGGTAACAATACCCTCCTACCACTGATTCGTTATCTGTCATGTCTATAATGTCTCGCCTTAATTAAACCTGCTGTCCAGTTATTCCCTGCAGTTGAAATAATTCAAATCAGACACAGCTCTGATAACAGCTCTGACTGGTGTTTTCTGGATGTCGTCCGTTACTTTTATCCGTCTCTGTTTTCCTTTCTTTTCACAATTACTTTTAACTGTTATTTCAGGTATTATTTTATTTTGTTGTCTTTGAATGTTCTTTATTCGTCTCTGAGGATACGAGACTTCCAGACGACCTTTCAATGGTATTTTCCCAAACTCAGGCTGGATAAATAATCACATGAAAGGATGTGATTTTCAGCTTTCCTCCTGCTCCTTCACATCAGTACCTGAGGCTATGGGGTGAGTAATAAAGACAAGAGAGAGAGAGCGAGAGAGAGAGAGAGAAAAGACAGAAAAATACGATGTGTCTGTCTCTGTGTTTTTTTACGATATCTGACTTGACGACTGTGGGGAAAAGGAAGCAAAGTGACGCATTGTGATTTATTGCTGCCCTCTTGTAGATGTTGAGATTTAGCCTCAAGGATTTGGGGGGGCTGGTGGAGGCGTGGCAGGGCGGGGGAGTTGATGGGGGGGTAAAAATTATGGGGGGGGGGGGGTGGAGGAGGGGAGAGGAAAGGAAAGGAGAGAGGAAACGCGAATGACAGGAGGAGGAGATGATCTTCGGATTATCTTTTTGCGGCCTCTCCACCATTTGATACTACAAATGCTGTGTGTTTGTGTGTGAGTGTGTGTGTGTGTGTTATCACAAATCACGTGTACGTCTAGCTTGCTCTCCTTCAGTCACCATGTCCTGCTGCTGTGAATCTAGATATGATCGCAATCAGCATGTAACCTGCCATCGTGACAATGTAATACACAGACGGGTCCTGGTCTTACAGAACATGAGCCACCAGCTAGATAGATAGATAGATGGATACTTTATTAATCCCGGGGGAAATTCAGAGCTATAAAAAGCCTTCATGAAAATGAACACCTTGTGCAACACACTTTCTTTGAGCTGCGCTGTTCTTATGTGGAGAATCAATTGGGGCCGGGAGTCCCCCCTTTGAGAAGAGTCAAACAGGTCACTGTGTTAAACAGTAAGTATTTGTTTTTAAGAACATGGATAACTGGATACAAAGATGGAAACCTGCTAATATTGGCCATTCCGTTGACTTATGACGCCATGGTGCACGGCCGCATGTACACAACTGTGATCTGAACGCTTCAAAGTCAACGGTGGACCACAGCTAGGGACCCACATCTGGCGAGTTTTAATGAGTGAGACAGAGGCGTCCATAAAACAACCCCAGACAGAGATCAAACAGGACATGTTGGTGGCAGATTAGGTCTGCAGGCTACATAATACAGTAGACTGGGGGGGGGTTCAACATGTCGAGTGGAGCAGAGCAGACTACCGTGCAATGGAGAGGAGGTTTGAAGTAAACTGAAGATCAGAGCCAGGATCTGAGTGCATTACTTAGATAAAGGTACAAGAGTTTGTATTCTTGGGTTTTCTTTTCTTTTAATGAAGAGAAGACTGGATCAAAATAAAGGAAACCGAGACGGGAGCTACTGGGGGTGATGGTCCACCAGCCAGTTAAACCAGTAAAGTTTCAGTTGTGTGAATTTGAAAACTAGAACAATTGTATCCTCACTAATGGTCCTAATCTTTATTACCTCTGCCAAGGAGGTTATGTTTATGTCCTCACCTGTCTGTTCATTTGCAGGATTACACAAAAACTACGTGAATGATTACCAGAGCACTTGATGGAAGGAGGAAGTACGGGTCAGGAAAGAACCCATTAAAGCTGGTGCCGATTCAAATCAGGGGAGATCCAGACATTTTCTATTCCTTTTTATGAAAATGTGATACAGGTGGAATTTCTTTCCTAATTTTCGTAGATTTCTCGGAAGATTAATTCATGGATATCAATGAGAAAAATGATACTTGCAGTTGGTACAGGTCCCAGTACAAATCTGGATCTAGCGAATTTGAATGTGGTTTCATAAGAGGAACATACTACAGTGATTTGTTCTGAAAACAACAAGGTGTTTTTTTCATTTGTTGCATGCAAGGGGTCGGTTCAGCTCCGTCATAATGAACGCTGTGACGCAGGACTCCAGTTAACAGTTGGACCTTTATTCTGTCATCCTGAGCAAATATTGAAATTTGGCTGAGTCACTTGTGAGTCTGTGGTAATGAAGGAGTCGATGATGACTTACAGCATTTTCTTTTTTCGGAGAGGGAAAGTCCTGTGGCACGACATAAACAACGGGGAGCAGAAACAGCCAGTGAGGGATTGATGTGCCTGCGAGACGTTTTACGAGGAATCCAGCAGCACATAAAAAGTATAAAAGAGGATTTCATTGTTCTCCCTGCTGTGAAATGTATGATCCCGCCCTCGGGTTGATCACATGCAAGATGAGGAGGCTGTAATGGTTTGTTAGTTGATGTCAAATACTTTCCTATTGGTCTCTGTGCAGTACCCAGAGGCACAGGAGTTGAGCAGCTTGACTTCCAGACCCGTTGCACCACGACTTGTGCCGTATTGTCGGATTTGTTTGGTTAATTGATTTTAAGCGCGAGCCAATCCCTGTGTCATCACCTCTGTTGGGAAAAATCCTAATCTGGTGTGTGTGTGTGTCCCGCAGTCGGCCCTCTCCCGCTGAAGAGCGGCCCGCTCGACTGCGTGCTGCCTCGTGTTCGTCCCAGTTCAAAGACAATCTGCTAAAGGGCCTTTAAAGCCGAGCAGAAAGCCAGGGCGATATCAAAGAACACACAAACAAATCCCACAGCCGCACATTAAGCCCAGACATCACTTTAAACAAATCAAACGCCCCGCTTCAAAAGAACAATTACACGTACACAGACCAATACACACGCGCACATGCAAACACAATGACATGTAATTACTGAGTAAATGCATAACTGGGGTAAACAGGCAGACGCATTAGAATGTGAGTGTGCATGTGTGCAGTATTTACTCACTGTTAATGTCCACAGCTCTCATTTAGAGACTGTAATAAAATGTTATTACCAGCATAAGCACTTCCACCTGCTGCTCTTACTGTGACACATTTGCCTCCGTGTACGTTTGCGAGAGTGTGTGTGTGAGTGAAAGAGAAAGAGAGTTGTAGAGATAGAGAGAGAGAGAGTGTGTGTGTGTGTGTGTGTGTGTGTGTGTGTGTGTGTGTGCACATGTCAGTGCGCGTGCTGTGTGTGGTGGGTCACATCAAATGCTCGGCCTCTGTACTGTCAGGACTCAGGAATGCTGCGCACACCACTGATGATATAAACCGGCCTCTGAGGAACGCTGCACTAACCCTGCACTAATATGCTGCTATTTTTTGATCAAACACACTTTGCTTTTTTTCTCGTGTGGGTTCCGAGTCAATGAAGGAACGTGAATGGGATCTCCAGAGCACTTTATCACCGCTTAAGGGTTAAATTAGACATTAAAGGATCTGCAGGGGTCCCACTATTACCAGTTTGGATCAAGCTAGAGGGGGGGCAGGCACTCAAATCCAGTATGGTTTGACTAAAAACTTCTTAAGTATGCTCAGTGGTCTGGTGGAGCCATATTGTGCCTTGAAACGCAGAGTTTAGGTTGCTTCAACTGTCTGAAAACATCAGGTGGAAGAGTCAGAGGTGCTTTATCAGCTGCTGCAGTGTAGAGGCTTATACACAGACACAAGTGAATCCATCTTTTGCCAATAGGAAGTCATTTTCAGATCAATCAAGAGAGAATACGTGCCATCTTCAGATAAATAGCCTCAGATAGGTCAACATGTTCAGTTTGTACGTGTCTAAGGGAACCAGAGGAACCTGCTCCAAATGTGTGTAAGATTTAAATAAGTGCTTTAAGGACCCTGTTACTAACTAGACTCCAGGCACCACTTAACCAGATTTTGGGTTTCAGGTGTTTTATTCCAGGAGGTGTATGAGATTCAGGACCAGAAGATCTTAAACTTATGATTCCCCTTGTTTGCAGAGACTCCTCAGGGATCCTCAGGGGTCTCTGGGATCCCCCATTGAGCTCACCTGCCATTTGATTTCACCGTGTTGTTGCACCATCATTTTATTTTTCTTGGTCCGCCAACGGATTTAACAATGCAGATGAATGAAGTGTGACCCACTGTCCACTGCAGCCCACTATACTGCAGCACCTCCACGAAAGCCATTCCCATATTTGTAGTAATCCAGTCATATCTGGAGGATTCACTCTGAGTCCATTTTCAGTTGCACACATAATGTGTTGAATGACAGACGGCTGTCATTGTGGTTTCATTGTGTCTTTGAAGTGTCGGATCACCTCACATTTCCTGCTGTACAACTTCCCCATTGTGATGATAATCAAGAGTCAAGTGCCATCACGAACAAAACCCTTTAAATGATTTGGATAGACTGGAGGCAAACGTCTCCAATGTGCAGATGATTACCTGAAGTCTATTAAACAGCTGAGTTGAACCGTATAGTTTCCTTCCTGATGCGTGCCACGCCGTCTCTTCTTACTCCCCTGAAGATAGACCCTGGTGGTAAATTGAAATTACGCTTGCCAGCCAGCACTGTCGCCACTTGCCTGATAAACAGACAGGACTGAACAGCACCTCAGCGTGGCTTGCATGGCTCGGAGCTGTGCAACAAGCACACGAGCAGCCGTGCCGTTTGCTTTGAGGTGTGCTCTCTAAACGATTGAGAAAAACGATCAGAAGAAAAAATAAGAAAAAAAAAAAACTTGGCTGAGAAGTTTACTGCCTCGGTGGAGTGTCTCCATGTGATGAGCTCGACACCTCAAACATGAAGTCAAGCCTTTAAAACTCGGCTTTATTAACTGCTGCACAGTAGTGCGTTCGGGTTCACTGCCACAACACGTCTGAAAGCGGCATCTCGCATCCTCTTTTAAAAACGAGTGCGATATTGGATTGCTTGATTTATGGACATCATCAAGTCACATCAAAATAAACATATTTTTCCTGTTCACTCAAATTAATCTTATTTTGTGTGTAAACAAGCAGCCCGAGCTTTACATACGCTGATGATGCCGCTGACACCGTGTGTAAATAAACCTCCCCCTCGTCGTAAAAGGTCTCGTGGCTCCTCAGAATACAGTATTATTTCTGTAATCAGCCCGGCCCGGAGAGAGAGGAGTCGGTGGAGGCCTGAGCAGGCGAGGGGGAGCGAGGGAAGGAAGGGCGAATCTCTTTCTACTTTCCGCCGCGGCCGTTTGAAGTCTAAAATCTTTTGCAGGGTTTTAAACATCTGTTTCCAAACTGCCAGCAGCCACTAATTAGGGCTAAAAACAAGACGGGACGTCGTGAGAACCCTGGGGTGGGCATGAGGCGACATGCACGCCCCGCGAAAGAGAAAAAAAAAAAGCCCCACCACATTCCTCCAGCCTAAAGACTACTTCGCTGAAAAAAGAAGGGGGGTTGGGGGGGTAGGGGGCTGGAGAGGAGGAGCAGGGTGGTGGGAGGTTCGGGGGAGAAGAGACACACGGGAAGGGCCGGCATTATTTTCTAGGCCGCCACCTGTCAGTGTGTTTTCTGTTTGATTGTGTGGGCCGTGCGCGTGTGTTTGTGTGTGTGCATGTGTGTGTTTGTGTGTGTGTGTGTGTGTCATGCATGGTCTTTAAGGAGCTTTGTTGTGGCTGTCTCTACTATTTGAAGTCCTCAAGGTGCCTGGTATTTTACAGCAACTCCACAATGACTCATAGTGAGTTGGCTTTCTTCCTCTTTCTCTGTCCCTCCTTGCCACTCTCTCTCTTCTCTTCCTCTCTCCATCTCTCTATCACGCCTCTGTACATTGCACTCGTTGGAGCTGATGATCTCCAACCTGTGGTGACATGTAACAGGTCCCTAAGACCCCTTGTTTCCAAACGCTCTCACAGTCCCTGATTTCATGGCCTTAAACCCCATGTAACACGTCCATTAAGCCCATTTTGTCATTTATAAATAGCACAGGGGGTTTGACCTTTCTCACAATTACAGCTGAGTGTTTGAAGAGGTCCCCCCCCACCCCACCCCTGTGTAACAGAGACATAGAACCAGATGTATCAGATAAGCAAGCGGGTCAAACACTTTGGCTTTGAACCCTACCAGGGTCATCAGGGGTCGTCAGGCTTGTGTCAGAAGGCGAGAGGTAAAGGATCACTGGGTGTCGTTTAGCCTCTGCTGGTTCTAACCAGCAACTCCGCCAAGAACAAGGTATCGGCTCTTTGATGTTGATGACTGGGAGTCAAAGTTTCTTTCTGTTGTTTGATGGATGCCTCTGCTCGCTTGGCTGGGAACAGGCCGTCTGGCACAGTGCAGGCAAAATTTATTGTGAGGAACCTCAGAGCCAATATTTTAGCCTTTCTAAATATCATTCTGCAAAAGATCAAACTGTAAATTAAAATGAAGCTGAGTGGTGCCAGTTATAGTTTGTTTTCTTAGCGCGACTGCTGTGCTTCTTAGAGTCTGAACGGCGTGATTACAGGTTCGGGTTTTTGAACGATTTTCTCTGGGGCACTTCACCTGCCAAAAGACTGTAGCTGGGTTGGTTTCATAAGCTTGTTTTAAATATATAATCTTAATTAATATCAATATTGATAACTTAGATTTGTGTCTGTTTCTGAAAGAGAAACTCCTCTAGCTGTCTATCAATTTCTCTTTTAATCCTATAATCACGTTGCCAACTGACTTCTGAAACTGTTGTATTGAATAAGATGTCCTGCGTCACATCATATAATTAAATGACTACTATATAATAGAGGAGTCACTTAAATATGTGGCTGAATGACAAATTGGTATCTGTGTTATTGTGCCATTCAACAAACAGTGAATGATCTATGACCATCATTTTAACAGCTATTCATAGTCCCTTCCAATTTCTTTCTATATGGAACCCTTGGACTAGCTTCAGACTTTCCAACCAACACCCAGTCACAGGACGATCCCATCCAGTGGCCTTGCAACTGTATATACTCCTGCAAATAGGCTCGTTGACAGGGAAAAGAAAAAAGCAGGATCACATTTAGGATGTTATGAATGTACGAGTGTATTTGTGATTATTGGGGGGCATGCGGCCTCAGAGTAAAGACAACATACACGAGGCCTCATTGTGATCCTGTACGTGATCGAGTTTCATAATCATACCGACTCCAGCCACACTGAAAGAGACAAATTAGTCACCTTCCTTGGCTCGTGAACTAATCACTGCTAATGTCATATCGGCCCCCGACCCACAGTTTACTCCCCACGTCCACATCGGTGATTGGGATTTATGTGAGCGGCTCCACCAGCGCAGCTCCTGCAGGGAGGCCGGCGGCTCGCGGAGCTCATCTGACGCACTCGGCATTTGTGTTGTGTCTGCATAATCAAGGAAACCAGAAGTAAACTGATGGAGAGATACAGGCCCAAATTAGTCCGGAGGAAACGGGGAACAATGAGCAAGTTACGGTGGCTTCTCCTCCGCTCCACCACGGAGCTGGACGCCGTCGAGGGTTATCTCCGTCATGGACATCTCTCTGCTGCGTTGCTCGAGGCAAACGACTTTTGGAACTAGTCAGTGAAAAGATGTCTAGACTATGCAGAGACAAATATTGAATGTTTATAAAACAATATAGGAGCCTTTAAATATTTTAGCCTGGCATTAACAACATAAACAGCCTTGATGTAAAATACAATTCCCTATATGTTTTATTATCATTGGTGTGAGAGGGCCATCACCCTGTTTGACCTCCTGGCTCATCTGGCACTGATTGACACAACACAGCCAGCGAATCTCAACAAAACAATGTTAGTCTAAAGTGACAACTTCCTGTCAGAGGACAAATTATTTGACAGTGTCCTCCTGAGGGATGGAGGCTCTACAGGAGTTTCCCTGAAGACACAACCAATCGAGAAATGTATATTTAACCTGCTAAAGAATACTAGACAACGTATACAACATAACTATCGTGCTAAACTTAATTCCTCTAAAATTCAGCTTAGATCCAATTAGTTGTTTCACTTATCATTGTTAATGAAAGACGCAGATATTGGGAGGGGATAGTTCTTAAGGCTTCTGAAAGACGACATGCCAGCATCGACTGAATTAATGTGATAGTAATTAAAAACATTTGTTGTAGTAGTACTACCCCCCAGCACCCACCATCCACCGAGCCAAAGCTTCCTTTCAGTTCTCAAAATGAATGTTTTCAAAATATTACATTTTCACATCACACTGTGACATATCAATGGAGTGGAAAGTATAAAGTTACTCCAGACATACTGTGTGTATTAAGGTAATCCCCGAGGCAAGACTAACACATAAGAGAAGAATCAGACTGGAAATTCCCCCAGTGGCCACCTTCACCGATACACTGTCTGTGTTCTGCACTGGGAGATGGTAAACTGAACTGTACAGTGACCTCAACTCCCTGTGTGTGTGTGTGTGTGTGTGTGTGTGTGCGTGTGTGTGTGTGTGTGTGTGTGTGTGTAAATTCATGGTCTCTCTTTCCTCTCAACGGAACCGGTCAAGGCCTCTATGAGGCCAGCTCTTTCAGAGGCCTCTATGAGGTTAGATCCATACGATCTGCTACAGACACACCCGGCGTCCACAGTACTCCAGAGTTTTAGAGCTTCTAAATTAGAGAAGAGAGGAAACGTGGCTGGCACCATTTTTGTTTTAAAACTGTGAGGCTGCGTTTTAGTCTGGACGGTCAGTAACAAAGTGATGTACACACACTCACAACTGCTTGGTGATTGTCTTCTCGGTCACAACATAGCCATAGCTGATTCGTCAGGCTCCTATCACATGAACCCCTTTTCAGAAGAAAACAACCAGTATCAGCCTCGACTACCAATTTAGAATGCAAGTGTTGCTGACCCTGTTGTCTCTAAAGTCTGCATTTTACAATGACACAAGTGTAGAAGATGAGCTGTTATTCGAGCAGTCTGCGACAATTCCCGTGTCCTCCGGCACACGCATGACCAGTGTGCATGAGTGGTCATGCAATAAGTGTTTACCGTCTTTTTGATAGTTTTCACTTTAAAAAAAGTCAAAACTGAAACAACAGAAACCTGGAGCCTGAACACCAGCTGTTCAGAAGTTACAACACAACCCATCTTTGGTGTCAGAGGATTTTGTTTTTGAGTTCTTTGACTCTCTCACTCATTGGTTATGCCAATACATGACTAAATGACAAATAATCATTTACCTTAGAATATTATAGGATCCGTCCCGCTCACTTTCAACTGCACTACTTTCTCTGAAAACCGTCATCTCAACCCAAGCACCCTGTTTTCTGCATGACATGAGGTTCCATCGTTCGAGTAAAATGCACTGGATGTGTAATATTAACTATAATATTAAATATTAACCAATCATGTATCTGCGCAGCTGTTAGATAACCTGCAGGCCGAACATTCCAGTATAGACACTCGTCCCTGAGGTAAAGAAATCCCAAGGAAAGTATCCAAATGCAGGATCTCAACATGTAGAAACAGTCCTACTAACAAACAGACTCACCTGTCTCCCAACTCTATTGTTGTGCAGCCTCATCCGGGCATGGATGTCCTTGTTGGTCTCACGAGCATCCAGGAAGTCACGCGAGAACTTCTCCCCGAATTCCACGTCGGGGCTGCAGCCGCCCCACTCCCAGGAGTCCTGGGGTCCCGGCAGGTCGGCAGGGAAGTGCTCCATGACGCCGTGCACCATACCCTTCCCGCGGTGGATGGCCTCCAGCTGCAGGCGGTGCAGTTTGATGCGAAAGGCTTCCTCGTCCCCGCGGCGCTTCTCGTCGCAGCCGCATGCCTTCAGCTTGCCCATGGAGCAGGCGTTGGCCACAGCGTGCACCACGCCTGCTGCTGCGATGGCGTACGCGAAGGCGCTCTCTCTAAAGCCTGTAGGTGAGGGCAGAGACGATAGTGAGTTAACATAGAGCAGAACACTGAGGTTGATGTCCCGCAATCAGGAATGTTTAAGAAAAGAAACGCAACAAAAAAACGGTCATAACACTTTTTTTCATCTTCCACGACTTTGCTGACTGAAGCTACTGTCTCTGAACCGACACAGGGCTTCACAGCGATGTCCAAAATGACATGTGAGGACTGACTGATTGGCTTGAGGACTCTGTCAGTATTTGGGAATGTGCCTCGTTGCTTTAAAGAAGCCGCTGTGGAAGCGTCCAGGGAGCTATGAGATGGAGCTTATGTAAAAAGTTAAAAACATTTTCGATAACCTGCAGGCAGAACATACCAGTGCATGTGTGTCATGAACCTGTCAGGTGAAATGAGAAGATTACCAGGGAAAAGGAGGATGGAGGGAGACGTCTGCAGAGGACTTGGACTGTGGGGCTGTTTGCATGTTTTTCAGCTGTGGTTGATTCTTCTATTTTAAACCCAAATAGAATCCGAAGAGCAACAGAACTATTTCGATTTCCTCGTTAAAGTTGAGTTGTAAAATGTACCGAATAACTTTAAGATGTGAAATGACTTTCCCATCCATAAAAGTCGGTTTAACAGCAGCTAAGCGTGCGAGATGAAGGAATCTCTTCATTTTTCTGTTTGCGACTTTGCATGTTTTAGTCGACACATGCTGAGTAAAACTCATAAAAAAGAGTTAAGGATGCACACAGGCATTTAATTGCACACCCTAAGTCCCCGATTAATTGTCACAGTCTAATCAGAGTTGATTGTTTTTAATTGTCAATTAGTTCATTCTTTTAAACAAAGCTTTATCAAACTGCCAGACTTTTGAACAGAGAGATGGTCAGGGTTACAGCCAGGGACATTCACGGAACAAGCATCACGTTAGCCCTGCAAGCTAATGTGTGCTAACAACCGATCATATTAGTTGCTGTGAGCTGCAGAAGGCAGAAGATAATGCATCGTCGTAAAATCCTTAATGCACGATGCTCCTGCGATGTCAAAGTCCAAAAAGTACACAAATGTTAATGGCTATTTACGTGCCAACGCCCAGAAGTTCAGTCTTCATTCTAATGTTGCGTAGGACAAGCTGAAGCGTCAAGTGTCTAGACTGCCAACATGACGAAGGAGAAATTAAAGCGTGCCAAGTATCAGGTTTCCATCCCTGCCGATTGGAGCCAGAACCGATTAAAACCTGTGTCATTTGACCTGGGAGTTAAAAGACGATTGTGTCCATTCATTGCAAACAGAAGCTTGAAGTCATTGGGTGTTAGAGGGATTATTGACCAGTGGACAAGGGGCTTCAGACTCATCCTGATTCTAGCGCCACAGACGGAAGCCCTGATATTTACAGTGCACATATGTCCAGTCTCATGAAACCAAGTGAAACTTCCGAGACAGTATAAGAGACTGAGACTTTATCTGTGGACTAGTGGAAAATTAACAAATCCTTGTCGCTCCCCTCAGAGGACTCATGTTCTCTTATTAAACTCAACCCTGTCTCCTTCTGTCTGTGCCACAAAACCTTTAGGTGTGAAGCTCCTGAACCTCATTGAATGCAGCTCAGGCTTTGTACGCCTCCCTCTGTCATCTCCCCTAATCCATGGGTGGATTCCTGGATCCCTGGCAGAGACTTGGGATCAAATGAATGAGTTTTGTTTGTTTATGTCATATCAATATCTTGCAATGACCCGTGGACACTGTACTTTACTGTATTTTACATGCACGTGTTTAGCTCAGTCGGATCCAATTACACCGCACAGAAGCGTTTGCCTTCTAATCACCTGAGACCGGCTCAGGCTGCACGAGGTGGTTAAATGAGTGTGTGTGTGTGTAATAACTCTATATGATGTGGGACAGCTGTTGCCTTTAGAGCGAAACACACTTTTTCTTGCTTTAGAAAGTCTTACTTACATGCGGCACATGTAATGAGCAGCTCAACCACAACCCGTCTGTAATTCAGGAGACCAATGTTGCCGATCTCCTCTCTAACACACACGTAATATAAAAACTGACACATGGACTCTATTCACATTTTCTATGATAAAAAAGAATCGATGAACCTGAATATTGAAGGATGAACACCAGGATTTGCTCTCGTAGCCTCTGCGGTGTTTGTTGTTGGAGATATTTACTGCCCCCGAGCAAGGCACCCTCAGGTTCCATAAAAGAAGCCCCACTGGCCCGTCACTTACTGGTGTAGAAAACAGTGAAGATTATACTGGAAACTTGTAAAGACGACATGAAAAGAAACCACTTACGGGTTTATAGCACAGGGCTTGAAGGGGAAATGATTCAGGCTGGCTGCTGGAGTCAAATAAAAGCCAATAACTGGAACTGCCCCTTTTTCTTTTTTAGCAATGTTTTATGTCACTTCATTATTTATGTATTCAAGTAAACGTGATGCTAGTTTGTTTCTTTGTGAGATATGATGTAACATATCACACATTTGCATTTGTGTTGGAATTGAAACAGACAATTATCCACAGACCAACTGTCTGTAGTTCCCCAAAGCAACTCATATTCATCAGAAGTTGTACGTGTCACTTTGACTATAAAGCTTGTGTCACTCCATATTCCTTCAGTATGATGGTCCGAAAACAGAGGCTTAGAATTTACCAAACATATTGTAACTTTCTCAAGAGAAGGCTGAATTCGTGGTGCAGAACTTTTTCCCCTTTGAAGCAAAACTACAGCAAGTCCACATTTAAACTGACTTTTGTCCCGGAGTGAAAAGAAAACTAAAAGGTATGAAGGAGTCTGTCTTCAAATGACTTTCTTGTCTCAAGTTGTACATGTATAATCTGTGCAGTATGAAAAAGTAAGAAGTAAGCAGATCCGATGAAGGCTGACATTATACTGTGAGTCACGCTTCAACAACCTGCCCTCAAAAAGTCACAAGACAATTATAATCATTGACATGTTTTCAACGTTTAAAGGACCAGTGTGCAGAATTTGTTGTGGCCCCCTAGTGGTGAAGCTGCAGATTGCAATCAACCCAGATCTCTCACCCCTAAACTTCAAAGCACGTTAGAGAATCCGCAGTGAAAACAACTTTTTGGTTTGTCCATTGTTGCTACTGTAGAAAGATCAAAGAGGACATGCTGATAGAGTTAATTTAAAATACTTAATTTGACACAGCAAGAAAACACATCAAAAAGCCTAATTTGAACATTACAATCAATTTCGATCAATGCATCCCTTAAGAATTGTGGATTGAATCCTGTTTCTACCAACCTGTCAACTTTTAAATCATCAAACTAGCTTCATGCTGCATTTAAAAAGCAGGCAGACAGCGAGGCTAAACTGCAAAGTCCTGAGATAAATCTGCTAACTCTATAACACAGAAGTAACAATTTGATACGGTGTCATTATATGAAAAATAGTTATTATTGCAGCTCGAATGTTCGACATCTGATTATATGTTTGGTTTGATACCAGAAAAAAAAAATGCACATACACAATCTCTGAGATTGCACGGACTACATATAATTTGACTCACTCACGCCCACTCTGCCCCCCCCCCCCCGGACCAACTTGACTTACACGAGGAGGGGGAAGAGAGAGGGATGGCACTTAGGCACATCCTCATACTCAGAAAGCCTGTTTTAGCTCCGGCCCCGCTCCGAGCCGGGCTCCCCGACTCAGGCCCCCGGAAGACCGGGAACAAATCAATCTAACAAATAATTCACCGGCTGCGCCACGCCCGGCTGAACTGATGGCAGAGGAAGTGGCAAAAAGAATTAAAGATTCAAAGGAAACTGTCACTTTGTGTTACAGAAACCGACTAAACAGGTTTTCTGCTTTTGCCTCGAGAGTTGGGAAAGTGCTGAGAGCAAACTCACAAGCACTCGCACTGGCGAGGGAAGTAAAAGCATTAGGAGCAGCCCGGCGAGGGAGGAAACAGACACAGACACAGAAGGAGAGGGAGATTCTCCTATTTCTGTCTGTCCATGTCTCGCCTGACGTCCTCTTTAGCCCAGTTTTTTATGCAGAGCTAAACGCGAAGGAACAGAGGCCCATGAATTTTATTACAGACCATCAGCTGAGAGATCCGTGGCAGCGCCAGAGAGGATCCGAGCAGCTTCTGGTGTCGAAACATTTGACACCAAAACAAACACTGAAACGTGAAGCACTTGATAGCCCCCTCAGTTTTCCCAAGAGTTGTTCAGGTGCAGACACGGCTCTGCTGGCTTTTAAAAAAAAAGCAGCAGATACATTTTTCTGATAGCAGATGATCCATCAGGCAGAAACAGAAGCTTTGCTACTCGTACGCCGTGTGAGACGGGATTGTTTATTTTCTCTATGGGCAGTTGCACCCGAAAACTCTCACTGATCACCACAATTCAGCCTAATCCACGACTGTAAATACGTCTCAATTAAAGCGCTGCCAGTAGCTGCACGCCGTAATGGCTGCAGCATGTTTACTCACATCCATTTTTCAGCTTCTGTGGAGCGGAATGTATCAACATGTAACAGATGAATCATCCGATTTAAAGAGCTTGTTTATGTCAGTGGTTTGGAGTTTCTGCACCCGGGGCAAACCAGGGATGCCAGACAACAAGCAACTGCCTCTGCTAATAATGACAAACAGCCTCTCAATGAGTCAGCGAGGAGTGAAAGTAACAGAGGTGTGTAAGCTCAGTGCGTTGTTGAGAGTTTGTACTGTCGTTGTTTGATAGTCTTCTGTGGTGGTAACAGGAGTGAGGGAGATAAAACTAGAGTTTAACGATTACACAGCACACAGATTAAGGAGAAGATACATTTATGGAAACACCCATCCAGGACAAAGCTAATAAATAATGAGTTAGTATTTTTTCAGGATCGAGGGATCTATAACCATTTAATCAGAAGCTTAACTTTTTGAAAGTTGTCAGTACACTTTTTATAACATATAGACAAAACTTTTATTGACACAATGCTATTATAAATTATCAAAGCAATGGGCGAGCAAAGTTAAATGTATCTGAGTGGTAATCTCAATAATTTCTCAGAAAATATTTAAATGTTTTGCTATAGAAGTCTTATAATATTAAGTTTTAAAAAATTTGCTTCCTCATTTTGCAACTCAACTCAAGATTCAAACTTCAACCTCCACAGTGTGTCGTTCATCTGCTCAGGTGCTCAGGCCACTAAGAAATGGATGCCCTCTTCCAGTCAATAACCTGGCACGAGTCCGTCCGAAAGGCTTCCCATCTTTAAAGATCCTCTTTCATCCTTTGTGAGCTGCCTTGCAAAGCTCCGATCACTACAAAGCCTCGGAGGAAACCGATCTGTGGGAGGGTTTGGTAATCTGTAGGTGACTAACTGCTTTTGAAGTTACCTGCTCCTTTGAACGGGTTTGTTGAGGAGACAAGGAGCGGCGGTTAGACGGAGCTCACCGGCCGGCTGGTCACCACAGATAACCTGACCACGTGGAGGAGCTTATTGTTGTGGGACAGCATTGAAGAGTTGTCAGTTTGGGGTAAAACGATCTCTTCTTAAAGCCATGATTAAAGAATAACGGTATAATATCAATATCCTTTTGTTTAGGGACGTGTATCTTTGTGGTGGCTTATCTTTCTAAGCCTTTTCTTTCAGAGGGTTTGAGAATAAAAACCCACAGCCTATTTGAAGACCAAACTTTTGATCTTAATAGTTTTTTAGAGCAGGTAGCCTGTGGTGACAGCTCACTTCACGACCCCTAAGACAAATATACATTTTCTGTAATTATTTATTTGTAACTTTTAGAACATGGAAAAGTTCGTAACTGCAACTTTTCACAACCGGGATGTAAAATGCCCACAAAACCAAAATATATACAAATTGAACTGAAATGACCCATGAGTGTATTGTGTGCTGTGTTTTGCTATGGTGACCATGTAGCTGACCTCTCTTAAAGACGATGCTGTCGTAGGGTATTTTGTTCCGAGTTTCCAGACTGGAGCAGTTCCAGCGGTGCCCTCGGAACTGGTGCTGGCACTCGTGGATGGCGATTTGGATTCCCTGGATCGCCGAGGCCGTCACGTCCGGGTTGCGCATGCACACGTCCAGCTGGCGCCGCGTCAGCCCCGGCAGCGTCAGACACACCGTGTTGGCGTTCAGGATCGGGTCAATGTTGGGGAGCTTCAGGCCCAGGATCTCATTGGAGTCTACCCTGCATGGAGCACACAGGTCGGGTTATTGACAAGATGGAGACACAACTTCCTTCATCACTGGTCGGTCACTTTTCGCTGCTAACACAAGTCTAGTTCGAACTGGGAAAGTTTCCATGGGCGTCACAGCGACACTCAGTTCCCACAGCAGCAGACAGGCGCCCGGACTTGATGATCCCCAGTGCAGTTGATTGCTGTAAAAACCTCAATAACACACGTGATGTGGGTTAACACTTGTAAAACCATCTCCAGATGCTGACGGAAGGGGAAATGCACTATTTGTTGTTTTTTAGCTTTTGAGACGGATTCACTTTTACGATCGTGTAAAACTGTTGCCAAAATAACAGTGGATAAAAAACAAAACAATGGCTCTCACATCCGAGGCTGAGTTTACAGGAGAGTTGTCTTATTCGAGGGCTTCTGAAGTTATAAAGGCACAATTAAATGTGCATTTGGACATATAAGATGAACCATGAATGTTTGCTCCTAGTGCTGATTCCAGGCCCAATAACGGTCATAGAGTCTAGAAGCGTTCAAATCTCTTTCTGTTTATATTACAGACTGTTTCCTATTTTTATATTTTGATATTGTTATATCTATGTTTAGGCACAAACAGCAAATCCCATGTTGTGTAAAACCTACTTGGCAATAAATAAAAGCAATTCTGATTTTGATTCTAATTCAGTTTTGCCTCCTGGCCATGACTTTGATATTAGATTGACAGAATAAGAGACTTGTGATTTGGAACCAGGATTTTTGATCTAAAGTTGCTCTAAGTTCTTGGAACAGTTTTACCTGCAGCAACTTATCCGCCTCACAAAATCTTCTGAGTAACTTTTACAGCTGTTGTGTGTGTGTGTGTGTGTGTGTGTGTCTTTCCTCAGCTGTCTCCTGCCCCTGCTGCAGATCAATCATGTGAAACACAGTAATTCAGCAAAGCCCCTTTTCTTCTTCACAGAGAAACAGTAAGAGCAGTAACAAGGAAAACACAGGCTGCTCTGATGATGGCTTGAGAGCCGAGAGGTGCACAGCTTTTCTTTTTCATTGTCATTACACAAGTAAAACACAGGGTTGCGTGTCCCAGTGTTTGTGCGACTGGGAAACACACAGACTCACATGCAGGCGTGGAGCGTGCATGCACGCGGCTGTGGGCAAACACACATCTGTATGCACACCCAGCACACCCACACGCAAATACCCAGGTGTGAGGAGGCGTGTACGGTAACACAAACACAAAATACACACACAGCTGCAGCACATTTGCATGACAACTCTCTACCCAGTTTTGTCAAAGTGTATATATCGTCTGCACATTCCTACTCTGCAAGTGTCCACATCAGAGAAACCGACTGAAACTCTCACTAATCACCTCCTGCAAAAAGCACCCAGCCTTGGACATGAGTCACAAAATCAAAGATACAACTTGCTGTGGCATCAAGTGCTCAGTGGCACGGTTGGTGCCCTACTTGTCAGCAGCAGCGTTTTGAACCGTGTGATTCCAGTTCGGCTTCTGTCACTACCTGTTGTGTTTCCTGATTTGAGATGAGACCTGTTTCAACAACTCACTCCAAATATAGATTATTAACTGGCAACTTTGTTCTGGGAATGAAAGAGCAGAGGATTGGGAATGAATAATAAAACTAAGATAGAGGCCGATGATTCATCTCTTTTTAATTACTTTCTAAATGTTTTCTTCGTATGTAAAGGTTAATATCACATGAGGAATAAGTGTGACTCATTTGACATTTAATAACATAAAATAAAATTGACTTTGTTGAAGTTTAAGTCGTTTAACAAATTTGGTAAATCAGAATCAAAAGAACAGAAGAACATAGAGTGAGAAAATGTGGAGTTACATATATTCTTTAAAGTTTTTCACAGATTTTGAGCTTTGATTCAAACACCCCTCATTTATTCCAACTCACCTTGTATCCAGGAGACAGACAACCAGCAGGACGCACGTTATTCTGAGGACCGGCTGTTCCATTGTTGTGCCTTTCAATTATTAATAAAAACAAATAGGAACAAACAAAAGTTTAAAAAATCAAAAAATCAAAAAAAGTCCAATATTCCGCTTTGGAGTTTAGAAGAGGACACAGCGGGAGAGGAGGCGGGGGTAGCTCGGGTCCGGTCCGGTTTAAAGTTGGCGCAGGACCTGACAGCTCCGTGTGCCGTGCGTCCAGATGTGCCAGCCAGAGGCGGGATACTCATTCAAGAAAAAAGTTTCATCCAGCGCCTCTCGGCTACACTGAGTGGAGGAGGCTGCTGTGAAGTGTTGGGCAGGGGGGGGGGGACGTGCAGCCTCGACTTTGTCACACACACACATCCGTACACATCCCGGGATCTCCAGCCACACGAGGACTTTGCATTGGTTTTTACATCCGAGGGAAAGAGAGAAAGGGAGAGAGGGAGAGCCGGCCGATCCAGGATGAAGTCTGCCTGACTGGTGATAGTTCGCCCTCTCCTCCAAACTGCTGCACTTAGCGCTGCGCCAGCCCACTTTTTCTTTTTTGCGTCACTCCGGGAGCAGGGGCGCGCACCGAGGGAGGTCAAGTGGCTCGTTAGCGCAGGATAGAGATCCCCTCGGATAAGAAACACTTTGCGTGCGCACTTCTGTGAGGGAAGGAAGTTTTATATCCACTGCAGGAGCGATGCTTAGGAGGAGGAGGAGGAGGAGGAGGGTGGTGGTTGATGAGCAAGAGGAGGAGGAGGAAAGGGTTTGAACTGAGGCTCGTGGATTTGGTCGAAGTTAGGATGACGATGATGAAGAGGAGGATTTATGATGATGAGATGGATTGCACAGAGCAGATTGAAGGTTTAACCGTGATCATCTTTACTGCGGTCTTTAATGAATTAAATGTCACCCTTATAAGTTTTACATGTATAGAAACCTTTTAACAAATCAAGACTTATTTCACCCTCTGCTGCGACTTGAAAAGACAACTCAAGAAACTTCAGGTGAGTCAAAAAAAGAGACATTTGTTTATAGATTCAAGTTCTTTAGGCGATAGAGCAGAAGGACACCATGTCTCCACTTTCTCAGACTATCATTGTCATCATGATGTCTTTATATCATCAAATAAAGCACTTGAACAAACATCAGTGTGGTAAGAACAACCTAAAATGACAGAAACCAACTTTTGAGAAACAATTATTTGACGTGTCCTCTAGATTTTTTTCAAGACCCATCCACCAACATGGAGGAGGATGCACTTATGGTCTTTGCCAGCAGGTGACGAACGAGATACTAGAGCCTCACTTTTGGGGAGAAAGGTTTTTTCTTCAGACCCAACAAAGCTCTTCCAGTGGTTTTTGACACTCTAACACTTTTGTGTTATCTATATTCCAACAGAATGTGTATTGGAGGTGAATTTGGAGGGATTTCTGTCAACAAGGAGACCTCATTGTCCTCTCTAAGAAAAGGGTTGTAAAGAAATCGGCGCTAGTTGAAATTGTCAGCTTGAAGGTTTCGTTACTCTCTAACCTTCCCTTTGTGTCCGACCTTTAATCTCACGATATAAACGTCTACAAAGTCAAACAAAACAGCTCCATTGTTGATGGAGACCACATGATATCACTCATCTCAGCGCTTTATGAGTAGCTTAGAATAAAGAATAAAGAATAAAGATTTCAGAAACCACAAATGAAAAAGGTCCCCCCCCCCCCGCCACCAGTGGAGGGACGAGAGCATTCTGCCAGCACGGAGTCACCCGAGTAGTAAAACCCTACACGGGTTCAGCATTCAGACGCAATTAAGTCGCGTACACAAATTTAGAAGATCAGGGAAACAATACCACATCAAGTTCTCCTCGAGGGGTTCATCACACAGCTCCCTGATCTGCAAGATTTGGCCGGGGCGACGACTTTGTGCTTAATTATTTCAAGGCCTGTGAGGAAAGCGGGCTTGTTAGAAGATTTATTGGCTTTTGTGACTTTGTGTTGAGTTCTGCAGTTGGGACGCGTCTCTCTGCGTCTCCTGCTGTCATCACGACTAATAAAAACATCACCAACCGAGTCCCAGTTCCTCGGAAACGTGACTCATGTGTCGCTCCCCTCTCTCCACTCGGAGGATCACACACAGAAGAAATCATGTGTGACCCTGTGAACCGAAAATATAATAAAAGTGGGTTTCAAAATGAAATGTTAAAAGCAGAAAATGTTAATTGTAAGTCCATGAACATAATTATTGCGTATGAATACAAATAAATAAATCTTTTAATTTCCACACAGACTGTTAACCTGTGTGAAACCCAAATTCCTGAGCCTTGCCCGAAGGTTTTGCAGATGCACATCCAGAATAGAGAGTTGAATCCATATTTAATAATCACACACCTGCTCTGTTGAGTAAGCTTCCTACTGCTTCGGCTGACTGACACGTTTATTGACTTGATTCTTTTGTGCTATCGGTGAGCGACCTGTTTGTCGTGTGAAGCTGGTTTTACGCAACTTTTAATAAAACAGCGGCTGCTGCGCCCACACGTGGCAATTAAAAAATTATTGTAAAACAGGAGGGAAAAATTTATGCATGTGCACTGTGTGTGTACTTTATTCTAACCTTTAATTTATTGTTGGCATTTTAAAGGTGACTTTATCTTTGTCGTCACTAACTCGATGATTAACCTGTTTTTGAGTCTCGGGCAGTTTTCAATGGAGCGTTGGAACTTGCAAAACATATCAGGGATAACGACCTTTAGGCCGCCTTCTGTTTTGTTATTTTAATTTGAATGACAAATGTAAGGCCCCAGCAGGCGACATGTAAATGCATTACATATTCATGCCGTCAACCTATTGCCCATCATTCATTGTGAAAAAGGATATCTTGCACAAACATGTGCACAGGCTGATACACAACACACGCACACAACTTCCATCGGGTCTGCAGGCCTCAGCCAAAGAGTTGGGTCTGCTGTCTTTGTGCTTCTCTTCTCTCTCTCTCTCTCTCTCTCTCTCTCTCTCTCTCTCTCTCTCTCTCTCTCTCTCTCTCTCTCTCTCTCACACACACACACACACACACATTACCTTTTAATTGTTTTTCATTCTTCACCGGCGAGTGTGTTCCTGTTCAGTAACATTCGTTAAAAGTGATGTGGGAATCGTTCCCCCGCTGGTCTCAGATCAGCTCGACTCCTGTGTCTGGAGACGTTAGGACTTTATTTTCGTTTATTTTCTCGTCCCGGGTTCGTTTCATTCTCCCCTATTTTGAGCCTAAAGCTTTTTCTTTCAACACGTTTTTTTCCTGCAGCCCTTGAAGCCTTTATTATTTTTATCTCGCACCGCTCACACCCACTCGCTCTGCAACACGAAATATGAACCTGCTGAACGTGTAATTCAATAACAAACTAAAACATGGAGTTTTCCCAATAGAGCCGGTGTTTTCGTGGAGTTGCTACGTCTGCTTCAATTGAAACTTTATTGTCCTGCAGGGAGAGACACGGCCGAGCAAAGTTTTCACAGTCGTGCCGAGTGCCATGTAAATACATTATGTCATACTGTATTTGCGAATATATAGTCTATGGCCGTCACACCATTAACTTTTAGTGTGGTATCACGGAACAGCAGTGATTTACCAGTACAGTGAAATACATAAATATATATGACTTTTTTCTGTGGTCTTTTCTGTTTGTCTTCTGTCAGCTCCAATTTTAGTTTTTAAGCTCACATGAGGCTTAAGGCCTTAACACAGTAAGTGTTAAAACTGGATTTGTCATGAAGCCTTTGCCTGAGGCTCAACATAAAGTCTCCTACACCAAAACCCACAGTCAGACATGCACTGAGCTCCAGACAGTTTCCTGAGGTCTTCCAGAGGGGCTGCATGTGAATATGCAAATGGCCCAGAGAGTTTCCCCGGTCCCAAAACATGTCTGACTGAGCCCATGTGAGGACACTGATCAGAATACAGAAAATATCTAGAACAGAGTTAGGGGAAAAGGCAAAAAGAATACAGATATATCTGGATGTAAAGATTCTTGATCGACCTGAAAGACAAAGAGATTCGAGAGCTTTTATTGATAAGTGCAGATGACATTGTTAATGTGCTGCAAACAAAAACACCACGGCAGGATTTGAACATTATGCTCTCCATGTTCGGATATTTTCCTGATACTGTAAGAATCTGACCAGGAAAAAGACCGTACCCACCTTTAATTATCATGTGACCTTCTTCTGCAATAAATACAAAATGTTTTCCCATTCCTCTTGTACCATAGAAATTAAAGAATAACTTAATTAATCGAAGTGACCCTCAAAATTATTGAGATGCCCTCTTAATGTCGCTGTACATATATGGCCAAATATTAATATTGAGTGCACCATTTTGGGAAACACACCTATTTGTTTTCATTCAAAGAGTGAAGAGAAGATCAGTACCGTTCTCTCATCTTCATGCTCAAGAGGCGGTGGACTAGTGGCAGAAACTTGGACTATGGGCAGAGAAGGTCTCTGGTTCGTCTCTGGTTCGACTCCACGGAGAGACAACAAAAGACAAACCTATATTGATCTGTAGGTTCGTCCTACAAGAGGATTCTCCCTAACCTGTCTAGTGCCCCTGAGCAAGGCACCTTACTCCCCCAACATCTGCTCCCCGAGCGCCGTACATGGTCGCTCACTGCTCTGTGTGTCCTGCACCAGATGGGTCAAAAGCAGAGATTAAATGTCCCTACCTGCATGAGTGTCCCTTTGCATGTCTCTGCATGTGTTTGGGACTAATAAATAAATAAATGCATCTTAATACGAAGCAGGAGGAAACAGGTTCCAACACTTTGTCAAGGCCTCTTGGTTCTGGCAGATTATTTCCTTCCTGTTAACTCCGATGCTCAGCTGAATGGCCGCTTTCATGCTTGGGCGACAGCCATGGTAACCCCTTGGTCTGGTTACGTCGGTCATACACTTGTGAAGTTAAAATGGGAGAAGTTTGTCCAGTACTGCCCTCAACACTGCAGAGGGCTCCCATTGTGCCGTGACCTTGTGCCTCTTTATACAGTGCATGCGCTTCCATTAGACATCCGTTTATTGGTCGCGGACTTCTGAAGATTGACCTCACTGCAGCAGAAAATAGCCGAGCCGGTGTCATGGCTACGTTCACCAGTTAATGCACTCGTGGAGGAACCATCGTGAAACCAAAACCACTGCTGCTCTCGACCTGGGATCTCATACGTCCCAAATTAAGTAGAAGGTACGGTGATGGGATTTACGATAGGAGGTCAGAAATAATTACAGCACGCAGTCATTTAAAGATAGCTCGTGGCCATTTTGCAAAAAATCTTCTCTCTCTCTCTCTGCATCCCCCCCCCCCCCCCCCCCCCCCCCTTACCTTGGCCTTTCCTCACATCGCTCTCTCTCTCTTTCAGCACACGGGGCCGACAACACTGGGACACTACACTGTGCCGTATATATTAACTGACAGGAGTTATGCTTGTCACACCCTCTCTCTCTCCCCGCGTCTCTCCCGGTGAAGGGAGTTCACGCGAAGTTCACGTTTCTTGGAGAGTTTTGGCCCGGGCCGACGAAAATAAGCAAAGCTGGGGAGAGCGCGGCGGAGCAGAGGTTAGTCAATTACAAGGCTCGACACTAGTAACTAACTTCTAACAAGCAAATTCTTGGCTCTCCGTCTGTGTGTGTGTGTGTGTGTGTGTGTGTGTGTGTGCGGGACGGGTGCACGGGGGCTGTCAATGGAGGACGGGTGTTTGTGTGTTTTTGCATGCAGGGACACATGTTTTTTTGTGTGTGAAATGGGGGGAGCAGGACAAACAGTGCAAGAGGAAGGGACAGATGTGCAATTACACCACAGGGAGCCGGGGACAAATGACAGGGCTGCCCGTTAAACAATCAGCATGGACGATCGATGGCCTCAGTGATGGAAGTGCTGGTCTGGAAAAGAGAAAGTTAAGAAGAGAATGTGTATGAAAGCGTTTGTGCTCTTCTGCCCCCCCCCCCCCCCCTGAAACTTGGTTTGGAGTCTTCGAGGCTGACACAACAATACGACACTGTGTGGCTCCATCTCTTACAGCACAAGTGGGACATCGCTCACTATGACTACCACTGTGTTGTTCTCTCACGCACTGTGTCTCGAATCGCTTCATCTCATCTTATCTTAGAAATCTGCTAAACACACACACACCCAAACATGCTCCGCTGTGCCATGGATCAAATGCTCTCCGTACCTGCCCAATGCCAGGAACACATGGATGTTATTAGAACTGTCACAAAGTTGTTTCTCGGTGTAATGTGCTGTCTCGTGTGTTGCAATCCCCATGTCCAGACTGCGGCGTGGCTCTAATCTATTAACCCATCTTTGCAGGAGACTTGGAACATCCCGGGGCTGTGAGAACTGGCTTTATTTTGGATGATCCCTGATGATGCACAGAGGACACCCGCCAGAGGAAGGGGAAACTTCACCCAGGATCCTTTTAACAAAAACAGTGGGGATACGAAACTTCCTTGTGTTTTTTTGTCCTCTGGCGATTGGAAAGGAAAATAGTTCCCAGGTTGTGTATTTTGGGAAAGGGACGAGGTGAAAGTCGTTTTTTATGAGCTCAGTTCAACTAAAGTTTCGAGCAGTAATTGTGAATTTCAAAAACAGCTCACGTTGGGATTTGTTAAAAGGGGACACGATAACACATTTCTTAGAATTTGTTGGATTTTTTTCATTCTGCAGATTTTATTCTGCAATGTTGCTTAAAACTGTTTAAATGATGTACTTTGTGCATGTAGCCACCTATGCAGTCAGGTGTTTATATCACCAAACACAATTTTTGGCTCATGGAAGTGGTTTGGGGCTCAGTGTCACGCCATGTGGTGATGTGTGGTATGACGTCCTGGATTTGAGCCCAGTCCGTGACCTTTGCCGAACCTCGTCCCTCACAGGAAAACATTCTAATTGTGCTTCCAACTTTCAACTCCACCTGTCACCTCTTGGTATTGTGTCAAAAATCTAAATCACATGAAATCAAAAATGTTAAAACGTGAGGAATGTGCCTCGGGGAGAGTCTGGGAGAAGTAGGGGCAAAAATCAAGCTGCTCTTACAAATACCATATGGAATGCATATATGTATGAATTTACAAACACACACACAGCCACACACACAAACACACACACACGCACACACTCACCAAGTCTGTTTGTTTACAGGGATTGAAATTGCTTGTTTTCCTCATCGCTGCACTTACCTCTGAGTTTCTCTTATTTGGAATGATCAGGCTACAACAAGTTTGCATGACATTGTTTACTCCAAACGTTTGTAAGTCTAAGAGTGTGTGTGTGTGTGTCTGTGTGTGTGTGTAACTCTATTCTGGAACTATACAAGGTAGCGGGCCCAGCCAATCCATGAATGTGTTTACAAACCCTAATGTGTAACTTAGCTCAAAATGTCAATAGAAAGTCTCTCCATCTCTGTCTGACACTTGTGAAAGTGGACATACACACACTCACTGTAACATAAGCAAACATGATGTAAATATTCTACACATGGCTGCTCTGGCAGAAGAGTTGAGGGGATTGAAGCCAGGTCTGGGTTTTCTGCCATCTTTCGTTTTAATCCATTATTTCATGATTTCATAAACACTATGTTTAAATATTTAGTTTATTTCTGTTAAATTCAATTCTCTTTCTTTTATATTTAACATACTTATTTTGGTCATTGTTATGATTAGTCCTCTCAGTGCAGTGTGCCATGCATGGTGGGGTGTAGCGGTACAGTTTATCAACTTTCTGCTACAAGGACGCCATCTTGTGTTGACACACAGAAGTGAAAGGCCATTGTCTGACACTGAGAATGAATACCACCACTTATGTGCAATAATCCTCTGTTTTATATAGTAAAGTGTATTTTCCCCAACATATTCATGTTCATTTGCAATAATCCACATTTATTTACTTTATTACTACTATCAATATACGGCCACTTTTGTTTAGAATTACGCTAATTACTTATTTTATTTTCATTTCTATATTTATTTCTATTTTGCAAAGGTTCTGCATTTACTACATATACAGTTTATATTTAAATGTTATACATTATACAGTTTATTTTACTTTATTTTCACAGATATTTTGTAGACTTAATACGAGCTGTTACAAGAATATCTTATCTTAACTTATCTTATCTTATCATATCAAATTATATCTTATCTTATAAAATCATATCTTATCTTATTAATTTAATCTTATCTTACCTTATTCGAAAGTCTGTGGCATAAAGCGTCTGAACAGATATACCTGTCAAAATGAAAGCAGCTTGTAACACTGTGTTAGTGTCATTAAATGAGTTCACACACTGCAGCAGCCACTTACAACTGAAGTTGGCACCTGGGTTGTTTAACTCAGCCTCCTCTGAGAGAAGCAGGCAAACAGCAAAGATGCTTCACAAACTGCAGCACAAGTTGCCTGGTGCACATGTGCATGCACTTTAGCGAGCACGTCGTCTGCTTCCCATCAAGGCGTCCCACGACTCTTGTTGCACAAACAGCCCCTGTTTATTGTCTCTGTCCCGAAGAGACAGAAACCTGCCCCGTCTTCACACAGGAACAGATACGGAGCCAAAGCAGCCACAGTCGACAGCAAGCCCCCCCCCCCCCCCCCCCCCCCCCCCCGTCTCCCACCAACACCTCGCGCAGCCATGTTTTCACAACCCGAGATAACAGAGAAGAAGAGGATGGGGGGGGGGGGGGGGGTGCAGGGACAAACGGTTACGGTCTGGCGTTTGATGAATTACAAAATCGCTATATGTGTGTGAATGTGTGTGTTTGTGTGTGTGGGGGGGTCAGCTGGACGTTTATCCACCCATCCACCTGTTCCTTCCATTGTATCGAGCAAAAGAGAGTTTTTTACTAATACATTATTCTTCTCAAGGAGTGAGATAACTTTGCCAAAAACACATGTTATGATGAATCTTCTCTCACTGGGGCCTTTATCTGCACGGCAATTCATCAGGCCCAGCCCTCGCCCCGTGTTCAGGGCGACTCCCGATGTGTTTTTGTCGTACTGTACATGAAGGGGTCCCGAGGCAACGCCGCACCTAAAAGCCACGAGATGCATTGATGTGCACAAAATTGTCCGAGCAGCAGCAGCACCTAGTTGGGTGGGCTGTGGAAGTAAGGCAGCAGCTGAGCCATCACCTCCAGGGCCTGCATTTACTCATAAAGATCCCTGTCTTCCCCAAACACCCTGAGCCCGGGCCCTGGTTGGGCCTGCCTGTGTGTGTGTTTGCGTGGAGGCCCACTGATGTGAGAGTGTGCGTGGCTCTGGGAAGCCTGATGGATTATACTTTCAGGGCATAATTCTGCCCTGTAAGAAGAAGTGAGATTGCTTCATTTCAACGGTTTGTATCAAACAAGTTTCTCTCTGTCTGTCTCCCCCGCTCCTGTAATTACAGTCATTGGTATCAGATGGAACCCCACACAGAGCCGATCTCTGGATGTGCCCTTTGTGTAAGCAACATCTCACTGCGAGATGGATGGAGGACCGGAGGAGAGTTCACACAAATGGAAAGGCATTATAGTGTCGGGTTACATCTAGGTTTTCTCTCTCTGTCCCCTCATCCTCTGCCTCCTTTCCCTTTTCTCTATTTGTTCATTTCCCTCCCTTTGCTTTTATTCCCCTCTAATTTCTCCTGTTTTGCATCTGCTGTTGTTTTTACTGTAAAAGCACGGCACATAGAAGCAGAGGACCACCAACACTCCACTGCAGGAGATAAGACATGGAGGCACTCTATTTATCTGACTGATCTACGGAAATGACTGTCTGCAGCGTAACACTGTCGAGCCTTTTACAGTGGCAACCCTTCATTAATGCTTTGTGTGAGGCTGTGTGTGTGTCTGTGTGTTTGTGTGTGTGTATGTGAGAATGCAACAGTCAGCGTAGGTGGAGACACAACTCTTCTCTGGTGGGGACAACGTTGCATTCCTCAGGCACTATTTCTCTCTCGGAGGGACACGTGGAAAAACACACCCGTTCTAACCTGGCCGTGCACTCCAACAGACCCACACACACACACACACACATGCACTGACTGACAAAGACTGACACATGCTGCCACATGCACACAGATGTCGACAGGCAGATCTATTTATACCGGTGCTACAGTAAATCTATCCGCTCACTTGTCTATTTTCTCTGGCTTTGCCTGTGCAGCACTGAATACCTGCTCAGCTTAAAGAGGAGTAAGAGAGGAGAGGAGAGGAGAGGAGAGGAGAGGAGAGGAGAGGAGACAGGAGGAGACAGGAGGAGAAGAGGGTTCCAAGGCCTTTCCCTCGTCCTCCTTGGCCTGTACCTCTCCATGTCTTCAACACAACTGCTGGCCTGACTGCTGAGCACCACTGTGCAACAAATTCCAGGAAAATAAGAACTTGTGTCAACTTGTGCAGCTCAAACGAATACAGCCACCCCCCCCCCTTTCCACAGCATAAATACCTCAAAACAACACAACTCTATTTTTTTTAAAGCGACAAAAACAAATTGGAAGAATCTGATCAAGGCAGAGGCGCATAAAGAATCCAGTCTTGTGAAGATTATCCCCGAGGTGAAAACCTAACACTTCAGACAGTCTGTGAAATACTGGAGGAAATCCAGAATAGAAAAGTGATATACGATGTGATTAAAATGATTCTGTCAATGTTTAAATCTAAATGCTGTCATTCATTTTAACACGTTGAAAACTGGATTGAGTAATAGGTTTTGTCTACGTATAAAGTAAAATATCCACTCACACCAACACAAAAACACATAAAGGGTAAATATATACATATTTGTGTCTTGTATGAGGATCTTTACTGAAATATAAAAAAGACTGCAACGTGCAGTGTCTCATCACTTCATGACACGGGTCAGGTCCTGCAAGCAGAAACAGAAAGTTGAACAAAAAACAGAATGAATACAAAGAGAACAAGGACATCTGTAGCATGAAATGACAAACTCCATGAAATATATGACAATGGATGAATCTGTCATTGATTTGTGTCCTTACTACCACATTTGTTATAAGAATGTATTAATGCACGTCTCCCATTGGCTACATTAGATGTCTTTTTCCTTTTAATCTAGTCAATCTGACTCCGGCATCACTTCACAGACAATAAGCACAGAGTGACTTGAGTGTAGTTTGATTCAAGGAGAAGGTCAAAGGTCACAGCAACACAACCACATGAGATCACGAGCTGTGAGGTCACCTCGGGTCACTTCATTATGATAAAAGCTGCAGTGACGATAATAAACTGAAACCCAAGTCATCAAGATTGGAAAAAGATTTATTGTTCTGCCAGAATAAAAAAAAAAATGATATTGCTCAATCCACATCACTAATGATAAAATGTACATGACTCATCGGTGTGTTACTGGTATAGTTACTTTATAGTACTTCTGTGCTGTCTAACTACAACATATGAAAATAGGGGCATTTTTCATACAAACGTTCAGTTCTGCTGAAAAGTGGGTGAAGATAAAATCACAACAGTATAAATGTGCAGAACCTTAAGAGGACAAAGTGACTGCTCACACAAACAGTCGGATAGCAGCGTGGACACATCAGAATAACGGTCCACGGTAAAGTTTGGGATTTCATTTTTGCCCGAACCAGGACACTGTGGGAAGATCAGGTAAATCTGCAACGTGACCCATGAACCATCGAGATGATTCTGAATCCTCAAGGGTCAAATATATAATCCTGTCCCTGAACGCTCAGCCGGAAAACACAAACAGCAAGATGAATGCAGGCGATGCAGTGTTATAGTTCAGTATATGTCGCTGTACATCGTCTGGTAATAAAACTCTCGTGTAGATGAGATGACATGAAAGGTTTATGGACAGATAAAAAAGATCTGGTCTGCCTCGCCCGGGAGACAGGGAGTCACGGAGCTGTGTGCTTTTAACAACCGACACAATGCAGTTTAACGTCAGACAGCAACCTACAGATACACATCTATATATATAAAAGGAACTGTCCACTGAAGGGTACGTTGATAACTGGCCTACCTGCACAGACGCATGGTCATGGACTGCATTTGTATAGCACTTCTCTAGACTGCGGACCACTCAAAGTGCTTTACAATGTGCGTCTCACCCCCCCCATTCACACACACATACACACTCATTCAAGGACACATCAACACGCTCAACACAACCAGAATCAGAATCAGAATCAGAATCAAACCAAATCAACCTTCCGATTGCCATAGACGACCACACGTGGACACACAACACACACAAACACACACACACATGTATCGAATGAGAGCCAACATCCAAAGTGCATTATTACATCAGCCCTGTACGTCATAACAGATAAAGAAATAATAATACATCATATACATTTTTCTCGATTAGCGAACAACTTTGTCAAACACAGGTTTTTTGTCCTTTGGTGAACAAGGAACAGCCGACTCTCCAAAAATAGGTCTTATTGCCAAACAATTACTGAGGAAGTCGATGGCAGCCGTCACATGCAAAGTGCTTCTGAGGGAGATGGAGGTGAGTAGTCTTGTCATCATATCTATATATAAATAACAGTCTCTGCTGACAGGCCGAGTCCACACCTGCAAAAACCCAAAGTGTCGACACTATTCTTCAAATTGGATAATGTGATACCGTTTCCCCTTTTTTTTTTTTTTTTATGCAGTAGCAGAAAGAAAGTCAAGACCAGCATCTTTCCGTTTTAAAAATATGGAGTTGCAGCTACACTGGTGGTGAACAGGCAGAAATCAATGATCCATTACTTTTCTGGGATGCTGCAACATAGACAGATAGACACCAGTACGTGCACGACTTTTTAAAACCATGATGCTAACTGTTTTCATAGGGAAGTGCACGATGAAATGAGGCGGATCGATGACACGCTGGTTGAACTCGTGGAAGGAGGAGAAGGTAGCCGGTCATGTCGAGTTCCTCCTGGCGTCGACCTTCCTCTTTCATTTAGATGGAAAACACAGTTTCACATTCTTTGGTCCTTTTTCACAAACAAGACAAATAAAAAATAGGTAGTTCTGAAAAGAAACGTTTCTTTATTTATCTTCTTCTTGTCCATCTCTCCGTTGGTTGCTGTGTGGTCCTGTTGACCTTCTGCACCTTCCAGCATCTTGTGTCTTTCTGGAAGTCAAACACCTTCTGGAAGTTCATTTTAGGAACATTTTCTGAATGAAACTGGTGCAAAAAAACCCAAATCCTTCTTTCACACTGTGGCCAAACTAAAGCACACATCTCCAAAAGTAACAGAAGTCATTAGAACCAACTACTTCTGACCACTCTCACACCCCGGTTCATCAGTGGCAGAGGCTGAGCTCTTTGCGGACCAGGCACTTCTTGCACTGGACCACGCAGCACCAGTGGAACCGGCACAGGCAGTTCTCCTCAAACACCAGCGTCTCCTCCCGGTAGCCGCGCTCGCAGCACAGCAGGTCGCAGCCGCTGATGTCCATGGCCGTGCTGTTGCACATGCGGCCCCGTGTCCCCAGCGAGCCAGTTTTCCGGTTCGCGAGGCAGAAGTCGGGCGACTCGTCCGAGTAGATCAGGTCCTGCTTGTCCGGCGGCTTGATGTTCTGGCCCACGGGGATCAGGGTCTTGCCGTCGTTGCCGCCCATCACCTTGGAGGCGCCGTTGAAGCGCTCCAGCAGGCGGTCGCCCACTTCGCGGAAGTGAGGCATCTTCTTCCAGCACGTGCGCAAGGTGCAGGAGCCCGACAGGCCGTGGCACTTGCACTCTGTCCGCATGTAGAGCTTCACCGCCTGGGAGGGGGGAAGGGTGGAGGGGGGGGACAGGTGACGGGGGGGGCAAACAGGTGGACAGAAGAATAGAGAGAGAAAGAGAGAGAGAGAGAGTTGATCAAACTGAAAAAAATAGGGGGCAAAGACACTTTTAACCTCCAGTGAAGAATAACTGCTTTTGACAAATGGGTCTCTATAGAAGTAATTTATTAGTATGTTTTTATGATACATCACAGACAAAGCCACCGGATCACGCACGCACACACACACACAAGCACAAACACACACACGTGCACACACTCAGACACTCACTGATAGATAGGTAAGATAAAAGCAGACGCTATTCAGAAGGAATTTAGCTCCACAGCCCCCCCACCCCTCTCCCTCCACGTTGCCTCCGGCCTTCCTACATCTAACAAGCCTTGACAACAGATCATTCACTTATACTGCACATAATTAACCCATCACACACGCTCACACGCACATGCACAGACACACACACACACACACACAGCTGCCCATGCACCCGCACACAGACACACACATCTATTTGCAAAGTGTGCGTACAAGTAGGCGTGCATGCATGGACGATCTCCCAAATCCGCCTCTCTCTCTCTCTCTCTCTCGCTCTCTCTCTCTCTCTCTCTCTCTCTCTCTCTCTCTCTCTCTCTCTCTCTCTCTCTCTCTCTACCTGCCTTTGACCCCGACCCAAGTGAACTTTATAATTCGGTGTTTCACTCGTACGTGTGTCAACATTTCCGCAGGTGGCTGCAACAAAACACTCACAGCCAAAAACCAAAATGGGATCTTGGAGCAAAACTATACATTTTCTGAGCAAACACGATAATTAACTTAAACTGAGTTGCTACTTTATCCCCCTCCCCCCCCGTTCTTTCGGTAGCTTGTCGGGCCTATAACTCATCCGGGGTTCGAACGAGCTACAAAGAGGAACTTTAAACTTGAACAGGGGCTTTGGAAACGTTAGGAGCTACCTGCCTCGGAGGCTTGAAAACAAAATGTGTGGCACGCTCTTGTTTTTGTGTTTCAGAAACCTGACTCTTGTCAGAATATCGGCTTACGGCGTGCTACACAGATCTGGCCGGGAGTGATGTGTTCCTCTCTTGCGTGTTCGTGGAATGAAAAGTATTCCAGAGGGCGAGCAGCGGCTCTTGGTGCTAATCTGAAGGGGAACATCAGCCCTGGGTTGAGCCCAGCTGTGGTAGAATGAATAGTTTTAACGCTTTTACATTAAAGTCTATGATGAATTTATTCTAAGCACGACCGATTCAAAATATTATGCAAAAAATTATCCAGAAAAACATTCTGGAATTCCTTCTGAGACTCTTTCTTACCAGCCGCCCGGCCTCGTTGTTGTGCAGGTCGATGAGCGTCCGGATGTCGCTCTTGCCCCTCCTCCTCTTGGCGTCCATGAACTGTTTCGACTTTTCATAACCAAACTCCACATCGTCTCCGCAGCCCCCCCATTCCCACTTGACTCCATCCCCAGGGGCGGAGGAGGAGGAGGACGGAGAGGGCGACAGTGGCCTCGGGGGGGCCCTGTTCCTGGTGGCCTCACAGCCGCACTGCAGGAGGTCGCCCATGCTGCAGGCCTGGGTCACGGCGTGGGTCACCCCGGCCGCCGTGATGGCATAAACGAAGGCTGTCTCCCGGATATCTGCAGTGAGAGGGACCAATGAGAGAAGGGATTCATCTTTAAGAAGTATAATTATTCAGGTGATACATCTGCATTTGAAGGAATTATTCATAATCTAAGTTGAAACAGGCCGCCACCAAAACTCAAACAGAGGATTGGAACCATTTTTAATAAGTTCATTATTTCAGATTAAGCACTTGTTTAAAATTGCAGGTCAAAAACTTGAAAACAATCTACATCGTCATTATGACACGGTGACAGTTCATCTCCATGATACAGACGCACACCTGTCACCACATCACACCCAGACATCTGTTGACTTTTTTCACTGACACATGGGGGGGGGTGTTTGTATTTGATCGTCCCGCGTGTCCCCCACAATCAATCGAAGGATAACAACTAGGAAAAAGAGAGAGAGCGCTCCCCCCCCGAGTGCAAGAAGCTTGTTTCCATCCATCTACCCATCCAGGCATGTGTTGCCCCCCCCCCCCGTCCAGCCCCGTCCAGCCCGTCAATATCTCAGCTACATGGAACGGGATGAAAGCACCTTTGTCTCACTCCTGGTCCATTACTGCAATCTCAAGCGCCACTGGATTTGTAGTGCTGAGAGGATGGCTAATTCTCTCTCTCTCATGCACAAACACACACACACACAAACACACACACACATGCAGCCTCACACTCGCACACTCATATACACACCACAGCTGCTGGTTTATTTTGGGCACCGAGCTTAACCCTCCTGGCAAAAGCAGCGTCCTGCCACAACTGCAAATTGATCATCTGTCCTCGCCGGTGGCTTCAGCGCGGCTCTCGGCCTCAGCTCAACACATCTTTGTTCTCAGTTATTGCTGCTGTTGTCATTCGCTCGACAAGGGAAGAGCGAAAGAGTCTGAGAGAACAAGAGAACGTCCTCCATCATTCTCTTTTTAACAAAGGAGAGGCATTCTGATGAATTCACTTTGCTGTTGTTACTGCCTCTGAAAAATAAAGATGATTTCCCCTCTGACTCAACACTGTCCTGCTGCCATGAAAGAGCCGCCCGGCGAGTGGCCTGCAGTTTGGAAACGGCCCTTTTGAAATGTTCTATCGCCCAGAATACTATGGTCCTCAAATCTGGCTGATATGTGAGTAGAATAATAAAACCACAACATCTCTGAGCAGCCTCGTTTTATCTGCTCCCGTTCTTTGTTCACCTAATTTTCCCCACTGAATGTTTCCCATTCTTTTGTGGATGGAAAGCTCTGTCTGAGCTACTTCAATTCAATAGATACAGTTTGATTCTAAATCCTCTTGTTTTATATATTTGTCGATGTGGACCTGTCACAAAAGACACTTTGTGTATTTTGTGGTGGAATGTGACATTTCGCCCATGTGCATCAATCCCTCATCATAGCTTTCCTACTATTTGTGCAGACTGATGGCTGCTGGAATTGATTATAACAATGCATGTCACTAGTTTATACCATGTAGTAATATATCTGCTAATATAAGAATTCTTTGTTGACAGTAGTTGACTAATATTCTGTCTGGCACCAGTACCCGCAGTGATTTTCCCATTTGGCACACTTGCTGTTAAAGCTGTATAACCCTGCAGGAGAGTGCATGCTGCTGTAAATAGTCCCTAAAAACACACAATTTGATTCCTGTTTGAGCAACACGTGCTAACAACCAGCTGTTCTGGGAAATGACTGAAGCTTTTTAAACAAGGAGACGTGCATTGAGTGTGACATGTTTAAAGATTTGTGTCTAAAGCAGACAAAGACAAAAAAGAGACATAAAACAAATGTATTAGGGCGAGTGAAGAGTGAAGAACAGCCACTTGTTCAGCCAGTGTGTGTGTGTGTGTGTGTGTGTGTGTGTTTGTGTGTGTGTGTTTGTGGAGACTGAGCAGAGGACTTTTATTTCTAAAGAACTGGAAGGCGGTGAGCGTGCAGTCACCACCGTCAACACTGCCAACTCCGTATCGCATGATTCAGAGAATGGGATTCATTAGGAATGGTAACACACACGCACGCACACACACAAACACACACGCACACAAACGCACACACAGAGGGGAGATGGCGTGCGACAAAACCTGCACACCCCAGCGCGCTGTGATATCAATACCAGCTGTGCACCCCCGACACCCAGAGATGTCTCTAATGCAGGCAAATTTGTGCAAGATTGTGTGCGTGCATGTGAATCTGAAATGTGCGTTTGAGAAGAACTGGTTTATGTAGATATCAAACTTTTATGACATTTAAAAAAATACTCTGTTTGTTTAATGTTTTTTATCTTGTGGTTTACGTTTGTTTAGGTTTGGCTCTGACTGATGCCAGGCTAAGATGTGTAAGTGACTCTCTACATGCGTCTGTGTGTGTGTGTGTGTGTGTGTGTGTGTGTGTGTGTGTGTGTGTGTGTGTGCGTGTGTATGTGTCTGTACTTAGTCTCATATCACAGTGGGGACTTTGAAGTGACACTAATCATGGTGTTACTTTGGAGACACAATTTGGTTCTCCATGGGTTCTGCTCCTTTTGGGACTTAAGTAAATGATATGTGTATGGTTGTGTGTGTGCGTGTGTGTGTGTGTGTGTGCGTGTGTGTGTGTGTGTGTGTACGTGCACAGGCTCAAAAAGACCACACCTCTCTGCTGCTGCTCAGCAGAAAAGAGTTTCAGTAGGAGCGACACACTGAACCGAGATGTGTCACCTTTAAAACATCCCTGGAGTTATTCAGAGACACGTGTGTAACACATCAGCACGACAAGTCATTATTAGAACAATGTGGTGATAATAACACAAGTTGTGTCCAAACAAGCCGGGAGCCTTTCCAGATGTCCTCAGATGCACTGGTGTGCGACACAGCATTTCATAAAGGAAACCTGCATGAGGGAAGTGTCACTTGACATATATTTAATTTTTTCTCAATACTTTATTGGATTTTTCCCCTGCTGACTTTATGTGATCCTATGAGAAGTGGAGAGAACCTGACCAACAGCGCAGACGGTTAAAAAAGAGAGAGAGACAGAGAAAACAGAAAGTATTGTTATGTATAAAAGAAGCAGGATCACAAATCTGATGATTTAAATGCCCTGTTTCATATTTTCCTCCGAGACATGAATTCCAAACAGGTCCTCTGCCACGGCCGGTGTCTGGGCCTGTCCCTGTCTGCTCCTAATTCCACGAGGCCCTTCTGCAGGAATTAGCACATCTCTCTCTTTTAATGGTTTGACTTTCAGGCCAAGATACGAGCAAGGTCTGGTTCATCTGCCGACACCGTCTTGCCATCTAGTCAAATGCCCAAGTACTGGAGTCAGAGGACAGGGGCGGGGGGGGGGGGGGGGGGGGGGGGTATAATCTCAGGTGTAGAAATCCATAAACCACAATATTAATAGATTAATTGTATTGAATATAATCTGTGCCTTGGAAACATAAAACTATTTGCATTCACATTTATTAAGTCCGCTGTTACCTGCATGGGGAATAGGTAGTGGGGATCTGGGATGGGTTCCAGCCCCCCCCCTGCTCACAAATGGGGCTCAAACAAACATAGTTCTGGCAAACTTGCCAGGTTTGTAACACGGAATCAAACCGTAAAGAAAGCTTCCATTATCAGGTCAGGGAGACTCACTACTGCACACTGTCAATCACACAGTGGGCTATAGTAGTTCCTCTCCATTATAATTGCCAGTAACATATAGAACAGGAAAACACAATGTGTGTGAAGCTGTGAACATGTGTATACATGTCCATATACATGTGTGTGTCTACCTTTGAATGACATTACAGAGAAATCTCTGAAATTTATGATTAATAACTGGTTTAATTAATGTGCAACCATTGTACGGCCCAGAGCGAAAGTTCTTGTTAATTCAACAGCAGTGCGGTGTTACACACACACACACACACACGAGCAGACACACACACACAGACACACACGCACACACATTCATACACACAATCTCACTTTCAAAAGAAAAGCCGCAGCATCCCTTATGTGATTACCAGCAGTGCTGCATGCTGGCTGGCTCGCACTGCCAGGCATGACTGCTCCAGGCTCTGTGTGTTATTTAAACAGAGCAGAGATCAAGCAGCAGATGATAATAGCTCCCACTTAATGACAAGAAACCACAAATTCAACTGTGCGTCGGAGCCAACTGTACCTGAGAGGTTCATGTCCAGAGGAGAGCACATTTTGAATCCGAGGCATAATAAGTTGTCATCCTTGTGTCGACATGTTCATTCATTCACACATGTGAGTTTCAGAATGTTGTGAAATCCTCTAAAACCCCTATTATACCATCACACACACGCAGACACACATGTATCTACGTGTGTGTGTGCGTGTGTTCATTTGCCATGCAGGTGGATAAATATATAATTATATATCTAATATATATATATAGATATATAGATATAGATATAAAGCTTTATATAAGCTTATATATACAATGTCTCCATTATCCTGTTCGTCATCCAAAACAGGAATTACTCGGACACACAATCACACACTTATGCACCCAGATATGGCGAGAGTGAAGGCATATGAGTCTGTGTGTGTGTGTGTGTGTGTGTTTATATTTCATGTGTTTATATTTCATGCAGCTAGATATAGAATATATCCGTTATCATGTTAATCATCCAAAACAAGGAATGTGGTAGATGCACACGCATAAACACACACACATATATGCAAACACACAGTCACATTGACATGATAGTCTTCACACACACACACACACACACACACACACACAAATAGTCACAACACGTACACACAAACACACATCCATGCTTGTTAGCTGTACAGTCATAAAAAGCAGAATCACTTGTACATATCTTCTTCCTCAACTGACAAGCTACAGTACACAGTCTGTTCCTCAGTCAGACACACACGTTGACACACAGCAGTGCACCCGCGCCACACAGCGAATCCCATCTTCTGGGGGGAACACGCGGCACAACACAAGTGCAGCCAGGTTTGTGTTTGAATAATGGCTGAAGATTGCCTGATAGCCTGGAGATATTTCTCCAGAGTGTGGAGACAGAAAAAAGGTGTAGCAGCCGGTGTTGGTTGTTCTCCAGACCCAAACACCCTGTGGCTTTGTTTTCACCGCAGAGTTGGGAGGCGTGTGTCACTGAATAACCCCGTCATAAGTGCACAATGAAATATCCTGTGTCTGCCCGCACACAGAGATGGATAATCAGACAGCCGACTGCATCCGCTCTCGACAGGATTGTCTCATTGTTCCACAAAGAAAAGCTTTTGTCGTCAGAATAATTGTGTATAATCACATAAACTGCAAACAGAGGTCAATGAGGTTAAGTAAAGCACTTAAAGAGAGAGTCCATTAAACACAAAGGCACTTTAATTTGTGACGTTTACTGGTAGTTCATGATAAACAGCCATTAAGAGCAGATCCAGGTAATTGAGGACAAAGACTTCAAAACAGAGAGGCACTTTGGCCTCCCGTGAAGACAGGCTGGAATTTATGATTGATTGCTAGTCTGTCTCCTACTGGTAGATTCTTGCCCTCCTTCTCTCTGTCTCACTCTTCCCCTCTTTCTATCTTCATTCTTTTTCTCTTTCTCTCCTTTGTTTCTCTGCCAGAGACACTGGCAACACTGGTACAGTCATAAATTCAGATGAAATAAGAGACCAAACAACATGCATTTAAAATAAAGTCAACTTCAGCTGCATGAGTTACCGACAAACGTAGACCAACTGTCAAAGTCCACAAAAGATGCTCAGGTCTCAGGGTTCGATTGCAGGGACCTGATTTTGCCTTTGTCTTAATGCAAAGCAATAATGGTGCTGCGGTAACAAGGTCCCACCAATCCACGTACTGTACACTTGAGTCAGTCTCAGCAGTCAATGATGTTCTCTTCAATTTTTATAGCATCAAATAAATAATTAAAACCTTGAATCTATCTACAATCTAAAATGACTGAAAACATCCTTGGGAAAAAAATATAGTGATGTGTGCTTTGACCTTTTGGTTTGGCCTATGTCCCATCCACTAGCATGGAGGAGACAGGGTTGATAACATACACTGCAGCCAGCCACCAGGGGGCCTTTGAGACGCTTTGGCTTCACTTATAAGAGATTCGGTTTGTTTGAAGGACACACACATCGGCATAGAAACCACACTGCCAACTAGAGTCTATGGTGCAAAATTGCAGGGTGAGCCAGTTGTATGATTGCTCACGGTAGCGTAAGCTCTATATACCCAGCTTTAGAACTTAGCAGGATGTGAACAGTGAACTAGAAGTTCTACAAGACCCAAGTTCCTGGGTTGTGCCAACTCCGGCCCGAGGGCAGAACACAAAGTCTCCCCTCTGCTTCCTGACTATGGTCCGGCCCATTAGCCAGGGGCAGGTCGACAACAGGGAAATGGGAAAATGCAAAGTTCTGGATTGTCACTGGATTGTGACACCATCACTTATATCACATATTTTTAGATATGTATGGTGGTTGCTCTGCTTTTCAGACTATGTTTTACCTCTATATGGAAACTTGGAATCTTGTTTGCCTGGTCTGAAGTCGAGAATCCATCACCAATATTCAAAAATATATTTTTCAATACTTTTTATTGTGGCCATATTAAGACTAATTGAGTTATAATATTAGCTGTTGCCTGTTTGCTGACTAAACACACAGATGAAAGTCCTCTGTGCTACCATTCCAACAGGACACAGGCAGTTCTCTATGAATCTAATCATGTGAGAGAAAAAAACCAACACAGTAATTGCAAAAGACCCAGCGCTGACCCAGCATCAGTTATATTACAGACTTCAAAGAGCGGGAGGAAGATGTCAGGAGATCTTAGGAGAGATGTTAAGATGTTAGTTGATCATTTCAAGCGTGCCCGATCTGATGAAGACGAGGAGTCAGTCAAGTGTGAATCGGCTCTGGTCTGAAACACAACAGCTGCCCTTGTCTGTCGAGCTGCCATTAGACAGGGATCTGACCTCAGGTTGACGTAAGGCCGCCGGCTGCGGTCATGAGGTCATGGGTTCAGATCCTTCGGCAGGCGCAGTTGGAAAAATGAGGACATGACAATTTTTTTTTTTTATGCATTTCATTATGCATGGGGCTCAAAATCATGTGAAATAGTTTTGGTCGAACTGGTGGAGAGAGAAACGGTGGTTATGGGAATTCATTTCACTTCCATCAGATCAGATCAGATCGTTTAGATCGGCGGTCAGAAATCTGTGGTCACATGAAAGAGGTTTTCACTTTCTCACCGAATCCAAACAACTTGTTGAAAAGAATCTTTTGGGATATGCTCATTTTCCACCTCTCTTAGTTGTAATTCTATTTAATTTCTTTTTAAATTATTGTTTTTGAAAAACCCTGTATATCTTATGTAGTGCACTTTTGCACAATTGTGCACAAACGTTAAAACGTGGTATAGACACAAACTTGCCTTATCCTTCCTTACATAAATGTATTGAAATGCTGCAAAACTACTGATCAGCATATTATAGTATATGTTCATTTGAGAGTTTTATAGGTTCTAGTATGTGTTTCCTTTCATACAGAACCCCAAGCTGCTTCCACTTTGCACTCTTTCCTCTCAACAAGCGAACAAACTGCAGCTTTATACTGAAGGGATGGACAAGCAAGAAACCTGAGGAGCAAAGTGCAGAAAGGAAAGGGACATACACAAAGCTGTCATAGCATCGAGACTGCATTCTTCATTTACTCACCTTGCTGCAGTATTTTGCCGAAGTATTTGTTGTGGCTGGTGCAGTTCCACCGGCGGTACCTGAACTGGTACTGGCACTCCCTCACGCCGAGCCTGGCCCCCTTGGCCACCTCGCTGACGATCTCCGGCTGGGTCTGGCACAGCTCGGCCTGCTTCCCCGCCAGACGCTTGGCCTTCCTGCAAATACTGTTGGGGTCCATCACCAGCGGACTGCCCACCGCCCTGCCAAAGCATAAACAATGTAAAACCAAAGGGGAAGAGAACAATCGCAGAGTGACACGATAACTCCAGCAACACCTGTTCAAACCCAAATGGCACAGTAAACAATGCGGCCGCGCTCATCAGCCGCCGCAAACCAACATTTTTCAGTTTTTTCCGCCTGTGGCTGCTGGGCCTGCCAACTCCTCCCACCACATCTCAGCGACAATGTGCTCCTGGAACAGGAACATGGGAGACAAGGGAGCAGAGTTTCCCAGAGGCATCTCCTCCTGTCACAGTCACAGACGTGGAAGGAGTGTGTGGTCCTCCCTGAGTTGGAAGGCCCACAGTTGGAAGCCTCTCAGCAGACAGGCCGTTTACAGTCCATCTTGACGTTAAGTTGATTTTTGGTAAACCAGAGGGACGACTTTCTAGATTCCACATGATACAGCTTCTCTGGAGATTTTTGCCGGAGTTAAGAACCTCACTGCTGAAACCACACAACCGGGGCCTCCTTATGTTCTTACCAGATTAAACCCATCTCAGAGAAAAGCATACATATTACATTACAGTAAATCAGTATTTAATTGCGTGGCAAGATAAATCAAGCCTGCCTTGTGTACTTCAAATATTTAAAACAGTAAAAAAAATACATGTACACATATCTTGCATTCGATCATTACAGACTGCGGACCTCCTCAGCAGCTTTGACAGATGAGTGTATATAATAAAGATAAATAGTTTATTCAAACTCTTAACGGGAAAGAGACTGTGGCCCGCTTAGTGTCATAATGTGAGAGGTTTACAATATGCCTCCATTTCCATTCTTTCCATAACAAACAGCCATTTGTCAAGTCTGTAATTAGGTAGTTATGCGTGTTCAACTTTCCTCACACCATTCAGCCTTGTGTGTGTTAATCCCACTCGCTGGTGTCTTTCAACTGCTTCGAGAGCTTGTTTTAAGAACCAGAACAAACACCCCTGTGCGTCCCCTCTCCTGCACGGGGCTCCGACACCGAGCACACTCCATCCCCGGGTTTCTGAGGTTCTGAACCAATCTATTTTTATTGTAATTAGCCTATTTATATGGCAGACTAACATGCCAGCACATGATAGAATGGAAACATATTTCATGGGGAATCTTGCGTCAGGCTCTTTGCCAGTAACAGCATGGAAAGTATTACCCAGAAGCAAACAAACACTGTGAGCTTAGGTAAATGACAATGGAAGAGAGCGTAGCTTACAGTTAAGGTTTCCTTGTAATCCGTTTGGATAATTCCACTTGCCTGAAGATTAGGAGGAGTGGAGTTTCCTAATTCCACATAATCCGCCTTGATGACTGGTGATTAATGTGTTTAATCTTCAAATTATCTTTAAAATATTAAACACACTTGGTCATAGTGCTCTATCCACACTCCAAGGACACCCACTGCTTCCAGGATTAATGACAGTGTATTGACAACATTGCTATGGAGACAATGTTGTATTCTCAATACAGGTGTGTGTGTGTGTGTGTGTGTGTGTGTGTGTGTGTGTGTGGTTCAGGTCTTCCTCATGTTGTGGGGACCTAAATTAGTTGCACTAATTACACAGTCACATGGTGACTTGTCATCAAAAAATATAGGCAGATAGGGGGAAATTAATATAAGTAAGCATTACGTGTGAAAACATGGAGACATGACTGTATGTGTGTGTGAAGGGGGGGGGTTAGTCCCACAGATAATTAGATCATACAGACAGTCTGTACCTGTTGATTAGCAGGTACACGCACAATACTTAGCAAAACACACTCCCTCTCAACAACCACTTATTATCTACCCATTTCCATCAGGAAGTGATTGGCTATACATACGTGTGTGTGTGTGTGCGTAAGTGTGTGGGTGTGTGTGCTAGAAAGAGAGAGAGAGATTCAGAGAAAGTAAAACTGATGTCAACGCATGCAAGTGTCATTTCTATGTAGTCTTCAAATTTTATGGACGTGAGAAAGAGAATCGCCTTGTGCGTGCATATCTGAATGTGTGTGTGTGTGTGTGTGTGTGTGTGTGTGTGTGTTTGTGCTTGTGCATGTGCCAGCGGCATCTCTGGGAAGCAAGCTCTGTCAGCAGCTCACAAAAGCCAGCATGGCTGTTTTATAATGGGAGGTGTAGAGTTGTAAAACTAGTGAACGTTCAGGATGGAGTTTTTGTTCGGAGTCCTGTGTTGCTGTCTGAAAGTGAGAGGTGGAGACAAGTATCACAAAAGATAAATACTCCTCAGTGGTTCAGCAATGAGGCACGGTGAGGATGGGAACGGGAATGTGGGCGTGAAGCTGAAAGCAAAGTGAACTCGGGTGGAGAAGCATATCGCTGGATATATACCCAAAAATGGGGGGCAATCATTGGATGATGGGATGAGTGAAGGTGCCGCTGCATTCTTGCCCTTGTTTGGAGAGAGAGACATGAGAGTTACACTAAAAGAGCAGAATCATTGGTCATGGACTCACAACTGTGTGTTTGTGTGTTGGTCATAAGTGTTTCCAATATGCTGTATATTCTCCACCTTTCTTTTAAAACGCCATCGTTCAGTCAGGACCATATAAGTATTTTTGTACCATTCTTTAACGTATTTGCTCGTTTTTTTGTGTTTATTGTTGTTGTTGTTTATGTATTTTTCTATGTTAGTCCACTGAGAGCAATTTAAAATCAGATTAAATATACCTGTAAATAAAGATAATAAAGGCAAATCCAATTCTGATCTTGAAAAACTGCTGCAGGGAAAAGTTGTAAACTGTGTGCAACTTCTTCTTCTTCTACAGTCCCAGAGAAAGTGAGGCTTATCCAGATCAATGTGACCCTCTTATAGCTCAAATAATTAGATATAGATACTTCACGTTCAAACTACTTGCACACGCACACACAATCTTGCCTGCACACAGATAGAGGCTCATATCCACTTGTGAGAGAAGGGAACTTCAAAGTCAGACACTTATCAGATCCGTCCCGTGTGAGGTGGCACTGTTCCTCAGCCCGTCGTGTATGGTGCAGATAACAGAGGATGCACCGACGAGGATGTGCAGGCAGTGATTTTATCAGGAGGCTTAAGGGAAACATTTTTCTCAGGGTAAAAAGATTTTGGTAATGATACAAGTGCGAACGGAGAGATAGAGGTTCGTGCAGTCAGAGATTAAAGACGAGTGATATCAGGATTATCAGCCGTTATCGCCCGCAACAACTTAACAGCTTCTCCAATCGAGATCTGCTTCACCTTGTGGTTCCACTTAATTGCTTAAAAAAAGTAAAGAAGATCTTAATCGTTTAAAGAGGTCGTTTCTAATGCACTGGAGCTGCAATAATGGAGAAAACAATTGTTTCAAATTAGGATGTTATAAAAAGGGGTCGCCTTATTCTGTGTCTTCTGGGCCCTGAGTTGGGTCAGAAAAGAGATTAAACGCCGGTGCGCGACCTCAGGTTTCATAAAGCATCTCACGGCAACATAGATAAAGTGCTGTACTGTACGGGACCCGTCTTTCTTTTCACTCCGCCCACGAACGAGTGAATTTCATCCCTCCTTAATCCCCCAAGTATGCTCGGAGATGAAGACAGTCACGACAAGCGCGAGTCTGAGACGCCAGCGTGCAAGAGAGAGAAAAAAGAAAAGGATCAAATAGAGACAGCTCGGGGAGAGATGGAGAAAAAAAATGAGTGGGTGGGGGGAGGTTTGATATGAATGCGCGATAGGGAGAAATAATGAGATACAAAGAGATAAGCGAGGTGATGATGAAATGGGGAAGAAAATAAAAACATATGTAAAATGCGTCTCCACTGCCAAACTCATTTCGGAGATGGATGGGAACAGAGTTCGAATCCCTGCCACGCGGTGTCCCTGTGCGGGGAGCGTGGGGGGGTCAGAGTGTCATCGACAACAGCTCCTCTGTTTGCCTGACCCCCGCAGCCCGGGACACGTCGATCACTTTCAAACACGTCCTGTTGTGTTTGGTCGTGTGGAACAAGGGGGTTTAGCTAGTGCAATGGAATTCTGTCGCAATAAAAGATTTCACAACTCATAATTTCGCAGCGCGCCCGATTTAAACAGTGGCAATAAAGTGTGACCAGCGGGGAAACCGACGCTAAACCAATTTCACATAAAGAAAAAAAACCAGTCCAGAGTTTGTTCCGTTTGGAATAACAGCGACACACCCAACGGCACTGACGGCCAAAAGATGAAAACTGTTTTATATCAACAGACGCGCGAGCATGTGACAAGGAGGGGTTGGAAAGGTGCAGGGATGAGCTCAGCCCTCGACATGTAATGTGGAGAAAACGAGTTGTTATGAAGGCTGGTGTGAGTGGAAACAGTAGCCTGCATCCTACATGGAACTGAACACTTAGCTCAGTTACTGAAGCAAAGGAAGGGAGTTTTTTTTAATCTAAAGAAATAGTTTTTATTTTATTTTAAATGGATAATATTTAACTTTAGCTGCAAGGGGCCCCTCAATTGGAATAGACCTGGTGTGATGATGTCGTGAAAGAGCGTGGGATCATGGGAGTTGTTGTCTTTAACACCATTGCCCATGAACCATTGCAAGTGACCAGTACAAACAGTGGAGGGAGAAAACCGCAGACTGGCTAAGTAGCTAGCAATGTTTAGAAGAGGACATGATGCAAATAAAAGGGGAATCAAACGGAAACGTCCTGTTACCTTGAATAAAATTGTGAATAATGTAAGTATGCAAGTCATTAAAATATATACACTTAGTCATGTTAGTGAAGAATTGTTTTCATATTTTATCTTTAAGAAGAACTTACAAGCACTATTTAAAAGTTTAGAATATTGTGGTACATAAGTCACTGAACGAGGTTCCTGATTTACCCCCGGCAGTAGGATAGATATTTGGTGATCATATTGTAATTAGATAGAACCTGCCTTCATAAAAGAACAAGTGTAAATGCTCCTAAGACACATTGAGGATGGATCTGATCTGATCGACCTCACCACCACCGGAGTAGCAGAAACCAGTGAACACATCCCCATTCTCTCCAGGCTTTTCAGTCAGAGATGCTTGCTGCTGCCTTTATCGCTGATGTTTGTCAGTAAGTTTGTAAAAGTTTTTTTCCCTTTTTCCAGATATTTATGACTTAATATCACTGACTTTAAGAGATGAAGATTAGGTTGTCGTGCCAATGACAGGACATTGGAGGGTCATTGTCGCTGTTGGGTATCTTTATATCAATAAAACAATAAAGTGGCCGTAGATTTTGACTTGATGTTTTGTGTACCATGGACAAAAGAAACCATTTCAATTAAATCATGCATTAGCTTCTGGAATAAATCATTTATCCCGTTGTTTGGTGGGAATATTTGCTGACTCACTGTTGAAGGCCGTATGAGAAATGAGTGCAGGTAAAACAAAACTTATAGTTTTCTGTTTTCTTTTGAATAACATGAGCAATTGAAAAACAGGACAAGACTCAAAACTCCAGACAGCAGCAGCAAAACTTTACGTAGAAGTCATCCAGGACCATGATATTGAAAGTTATCATAAAGCCATGTTACTTTGCCAGTTCTTCCTTTATATGAGATATTTCTTTGACTATTTCTTGCTCTCTGCCCTTTATATATTTTTGGCACTGGAACTATTTGTAGCTTGAATGTCTATGAAGTTGCAAGATCGTGCACAATACACACATACACACACAAACACATTTAATTTAGATCCCTACCTGGTGCCAAACCCACATCGTAGTCATATAATCTTTATCTGTGCCCATCTCCCTGGACCTGATTAAACATCTAGCTTTTCAGACTCGGAGCGGAGCGGACAAGATAAGATCTGTTACAGCGAAACCCTCCTCTGGTGATGATGGCAGTGAGCGTGTGCGTGTGTGTGTGTGTGAGTGTGTGTGTGTGTGTGTGTGCATATACGTTTCCCTCAGTGTGCGACTGGACTTTTTTTTTTAAACATCTCATGAGTGCACGTTGAACAGATTAACCAGCATCCATGGATCAAGATGTATTTGTACTGACATACACATAAACACACAAAGGAGCTAACCTCAGCACACAGACACACACTGGGTTTGTGTGTGCTTGTGTGTGTGTGTGTGTGTGTGCACCTGTGGTCCTGTGACACGCTCCAGACAGGCAGTGTGCCAAACTGGGGCTCTGTGACACGCACATACACACACACAAACACACAAAGTTGCGGTTGGCCCCGCTAAGCACCGAAGTCAAACCCAGTATAAGAGAGCAAAGGCATTCCTCCCTCCTCGGAGGCCGTGCTCTCTGCTCTCAGGCCAAATGATTAGAGCGCTCTAATCAGCAGAGGCTCTGAAAGGACAGCTATCTCCCTGCATTTCATCTCTTCCACTTTCTGCCCCTCTCTCTCTCTCTCGCCCTTCCTTCAGCGACAACCTATCTGCAGTGATAGGTATTTTCCCTCGAAAGACAAGTAGGACTAAAGACAGGCAGAGATGGAGACGTTCAAGAGGAGCGAGCATGGGACCGAGGAGGAGAGATGTACGCTGGTATGTCCAGCGGCTTTCAACAGAGAGCATCATTGTCCTGGCAGACATGGGAGAGACCCGCAGGTGTGGGTGCAGTTGTGTGTGCGCGTGTGAGAGAGCGTGTGCGTGCGTGGGTGTGTGCGCTTGGGTGTCTGGGCGAGCGAGTGGGTATAAGCCAGCAAGTGAGTGAGTGAAAGAAGATGAGCACGTATGCCAATGGGGATAAAAAAGAAGAGTTGGTGATTTTCTGCATTCTCTTCATCCATAAAAGTCCTGTAAAGTGTGCTGCCAAAGCAATAGAGATTTTACACAATGGGAACTGTTGTCTCAAATAAGCTAAAGCAAATAATAAAAGTTAAGCTCCATAAACTATGAAAAAGTTACATTTCTTTTACCCTCTTTTCTGATTGTTCTTATTATATATGGAAATAAAAATAAAAGCTACAATAGTCCATAAAGGTTCATCCAAATTCAGTGTTTTTAAACTTTTTTGATTTATTTTTAACATTTGTTGTTAAATTCCCTTTTTTCTTACTTGGTTTATGTAAATGTTGTAATTGTTCAAAATGAAAAACCAAACCTGTTGTTTCTTTTATCTTAGATAATAATTTTAATTGGTTTAAACTCTCACAACAACACAACAGGGTTTTAACCAGATTTAATCAAATTGAACGAGTGTAATAAAAACAGCGATCCCTCTGGGGAAAGAGTTTTTCCTTCTCCCCCTCCACAGCTGGGTGGAAGCACAACTCAGCAGCAGATCATCGCCCTCTGGTTAATTTGATTTAGTTCGTCCATTTGAAAATGTTTCTTCTTCTCCACGTTGGCTCCTCTTCCACACTGCTCCTAATGTTTTCCCCCCCGACACACAGGATCCTTGTGAAAAAAATGCTCTCCGGTGCGGATACATCCGAAAACAACTGCCTTGTATTTTTTTGGGGTTGGACAGGAAAAACAAGTTTTTGGACAGTGATGACACAACAGACACAGACGGGCAGTTCTGTAACTGACCCATCAGTAATTTCTCATTTTAAATGTCAATATGAATAATCTCCCAGTACAATCGTTGTCCGGCCTCCATGTGGATTTATTCAACGACTTTGCAATAACCGAATTGGGATGTGATCAGTTGCATTTGAAAGCCGAGATCACACACAGAGAGAGGATCAACCAGTGGAGACTCAGCAGAGTAACCAGGCCGTGTGTCCCTCTCTCAACCAGATGTGCAGAGGCATCGTCTGAAGCTGCCAGTTCATCTCCCAGTCACACAAGGACGCACTGTAGAGTCCACTGTGACACTGCATCCCACATTGACCTTGACTGGGCTGCGAATGAACAGTGGGAGGATTCGCCGGGGAAAAAAATAAACAAAGCCTCACATTCAAACACTGCCACTTTGCAGGAAAAGAGTGTGTGTGCGTGCGTGTGTGCGTGTGTATGTGTGTGCATGTCTCTGTGTGTGTGTTTGTGTGTGTAAGGGAGAGAGAGAGAGAGAGAGAGAGAGAGAGAGAGAGAGAGAGAGAGAGAGAGAGAGAGAGAGAGAGAGATGAGGACAGAAACACTTGATGTTGTCTAAATGAAACACTGCACATGAGACAACGGAAGCAATTCAAAGGCAGACAGACACACAGAGAGAGAGACAGAGAGACAGACAGACAGACAGAGACCCACATGTTATCAGCAGATCTGCATGGGCTGTCTGTCTGTCTGTCTGTCCGACTGTCACACACACCTTGCAGAACTGAGCCTATATGGATTGTTTTATGATGACATATCCACTGCGCCTAGAGGGCCACCTGACATTCCTCACCCTGACCCCCCCCCCCAACCCCCACTACACACACACACACACACACACACACACACACACACCATCAACACCATCTCCCTCTCCGTATTACTGCAGGCGATGAGCAGCAGACACCTCTCCCTCTCTCCGTCTCTCTTTCTCCTTCTCCTCTGTCCTACTTCAGGCTGTTCTTCCAACACCTTACCCCTCATAATGATGCATCATAATAATAAACTGCTTCATACTGCAGTTACACCCAAATCATCCGATCCAACTGTGACCTGTGGGGGTATATTTTAATAGCATCCAGGGTCCAGGCCTCTTGCATTTTGTTAACAATTTTGGGTTAATTATAGCTTAAAGGAAAATAAACAATTTGTTTACCTATTTAATTCAATATTAGGGGGAACAATTCTTGGTATTAGTATTATTTATGTGAAAAAACGGTGCTGTTAATAGAAAACATGATTACGCACCATGTTTACGCGCAGGAATGAAACGAAACTAGGTGGTCTGAGATGATTAAAAAAATCCAAGTTTGACAGGAGAGCCTCGACACACGTGCTGAACATGCGGGACACTTACCACCACAGTCCGATGATGTTGACCGGACAGAGCAGGATGAAGAACAGGGCCAGCTGGATCCGCGATAGGCGAATAACAGTCATGTTGAGCGCTGCAAATCCTCAATGAGATTCCCCCAGCGAAAAGTTTGAAGCGACTCAGCTCAGCCAGCCGAGAGTTGGGTCACATCTGAAATAGATAGGAGGCTCTTGTTCTGCGGCGGTACGACTCAGCAAAATGTCACTGGAAGCGCAAACAAGGTTCATCATCCAACTTCTCGTCTGCCCGGCGCATCTTAACGCGCAGCAAAGTCGGCGAGGAGGCTGCAGGAGAGACGTCCACTTTCAAAAGGTGTGGTTAACCTACTCATTGTCGTTGAGCTGTAATCTGTCGCGGTGTATCACATGTTTCCAGCGGCGGTCAGAGGAGGAGAGAGAAGTGCCAAAGCAGGAAAGTTCTTTCAGAGCGAAAAAAGCGCACGGAACGAGTCTGGCTGCGAGGACACCCGGAGCCTCTTTTCTGTTTTTAAACTATGAAATGACATAAAAGACTAAGAAGAAGGACACCGGTGCTTCCGAAATACATAAGTAAACCGTGATGTGTGAGTATGTGTGGTGCTGTTGGATTTGGCTCCTTCCCTGCGCACTCCGAAGTGACGCACGGATGAACTTCGCTGGAGAGGCGGTCTGCGGTGCGCGCCGGCTGCAGGTAGGTGTCTGCAGTGTGCCACCGGTCTGTGGGCCGAAGTGTTTTCTTTGGATGATAATGGGAGGGAAAAAATGCGCTCCCCTTCCTCTTCTCCTTCCACCTTGGTGTGACGTCGCTCCGGGCGCTGCGAAATCCTCGCTGTCACTCATGAGGGGGGGAGAGAAAGAAAGAAAGAAACCGCAATTAGCGGCAGGAGGACCCGGCGAGGAGCAGAGAGCAGAGAGAGGGTAAACACGCACACACACACACACATACACAAATAGGGAGAGCGAGAGAGAGAGAGAGAGAGAGAGAGAGAGAGAGAGAGACGTGCCATACAGTGTGTTTATGGTGGTCCCGAAATAAGAGCTTATGGAATGAGGTGATGTCAGTACAGGTGTGTTAGCAGCTCTCTGATACCGTGTTTGTGCCAAGAGCCAAGAGACTGGCACGATCTGACGACTCCATCTGGATGGGAGGTTTCATGTCACATAGTTTTCTAACGCACCGTTCATACGCATTACTACAAAGCGAAAACTGTTGTTTCATTACGCACAATAAATTGCCAAAGTTTACCAGCTGCTTTCCACAGATGTAACCAAAAGTGTGTTTTTGTGTGTTTGTATGTGTGTGTGCGTGTGAACTTTTATCACCTGTCTGGCCATGGGCATGTATCCACTGAAATCCAACACCATTGTACTGTAGTGGGCCATAAAGGCCCTGACACCCAACTTTGTTTCCATGCAGTGATGCAATCAATCACAAGTGTAACACAAGGCGAACTCGCCCAGTCAACGGCCACTGTCTTCCACTAAGACCCTAACAGTTCCATTTACTAAACGCACAAATACACGTAATTGCGGATTTAACTGTCACCAGTGACACGGCTTCCCTCGAGCTAATACCGACCGTAAGCCCTGACGTCAGGCTTGCGGAGGAAAAGGCCTGACTTCTCCAGTTTGACACAAAGCTTTGATGAGAACAAAGTCGTATTTTATGTCATAGAAGTGGAACATCTGAAGACTAAGTTCTGCCCAAAGTATGGCCCCGAGTGGCAGGATTAATTTATTCGTCCAAACTTTTCATCCGATGAAACATTTGTGTCAGTGGCTTATGAAAAGATTGAAAACCACTTGAGGCGAATTCATTGAAAACCATGTAGCCCACATGGCATAAATTAGTTTGGCCCCAGATTTGGCTCAAATCCCACATAAGGCCCACATACCACACAGAATGATGATACTAGAGTGGTCCACTCCTTTTTGCCAGATCTGGGCCACAAGCAAACCGAAGCCAAAGGTGGCAAAGGTGGCCTGAAGTAGTTGTGTGCTATTCGGTCCTTGTAAACGATTTACCACCTGAGCCACTTCAGGTTCAGATCCAGATGACACCTCCCAGAGAGCACCGCATGTTAGCGAAATGGCCCTTTTTGTTTTGGGATATTTGGGCAACTTCAGGCTCACATCCATTTTGCTCCACATCTGTATGCTACCTCAAGTCCATATTATTAATATATATCCTTCTTGACATTGCAGCAGTTTAATGAACACTAATGTCGGTGTTAAATCATCGTGTTTAAGAGCTGATAACCCATTTTCCCCAACTTTCTATCAAACATGATCTCCATTGATTTATCTTCGGCATGAACAACAACCTGTACAGACTGGAGGCTCACTTCGAGGTGATCCGTCACATTTAGCTTTCATGCTTTTGTTTGGTCAGAGTGTAATGGGGTGGTAATGCACCTGGAAATGTGTTCTGACACGAGGAGAAGATGCATTCATGAGCTGTTCAAATAAACTGTACACATAACGTCTCCCTGTAAATTACACAGACAATTTCTGTGTCTCTTTATGATGCAAGGAGGGAACATATTTTCTCAGTCTTGTTCTGACATCCATGTTTTTTGTCTTGTTTGATGTCCCGACAACCTGGCGTGCCAACGGGACGCTGTCGTTGAGCCAAATGTCAAGTCTCCAGCGCATGAATCAACCTTTGCTATTTAAACAGTAGCTGCACTAATACAGATTCATGTTTGCGTAGTTTTGGCCTCATATACCATCACACACCTCCCCCCCGAAAAACCTGATGTTTTAAACAGTGAGCAAGGATTGACAGCTTGTCAAGCTTAGCAAACATTGTGTGTCTGCTTAGTATCAATGTCAAGTCTCGGAGATCTCCAGCTACAGGGGTTGACATTGACATTAGATCTGTACCTGCCTGATTCAGGGTGTTTCTGGAAGACATGAGCTCTAAAACTTGTGCATTTGAAGAATTAATAAAAAGAAAATCTAAAAAATGCTCACTGGAGGAGTCTGGGCTCCCGGAACAAGAGGAGGAAGTGGTCACAGAATACAAACAGAATTTAACAGTTTTCTGTTTGTATGCCTGGTTATAGAAGATGAACGTATAAATGTTAACCTTTCACACACCACTTCATCCACACTGGTGTGACTGGGACCCACCATGACCAGTTCCTGACCCTCTACAGTTTTTCAATAAAGGGTGATTCCTCTTTGAAACTAGAGAAAGGATAATACACTTGGCTCCACTGCTAATCACATGCACAGTAGCTACTGAATAATGAGAAATATTAGTTACATATTGATGATGCTGTATCTTGTCCTGCTGTGTATAACTGACCCCTGCTCCTTGTCCCCAGACACCAAGCTGAGGTGAGCACTGTCCTAAATCAATTTGACCAATATTTGATAGTCTAAGGGACCTTAATATGTCAAATGTGTTGAGCTAATATATGTTATGATTTGCAAATACAAATTAAATAGAATTTATGCAACCCCCTTATTGCATTTATCCAATATGAAAAGTAATTCATATTGGAGTGTTGCTGGGATTAATTACCAAACAAACAATTTGAGGATACAAGTACAAGTGAGGATTTTGACCAGGACTGTTGTAATAGTTAAAGTACTTCCTGAATATATAATCCAAAGTAAGAGATAATTCGATTATATGCAAATGATTTATCACTGGGTTCATAAGTATCTGTGAATTAACACTGATCACTTCCTCTGTACTTTCTATTAGTGGCACAAAAAGGTTGAATTAGGTTCAAGTGGAACGTTCTGCTGAGTATTTAATAAGCAGTGGATTCAATTACTAAAATAAGCTGTAGAGCAGGTGTCAGCTTCAACCCTTGGACCACTTGATGTGGGAATGTTCCAGGTTTGATGGGGTTGCAGACAGTTCGGGAACAAGACATCTAATCAGTTTTTTTGCCTTTAGTATTTTTAGTTGTGTTAGGCCAATGCACACATTGTGTCAAAAGACGCCTTTATGACCACATTGGATTCAAAAGATTTGAAGGATTTGAAGGATTTCTGCATTAATAAAATGATTATAATTTGATTGACCATGTTTGTATTATGTAATTCAAGTTTCAGAGCGAGGCTTTGCTCTGTGCTTCTGATGAGTCACTCAAGCTTCACCAAATTATAATATAAAACTTAAATCTATTTCATCTTTGCAGCACTGATCTCAGATGAAGAGCCATTTCTTGTCTGTTCTTCTTAAGCCTTCCAGGTTAGCTTGGGTCCAACACAGAAAGTCTGGTTGTGTTGTGATTGGTTCCTTCTGAATCCACCATATTGTATAGTTTTCACATCTAGTGCTGGAACTAATAGATGGACCTCAGAAGTGATGTTGGCAGTGTCTGCTCTTCCTCCAGATGTGTCCAGGGTCCTTAAGTTCACTGTTGCTGCACAGACATAACGCACTGTTGAATTCATTTTTACTTGATTGAAAAAGTATTTTTTAAACGTAATAAATAACAGTAATATTCAGATTCATGCTCCAATTTGTAAATTTGTAAACTTAAATGTTCTATCTCTCCCTCTTCACATCCAGTGACCCGTTTCTTTCTCTTGCACACTTCATGTGCTCGAAACACAACAAGGTGAATAATTAACACTCAGCGCCTGAGACAGAACACACAGTGAGGTTCTAACAAAGGAAGCTGAACTCTGTGGAGTTTGGCTGCGTTTGTTCCCGCGTTGACATGTGAACCGGCACCAGCTGCAACAAACGTAGAACATTATGAGAATTGAGTTATCTCGATATACTATAAATAATCGCAGCATAGTTGAGAGCAAAAAACACGACACTTGAAATAGGCCTTGTGCCGGCTGTTCCCACCTCTCCCCACATCTATCCCTCAGCCACCTTACGCTCTCTTTTCCTCCCCTGTACGTCTCTACGCTATTCCCCAGTTTCTCCCTCGTCCTGTCCCTCTCTCCGCTGGATGAGTGTGTTTTGTTAGGGAGGGCTGATTCTTCATACTTGGCTGAGGCTTTACGGACAATAAAGATCTGATTTCAAAGTCCGGCAGGGTGTTGGGCCTGGGGTCTTGGCTCACAGCTTTGGTTGCCTGCTGGGAGGAGACGCTGCACAGCCCCTAACCAGATGGCCATCAGCCCACTTACATTGGATTCATATTGTACATTATGTGCATTGTTCAGGATTCTTGCCGGCGAGCAGCCCCGTACTTCACCACCTTGGTGTCGGTGGGCTGCAGCTCAGTCAGGCAGGTATTGTCTGTTGTATTGTAAAAAGAAGGGAAAACCCACTTCAAGCTACTTCTATCAAAGATAAACAATGAGCGAATAGAGTTAGCAGGAAAAACGTTGATATTCTGCAGCCGACTCTCAAAACTCTTCGCAAAAAACCCTTTAATTTCTGGAAGTTTGGCAAATATGAGCTTAGTGTGTTGACCGACTTTATGCCATTTAATTTAAGTTGTCTAACTAAAATGAGATGAAACCAGGTGACTGTCAGAAGCAGAACAAACATGCACTGTGTTCCTTGGCAAGAAGGAGTAAGTGATTCGAGCGAAATGGGCTAAGACCATCACTGTGCTCCTCCACGAGGTTAACGCTCTCCTCTCCGGCTGACATTGCTAGAAGCAAAAGATCCAGTGCCTGGCTCAAAGACACTTCCGCAGGACAGATGTTTGCCAACACAGGAGCTGGATCCAGGGTTTTGCTAGTTTGAGCGTGGTCTCTCCATCCTCCCTCTCCCCGGTTCCCATGATGACGATGATCCAACGTTGACCTTAAAAGCCTCTGTGATCCAGCGGAGTTCCCTGACTTGTTTATTCCATGACTGTTACATTTTAATCACATGGCTCAGAGTGGAGATGTGTGACGTGTCCCTCCAGCTTTTCTAATACATCTGCAGGGACTCGGCTCACAGTTGTAAAAAGAGAACGCCCTGATAAATACAGGAGCTTCACTCGGAGCAGCCAACTGTGCATTTTTCAGCCATTAAACATATAATATTGGTTTTGCTCAAGATGACATTTTGCAGCTGAGGAAACTCGACAAACGACAAAGGCCCGTGCGTCAGACTTTTAAAAAAATTATTCCTTGGGCGTCCTTAAACTGCAGCACTTTGTGAAAGGGCAAGTTGAGTCAAACGCAGCTAATTTCACGCTGGTTCACACTCGTACAATTACACACAATCACGACTGAAGAGTAAAGTGTACAATCTGTGTTGTGATACAGTTTAGGTCTGTTAGTGTTAAAGCCAACATTTTAAATATTTAGTTTCAAGAATTCCTTCATTATGATGTCTATTAACAGCAATGGCAATATTTGTATAGTCTGAACCAAAATGAGAGGATCTGGTTTACACAGGATTTCCGTGATCGTCTTCACCAGCTCATCCCGCATTTTTGGCCGTTGCCTTGCAGTAGAGCTGAAGTTGGACATGACGAGGCATTTTTAAGACCAATTGTATTTTTATTGTGCACTGTTAGAGTGGAAGTGAGTTGAAGCGTGATAGTCAAGAATTAGATGTCTTGGTCTTGTCACCATTACCCCCTTAAAAAATGATGTGAAGTGCAATGAATCCTTGGATAGGTCGGGCCGGGAGGGTTCCACCCATTGGAGCCGTCATTTCTCGGTTGTTGGAATGACACTTTTGTCAGCTGCAATCGAAGAAGCCTTAAAATTGGACAGCCTATGGCCTCCGAAGAATGACCCCCTGAATTGAGCCACAGCTAATGAATGGATTGTACAGAAAACCCACGATGCCCAACAGTTTAATCATAGTAACATTTCTTAACCCCTAATGTTTTCCTCTAAAGACATCGGGAGGTTAAAGTTTCTATGGGTCCATCTCAACATATACTCGATTAACATAGAAATCCATGGTTCCCACATGAGGAACATTAATGTCCAATCCCCTATCTCTGTGTCACAGAGGAGACGGTTATGTGCTGGGACACCGTATCAAACTGTAGACTGTGTAATAACGTATTGGAAACTCTCATGTGAGAAGGCTTATCTGTACAGACCAAAAAACACTAGTTAAACAATCACTTGCAATAACTTGTGGTTTCCCCTTGGGTCTGTCATTGATTGAACTGAGAGAGTGTTGGTCTGGGTTATGAAGTGTTCTCTCTCTCTCTCTCTCTCCCTCTCCCTCTCTCCCTCTCCCTCTTCCAACCAGGAAAAGCTAACAGGCCTAACCCCTGTCCCGCCACACCTATCACACACACGCTGCACACACATTCCCCTTCTCACACTGCTTTCATCTGGGTGTGAAATGGATTCCTACGCTCTGCCAGAATGCACCACCTATCTCTGGATGTGATTCTCTTTCGTCCTCTTTATCCCCTCTTTTCCTTCCTCTCCCTGTGCCACACGTGCATCCCTCTTGTTTCCCTGCCTCGCCCACAACGCACAACACACATTCCCAGGCGATTACTATCAAAATTAGATTAGAAATCCCATTGGGGCTAATATCTTTATATGACAACCTAAATTAGATCCAAATCAGAAACACATGAGGGCCCGAACCTTTTTAAAAACAAACCACAGTCATCCCAGGAATCCCCAGGAGAAAGGCATGTTCATAACATTCCTCCATAACTGGCACACACACACACATTAACGTGTGTGAGAGATTGTGGCATGAAATATTGATACCTCTCGCTGCCACATGATTTTACATGTCCACAAGCAGAAAGTCTGTTTTCAGAGAGGAAGGAACTGAAGTTATGCAAAATGATGGTCTTGTCACAGCAAGTAATGAAAGTAAACCCCGTTCCAGGAAACTGCCTCTCAACGCGAATGGCTGCGACCTGTCAACAAAAGCTACACAACGCGGTGTGATTCAGATACATCCTGCTTTCTCTCCCGCGCAGGGCCCGGCCCACTGTCGGCTCTGTGACCCGATCTTAATTGGACACATATTATTTGGACCGTAACAATCTGCAGACGCTTGAAACCGACCAGATGAGCCGTTATCTGGGAGGATGAATGGTAACCCCGCGCAGAGAGCCGACGATAAGGAGTTAAACTCCGAGGTTCAAGCGAAGCAGCTACAGATCGTTTCTCAGTGAGATCTGACTTACAGCGCTGGAATTGCCAGAGGAATTTGAATTGTTCAAGAATCTCCTCCTGCGGTGCCATATTTGTACACAGGCAGAGAGGAGGGGGGGGGGGGGGCACTTAAGTACGTTGTGTCTTTGCACAGTTGGCAGGTTTTGATGTGACTGCTCCGTGACCTCTGCTCACAGAACAACTTCATTGCTTTTTAAGTTCAGAACCAAATTTTTAATACAAAACCTGGAAACTAATTTACATTCTTAGTTCACAAGTTACATAGTCACTGTGTAGAGAGCAGGTGGAGCAGGAGGTCCAATTAAAGAAAAACTGAATTTATTCAAAACACGAACAGGAAGCAGGGAGCAGACCCGGCAGGAAATAAAACGCAAACATTATCTGATCCGAAAAAACAAGGCAGAATGACGGTGACACAACAGACGGAGACACAACAAACGACTCGACAAAGACACAAGTGAGGACTTAAATACAAGCTGAACAGATGACAAACTGGAGACACCTGTCCGGCCCAGGACAAACAGGTGAGACAAATCAAGGCCACACAACTGGAGGGAAACACACAAAGGCAGGAAGTTAACACATAAAGGGGATTAGAACTTCAAAATAAAACAGGAAACAAAGAACAAACACAATTTAGAAAAAAATTGTTGTGGCCATTTTTGGTAGATCATTAAATTAGATATCAAGGGTACCCATAGGATGGACCATATGATACCATTCCAAACCCTACCAAACCAGACTAAACCATACTAAACCACACAATACCCTACCACACCATACCATACCATACCAAACCAAACCAGCCATACCATACCACACAGAACCATACAATATCACGCCACACAAGACCACACCATGCCATGCCATGCTATGCCATACCATACAATGCGTTACTTTGCGTTATCTTATAAAATACTTTATTAATCTCTCAAGGATGAAACGTGAAGTCACAATAAACTTATGCTAGACAATGGTCCAGAGTCAAGATCGATGGAAAGCCCAGTAGCCAGGTGCCCATCAATGTGTGTTTAATAATATAATTACCATCACTGCAACCATCTTCCTAAACAACAATAAAACCATCATCATCATCACATCATCATCATCATCATCATCATCATCGTATATTCCAGGTTGAGGTTTTTGGTAGTTTGACCTTTAATGTGTGTGATTAACAAAATAAGCTGTTCTAGTGTTTTTTACAGTGTATGACATCAACTCCTCTGAGGCTAATGAGCCTTTTTAAACAAAAGCAGACGTGACAGAGTTTATGAAAACATAATGACTCTTTTATTGATTCAATAGATGTTTTGATCTTAACCCGGCGCTGAAGCAGTGGCGTGCTGCTGGAAAACCACTTTAACATCTGTCCCGTTTCAAACACTCAAGTGTCGACACAATGATCCAGCAGACTTTTCTTAATTTCTCAGTTAGGTCGCACATTTGGAATTAGATATTTTTTATTTCAAATCATTTGGGCCAGACGGGGACAGACGTGTTCTCCAAAAAGCGTCACATCTATTCGGGACTGATGATAACATCACCGCTGAGCTTTTGATTATTATATTGGATTAGTGCAAAGGAAGATGTGGTGTTTTTCTCACACACTGTGTTTGTGGGTACACAACATAGATCAATGTATGTGTATGTGTTTCGGACAAACTTGTATTAATGTCAATCGTCTAAAGCAAATTCAAAGGTGTATTTAACTCAAGAAAGTTAGTTTTGAATTTGTGTTTCTTGAAACCATTAATCTTTGGTTGAGGAAGTCATGATGTTTATTTAAAGACTTACTACAGCAGCAAAAATGTAATTATTTCCAGTGGGTCCTTCATTAGAAATCAAATCAGATATCGTTTTTTTCCTCAAGCCTTCACTTCCCTCACACACACGCAGACACACACACACGCACACAGTGACTATTCAGTGTGATTCATCAGCATTACCGGCAGAACAGTAACTTTATTATAACAGATCTTATCTAAGTCTGCCCTGCTCACCATTTGAAAGCCCTGGGTATTTTTACTCTTTCTTCTCCGTCCAGCTCATGTCCAGAGGGCTGCTGGTGTTGTTTGCAAAGAGATAGAGGGGGACCAGATGGGTAACACACACACACACACACACACACACACACACACACACAGATGGTCTTGGAGATAGAGGGAGGTGACTTCTGGATCAACCCTCATACACTCTGTGTCTCACCAGCCACACACACTCAGAACAGATTTTTTCTTTTTTATAGAAGCACACACTGATATTGACCTTTTTATTCTCCAAGGCCAGAATTTCTACTTGTAAAAAACTTGTTTATGTTTCAGTATTTCAGTAAACCTTTTTTTTTTTGCTCGTAGAACAACGGTTTTGAAACAATTTAAAATGAGCTTGATTTCAACTTTACTTGTATAATCAACTCGAGGAAACAAAACATCTCCAAACAAAAACACAAAATATTGTATTTTGTCAATTGTAGTTAAAAGCTTCTTTATCAGTGAAACATAAAGTTGTAATTTTCAGTCATTGGTGTGACGAATGGGAGCGACTCATTTCAGTGTATTACCCTCATCCTGCTGCTCTACCTGTCTGTATGTCTAAGATGCACATGGTTAATTCTCAGTCATATTGAAGCGTCACCACACACAGCTGGTGTCCTCTGTTCAACGTGGATGAAATGAAGCTCAGCTGTGACTTCAGGCAATAGGAGCTGTGAGGCGGCCCCGTTTCTTTGTAAATACCGCCATCTAGTGGCCATTATTCAAAACTAAGCGCTGATGCTACAGCATTATTTAAGTTAAACAATATACATTTTTTATTGTACCATAAACGGTGGTAAAGTTCCAATTGCAATTCATACTTTAAGGAAAATAACATAAAGCAAAGAGACAAAAGATGCTTTATTTAATTGTTAGACCGCTCAGTCATTTTAGCTGCAATCAGCTGTGGAATTTTAGATTTTTTAAATGTTAAATAATACATATTTGTTGTCATCTACGAGCTGTTGTTTCACAGGCATCAGCACAAAATCACAAAAAACTCCAGAAGTCACTGATTAATATACTGAAATAAATATCACAATATAAAATTTGTTCCAGTAAGTTTTTTTGATGGATGATTTGATGCCACTGGATTTGTGGATAAATGACCATGATGCCATGTTTTTGTTTTTTTGTTTATAAGTACTCACATCATGCATCATGTTTTCTAGATATAAGCAATTTTTTAGAATACCTCTTGCGTTGTCAACCTGTTAAAAAAAGACCCTCTCATTAACAGAAAATATCTTTATTACCTTCCTATTAACATGTGCAGACTTAATGAGTCATTGTGTGAAAACACAAGTTGATTTCTAAAAACCATTAAGACAGTTTTATGACCCAATCAGTAGCGTAAAGAGACGAACACCAGCATTGTAACTGTTCCACTGACAGATTTATATCCCTGCAGTATTGAGAAGTTTATTTTTATTTATATACAAGAGCATTAACATGAAATAATAGACATTTCAACTCCAACAATATAATCTCAATAATAAAAATCTCATAAATTTACAAACTTCCTATTTTATTTTATTTTGTACCAACTCTTTGGTTTCACCCTCGTGGTATGGACAGCAGTCTGGAATGGCACGGCTCGACAAAATCAAGAAGCAGGTGAGATATTGTGTTACACAAATACAAGTTGTTATGATATATATATTTATATATACACACACACAAAACGACCAGCCTGCAGTGTGCCTTTTGACCGCATGGGGCAGCACATGTAAACATGGGTCGCTTACACAAGCCATCATGAATGTTACCAAACGCTGAGGGTGAGTTCTGTAACAAGCTGCTGCTCCACCACACAACCCCGCTGCCTCTCTGACGGTAAGTCCGGCACAGTTCACTGTGTTCGTGCGTTAGAGTCTCTTTACGCACACGGTTACTTTAGATAAGATGATTTAAACCTGTTTTCATTGTGAAGTAGCTGTCATCCAGTTTTCACGTGCATCTGCTTCCTCTTCTTCTTCTTCGGCGATGTGTTATGGTTTCCTGCGTTATTGTTTTTAATGCAGATGATGTGTTGACGTTGCAAAGTGAACCACATGATGCGTAAAAGTCCCTGACGATGTCTGTCCTTGTCTCGTACAGGAAGTCCCTGTTACATCACAGACACAACAATGAAGTCGGTGTCCTGCCTCTCCTCGTCAGTGAGAGCTGCCTGTCATCACACCTCGGCGTGCTCCTTACTGAGTCCTTCTCTGGTTCGATCAGGGGGTCGATGCCCCAATGTGCCCGGCAGAAGTGTCGTGGTGCAACAACCCCGCGTAACGGCGCTGCGTCCTTATCACAGCATGTACCTGAACTCAGCGGTGGCGAGCGCAGCCCCTGTCCCCACCCCGGTGTCCCTGCCAGCGAGAGGAGACGACGTGCACCAGGTTGTGAGACGCACGCCCCCTGCAGCCGCTCCTCACCCGTCTCCATACAGACCCCACATCAAACAGCAGGGCAGTGCCGCAGCAGGGGTCAGCATCCAGTCCCTGTTTGAAGGGGATGTGATCCCTGAGCTGTGCTCCAGGCTGGCAGACTCCCCCAGCAATGACAGGGCAGAGGGACTGGCCACTCTACTCGGAGCATGTGCTGAGTTCGGCTTGGGAGCCCCGAGCCCTGTGGTCCAGCGCCTGACACAGGAGTGCCTGGTGCTCCTCTGCACCGGGGACATCGGGGTGGCACAGCTCTGCCACCTGGGTGAGGTGGCCCACAACCTGGAGGGACGCCAGTCAGCGGTGGTGACGGAGGTCCTGAACTCCATCGGTGCGGCTGTAGAAGAGGATGCTGCGTCTCCTGATGAGGCCGTCAGGGTCTACGCCCTCCTGGCTCGGTGCTACGACCCTGCCGGCCAGCAGCAGACCCTCCTGCTGTCCACTCTGCACAGACACACACAGAGGCTGGTCCACCGACTGAAGGCCAGTCAAGTCAGTGATGTCCTGCAGTCCCTGCTGAAGTTACAGCAGAGACAGGTAGGGAGAGCAGCTGCCGATCTGTTCATTCCACATTTCAGCCTCACCTGACACATTTCTGAACGTCACAAGGTCATTTAGATTCACCCTATAATTGTTCTAACCCTAATCCTATAACATATGACTGATGCTAACGTTTTGTCTCCACAGAACATCTCCCTGGTGCTGAGGCTGATTCACAGGGCATCTCAGCTCTTCGGTGTTTTCAGCGACGATGAAATAATAAAGGTTCTCTCCGCCCTGATGATCCTGGGACAGCATCATGCAGAGCTCCTGGCTGCTATGGAGAAACACCTGCCAGGTGGGACTGACCAGTGTTCATTGGTTGTTTGATTATGTTTCATTCTCCAAGTCTTTATTGTTTTAGTCACAAATATGAGTGTCCTTTGTGTGGCACAGAAATGTAAGAAGGGGCAAAACATTAGTCATGAAGTGCTGGGCCTTGTGTGTGTGTGTGTGTGTTTTTGTGCGTTTGTTTTAGGGAGGCTGGGAGAGTGCGATCCAGAGCTGATCAGCACCGTCATGGAGTATTGTCTACAAATGAGGTGCCGCTCCGAGCCCATCTTTGAGGCTGTGGCTGAGAACTTTGTGCGTCATGCCGAGAGACACACAACTCTTCAGATAGCCAAACAGACGGTGGCCATGGGGAGACTCAACTACCTTCCTCAGGTGCTGAACAAACCAAAAACCCCACTTGAATGCACATCTCACTAACCACTCATCTTATTGGTTCCATAAGTTCAACAAGTCTTCTTATACGTCCTTGGATAAACTAGACCAGACGGCTTAGAAATTATCTCTCCATGAACATCTCCATGAACATGAACATCGTGTGCAAGATGATTCAGAGAACTCTGTTTTTAAATTACCTGACACATAAATTCATATTCTCTCCTCAAGTTAGGTCCAATACCTCAGATTTACATCACCAGAGAAGAAGAGCCCGTTGTAATGTTTCTCCCCTTCACTCTTCAGTGCTCCAGTCAGATGTTCCAGAAGCTTGAGAGCATTCTATCAACGAGGTTCTCCCAGTTCCAGCCTCGCTCGCTGATAGAGGTGCTGCACGCCTGCATCCACCTGGAGCGCTTCCCACTCAACTACACATCCCAAGTCTTCAGTCCCTACTTCCTGCAGAGGCTGCAAGGTAACGATAGGTCTCCTATGAGAGAGACACTCTGTCACATGTCAGGACAAACATTTACAAACACACTGTATGTGTTCATAGTATTTGTACTAAGTTTAGTGGAGTACAAATAATAGTTGTCTTACTGTTTTCATAGATATTTGCCACAAAAGTTATTGATTTACAGCATGTGGGTGTTTGGCATGGCTGTGTATGTCATGTAATGTGTATGTAGTGTGTGTCTATGTAATGTAGTGTGTATGTCATGTAATGTGTATGTAATGGGTAAATGTGTGTGATGTAACCTGTCCTTGTCTGTCCCACAGCACAGGGGGACCCACTGGACAGGAAGGCACTGGCACAACTGACCCAGCTCCATCTCTCCACGTCATTAGAGTGTAAACACTACTTGGTGAGCATCACACAGCTTAAGAAGGGTTCTTTATGGGGCCTATCCACCAAGATTACATTTTTTTGAATTAATAATAAGCACTGGAGTTTCATGTTGTTTAAAGTTTGAGTCAGATTAGTGATCATTTTCCTTGATGTCGTCTTCTTCAGGGTCCCAAACTGCCTCCCTACCTCCATGTGAAGAAGTTCTCCTCTGTGGACCAGGCCTTTGAGACCCCGATGGACGGTCTCATGTACAAACTGGTCAAAGGGCCACTCAGTCGGCTGCTGGGGGGGAAGTTCTACTCAACCACAATCGTAACTCCAAGTGGATACACCATAGGTAAAAAGGGCTTTATTGGAACATTGCAATGCGAATCTCTTTTAAGATTCAAATTGAATGAACATAGTGGGTCATGATGGTGGTAGCTAACCTGAATAAGCCACATGTTGTGACTGCTGTACTCACAGATATGGTTTTGTTTCACTCTCCTTCCCAAGACGTGGAGATATGCCTGGATGAGGACGGGTATGTTCTGCCTCTTCCTCAGTGGGATCGCACCGACAGGAGGTAAGACACTGTCTGCTGCAGTCACAGAAGTTCCTCTTAAACATACAACAAGTGGAAACTAGAGATGCACTCAGTGGAGAGTTTACTTCCACCAGGGCCCAACTTAAATATAATCAAGATGCACGAAATTGCACCCACTCAGATTATCAGCCTCCTAAATTTGCCATATTTTCTTTTCTTCCCTTCCCTGGGAAATTGGTCAAAATGTCTAAAACAACCAATCTTGCATTGTCACATAATAATAATAAGATTGTGTAGTTGATGGATGGATGATATTATTATTGTTGTTTCTGTGCAGGATGGCTCTGTGTTTAGACGGTAAAGGTCATTTCTGCAGCAACACGCGGCACCTGCTGGGGAAGGAAGCCACAAAGAGGAGACACCTCCGCAGGATGGGCTATGAGGTGGTGCAGGTATGTGTTCATCTCCAAACTCTGACGTATTTTTACATATCTAACTTATTCATCCCTAACTATTGTTTTTTTCCCGTCTCAACTCATAATCAACCCCTGTTCTTCTATAACAGATCCCTTACTTTGAACTGGAGAAGCTGAGAACTCAGAAGGAGCAGATCCAATATCTACAAAACAAGATCTTTCCCACCATTTTCAAGTTCAACCGCTGATGTCAGTCACCTCACAAGCTCAGCACAGCTTCAACCAGAGCCTCTCCACGGACTTTAAATGGTTGATCGGTGTGTAACTGTACCAATCAACCAGCCTTGCACAGGACGGGACAGAAACATATCAAGAAGATGCAAGTTTGAGCTTGAAATGGCTTTAACACATTGTATTTAAAAGCCCAATAAACCAGATATAACTTAACCGAGCGATATATTGTTTTTCGATGTGCCTTTTAGTTTTTGTCATTTGATGCCCTATTTGGAGCATCACTGAGAAAGGGTCTACAAGGTATCTTGTATCAAAGCTGTCTGCTCAGTGGATATGTGTTATTTTCCTCTATCAGAAGACTTGATGAATTAAATCCTAACCCAGCTTTTAACAGTGAGAGCAGCTGGAAAACTACCTCCCTGACCATATGAGTGACTGCAACTTTGAATTGCACCTTATGACTGAGTGTAGCATTCATGTTATGGCTTCCTGACCTAACCACCAATTCAAGGAGCAAAATCTTTGACAAATAACTCTTGATAATGTATGTTCTGCTTTGACTTAATTATGTTGTTGAATGGAAGTGACAGTGATTTTTTTATTGTGTAAATATTGTGAAACATTGTTATTTCTTCCATTTATGTCTTTGGCCCTGTTGTACTGTTTGCACCTGTTTTTGTTGGGGAAGAAAAAAGGAGTATAAAATGATTAAACTCAAAATGAGACGTACATGAGATGTACAAAGGTGTGAGAAGGAATGTGCTTTAATTTGATGCATGAAGGTGGAACATTAATTTCCTCACTTCAGGTTTTGGATCGGTGGTTTCACTTCAGAGACAAACTGTCAAAAAAATATGAATGTGACCGTGGCAGCTGTTCATCAGACAGAATGAGAGCAGTACTGAGAAAAGGTGGAATCATATCATATCTCTAAATTATTTTAGGTAGTGGAGGAATAAATGGAAGTTTGCAGCATGTTGTTGTCAGCACTGCAAACTGTGATTATACTAGTATACTACTACTAGTGCTATACTAGTATACAGTTGATCACTGGTATCTGCTTCAGGAAGGCCTGTTTGATGGTTGGAAGAGCTTTGTGAGGGAGAGGCATCTACTCCTCCTGGAGAGGTGATAAGAAAGAGAGAGCACCTCCTGGAGAAGTCAGATAAGAGGGGGAACTTGGCTTTCATTGGCCTGGTGACCTCATGGGGCTCACAGTGACCAATAGTAGTTGAAAGTTGTGTCCAGGTTTTACAGCGAGGTGTGAAGATGAAGCGCCCCGGGAGACAGAGTTCTGGAAGCTCTACTTTGTGTCCAGAGCAAGGAAGACATGCAGTAAAGGATTTGGCTGCACACGTAGGCCCAACTTTTGTTCACAAACAGGATTGTGGGAAATAATAACAATTTCAATGAAAACAATAAACAGACAGGTCTCTTGGATGTTGGGTAGATGGTGAAACTAAGTCCCCACTGTTTCCTCTTAGCTGTTCTCCTCAAACGTGGCTCTGGACGTCCTCCCGCTCCTGATGAAACACACATAATATTTAACTTCTGATTCATGCAAACAAATCATGGAAAGACGTACCGCTGCCAGAGCTACTGCAAGTGTGTGTGTCTGTGTGTGTGTGCACAATGAGTCTGTCTTCACCTGGTGGAAACAGGTGGCAAGATAGTGCATGGTTGTTCCCAGAGACAAAGCTCTCCTCTGACAGCTTCCATCATCAAGTTCTGGAGGGTGTTCGGCAAAACATCTTTAATCACGTCCACAGGCGCACAATCAGTGTGTTGTTTGTCCCGTGTTCCGAGCGGTGCCGTCCCTGCCCTGTCCACCGTGACCTCTGTCCCACTCGACACAGCTTGAGGTCGGGGGCAGGGAGAAGACGGGGGGCAGTGAGAGGGAGTCGCTCTTGTCGGCTGGTAGTCGACGGGCTTGCAGGCCAAGGTGAACAGAGACTGAACGAAGGCTGAATCCTCGACTATGTTCCTGGAACAGGACGAGGGGGGAAAATGAATTAATACACACGCGTAAGTGATTTCTTGATTGCTATTCCAGACAGACAGACATTTGTGGGATTAATATCAATCAAACAATCTTTACGTTTCCCCCTTCTGTCCAATTTACTGGTTGGTTTGTCAAAAAGAAAAGAACACAAAAACAAAACAAATGTCCACAAAACTTGGTAGAAAGATGGGATCATGGGCCAAGAAGGAACCCATCCAGTGGACCTGGACTCAGGGATGGACTTTTGTCTGTGCAGACAGTTAGGCCTTGATGGACGGACGCCATCTGATCGAACGTCTTTTCTACTTCGGGTCTTGGATTTGTTGAATGTTACAGGCGTATAAATTTGATAATAATGAGGACTGCCATGTTTTGACCTGAATAAAGAGCCGGTGTCACATGAGCTCTTATTGCTTGGCGCTATACCGGAAGCTAAGCAGAGTCAGGACTGGGTAGCACTTGGATGGGAGACCAGGTTTAGGATTACCGGGTGCGCCAAGCCTCTTATTTAATCTCAAATCAGCAGAGGGTGTTGCTTCTCTTGTTCAGATGACAGGATAGAACAACTGTTTGAATCAATAACAGGTACAAACCAACTTCCAGCTTGCACAATCAATCATGCTTTACCAGACTGTGGGTGATGAGAATCATTATTTTAGTGTGATGGAGGTGTTACCATAGCAGAGTGGTGAGAACGTGCACGGAGGTGTCCCGCTCTGGGCTGGCTGGCGGCCGGGGCAGCGTACCAGAAGCACTTTCAGGTTTCTGGGGCTCAGCTGACATGAGGCACCTGAGGAGGACACCAGAGACAAACAAATTATTACGTCAGCATATATAAAAAGCTCTCCGAATGAATTTCCTATGTAAGCGGTGCATTGATATATTCACAGGGTTTTTCTTGGTGATTTGAGCGGGTACAGTTAATGATGTTACCTATGAAACTTATTGAGCTGGTCAGGAAAGCGTGTGTTATACTCCAGGAGCCCATGGGAGTGTGCTGTAACCTCCAGATGCAGCAGAGCAGGCTGAGGTGGTTCGGGCTGCCTCTGGATTTTTGCCATTTCTCTCTGTAACCGCCGCTCGACCCTTGAACATGTAGCACCCGCTGATACACAACCTCTACTGGCACAGATAGGAGGAAGAGTCTGGAGGGGAGAGACCATTCCAGGTAACGTTCGTGACATGTGTTTGCTCTGCATGTCGGTGAATCAAATTGAGTAGTATGATATTCATACACTGGGCAGGCCTTGTAATTACAGGAAATGAAGAGCACCTTATATTTCCTGAATGGTGAGTCTTTCCTTAATGACGCTGCCACAGGCTCCTGTAACAAAACAAAGAAAACCGTGACTACACCGAGGAAGGCTGTTACATCTGAAGAACAGCCTTATGGATCAGATCTCTCTGGCTCACTGAAAGCTTCTTGTCAGTGATGGTGAATTCATCTCGCTGTTTCCGTCTCTCCTCCTCCAGGTGCTGCAGAGCTTTTTGATATCGCATCATGGCGACTTCCTGAAAAACCTGAGGTGGACGGGAGAGGAACAAACTGGTCATCTTGGAAAATGTGACTTAAAACTATGGTGTTCCCATAAAGTTACCAGATGTAACACTTATTCAGCTTGATGCAGCTCTACATGCTCACTCTCATGACTGTGGTACCTGACAGATGAGATCCAGTTGATAAACAGTGGGGTACTTGGTGGAAGTGAAGGTGACGACACAAAGATGAACCTCCCCTGGACTCAGAACGCCTCGCTCTGGACGGATCTGCAGAACCTGACACAACAGACACTCAGACCTCGTCAGTCCCTTATGCTCGAATTCTGAATTGTACAGACACCTGACTTAGTTTCATGCTAATCATAGAAAAAAAAGATGACATCACTTCCATATGACACAAACCTGGCTCTCAGGAGTAACACAAGAACGGTGTAAGGTCTCATTTCTTGCTGACTATGTCTAACTTACTTAGATACATAAACGATTATACACAGGCTCCAAATGGAGGAAGTCTCCCAGTACCTGCTGGGCGCCCTGCTGGGGAAGGTCCCATGTGTAGTGGACTGTGTCTGTGCAAGACACACTGGTGAGGAAGAGGATTCTTGAGGTTTCTGAGCATACGGGGATGTCGCCCAGTGAGAGATGGTCTGCAGACAGAAAGACCAACTACACAACAAACACACACACAAACAGACACACACTTAAATGAGGATGATGAGGATGATGATACAAACAGCCTGAAATGACCACAGTCCTATGAGGGACAAACTGGTGGCAACGAGCAGAATCCAATTGATTTGCAATTAAGAAATGAGGCTCTCACCTGTCCTGGGAACGGCCGCCTCTGGACACAGGGCGCAGCTTCCCTCGTATCACTGCAGCTCAATGTGTTTGAGGAACCCAGTGTTGGAGAATCAGATCCACATCCCTCAAACCTCACCAGTGTTGAGTCCCCATCCTGGATGTGGATAGGGATGTCCATCTAATGATACACAAAATTGGAAACAATCAAAATTGCAAATGGAGATTGGACAGTCAGGGACAATGTGCGCTGAAAACCAAAAAAGTAGAAATACTGTGGTATCTAGATATTTTCTTGATATTACAATATTTGGTGCCCACAGATAAAGCTGAATAAACCACCACAACGGGTTTGATCAGACACAGTGCGACTCACATGGTACGTCTTAGCCTCCAGTGGAGAGAAGATCCATTCCAGCAGGGCCGTCTTCCCAGCAGGGACCTCTCCCTCGGGACTGAGGCAGCACAGCACCGGATGGTTAAAGTTGTCCATCTGTAGCTGTGACAGCGCGGCTGTGTCCACCTCATAATGGACTGGCACTGAGCCCGCATTGTATATTACATACCCCTGCAGGACAGACACAGATTAACAAAATCAGAGCATTAGACTCCAAAAACAAATATATTTGAGCTGCAGGTTGAGTAGCTGGAGAATCCTGTGGAGGCTGTTCAACTGAATATAAGTTAACACATAGATATTTTAGCTATTAATGGTAATGTAACATGTATTCTTAGTTCACAGTGAACAGGCCACTCAGACTTGATGTGAGAGAGAGATTGGACACACACCTGCCTCAGGGGACTGCAGTCTCCAATAGCCATAGAGGTGAGGACGTGTCGTTTGAAGGGAAAGTGGAGATACGGTCTGTTTCTCTCCACTGTCGCCCCCTGTAGGTTGAGCTTTGAAAACACAAGAATATGAAGTTAAAACCACAAAGAGTTCACCATCCATAATAAATTAAGTTACTACTTTTATACGACAGCTAGAGGACTAAAATAACTGAATAAGCAGCACCAATACTGCAACAGGAGTTTAATAATAAATGTCACACGGGACTTTATTTAAAATGTGACAATATCAATAATGTCAAATAATTGTACTGGTGCACGTGTTGTCGGGGTTGACACCCCCATGCACAGTTTTCTAGAGTTGTGTCTCACCAAGATCTCTCTGCCGTTACAAAGTTTTAACACAACAGCAAACCGATTCGTCCCAACCGAGTCATGTCTGTGAAGGAAAACGTAAAAATTATTTTGATACAACATAACTAGTGTCATTCCTAATACCTAGAAGACATGCATTCTGCTAAAAATACATATTTTTCTATCACTTTATAGGGAATTGTTTTCAGAATCAAAATAATTCAATAAATGCAGTAAAGCCTAATTCTTTTTGCCAATGTTACCAAACCACTCAACAGTCTGAGCCTTGTCTTGTTCTTCAATCTCTTACCTGTAGCTGAAGAGTACCGCCCTCTGCTGGCCAGGCTGCAAGGTTGCAGAACGAGGAGAAATCCTGAACAGACGTTTATCTTGAACCTGTTGAAAAGATTAAAATGATTAAGAGATATTTGAGTTTGTCGCTGTGTTTTGAAGGTACAAATATCTGCGCCTCAATTTCTTACCTTCATCTGGGACAGCTCAGTGCTGCTGAACACTCCTGTCTCCTCCCAGTAGTCCAACTCGATCTGCTGGTCCTCTGGAAACAAGAACACCCTGATGGTGGAGAGCAAGAGCCGTGCATTATTCCACCAGGGGTGTGCAGGATGTTTACTCTATTACACTGAGCTTAATGCATAAATTCAAGAATTTTTACAAACATTAAAAAATAACTTTAAATGCAGATATCTTTCATAGTGGATGACTGTGTCCTCTGCAGTCTGTGGTTTGCTCACTCACCAGTCGACGGGGACGGAACCAGGGTTGTGAAACATCAGCCTAAAGGTTGAGGGCTCTGACCTGATGGGAGCCGCACTGAAGTTGACATCCAACATGACTTTGGTGAAGTGGGAAGGACCACTGCGTCGACTGGGATCAGAGGAGATAACAAACCAATGAAACACACCATGACAAGATTTCTATTCTACCTAAAGTAACACAAGAAATCTGTTTTATTGTTGTGTAATATATTTCATTTTATTTCCTTTATGATAAGTCAAATTACGTTCTGCTCCTAACCTTTGCTTGGTGGGGGTTCTATGAATGAGTTCTGCAGAGGAGGTGTTGGACAGCAGGTGCTGGTTGAGGCTGTCCAATGAGAACAGTTGCCAGAGATGCATCCTGCTGAGTGTGCCCAACCTCCCACCACCGCACACAGCGGTCACCTGCAGCGTGGGGATCACACCCTTCGCTCGCACTTCACACACAGGGGATGACTCTAATCCTGAGAAGAGAGATGAACACAGGAAGGGAGGAAGCAGTGAGTATTAATAGATCATATGAAAGCCCGTGCAGGATATATTCAGGTGTGTAGAGTTCATGTTTGAGTGTCTTCTATCTACCATTGTCTTTCGTTGTCTGGTCGCTGATCTTCCACGAGTACTGGCCTCGTCTGTGAGGCCTGAACGTAGACTGCAGCAGCAGCGTGCAGCGGGAGGCGATGGTTCCTCTCTCACAGTCCAGCTGTAGAGCTGAAGGGGACAAATGTATTTAGTGTGAAACACTGGTTCAACTTCTGTCTTAGTCTTGGTCAGCACTCTTTCTGTAACACCTACGCCAGACAGGCTCAACAATAAGGACGTCTCATTAACCTTTCCAACATGCGCTCATGGTAAAATCCACGACTTGACGATGGACATCATGCGTGTACACAAATTGAACACAAAAATAAATGAGAATACCACATGGCTCAGTCTCAGGATCAGAAACGAGCTCCTCATCCAGAATTGTCTGCTGCACCGAGAGTTGAAAGGACACAGAACAGAGGCTGTTGTTCACCAGAGGGATTTCGAATGACCGGTAATTTCCAACGAGCGTCTCCTTCACATCCAGGACGGATTTTTTCGCCTGACGAGGAAACAGACGTGCACACGCTGCTTGGTTCTGTTCTCTTCACCCACAATTCAAGTTCCAAATGTGAGCTGGACAGATATTATAAATGTTACCTCGGCCAAGGAGGCTGGTTTGTCTGTTTGCAAGTAAGATAACACAAAAATAATACAAATATTTTTCCCTATTCTCACTGTTTTCTCAGAGAATAATATATATTTTTTTAGGGAACTGTTATCTATGAGTGTGGAAAATTGAATGCAGCATGTTTGAAGGTAAGTTGACTGTTGGCCCTTGGTGGAGGTTTATTCTCTACAGATCGCCATTCTACTTTAGAAAATGTATTCGCGATTACAATACATACAAAAGCATACAACTACAAAAGCAACAATGACAGTCCTACCTCTATGAAGCCGTTGGAACCCAGTCCCTCCACTGTGAGTGTGAGGAGGGACTTGTTTGCTCCATCAGTCCGGCTCGGCCAGAAGGAGAGAGTAGGTTTGAGTGTGTATGTTTTCTTTGCCAGCGGACTGAAGGACCATGTCTGGATCTGTAATATAAAGTAAAGAAGAAAACTAAAGTTGCAAAGTCCTGTCTCCATGCACCGTATCTTTGATCCTCTCAGTCTCTCACCAAGATCTCATTGGGATGGATCTCACCAGCATCTGGTTCAACAGAGATCAGCTCTCGGTCCCGCTTTCGAATGCTCCATTGGAACCTATCGTGAAGGACAATCAAAGACATCCAGCTGTAGATTAACGACGCTGGGATAAGTCCGAACTACAAACAATGCATTGACAAATGCCAGAAATAACAGACTAGACTAAACAGCTCTATAAAACCAACCGTAGAGGTAGAGGGCTGAGATTCCTGATGTGGTGGGAGCGTCGTGTTCGTGAGCCCACAGCTGTCGGCTGAAAATACAAAGTGCCTTCTCCTTCCAGAGACACACGCAGCTTCTCCACCACACTCACAACTGTCAGTTCCTAAAGGTGATAAGAGACAAAGTCGCACGGATGGATAGAACCTGCAAGAATCGTGACTATCAGCGGCATTGTGAGTCTCAGTGGGAACCTCTGTATCCCTGTGAGGTGTATGAGGTACCTTAGCAGGTCTGTGCTTAGCTGCATTGAGCTGCAGCTTTAAACAGAACCCTTGTTCGGGACTCTCTACTGTGGGAGTCGATCTGAGGGTGAAGATTTGGTGAAGCCCGGGTTGGATCAGACCACAGCTCGGTATAACGGACACTGATTCGGCCAGGGCGGGGTTGGAGCTGACGTCCAGACAGAAAGTGAGGGGCAGTTCTCCACAGTTCTGGAGAAGAGCCGTCTGATAAGAAACTGCATTTATGCCCGGGAAGACCTATAACGAAGAAAACGAGTCCGAGTTACCAGAGTAGTGTTACAAAGTCCTTCTGTATTGATTGCATGGTATGGTTTTAGTTGGACAAATATGAATACATAGAAAAAGATGAGAAGAGGAACTGTGACCGTTGTTGTGCTCATGTCTCACCACTTGAGGGGGCTTCAGAGAGCAGCATGGGATGAAGTGTTCTTTGCCAGGAGAGAAGGAGTGACCGATGACTCTCACTGTCACACACCAGGGTGGACACAGCACTCGCAGACCGATGTGATGATCATCCTGGCGCGTCAAGATTATGAGGGCAAAACTTCAGTCAAACTTTAAAGAACATATAAACTCACAAAAGTATCTTTGCTTGTTGTGACGGACATTTACTGTAGCATAGAATATATCTGTTCAGTACCATTTTATAGAATGCAAAGCACTCAAGTTGCGCTCCGTGAAAAGCGTTGAGCGGCTTGGGGTCATAGGTCACTCTGAATGAGGTGGACTTCAGTGGAGCCAGGTCACATGACGAGGGAGAGACAGTAAATTGAGAGTCTTGGGCATCAGTCCACACCAGGCTGGAAGAGAAACCAGGCCGAGCACGGAAAAACCGTAAAACATTTATTATCAGTCAAGTTTCACACAGATTAAAGATGTGTCTGTTGGTGATGTAGTATTTAGAAGCTTCAGTCCGAGGCAGGAAGTCATACCTGAGCTTCCCCCGTGTGTAGTTGGTGATGGAGACTGACTGAGAAGAAGCGGATGAGGTTGACAAGAAGGAGGAGGACATTTTGTGATTAAACAGCAGCTCCCTCGGCGACACAGACACGTGTGGAGACGATGGTGAACTGGAGGAGACAGGATCAATGCCCCCCAAGTTAAACTGGTAGAATTCCTCCATCGGAGTTTTCTGCACAACGGCAGAACTGTCCGGTCTCTGATTTTGCTGCAGGAAGACGACACAGGGAGCGAGTCAGAGTCACAGAGACACGAATAAAGACACATCTGTAACTTCCAGACATTTAAATACACACATCTGCATATCTGTCAGTGGCACGTTACCTCCTCCAGGGTGCAGTGTTGATCCTGCTGATCTGCACTAGGCTCTTGCTCCATGGCACCGGGAGTGTTCTGTGAGATCTGGCTGCGGTTCCAGTGAAGCTTGTACAAAACCAGGTGTTCAGGTTTCAGTATGGCTGGTTTCTGGAGCTCCGAGTGACAGGTTCCAATCAGGTCAAGAAACAGATGGTCCTAGAGGGAGGATGGGTCGATCGTGAGGTGGTCCTGATTATTTTCCTAAGTGTGTTCAGAGTGTGTAAACCGCTGCATGTTGGTTCTTACCCGGTGCAGTATGACACATGCCACTCTCCTGTGGTGTGCAATGGGCTGTGTGGGCCTATAGACAGCTGTCAGAGTGGTTTGGCTGTGTGGCTGAACAGCGCCACTCGCAGGCTGGATACTGAACACACTATGCCCACTACAGTCAAGGTCCCATTGGTACACGCCCTCGACAGGAGAAGAATTAACCAGCTCCACTGTCAGTGTGCATGCTTCTCCATCATCAACGCAGCCAAAGTCCAACACAGAGGCGGACAGTGAAAGTTTAGGACCTGATGACAAAATGAAATATTTGTATTCACTTCTAAGTTCTGTGTTTAAAAACATTCTTCCTGTTGGATTTTTAAGAAGTTACACTATACGCTTATGTGGTACACGTTAATCTGTCTTTTCTAAACAATGTATTTTTCGATGGTGTATTATTGTGGGTCCCTTACCTATGCAGCTTCCAGCGAGTTTAAGCTGGTCTTCATTAAGTGCCCCTCTGCATTTGAGAGACAGGTACTCAACCGAAACAGTGTCCACCACAGCAGGCGAAAAGGTGACCGTGGCTCGTAGGGATCCACCGGGCGCCACTTCCCCCCCGGTGACGTCGCAGAGGAACTCTGACCCCAACAAAGGCACCCCGCCAGAAAGACGGGACAGAGAGAAGGCTGAGGTTACCTGGACAAGGGAGTAAAAGAAGGGATGAGGGGAGAGGGTGGAAGGTCACAAAGTGTGGACACCTGCATTGGTGCACATGTGTGTACTACTCACAGCAGAGGGGTTGAAGATATCGAAGTGTTTCTGCAAACTTTGGCCGACAGCCACAGAACCAAAGTGCAGCACTGACGCCTCCTGGTCTTTCTCCTCTTTGGCTGCAGGGTTTCTCAGCTGGAGATATGGGTATTTGCCTGAAAGAAGAGGCAAATTCCTGGTGAGCAAGTATTCCTTCCTGCATCCCAAGTGGTTCACATATTGTCAACATATTAAAAATGAAGCCGTAAATACCACAATGGATAGGGTACAGCTCGACATAAACTTGAGCCTGCACCCACTGTCTAGCATGTGAGCCCATTGTCTATTCATGTCTTGCTAGAAGCTGATCCTGTGGTCACCTGAACTCTATAGTGACCTTTGCTGCACACTCGTTGAACTGTGTTTATCCTTTGTTTGAAGATCCAGAACGACACTGAGCATACATAACACTATTTCCTCTCCAACACATTCGGGATGCAGCTTAAAAGTCACAACTTGTCTCAGAACCTTGTTTATTGACCCATTTCCAACACATTAGAGATAAGACATTTTTTAATAAACACGCAGTTCTTGCATTGAAAACAAGTTGCAATTGTGTAATTGAAGCCCATCCAATTACATGTACATTACAAATTCTGCTCCCAGGTATTTGTGTAGGTAAAGATGATACAGATGTGTGTTGCACAGCTACCTTAGTTGTTAAAGATCATAAGTTCAATTCATTCAGATCAATTCAACCACACACAGCACAATCTAAGCATCCATTATACTTATCAAGTCCCGTCTGAGCGACAGGTTTAAATACCTAATCCCTGCAGCAGCACAGTGCAGCAGCTCTCTGCCTTGTCCTCTTCCTCTCCGAACCTGCAGTAAGCCCGCTGCCGGTGCACCAGTGCCTCTTGTGGCCGGAACACCACAGTGATGTGACACTCCTGTCCCGGCTTCAACAGGCCCTGGTCGGGGCTAAACTCGAACGGTGCACCACAGTCCCACTTGAAGTAAGTGTGAAGTTTACTGGGAGAAGAGGAGTTTGCAGAAAATGGGTAAGACACAAAAATTAGAAGAGCAGAGTAAGGGATTAACGTTAAAGAGAAAAGTAAAGTGCAAGTGTAAAGTGCAAGAAAATAATATAATCGATTTTAATACATATACATATTAATATACGTACCTTGCATTTTTGACTGGGAACGTGACGTGTGAGGAGTGTTGAACAGCACAAACTGGCAGCAGCACAGAGTCAGGAACCTCTAAGGCCAGATGGGGAACGGTGGCCCGGAGGCGAACTACCACGCTGCCCTCTGTACCCTGAAACCCGATGCTGTCCTCATACTCATACTGTCCGGAGAAAGGGTTTTAAGAATATCAGGTATAATTCATCGGATTTCGAATTCACAGTCAGAATATATGTACATTTATGTGCTGCTAAATTTGGTAGATTACCCTCTGTAGGGGTCTGAAGGTGATTAGGATGGAGAAGGACAACCCTGGGCTGAGGAAGATTATCTCGGGACAGAGGACGGTGAAGAACTTGGTCTCCGGAGGCCTGTAAGGAAACAAATGGGTTTGAGTTAGCCAGAGGATCCTAATCATATCTCTAGTGTTCACATTATCTTCACAACACCCCATGCATGTTTCTATGTGAAGCTTATATGTGTGTACATGGGTGTGTCTGTGTGCGTTTGTGAGACCTCAGGTGTAGCCTCTGTATCTTATCATGCGTGTTCTTTAACACTAATGTTTTGGTGGAGTCCTTTCCCTGGTCCCAGTCCTCCCAGAGCAGCTCTGGCCTCGTTTCCAGCCCTAAGAAGACGTTTTTTCTGCTGGAGATACGTCGCTGGCGCTCCCCTCCCTGTTCTCTGAGCTGATTCATAGGATCCTGCCAGGTGGGGAACGAACAACATTAGAATTTTCAAAAAATAAAAGAGATAAATGACTTGTTATAAAGACTTATAGTATAATAGATGAAATAAAGTTAGTATTTAATGCTCAGTGTAGAGCTCAAACATCAATTATATCGTGGAACCGACCAGTAGGAATGGATGAGATCACACATAAATAAATCTGCATATTTTGTGCCTATTTTCCATATCGTCAGCAACAACTGATGATTAATGCACAACTGAACATGTCAGTATTATTACAGTGCTGGCGAGTACACACTGGCTAGTGTAGCCCTCCTGTTTAAGGACATTTAAAACAGACGAATATTTACTTCATTTATCTAACTTTATGATGAACATTTATGGTCCATAGGTTCAGATTAACTTTAATAAACATCTGGTATAAAGTTTTTGAAGATGTCAAACCAGCTTCTCTTCAGTCACCTTGGTGTTCTCTCCAGCGGTGGGGGGGTGCCATGGTGCACCTGGACCCTGGAGGTCTGGACCTCGAGCCTCTGCCAACATGCCTGTGGAGAGAGAGCCGAAGCACCGACACATCTATACCTCAGACACCATGGAGCTCAGCTGTGGTAAGCATTTGTAAAGTTACACAAACTAACGTCACTGAAAGCAGCTGTTCTCACGCACTGACTCATTCTTACCTTCTTTCAAACGACACAAAATAAAGTCTGACAACTTCGTGTTATGCTTTTCAATACAAAACCACCGATAGCGACAGGTTGGCTCAGTGAGGGCAAGCTCAAGTCGTGGCAGCGGTACTTCCGGTTTCAAAATAAAACTGCCACTGATGTGAAGGGGCAGCAGCTGGCTTTGAGGCCAAGCTGTTTAAAGGGAGCTGCCTATGATACCATCGTTGAGGCAGTGTCAGTGATGGGGAATGTTAATAATATGTGATACATACACACAAACAGCAGGTTTTACATGACTCAACGATAAGAAAGGTACTATAGTAAGGACTGGGTTCAGGTGACTTTGATATTAAAAGATCTTTGAAGTTCAAAATTCACGAACATTAATTGGTTAATTCAACATTAACAACAGCTTCTCACCATCATCATTTCAGACGGAGAATAAAGTCACAATAGATTTGAGTCTGTTTTTGTAACTCACTGAAAAGAAAGCAGTCATTTAGCATCATGTTCCATTGATTATAGGCCACAGAAAATATACATGTGGAAATATAGGAATGTAAAGATGGTAATGATAACAGACTAAGTAAAGTAAACATAAAGTTACCCTCAAACAGCTGTTGCAGCTGTAACAAATCGCGGCAGCTGCCTTTACAAGTCAGTGGCAGTTTCTGTTGCTACCGGAAGTTCCTCCACGAGCTGCTGCTGCCACGATCACCGCTTGACCTGTGTGTTTGAGTAGTTGTGTGTCCGTCGCTACGGTGATGACTGCAGCCGCCGAGGGACATTCTCAAGAAGCCTTTATAGAAAAAAAACACTAAACTCAAAACACATCATTACAAGTTGTGTGAGTTGTCGAGAAACTAGGATTGGATGGACAAGAGACATGACGTGTTCCACAAACCAGGAGCTGGGCTAACCCCGGCCATTCAATCAAAAATAAATCAAATTAAAAACCAGGTATTTGTTACCACTTGAGCTAATGAGCTGTTGCATTGTATAAAAAAGAAGTTAATTATTTCATCTCACTGCTCCCATGTTTCCTTTTGTTCTTCTACTTTAATTTTGAAATAAATTAAATTAATACTGCACAGTCCACTTCTGCGATGGAGGTGCACATTTTAGCATGTAAAAGCCTTCAAAAAGCTATTTCATTTGCCTGAAAAAATAAAAATAAAATAATAATAATTAAAGCCCTCAAAAAGCCAATTCATTGTGCGGAATAATAATAATCATTTCAATTTCAATAGGGCCTCCCACCGATTTCGGTGCTCGGGCCCTGATAATAACCAGGATTGCTCACTCCTTGAAAGTACCAACTATAAAAAACAATTTCTAACATTTCTAGGACTGCCTCTGTCAGTGCCTGTCAGTGCTCGGGCCCTAATTATGAATTACACACTTTGTCCTTCACTTTCACAATCTGAAGTATGTAGACTCAAAAACACACTCATGATATCAAATTTATTTTTTAAAACAATCCCCTTCACAAAAATGCTCTAGTGTTGTACAGGTGAAATATATTAAATTCTTTCATTTTAAATTAAATTGACAACACCATGCGTGATATAAGAGCAGTTTACAAAACACAGGGAAATTGCCTTATCAACAGTAAACGTTATTTTCCATACAGTACATGCAAGCATTTCCATGTGTGTGTGTGTGTGTGTCTTCAACTAAATATAACATGCAGTTTCACAAAGATAACACAAAACAAAGAGCTCAATATTAATATTAGTAAACACAAATCCATGACCATTTAGCCATCAAACAAGTACAACAATAACCTGAGTAGCATTTTTCTTGTCATACCAATTATAATGCCATAAACCTTTACATTAGTATAGCCTGTATATCCAAGTCTTCTTGAAAAATAGGAACAATTTCCAATATTTGTCAAATATGTGTCCAGTATTTGTAACAGACCAGGAAGCCCTGATAACCATGTAACACTGACACTCCTTACAACAGCTCCAAGTAAAGTTTTACGTCTTTTCAACCTCTCCCTTCCATAAAAGTGCTGCCGCCCCCTGTTCATACATTATGAACATTCATGTATTAATGGGTTTATTGCAGTTTACAGCTTTTGTGTGTAAAACACAGGCAAGTCATGCACACCATAAACCTATTTGAAATATTTTTGATTCTGAAGTCTCATGAGTGGCCACTCAACCATTAAATCTCCAGGTGCACAACGACGGCATCATCCCGGTTGGATTTCATCAGCCTAAGTGCAGATGTCAACGTCCTTCTTTGCTATTTCAGGAGTGACAGATAAAAAATATGTTTCTATGGGCCAGGCTGTAAAAAATGAATGATCCTTTCCAGGCGAACCGTGTTTGTGATCCTGATTGCATTGTGTATTGTCTTCTCAAGAGTAATAAACATAAAAACACATGCAATAAAAGCATGCAGGACTTCAGCGCTATGGAAAAACCCCGCTTCTCGATCGTGGGCCTCCCTCCTCCAGCTCCTCCTGTGAATAAGTGCTGTATTTCCCCGTTCCTTCCAAGGCGTGCCTCACGAAGCCTGCAGAGCCTGCCCTCAGCACCTCCAGCTCCTCTTTTTCATCCTCATCCTCCCCTTCTAGCTCTTCTTCATCTTCAAGGCTGGAGCTGTGCGAGTCCCCCTGAGGCTTTGCACTGTGCATATCCATCCCATTTCTCTCTGCATCAGTCAGCGGGGAACTCAGGGCTGCTTGTTCCTTGGCTTTGCGGCTTCTCTTCCACTTCATACGTCTGTTCTGGAACCAGATCTTAACCTGGTGGAAGAAAACAAGATTAAGAACATTAAGAACGTCGGTGAATAACCATGAACATATCCTGGGGGACACTTTTATCCCACTTGATTTCATATTTAGGTCTATCAAACAGTTGTTTCATCAGAGTCACATAAAACATAAGCACTATTTACCCACTTCCCCCCTGTGCTCATGTATGTGATGGATGAAATATTGGTTTTCAAATGCCTTTAAAAGGGAAATGAGTGAGCTGGAAGTTGTGCATTTTAATAAAACTATCATCTGGTGAACTCCAGTTTATTTCAGGAGAGCAACAATAAGCCTCTGTGTAGGTGCCAACAGATCTTGTCTTAGCTTGACAGCAAAAGCCAGATGTGTTATTAAAACTAAAACTAATATAATGGGAATCCAGGGTTTTTATGTTTTTGCAATTTCCTACATTCAGCTGCTAGGATCCAATGTTTACTCGTATTCACAGCCTTTGTGTGTGTGTGTGTGTGTGTGTGTGTGTGTGTGTGTGTGTGTGTGTCTCACCTGAGTCTCTGTCAGCATGAGTGAAGTGGCCACCTCGAAGCGTTTAGGCCTGGACAGGTACTTGTTGAGCTTGAACTGGTTTTCTAATTGCATCAGCTGCTGACTGGTGAACGCTGTCCTGGGCCTCCGACACTTCCCCAACAATCCTGCCTGGCCTGGAACTGAGAGGGGCATAAAACAGGGGGGGGGGGGCAGGGTTATTCTATGCACTTATCATTATTTACATTTTTTTATTATCACCTGTTTCTATAAGAACACGATAGTCATTTAACGGGTATCGTGAATTATGGGCCTATAAGAGAAAGAGGCCTGCAGCAGCCGGTCGGTGAAGGAGAGTTAACAAGAAGGAACATATCTACACCACAACACCTCACACTGGTCCAGTTTGTTTTCCAGTTCATTGTTTTGATGCCACAGACCTACCTACCTACCACCTGTCTGTCTTCCTGCCTGTCTATCTGTGTTGGTTAACATTTATTGCCCTGATGTGAGGTTGTGGTGAGAGGATATTGCTTTGAAGGAGTAATAAACCATCGCAGAGGACCATTACCTTAATGAAAACACCATAAATGTTATCAATTGATTAAGTGGTAGGTCTACGTCAAGTGTTACCTTTGTCATAAATGCTGCACGTTATTTTTACGAGATAGATTGTCCTTAAGCGACACAGCAGCTCAATGTCACGGTTCTTTGGACACCAAGGTCTAAACACAGGTATTACAGGAGGCCTCACAACATGAGCATGAACTGCTTTGGTGGCCAACTTGTAACAACATGGACAGAGACCTGTTAAATGTTTGTGCAATTTAAAGAAAGGAATTTAAATAGAAACATGAATCAAATGATCAGTTTTATTTTAATCAGGTCTAATTTGAAATAGCCGTTAAGACTTAACATATATTATTAGGAATTTCTTAATGAATGGGAGAAAAAATAAAGTAAAAAGCAGCTTTTAAATAAAAAAGACGTTGCATATAGCTTTTTGCATGTATTTAATATATAGGCCTAATTATTCTATAACATACTTTGGACTATATCAATATATATATAACCTGATATATTTAATTTTCCTTTTTTTATTTGATATAAATGTATACATATTATCGTGACATTATGCTGTAGTGTCTCACCTCCATATTCCCCAAATCTGGGTATCATGAACCCGGCTCTGATCCAGGGCTCCAGCGGCAGAGTCCCCGTCATGCTGGCCCCCTTGTGCTGCTCCGCGTACGGCTGCATGAGCTGCGTAAAGCCGGGGTACATGAAGGCGGGGTGCTGGCCTCCGAAGGCCGCCAGAGGGTACATGGAGCCCGGGTGCATTCCGAAGAGACCCCCTTGGTGCAGAGCAGTGAATCCCGGCTGGGACAAATTGAAGAGGTGGGATTTGTGCAGGAGTCCCGGGGGAGCTGGAGGGGAGTTGTTTGGGTGTGGATGCGGGGAGGGCGTCTCGGAGCCGCGGGTGGACAGCGGACTGTCTCCGGGGCTCCTGCTGTACAAGCCCGGGGACGCGCCGTCGCTGTCCGTCCTCTGCTCCGCGTCGTGCGCCAGCAGCGCGTCAATGCAAAAGTTCCTGGATTTCTCCATGATGGAAGTCACTGCGTCCGAAGAAATCTCCACCGAGCAGCGGATGGTAATCTGCCAGAAACGGAACTTTTATTCTAAATTGTGCAAAATATTAAGTGAAGTAGAGAAATAAACTTTAAACTCTAGTTTCTGTGTGAGCTTTACAAGTTTGGTTAAACCTCTATCATCACTCCTCTCCCCTGAAGAAATGTCTTCTGTCTGACCCACTCCACTTCTGCCATGCGAGTAGAGAAAACACTACACACACACACACACACACACACACACACACACACACACACACACACACACACACACACAGTTGACTGGAAAACCCTCAATAGAGCTATAAAGTCTGCTCCCCTGTGATTGGCCACAGCCCTGCAGGACAGGGGCTGGGTGTAGCCTATTCTTTCTACTCAAGGCTTAATTCATGGAGCTCCATATTTAAGTATATTACAACAAAACAGAAAATATAATATAAATATAAATATCATTGTACAGATATTGTAGTCATATTCATACCCTTCAGGCAGATTCAAGGTCATACTTCTACTCTATTTTCTTGCACATTTACAGTCTTATTTAAAGTATGACTAATGTGTGTTTCTATATTTCCTGCTTGCTCTTTTACTTTCTATCTCTCTGTTATCTGACTGACCCGCCACAGGTGTGATTAAGTTTCAGCCTTCCCACACCGCCTATCTGTGTTCCCACTCAGACAGACACTTTACAACTGTATCGCCTTAATAACGTCATCTCACTGTAGGGACACAATGAAATTCATCATTTTACAACTAAGTGTTCATTAGGTTTTATGGCCTGTTAAGGTTGACAGAAACCCTGCAGCTCTTATCGCTGGTTTGCTGCTATTATGGCTCATCACCACACCACAGAGCAGATAGAGGAGCAGTAAAGTGACAGAGAGCAAACTTATTCTCCCTGCTCGCAGAACCGCACAGCCGCACAAACAAAGTGCGACTGGCGTGACACAAAACCCACACAGCTTATACACATTTCAGATAAATTGCTTGCAAAAGTGCGTTTTACAGCCAAAGTTATATTTACAAATTGAAATACACTTACATCTGCTGTACCATCATTTTACAGGCTTTGTTGGTCGAACGCACAACTTTGTATAGCTTCAGCTATTTATCTTAAGTCTGTATTCATATTTGGCTTCTTTACTCTGCCTCGGTTACTAGTGTTATATTATCAATATCTCTATCCATCTATCTATCTATCTATCTATCTATCTATCTATCTATCAATCTATCTATCTATCTATCTATCTATCTATCTATCTATCTATCTATCTATCTATCTATCTATCTATCTATCTATCTATCTATCCATCTATCTATATGTCTGTCTGTCTGTCTGTCTGTCTGTCTAACTATCTATCTATTTTACACTACAATAGGCTTTATATGCTTCAGCCACAGTTTGGTGATTTCCTGTCGGTTTATACAGAACTGATAAGACACAGACAGATTCCTGGGAAAACAAATCTGCTCTCACTTCGAAGACAAACACGGCAACACCTGCTGAACTACCCAGCATATAAACTCAATAGCCAATGGGTGTGTGTGTGTGTGTGTGTGTGTGTGTAGGCATGTTTGTGACCATCAAAGTAAATGAATATCGGAGAATAATGATATGAAGGTGTTCAGATACTGGTGATTAAATCAGCATAGCTCTCCGTCTTATAGAAGAGAGAAGGTGTTACCACTTGAGCTAGTGTAGTGAAATAAAAGCTGATATCGTCTCTTTCCGCTTTGGACTCACACAGACACACACGTATGTAAACGCCTTTGATGTTCTACGTTTAGGACGCAGGTTATTAATTTACAAGTTTCGTCATCAGTCACCACTATGACTCACAGTGTCACATACATATATGAGTCAGAGCGGCTGCAGATCAGAAGTAAATACAGTTATAAAAGTTACTTCAATCCCCTTGTAAGGTTTGTATTCATATGTATTCCTCCCATTATTTTATCGTTTCTATATATTTATTACTGTTTGTTTTGTTTTTTATTTTCCATCGAATCTATTTAGCTGTAACCTCCTGTGAGTAACAGATGATTAATTCATCCCCCCTGTCGGAAATGGAAACATATTTTTTTAGGATGTGTCATTATGTTTTAAAAAGGAATCTTGACTTTTACTGTTGTTGAGCAGCACCGAGTCCATAACTGTACCTTACAGCCTGTGCATATTAAATCTCATAAATGAAGTTTTATTTTGTTTTTTAAACGCTTACGGCTTCTCCTTGACATCTTTCCTTGACCTTGTTTTCCTGTAAGGTCAAAGAATAGTGAAGTCAGGTGAGAATATTTTGACTTTTCGTCTGCAGCCCAAGTTTCAAGTCCTACTCACATGAAGCTTCAGTGATTAATTTCCGAATGACATTATTAATGAATAAAGTCAATGTCATGGTTGTTGGTGATTGGGTTGTTTAGTCTTATTGCCTGCACCAGATGAGCCACCGTAAAACAAGACACAGAGGTTGTAAAAGCCTGCTGTAAAATAATTAGCACTCTGTGATCAGTTCTCCATTAGATAAGAGAGAGAGGGATATATAACACTGTTTAATAAAGTTTATACAATATGTCACGCCAACGACAGTGTAGCCAAGCGCAACTATCACATCACTGGAGATAAGGTCCGGGAGATAAAGACAAAGCACACGGTATTTGAAATTTCACACCACTGGGAGATATTAGGCCCGGTGATATAACATAATTGTGATTTATGGTCAGATTAACAGCCCTTAACAAAAGAGTCTTTGTGTCCATATAAGGCACTGACACAGCGTTTATCTATCACGAAGAGATAGCAGTCATAAGTCGATACTTTGAACGGTGATATAGTCTGGTGAGAGGATGGGATGATCGGGGGGGAGGCTGACGTATCCACGGTGGGTCTGGATGAAGAATCAAGTCCCTGTTGATCGATGACATGTGAAGACCTTAATCACCGGGAGGGTGCAGAGCTACATTTCATACATCATTATTAATATTGATAAACTTTTTCTATGTAGCACCTTTTAAAACACAGTAACAAGATGCCCAGGAAACAATTAAAAAAGAAGATTGAAGATCATACAGCAAGGGAGCAAGGACACAGAAATGAAGAAGATGAGAAAAGAGTGAGAACAAGATGAGATAAAACATTATGAAATGATTAAAATAGATAAGCACACCGTCACCGTCTAACCTGCAACTCCTTACCCCAACCTGTTTGATAAGGAATCTCAGGTGTAGGTCTACTGTATTGAGAGTCACTGGGGACCAGAAACCCCCTTTGATGAGTTCCCACAACAACACGTCATATTACACGAATACAGAGCAGCGTTTCAACTCGGGTTCCCTTCATGTGCTAAACAGAGCTGGGGAACACAGGAGCCTTTATCGTGTTCCCGTATGTGACATATAAATCTAAGGAAGGACCCTGGGAGCATGGGAAAGACCCCCCCCCCCCCCCCCCCCCCCCATTAACATGTGGAAGAAACAAACTGAACAAGAATGCAGTTTATTACATCGTGGATGCTGCGGGAGAGAGATGAGTCTCCAGTATTCTGTGATCGCAAGTTTCCGGTTTAAGCTACCTAAGACACAAAAGTATGCACGGCCCTGAAACAGGCCCACAGACGAGAGTTAGTCTGGGAGACACAGAACAAGGCCCTCGCTCCTCTCTCCCCTGAGCTGTAAAAGAACCATTCATGTTGCCTCTATTCATACACAAATGTAAAAGAGGTTAAGCCAGTGGGCGACGTCTGTCAGCCCACCACAGTTAGGGGGTGAAAAGGTTGATTCCACTCCAGCATTGTGCACACAGGGGTATTAAGGTAGATTTTAAATCAATTAGAAGTTTTTATTTACTGTTGATGCAAGGGCAATTTCCAAAAGCAGTCTCTCCTGTTTGTAAAATTACACAAAACCTACTGAATAGATTGAAATTAAATGAAAGGGTGAGTAACCCTAACCCTGGAGATCCAGGATATTTCTTTCATTGTCTTTAACATTGTGAGATGGAGCGTTGTCACAGTTTTCCAAGAAAATAATCAGTGGATCTTAATGAACAACATGAGACATATTTAGAGAACTGAAATTTATGAGTGTGTGCAATATGGTGCAGCTTGATGAAATCTTAGGGACTGTTGGACCTTGGCTGTGGTCGAGAGTCATTTGTTTGTTTTCTACTCAGAAGGAAAAAACAAAAATTCGGAAAAACAACTCGACCGATTTCAATGATATTTGCTGGAAGGATATTCGTCTCTTTTATTCACTTTCTCTACATTGTGAGATTTTTCAACATTTCTGTGGAACTTTATGAAACAAACCAAGCATGTTTAGGAGACTAATATCTATGAGAGTGTTCAGATTGATGCAGATCCAAATAATAATCCAGGTCTGGTTCATTTAAATGTGATTTCATAAGAGGCTATTGGGCCTTGGCAGTGGAATGTACTCTGTGTTATTTATATTGTTTGAGGGGTTTGTTTTCAACTCGATGCAGATAACAAGGGCCAGTGCAAGAGTAATGCAGAACATGACAATGCCTCCCAGGAGACCTTGAGGCAAAAGGGAAATTCTTCCCAAATCCCCAACAGATAGAGGATAACAAGGGCTGTTGTTCTCCCTCCGTCTGTGTCCCATTGTGGAATCTGGTCTAATATCTGCTGTGGTTTCCATTGTTGCATCTATTGTCATTGCCCAGTTTCGCCCTGTTGGGCCTAATGGGCCGTGGGGATAGAACACTTCCTGGTTGAGCAGGGGGTGGGTGTCGAGGGTTGCAAGGTTCAACGTCGTCCAAAAACCAGTTGATTAATGGCGGCCGTCACAACTCAGACCGGGACATAATGAGGAGGACGGGAGGGAGGAGCAGAGGAGGAGGAGAGGAGGCAGAGAAGGGGAGGTGGGAGGAGTGGAGTTGAGATTGGATGATTATTACGTAGAACAGTAAACAGTGAGATGGCAGAAGAATGAGATGAGGTGTCGGGGCAGAAGTGGAGGGAGAGAGGAGGGGTGGGGGGGGGGGGGGGGGGGGGCTCGCTGCTAATTAGTCCCGGACAGAAGTGAGTGAATGACAGGAGGAGTCAGACACACGTAGAGCTGGTTAACACACAATGGGAGGGGCAGCGACGGGGCGGCGGAGTGCTGGCTGCGCAGAGCAGTTAAACATCTGTTGCTCTGTGGGACACACAGGCTGCTCTGGAGGGTCAGGTTCCCAAAATACTCATCTCCCAAACATGCTCTCCCTTTAGCACAAAAACAGGAAAGGCTGTGAACTACCAATAAGTCTTGTAACTCCATTTTCTTTTCATTATTAAATGAGGGTCTCCATCAAAATATAATTTAATCAGGTCGGAAAACTGTTTCATCAAGAAAATCTCAATCATCTGTGTGTAGAGAGGGGAGACACGTTCCAGATCTGTACACCATCTGGAAGGATCTCTCCTCAAGATACTACAAGAATAGATGTAAAGAAATTACTTCTCCAAGATCTGACTGAATCTCAACGTGCAAGACACTCTGCTAATGGGCTTGGTGTGGATGTTAGTGCTGTGATTGTCATTTTTGTAGTCAGATTAGTCCAATAAAGGACGTATAGGGCTGATAAAACAATTTAGGGCCGTCTTCCCTGTTGTTTTAAATGAAGATATAACATCATATTGAAAAGTATGTCGATTTAAAGAACAACCGGAGCAGGGTTAGGGTTCTTATTCCTTCACTTTTCAGGAAGATTTGACCTGTAACCTGCATCTGGACGTCCTGATTCACTAGAATGTTGCTCAATATGCTGTGTTTACCTTCTGAGTCCCCTTGGATTAGATTCTTGTGTATCTTTTAATAACTATTACCTCTGCTTGTTTAATCTAGTCCTCATCATTCTCTCCATACCCATCCTTTCAGAGCCGAGACAGTTCAATTAGCCTGGTGGGCCACGGACACTCCCACCAATCCATGTTTGCAGGGGTTTAATCAGAACAGTTGCGTGTATGTGTCTGCGTGTGTGTATATGTGTGTATGTGTGTGTTTGTGCGTGTGTGTGAGGTTTAGGGTATTGGTGATAAAGAGACACACATAATTCTTTATAACCACCACACCTGACACTGCCGTCTCATCTTTCCTGTTTTTTTATTTCCTCTCTCTTGCAGCTCATCACAAAATTTGATGAAACACACCTTTATAATCAGGCAAGATGGAAAATAAAGGCGAACGTGTGTAGGTTACTGGTTTCTCTAGTTTTTGTGTAGCTCGATGTGTTGCATATGAGTTTTCTCGAATGTAGCTGGATGTCGAATGTAGCTGGATGTCAGTTGACAAGACAAGAGGATTAAATCTGCCCGCCGATCAGAACTACGTCTTCAGGGCAGACCGATGCTGCAGTGTCTCACGATCAAAAACATAATGAAATGGATCAAGATTATCTGGTTCAAATCAAGTAAAAACATATTTATAGTTTGCCTCCTGGGGCTTAACAAGGTACTCTGTCCTTAACTCTCGACTATATCTAAAGAAAAACGTCAGAGAGAGAACGGGAGGGATGTAGCAATAGTAAAATGATGGTAACATAAATGCCCTTTAAAGAGCTAGTGCATATTCGTTATATTTTCATTTCAGTTTTATATTTGTCTGTTTCAACATTACACAGAGACTACTGGGACGAGGCGTTTTCATCAAGTTCCCAGGAATCGTGCATGGATCTTGATTGACTGTTAACTGATGACTGGTTCTTCTGCGCTCGTGTGCTACTCTAATCTTTATATTTGTCACATGTGGCCGCTACATTGATATACATGGATTTCATTTAGTTTTAGTTCTGTTTATATCAAATCACAGACTCAACTACCTAAATGAAAAATGCATGGTAAACAGCTGGATTCTGCATGTGTCACGAGACCAGTCAGCAGCACAAACACAAGAGACAACGTCTGAATGTAAGTTATGTTCATGAAAATGGAAATAGTCTCTGCTCTATATGTTCAGGGTGCACGTCCAAAAACAAAAACAACACATTTGTAATCCTGTGTGACAAATGCACGGATCCACACAGAATGGAGACCAGTGGCTGAGCTCTTGTGTCCAGCAGGAAGACGTGTCCACAGAGGCTATCTGGAGGTTAACGGGGAAATTAGCTTTGCTCTAAATAGCTGTTTCGACAGAGGCGGGACTGACAGGCTTAGGGGAGGGGCTGTCACGTCTTGATGTATGTCGTCCCACAGTGAAGAGGAGATTTCATTTCCCTAATTGATCCACCCCCGTGCCCTCACTTTACACCTTCTCCCGTGATTGTTTTCGCCCTCCCTTCTGCCACGGTCTCCTCGGGTTCCACCCTGCTGTTGCCTCTTTCTCTGCCCCCCCACATGTTGCTTGTCTAATGGCAGTCTGAACAATTTAATTAGTTACAGTAATATGCGATGAAAAACCAGGTGTTCTTCCCATTAGAGTCATCAGCTCCTTGATGAATCATTATCCTCACTGTTTAACTTTGAGCCGCCTCAGCGGAAGCCACAGATAAGAAAGAGTTTGTTCAACAAGGAGCTTTTTATTCCAGTTCGCATTCCAAGAATCTACTTTAATTTCTCCAATTCACAGGCCTGTAAAGCAAATGATGCAGCGTTCACAAAGTGTTCACACAGCTGCAACCTTTTTCATATAGTCTTACATTGAAATCATGTTTTTTCCCTCATTAATCTACACTCTATGCCCGATAAAGACAAAGCATGAACTGAATTTGAGAGATTTTGCTCATTTATTTTGAAGGAGAGACCAAAAGACTCAGTTGAATCACCTTTGACAGAGATATCTGCTTCATGTCTTCTCTTGTATGATGTGAAAAGCTTTAAACACTGGATTTGGGGATTTTCTGACGCTGTGCTTCTCACCCTCTGTCGGGGTTGAGTGGGATTGAGTGGGGCCACCAGTTGACCAGCCATTGTCAGGGTTTATCAATAGCTGTACCCTTGGGTTCGAGTCAGGACTCTGACTGGGACTGGGATCCGTCTCGGCTGAGAACTGTCACTGCTCTGTTGTTCCAAGCATCTTGTATTTGAGAAGTACGAGTGAAGCGCCCGTCAAACTGGAGCGCGGCCTTTCAGCGACATCGTGAGGGTCGCGTCTCAAATCAAAATAAAACATGGTTCTCGTTGAGAGAGCAGCTGCAGCTCAGAGTTTCAAAAGGAATCTCTGTGATTCGCTTTGCCGAAAAAACTTTGTCTACAATCCACCTGCCAAGTTTGAGGAATGTACGGCTTGACAAGAACCGACACGTAGACAGACATTACTTCATCTATAGTTAGATGGAAGAGACTGAGCTCTGTGGAACCTTCAACACAGCAAAACGTCTTTATATCTTTTCCTCAGAACAGTTTCTCGACACGATCCCGTCTCCGAGCTCCACATCTCTGCACTCGACCCGACCTCCTGTCAGTGAGATCTTACAGAGCCCCGTGTCAACCTTTCCAAATCATGTCCAAACTATTGAATTCACCCACAGGCAAACGTAGTAGCATCTCAAAGTTGATAAAGAGAAATGGCAAGAGTTATAAAGGCTATAAATACTTTATCAGTTTTTCCAAGACTCTTTTTTCGCTTGAGCACAAGAAGGAAGCCTAACCAGGTGTTGAGTGTGAAGGTATCTCAGGATCCTCGACTGTTCCTTCAGCTGCCTGCGCTCTCGCCCTAATGTCTGCAAACGAGCGCCTAACGATGTGTGTGCAGCTATTTGCTTATCAGTGCCACAGCTGCATGTGTTCACAGACATGAACGTATACACACAGACATGTTGACGTTGGTGGGGGCAGTGACGAATGAGCGAGGAGATAGTGATGGTTGATTGATTGTTCCCCTCGCTAAAAACTCGAGAAGTCTTCTTCACAAAGACAGAGGCAAGGGAGAGAAACATGAGCAAAGTGGCAGCTTCAACAGGTAGTTTCTGTTTAATTCACTGATTATATTTCTATATCTGTGAGAAGGCCCCCCCCCCGACCTAAACAATCCCCAAGACTCTTCTGTGATACTTCCATGACGTTTAAACATTAGTATTTAGAGGAAAGCTCCTGAAATATGAAATATCTAGAGTGTGAAATTGATGCAATTTAACCACCAGGCTGAATCACAGTGATCCCTTTAATGAAGTTTTCATAGCACCATCATCGGGTCAAGATAATGCAAATGCAAAGCAATTCACGTTCCCATCAAACTCCCAGTGAGCGCTGTAAGCAGGACATTAATTACACGTAGGTGTTAGGCAGTCCATCAGGTGGAATCTGCCTCTTTTGGCAGGTAGCAGTGTAAAATGTGCAAGCGGCAATTTAATGTTTTAAATTTGAATAGAACACGCAGTAAAATATGTAACCTATTAGCGATAAGCCTAATGTGCGTCTAATTTGTGGATGTGGCGGATGAATAACGTGATTAGCTCCTGCTCCGCTCCGTGTGCAGCTATTCACAGATGGCGTGGCAGAAGCCCATTTCCAGCCTCAATCCTTTAACTCCCCTCCTCCCCCCTCCATTCTTGCCCATTGACGTGATAATGGTGACAAACTGGTGAAGCCATTGAGTGCGCCGGTGACACGAGGGTGAGTGGGGACACCAACTCTCCACCACCCAGTAACACCCATTAATCAGACCCTCTTCCAGCCCCCTGTCCCCTCCCTCCAGACGGGCCGACACACTGCCAGGGGCCGTAATGCAATACTCTGTGTGTGTGTCTGTCCCCCCCGTCTTCCAGTGTCCAGCCCCTGTCTGTCTTTATTTGAACCTTATCTTTGTTTTCATACGACTGTGTGTGTGTATGGTTTGTTTTAAAGATAAAGACCAGGCCTGTGGCGAGTTTAGGATTTTTCTAATTTAAGGGCCATAAAAGGAGCCACAATTCACACAGAGGGCCAAGAAATCCATACACAATTCCTCATTTAGTAAGGTGCACATTTAAGTTATTCCTGGTTTGCCGTTAGCTCGATATATTTAATAACATGTGGCTAGCTCAATAGCCACATATCATTAAATACATTTAGAAAACTGTTTAAGCACATTGTGAATGTTAAAAAAACCTTAAAATTATATTATTTATCGCCTGCATTGTGAGTTAGTGATTAGTTTTGTTTCTTTAAAGGCTACTGAAAGGACAGGGGCATTTTAGGGGCCATGCAGAATTCAGCTGCCCCCCCCCCTGCAACATTATCATGACAAATCAAGCATTGGAAAAAAAAATACGAGCAAGATGAGGCATTCAACAAAGAAATTGAGAAGAACAGGAAAGAAATGCTTCACAAATCTAAAAATAAGCCGCATTAGTTCAAACATCAAAGGTGAAGGAAATGAGTTTTACCTCTGAATTACACTTTGTGTCTTTTTATCAACTCTTTTCATTTAAATCACAGAATAGATTGATGCCAGAGTAAATCAGCGGGCTGGCGCACAACGTGTCGACGTCTCCATCCCAAACTCCCTCAGTCAATAATGAAATCAGCCTTGACACTGTGACAGCTCAATACAGTCGATACTGTTAACTAACTCCCAGCACACTCACCGAATAAAAAACCTCATGTGTGAGTGAATACTTGTGTTTTCAGCGATAATTGACGGTGCAGTTTAAGAGATGTGATTTTATTCAATGAGAATATCATTGAAAACCGATGACACTATAGCTCCTGCTGGTGAGGAGCCGGTGCTATTGCAGTCACCAGCATATAATATGTGTGTGTGTGTGTGTGTGCGTGTGCGTGTGTGTGTGTGTGTGTGTCTGTGTCTGTGTGTGTGTCACAGCAAAAGTATTTCCATGAGGCAATATCTTGATTAAATTACAACAGACGACACAATATCTAAATTTCCAATTCTTTATGCAGGATGGAGAGGGGTGGGGTGGTGTGTGTGTGTGGGGGGGGGGGGGGGGGGTGCATGTTGAATTTAGAGAGTCATTGGTTCACTCTGATGTTATTGACTGTGAGTGGCAGTAAATTCAGGAGGTGGAGAAGCCCAGTCTGAACCTAAAGGTATTAAAAAATGACAGTTTCCTGAGTGTTTGGGTTTATTTGGGGAAAGCATGCAAATTTGAAAGCCTCCTCAGAGGATGTGAGATGCGGATGCGGTGAAACTTGATGAGTCACTAAATGACGCGTTATTAATGAATTCGATATGTGCATTTTTAATCCTCACATCAACATTAAACACATTTAAATGACTTTGACATCAGTAGTATGAGCTTCCTGACTGGGATTTCCTGCTTGTACACTAATCATCTACTGCTCCTTTAAAGCCTCATATGTACAATTTAGTGACATCTAGTGGTGAAGTAGCATGTTGCAGCTGAACACCCTTCACCTTACCCTCCCCTTCCAAACATGAGAGAGAACCTGTGGTAAACTTCAGTTGTTCTGAAAATAAATAAACTTCACTGACACTAAATTTGAGTTTGTAACATTAAAGAAATCATTGCATGGTTCCAAAATTATAATCTTATAAAGATACTGCACACTTAAATGTGTTATTTGAGCTATTACTTAATTGATAACCATATCTGATAAAATACATTAATGCTGGTTTTAATATAATTTGTCATTATTATTTATGATTTAAAATAAAATATCTTTTGGCTGATAGTAAAGAATCCAGCTTCTGGTTTCCTCCTGCTATATGGACGCCCCTTGCCCATCTTAAAGTGTTCCTGTTGGAGGCTTGGCAGCTTGTACGCTCCACCTGAGGTCACTTTGCATAACTGTTAAGTCGGCCACGAAGATATCAATGAGCCGGGGGAAGAGAAACGTCTCTGTCCCTGGACACACTCCTGCAGGCCACTGTTTGACTGCAAACACCAGGTATAAGCCCCATTGCAGCATCAAGGCACAAACAACTTTTCAGACACAGCTCTTGAGAGAGAGAGAGAGAGAGAGAGAGAGAGAGAGAGAGAGAAGAGAGAGGGAGAGAGAGACAGAGACAGAGAGAGAGAGAGAGAGAGCTCAAACAATGTCCACTTGCACCCCCATGACACAAGTGATTTCATGAAGAACAAACTGGAGACGTTACCTGAGTGTGTGTGTGTGTGCGTGAGTTTGTGTGAGTGAGTGTGTGAGTGTGTGAGTGTGTGTGAGAGGCAGGTGCAGAGGCCTGAAGTGTGAAAGCACTTCACCAGAACGAGGAGGAGTTGGTGAATCAGACTCTTTAGTCCACTTTCGAAGACTTGGAGTGATGTGTTGGCCGCTGTGCTTCATCCCCACGCTCACTACACAGTGTGTGATGAGGAGCTGGAGGCGGATCAGACGCTGCAGCAACAACACGGTGTGGTGTTATCTCATATTTGCAGAACACATTAGCAGTTCACAAGCACCGTCACCATCGCAGCATATAAAGACACATACTTTAGAGTTAAAGAGTTTACTTGAGGTGCAAGGTTACTGTTGGTCCTTTATCTCCATTATCATTATTACCATTATTAATTATCTACTTCTTTCTATATTTGAAACACTGATTGTCTGTTGCAAAGCACAAAAACTCAAATTTAAGAATGTTGTTTGCACCAAGTTGTGATTACAAATATTATAACAAAAACAGTAGTTTATAATTTAGACCTATTATTATACAAATTAAATCATAAGCATTTAATTGTGTCTTCTAATAACAAGGCATGCACTGTAAAGACCTGAAACCAATGTTTTTACTTTTCTACTCTTATATATATATATATATTTTTTTTTACCGTAGTACCATCTAAATTCCACAAGAGGTCACCAAAGACTGCTCAGTCTCTGCAGTGTAATTATCCCCCACTCTGGGAGCCTAGCAGCACTAATGGCATAATGATCTTTTAACAGTTAAAATCAAGTGTAATCTCAGTTTCTATCAAATCAGAGACGAACAAGGCATATTTGATTAACTGTTATTGTTTGGTTCAAGATATTTGATCACACGTTGCCATGTTTGTGCTCCATAGATCTGCTGCTACAACCACACAACTCGTCCCCAGTCGCCTCCTGCTGTGCTGGTTTGATGCAGATGTGCCCCACTGATTGGATTCTACAGGCCTCGCAGGAGATGGGAGTGTGTGCTGTACCGTTCCTTTGCACTCCCACTGTGTGTTGAGTATCCACAGGGAGGCCGGGACTCCTCCTTCCTTTCCCAGCCTGCTGAGCGGTGGGAACCGGGTACTGGGCAGCCCAAAATGGTTTTTGCTATTTATACCACTCTGCGCTCAATCTGAGGGCTGCTCCCCGGAGACCTGTTGCCGGCAGCTTTCCCCAAGCCGCGGAATTTAACCCCAGGACAGCTCTCTCCCCAGATGTGATGGAAAACATCTGGCCAGCTGCTTGACTACAAGGCCCAGGCTGTAGTCCCCCCCCCCCCATGCTACCAGCCCACAGAACCCAGCCAACACCCTGCTGGTACTGCTGATAAACAGCAACCTTTAAATTAATGTGAGATTTAATCATCTGATGCAACGATGTCTGGTTTTGAATATCGCCTGCAGACTGTGGGCTGCATGGAAAACAGCCCTGAATCATTCTGCTCCCCTCATTTAATATTGATTTAGTCAGAGGTTTTCTTCACAGCTAGACGTGGATGACTTGCAGAAATACAGGCACCTCTTTAATAAATGACTATACATAAGAAAATTAACAATGCAAAGAAGGCCACCGACTCACAGAGTAACATTTATTCATTACTGATTTTTATTTAATTTAAAAAAAGAGATAACTTGCAAATGTTACATCGACTTCCACTGAAACATTCCCATGTTGCATGTCTCAGCATAGGTTAACATTAGGCACACAAGAATGCAGACGACCATTTTTGCAGCTCTAGCCATTGTTCAAATACGAGACAAGATAAGAGCGAGAGGGAGAATGGGGGGGGGGGGGGGGGGGGGTGAGGAGGAGACATCACTTTAGCGAAGCTGCGTGGAAACAGTGCGGAGCCCGAAGAACAAACACGTCAACACTGGCTCAAACGTCCCCACGCGTGGGACCGCAACAAGTGATTTCTGTGTGTGTGTGTGTGTCTGTGTGTGTGTGTGTGTGTGTGTGTGTGTGTTGTTAAAAACATACAAGGAACATACGAACCAAGATACTCTGGATTACAAAACTAAACACTAGACCAAGTTTGGCTGGTTGACTTAGGAACCGTCGGTACAAAACTCACACCCAGTACATCCAAAATACAGATGATTATAATCAAACATACCTGAAAATAGAGCCCTCCCGCTTCTTTGATACTCATATTTGGCTTGTGTGTAAATGTATGCGTACCAGTTTTTTTTTTTTTCTCCTTCTTGCATGTCAGCGCGCTAGAAAGTTGTAAAAGTTTAAACTGGTTTGATACAGCGAGAATCAATGGTCATGTGCATGTCGTTTTTTTTTTTTTTGGGGGGGGGGGGGGGGTCTTGAAAAGACACATCCGAGTGAATCGAGCACGACAACACGTCAAAGCTGCGGCGGCGAGAAGAAGTAAAAAGCAACACAAAACAGCCGTTTCACAAACACAGCAATTAATATGAGGATACTAGAGAAACCCTTTGTCCATGCCAGGGGCCACGACCTTAAGAGCCTATGTACAGCTATGGTACAGTGAGGGCGACTGCTATGGGCTCTTACTACTGCCTCTTGGAGAATAATTGAGTAAAAAGCGTTTTAATTTATTGCACACAAAAAAAAAATAACATCAGTATCAAGGGTTTTTTTCATTTTCCACTGGAATGTCTATATTGCCCTTTTCAGCATCTTTAATTAAGTCCCACATAAAAAAAAAAAAAATGAGCGGATGTTGTTTGAGTCAGACGAGACGTTCTGAGTGTGAAGGATATGAAATCACTCTGCAGGTGAAGTGAAGCTTGTGCTTGTCGAGGGAATGGAGATCGAAATATAAATCGACCACCAAAGCTTGATTCGACCCCGTGTTCAACTGGTTTTGGCCTTGATTGGATCAATACTAGGAAGTGAATGGGGTCGATCACCTGTGTGGTTAGTGTGACAAGTCGTGGGACCTGTTCAATGGCACGTAGGAATTATTGATAGAAAAAAAAAAAAGTGGTTTCACGATAATCGAGAAAAAAAAAAAAAAGTCTCATCTGCCCGCTGTGCTATTTCTGTTTGTCAGAGAGAGAGAGAGAGAAAATATATATATAGAAAATAATACATCAATACAATCAAATTCACTTCCCCGCTCATCCTCTTTTGGTTACACCGAGGTGAAGAACAAGTGCAGTATTTTTTTTTTTACTTTCATCATCATCAGAGAAGCTAAACTCTAAAGAAGCAGGCCGAGCCGCTCGAGGTCCCGGGCTCAGAGAAGGATGACATGTTCCTCTGAAGGGCGACTCAGCGTGCAGGCAGAACAATCCTCCACGTCACCGCTGGGACACTGAAGTCTCCACCAAGATCTCTTTTTTCCTTCAACTCTCGACCCCAGTTTTACACAAAAACACCAGTGAACATTTTTTTTTTGAATACCAGATTTCGGTGGCATGCAACCCGGTTTTCACTGCCTAAAGAAAGTGGCACATGATTACAGTGAAAGTGGTGCCAGAGTAACTCTGATAGGAAGAGACTGAAGGGGAAAGCAACAACACAACAAGCCAAATTACTGCACTGTCATTATTTTGGTGGGGGGGGGAGGGGTGGGCAACGGGGTGATGGTTCTTTCGGAGTGGGCGGTGGTTCTGTGTTCCCCCCCCCCCAGTCTGAGGCCCTGTGGAGCAGCACTGGAAGCAGGGAGGAGGTGGATGATGGGCTGGGGTGGGGTGGGGTGGGGTGGGGGGGGCTGCACTATGCCGTTGAGGGCACCGACACCTCCAGCAGGCGGTTGTTCTTGCGCTTGCAGGACACGCTGTTGCCGTTCTTGGGGACTCCCGGGATGAACTTCACACACACTTTGTCGTGCTTGAACTGCACCAGGAACCTGCGGCAGAGACAGAACAGCCGCGTCATTACACACGAGCCAGACGCACAACATGCTGAGTCACAGCCTCGGACCTCAATGAGCTCCCTTACTCGTCTGAGATGTCGATGTCCAGCTGCTCCCGGTCGGCAGCCCTGGTGCCCATACGGTGGATTTTGGTGATGATCTCGATCAGGTGCTCACTGCTGAGTAAGAAATCGCCTTTGACGGCCGAGGCTGAGCCCTGAAGTAAAACAATTACACAGTCATGATGGGCTCCATCTCATGTGATCATCCATTTTTCTACTACTTCCAGATTTCTCTATCTCTCCGTCTGTGACTCGCATTTCTCGAGAACCCTTCCTCTTGGCATGTGTATTGTAACAGCATCCCCACAGGCCAAGCACACAGCTTATTCCAGAAAGACATGAATAGAAGTGGCATTGCACTAGTGTTATTTCCATTACTTTCATTGAGGCCACTGTTTTCTCTCATTTGTTGATTTATTTTGTCAATTTAATCACTTTATTCTAACATTTGCTCGTTGTGTTACAGCTTCTCTATATTCATTAATAACCTTAGTTTTGTTATTTTACCTTTCTCTGTGTGTGTGTGTGTGTGTTGTGTGTCTGTGTGTGGTTTGTGTCAGTCGGGGGACCTGGGGTTTGGTTTAACAGGAAAAACTTAACTCCTGCAAAATGTTTACTTGTTGTGTTCCTCAAATTCAATAAAAAAATAAAAGCACTCGACGCAAAAAAAAAAGTTTGGAATCAGCACTAACTGAGGTGAGAGATTTCCCACGAGCATTTAAACCAACAGTACAATTTCATTCTGGCAAATGGAGCAAATCTATATCAGTTAGTGGAAGCTGGATTACTGCAGGCTACACAAATGTAGTCGAACTTCTCGGTTTAGCGTCCATAACCTCACAGCTCTCCTGCACCAGAGAAACACTGTTAAACTGCAGTGTCACAGCAGGATTTAAAGGAACAGTTCAACAATTAAGGGACATTTTGATTTGCTTTCTTGCCGAGAGTTAGACGAGAAAATGGCTAAATTTCTAAACTTTGGAAACCAAAACAGAAGGGAATCCTGATTGTGCTCCTCTCACCTCTTTGAGCTTGAGAGCGAAGAAGCCGTCGCTCTGTGTGCTGACCGACACGCTGCTGAGGTCCGGCAGGGGGACGCTGGCCTTCACCTGGCCCGTCTTCTGGTCGGCCAGGACCACGCTGTTCTTAGTCAGCAGGAAGAGCCGAGCCGTTCCCTGAGAACCAGAGCAGAGACGGGTCAACACAATGAGTGGGTCTGCATGTAGAGCGACATTTTGTCTTTTGATCTCATTCATTAAGATTTTATTCAACTAGCAAATCATGTAAACATCATTATTAGATTCATATTCCCCGTTTACAAGTTACAGAGCAGAGTCTGAATTTAACTCACTTCAATATTAAATCGCTTCAACGCTATAATGATAATAAGTGTGTAAATAATCAGACTCATGACCTCATTTGGGTTAAAGTAAATCAGAAAATGCTGTTTACATGGCAGTGTCTTATTCAGGTAAATATCAGAATAGATATGTCCGTGTAAACGTCTCTTATGTCTTTCTAACTTTGTGCAACATGTCAAAATGACGACATCGGCAGACACAGACGGTGAAACAAGTGTTTTGTGTTGTTGTTGTGTCTCATGATGCGAGTCGGGGTAAAGAGTGAAACACTGTGAACAAGCCCGGACACGTCTGCTACCTGCTGGAACAACAACAATGCAGGTTGTTGAACTGTCGAACGCAGCAGGTTGCTGCACAGAGCGATGAAACCCCCCCCCCCCCCCCCAAAAAACAGATTCATAGTTTTGTATCGTACTAGACCTGTATGGGAAAGGTAGCAGGCCACAGTGTGATAAAAGAAAGAAGATATATCTTGGATAAAGTCGTCTTTCTCACCTTTCCATTTGCTCTGTTGATCTTGTTAACCACGTCCGCCAGCAGAACCTTGTCCTCCATCGCTATGCTGAGCTTCTGGTACTTGGGGTTCTTGTTGATCTCCAGGTAGTCTCCTTTGAAGGGCTGACTCACACTGAGACAGAACACAGAGACACAGTTGTTCCCAAGGTGTGCGACACGCAACATGTCTGTCACTAAAGTACTTATCTATCAAAAAAGGTATAAGTGTCAAGAGATATTCTTTTGCACAGCGTGAAACAAACAGCACTCGGCTCCAGTGAATCCCGGGTACCTGCTCGGGTAGAGAGCCTTTTTATCCTTGAAGATCTCACTCGCCTCCAGCTTCTCTTCATACACTGCCTTCTTCTCCTCTGTGAACTTGCTCCTGTATTTCTTGCACTGAACACACAAACACAAGAGACGTTAAAAACTCAATGTCGAAAAAAACAATAATATAGCAACATTTATATTTTGATGATCTTAGCTGCCTTTTTTGTGTAACAGTTCTTGTTGAAATAAAATACACAAAAAGGCTTTTGTCTCTCAAACTCGGTTCACGTTCGTTTAAATCCGAGTTACTGATCACGTCTCCACCTGACAGATGTGGTGTGGAGGCTGGCTACATAGCAGGGTGTTTGCACATGGGCTGATACAAAAGATCACGCTAAGAGGTGAAGCTTTGTCAAACGGCCTCTTTTATGTGCAAGCCGGATTTCGGAAAAATATCCGAGATACGTGGAGCTTGCTTCGTGGTACAGACCCCTGGTGGTGAAATTCAACCACTGACCCCCATGTTGTTCATCTGTCTGCAGATTAAAAAAGTCCTGGACCTATTCAGTCACTTTTGTTCATTGAAAGCTGAAATAACTGTAAAGTTTCTATAAAGTTTCTGATTTGCATTGTGGGCTCTAATACTTAGAAAGAACTTTTTGCTCTGTAATGCATGTCCAATAATTCACATTTCTTTGTTTCTACTGATTCTCTGGATTGTGTGATATTGTAATCTGACACTTTAATCACTACTGTCTTGTGGCTCCAATGTTAAGCTGCTATATCATCATCATCATGAAATCACTGGATCTGGATTTTGTTTAACCGACCCTCCAAAGATGGAAGATCCTCCGGAGTTCAGAGTGGACTCCACCCAGGAAGAGATAGGGTCTTGCAGGCCAGTTCTTGTCTATGGGCGACATGGAGGGCATGGTGCTCTTCAGACCCAGGAAGTACTTTTGCATCTGGACAAATGGAGAAAAACGAGAATCGTGAGGCAAGGAAATACTGTTTGTTGTGTTACATTCTCCGCTATCATTTATTCAAGGTAAACATTCAAGCACTACTTACAATCCTCTGGATGGTGAAGTCGTAGATCTTCCTGCCTGCGTTCGCCCTGAAGAACTTTCTGTATTCTCTGCGGATCTGTTAGAGCAGAAAAAGTTAAACAAACTAAATAAACCTCCAGTCGCCCTTTTCCAACGGTTAGTTTGACGTGAAGCAGGGAAGAATAAGACAACAGTGACAGGAGGATGGCAGCACAGACTAAAAAAACAAACAGACACTTCGTTAGTCACAAAAAAACGATGACCAACGTGAACAGACACAAAGTTAACTCCGAGCTGACAAGTGGATGATGGTTATGAAACCGACCTTCATGCCGACCTTGACTGTGCAAACAGAGACGTGAACAGCTGCGTTGTGCATTACGAGGTGCGAAGCAGTTAAATTAACACAGTTACACAGTTTAAAGCTGCAACGACGACAAAGTGATGAAACCGAACAGAACACATCACAGATAATCACTAAAACTGAGGACACACACACACACACACACACACACACACACACCTGAAGACAAAGAAAGAACAGGTGGGACAAAAACTGTTAGACAACAAAACAGTGCTGCTGTGGATGGGGGGTTAGTTTCACAGATAGAGAAGAAGCACACTGAGAAAGATGTTGAGAAGAGAGAGAGAGAGAGAGAGAGAGAGAGAGAGAGAGAGAGAGAGAGAGAGAGAGAGAGAGAGAGAGAAGCACACACCTAAAGACAAAGGAAGAACAGGTGGGACAAAAACTGTTAGACAACAAAACAGTGCTGCTGTGGATGGGGGGTTAGTTTCACAGGTAGAGAAGAAGCACACTGAGAAAGATGTTGAGGAGAGAGAGAGAGAGAGAGAGAGAGAGAGAGAGAGAGAGAGAGAGAGAGAGAGAGAGAGAGAGAGAGAAGCACACACCTAAAGACAAAGGAAGAACAGGTGGGACAAAAACTGTTAGACAAAAAAACAGTGCTGCTGTGGATGGGGGGTTAGTTTCACAGGTAGAGAAGAAGCACACTGAGAAAGATGTTGAGGAGAGAGAGAGAGAGAGAGAGAGAGAGAGAGAGAGAGAGAGAGAGAGAGAGAGAGAGAGAGAGAGAGAGAGAGAAACACAGCGTCTGCCACATCTGTCAGGCTCTGTTAAATTTTTTAACCAAAGCTAGCTCGTCACATCTTCGCTATTTCCTACCAGAGAAATTGTTCCGATTGAAAACTGCTGCTTTGAAGGCTGCGGGATTATTTCGAGAAACCGAGGGCTCGGTTTGCAGTTTTTCAAAAATATGAGTTCTCCCGGTGATTTAAGAATCTCAATGAAAACCCCATTCACTTTCATGTCAGTGTTGGGAGAAGACTAAGATGAAACAATGTCTGGAAACCACTGTGGTAAACAGCAAATTGTTTGTGTTCTGATTTTGGGGGAACCTCTCCTTTAAGATGAGATCACTGTGGATGTGGGGGAAGGGGGACTCTGCAAACCGAGTTAAGAGGAAAACGTAAACGATGACTTTGTTCTGGTCGTATAGAAGTCGGTGCAATTAGGTGGTTCAAAGCCGATTTGTGTAGAGCAGTGGTGGAAACATTAAGCTACTTCGCAAATCAATCTTCTTTAATACATCGGCCCTATTAGCACATAATTACTCAGGTCCCTTTGAAACAACAGGCTAATGAACCGAACGCTTGGCAGACACTGGCTTCCTGAAGACAGATAGGGTTAGATGAGGAGGAGTTGGGTCGGGGGCGGTGGTTAGGTGGAGGACTTGATGAGGAGCTGTGCCACCGGGGGGGTAGGTACCTTGAGTCCCTGCCAGTACGCCCAGATCACGGCGACAGCGTGCTTACGCCGGGCCTCTTCCTTCAGTCTCCTCAGCTCCCTGCGAGCCTGTTCAGAGGGGGGGGCGGGCGAGGGGGAGAAAGAGAGCGGCAACAAATGAAGCAAGAGACAATAGAGGGAAGAGAGAGAGAGAGAGAGAACTACTGTTTTTGCCCCTCAGGTCAGCAGGCATCACATACACAAACACGCTCGCACACACTCCACACGAGCCCTGTGTGACCGTGAAGAGACTGTTACAGTACAGCTCCACTGCTCCAGGCTCCGCAGGAGGAATACGGCTCTGCAGGTCAAATCAACTGTTAGTAGGGAAACTTCTGGAAGGGAAACAGAGTCGGGGCTTTAAAACGAAAAAAGAGAAAAAAGGCGAAGAGCAAAAGTCACAGCTCAGGCAGCAGAGGTCACCTCAAACAATCCAAACACATCCATCCAAAAGACAAACAGCACTGCAAGGCAAAGGGTCAACATGCAGCAGCTACACAAGATGGAAGAAGTCGTGCAGGAAGAGCAGGCGGCGTGCAGTGTCATCTGTCCTTGTGTGTGTGTTTGTGTGTGTGTGTGCGACTGCATCTTCCATGGGATGGCGTTGCCCACGTAACGGTGAGTCACTAACTTGTATTTACATAAACAGAATTACAATATTTGTAGACAGAGCTGCAAAGACAGTCTTTGAGAATAACAGCAAGTTAGCAAGACAACTTCTTTGACTCCCACATCCAGTGGACAACAGTTTGTGTGTGAGTGTGTGTGTGTGGTGTATGGTGTATGGTGGTAAACTGCCTTGTGTACTCAATGTAGACTCAATGCATATGATGAGGGTTTTCTGGGGAGAATGGGGAGCTGGTGACGGGGTTGACGGAGGCAGCAAGTCACGGAGTCACGGCAAAGTCAAAAAACAAAAAAACGACAGGCTTCCCAAATACCTTGGTGCCCTGCCAGCCGGCCCAAATGACCGACACAGCGTGTTTATTCCTCGCCGCCTCCTTCAGCTGCCGCAGCTCTCTCCGGGCCTGATGAAAAGCAGGGGCAGTGGTGGAGGAGGTTAATTTCAGGGACAGTCACAACTGAGATGGTCTCAGGGGAGGCAATGAGTCGGTGAGCGACACGGACGAGAGACAACAGAGGACGTCCACAGACGAGACAGTCGGCGGGACAACGTCAACATGCATGAAAAGCAATGGGCGATGTTCATGGTCATGTGACTGATTTTAAAATGGAGCCATGTTGCCACAATGGGAGAGTCCACTCTGTGTTATCTGTTGCTTCCAACGAAATAAGAAGCCGCCATGTTCCCAGACACGGAATAATCGTTGACAGCGAATCAGGAGTCGGTATTAATCGTTATCAACAGAGGCCTTGAAATAAAATATTGATCATTAACAACTAAGAATATCTGAGGTGAGTGTATACTGATAAGATAATGGTACTGATCATGCAGACTCTGAAATCTGCCCAGTGGCTGTGATTTCCCTCACTGAGGCTTTTTTCTAAGTGTCATCACACTGAAATAATTCCATGTTTATGCGTAAAGAGCTTCCTGCTGCTTCGCTGTCGGCACATCAGTATATTCAAATTAGGCTTCACAGCAGGGGCCGGAATTAAAAAAGCGCAGTGAGAAAATCGTGGGCGGGGGGGGGCACTGAGGGGCTGGAGTAATTATTAGATTGCATGAAAACACCAGACTGGATAGACACCAAACCAAAACGGAATTTTAAAAACACACACGAGCTACTTTTAAGGATCCGAGTGCGACTCGTTCAGAAAGATACGTTTGGTGTTTATCAGTTTAGAAATCTAGTTTTTTTAAATCTGTAATTTAATGATAAAAACTATGAATCATGTCCGGTTAAACCTACATGTAACAGGAGGACAAACAACAATAAGGCACATTAATCAGGCCATTGGACGACAGAAGGGACCGGGTTCAGCTGCTGCTTCTCTATTAGGTGAGCATGGGATGGGATGGGATGTGGTGAACAGGAGGGTGACAAGACAGCCGGGACAGCGACACACTACGGCTGGGTGGAAATACCTTGGTTCCCTGCCAGTATGCCCAAATTACTGTCACAGCATGTTTATTCCGCACTTCTTGTTTGAGACGCCTCAGCTCCATCCGAGCCTGGTGGGACGCGGTGGGCGTGAGGAAAGACGGGTGGAGGATGTGAGAAGGCAAAGAATCATCACAAGAAGAGGGAGGTGAAGGAGGATTGGGAGGGAAACAAAAGAAAAAACACAGGAGAAGTTGCAGTTTCGTGTGATCAGGAAGAGAAGCAGGATTAAAGGGAAACAGCAGCAGTGACATCAAGGAGAGCTTTGTTAAAGAATAGACTTTCTTCTGTTACACTGTGAGGCCATTAGGCAGGAACGCTGCATATGATGAGAAACAAGAGCTGTTAAGTTGTCCAGAGTCGCCTTCTCCACCACGGACAACAGTCTGCATCAAACCCCCGGCTGTGTTTCTGTGGAGGTAAACCCCCCCCCGCTCTCTGATATCCCCCTGCACTTCAATGCATCAGTACCTGGGTGCCGTGCCAGAACGCTGAGATGGTGGTGACCGCCTCTTCACATCTCTTCTGATGCTTCAGCTCTCTCAGGAGTTTGCGGGCCTGGTGGAAGAAAATAACAAGCGAGCAGTTGGTTAATGTTGTTCCTGCATCGCTCTCCGCTCCGATTCAGTCTGAACAGCGAGTTGTACGGAGAGGTGCTCACCTGCCATCCCCGGGTGTAGGACTGCACCACGGTGGTGGCGCTCTTGATCTTCTGGTATTTCTTTTGTTGCTGTGGGATAGAAAAGGAGACGATTATAAAAAAACACCTAACGCATCAACGCCAATCGGGTGTTTGTGCTTTGTGTATGGATTTCTTTGATTCCTTGGAACGGGGGGCTCACCGCGTATCGGCGGTACCAGGCCGACACCACTATCTGACTCTTCTTCAGCAGCAGGAAGTGAGTGCGGCACTTCCAGCCCCGGTAGATCTTCTGGATGAGCGTGGCCAGGTCCTGCAGGCATTGCCTCCTCCTCTCCTCCAAGAAGAAGAGCTGCAGGAAGAGAGAAGAATGAACTGAGCACGGCAGAGACAACAGAAACCACTTACATGACGTGTGGGTCTTTTCTGTTTATATTCGAGAAGATGCACAATCTTTTTAACATTGACAGAGATCAATAAAAAAAAACATTTACAGGTCATTTTATCAAAGCAAATAGTGATTCGGTGATATCGAGGACAAAGTGCAGTATTATAATAAAAAGAATGACCTGTGGGAAACAACCTCAGGTCATCAGTGATGTATGAACAACACTTTATTGTCCCAGTAAAGCCAGTGCATCTATCCTGGTTTTAATGTCTCTCACTCAGAACTTTATTTAATGGCTCATAACAAAGATTTATCCAAACCTAAGTAACAATTAAAGCTCGGGGGTTGCGGCTACGGTTAAATATTTTCTGGAAACTTTGATCCCGATCCGATTAACTCGACTCTAAACCCCAAGTGATTTCACAGCTGCAGATATATGAGGGAGATAAGTTGATCCGATGGACAAAGCGATTATAGGAGAAAAATAAAAAATTCCCGTAGTGTGAGATCATGTTATTCCAAGCTTTGTTTGGTCAGAGCCGAGTGGGGGGATTTGGGGGGGGGCTATATTCAAATGGCTGCAGGCTTGAACAGGCGAGGAGCCTGCGAGCACGGAGTAAAGACGTTCATTTCCCATGTTCGATGGGACGGCTAAGTGAAGCCATGTGTTCGCAGAGCGGTGGTTGGAGGCTAATTGCCGGAGTGGGGGCTCCGAGCGCAGCCCACCCTGCTTAGCAAACATCTAACTGTGAGAAAACAGGGTGCCGAGCACGAGCTGGAGTAAAGAAGTCCAAGGGGCTCAAGGTAAATGTGCTTCAGTGTGTGTTTGGTACCGTTCTTGGGTTCCTGATGAAGATCTTGGAGCGGCCGTACGAGAACTCTTCTGCTTGAACCGGGAGGGCGCTCATCATCACCTCCACTCCTTCCCTGTGGAGAGCCAGAGGAGTCATCCTCAAAAACTAAATTCACACAACATGCACACAACCTTAAAAGCAACATCGAGAGGAACTGGACCTCGAATGGGGGGGGGGGGGGGGGGGAGGAGGAGGATAGAGAAAGAGAGAGGAATGCTGTAGTTAGAGGGAGAAGGAATGATTAAAGGAGAATGAAACACAACCACACAAAGCACTGAGGGGACTGGCTGTGATGTGTGGCAGGTCGGATAAGAATCAGTGCTTGTGCCAGCACAGTGGAGGAGAACACGCTACACTGGCTGGCGTGGAGCGGAGGAGACAGATAAGGTTGAAACGTCTCAACATGTTGTGGCTCTGAGGGGGAATGGCTCATTTCTCTTTCCCCGGTGAAACAGTGGAACAACTGGTTCGTGACAAGACGGCAGACAGTGGGATGGCAATGGAAGAACACAACCGTCTGTAATCATAAAGCAAGTCTGGTGTTCACACTGAGAATACGTTCAATAAGCTTATAGAAGAATTCCACTCTGTCGGGTAACGTGTTATTAAATTCAGCTTACTGTATTATGTCCCCCTCTTTTGAGCCTTTAATCCAGGGAAAGTCACCCGAGCCCTTTTTTTATTCCAGCACTAACCTGCTTCACATTCACACGGCTCTGTGGTCCCACCTGCCAGCTGACCACTCCAACTCCAATCTATTACCACTGGTCACAGTCACTCCACTGGGAGCAGTCCCGGGCTCAGTTCCTTAGTTAAAAAACCCCATCGGAGCGTTTCCCAGTTCCCACACTCACACAAACCTTGGAGCCATTTATTCTGGCATGTGTCCAGCCACAATCCCCCCCCCCCCTTGCCCTTTCTTTAATCCCCTTCTTCACCTGCCCCCCCCTCTATTAGTCACTGCTTCAGGAGTTACCTGGCGGGCCCTTGCCAGTGGGGCCAGGTGCGCTTGCAGAGCATCTTGTAGCGCTCCAGGCAGGGCTCGTAGGGCTGGCGGAAGGCGTAGCCCGCCCTCCTGACCCGGACGTTCTCCATCAGGCCCAGGTAGCGCACCTGATGGCGCACCAGGGAGTCGGTGAAGATGTGGGAGGCTTTCTTGTCGTTGGGCTTGATGCACCTGTGGAAGCAAGAGGAGAGGCTTGTTCAAACGAGAGCTGGAATAAAGTGTGGAGCAGATATCACCCTTTTAGACAAATCGGATATGGACTGTTTTGACAAGCTGTGATATGAGGAATCAAATTCCATCCATCCACCCATCCATCCATTTAACAAATAGGCTCGGGAGATTTAGTTTTATACAACATTAGAAGCCGCAGTTTCAAGAATGTTGATTTGGGCAATTAAATCAAATTGGCTAGGTTATTTTTAAGCAATTCCATCAGGCCAATTAAAAAACAATATTCCAAGATATCGAGCTATTATCTGTGACTGAGGAACAACTTATGTCTCCTGAATAAAAACCAGCAGTTACCGGATGTAGTTTGGGTTTTTGGTCTGCAGGTTCCTCATCAGCGTGCCCACGGATGCTTTGAACTGGAACCCAGCGGTCGGGGGTCTCTTCAGGTTGACCTTGGCAGGGTTGCCCTCAGGGAACAGCTGTTTGATGAGGCTGTGGTTGGCCTTGTACATGGCCTGCGAGAGGTCTCGGTACAACAGGTCGTTGTTCTTGTCCACAAATCCCTCGGCCCGGTACAGCACCTGGATAACAAAAAAGTGTTTTCAACAATTCTCTTTCAGCACTTCAACACACGTCCTGTCGATTTTATCTGCACATCTCTTGTTGTTCTGTGCGCCGAATAAGTTATGGTACCTTGCCGGCATAGTGCTGGATCCGGAAACAATTGTGAGGCAGGCTGTGGTCCGTGAGAAACTTGGAATTCTTGCTGAGACGACTCTCAAAGTGAAGGTGCTCGGCACAGATTGTGCTCAGCTTGTCCAGGAAGGTCTCGTCGGTGACCGTCCCCGGCCTCAGGCACTCCTCGTCCAACATGGCCAAGATGCCGTTTTTGTTCTGAGCATCACAAGATGAGAAGAGATAGAGGTTCATGCATATAACATGTTAAATAACACAATTGTTTTGGTCTCTGAGGAGGAGGAGATGGACTTACATTCTCAATGAGGTCGCAGATAACGGCGTTGTTGAAATACTCAATATTGGTCCACTCGATGCCCTGCGATAGAACATAGGACAATTTAAGATAGAGCAAGAAATACGGTTGACCGTCTCAGTTGCTGAAGACACATGAACGTGGAGAAAGACTCACAACATTCTTTTGTATTTCTGTTCTGGTGATGGGTAAAAAAACAACATTGAATAAAGTAAACTCAGCAGCAGGAGATTGTTCAGGTCGGACACGTCCACAACAACAACAGCATCCAGGTGAGGATGCACTGGATTATGCAGGAGGCAGGAGATGATGCATGAATTCCTCTGCTGAAATCACGTGTTTCAGTTTCCAGCACATCAACACTGGCATCTGACTTCACTGCCAAAAGTAATGTGAACACTTTCACACTCATTTTTGTGAGTTCAGACCAAAGTATGTTGTTTTGACCCAGTCTGAGATTACAGTTGTGTGCGATGTCACTGTTTGTGTGTGTCGGCATGACAGAGAGAGAGAGGGAGGAGTCAGAAGGCGCTGAATGAATCTCGTGCATCTGCAGTAAAGAGTTTAAGAAAAGCATCGGTCATGAGGTTGTGGTCAGTGTTGATATTTTGGCCAGAATCTTATCAGCGTATGGCCACAGACTGAAGACAGCTTCAGTTCATGGTAGAGGGTCAGAGGACGTCAGGTCATTCATATGTGGCTCAGGACGGATTTGCTTTCACACACATTTTCCCAGACAACTTAAAAAAGTGGTCTGGCGTGATCGGATCGCTATCTGAGCTGAGTGAGTTCACACCTGCACCCAGAGATGTCTACTTGTGATCAGATCAAAACCAAAAAGCATCTGAAAGCAGCTCTGCAGTAAGCTGCTTTTCTCAAGGCTCTTTCAAAATACAGTTTTAATTCATTAAGACAAAAAGGAGGAGAGTACTTCACGCATCTGCACGCTGTGTCTCTCTGACCCGAAACCTTACATTTTCACTTTGTCATAAACTGAGGTTAAACTACATGTAGACACAGACTGTAACACTTAATATTTACAAGGGGAAGCTGAGCCCTAATGGGAACAAGTCCTGGGGGGAAAAGAGAAATGGGCAGGGCCCCTTTAAAGTTACTGTCCTTTTTCCTAATTTAAGCATTCTTTCATATCTTTTGTGCAAAATGTCCATACATCTGTCTTTATAACCACATCTTTCCTCGCAGTTCTCTCCAGCTCCATCTCCGACTCATTCTTCCAATCGTCGGAGTAAGAGAAGAGCACAAAGTCTTTCTGCAGAGCGACAGGGAAACATTTTCCATCTTGCTCTGTGGAGGAGGCCACTGGCCCCTGAACAACCCACGTCTAATTCACAGCTCCTAATGGGTTGGGAACACAGCTCCGGCTGATGTAAGCAATGTGACGGATATTTCGCGGAGGGGAGGGAGCAAAAGAAGGCGTGGCCTAAAATGACGGGTGACTGGCTGAATTCCTGATTGGTGGACCTCCCAATTTTTCCCAGTGCTTTGGTATTTTCCCATGCAGTATGCTGGACAGAGCCCAGGAGTGGAATATCATTGGTGGCGGTGGTGCTGCTGCTGCTGCTGGGGGAAGGAGTTTGTGGAGGGGGGTGGGGGGGGGGGGTCAGCGCTCACATCCGTAGAGCTTTGAAAACAAACAGAGCTTAAAGGCCCACAGCAGGGAGTGTTTACTCTCACTGGAGTGAGGGATCACTTCCTTCCCAGGGAGGCGGCCGAGTTGAGAACGGGCAGAGAGTAAACGGAGAGGGTGACGGACGACTGAGACATAAGCGAAGCAGTTAATGCATCAGGGTCAAGGGCAAGAATTCAGATTGAGCTGAAATAACACGAGAGGTTCAAGAGAGGAGGGACGTGACCAGGTCGACATGTTGCTGTGGGACAAACAAACAAATTGGCCGCTGACATGTTGAACAATGTAAATGTACAGCTGCAGGTGAGAGAGGGCGACCAGGGCCACGGGCTTGATAGGTCATTTATCCATGTGTGTGTGCGTGTGTGTGTGTGTGTGTGTGTGTTTGTGTGTAAACTCGCCTCTCTGATGTACTCCTCCTGCTCCTCACGCAGGGTCAGCTCGATGAAGATCTGCTGCAGCTTCTCGTTGCAGTAGTTGATGATGAACTGCTCAAAGCTGTTGTCCTGTAGAACGGTAACAGGTCAAATGTCAATACCTCCAGATGATAATTCAAACGCTGAATCCTAAAGGTGCCTTAGCTCAAATTCATTTGATGTTATAATCAATAAAGCATTTTTTTCCATTTTAACTCTGAACGTTTTCCTCAAAAATATGTATTAATACTTAATAACACGTATTGATGAGAAGTCTAATCTGAGTTCTGACACATTTTGCTTGATTCAATATTATCAGATTCAGGGTTGAAGTTTATACTAAGATCTAGATCCACAATCAGCTCTTTTCCACCAAGGCAGTTCAAGGGCCAGTTTGGAGCTGGAGCCTAATTCGACACTCGCCTATGTCAGGGTCTGGGGGCGGAGCTATCGTGACCCACAGGACCAATACTGTGATCGCCATTTAAAAAAACAACTTAAGAGCTAGTGTCATGTGTAGTCGGCAAAGAAGATTGAATATGTTTTACTCTGGAGGCCAAAGCTCAGCAGCAGTGGTCCGTGGAGGAAACAAATTGCTGTGGTCCACCATTGTTGATGTTGTGCTGGTAGTGTGTTCTGGTGCTGCTGGGAAATCAGAGACTTTTACAGTGATGTGATGGTGTGAATGTGTGGTGGCTCTGGCCCATGGAAAACTAGTTGAACCAGCTTCAAACCAGCTTCAAACCAGCTCAACTTCCAGCACAGCCCGAGCACCAGTTTGACCTTGGTAGAAAAGGGCGACAGTGAAGTCACTGGACAACACTTCTGGACAAATTTAAAAACGTGCAAATTAAAAACTGGGAATTTAACTTGGCTATGAATCAGTATAGTAAAATGTCTAAAGTATCTAGACTTCCCAACTAAAACCATCTTACATGTGAAAGGTTACCAGCTCCATCTTGAACTAACTCTAACCTGCAGCTCTATCTTTCCACTCAATGATTCGCTGCCTCATCACAATCATTAAAAGTGTCATGAACCCGGGGACGTGAGCAACTGATAAATATTGAACTTGCACCTTTAGATGATAAAACCTGATCAGATAAACTTCCTGTAAATCGTCATTGACTTCATTAAACATTGACAACATTAAACATTAAACATTAAAAAAAGGCCTCAACCATTTTTTTCACTTTCTGAATTACTCAGCTATTATTGCTGTCGGTTATGAGCGATGAGTCATGCTTGTGGCGGACAGCCTTTGTTGTGCGGGTTAGTTTGGAACTGATTTCTCACAACAGCAGTTAGAGAAGCATGTGTAGTTGTTAAGCTCAGCGAAGGACACAGCCGGATTTCTCAGTGATCAGGATCATGTGACACACACAGCAACATGGAGACCGGTTGTTCATGTTAAGACTCCATTTTCTTTTTTACTGAGAAACCGAAAGGTTGTATTTACCATGTACACACACACACACACACACACACACACACACACACACACACACACACACACATGCATGTTTACACCCTAGTGCCAGCAGACACCATGCTGAAATATGACTTCTACTGTAACTCTAAAATATTTCAGCTGCAAATCTCGTGTTTTATGACAAGCTGTTTATAGCAGGGGAAAAATCAATGGGCTCATTACTCAGGTGTTTCTTTACTTGCCTGCAGGAAGTCGACTGTACCTTCATTTAATATTATGTGATCAAAATTAAATAGTATGGGGGGGGGGTAGTTACGGGAAGCACTGACTTTAAATGTTTAGCAGATGTTATTTAAATCTCATCGGTATTTCTAATGTTAAACATTCCATGTCTTTTACGGGAGAAATTCTGAGATAATAAAGTTGCCATACACCAATTTGCCGAGGTAAATTAATACCTAGAGACGACTTAAACACAGAAAAGCCTTATCTAACCTGTATTTGCTAAAGGAAGAGTTCAAAACTGGCTAATATGCTTAAACTCTTTTTCTTTCAGAGAGTTAAAAGAAAAGATTGATACAACTCTCAGGTCTGTAAGTTAATAGTTAAGCTGCAGCTAAGACACTTTTAACTCATCATAAAACCACAAAGTAAACCTTTAACATTGTACTAACTTAAACATTAGTGTTTTTATTCCAATGCTACATAAACAAATGTGTTGTACTTCTATGACAGTTAACTGTACAAGCTGGACTCCTTCTTGGCCGGGAGCAGTAACTCCCTCGCGGCGTCCTGGCAGCGTAAAGACTCCAGTTACCACTGCCAACTAAGAAATGTTCCATTTCACCGTAGGGCAGAGATCAGCAGTTAGCGTGGGCTCCTCCTCTTTGTGCTGAACTCAGTTAGGGGGCCACTAGGGGACGACTTGAGAGTCAATCTCTTAACAATCTTACTCTCGGAAAGATAAAGTTTCCGAGCATAAATCCCAAAATGGTGTAGACACTCAAATTCAATACATTTAGTTGCCAATTTATTCGGTGCATCTAGTTAAAAGCAATGCAGTCCTGTACAACAGGCCAACATGAACAAACTACTAAATGCAAATCTCACTATCATACAGTTTGGCAGAAGCAAAAACTGTAGCTTCCGAAATAATCAGATCAGAATCAACACCTCTCGGCAACATGGGTGTTATAATACAGAAGGGTAAATGGTAGAGCTATAGAGCAATAGGATTTGTCATGGTTGTGCTAAACATTGTGGATATCATACGGACTTCTACAGGAGCATTTAACATCGTCGCACAATCTCACAGCTCGTGGTAAATCTACCTCGGATGGTTAAAACATTACGGTTGATAAGGAAAACCTCCATTGAGGAAACGAATGGGATATTTACTTCTGGAACCAGCCTGTTCAGCTCCTTTGTATGAGACTGCATTCGTTTTCTGTAGGTAACATTGAATAAAGTGGCAGCTGAGTGTATCATGACCCAAACAATGCAAAGGCTTCTTTAGCATTTCCGTCTTGTGGCTGTGGCTGCACACGAGAAGCGCTACAGTCATCTGAATTAGGATGCGGCACTGAATTAAGGGGGGGAGGGGGGGGGGGGGGGAGGTGGAGATCACGGCATGCACACTGGCACAGCAAACCGGCCGGTGCAGGTGTTACTTACTCCATCCTGGTGAACCAGATACAACACAACAGTCAGAGGGAGAGGAAGGACTTGAGAGTGAGTGGGGTGAACAGGCAGGGACATGAGAAAGACAAGAACAAATGGGGGGTGGTGTGTGTGTGTGTGGGGGGGTGGAAGCATCAGGCAACAGTGCAAGGTACATTTTACGCCATTTCACTTTAACTGTACAGAGCATTCAAATAGTCCGGCACTGGTGTTTGCAAGCAAATATTTACATGCACACTGATAAAACACTTTGTGTTGACCTTTGACAAGGACGAAGTTTAAATGGACACGAACATTTCAATACTCTGAATAAGACGCCGCCACGTAAACAGCATTTTCTGATTCCCTTAACCCAACGTGTTCATACTCTGAACAAGCAATAAGGACATCTTAATACGTACATAACATCCCATCGGAATTTTTTCTACATTTCGAGACATACGGCAATTCACCCAAACTGGTAGCATCGGACATTAAACTATTTCAGGTTATGGTTTTGAAACTGGTGGGATAGTGTCGGCCATGACGGTGCGTTACCACAGCATCCAGGCCCACACCACCAGGCTCAGAGACAGTTTCATCCCCGAGGCCATAAGACTTTTAAACTCCTCTCCGTGACATATTAGCATATTTGCACTATTGTTGTTTTATTTTAAACAATTATTTTGATATTCTATTTTATTCTATTTTATACTATTTCTATTTTATTTTATTGTATAGGTTGTAATTACTTGAGCATTGTTAGAAGAGAGCCTGAGACTCCAGCATTTCACTGCCAGCGACTGCTTAATGTTATTGATGTGCATTTGACAATTGAATCTTGAATCTTGAATCTTGAATCTTAATGACAGAGTCATAATCAGAGTACATGTGCTGTGAATGAATGTTATGTTCCATTATGTAGAAATCATCCTCAAAAAAGTTACTTATTATGAATGAGGTCATAAGTTGGAATATTGGTGTGAATGAAAACATGGTCACTGTGATGGTTACATATTCTTTTTTGAGGATTCGCGTTTCCTGTGCACGGAGCACGACAAACATTTCACCCCCGGGAGCAACAGAGCTGAGCTGATCGCATCTGAATGTGGGTTTTTAGCAAGCCTCAGTTATCGTTGATAATCTTCTCACAGGCTGCCCGGGGGCAAAAATCCTTTTGAAATGCAATGCAACGCCGGTGTGGTCAGATTCTGTCCTCGTGGCTGATCGGAAAACAAGGGGGGGGGGGGGGGGGGTTCAATCTGCTGCATCTCTTACCTCAAATATCTCAAAGCCATAGATGTCCAGCACACCCATGACCTTGTGTCGAGTTTTACCTTGTGCCTGCAGGGGGACAATATTGTCAATATTAGAAAAACAGAGCCACAGAGGTGTTCTGTCGGTTCAGGGCATGAAAACGTATCATATTTGATTCAATTGAGTGAAATAAAAGAAATAAAGCATCACTTACTTTAATGCTTTCATTGATCCTAGTAACGAGCCAACTAAACAGACGGCTGTAGAGGTTTTTGGCAAGGGCGTCTCTGGCGTAGTAGGCCTGTTAATAAATAACACGTTGTTGGTGATCAGGTGACGATGAATTGATTTCAACTCCAATTCTGCAGAAGCTAAACATCTTCTGATGAAATCCTACGAGCCTCTGTCTCTCAGGGAAAACCGTGGACACACATAGAACATTAAAAATACAGAACACTAAAAAAAGGAAACGTCTAACCCAGGCCGGCTGGTTCCATTATTCTGAGGTCAGGCTAATTTTCATAAACATTTTTCGGGTTAGGCTTTTGGACACAGTGACCCGTGTTTGGAGCATCCCTGTTATAGGGGCAGTGTGGGTGAACTCACTAACCTCTCAAAATATGACCTACATTTGAATTTCCAGGAGGAATATTGCTCATGTATAACTGAGAGCTTTTCACATGGCGTTGACTTGGATCAGAGGCGGCAGCCAGTGGAGCAAGTCAAGGGGAAGAAATGGCCCATTATCATTTTATGAGAGTGTGTGTGTGTGTGTGTGAGTGTGTGTGTGTTAATGTCAATACAACTAGGGCAGGGAAATGCAGTGGTGTAAATGGTGCTAGGCAGTTTGGTAACAGATTCCTCTGACCTGGGCCACGTTCAGGGTGGTGGAGACTTTCTCACTCTTAGCTTCGACCGTACGGTAGCTGAACGCCCTCTCGAGCACCGACTGTTCGATTCCCAGCAGCTCGCACATCTCCTTCAAGTCTGCAAAGTGGACGAGGGGCAAAACACACAGTCAATAAACGATCAGGGTGGCTTCACAAAGAAGACGTCACCTTTTCCCCGTCAGCCACTTCCTTCTCAGATTAGATTAAGTTTATAATCAGACGTGCTTTTGAGGATTTAAATCACCACTTGCAAAGCTCACTGTAATTTCCTGGTCTGTGTTTCTTGAGGCTGGTAACGTGATGTTTTACTGTTGCTATGCTGTAATTTCAAACATCTTGCCCGAAAACTTAACATCAAACATTCTCTTATTCTTCTCATCTCACAAAATGTTCCTGTGTAAGAACACTTCAAGAGCAATATGAAAACATCAAGCTTATCGTACTTCTATTTGGCTGTAAGGATAGAGTCACGCCTGTAGATATGGAGGGGCTGCTTTAAAAGTGGTTATGAAAACACGGCTCAGATAAGAGCAACATATTGCAATATGGTCGCAACAAGCCGGTCTTTGATTCATACGGCCGCAGTGGCAGTAAGATGGATCGAGCCTCTGTCATGGATGGTCGACTGTAAATGGGATATTTGCTGAAAGAAAACAGCTGCGGGAGTGAAAACACACAGACAGACACACACACAGACACACACACACACACACACACAAGGCTCCTGTCACGCAAACTATTAAAACACAGATGGGAAACGGAGGAAAGCAGCCAATAGGGGGCTAGATGTGTTTGTTCTGGTTATGGAAACAGTGTACAAATTCATACCAGAAAATTCTAAGTGTGAAAACACAAGAAAACAAATCTATTTAATCCACGCGCGTGATATTGATCTGATTGTCACCAGCCACACTGTCCAGCAGAATCAATAAACTGGAGGTTTCAGGCAAAGAGAAGATTCCCTGCCTCCTGTTGGTCCACCCACCGTTCTTGTCTTTGATGCGGCTCTCGTCGCTGCCGTTGCTGCGCGAGTCCGGCTTGAACTCGATGTTGCCGAGCTTCAGCACGGCCGCCACCAGCTCCAGCACCGACTGCACCTCGTCCTCCATGAACCCCACGATCTGCATGGCATTCTGGGAGGGCGAACGTGGGCAGAGAGAGAGAGAGAGAGAGAGAGAGAGAGAGAGAGAGAGAGAGAGAGTCATAAATCAACTAATATTGTCAGATTTCTGTGGGAACGAAGCTGTAAATGCAGTCTAATGTGACAGTGTGTGATTGTGCAAACATCAATTCACAAAGACTGAAATATCATTGCCGCAGCCTGCCAGCACTGGAACAAGTGTTATCATGAAAATGGATGTAACATATGAGTTTGTACGTTTCCAACACAAATGTCTCCTGCAATCTTATTTTAGACGTCAGCTCCAAACAGAGCAGAGAGGATGAACATAGAGGATGGAGATCTGCAGCCGATTTCAAGAAGCTCTTTCAACCAGATAACAGTGATTTTAACCTTTAATTCTCCAAGACAGTTTCTGAAGACAGAGATTTCTCTTAAAGGGAGTTCAGGCCAAACAAAGCATATATTAATTTTACATAGTTCAGCATATCCAAAAAGAGAAAAAGAGGAACATCTTTTTAACTGAATTCAACGAGGAGCCAAAATGAAAAAATGTAACTCAGGATGTTTTCAGACTTGACCTCTGGAGAATGTCCAGACTGTCACTCATGAATAACACATCAGGAGGTTCTGCTGCAGAGATCACATGGTTTTTGTTTGCGTCACCAAAAGTTCTGCTGACATCTCTGTCTCCTAAGTGAACCACACCTGATCATCATGAGCTGTTAGTATTCTTTTTGGAGTTTTGTATTTTTGCGTGTGCTGCGTGTAGGAAATATAATACACACACAACAGCAACAAGGCGACTCCTGCTGTATCCTCACATGAGCTCTCTCTCTCACAGTATCCAGTTTTTATTCAGGGGCTGGCCTTGGAAACTGCAGTGAAAGTTCAGTTTGCATTCTCACCCACAGCCCCACCAGAGAGTCTCCTCAGCTCAGTGCGGGTCTGAAAGCTGAGTACCACATTATAAACCCTCCCCTAACTTTATGTTTCTTGTGTGTGGTGGAAACGATCTTGTTATAACCTTAATAGCCTTTGTTGGAATTAAACTTATTACTGTGCTGGTCACAGGGACGGCCACAGGGACGGACTCATTGTTTGGTGCCGATGTGCTCTGGTGTTTCCGGTGGAGAAATGCAGCTGGGACGGGAGCAGGGTTAAAGCAGGATGTGAACAGCAGAGTGTGACAGAATAAACCGAGGAGCAGAGAGTCGAGCACGCTGCAGCATGACTGATAACAATGGTGCCTCACAGACACAACATCCTGTGTGTCACCATCAGTAAGGACACAACGTGGTGTCACTGCACATGCACACAAGATCCTGCAGCACATTCAAATAAAAGGAAGCAGCTGCCCCTTCTCCTGGGGTTTTCCACAGAGCTGCTACTGCTGCTGCTGCTGCTGCCACTGTGCTGGTTTACGAGCTGAACCATTGTTGAAATGATTTTTGTTAACTGGTCCACGTGTGGAGTTTCACGTCTTTAAATCAATAGAAACGTGGTCGGCTCATGTTTAAGTTCACTTTCAAGTTCAGGCTCAGTTCAAAGTTCACCTGGTTTTGCAACAGGTGGGCGGGGAATCTGGAGTGGAGCCTTTTCACAACTTTCATAACCTACACAAACTGTTGGTTTGTTACGGGCAGGAGATAAGAAGTCTGACTGACTCTACCCTCTGTACAGGATTTAGATCCACTGCACATGATGCAACAGCAGAAAGTACAGGCACAAGAATAATAAATAAAAAGGAACTGCCAAGAATAAAGTCAAACCAAATCAGAGTTAGATTGTTTATGTATTCAGGAATAAAGTTGAAATGTGGAGATTAAGTCAAAATAAAGTAAGAATAAAGTTGAAATCTTAAGACGAAACTTGAATTGTTGAGGATAAATTGAAAGACAAATCCAGGAGCAACTGACAGCTATGTGACCCACAACAGTGAGGAATTTCCTTATTATGAAAAAAAGATTTGAGTAAGTTTTGTATATTTTAGAACAATTTCACCAATATATATTTATACCAATATTTTTCATTCAGATGTGCTAACATTAGTAGCTTGATATATTCTTAAAAGTTAAACCTGGAATCTGGAAATGTCATGTTTATTCTCAACATTTCAACTTCATTCTTGAAATGCAAAATAGAAAAGATTAAAATCATTATCAAGAGAATTAACAAAGTGAGATCATTTATTTCAGTCTCTTAGGATTTAGGGGGCATTTCCTTTAAACTAAGCAAACTAAGATTCCGTCAGGATAATGTGTAACACGATGAAGACAGACACATGTGTGTGAGCACTACTCACTCGGACTGTCCGGAAGTTGGCTGCATCGTCCAGCCCGTTGACCGCAGCCGAGTCCAGACTCAGGTAGTTGTACTTGCTGAAGTCCCGGTGCAGCTTCAGCTTCTCTGTGACACACAAAGCATGTGGTCTGCTATTCAAAGTGTGCTCGTTTAAAACTGCTTAGTCAAAAGACAAATGAGGCCTGATTTACATCAAACGCAGGTAACACACATGCACTCACACCGTGGAGGTGCCTGATAGAATGAACCACAGTCTTATAATAATGCTTGTGCGGCACTCAATGTGATGGTGCAAAATTCAAATGGGTGACGCCGCTGCCTTACAAACAAATTTGCCCGACCTCCAGGCTGCAGACACGACTTCTACACGGTGCGCGCTCAGCCGACTTACTGCCGTGAACATTATTCTGGGAGATCAAACAGCCCTCTTAAAAGCCCTCCTATCTTGTAGCAGAGAAATCTATTCCTCTCGTGGGAGCACGTGTCAGATTTCATTAGCCCTCACATTAACTACAGCTAAATCAAGCCCCTGTGATGCGTGCGCTCTGAAGTCAATGACCGTTATATTGTTCTGCTGCGTTCGGGACATAAAACAATGGCCTCTGTCCGCGGAGAGGCAAGCAGAGGGACCAGGTCCTGCGCTCTTTGTTCTCTGGAGTGTTTGCGAGGCAGGAAGGCTCGGTCTTTAATGTATAAGCCATGTGTTTGTGCAGCTGAAACCCTGCTGAAAAATGTATTGCATAAGATGTTAACTAAAGGACTGGAACGCTGCCAATTCCAGATGACAGGAAAGACGAATTTAAAAGTGTGATATTCAAATTTAAGAAATTTGGGAACACAATTTCCTTGATCATGTTTTCCAACCCCAGTCTGGCTGGAGGATGATTAAATCCAAACAGCGTGGCAGAAGGTCCAACAATGGTCAGAACTGCCCACTGGCCACGATGAGGTTTGATTCATCAACTCACCTGAGCAGAGACGTGTGGACACAGAGCGCCGCAATTATTCTAGAAAAACAGGCTACACATATAACAACCCCAGCTTGAGATTTGATGTTATAAGAAAGGTAAATTTGAGTTTTAAATGTTCCCAATTTTAACTGCACTTCCTTTCAGATGAAAAGGAAACATTAAAAATACACTGACACTTCCATTTAAGGCTACATCCAGATTACAATGAAATTTAATGTAAAATGCAGAATTTAACTGCACAACAGCTGTTGACAAAGACAAAAGAGTCAGCAACACATCACTGGTACTCGAGGCTAGCAGCGGTTGTTTTCTACCGGAGTAGGGTCATGTGATAGGAGGCTGACGAATCAGGAAAGACCCAATCAGCAGCTAGTGTGTCTACGTCGGAATTTCCAAACATCTCCCTTTCAGTGTTCAAACTAAAACGGAGTGTTTCCAAAATGAACCTCTGGAATAGTGTCAAATGAAGCTGTAGCAGTGTGGATGAGGCCTAAATCCCATTTTCAGCATTGGTGCGACGTACTGAGTGATTCGTCGGAGGCTCCAGACAGAAGCTGATAGAAGACGTGGAAGTTCCTCTCTCCTCGTGGCTGTTTCACCACACGGGACTTCTCCAGCAGATCTAAAAAAAAGAGTAAAGAACAAACAAAAAAAGGGAACGATGACACATGGTGACAACAGTCATATGCTAAGAATAGTCTCTGGAAGAAGTATTTCACAGAGGTGTCCTGCAGTGGTGAACATGGGGCTGACCTGCAGGTATTAAGAGTTGCCTCGCCTGCGTCTATGTGCAGCTCAACTGGGTCTGGATGATGTGTTCGAGTTGCTACAGTGACCGGGCCCTTGTTGTGAGTCTGAACACCACAGGAAGTGCCCAGAGAACAAACCACACATGGATACCAAGCGTCAGCCCTTTTTCTCTCCCGGGCTACCGACCAAGTGCAACGCTACCTGATTAAAAGGGGACCCATCAGCCACTCACCGCATTAGGCTGAGTATAATTTAATTAAAGACCTACTGCGGAGCTCTGCAGCATCTGAGGCCACTTGAGATCTTCCCTGCCAGCCTGACTGGATTGACTTTGTAGTCAAAAGTGAACATTTTAGGAATAACATCCACACGAACTTCCATTAAAGCCACGATCCCATTCCAAGCCGGCTGTCAATCATTTAGGCTGACTCAGAGAGGACAGAAGCACTCAGCGGTATCTGTGGCTGCACCGCGAGCACCTGGCTGGAGGGCCCTCGACAGAGACCTCAGGTTGTCAGAGGTAGAGGTGGATGAATGTGAATCTGTGACACCCACCGGCCATGAATCACAGAAGTGGCTCTATAAGAGCAAACGCATCAATAATACAACGTCCATGACTGAGTGGCTGACAGCTGCAATGCAGAGCTGTGATCAGAGAGAGGGAAAAGGAGAATACCTCAGAGGAGCAGTTTTCCTTTATCTCCTTCTTCCCTGCATGTAGATAGATTGTGTTTTGACACCGTTCTGTCAGAAGCCCGAGAGGTGGGGCGATGAGGAGACTCAGATTGGTGTCTTCCTGAAGGGGGGGGGGGGGGGGGGGTGGGGAGAGTAACCTTACACCTCATGTCCAACCAAACCATTCAGTCGTCTTGCATTTGCTTCTTCAGGGCCACGGTTTCTAAGATGGGAAGCATCTGGGATGGCATTCATTGCGTGCTCAGTTCACAACATGTTCTATCTGCTTCAGATATGCAAACACACATTAAAGTGTCAATGTGGGGACAATATCCTGTTGTGTTTTGACTGAATGGCTTTGGCTGTGAGGCTGCCAAAAATGTGTTATAGTTACCACAGCTACTGAGATTTGACTTTAGAGACATTGTTTTGTTGTAGGAAGGTCTGAGGAATCTGAGGATGTTCGGCTAGGATGGAAATAACGAGCTGAGCAGTGAGGAGAGATCCATCCAGGACCACCTCGTCCATCAGTCCATCCAGCCAGCTCCGTGTGAGGCAGTCACATGACGCTTCTTCTTCTTCTTCTCCTCCTCCACAGACAGCCCCTTGTGTCGGCCTGACTCAGGCCAACGCACAGAGGTTTATTTGTGCCGCCGCCATCAGCTCCTCTCTTTGTTTCTGTGACCTCTGGCGGAGGAGCCAGCGCAGACACAACAATGTGAACAGAGGCGAGATCGAACCAAAACAGAGAGAAGAGCTTCAGCATAGAGAGGAGGACTCTGTTGAGAGGTGCCTCAGGCTGAGAACGGACAATCTGGGTTTCATCAGGGAAATAAAAGGAGTCTTGAGGGCTTTAATAAAAGGAAGAACCGTGTGAGTGTGAGCTAATTACCTGCAGTATCATAATCAAATATGTACGTTCCAATAAAGTCCCCATCTTTACCGGAGATGGTCCCTTCCTCTTACAGAGATTAATAACACGTTTCCCAGTTGAGTAGTATTATTTAGGGGAATTTCCTGACTTCCTGTCTCAGGACAGAGGAATCATATGATGTGCAGATCGTAAAATAAACCCCCATTGTAATCAGTGGTGTGTAATGTGTGGTGTGTAATGTGTGGTCTGTTATGTGTGGTGTTTTAATGCGTGGTGTGTAATGTGTGGTGTGTAATGTGTGCGCTACGTGTAAAATTGATTATCTAATGAATTCACAGCAGAGCTTAACAACCGACACTGAAAATACATGGATTTATTTAAAGTGCACTATCCTTCTTTCACAAATAGATAATTATGAAATAAAAATATAGTATATTGTCTTTATTCTCCTTGCAATGACTGACACGTGCAGATTATTGTACATTGTAGTATTTATATAGTGTCAGTAACAAGCCATCTTCCTACTGGGATACCTGATGCTTGGATGTTTAACTAAATTAACTGTGTTCTTGGGAGACAGCATAATTATCAGGTTGATGTAGGACGGGTCAGACCAGAATTATAATGATGTGATTAGGAGAACGCATGATGTCATGTATGTACCATAACTCCTGCATTCACCTTTTATTCTAAAGGCCTGTTCCTTTCAATACTCACAGTTGCTGATGACTCCACCCAGAGGATCTCCCTTGAAGTCAAACTCGATGTCCATGTACTTCCCCTGTGGATCAGAGCACAAGGAGTCACCGCTGAAAATTACACAGCATTTAATTCAAATATATAATCTGTCCTTTTCAGCCAGTGTCCTTGCTTTGGGAAACACTTTGTGAGTCAGCTTGTTGCTGGTCATAAGCATAACGGCCCCCCCACCACCACCCCCATCCTACCCCCCCCCGCTCCGACCGAAATTTGAAAGTTTGAACAGAGAGCACAGTGTGTTTCATTCCCCCCCTCCTCATCTGAAATATTAATAGCAGACAGATCCTCAGAACAGGCCAAGCTCCTCTGGTAAGAGGGCTCCAGCCAAACTCAATAAGCCCGCTGCACTCAGTAAAATGAAGTGACACTTTGATTTATAGTTTTCTGATAAACTGATGGAGCGCTGATGAACTGGTGTCTGGTTGGGACGGCCTGAGGTCCTTGTCTGGCGGGTTTGGGCCAAGGTCACATAAACATAAACAGATCAGGAGCTTAATCCTGTTTAATACTCCCTCTTACAACTGCACGTCCCGGGCGCTGGCATCGGGGGTGTACGTGCCAGTGTAGGTAGGAGAGTGAATATAGTGGAACATCTAAAATTAGGGCAGGAAAAAGCACATTGGCAGCGAGCCTCCGAGCTGCTATTGACTTTAATAACCAGTTTCCATTATAGTGTTGGCCTGAGACATTCAGACTAAACAAACCCACGGTCCTGTGGCATCGCATCATTGATTAGCGGGAAGTTCTTCATGTAGAAGGACTCATTTCTCTGAGATTTTGTATATTCAGTGTTACACTGCGATAAAGAGATGTGATGAAATATCATGTCATGAGGGCGGAAACTGAAGCTGCTGCTGCTTCAAAATACTGATCCAGAAAATCAGAGAATTCCATCTGGCGAAACCAAAACTAACAACCCAACCGTCTCCTCTCGTTCTGCCGCTGTCTGGACATGTTCAATCACTTTCTGGATTTGTGACCAAACAACAATTGCCTCATCCGCCACTGAATCATTCCCGTGATTACATCTGTGAAGATTAGCACCAGATTCCTCCAGCTTCCTGCAGGTCATGAGGGCCATCCATCAACCTTATGAAATGAACTTGATTTCCAAAATAAGTAAATATTTAAAAGGATAGGGTTAGGGAAAATTCTACAATGGGACAAGCCGACAGTCCGATGTGCTTTTTTCTGCACTGGCATCCATTACACAGTCACATAGTTGACGAACAGCAGTGTGGGTCAGAGTCCAGAGCATTTACTGAGACTGTTTGACATGTGTGAGTGGAATACATGAAGTCATGGAGGGCCTGCTGGAGCCGGGGCGGTGTGAAGGCTGTGATGCTGCACAGATCCAATATCTGGCCTTCAAATTACATTAGAGAGGTAGATGGACATGCACCTAACAAACGACCCCCCAGAATTAAGACCATGATGATGATGTTAACTTCTGTTTTGCATCATTCACAGAGGGTTCGTGTCCACGGGAATCAAACTTCATGTGAGACTCAAACCAGTGGAGATCCATCATCACATGTGACAGCAGCACATGTATCCAAGTCTAATCTCAATTAAAGAAAAGAAGGTGAGGAGGTGTTTTTATCTTTTTACATTGGTCTTTTTCTATAATTCAGTTATTATACTCATTCATTATATTTCAGTTCTTTAGATTTGTAATGAATTAAGGAAATTATGACCTGAGTCCCTTTGACCTCTGTATTAAAACAGAGGTGTGGTCCTGCTCAGCCGAACTGATGCAAGAATTGTAATGATCGAGTAATGTTGTAGAAATTATGAAAATAGAAACAGATGAGGACAGAAACTGCAGGGAGCCAAGAAACCCAGGGGTCTTATTTTGAAAGGAAAACAGATCCACACACATGTAGAGCCTGAATGAAACATCCAATCTGTGCATGTTAATTATCTACCCACACAATATTAACGTTGTGTATTGGTAATCCCTCTGGAGAGGATACTTACAAATCTGGATGAGTTATCATTCCTCACTGTTTTGGCATTCCCAAAAGCTGTAAGAAAAAAAAACAAACAATCCAGACATGATTATTGCAAACATTGATGCTCATTCATCAAGAACATATTCATAGGCAATACAGTTTACTAATCATCCAAATCTTGTAAAATGATCCTCACCATTGTACCCTCCCCTCCAGCTAGCTGTCAATCATATATTGGGGCTTGATGTCAGAGCCATTTGAACTGATGAGGCCCCATAATTCTGTATGGATTAACCAAAGCACCGGGAGCTTCCCAGGCTTAGGAAGGACTAAACCTCACTGTCACGCCACATCCAAATAGGAAAGTGCTTCAATTTGTGCCAGGGCAAAAAAAATAAACAATAATAAACACGGTGTTCGGACAAAGTTGTTGTGGTGTCAAGTTTTGTGCGTAAAAGGACGGCAGTTGTTTCACAGGCGAGTAACGTTTCTACACAAGGCCTCGTGTGAGAGACCCATGTGTTACAGGGTTTCAAAATCCAGGGCACATATGCTTCTAACCGAATTTCTACATTAAAATGTCATTAATGTGTCATGCATCGCGGCGCTTTTAGCCTAACTGCTTAATTGCTGATAACAGCTGATTAATGCGCGGGTTAATGTGAACGTGTGCGCCGCCGCTCCGTGACAATATCAGCTGGAGGGCAAGGAGGGCGGAGAAGAAGAGAGACGGAGAAAAGATCAGACTGCAAAAGAGAATAAAGGGGGAAACGGAGCGAGGGCTGAAACGAAACGGAGGGTGAAGAGAATGAAACCAATAAAGATTCTGCAAGGGAGGCCAACGAGGAAAGAACGAGTGAGACACGGACACACTGTGTGAAGGGGCATAATGTGCTCGCCTCCTTTTTAGCATTAGGGCAATTAGATAGGCAGAAGTTAAACGGTTACAGATGTGTCGGGTTTCTGCCGGGACCCAACCGGGGCGAGCAGCTTCATCATTCCCGGGCATTTCCTGTCCACTGCCCCCAATTAAAATACAGCTGTTACTGTGCCAGCATTGAGTAGTGTCTGTGTGTGTTTCTGTGTATGTTTCTGTGTGTGTTTCTGTGTGTGTTTCTGTGTGTGTGTGTGTGTAACAGTATTTACAGCTTTCCTAGTCTGTGACAACATTTTCCATGCAAAGCCCAGAGTTGCAAACGTGCAAACTTTTAGACATCTAAAGTAGGACCACATTGAGGTCTTATTCTTGATTAGCATCATAATGCTGTTGGATAATAAATATGTATTTTTCTGAGCCTCTTGCAGCTTGTGATCTCTCCTTCGAGCTCATCGTCTATTTTTACTGGACTGATTTAGACAAAACAGACATTCTGCTGCCAACCAGGGCTAACGCTGCAACATTAGTTCCCTAAAAACTCAGTGAAATATATAAAACATTAAAATAAACTTTAATTTCTGCGCCAGAAGCTTCCTACAGCTAGATCAAGGGGTGAAAACATTTCCTGCTTATCTATTTAGGCTTTGAAGGGTTCATGTGTCTATCAGAATCTTTGTGCTATATCTACAAGTTTAGGGATTATAAGTGTCGGATAACCAGTTATAAGTTTTACAATGATAATATGATAATATACTGTACACTGTTTGTTTTCCTAATTTTGTCAGAAGGCTGCCTCAGAAAGGAGTCTTATAGGAACAGACCCGTCGACCTGTTAACACAAGATCCAGTCTCTGAACCTGAACTCCAGACCACCCGGCCCCTGAAACGGGTGCACGATGCTTCACTCACCCTCCAGCACGGGATTGGACTGCAGCAGCTGTTCCTTGACCTTGTTCACCTCCTGGCCCTTCCCACACACCGCTGCCACATATGACATCACCAGCTTACTGGCCTCTGGAACACACACACAAACAGACACACACACACACATACACATTAGGTTAATGTCTTTACTAGACATGACTGAAGAGCAAGTTCAGCCATTTCACCATGCCCGGTAAACCCCCCCTTACATCATCTCCCCTGACACCCACCAGGACAGGGTGTGATCAGTCAGGAGTCGGGCCCATTACAGAGATTCACTTTTGTTTAATTACGTGACATTTATTGCATCATGTTGTCATCATTCAGACGACTGATTGCGTCTGGAACCGAAGGGGACGCAGCGAAGAAACGCAACTCTGCTGAGATTATCCCTCTTTATCCACTTGTCCTGTCAGAAACTGATTGAAGATGCTCTGACGCCGTGTTATGAGTGAAGCCTGTTCCCGGAAATTATTATTTTTCTGCGTTGAGGAACAGGACAAGGGGCTAAACAGGCCTCGGGAGCCGTCTGGAACAAGCGACCGGGCTTGTAGGATAACTGCTGGCATCGGGAGTCATCTCTCCAGTCCAGTGAAATGACAGTGACCCAGAACTGATGGTGTTTGTAGTGGTGCCAAGGGAGGATAGAGAAAGAGCTTGACAGCCGTTGCTGGTGCAAACTGCTGATGAGCCTGGCAAACAAACCCCTCGCACATTTCTGTCCTCAGGTGGAGGACGGTGGAGCAACAGTCTTTGTTGAGGAACAAGGTATGCATTATTTCACCTGCAGATTTGTATCGCACTGGTTAGACAAACAAACCTCCCCTGTCGCCGCTCCTAGTGGAACTTTGTTATGTCTCCTTTACGCCTCAGTGGCATCTGATAGTTTGTCAGAGAACACACCCTTCCCAGACGTGCTCGCCGGCCGACCCGTATCGATAGGGGATTTGCGACGGCCTTACTCCACCTCAAAGCTCCGGGGGCTGAGGAGATTACCGAAATCCAAATTCATCTCCTCAACTCAACTGAGCGGCTCCTTGGAGTGGAGACCTTTAATTTCCACGAGAGGTCGAGAACACTCCAATCAAAGGCGGGTGCATTATGCAAAACAAGATCTGTCACCTTGTACTTTTCCCCGTTGCTTTTTGTCCCAGGTCTGTTTTATTAGCGTATCGTTCTTTTCACTGTCGAAATTATCGTTTTATTATCATGAATAACAGAGTGTTGGCAGTGGCTCTCATTGAAATGACTGCGTGGCTTCATGGTTCTGGATGTTTGCAGCCAAAATTCAAGTTGTTGATTCTGGTGTTCAGCCAGAGATCAATGTACCAACAACCCAAAACCATTAACAGTTTGAAAACAGAAAGTCCAATGATCAATACAGGCTTTGATGAGGGATCGCTGCTGCAGCACTTCTCGGCTGCCTGACAAATTAAATAAAACGTAGCTTGCCTGAATATGATGATAGATCAATATCATCTTTTGTCATTTCCTTATAAAATCATATATCGCAACAATATAATTTTTGTCTTAACTTAGGTGTCTTAGATCATTTCTCATGCCTATATTACTCATAAATATGGCTTTACCAAAGACTGTTATACAAGCTTCATGTAAGAACATATTTCTTGGATATCAAATCAAAAAGCTCCCAGTCAGATGAGCCTGTTTTAACTTGGTGCCACATAATATTCGGGGGTTTGAGTAAATATTCAAGCCTAGAAATAATGCGGTGAAGATACCGGTTACTGCTGATCTAATAATTCTTCTCCCATTGCCTAACCCCTGATTAAAGCTCGATGGTGAGTTTTAATGGCAGCCAAATGGACGGTGTGGTTACGGATCGGTCCCACGCTTCAGTCAAACACATGCACGTGTAGCTGTGGCAGATTGCAATTTGCTGACAGCGAAAGCCCCTCAGACATCAAGTCTACACACTAACGCAGCGCCATAAAGGCTTTCGGTGATAAAAGCAAACATTCATTTAATAGTTTCTAAAGCCGAAATGCTGTGAGCCAGTAGCTTTAAACTCAAGATTTACAATTACAAGTGTGAATGTATATCTGTGTCTCCCCGACTACAGGAAGGGATTTAATGAGTAGAGTGGGAGGACGTACTTTCCCCACAGTCTGTGCTCAGCCAACTCAATGTGGCTTTTACCTGCGTTTACAGCGCAGGCAACAGAGACCTGTGATAGGGCACTGCCAGCAGAGAGCAGGAAATTCCATTCCCCTTGGATTTCTGTAAGGTATGTGAATCCGCTCCAGTACACGGCCGCACTATTATAAAACCTAAAAAAAAGGGCCATGGGTGTAAAAAGCAGCTCTAACACAGGTTGTGTTTAGTATTTCTAGTTGAGACAAATTTGAAGTTTCCCCAACTGGTTCATTTGGATGTTGGGAGCAGGCGTCAAAGGAGAACACCATCTGTCTGCTGCTCGTCTTTGATCTCCATCTTTACACACACTCCATGTACAGGTCGGAAAGTGGTAACAGTCACGTCTCATGTACCAACTTGATGTTCTCTGAAGATCAAAAAGCCAGATCTGATCTAAATCTGCACGACGCCTTTATACATATCAACCCTCATCTTCCAGTCGCCTTGAGAATTATAGAGTTTGGATTATAAATGACAGCAAACAAAAAGAGATGAGTAGATATGATGGTGCATTTTAACTCTCCAGGGATCTAACTACCAAGTGACCCCTTGACCTTTAATGAATGAAGAACTTATCGTGTTCATGGTTGGAACAGTGTTGCTCATATCAAGAGTCTTTAGGTAAACTATCGCAGTGGCTGTCCTGGCCCGCCTGGTTATTCAAAGTTTATTCATATTGAACTTATCTATCTTATCACACAGAATTTGACACTGCACTTTCTTGGGCCCTTAACAATTTACATGGCGATAAGATGGAACCGTCCCCGCGTTCCACATAGAGAGATTTATGGAATCATTAGAAAGATAAGACAGATGGATGAATAGATGATTGTACCGAGGAGATCCAATGCTCCAATGTGCTGGTGCTGCTGGAGCGGATTGACACTGAAATGAAAATAAAATAAAAGAAAAAAAGAGAGAGGATTTCGGCCACTTACCGGTTTTCCCCGCCCCACTCTCCCCAGTGATGAGGATGCACTGGTCCTTGTCCTGGTCCCTCAGTGACCGGTAGGCCTCATCTGCCAAAGCATAGCTGGAAGATAAGAAGCAACAAAGGCATGAGCTCTCGTGTTATAATGAATTGCCCCCTCAGCTTCCATTACACACTCGTTTCTCAAGTATTCTTCAGTGATATATATTGCAGGGCGATGCAGTGGGGTAAAGTGAGGTCGGGGAAACGGTGCACGTCTCCGTCAGGCTACACGGGTCTAGTCTAATCAACAGCATGTGGCTTCATTGGAAATGAGGTCGCATCTGCAGGGCAGCCGCGGCACCGGAGCGATTTGGCTTTATTTAGTAACACTGGCTGGTTTATGTTTTGGGATTTGGCTTTGATATTTGACCGTTTCCTGCTGCTTTTCCCGAAATTGTCCTACTGCACTGATGCTGCCGTTTAAAAAGCACCAAAGGAAAAGAAAAGAGAGAAGAAGGAAGCTCTGAGGCCGGTGGTTTCTTATATAAACCGACTGTTTAACTGTCCAATAATCACTTTACCATAAAAAAAAAAAAAAAACAGTAAATATGAAATTCCAGCTATTTTTAAACATACTCTGACAGTTGTTTCAAAGAATAAGTTGGTCAATGAGGAAGTAAAAAAAAAAAAAAAAAAGCCTGAATGATAAAAGGGCAGCACCAATTATGAAATTAAGCCTATTGTCACACATTCCAGGACAGCGATACAATGGAAAAGTGGGGCTGAGGGTTGCGGTTTCACCCCCCTCTCCCCCACCACCACCACCACCACCAAATTCCACAACAATATATTACTTGTTCTCTTTATGCAGACAGTCCTGTATGATGGTTTTTAGAGCAGGGTGTGGATGGGGTGAGGGGCCATGTCACAATGACAAGCTTGTCATCTGTAATTTCAATGTGATACTACACCCCCACGGAGAAGAAACACTAATGGGCGAGGCAGCGGCCATATCTTTTTTTACAGCTTCTATTTGGCAAACAAACAAGACGGTACCAAGGCTGCCGGGGAACGAGTTCCAGCTTTCTCCTCCGGGGGGATGTTGCATGTAGCATTCCCCTTTATGAGTTACCCAAACATGCGCTGTTGAGAAGTTCTGTGAGCTGGTTTGAGACTTAGTCCAGTGGATTTGGAATATTGAACTAAGATTTAATACTGGTCAGGATCTCCATGATTAGCTCTTTGAGACCATGTGTAATGATTAACTGTTATGGGAGGGGTGCAAAGGTGAACATGTTATTGGTCTGTTTGAAGAAGGATGTATCCACCCTGCTGAAGTGCCCCTGAGCAATATGATGAATCACCGGGAGATCTACATGTGTGTTAAATAGCAATTTAGCTCAATGACATTACCTTTAAACCATCAAGGGTGTAATCTCCCCTTTAAACATCACCCTGAGATGAGCGTCAGTGCGTCTGATGTTTTGCATCCCCTGGGTCTGAGTAATACATATTATCTATAAGAACTAAGTGAGACAAGAATGCAGGGGTGGGGGGGATGTCTGACACCCACAGATGCAGACAGGGATTTCCATACAGCTCTACCAAGCTCGTTCTGAAGTGGAAAATGTAAGTCAGAGTTGTGTGAGGTTTCATTTACTTGAAAAAGGTAGAAACTCAACCTCCAAACTGCACATTAAAATATAGAGCGGCAGCACCCAGAAGGCTATAAAAGAGGTTGGAAAGGGTTCAACGTGAAATCTAATGGGGGGGGTGTTCAGACTGGAGAACACACTGAAGGCTTCTACGGCATCATTCTGTCATTTCTTCATTATCTACACCATCTTCCAGGAAACCTACCAGGATGTGGAAAATAACTCAAAGTAAAGGGTTAGGGATAAAAATGCCCAAATCTAATTTTGGGCCCAGTATTAGTGGAGTCAGTGTGGCGAGGACCAGGAGGGGGAGCGTCTAATCACACGCTGAACTAACACTGACCTCCAATTTGAAAAGTAGCTGATTGCTTGCAAGAAGCCATGACAGAGAGAGGGCAGAGATCTGGATCTGGACCGCCAGATGAATGAATCCCAGGCCACAATACAAAGTTGGAGCTCAGGCAGACTAATGGAGCTCAGGGTTCTGCACCATCACACGCTGGTTGGGAGCAGAGCCAGCGCAGCCCCGCGCACAGTACCCTGAAGTGAAGGGGGGGGGTACGCTAATGCAGCATTTCACTCCATAAAAATGCCCCTGAGGGAAGCTGGCGAAGAGATTTAGAGGTATTCTTTATTGAGGCATATTATAGGACTGTAAAGAGAAAAATTACATGATGTTCCTCAGTGTTTTCGCTTAATAACAAGTCAAACAACTAAATGTGGCCCCAACAAAATGCAGGCGTGAGAGCTGCAAACCTCTGTTCACGTGGATGTCAACACAGCAGATTTCAAGATGCTAAATAAATAAAGGAATAAAACTCAAATGTTTACAAGGAACGAAACGAATCCCGCGTGTTTATTGGGCCTCGAGGAAAAACAAAACGAGTGCTTTTGAGAAACAACGAATGTAAAACGTGTTCCTGGAAAATCTTTAAAGACCAAGTTTAGGTGTAATCAGCTGCACCAACTCTATTTTTCTGTCCATCCAAGCACAGGCCGAGTCTCCACCTCCCCAAAAAGTCTGTGATCGCGGCTGAACCACTTTTGTGTGCACGAGACTCACCACGGGACATTGCGTCACTGCTGAAAGGGGCCGAGCAGCGCAGATGTCTGCTTTTGTGAAAACACTCCTGTTGCCTGACCTGATCCTGACAATGAGCAAAACATCACACAATTATCCCCCCCCCCCAAGAGGAGGCCGGCTTGGGGACTGTACCAGGGGAGGGCAATGGTGGGGGGTGGAAAAAGGGAGTGGGAGGTCTTTTTACCAGGAACTTTCCCCAAATGAGAGAGACGCACACACAGAGCAAGCCTTATGGATATGAATGGGGGTTAGCAGAAGCAAGAGGCCACACCTTAAAACTGTGCAAGCGCGGATGACACACAAAGAAGATTCACCACCTCGCGCACACACACACACACAAGTTTAATATTTATTTTTACTCCATCCCTGAACACACGTGCAGGAAATGACAAAGGCAGAATTAGAAATAAAATACGCCCGTGTGGCCGCAGAATGAGGAGCATGGAGGCAGTCTGAACAGCGACTGGCCACGCCACTTCACAAATGTGGAAGTCAAATTGACTAGGAAGCACCAAGGTCACCATCAAAGCCAGAGGAAGCAGTGAAGTGAGGCACCGGGATCCCGAAGGCCTCCGTGATCAGTGTGTGGCGCTGGGTGTGTGTGTGTGTGTGTGTCTGTGTGTGTGTGTGTGTGAGGGTTAGGCTGGGATAAGGCCTTGGACATATAACTGCCTGGCACCTCCCCTTCACATCTGCCTGCAGGCTGTAATTTGGACGTGCACGTGGCAGCGGTGAACACAAAGCCACACTGGCATGAGGTAAGCGGTAGAAAATAGTCTAGTCAGTTCTTTTTACTACCGACCACTGGTAACTGGGGCGCTGGAGGGGATGATGGGCCTGCAGCGTGTGACCTGAATCTTAAAACCGGTGGATTGCTTTGAGGGGAGACTCAGCACGCTCTAAAGACCTGATCTGTGGATGATAATGAAGCTGTAATGTATGGGTTTGGAGCAATGCCCACCCGGCTGCTGGCAGATGACAGGCCCTTTTTTTCTCAAACTAAACGGGATAACCCCCGTTCACTCCTCTGATGCTAAATTCAGCGTGTGTGTCTGTCACGCCCGTGTGTGCATCGAGGGGCCGAAACAGAAGCCTGTGATCTCAGTGTGATCTGGCTCCTCCGAAGGCCTCAGGAAATCCGCTTGGCTCTGATGGAGCAGCCGAGGAAGCAGCGTTTTCCTGGTGGCTTATGACCAGGTGGAAGAGTGGGTGGCTGGTGCAAGAAACACACACAAACACACACAGAAACACACACACTTACAGTGGCAGGCGTTCAGTCATTTGTTCAGAGATTGATGACCGACCTGCTGATGCGGATACACACGGACACAAAAGAGGGGTGTGACAGATGTGGTCCATGTGTGGATTGGTTTTGACAACGTGTGGCTGTGAGGCGGTGGCGAGGAAAAAGAGCAGCGCCCACAAATGAGACACGGGGCCGTGATAAACATCTCGTCTTCAGCTGATTCTCAAAGTGCAACTTACAAGGTGCAATAAAGAACGCCTCTGAATCTCCAAATTAAAAGCTTGGAGTGAAAAGCTGCCTCCACACACACCTCTAATTTATGCACCACTCACTGGAGGTTGTCTGTTAAGTTGCTCATTGATACTCCCCAAACGCCAGCATCAGACTTTGAGGGGGGTCCAGGGCTTTAATTTACTTAACTGCACAGCAATTTGGTGTTCCACAGCAGGGGAAGAACACAGGTCCAAGTTGTTTGTGTGATCCTTGAAAAAGCAGGAAATCAGCACGCTGAGTAAAGTGGAGAAAGATCCTCAAAGCAGGAGTTCTCAAACAAAGACCCTTCAGTGGCTCTTTCAGCAAGTTCGTGAGAGTCCCTATTGAGAATCATTATAAAAGAAAAAGACATGGGGGCTTAACGATTTGATCAGATTGACCGAGCCACGCCTTTTCATACAATGCATACAAATTACCGAAGACATGGAAGATATGATGTGTCTGTGTCTTTGACTACAGGACAAAGATAATGCACTTCAGGAAAAGAAAAATATAGCCACAAGTACAAAGCCGCAGACAGGATGATGGAAAAAGAAGAACAAGACGTCTTTTTATAGCAGCTAAAGCACCAACTCTCAAGATCTGAGGACTTCCTCTCCTAGTCCCTGCTCTCCAGGACCTCAGCCTTCCACTACCCTCAACATCGGTACATGAAATGAGTCTGGATAGAAGGCCTTTCTCTGATTCTAATTACCGACACCAACGTTTTGATATCTACCACAAAGCTGACAAAATGAAGAAGATTGTGGATAATTGCTCGTATGTCTAACTCAGCTATCTGCAGCGTACAGATGCAGTTGGGCTTGACGGATTGGTCAATGTGCGCCAACACAACGGCTTTCACTTTCATTCTCGTACGTGAGGCAAAGAGACTTGCTGCAGTCTTCTCTTAGACAATAGGGGTCACCACTGAGAAAAAAATACAACTACACAACAGGAAAAGGGCGAAAGAAGAATAAATACAATGCATACAAACTTCTTTGACTTCACAAACTGGACGTAGATGCTTTTGCATACTATCCACCAGAATGCCTCGGTATTACCAACAGTCTTAAAACTCTGAACTCAAACTCTTTTCAGGGGCCATCTGGGAATCTCTATGCACCCCCCCCCTTATTATCAAGAATCATAGAAAGCCACCCTACTCTCCAGCCACTCTACGCGCAGAGTTAAAATCAATGCATTATACCTTTGTGGACGAACTATGACAGGTCTGAAAAGTGAAAGATATCTACTGTATAGTTGATTTAATAAAAGATTTCATAGCCTTTGAGTTTGTAACATCCACAGTACACGCCGACACAAAGGAAGAGTATTAACTGTAAGGTCTAATTTTACTACACGATCACTTGGCGGGCACGTCTTCTGAGAAGCAAAGGCCTCAGGGCAACCATGTGACCCACTGATCTCATTCAGACAACAGCAATCATTGTCTGTCTGACATGTAGTGTGATGTCTGTCCCACACCAGCACCACACTGGTGGGGGAAACCCTCTCATGCTCCAAATCGAGGAAGCCAAAAGCCGAGTTTGAGAAGGAGATAACCAAAACTGACAAATATTCCGCCTCCAGAGCCAAAACAAACTGTTCACAATGGAATATTACAGATAATATTAAGTGGCTCATGAATTGTGGGCTGATAAAAACATGTGTAAACTGGTGATTCTTCAGGGTTGCATGGAGCTTCGCCAATGATCAATGACATGTTGCATGTAACTCAGATACGAGCAGGATCAAAGTCTCTGGCTTCCTGCAACTGGGTTAATGCAACAGCAAATCAAAGTACTGACTTCACACAGGGAGTTTCCAACAGCATTTTAGAGCAGAAGCAAAACGAAGACCTCCAACACAAAATGACTTTCATCCAAACAGAAGAAAAAAAAACAGGCTTCAGCGAAAGAAGAGCTCAGACGATGACAAGGATCAAGCAAGCTATACGTTCGCTTTGCATTAATTCATCAATGCACATTGCTATATATAAACATTCCTGAAAATGATCCAAGCTTGTTTGATTCATATGAACAGCCACATGCTGGCCCTCCGTGGCTACACAACAGGTACACAGTAAAAACAGCAGCTCTCAAACGTGGCAGCTACAAAGAACCGATGAACGTGAATCGGCCTCTTGATGGTTACCACTAAAACAAATTAAAGAAATAGGTAAATCACCATCTTATTAAAGGTATAAAGTCCCATGGGGTTAACAACATTTGCCACCGCTGATACGGCTCTTATCTCTTTGCCTCCACTTTGGTATGCTTCTCACAGGTTGTTATGCAAGCTGTGGACACAGATAAACAGCTAAATGCCCATTGTTCCGACTATAAAAGAGGCAGGGTTTACAATGGCTTTTTGGACGGCCACAGAGAACCTATAAAATATAATATTGTGCTCACTGACCCAAAGAAATGACTGCACGCACTGTTTAATCAGTCAGGTAGATGTATTATCTCTGAGATATTCTCCATCAATTATTGCCAGTGTGCTTAGTGATCTCCGATACCGCTCACAAACTGTTTGCCCAGTAGGAGAAATTCAATATGACACAAACACTGAAGTGGAAATTAAATGAGCATTAATAAGGGTGGAGCTTTTATTATTATAAAACTATTATCTTAAGGATTTATCATTGTTTCTTTGAATTAAAGGCAAAATGCCAGAAAAATTAAAATGCACTGTATATGATAATGCTATATATTATCATACAGACTGTCTGTGTATGTGAATCTATAGAGATGCTCTGTGTTTTTCGAAACAGGTTTGAAGCAGGTATGAGAATGCTACTAAACGAACAAACTGATTATAGATGGTCGCATTAATAAATTACATACGTGTGGATTTTATTTCCTGGGTGAAGAAGTGGGTGGAAAAATGAACACACACACAAACACACACACACTTTCCCTGTCATCTCTCTCTAGGCTTACTGAACTGAGCATTACGCCAACACACATGCTGCAGAGGACTCACTCTGCCCACCTGAGTCAAAATGCCATTTCATCAAGTGCCCACTTGAATCTACCTACGTAGTTTCTGTGCTGCAACTCATCTGGGGATCCTTGAACACAGGTCTGTTTTATATAATAGCAAAAACATGAGCACATGGCATCAGCATAGCAAGTAGCTGCAGCTGGAACAGATTAAATACAGACAGAATAAACAGAGCAGGTATAATGACGACTGTTTCTAAGATGGCGTTCCGTGATACGATCCGTGTTTCATATCCTTTCCTTGACATCGAGATAGGATGATCCTAGACCTGATGTTGGACGTAACACCCTAATAAATCCTAGTCACAGTAAATTTACAACGTGGCCTTATTGCCTTTCGATCAGAGTGTTCCAGCTGACAACAGCGGAAAGACAAACACGGATGTGATACCAGGAAGCAGTGAATGGCTCCAAAGTCCATGATGCTGTTATACCCCCCCCGAAGTATCAGTAAGTAGACATTCGACATATAAAACAGTCATCCTGTTTAAAGATCAGTCAAAATTAATCTTTAAAAAAAAGGCCGATGGGAGTTTTGAGTCGGGTTACAGTGCTTCAGTTCATCCTTAGAGGTTTTGACGCAATCTGATGCCAATGACAACAAAGGCCAGAAATTTGACAAACAAGATTAAGATTAAGATTAAGTTATGTTTATTTATACCAAACACATGCACAGACATGCACAACACACTCATGCAATGGTAGGTAAATTTAACCTCTGCATTTAACCCATCTGGTGCAGGACACACAGAGCAATGAGCGACCATGTACGGCGCTCGGGAGCAGATGTTGGGGGAGTAAGGTGCCTTGCTCAGGGGCACTAGACAGGGTAGGGAGACTCTTGGATTTTTGGACAGATCAATCCAGGTTCGTCTTTTGTTGTCTCTCCGTGGAGTTGAACCAGAGACGAACCAGAGACCTTCTCTGCCCATAGTCCAAGTTTCTGCCACTAGACCACCGATTCACTTAACAACTAACTATTCATAGCAATGTTTTGAAGCTACACACATAACTACTGAGGGGGAAACATAAACAAACAACGTGATAACATAAGGATAAGGACCATCACATGGTCATAACGTAGGAGCAGGCTCCGGTGTGACACTCGTCAAGCAGGCACTCAGTCAAATGAGCTTCCTCCCACATGTGATCTCTCATCGGAGGCTTTTACATGAAGGGCACCGACCTCTCCCTGGAAACTGCAGTTTCAGCAATTCAGTATTTATTGTAATCAGTGATTGTTGTTTTTAGACAAGGATGTGGATATACACACACACACACACACACTAGAGTTGTTATCACAGGGCATACATGATAAGGCAGTGCAAGGACATTTCAGAAAAGTCCCCATCATACAAGCTGCTTGGACGTCCAAACTCTAACAGAAGCACATCTCATAGTCAGGCTGTTATAAAGCAGCTGAAAGTCCGGACATATGTGGCTCCCCTGTAACCAGGGCTCCACAGAGGCACTAAGTATCGAGCGCTGAGAGCATTAAGGGTCTCAATACCTCATTAAACATTGGGGAATATGATCTTACCCCAGAGACGCTGGGGCACGCTGCCTGTCCACAAACACACACACACACAAAAACACCTCTCAATCTGTGTCCGGCCTGGGCAGCTTGGGCCACAGTAACGCACGACTCTGGGCCATCTGCAGGGCTGCTGCATGTATGGGTTCCGGTTAGTTCATCACTTATGCTCAGAATGTGTGTGGAAGGGAGGGGAAACACCTGCCAGTTCATTATGAGAAGCCTCATCTGGATAGAGAGCGTTTTGCTAAATTGCCCGGCGGAGGACATGATGGATGGATGATTGGAGATGGGTGTGGCTGTGCAGGGGAGGGGAAAAAAAGGATTCTTACATTTTCAATATGTAAAAATCTTTGGACTGGCTCGATTAGTGGTGAAATTGCCTGGCACTCAACCTGTCCGGGTGTTGGACCCCGCCCCCCTTTCCCTCTGCCAGCTGGGATCGGGTCCAGCCCCCCTGTGGCCCCCTAAAGGATCAGCGGGGTAGATAATGGACGGATGAAATGCCTTGCATGATTTAAAAGAGAAACAGCTCTGGATATTGTTCAATGTTCTTGGTATAATACATCCGTCACAGTCTGTACAAATTGGATTACATTGGTGTATTTATAATACAAGCTTGCTGTCACGGTGGCGTGATGTGTAGCTGATAGAAATGGTTAATGGGCTGTATTTACACAGCGCTTTTCTAGTCTTGATGGCCACTCAAAGCACTTTATGTGTAGTTTTGCAATTCACACACACAGACACACACATTCACAGTGGATGCATTTATTTTGTTTGTCTTTCCTATAAGCAGAATGATGAAGATGTACCAGAACCACATCTTTCATGTTGAACACACACACACACACATATATCACCAACAGTTCCCCAACTTTTTCTAAACTGCACTGATGGATTTTGTTCCTGTACTGGTTTCTGGCCTGAGAATCAGCCACTGTTTCTAATACCTTTAATTAAAATGGAACCTAACAGGCAATTAGTCTCCCAACAACTTTACAGACAGGCCACCAGCTGCAGCTCTTCCTCCAGCTGATGAACACACATGCAAACACACACAAACACACACACCTACCTCTATTTGTCTGGGGAGTACAATAGCAGGTGTGAATTACATGAGCACCTGCATATGTTCACGGTTACTCATAGAGAGAACACATGAGCGCTTCCACACATACACAAGGTATTTTAGTCATCCTTGGAGATGCAAACGCACACACACACACACACACACATACACTGAGGCAATAATGACGCAACATCAAACAAAAGCAAAGGGTTATGGCGAACAAAGACGTCCCCTTCCTTAATAATTAACCTAAAACATCCTAAATCATACACACAACATCGGGTTCGACAATGTGCTTGTGTTTGACACTCACAGCTGACATGTTGTCACTGACTTTTTCCAGTGGGTCTGAATATATAGGCACATTGTTCGGACCAGGAAGTCACAGAAAACTGATTTGTGGCATTCTGACACTCCCGATCTTAAACCCTTAAAGTCCAAACAGGTGCGGCTGACTGACACGGTGGTGTTATTTCCAGCGTGTGTGTGGGTGTGCAGGAGTGTGGGGGGGGGGGGTCGAGGGCTCCAGCGGTTATCTGCTGCCTGTCGTTTGTTCTGCAGCGACGGTGAGGTGAGAAATTCAACCCAGCCATCAGCTTCATGCTAATTTATCATTTGCATCGAGCTTTCTGCCTTCAACACCCTTCATGTATAAAACTGTTCATGCATTCAATTACCTACAATTGTACAATGCAGAGGAGTTAGTGTCTCACACAGCAACAGGTCAATAAGGCTACAAATACACAACATGAGGATAAGAGACAGGAAGAAGAAGATTCCTCGGACCCCCCGCTGTTACCTTAATTAAAGGCCAGCACTGATCCCCCCCTTCGGCATTGGTCAGTCAATGTGGCGATGACATGGCTCAGCCTGATGAGGCTCAGTCGTGCAAAACACAGGGTCACGAAAAACAGCAGCCTTTTGTAGTTTGGTGGAATTGGGAGCCATCAAGCTTCTGCATCATCATCCATGGATGAATGAAATGGAATTACAGAACTCTGGTGAACTTGTCACATGCATGTACGTACTTTTCCTTTTGCATCTTCACACTTTACATTTATGTGACGAGAAGAGAAAGATCTGAAGTGGAAAATGTTTGTGTTTAAAGCATAATTAACAGTACATTTAATTACCTGTAGTGATAACCAATCAAGATTAAAATATATGGGGTGAATGATCTACTTTGCTTCTAAACCAGCGGTAGAGCAGATCATTGTCTTTCATATGGTCTAAATATTTCTATTCCGTCTTTGTTAAAAACAACTAAGATATGTTTTTGTAACTTTTAAACATGTCCAACAATGTCATCGGGGTACATGACATTGTTGGACAATACCTGAAAAAACAGGTTTGTAACCCCTATATACTTTGCACTGTTGTGGCAATAAAAGCAAAGGGATCAAATGTTATTGCTCTTCTTAACATTAAGTTAAAAAAATAAGGGTTACCTGTAGATTAATCAAAATAAAATATTTAAATAACACCAAATGGGATCATGTGAAATGAGCATGAGCATTTGACCAGATCTTGTGGTTTTACATTACTTGAGGAAGATCAATGCAAAGCCACAAAGCTTGGTCCAGATGGTCAGACCAGGGGTGGGGGGGGGGTGGGGGGATTAAGATGAATTCATGTAGCATGTTGAACCAATCGGCCTTTGACTGGCATTTCAAGTCCTGTAGAAACGGCCGTCCTATTAAACTGGGCTTAATCTGCTTTACTTAAAACTAACGATGAGGTGATGTGTAACGAAGAGGACGTTCAGTTCAGTTTGAACCCAGGTCAAAGCTTCACCTCTTAGCCTCTTTGGTTTATACATCTCCCTCTACCGCAGGCTCTTTGGATTCAGACAAATTCCTTTTAGTAGTCTGAGCAAGAAGAGAAGCGATGAAGTCTAGTGCAAATGCCAAAAACCTATCTTCCCAAAACATGTCATACAAATTCCTCGTTTCTTTACATGACTGCCCTTTTAAAGGCAGGCACCAGGGTAAGTTCATGTCAGTGTGGTATGAAAACGCTCTTGCCAACCACCCAAATCGTTTTGTGGTAATGCAGCTGGTCTGCTGCCAAACAACATTTTTAAATTCCCCTAAATGTCCTAAGATCATACATCATCCCCCAGGCAATGTACAAGTTAGTTTATTGACGGAGTTTAATGATGAGTACTGTAAATTGATAATTGAGATTCCATACAAATGTTTGCAGAAGTAGAATAATCGGTTGGGGACATGCACCATTTTTTGGCTTTCCTCTAGTAAGGAGTTTTTTGCTTTATTTTATCATACTGAAGTTAATGTTGATTGCCACCATCTGCACTTTGTTTCCTATTACGCCTTGCTTTCCCCTACTCAATTCTGTCTCCCAGCAGCCATGATATTTCGTGGCAAAATGAATTTGATTTTGGGCGCCAAGAACTCATGTCCACCACTGCATAACCCAAACAGAAAGAGGATCAAGCTGTTGTTTTCCGCCTGCAGCTCGGTAGCTTTCCCCAGGTAGAGAAAACCACCGTGTGGAAACACTACCAGGCAAAAAGGGCAAAAAGAGCCACGTTGTCAGAGGAGGCAAAGCGGGCAAAGGAAACGGAGAGTGATAGAAACCGCAGTTAAACATGAGTGAACCTGGAACAGGCATTCACGATGGAGGGACGCCACGTTACTGGTCAATGCTCAGTTTGAGCCACAAGCCAATAAAAGCACAGAGCTTTTCCTCTGAGCGCAGGATCTGTTGTGTTCAATTTAAGTTCTCATCACTCAAAAGGTAAATTATAGGACAACCTTCAAAATTCCCTTTAAAACAGCATACTGGGTCTACTGACAATGAGAAAAACTCAAAGTCCTTACCTACACAAGAAAAGATGGAAGAGTCGGGCAGTGAAGTACAAAGAGGAAAGGTGAAGTACACCAGCCTGGAACTGTGTCAGGTCACTTTTGTGTGGCTGGCAGGGAGGTTGCTTTTGTCTGGAGGGTGTGTGTCTGTTCCGCGACGAGGACACTCTCACTCTCTCAGCCGGTGTCTCGGAGGGGTCTCTGCCTGCCCCCCCCCAGGGAGACACAGCAGGCTAATTGACGAGCGTTGGGCTTTGTTTTATCTTGGCAGCCTCGCAGCAATGCTTACTTAATGTTGCCAGTGGACAGATGGCACGCCGCGGTGCTGAATGGCCGACAGAAGCTGCGGCCCAGCTCGCCACACAAGAGCTAGTGTCCCTCTGATCTCAGCCAACCCCCCCCCCCCCCCCTCCTCCACCACCACAGCCATCCGCATTAGTCACTGGGCCACATTGATAATCCTTACAGAGGTTTTGCAATATGCTTTATCTTCAACACACAGATGACAGCCCCATTCCACACATTCAAAACTAACAAAACCACTCGTGCCATCCTCAACTTCTTTGTTAAAAAAGATTCCACATTAAAAGGGGGGGATCAAATTTAAAAACCCCGCAGTCAAACAGCGCTCCAGGCTTTCTTGGGGGCACAGGACGTAAAATAGGACCTGAAAAGTGTGACTCACATGTGTGGACTGAGCTCGTAGAAGTTTCTGTTGCGATACTCCTCCACTTTGTCAGGTGTGAAGATGGGCAGGGTCCTGTAGGGGTTCATGGAGATCACCACACTGCCAATGTAGGTCTGGAGGAAGAAGAAGAAGAAGAAGAAAATACAGAAACGTTAAGTGAGAACCCACATGGCATTTATTCAGTTTTAATGCAGACAACTTTTTCTCCATTTTGGGGTTAATTGTTTAAAGTGGAGGTGGGGGGGGGGAAGATTCTGCTCATGTCTTTTTTGTCCTCAGCTGGTTATTCCTGATTCACTGTTGAGACCTGCAACGCCTGGAGTGAAACTGGAGACACTGAAATGAAAAGCTTATGGAATCTGTGGCCTGGGAAGTGAACACTGGAAAGAGGTCATGCTGCTAAAAGAGGGCAGTAAGTTCATGTGTGCGAGTGTGTGTGTGTGTGTGTGTGTGTGTGTGTGTGTGTGTGTGTGTGTGTGTGCAAACATAAAACCAATAGATGGCTGGATGTTACAAATTGGTGTGAACAAAGACACACATCTGCATGAAAAATTAAGATCTTTTTAAAAAACAATCCATTGGGCACGAGTGTTTCCCATTAAAATATCATTGTTACACCAGTCAATTACACAACAGATGTAATTAAAACGTCAGCATCGGGGTTTTAATCAAAAAGCTACAAAGCACCGCCTCCTCCATTTCACGTTATCAAACAAAAGAACACCTTTATGTAAGATTCATGCAGCGCTCGTTCAGCTGATAGCCCTCTTCCGAGCACATGTAACCGGCAATCATCCTCAACATCCTCCCACGTGCACAACACAGTCCAGATAGCACTTTCAAACATCAACCTGAAACACTTTTTTTCTTTGCTCTCCATGGTTATGGCTGTTGCATAACCCACTCTGGCGAGAGCGGAGCGTGGCCTTCCCTGTGGCAACACCACAGCCTCCCACTGCCTCTCGTTCAATAGCCCACTGGAGGCAGAAAGAGGCCTTTTCAAGTGCAGTGGACGGGCACAAAGGGAGAGAGTGTGTGCGCCATGTAAACACAGTATCATGTGTTAATGAGGGGGCGCTCTTGACCAGAAGAGACACACAAGAAAATCTAGATGTTTTTCTCGTGCTTATCGTTAAGATAATCAACAGAGATTTGTGTGTATTTCATGAGTCCTCTCACAGATCATAAAGCTGGTGTCAAAAAGGCTCAGATAACTATGACCTGAGGGCTTTTAAGCATTTCACACCAGATCCGAAGATATTTTTATGGCGGTTTTCAAAAGTTAAACTTAAAAGCGTGATAATCATGCATTATTTCAGATTCAAAAGCAAAATAAAGTGAAACTGTGCTGCTGTGCTCTATAACCAAAACCCCTAGATCCATACACACACAGAGGGCTAAAGGGAGTGTTGTGTCACATCGGCACGGACCAATACAGCTGTACGTTTTCTTTATTTTGTCTTTCTGCACCTGCCTTCGTGCGTGTTAAAAGTCCATCTGTCCGAACCAAGTGTACAGCTGCTCAGATGACACATCATAAGCAAAAACATGAATTCATGTCTGTGTTTTCTTTGTCGCTCGATTGTCGAAACCACAGAACACGCAACAACACGAGTTCAGGACAAGACAAGTGGAGTCTGGAGTCACGGTTAATAAGAGATGTGAAGGGTAGACACATCGGTTTTTTAACCCTAACCCTTTTTATAAAATGTCAAGACATTCATTAAGTCTTATATTTAAAGAAAGTGCAAATGCCAATGAATGAGACTGGGCCGGTCCTCCTGCCACAGAGATCAAATGCGGCCAATCACACTTCACATATCACACATTCGGTTGTTAAAAATGGAGAAAGCTTTAGGAGATAAACTTTGAGAAACACTGAGATTCTCAGTGATTCCTTTAACTCGGTCAGACATGAACAGATTAACAGGGTGATTTTCAGTCTCTTTGATTTTCCACTGACTTATTGGAGACATGATGTGTCGTCCCTCTGGAAAACAAAGCCATGCCTCTTCTGCTGTTAGCCGTCATATGATAGCTCGGGGGTGGGGGCAGGGTCCATTTGTAAGGGGATGATGCCACACAGGGAAAAATCCATTCACATGCAAGGACCATGCACCACAGATTTATTGGATAAATACAGGATTCAGAACTTGTCCCGGCCGTCAGTCCTGAAGTTAATGCTACCAAAAAGCTTCCATTATGGACTTGTGTGATTTAGCTTTCCACGTGGACCTGTGCAGGCGGTACTAAAGTAACAGGGGAAGGTTTTTCACCATAATTAAGACATTTGTTATTTTAACTCCTTCCACAACATCAAGGTCAGCACCACACACACACAGTAAAACAACACCTCTCAGTGAAAACCCCATTCCACAATCCTCGGCAGGATGCGAGCTGCATCCCAACAAAAAAATCTAGCACACCACGAAGGCAGTCATTGTTAAATGAGGTGACATCATCCCCGGGGCCCTTTGAGCCAACAGCGGCCCGAGCTGAGCAGCAATCGTCTTGACTGTCATCTACAGCACCAGCCGGCCGGCAGAGCAGAGGAATCACAGAGAGCCGCAGCTCCAGACCCAGAAGTGTGTGATGTGGAGATAACAGTTTAACAAGCCCTGGTGTTTGTCCAGATAAACAGGCAGACAGGCGGCCAGCCTCTCCTGGTTTCTGTGCTCTGGATTTCATGCCTCATTTAAGGGCATCATCTACATTCCTCACTGATGTGATTTATTGATTGGCTGGTGAGTGTGGTCTCTGTATAGGTGCCACTTATGTAGCCATGACTAAAATGAGTGGAGGAATGAATGGAGGAACAATGGAGCAAACGATATCTGCATGGTTTTCTAAGTAAAGACATCTATAACTGTGTGGAAGCAGGGACAGACATAACAGTTTAAGACAACACAATACTTACACACTCAGACTGAGACACCATTTAGAGATGTTCTGATAACAGCAAAATAACATCGAAAAGATCGCGCATCAGCAAGTACGCAAATATATATGTACCAATCCAATATCAAATCTTGAAAGTATAATAGTTTCACCCAGATAAAATGAAAATTGTCAGTACTGTTAAGGGGGAAATTGTCTGGGAACATCTCCTTTAGCATTCACTCTAACACAGTTATTATCTGCAGGTACAACGGTGAACTCACGTAGATCTCATTGTGCTCGAAGCGGTTCTTCAGGTTCTCGATGAACGAGTCTTCGGACAGGGGCTCGAGGAGGACCATGTCCCCCACCCCGATCATGTTGTCCAGAAGTGACGTCTTCACCTCCATGTTGGCTGCCGGTTTCCCCCCCTGCGCAGAGAAACAGGAAGGAGGGACACATCAGACACATTGAGCGAATTAAACAGGCATCCTGTGGAGCTCTTAGCCCGTGGCGCTAAGGAGAGATGTTTATGAGTGGGCCGCTGTTCTGTTTTGATCGTGTCAGAGTGAGCCAGAAAAGTCAGTGACGAAGAAAAACTGCTGGAGAGCAAATACGGCTGTGAACCAAAAACAATCTAAAACAGTTTTCTGTGTGGCTCTGTGTGTGTGTGTACTTGTTTTTGTTTGTTTTGCTTGAGAAGAACACACTTAACATATTTGTTAGACCCCGGGGATACACACAAACATGGTGAGGAACACTACTTCCAGAAGTGTATCACTTTATTACACCTATGAGGTTCATTGTTTTATTCTCGTTCTCCGTTATTCTCGAGGCCCTCTGGCAAAATGTCTTCGGAGGCATCCTCTGATCAGAAAATAAACGGTCCTAAACTTAGCAAATGCAAATAAACTCCCGGGGTGGACATGTTTGTACAGCGGTGGTTTGACTCCGGGGGGGGGGGGGGGGGGGGGGCTTCTGGTTGGCTCCTCACTCCTCTCCTCTGGCATGTGAGAACATCCCACAGGCAATTACATAACTGACGAACTTTACTCTTAACCTCTGACTGTCTGCCCGGCTGGAACTGGCTCCCGTTTCAGGGCTCCTTATAAATCCTCCTTATAAATCAAGAGGAATGCCCCCCCACCACCACCACCAACAACACCAGTCCTCCCCCCCTTCACAAGCGATTATAATATTTGGTGGTGGACGACAGAGCGCTGGGACAAACACAGTGCTGGGGGTGGCAGTTTTTTCAGTCTAGTGTTGCCCGCCCCTCTCTTTTGGGACCAGTAATCCCAATGCTATAGGGCTGCAGATAAAAGAGGGGCCTGGGACACATTCAGGGCCTTGATTCAGGGATTTGCTGCACCAAAACCCCTAATGTGTGGTGTTGTGACAGAGCGTCCGCACCGAGCCAGTGGATGAGGCCACGCAGCCGGCTATTGTTCACGGCTCCTGTAGCACATACAGTACGTCTCCTTTAGCGGAGTTAGGAACATGTGTCTAACGCCGACAAAAACATTTCCCACATTAGATTAATAATAATAATATCAGACAGATGTGACAGGGTTGATGTTTTGGGATTAAATAGCTGGCTCAGCGAGTGAAATCAAGCAGATTCAGAATTCTAGATCAACATACAAAATGGTATTCCTGAACAAAAATGGGATTCCCAGTGTAACCCTTTCCCCCTTTTTCTCTGACCTCTGTGGGCCCAGTGTTATTGGCCCATAAAGGCATTTCCAGGTTCTATCACCAAACATTTAAAAGGTCAAGAACAACGTTGCAACAGTATTAGTGTTCCTCTGAAAATGCCAGCGGGGCCCGTTACTTTGTGCCGACTGTCTGGAGCACTTTGGCTCTGTGCCAAAACATTCCCAGTGACGGCTCATGTCTACCAGCTGCCTCTCTTGTCTGCGGTGCCGTTTTAAAATCAAGTCATTTCCTTTTAGCATGGTCAGATGAAACGGGAATCACCTGCTCTGTGATCTCAAGCCATATGTCTACATCTTTCTCTAGAGCTTCATAACGCTGATGCTTTGCTCCAGCATTCTGGATTCCTTCACTGATCCCAGCAGCACCGAGTTTCTTTGTCTTTTTATTATTAAACTGAAGCATTCATCCATACATTGCATGGATAGAACTGAAAACTTACAATGTGCTGGAAGTGACTCAAACTCAAAGTCACCAACTGTTGGGAATGATGTTTGTACTCGCCAGCCACAATCAATATTGGTCAAGTGAATTACAATAAAGTCATTAACTACCCAGCTACTGCGAACTCGCTGCCTTGCAGTTAGTGCACAGACACGCAACCCTGAAAGTGCTGAGTCTAGTCTCTCTGGTATGAACAAACAAGAGTTTAAAACAGAAAGCAGATGCCGAAGCCTCTCGCTGACCTGGGGGAGAACACTGTGCCATCCTGAGCAGCGACATATTGCATCTGTCTGCAGCCTGGATGCCGGATGTGCTCTCAGCTCGTCTGCTGATAACCCACTACCCTAGATCTGGAACTGGCTTCCAGGCAGCCAGTGACACAATCCCTTTAATAAGAGTCGCCGCCTGCTGCTGACTGTGGTGCCAAATCCAAAGTGGGGGAATAAGAGGAAACCTTGCAGCCTTGATTAAACTCAGGGGATTATCCTCACTGCTGAGTGGTGGTGATGACGAATGTAACGACTCTGCCACTCATTGGTAAATGTCAAAAGAACCTTTTTGTGATGCTACATGAAGAAAAACAAAATATCACAACATTTGCTTTTTATATAACAGAGAAAAACTCAAATTCTATCAGTCTAAATCAAAGTGACCCTTGTATAAACCTCTGGTGGATGAATCAGGAAGTGGATTAAAAGTGCCCCACTTTATCAATCTCTTTGATGCATTTTGCATCAGAGAGATTTAATCAATCTCTCTGATGAATGTTCAGGAGGTAAGCATCACGTCCGCCCACATGGTTTAGCTGCTATTAATCTCAAATCTAAATCTCGTGAAGCAGTGATGTGGCAAAACGTATGGCCAAATGCCCTCAGCCTGGATGCCACCTTCACCACAGTGTGCTCTCCAAACCGGACTGGCAAGGTGGAGCTATGTGTGGCATTTAAAATGTGGCACAGTAAATCCTGACTTAATGTTACAAAAGGACCAAAAGAGATTAAAAGCAACAGATCTTACACATGGCTGGGCCTGGGTTTGACTGTGCCGCGCAACTCTTCATTGTTCTTTAATGGCTGAACGTTTAATTCAGTAGGACTTCCTGGAACAGCTACCTGCCGTTATTCTTCAGCCATCACCCACATGAATACCTGCCACTGGCACTTAACTAAGCAGGGCCGCCCTCCCATTGGTTTATGCAGAGTATGTGGAGCATTCTGATCAGGCAGAGCATGCGAGGACACAGGGTATAGGTCACGTCATTACATTTTGAAAATTGCAATTTCATCTATAATTCCCGAGGATTAAAAGGGCTGGGGGGGGGGGGGGCGAAATGTGAAAAAGAAAATAACACCATTAAATGTACATATATTATTTAAAAGGCCTTGACTGAGGCTTCGTGTTCTCCTCCTTCCTTCACTGAGGAGAGAGCTAAACCAAAAGGTCAACAGCCGTGCGAGCACTCGCATGCAAGCGGCGAACGAGCCAAACAAATCAGCAGTTGTGTGTCAGGATGCGTGTGCGTGATTAAAAGGCAAACAAGCTACCGGGGGGGGGGGGGGGGGGGGGGGGGTCATCAATTTCTAAATGGTCAGAATTTGCATCGTGGTTGACAAAACAAGCTGGCGATCGAAAGTGACATGTGGTTTGAGGGAAGGCAAATGGGCGTCGTGCGAGCCGCCCTGAGAGATGATCGCTGTCCTTCTACCTTGGGAGCAGCTGTTGGAGAACACTGTGGCGTCTATGTGCAAACAAACCATAATAAAAAAAATCTATTATGCAGCGTAATCGTCTGTAAAGTCGCCGCAGGCCGGGCCGGCCTTGTCACCGGGGCAGAGGAGTCACAACATCGCAGGCTGCTGGCAGTGACGCAGATTAAAGGCCCTCCCTAATGGAGCAGCCGCGGGGGCCATGGGGCTCTGCCAGAGCAGCCAGGGACGGGGGTGGACAGCGGTGCAGAGGGGCAGGGAGCGAGCAGCTGCCTGGGAAAGTGACCTGGAACCCACCGTCCTCCACACAGCTCCAGATCTGTGCCAGTCAAAGGGCTGGCAGATGAACACGCTCGCTGGCACGCCGACTGAGCGAACACGCCAAGGAAGTTTTTGAACATCTTGACTTGTGAACTGATGACGTGTCTGCACTCAGAACTGCCTGCGTCCGACCACTTTGAATTTAGACACACACACACTGCCATGAGGTCAAGACCACACAAACGTTTTGTCGTTGGTTCAGAGTGGATTTGAGTTTTCATGGCAGCCTGGTTAAACATCAACCTGTCACCCAAACAAACTCCGGTAGATATTCAAAACCCAGAGTCTACAGCCGGCAGCCGGGACGTCAGCGGATTGAAGAGCCACGTAATGAATCCAGTGAGCACACGCAAACAAGATGAGTGACAAGAGTGACTGTTCGATGTGCCAGCTTATTAGACCCTGTCAACATTCATTCAGATGAGATTCTAACTTGGAGAGATGACATTCTACACGATCGCAAAAAAATAACCTGCCACGCTCGGAGCAGCTCGAGTAACGTGACGTGAGGTTTCTGGCTTCTTTGGCTGCACTGGTCATTGATTTGAAGTAGGAGGGGCCAAGCCGGGTTAAAAGCTGCTCCAGTTAGGTTTTGGCTTCATATGCCTTAAAATGTGATCTTTCAAAAAACAGCTGACATTTTGATTTCCCACCAGGAAGTGAAAAGGACGGACAACATCTGTCTTTTCCACATTATAACACAAAGTGTATTGCGTTAACTTCTGAGTTAAAGGGGTGTGTGTAGAATATCAGTTGTAAGTTTCACACTGATCAGGTTGTTAGTTTTATTACAGTGTGCTTATATTGGCATTTGTGATGAATTTATTAATTTGGTTTAAAAAACACTTTGACAGCCCTTTCTATAATTTGTTTTGCACGACACAACAAATAATCTAGAAATTCATGATAATCATAAAAACATCTGCATTGCCCAAAAAGTGATGGTGTTAGGCGCTTGTGAGAGATGGACATGCCGTTTATAAGTTTAGAGTCTATTTTGTAAAATGATGTTCATCGGTTTAGAAGTGCTGATGTCAGCAACTTGCCGTCTTCTGTACAAACACTTTTCGCTGACGTGAGAAGTTCCAGCCTGAGGTGGCGTTGGTGTGAATCCATCAGATTATGTGAACGCATTAAAATACACAACGGTCAGACAAGGTAGTAGGAAATGGGCCACTATCTCACTGGCAGTGTGAAGCAATGCTCCATTAACTGCAGAACACCAATCATGTGCCCATCTATCAACACAGTCGGAATGTGATGCACTGAAACCATTAGAGCTCAAAGATCTAAACACTGGGACACACACACACACACACACACACACTCGCTGCTGCAATCGGACACTTACTTCAGGCTGGAGTTCTACTTTTAAAAAGAAAAACTAGTTTTCACTATTGACATGATCAACACCCTGATACTCAGGTTTCACAATGCTGAACGTCATCAGTAACAACAGCAGCTTTGAAATAACTCGACCGCTTATCGGCTGTAAAGTAAACGCACACTGAACAATTTTTTTCACCACATAACATGAACACGCTCAAAGTGTTCCAGCCAGTTAGCGAAACCCTCGGCCTGGCTTGGTTTCACACAAGCCAATGGAGAAAGCAGCTGCCGCACTTAACAAAGCAACAGTGAAGTGACTCACAATCATTATTAGCCCAGCTGCATGGCAGACAAAGGATATAAAGTCTAAGCTACTAAGTAGAACTGGTTTGGGGAAATGATCAGAGTCAAATGGCACTGGTGAAGCTTCGTTAGGATGGTGAATTTGAAAATAATGTGGGAGCTTTACTTTTACAACTCCAGAGCAACAGGAGGGGATTGAGATCTGCTTTGAAAAGGAAACAGAGGATCAGTCAGACAAGAAAATCCTCCTGTAAGAGAGTCTGCTGAAGGCTTTTAAAGGTCCAGTCAGTGACATGTGTTTGTGTTTGTGTGTGTGTTTGTGTGTCTGTCTCAGTTGATGCAGGTTTTAACACAAGACACACGCCTCACTACACTAAGCTGTACTGGGCAGACAAGTGCAAACACCATTCATCACCGTGGCCCCGGCCGGGGGGACTTTGGTCCTCTACACACACATTAAGCCATAGCATCTCGACCCTGCTGTGTTCATGAAGAGGCCTTTGGCACCTCAGGAAAGAGCAGTCACGACTTGAACAACCAGTGAGCTCCCACTGAGTGGAGCCGGTCCAGTGGCCAACAGTCGCCACGAGCTGCCAACGCGCTAAACGGTTGTTACTTTTTTCCAGGAGTCTCTGTGCTTCACCACACACTCCACCTTTCCCAGTCATCTGACATCACCGTTTGTTTGATCAGGACGGGCAATAAAGTTCTCATCTGGTTTCCCTGACTGGGACTCAGGGCTGAGAGTTTGGGAGAGGAGAGGAGAGGAGAGGGAGGGGGGGGGGGGGGGGGGTCGTTTTTAGTGGAAAACCACAGAGAAAAAGACACAGTCCTTTAAAAAAAAAAAAGAGAAGGGGTCTTATCTGATCCTCTCGGGATTTAAAGTTCACAAATGGAATTAGAAGTTGGAAGGCTGCAGCGTACAGAAGAAGAAAACCATCGCATGGCAGTCGAGCCGCAGACGCAGCGTTTGAAGCAGAACCAGTCGGAGAGTCAGTCACGTTTCCACCGACTCGGTGTATGGCTTCAGTTACGGCTGTGGACTTCTGACTTAGAAAAGCAGATCCATTTAATTTATGCATCTACATTCATGTCCAGTAAAACCAGAGCTTATCCTCCAAAACAACTTTTAAACAATCTCTGACCGTTTTTCAGAATCCTTTAATCTAATTCAGTGGCTGTTACTCTTTTGAAAAAAACACTACTGTACTTTTTGTCTTCCCAGAACTATTGGGAGGAGAACCCCAGCAGAAAGAGAGCCACACAGGTCCAGACCAGGAGGGGGGGGTTTCTCACAGAGGTGAATAGTTTCATCCATGCAGTCCCTGCTGAGAACTCATTTATTCCAGTCAGCAGCAGCATTATGAGTAATTTTTAAATCAGGGACCTTGAGCAACATCTAAAACGTCTACACTGTTCCTCCTCACTGTGTAGTTCCAGGGTGTGTGCGTACAGATCCCATCTCAGGACACTCTAAGGATAGTGAGTTAAATGCTAAAGAAAGTTTTTTTCTGATGACACCAAAGTGGAGAGGACGTATCGATGATGGGGCCATTTGTTGTTTGCACTTTGATAAACGCAGCAGATCAGAGGACTGGAGTTAAAGATCTGCTGCTGTCTTCTCCTGCAGCGGTTTGACTCCTGCATGACAAAGCACGCAGATGTAGCCAATTAGCCATCACTGGGCTTTTTCTGATTCTCATTACTAAAGACGCTCTGGTTGTGGTTTTAAGGAACCGTGCAACCAGCGCGACTACACTGGGACGCACAGATGTCCCCAGTCCCTGCCAGTTTCTAAACATCCAAACATAAGAAACTCGCTCACAAAGAAAAAGAAGGAAAAAACCCAACCCCCCCCCTCCTCCTCCTCCTCCTCTTCCTCTTCCTCCTCCTGCTGGAAGAAGTGAGGAGGAATGAATGAGCTGGGGAAGCGGACGCTCTAGTCTGCAAAGTTAACTTCGAGAGAAAGAGGAAAAAGTTGCAGGGGGAAGAAGATCCTCCTCGAGTGGTGTGGAGCGGACACAGAGAAAAGTCGCGCGTCAAAGCAAAAAACCACGAGAAGCCGCCGAACTTGCCTCTTTTATCTCTGCACGAGTTGCTCCCTTGTTGTTGTGTTTTTGGTCCTAAATCCACTCAGAGTCCCGGGACGATCCTCCAGGTCCGGAGCGGCTCCCTGGTGCTAACACAGAAAGAGAAGCCCTGTTCCCCGCTCGGCTTCGTGCTGAAACTCGTGTCCCGCGGAGGAGCTGGACGAGGCTGGACGCGCTGTGGCTCTCACCCGGGGCTCAGCAGCAGCACTGTGGATGGGAGCCGTGTGGGTGGGAGGGTGGACTGGAGAGGGAAGGGTCCACCGGGCGTGGGGAGCGGCTGCAGCGGAGCGGCGTCACTGGGCTCGTCCGGCGGCAGCGTCCCCCCCCCCTCCCTAATCACCTCCCGTAGAGCGGGGGGGGGGGGGGGGGATGCCTTCATGGGCTGTCGGAGTTTTAGAGATTCATTCGTTTTTGTCCACATGGTGTGCACTTCCCGAAAACTTCCTAAGGGACACGAATATTTCATTAAACATGCAGGATCACAAGTTATGTTAAAGGTCCAGTGTGTTAAGATGAAGTGGTGAATCGGCAGAATTTTTAAATAAAATAATCCCAGTTTTGTTGTCATTAGTTTGTTTAATCTCAATGCACGATTCGTCGTTTTCATTACCCCAGAATGGGCCCTTGATATTTATTTATATTCTTACTTAGTTACATCTGGTGCAGATCCTGTCTACGGGATGAAATGCATTCAGCTGGATGCCACGAAATACTACACACTGAACCTTTAAGTTCAGTTCAGTTCAGTTAAGGTACAATTTCAGACTTGTGGGTACATATCAGTATGAAAACTAAAATTCTTATGAAAAAGCATGAATAAACGATTAACTTGTTATTAAGTTAAATGTTAAGGGATAATTTAAATATATTTGGTGTAACATTATGAGGACAGTAGGAATAAATTTAAATAAAAGTTCAATATTTAGTTAAAAATGTAGTAAAGTGTATTTTATAGTTGGTACTTTCAAGGGTTGAACAATACTGGCTATTCTTGAAATTAATAGAACTAAAAACTGTTGAAAGAAGTTGAAATAAGATTTACGAGGTGAGTGTTAACGCATCACTAAAGGTTTCCCTTCATCCCACAGACAGATCACATCCCCCCCGACAGCACAACACCCCCCTCCTGTGTCTCCATCCCAGACAGCAGCCGCTTGTCCTACGATCCTCCAATGAAACTCGATGGCTCTGGCTCGAGTTTTTTGTACTTATATAAAATGTTGAATATATAATTTCATCCATTAGGAAACTGAGCTTTTTAAAGTTTCATTTTATTTATTATTTATTTCTTCTCTCCAGCTACTCGTTATCTTGACCAAGGTTCCCAAAGTGGGGGTACCCACCCCCTGGGGGGTCGTGAGTTGCCATCCAAAAACAAATTTTAAATTCATTTAAATTTGTATAAATATATACATAAATATGAGTTGAAAGTATTCAGTATTGGTGCCTGTAGGGACAAGTGAGAGTGGAAGTGTCTTACAAGTGGCGCCAGACTTACATTTCACGCACTGTATTATTCAAAGGGAACCTCTTGCAATCAGAACACTTGAACCAGAGCTAAAAACATATTCTTGACATTGCGATGAAAAGTGGTAACTGCATAAAAACACGTCCACTCAATATCAGACTTGCTCTTGCGGGGAGATGTGCTGGGCCGCCTCTATAGATAGATCTATAGATAGATTACTTTATTCATCCCGGAAGGGAAATTAAGTCGTCATAGCAGCTGGTATATTTGAATACAATAAAATACAATACAATAGAATACAATAAAAAATAAAAATATTGAGGTAGGTAGAAAGAATAAAAACAGAAACACCAGATAAATAGGTAGATAAGGTGCAGTGGCAAGATGATAGTAAAAGTACTGATGATATGATGGTAATGTTATTGTTAGACAGTATATAAAAATAGTACAGTATATATAGTATATAATATAATATAACATAATATATATTTATATATCATAGTAATTATAACAATATAATAGCAGTATATAGCAGCAACAGTATATATAATAATAATAGTAAATATAATAATAATAATAACATGTACACATGTATAAATATGTGTATACAGACTTATATATACAAAGAATATACAATGAGTATGATATAATACGATATGATATATAGTAGAGGTATAAATATAAGTATTTGACTATACAATAGATAATATAATATACTATGAGTGTAAGAATATGTAGACAGAGTCTCCTAAATAAAGCCCAGAATGGACTTGCTCTGCTTCACAGATAGTGCCCACCTATCTCATTCATAAGTGAGTTTAAGAAATAAAAGTTATGTTTAGGTTAAAATAAATAACCCTAAAGTGTTTGCACATGGCAGCTATAAGGTGTCTGATGCTCGTTATGCATACAACGCGCACAGACATCACCTGTGCACCTGTTCATACTCACAGTACATGCTCACCGTTATTTTGAGGGGTCGCGGGGATGAGAGGTTTGGGAAACCCTGATTTAGACGACATCAAACTTCCCGGTAGGAATGGGGGTGTAACTCGCAACGGTTGTCGTTAATAAGTCTACGGATGAATGTAAATATATTTTGTATTAAATATGTTATTTACTAGTATAATAACTCCAGTGCCTAGACTTCAATTCCTTCGTTATAAACAGTTTACGAGCTCTTTACTCCCCCCCACACACGCACACAAGTGCAGTGATCCAGATTTATTGTTACCGCGCATGCTCCATCCACCTTAATTTCCGCATTCACCGGAAGTGTAACGACTGGACTATAACGGTGTCAGTTTTTATTTCACGTACAGTTTTTGCTCATCAAGAGGATTTCGGTGAGTCGTTGTTTGTTTTGTTTACTCGAGTGTTTGTTGCCATATGTTCCAGCTCACTGCGGCCCTGCGTCATGGAGGAGGTAGGAGGATAAGCTATGGCGCACGGGGGCTAGCTTTAAGCTATCCCAGGGCTGGACTCGGACTTCCGGGTGATCTCCGCCATTACAAGCCTGTCTTCATCAGTCTGGACATGTCGTCAGATTGTGTTTAACCAGTACAATCAGCGGCGTTGACATAACGTCTGCTAGCGGCGTGTTTTAACGGTGAACACTGGGAGAGAAACTCACGTCCACGTCAGGCGCTGTGAATACAACAGATCTCACGTAGCTACGCAACTGACGTGAATAACACGTGAAGGGTTACACTCAGCTGCGGTCACTACTCGCCCCCCTGGTTGGAAAATTGTATTATTTATATATATATACAGTCTATGGTTTGAACCGCATCTGTTATTATACACACACACAATCGTTCTAGAGTCGGGAGTTCAGGGGTGTAGGAGAAAATGATGTGGGAAATGATTTTTCAATGTAATATCCTAATCCTGTCATTATTTCCCTTCCTCTTGTTTTCCCAGGGTGTCTTTTATGAATAATCAAAAGCAGCAGAAGCCTACGCTAACAGGCCAGCGCTTCAAAACCAGGAAAAGAGGTGAGATGCTTGAAGGAAATTGTATAGTTCTGCCCATCAGTCCATCCATCAGTCCATCAGTCCATCAGTCCTTCCATCTAGTGTCTGTACTGCTTATCCTTTGAGGGTTGCAGGGGTTAGAGCTGATCCCAGCTGACATTAGAAGCAGGGTTGCCTGGACACGTCACCAGGGAATTAGTTTTGCACACAACACTGAGTCTTCATCACACTTCATTTAAACAACTCATCTGCCTGCAAACAATGACACACACAGGGAAATGACAACAAGGTTTGATCCCTTATATACACACTCTTATGTAACTGACTTGATATTCATAATATCCTCATGGACCCTTTGAACACTAAAGGAAGATGTGTGGCAAATACATGCACATTAATGAATATTGTTTATTTCACAGCCACTGAAGAATAGACTCACACAGTACAATAAAAGGTGTCTGTGTATAAGCCATACCTGATGTATGTTTATGAGTATGTCATTGTATTTGTCCTTATAATAATACATTTTATTTCACAGCGCCTTTCATGTCACTCAAGGACGCTTTACAATTTAAAACAGGAGCAAACAAATAACAAAACAATTAAAATTAAAAGTGCAAGTAAAAACAGCATGGCAACTACAGTGAGAATGCAATCCTGAAAAGGTGGGTTTTGAGAGAGGATTTGAACTGAGGGATGGAGTCAATGTTTCGGATGTCAGGTGGGAGTGAGTTCCAGAGTTTGGGAGCAGAGCGGCTGAAAGCTCTGCTCCCCATGGTGGTAAGCCGGGCAGAGGGGACAGTTAGATGGATGGAAGAGGAGGATCTGAGGGAGCGGGTGGAGGTGGCAGTGTGAAGGAGGTCAGACAGGCAAGGAGGGGCAAGGTTGTGGATGGCTTTAAAAGTATGAAGAAGAATTTTAAAGTTGATACGGATGTGAATTGGAAGCCAGTGGAGTTGCTGTAGGATGGGGGTAATGTGGTGGAAAGAGGGGGTGAGGGAGATGATACGGGCAGCTGAGTTCTGGACCAGTTGGAGCTTATGGAGGGATTTCTGGGGGAGACCAAAGAGGAGAGAATTACAGTAGTCGATACGGGAGGTGACAAGGCTATGTACAAGAATAGAGGTGGTATGGGGGGTGAGGGAGGGATGGAGGCGATTTATGTTACGGAGATGGAAGTAGGCGGTGCGGGTGGTGATGTTGATATGAGATTTGAAGGAGAGTGAGCCGTCGACGATGACACCCAGACTCTTTACCTGGGGGGAGGGGGAAACTATGGAGCTGTCAATTGAGAGGGAAAAACTGTCAACTTTGAGTAGAGTGGATTTATTACCGACTAAAAGGATTTCGGTTTTATCACTGTTAAGTTTGACATCATAACATCATAACATCATAAGTAAGGATTATGAACAAACTGAAACGTGTGGCCGTCTTTTCAACAGATGAAAAGGAGAGATTTGACCCTACCCATTTTCAGGAGAGCATCGTACAAGGTCTGAACCAAACTGGCACTGACTTGGACGCCGTCGCAAAGTTCCTTGATTCCTCTGGTGCCAAACTTGACTATCGTCGCTATGCTGAGACTCTGTTCGACATCCTGGTGGCCGGCGGGATGCTGGGTAAGTCGCAGGACACTTTCAGAGTTTAAAAACATCCTAAAAGTAATTGTTACAATCTTACCTACGATGAGAGCAAACAAGGGTTTGATACAAAACAGTGGCGACCACAATGGAAACATTAATAGAAAGCTTTATGCAACTCTACACTTTTAGGGCATTGTCTTAAGCCAAGTTAATGCTCACGTTTCCGTCCTTGCATGCACAATATGACAATCTCTGTTGATATGTTCCATTGCAAAGGCCCGTTTCGACTGGTGGAGACACACCCACATTTTTTTACTTGGCACACAGCACATACAGCATAGTTTTGATTGAGACTGCAACCAGGTCCATCTTTGCAGATATCTCTATATTCCCACGATAAAGTAATTGATGAGGTAGCATGGATATTCTCAGATGGCTCTAGGAGGGAAAATGTAGAGAGACTTTAGTTGAAAGACGAGGCATTCTGCAGGAAACAATGGAAAAAAATATTCTGCAACCAGTTTGTCAAGGCAAAGAAGCGTGAGGGATGATTATAGAGCGAACAAGTCGTTCTCATTTGGGGAGTGCCATGACAAATCTGTCAAGCATACCAACAGGTTTACACCCAGTGCAACGCCGCACCAAGCATCTTTAAGCAGTTGTTTTTCCCCCGCACAGTGCCAACTTTTCAACCCATGTGGGCCCCCCCCGGGCATGTTGGCACATTGCTATCTTGACGCAGTGGAAAGCGATTGAGCTGTTGAACAACAAAAAACTGGTTTGAAGTCAACAGCACAGTATGTCACTGTTATTTTAGGGATGCGTTATCAAGATAGTAAAATGTGCAATGTGCGTACACTGATTGCTACCCACGCAATGGATGGGCAGCAGTAATGATCGATGACCCTGGCTACTTCATTTCATCAATCAGAAGTGTTCTGTCTTACAACCTTGCAAATCAACCATTGTAATAGCAATCTGCGACAGTCTGAGCTCATCAGACTTTTAAAGAGAATGTTTCTCTAAATTGAACCTGTTTCTTCTCAGCCCCGGGGGGCACAATGGCAGATGACATGACGTGCACCGACTTCTGTCTCTTCAAGGCACAGGAGGACATGGAGACAATGCAGGCTTATGCACAGGTAAATACCAAAGCTCCTTTTGCCGTGTATTACAGGAAATATATAAATCAATTTTCAGGTAGTACACATTATACAGCCTGTTCTGTGTTTCCTTCCAGGTCTTTAACAAGCTCATCAGGCGTTACAAATACTTGGAAAAGGGATTCGAGGAGGAGATAAAAAAGGTTTGTCTTTACAGGAACATGTAATACCTGACTAATGTATGTCAAGTTTCTGAATTCATTACCATGTTGTTCCAATCCAGTATTAAAAATATATGCATCTGACCAATAATTCAGCCTAAAGTATTGTGTTTCTCTGTTTGCTCTATGGCAGCTGCTGCTGTTTCTCAAGGGCTTCACAGAGTCTGAGCGCAACAAGCTGGCCATGCTAACAGGAATCCTGCTGGCTAACGGCAATATCTCCGCATCCATCCTGAGCAGCCTGTTCAACGAGAACGTGGTTAAAGACGGTACATGCTTCTCTGCCTTGCAGGCGCGCCTAGTTGTGTTCTTTGGTTGTTTACCAGATAGGATCCACAGGGAGAAGTGGTTGAGAGATAAATAGAGGAGAGAATCATCTTGTGCCACCCTCCTTCTGACAAATATTCAACGTAATGAATATCCTTTTCAGTTATTTGTCTATAATATCTCTTTTACACAAAGATTTGAGGGTATAGGCAGGTTTTTTAAATGTGGATTAATCACTCAAAAAGCCGATAGACTCCTCCTTCGTTGCCAGTTGAGGAGTCTGCCTTGCTGTTTATTTTCCCCTGATGCATCATGTTCGATTCCACAGATGCACTCTCTCGCCTCACTGTCCTGTCAATTAGCGCGTTCACTCTGGTTTCACGTTTCCATCACTGCTGATCGAAGCCGAATAAAACTGTGTCTACTGCAGAGTCATTTGACTTAGGAGATGATGCAGATTGTATCCACTCCCACGGCAGACTAAAGCCAGATGTTAGCAGGTTTTTTGATCATTGGAAGGGGGGGGGGGGGGGGGGGGGGGCTTAAGTGTTAGAACAACTGACAATCACATAAGTCCATGCAAATACAATGTGGTTCTCAATCCTAAGACCTTTTCTCTGTATCTTTACTGCAGCTTCTCAATACTTCTCTGCTTAAATGTGCTCATGCTAACATCAGTGAAATATATTTATATTGCCCAATGCCAGAATTTTTCTTTATTGGAATCCAGCAGACTTAAGCTGACAGCTGATTTTCACAAAAACTTTACTCACTGCAGGAGAGCAAATAATTAATTATCAGTCTGCATTCGTTATCAAGCATTAATGGGTTGAAATGAATTTTTCCATTGTGTGAATAATGTGAAAAGGGTCCCGATACATGAATTATGAATGAATAATGTCTGAAAAGAGATGTTTTGCTTTACTTTGACCTTGTGTTGTCAGACAGTTGTCTGTTGCTTGTGAAAGAAAGATGATGATTATTACCCAGCTTGATGTATCAAGGTCTTATAACAGATGATAGCCATATTGGAGTAGATGCCTGTATCACATTATACAGCCATCACCGAAATTATGTATTTTGTTTAGACAGATATTCATTTTAATAAACCTGTAGTTCAAACCTATTTAGTTAAGAGCCTGATTTTTGTCGGTGGAATTGATCCATTGAAAACCTGTCTAATCGCATCCTGCTGAGTTGTGTTTGCCACTGTGTTACTTGCTTTAACTTCATCCTGGCAGGTCTGTTACCAACAGCTGACTCTCAATTTCCTGCATTTGTTCAGGTGTCTCAGCGTGCTTCGCTGTAAAACTCTTCAAATCCTGGCTTTCCGAGAAGGACATCAGCTCCGTCGCTGGCAATCTCAGAAAGGTTGGCATGGACAACAGGCTCATGGTGAGAACGACTTTTTAAATGACAAAATCTCCAGAAGAATTTGATTTATATTCCGCCTCTGAAATGCCCTGATTTTATTAATTTTTAAATGTTCAGTTACTAACAATATTAATAAATATGACTAAGTAAGGAGCAAATTTCAAAAAGTATTGTCCAAGTTGTGTGGTTTTGAATCAAAGCTATGGAGCCAATTCGACTCAAGGAATGACTTAAATGTGCACCTTACTAATATGTGCATGGGTGTTGGTCATGTAATAGGACTAAAAATTGAGATCCACTTAATTGCCCCTAATGTAGAAAATTCCTAGATCTGCCCCTGGGTGAAGCATAAATTGTTGATGGGTGACTGTACACTTGAAATTAAGATTGTCGATTAATAATCATCTTAAATTGACCAGAGTTTAAGGTTATTGTTTTATCCAGTACTGCAATAATTAGGGAACAAGAGCTTCTTAAATGCTGAACAAGGCTTCTCTGCTAAATAAAGGTCTGCCACTGAATTTTTGAGTGTGTGTTTGTGCGTGCGTGCTGATTTGTGTGTGTCCGTTCCTTCTCAGGAGCTGTTCCCTGCCAACAAGCGCAGTTGCGAGCACTTCTCCAAGTACTTCACTGACGCTGGGCTCAAGGAGCTTTCGGACTTAGTCAGAAACCAGCAGTCCTTAGGTGCACGTAAGGAGGTGCAGAAAGAGCTCCTGGAGCAGATGTCACGTGGGGACCCCCTTAAAGACGTAAGCCTCATTGGATGTCGTGCTTCTTCTTACACCTAGACCCTCGTCGTATGACAACACTTAACATTGCTTCTCTCTTAATCTCTGCCCAATTTTGTCTTAAGAAGCATTGACGATACAGGCTGCAGTTAATCAGTGACAAGTTGAAGATATCCACTCAACCTGAACATATTATCTGCTGCCGCAAGCCCACGTATCCTGCCAGGGCTCTCATACCTGCCACCTCTGCTGCTCTTGATGAGCAATAAGTCTCGGCATGTGCTGGCCGTGGTTTGTCTGCTTCGTTAATAACTTGTGTTACATCTCTGGTCTTGGGACTTTCAGATCATCGCCTTCTTGCGAGAGGAATTAAAGAAGAACAACATCGCTGAGCAGACGATGATTGGACTAATCTGGGCTAGCTTAATGAGCTCCGTGGAGTGGAACAAGAAGGAGGAGCTAGTGACAGAACAAGCCATCAAACTTCTAAAGGTGACACCTCCTTTATGAAGCTCCACTGTTTCTCGACTCTGGCATTCACGTCAACATACTTTAAAATAGCGTTGGGTGTGGTTTGGTTTTTTTCTGAGGCAGATACTAGTTTTATACTCTATTCTTTTCAAAAAGCACAAAATGGCAGTCGATAATTTGACGATGCCACTTGCTGACAGTCAGGTCTCATAGTTCCAGCTGCAGTTGCAATGTAGTTCTTTCATGCATGAACTTATCTTTCACTCTTTAGTCTGTGTACCTGTCACTCGGGATCCGTCACGCATGAAAGTAAATGAAGATCACGCACCGCAGTTACACCATAGATTGAATTAATTCTTAAGGAAATGCTGTGATGTTTATGTTGCCTGTAAGCATATCGGCCGTGTAGGAACCAGTGCCTTATTGCATTTCAGTACAAACAAATTGTGCCTCTGAGATGTTCCTGGCTGCTTTGAACTTGGCAGAGAAGATAATTGATTTAATAACCCAAAGCCATCCCACTAGTTATGGCAGTAATGTAAAAAAATATCCTAAACATATCCCGAGCCTCCCTCCCAACCTCCCTTTCGCTACTTATATGAATTTCCCCTCTCTTACATCCTCAGCAATACAGCCCAATGTTGAAGGCTTTTACCTCCCAGGGCCTCTCTGAACTGACTCTGCTGGTGAAGATCCAGGAGTACTGTTATGACAACATTCATTTCATGAAAGCCTTTCAGAAAATCGTTGTACTGCTCTACAAAGGTAAGTCTCATTTCATAGTGGGAAACAACACTCTACAGGCGTAAATGAATGAAGCCAGGTGGCCTGAGATGAAAGACAAAAGTTTGTGTTGATTGATGTCATCAACCTGCCTGGCGACATTTTGTTTCTCTACCACCTGCAGACGCATCTGTGATCTTGGCATCATTTTTAACAGAATCTTATATTTATTTTGCTCTTTTAAAGCGGATGTCTTGAGCGAGGAGGCAATTCTGAAGTGGTACCACGACGCCCACCTGACCAAAGGAAAGAGCGTCTTCCTTGAGCAGATGAAAAAGTTCGTCGAGTGGCTGAAGTTCGCAGAGGAAGGTAGAGTCCTTCAGTTTGTCGTCTTTTCTGTGTTTTCTTTCAGACGCTCTACCTCTCACAGCTGGAGGCAGTGATTTGTGAAGTATCTTAAAGAAGTGATGTAACTGATGTATCGCCTCTATTTTCAAAGTTGATGACTGATGTTTTCTTGTCTTCCAGAGTCTGAGTCTGAGGAGGAGGAGACCGACTGAGGACCACTCTCTACATAGCCACCATCTTGATTTGTTTTTGGACGTAAAAACAGCACCAGATGCATTAGGAGGATTCTATCAGAAGCCTGTCTATGTTTCTTTCTTTATTTTCCTTTTCTATTCTCTACCTCCTTGTATCTAGTTTAAACGTAATGTAAGGGCTTTAATACTGCTTTTATTTCCACCATGTTTTCTGTCTGAATCAATACTTAAACTCTCCTTTTAACTCTCCAGGAAGCAGTCACAGTGCCACAGTTTAACTAAATGGATTGAAAGCCCGTTTCATGTAATAAAGGGGGATTTTTTTTGGAAAGATACTTCCCTTTTAAAATGAGCCAGTTTGAAGGCATATTTCTCGGCTACTGTATTTAATCATGAAGCTCTTATTTGCCAGAGGTCTATCTGTGCAGCCATGATATCCTGATCCTCCTGAAAGGCAAACTGGTTTTGTACCAATCATTATACGTCTTTGCCAATTATTTGACAACTTTGAATTTATTGCCAGTTTTTGGATTCTGTCTCCGTTGTTGCTGATGGAGCTGGACTGTTTCAACACAGCGATGGCGACAATCGGCCATACAAGGAAATTTCATAAACCTTATGCACCAGAACCATTTATTATTATTATTTCACCTTTACGATACCCTTTTGACTTTTTAAAAATAAATGGATACTCATGGTTTTCATATCTGCTGTATTCTTTCTCAATTTAAAAAGTGAACCTTCATAGATTTTATTCGAAACTAGATTATTTACACGTTATGTGAAATATTAAAAATGTACTCTGACTTAAAATGAAGTATTCGAATATGTCGAGATACTTTTTTTGAGCTGTAGACTTATCGATATTGAAATAAAATGGTTGAAGTATTTTGCTTTTGCGTATAATAGTCTAGGATATTGTGGTATCTGTTGAAAAAGAGTTGAACATTTTTCGCAATGTACTTGTTTTTGAGATGAGTGTATATGTGTTCATATATGTATATTATATGATGTGGAGAGAACAAGGAATTACATTTTAGAACATCACAGATCAAACTATGCTCCCTGGAAAATGTCCATTGGCTCGTCTCCCGCCTCACCTAATCAAGTAATCAAGGAAGGCAGCCGGGCATGCGTGACCTGAGGTGCAAACAAGGATCTCATTCACTTCACTCCTATCCCACTTTAAATGGTAATTATGGCTCAGTCAAGCATGCAGAAATGAGAGTGAGATGGTGATTCAAGATGTTTGGAAACGTGAGGGTCCATGCACATTCATTAGGACAAGTCGTTCTACAAAGTGTGTGAGTGTCATTGTTTTTTTCCAGAGACAATTTTCAGGATTTTGACCCCGTTCTTTTCCAGTGATTATCAAACCGTCAGCCAAGTTAGTTTTTGAAATCATTAAAACAATCCTACATTCCCATATTTGATACTACATCTACAGACCTGAGCTCAAGTCAGCACAGGAAGGATCCACCCATGCATGCTGGGGGTATTTCACCAAGAGAAACAATTTATTCTTTAGGAAAATTACAGCATCAGCTCCCGTGCAGTCACCCAGGTCTTGAGGGTGTGAAGGGCCTCAGCCGGATGGATGATTGACAGGAGCCGGCTTCTTCCACAGGAACACACTGGACGTCAAGGCAGAGCTCAACAAGCATCAACGACTGATAGTTTCACTCGGTTCCAACAGATGGCAGTAAGTCCTTAAGAGATGCTCCCCCCCCCCCTCTTACTGAGGCCTTTTTCCCTGAGCATAGGCAAACCGAAAATGACATTTTTGAAGAAACCAGTCTAGGAAGTATTAGACACGGGCTAAAACTACAAAGTATCAGACAATAGTGTTTTCTCTGCCTCTGTGTCTCAGGGGGATTTGTTTGCCTTTTGGCTTTATTTAGTTGCTCTGCAGAACATGACACAGTATGGGGAGAGTGACATGCCGGCAGGGGGGGGGGAACATGGCTGCTCCTAGGATTAGTGTGTGAGCCTGCTTGCAACACCGGAGTGTGCAGTGCTGAATGGCAATGAGACCCCACCCTCACCCCACCTGTTAGTGTGCAAAGCACTGGCATTACCATCTTGCTGGGACTGTTATCTGCCTTTCACCAGTGCTGCCTCACTTCCCACCACACAGAGAGAGAGAGGGCTCTTCCCTATGTGTCATTTTGCACAGGCGCTGAGCGTGGCACATCCTGAGCGCTCTGGTATAATGAGCCCTGCACACTGTGACCTGACACATCTGTTTGTTTTGCTTATCTGACGTTTTTTTTTTTAGGGCAATTACATGTGCTGTGGGGTCTCCCAAAGCTTACCCGTTGTAGCTTACTGGTGTATCTTGTGGTAGGAGGTAAAACATACTGCACATGACAGGCTTGCACTGGTGTTATACATGTTGTCATAGCTATACCCCGCACCACATATTTTAGTTTGTCGTAACCTTTTTTGAAGGATGACTAAAATGTCTCAGAAAAAAAGAAAAAGCAACAAAACACAGATTTAATTTATTTCTGGAAATTTCTGTCTCAGTTGGATTTCCAGCTTGAGCCGAGCGGAGCGGCACGATGTGCCAGGGGATGCCAGGGGAGTTCGGGGGGTGGGGGTGGGGGGGAAGAGAGAGAGAGAGAGAGCAATTATTCTGGATTTCACACTGCGGCTTTGGTCAGTAAACATGGCTCAGGCTGCATTGCAGAACTCATCTGAATAATGCTGTCACAAAGCAGAGGGGGACAGGGCAGTGCTTCTTTTGAACGAGAGGAGAGAGATTTGAGATAATTGCTTGGTTGTTTTTTTTAAAACAAAAATAAAATATTGCACTCCCCCCCTTCTCTCCCCGCTGACCGTGCTGTGATGTGTTGGAACACAATAGAAGCACTGTGTTTGTGTTTTGGGCAATTGTAAGTGAGATGTGTGTATTTGCTTCACATTTCAAGCGGCATTGTGTTACGGGCCAGTTATTCTACTGTGCTGCTTTTTAATTCAACCAAAAGACCACTCTAATGCTCGGTTTAGCAGCCAGGTGAAATGGAAATGACTCGTTGACTCACTGAAACGCTGGCAGGTTGTCCTCGGATCCACTTTTGCCAAAAATCCTAAAGCGGCGCAGCAACTGAGCACCTCTATGACAGGATATTGCCGCTAAGCTCTTAAAACCAAGAGGACTGAAGTGTGTTTCGGGGTTATAGGCTGACGGCTGCTGTTCTCTGTCAGCTGCCTCCACTTGGCCTGCATGTGTTGGTCGCCGCCATCCTCGCCAGCTCCGTGTCCGGGAGGAAGGCTGCACGTAGCTGCCTTGTTGTGCCCCATTATGCTCAAGGTTATTCATCATGCAAAATACTCTTGTTTCCGAGGCAGCTTAATTACACGTGACTGCTTGGTCTGAACCTATTACGCTGTGGCTGCGCCCTGACTGCAGAAGTACTGAACGCTACATTTGAGGTCGGTCTCTGTATCCCTTCCTCTCTCGTAGATCTAATGTGTCATAAAGGCAAAATTCACAGATTCCATATCTGCCCGTCTACTGGGCTCTGCTATGGTCCTCGTGATGTAAATGTCATCATATGTGGAACCCAAAACCAACGCATACCCTTATTTTGAAAAGAATGTGACCAAAAACAGACCCTTCTTTTTCCATGCACTCATGATTTACACTGTTTATCCTTTAAGGGTTGAGTTGGGGTGGTGGTGGTGGTGGGGGGGGGGGATTGGCAGCCCTCCCAGTTGACATTGGGCAAGAGGCAGAGGTCACCCAGGACATGTCACCGGCGTATCAGAGGGCCGACATACAGAGACTTAACGGACGTTCAATATTCACGCCTAAGGTAAATCGAAGGTTTCCAATTAGCTTAACCCCAATCTGCCTGGCTTTAGACTGTGGGAGGAAACAAGAGTATCCACACCAACACAGAGTAGCTGGTGTATTATTCATGGAATGTCAACTACTTCCTGAATAATTGTATCTAATGTACAGGCAGTGTAGTGGATATGTCTACTTATGTAAATTTATTTTTAAAGTTCTAATATTCAGCTAAATCTTCTCACTCTGATTATAAGAGCAAGCTAATGTTTAAAGGGTTTATAACCATTTTGGTCATTTCGAATGCATTGTCTAATTTAGTAGAGTCAGAGGAAGATTATAGTCTTTACATATTTGTGTTTTAACAGGAAGTCCCTTTTACTCCATTGCAGACGTGGGACCAAAGGATGAGTGAGGAAACAATATTTCTGTGAGAGGGCAGATATTTGTCCACATTAAGACCAATAGTATGTGACCACAACTGTTAACTTTCCATACAGCTCATCAGCCTTGTCCTCCTGACGCATCTAAATCTTTCTTCCATCATTTGTCTCCAGAAAAGCTTAATTCCTTCCCCCTCCTTTATTCCATCACCAACAAGTCCCTATTAGTGAATCATCAAATCAACTCTCGCATGAGTATTTGAAGGATTTGGCAGGCGACGCCAGCAGAGGGAGGGTGAAGGTGTCAGAGAGCCAGAGAGGCACCCAGCAGGGGGCATCTGCAGGGGTGGATGTGTTGTGGTACATTGCCAAGGCTACTGGTTTTTCCTCCAGCCACCTGAATACCTCAGCGGGAACAGTATTGATTGCAACGTTGCTTTTTTTTTTTTATCTGCATTTCACTTTTCCTATCCTCCAAAAACCCATCGGCTGAGCCCGGAGGAATACATTTCTTTGGATGGACTATTAATAGGAAAATCTGCAACAATCAATGAGCCGACAGATGCAATTGTGCTCCTCCAGTAGGTCACGGACACGCCATTAAACACCGCGAGGCGAAGGCAGAGGGATGCGGCGAGAACATTGCTTGTGCCTGTCCTTATAAAAATAATGTCAAGCTATGGCAGCTACGCAAACTGTAATCGTAAAAAAAGGTGAGCGCGACAAAACTGGGGCGAAAGGAGCAGTAATTGAAAGGGTGAAAAGTGCGAGGTGTGCAGACGGGATCCCGTGGTCCCCGGTAAGCCCTTCCGCCGGCTTACGGGGACCACATTGAGTGTGTGTAATGGCCTGGCTGTGAGAGTCCAGGGATTTAGCAGCTAGACTTGAGTCAACACTGAGGCTCATCACAAACATCATTACTTTCTCTTGGCTTGTCCTCCCCCCCCCTCTTCTGAGGCCCAGGTTCTGATCGCTGTGTACCAACGTCCGGGAACAAAAAGGACGGATGGCCTAGTTTGATAGAGACTGATTGACTCGGGGGGGGGGGGGGGGGTGTCGTGCGCAGAAGATGTTATTACCGTCTCACCTGCCTCAGCCCGCAGCCGCTCATTCAAGAGTTTCCACTGATATCTACAGGCCACTGCCGGCGTGATGCGTTCAGCCGGAGCCGCGCTATGAGGAGGAGTGCGAGGGAACGGGGGGGGGGGGGGGGCACTTTGACAGAGGCCTCATGGGAACACCAAAGCTACATCACAGCACTTTGGCTGTGACAAACCGCACTGATAACTCGCGAGCGGAATGAAAGTATGCATCTCCAGAATGTTTTTAACGAGTCTCCCTGAAGTGTGGCAGAACGACTGTAACTCTGCTGCGGAGAGGGAGGGAGAGAGGGAGAGAGGGAGAGGGAGAGAGGGAGAGAGGGAGAGAGGTAGAGGGAGAGAGGGAGAGAGAGAGAGGGAACGAGTGCTCAGTCTACTCGCAACTCTCAGCTTTGCTTTTGCCCGTTTATGCACCAGCGGCTCTGGGGACTCAGACAAGCTGTGTAGAGACATGAAGAGGCCTCGACAAAACTGTTTGTTTTAGTGAGGAATGGCAGAGCAGGGGGGGAGAGATCCACTTAATATTAAATAACTACATTTTCAACCAGCAATTATTCAATGAAAATAAGGGGTATTGACATTTTTTCAAAAACGTAATTAGCCGAGCCGCACCGAGGGCCAGAAGGAGGGAAGGAGCAGGAAAAAGCTGTTTTGAAGACTCTATAATGAAGGGAGTAATACTTTCTGTGATGAGCTCATGTTTCTTTTTTTCAACGGACATTTTCCGGTTTGTGGTGAACTTCTTCTTTCGCGATCAACCCTAACGAGGCAGCACAGAGTCAGTGAATCAGTGTGGTGATTTGAAATTGCAGAGGGTTTTTGATCTAATCACTCGCGGATGCACGAGTATGAAGATTATTTAATTTGGTCAGTATGGACGTTTCAATCAGATCATGGAAGAGATGCTTTTAAAAGAGCGGCCAGCAAATTAGGACTTTGGTTTTCTGTCAAAGACTCATGGTCAGGATTTTTAGGAGATAGAAATCCAAGCCACACTGAAATGGAAGTTTCCTGATTTGCAATGCTCCCCCCACATACATAATGCATATAGTAGATTCTGTCCTTTCTTTTTTTTTATCAAATTCAGCCAAACTCTTTTGTGATTTTTACCAAAATATTTCAATAAAATGGTGGTAGCTAAACCACATCATGTAAAACGAATTCCGGTCAAAAACCCTGATGAATGATATTCTGCCAAGCAACTTACCTAGAAGGAGTTTTATTATTATTATTACTTTTATTTTTCTCTATCATGATTTAATTTAGCACACCACACACAGCTTTGATTATTTATAAATGGATTAATCCAGAAGTTAGTTTGTCAAACGTGTTGTTTTAAAAATTGCTTTCATTCTATTATTATTGCTTGTAATCAGCTTTTTTTATTCAGTTTGACGGTTTTTAAATCAGTTCAGCTGTTGGAATTTCTTCCATTATTTTTTTTTTATCATAGAAATTCTTCAATCTGGGCACCGTATTGTTTTTTTAATAACTATTCTAACAACTGTTTAGATGTTAACTCGACTTGTACCAGACACGGCAGAGGGAGGACTTCAGAGTTCAGTTGATAGTGTAGCGTGTCAGAGAACCTGTGTGTTGACGTGTCTGTGTCGTGAAGCATGAATCTGTGTGAAGTGAGACATTCACGGGGAAAGTTGTGATTTCCAAGCTTCAGAAACATGACCAGTGAAGTCCCAGTGGTTTTATGACCTGAGGGATGGTTCCCAGACGTTACTGGTCTCCTTCACACTCAGCAGCTCTTAGCCTCTGTCCACTGTACATCTGTCGTGTGTTTATCAAGTGACTGTGTTTCTCTACAGGTTTTAAGGTGGCATCTGTCGTTCACGTTTCAGTCTGTGAAGCCCACAGGATCAGTTTTCATGTGAACATCATTGCTATTTAAACTCATTATGGACAAAGTAATCAGTGCTTTACAGACAAAAAAGACAGACTACGTGTAATTGGATATAATTGTTCACTTTGTTGCTGAGAGTAAAATCCTAGGGATGGCGACACTTGCATATCTATTGTTTTTTAAAAGTTAAAAAACTAAGTTTAAATGAGTGTTAATGATGTTTAGAGGCAGATTCACTTTCCTTTGGACAAACCCAGGTGCACAGCTGACTCGGCTCACAGCACAGAGATGAATGGCACCGGTCGTCTCATCGAGAAAAGCAGAACTTCTCATTCTTAAATCTCTACACAGACATAATAAATTGATGTTTTAAATTAGTTTTTTCTTATATTCTGCTGACGCGTCACCATTGGGTAAAACTGACCTTGACCTCTGAACCTTTGGAAATGGCGAGAAGACAAAATAATGATTAACTGTAACACTGACGTCCCACAAGGTCTGGAAAGATTTCTTATACCGGAAAAATAACAGACTGACCCCATTAAATAGCTTACAGGGCTGCTGCCTGTTCCAATGGAACAATATGGATAAAGACAAAATAATTGGTTATATCAGAAATATATCTTGTTATTGTATCTGTTTAAATCTGCAGAGCAGGAAGCTACAGTGACTCACATGCAGATACTGGATGTCTGCACATTATATATTCTCTGATTCCCCTGTTAACTTTGAATGTTTTTCACCTCATCATACTCTGAATGTGTGACATCGTTTATTGCACTAAATAAAAAAAATACATTTCCGTCTCATCTGAGATGTAACCAGGCTCGTCTGCGCTTTGGAAGCTGGGACTAAGCTCCTGAAACCAGTAAAGCAAATGAAGCACCAGTGCAAAGTTGTTCCTGTTTGTTTAGCAGTGTGTTTACGTTGTGTTTGTGGACATGTTGTCATACGCAGAGACAAACTACCCGTACCAGAGGGGGACATCATTGAGGAATGTATCAATCATTTTCAGGATTTTCAGGATAAATGATTCAGATTCTTCGAGAATGAAGGTAAATGAAGGAAGTAAAATAACATATTTAACGCAGCTCATTCAAATGATACAGAATTAACAGTTCTTCTAAAGCAGAACGTGTTGGCATGGTGAGGAAAACACATAATATTACAACTCTCTGTTACATAAGCATTCTTTTGCTAGATTGGGTGTTAACGCTGGGTGTCTTGTGAAGCTGTTTCACACCGACTGAAGACAATAAGGACATTTTGTCTTTGTCGCCGACGAGATGGAAGAGGTGAGAGACATCATGCCTTATTGATTGCTCCTCTCAAGCAGGCGTTGAAAAGGAATAAACCAGGAGGAGGAAGATTTTAAAGAGACAGGTGGGATTGTGGTCTGCAGTTCAACAGCAGGAGCACGTCCGTAATGACGGCTGCATTCACATCATCTCAGCACATAAAAAACAGGGGCACCATTTTTTTTGCTTGATCAAATGAGTCAATAGATGGTTTCATTTAGTGAATAAAAATGTACTTCACCCGGTTTTGATTTCACACCAGAGTCCTGGTTTTATTCGCTGAGCTCCAGCTTGGTGATCTCGAGCTGGAATCAGAGGCCATTACTCAATTACATGAAGGTATTGTAGCACATCTGCACAGGGCTTCTCCTGTAGTAAGGATGAAATATATACAGTAGGCTCTCTATTATCAATGCATCATTGCACACCACTGGGCAAACAGGTCAAAGCTGCTCCAATTAAACCAACTTCATGCTGACATCCAGGATGTCGGAGCAGACATGTTTCATGAATCCAAAGTCATTAATTATGCAGAATACAGCAGTCAAACTGAAGCATTTCAATTTTACCGGACACGGAGCCGGCTGCAGATTTTCAGTTGCATGCATTTTGCCTTTAATATTTGTTTATCCCGGGGTTGTCCAGGTGAGAGTGGAGTTGAACAGGCAGGAGTTTAATTTCACAGCGATCTGACCTCACCGGCCTTCCTCGGATCCATATACTTTAACAATGTGGCAGGGGTCACAGAGGAGATGCTGCAGATCAGGGTCTTCATAGTTAGTGGCCCTCAGGATATAAACAGGTACTCAAAAACATAATTCAGCAAGGCTCTCACCGCCAGTGGCAGATTAGTTTGGGATACAGTTATATATGCACTAAAGGTTAAAGCCCTCACTGCAGCAAAATAGCCCCGATGACTATTATAGCTGATATATATGATATACTATATCATTAAATGATTTTACTCTTCCTCTGATGTAAAAACTTTATTTTACTTATGAAGCAGAGCAGGTTGAAGTGAAACTCATTTTAATTCTTTTGTGTAGGACTTTGAAAAAGGATTATTTTCATTATAGATTCATCCTCTGATTATTTATTTTTTCGATTAATGGAAGATGGCTTGGTTGATAAATATCCAGAATATGGTGAGAAATTCCATCAATTATCAATAATCCAGATCCAAACGTGACACAAAAGTCCAAAGGACAGACCCCGCCTTAAAACCATCACAAATATTATTTAAATAATTATCTAATCTAACAGCAAATCATTCACATTCAGCATTTTTTCATTTTAAATCTATTATTTTAATAGGTAGATTGCATATCATTTCAGTCGATCTTAATTGTTTTGGCTGTTTTGGTATTCTCTGTTGGTTATTGTTTAATCCATAACAAAGCATCATCATTTATGAGGTGCCCATATGTTCTGAATGCAGAAACCTCAATCAGCATTTAGTATTTAAAGTGTCTCTGGCAGTGAGACAGCTTCACATAAAGATGTGGCCCCTTTGAAAAGTTAAAGATGAATCACGTCGGAGTCGCAGTCGCCTCAGGTTTGATTGATTTCTGCCATGTTGCACAAAATCAACAGATTGAAAGGAGCTCTTCTGAGTTCCCGTTTAAATTGATGACCTATATTTACTGATAAACATGAAATCATCAATCACCAGCACATCATTTACTTACTACAACAAAACATCTCTTTGACAATTACTTCAGAACTTGCTGCTCAAAGTGTTGTTTCAAGAGCGCAATGTGGGATTTAGCGACATCTGGTGGTGAAGCTGCATATTGCAACAAACTGACACACCCACCCCCGATAATAGGAGAAACGACTGTGGGCTTCAGGTAACGTGAAAACACGAAAGGCCCTTTCCTAATTGGTTTTGTCCATTCTTGGCTATGATATAAACTTGACAGCGCCACCTGGAGGAGGACTAGGCAATAAGAACACAAAGCTTCTTATAGTTTCAGGTAATTCATTAATGAAAGCCTGATATGAATATCATGTTCCCCTTCTATCACTGAATTCCCCCAAATCCTACACACTGAACCTTTAATTGTCCACTGTTGCCGTTCCAGAGATTCTTACTATCCCAGATAAAAAATTCAACCGAATTCACCAAAGCGTGGACGATTGTTTTTTTTATCTTCAGCAGAGGCATGTTTCTATTTTTGGGGCAAAGGGCCGAAAAAGTAAAAAGTATGAAACTCTGTAGTGTTCTCCACTGTTTGAACCACCTCTCAGCTGTGAGCCTTCTTCACGTCTCACCTGAGCTTGTGTAGTTCTGTCCCGACCGAGTTCCCTGACAGAACCACAGCGGTTCCCCGACCCATCTTTAAATCACATCAGAAAACACATCAGCGTTATACTTTTTATTCAGCTTCTGAACTCTTAGCTCGATCTTTCACTGGCACATCAGAGTTCACCTGTCGGGTTCAGAATAAAATGATAACTGACACTGACGTACAAATGATTTCTGACTTCACACATGATAAATGCTACTTCAGTTTGGCTTTACACGGGACCTGATATCTTATTATTCTGTGGGAGGAAGTTTCAACGCCCAAATAAGCCGACATTTAACCACTTAGTCAAAATCTAACTAAAATAAATAGATATTGATTCATTTACTTAATGTGCAGCGAAGACCTTTTTATGAGTGTGACATTTGAAACATTTAAACTGTCCATACTTTCAGATTCACTGGTCATTGGCAACTGTTGCTGCAGGTACTTGGATATTTTATACTTAGAGTTCATGGAGGAAAGTTCTTTTTAAATCATTTGTACATTTTGTATGCTTGTGTCGTTATGTGAAATATGGATTTTAATGTCTCCGCGAGCACGGTACAAATGGGATCTATAACCGTACTGTCCACATTATGAATCGGATGAACAGATGTATGGAACTCCAAACATCATAGGTTAAAATGTGATGGTCCAAATGATCCCTGAGATTTACAGTATAGCTCCTCCTTGCCCTCTTTTCCAGGCCCCTTCCATTCCACTGGCTAATAACTGGATCACAAACATGCAATTTTACAACAGAGCCCCAATTTGCCAGCTAGTCCAGCAGCTGCAGCTCTGTCGGAAAGCACATTTGCATCCCATCATGTATTGGTTATATTATACAGTGTGTTGAATTTACAGTTCTGGAGGTCTGTACTTTTCCAAATCCGCTGCAGATATATCCAAGTTATTCATTCCCATGATACCTTGCATCAATTATGGGTGCATCCTTTTTCTTTTTTTTTTTCTACCCTTCACTGAAGCGGCGCCTGTGAGCAGTGTGTTACAGGTGTCATCCCCTTTCTTAGAGATTTAAAGGGAATACATTATGTATGAGCACAGCCGGCCGCTGTCATAAAGAGACTCTTTGGTCTTCTATTATTTTTTGTTTTATTTTGATACTCACAAACATACTGTGTGTGTGTTGTGTGGTTGTTTTTTCCTGACTTTGTGTACTTTTCCTGCGATTGTCCGCACCCTTCATGTGTTTCGCCTGTGTCAATTTGCACCTCCCTCCCTTGGGTGATAAGTGTGTGTGGGTCAGGGTGAGCTCGGTCGATTCCACTGTTTAGCTCCCCGTTGTTCCCTCATGTCCCTGCCCCCTTGTATTACAGTCAATCATCCGAGTGTACCTATCTGTCTGTCCACCAGCTGGGACACCTGTAACGCCTGTGAGCACTTCCTGTTTGAATCCTCCTCGCCGCTGCGTCCTCCTTCCTCGTCACGTGTGGCTCGAAAAACTTTAACCTGAACAAAATCTCACCTCACAGGGAAAGTTGGACGTTTTTGGAAAAGACAGTAATTGGCTTTTTTGGGGCTGGAGTGAGATGGGATCAAACAGCTCTGATGCCTGGAGGGTAAAGCCACCAGCAGCAGCAGCAGCCTGTTAGCTTTCCTCAGAACAGAGGGGGGTTGGAGGGAGGTAGCACAGGAATCAGTGAAATCACACTGACATCAACACAGATATGAAGGAAAGCTTGGGTGAGATCTTATTCACAGTAGACTTATACTGTACAAAGTAAGTAGTAATTTAGGGAAAAGTAAATCACATTTGAGTTATCACGCCGACCACATTTACATAGACGCCAATATTCCAATATTTATACGAATCAGAATAAGACACTGTCATGTAAACAGCTGATTCTGAATAAGGTCCCACTCAGAATAAACAATAATCAAAGTAAGACATGTGGAGAATTCAGAGTTAAGTTCTATCATGTAGAGTTTACGTCTTAGTTACCTTAAAATATCCTATCTGAGTTTCCACAGCATTTCTTCCGACATGTGATAGTCGCCAACTTCTTTCGATTCATGGCCGGGCTGTAGAAAAATGCTGATCATAGCTGCACTGTATGAATGTTTAAGTGAATGGGTGAATGGGAAAAAACCTGTACTGTACAGAGCTCTGTGTGCCAAGACAAGAAAAACAACAAATTAAATAATAAGAGTTGTAACGTTTGCAAGATTAGAAAGAAAACCCAAAATGGTAGCATGGTACGTTAAACCATTTCAGGTTGGGGTTTTAAAACTGCCAGAATACCATTGGATGTAATTATATTTCCTATCTACTCCTGCCCATCACTACTGGACACTCCAGTATAATGTACACATAAGCTGGTTGTAAGAAATTACTTTGGCTGTCGCGGACTGAATGCAATTAAACTTGAATCAACTTCATGCACTTACATTTATTATTTAAGAACACAAATTTACAATATAACTTGGACACGGCCCAGAAGGCTTCAGGTTGGAGCTGCGACCGAGACAAAAGAGCCCCGAGCAGAGTTCTGGTTTAAGATTGAAATCCTCCTGCTGATGTGTTATTGTCCTTTTGTGCAATCAAGCAGCAGCAATATTACTGATTGTATCTCATGTATGAAAGCACAGTGGTTGAATGAAAAGACTGAAATAGAAATTAATGGAGGATTTGAAATATGAAAATACTGTAAAGCTGCCTGACAGTGTGATTTGCTCTTCATTGTCACTTTAATACCACGGAGCACGTCAGTGTGATGTTTTCTGAAAAATCATGGATTTATCCACTGGAGTATTTTACCTGAATACACTTGGTTCAGGTCTTTTTTCCCGTATCAGCTGCACCACAGAGGGACCACGCAGCCAAACAAAGATGTCTCGAAAAGCTTTTCAGTGTGATCATCCATAGGATGAGTGATTTGCATTAGAATAATGGCTGCAGCCTGTAGACAGGGTAAATGCATGAGAAGCAGAATAACAGACACGCTTGGAGGGTCTCAGCAGGAAACCAACAAGCTGCTGGCACAGTGGGAACAGTGGGACTGAGTCACACACACACAGTTGAATTGTAATGAAATGAAAACACACAGAAAACATTGGAACTGTAACAAACACACAGACACATACATTGACGTAGCAGAGAAGACAGATAGATAGATAGATAGATAGATAGATAGATAGATAGATAGATAGATAGATAGATAGATAGATAGATAGATAGATAGATAGATAGATAGATAGACGTTCTGCCATTAGCTGCTAACTCTGATCCACATACTTCACCTCACTACCAGTAAGGAATCAATCAAACATCAACTTGTATCATTTGACTTTGGCCTATATTGATATGTTCATTATTAGGGCCCCATTTATTTTGTTGCATATAGATATAAAGAATAAATCCTTATTCATTACCAAGTTGTAGAGGCAATAATTAGTGCTCTTCGTATTCTTTTCAAAAAGAATCCAGCAGCAAGTTGTAAGAGCTTCAGATTATAAACAGGTTTTTCATGTCTAACTTGTTAGATCTGGACCTCTGGACTTTTTTAGTCCAGTTTAGTCTGAACCAAAATAACAGGTCTCTTTGGATCATTCAGAATTTGGAACCACTTGCAGGAATGTTCTGCCACTGTTGATAAATGAGAAGAAAGAGGAGAGAATTGGAGTTGACCGAGCTCACAGGACTGATTGCACTATCCGCCAGAGACGATTGAATGCTTCATCTGGTGCATCCGATCTATCGTCAAGTACTGCGCCTCAATTCCATGATCCAATTAAAGTTTTAGAAAAATGTATGAAATGAACTTGTTCTTTCATTTTGTCCATTCAAACAGAAATACTTCTACCCACTGAATTAAAAACACAGCGATGTTAGACATACGCCCGTGTGCTAGGCGCAGCCCATAGGTGATGATATAGATTAACAGAGCTTCCCTCATGGTGAGCAGCTCATCTTAACGTGGTTGTTGTGAAGCAAACGTGTGTTTGATTTATGTTCTTGCAAAAAAATGACACTTATACTTTAATACATCAGGTGGAGCCACACTGTGAGAGCCTACTGAAGGACAAGTACATTTATTTATATACATTTATAAATAGGAAAGTACAAGGAGTTAAAATGTGAACTCTGTTCTAAGAGCTAATTGTGAGCCTGCTGTGAGCGCCTGGGTAACAAAGTCATCGTGAGCTCTGGAGAAAGGTTGTCGTTTTCCTGAGCGCCTGGCAGGTTGATGATATGAATAGAGGAGGAAATATCAGGTCTGAAGTGGAAGAATGAAATGGGTGGGTATGAAAAAAGATGGTGTTTATGTGGTCATCAGCCGGCTCCTGTTGCCACGATTTGGAGAAATGTTCCCTCTCCAAAGTGTGTACTTGGACCAGCATCAATTCATATATCACGCTGGTGTTTCACTGGTTCAAGGTGCTGCACTTAAGAAAAACCAGATATTAAGTTGAGTAATTACAGACATATTGATACGGCGTTCCACGGACCTGCTGCTCTCACGGAGATCCCCGACTGCCTGGATGTATCGCTTCCAAGGGGCAGAGCACAATCTCATAGAGAAGATATAGAGGATTTCACAGGAAGAGACATAAATTATAAACACATTCATATAATAGAGGAAGCCATTTATATACAGAAACTAAATAAAGACTTGAACTGTTGAAGCTCAGACGGGGATATTTTATATATTCAATTAGATTTCAACGTAGAGCTTTTAAGATTTTAGTTTGTGAAGGATACAAGTGGTTGAATTATAAGTACATGTGAAGAATGCATTAATATCATGTCCTCTCTGTCGAAACGTATTAAATTATCCTCAATATTTACACATAATGGATTTAGATCTGTTGTTATAACTGGTTTCAGTTACTGCGTCAGTCTTATTACCCTTGACGAGGCCGACCCCACCAGGGGGCGCTGCATTGGGTCCAGATGAAAACACACCTTTGTTCTGATAAACCTAAAGAATCCTAATCTACTTCCAAACCTAAATGTAATGCGTCACATCCCTGCACCCAGTTTGGAAATGGGTCTAGTGTAGCTTTTGCAAACCGACACACACAGACACACACACAGGTGGAAACACAACCTCCTTGGTGGAGGGAGTTGAAGGGCATTGTTCTTTTCAGAGAGAGCAGGAGAGCTGCTTCCTGTCTTCATGCTAAATCCAGACAGCAGCTCAGAGCTTAATGCACCGACATGATATTCATTTGAATCTTCTTGTCTCACGCTCTGGGATTAAAATAAATAAGCTAATTTTTAACTATTCCTGTAAGAACAAAATAAATTCAGTGAGACATTATTTCTCTTTTTTCCCCCACCTGCTCATATCCTCCCGTCCACCCCTCTGACAGCATTATGGTTTAATTTTATTATGTTTTTTTAAACCTCTTAGCGCCGGGCCTCGGCTGGCACCGCCCGGCTGAAAGCTTCGTCTCATAAACTCAGGGGAACGTCACAAGTCCTGTTTATATTTTCAGACTATCACTCTTTCACCGGAGCACGTCGTGGCGCTCTCTCCCAGCCGGCGAGGCCGCGGCACAGCCAAACATGTGATCATCTAAAACAGCGTGATGCCAGTGACATCAAGCCCACAAGCGGACCACCATCAGGTTAGCCAGTGTTTCTTCTAGGAGGGTGGCAGCAAAACTCAAAGAGCGGCAGAATAAAACTCGATGTGGTGAAAAGGCCTCAGCGCTGGATGACCACAGGTTTTGAATTCCTGTGTCACATCAGCCCCGGGCCGCTTTCCACATTAATGACAACAAATGCAGTCATGGATAATTGGTTTAATGAAGAATTTTATTACCATATAATTAATAATATTTGATCTGAGTTGTACTTCAGTTTTATACTAATACTGATACTACTTCAGTTTTTACTAATATTAACTAATTATAATCCTTTTATTCAAAGTCAAATCCAGCTTCATTGTCAACTCTGCCATATGTACAGGAAATAGATGGTATTGAAATACCGTTTCTCTCTGATCACCGGTGTAAACATATAAGTAGACAGAACATGCAATACACAAAAACAGAGCATATATGTACTCAGTATAATAAGTACTCAAACGTAGTACACAGTACAACATAGTGAGCAGTCATAAGGCACACGGTGCATAGGGTGAGATTCATTGGTGGCTACTTCAAACCACTACTTTACCCAAAGCTGGACATACACTGTGCAGTTTTATTCTGGTTTTGATTAAATGTCTTTCTCTCAAGTCCGACCGATCTTCAGCTTCGTTGTGTGTTGTTTGTCGTGCTGCCAGCAGGGGCTTGTGAGCAGCGATCAGCTGACCCGAGGAATTTCTGATAGGCCGTCTTGCACAGTAGAAGTATAGTTGTGAGTCGATTCCCCCAGAGTCAGCATCTTTTCCCTCACTGAAACGGCAAAAACACAACAGTGGGAAACGTAGTTTATGGCTGGAGGCATTTACACAGTAAGAAAGTAAAAGTATGAGATAATATGAGATTCTTACAATGCATTAATCAGCCTGTCTGCAATATCAATTCACATTTGTAGTAATACTAGTGTTCTTTATTTCTGCATACTAGCCAAAACATAATGCTCACGTCTTTCACGCCACCTGTGTGTCCATATGCCACCCCCCACCCCTTTTTTTGGTGGGATGTTGCAGCACACACGATGACACTTACGATCAAGGCAGTTTTTATGTTTCTTCCTTTTTAGCATTGTCAGCAAACAAAGTTGAACTTCTTCTCTGACGAGCACTGTGTGAGCGGTCGGGTCATGTCAGTCAATCCCATCGTTCAGCGCGTGGCCTCGTCAATCTCCAGCCGCGGCTTCACACCTCGGACGATTCAGTCGAACAGCACGAGACGGAGTTCACCGACATTTCTAAAGTCGTATACTCTCATCTTAAATCAAACAAACGTCCTTCGGGAGTCCATCTCTTTTTAGCGCCAGGTGAATAAACGAGGCCGGAGAAGCGGCAGACTTTATTTACGAGCCACGTATGTAAATGAAAGCTTAACCACGTCCACTGTGATGCCTCCATCTTGATTGATGTGGGGCGTGTGAGACCCGGGTGCCACAGCTCACTGTTTATGTCCCACCAGATGAGAAACGTCTGCCCTGTCAAATAATCCCCCCCCCCCCCCCCCCCCCCACTAACGGACCCTGACGACATGTGTTTGTGCATCTTTGTGTCAACACCAGCCATCGCTGACGGTGTGTGGGCTCATTATATGTTTTGAGGGTAGCCCCCCCCCCCCCCCCCCGTCGGTTGTCAGCTCCAGTTCTCCTCATTTTAACAGCGCTCCAAAGTGAAAAGAAAAGTGTTGATGATTCAGCCTGAAGAACAGAGGAGGCAGCTGCTCAGAGAATCCAGTATGAGTGTGTGGATGAATAAACATAAATCCGATGAAGGGAACTGTGATCTGAGATTGATTTGAAGTTAAATTGTGTAAGGGAGGCCTTTAAAAATGAATACAATGTGTATTTTGTTACATATTTTATGTTTTTGCGTGTTATTGCATATTAAGATCTATGGATATTGAGGACCATTTCCAAAGGAGACCCAGTGTGAAAGCATATGCAGCTCAAAGGCATCTGGAATGAGGTTCTCACCTGCCAATAGACCACACATCAGCCCGATGGAGCGTGACAGCAGAGTCATGATCCCACATTTATTTATAGTCTTGATTTAGATGGACCGAAGCCGCCGGAGGTGAAAAGCTGACAAACATGAATTATGAAGAGCGTCATATTGGCTTGTGTGAGAGTCGGTGACAATGTTTGTGGTGTCGATCTCTTTGAGAACACATTTATACATAATGGTTAATGAAATGTTTAAACTGGGCTCATTCCTCTGAGTGATACGTTTTTACCTCCTTAACCGTTTGTATATTGCTGCAGAGGATGTGCAACAATATTTGGATTTGTTCTATTAAAATAGGTCTGATTATGCGATGATATTTTATTCTTTATTGGGCTGCTCATTAAGTCTGCGCCTTCGAAACTGTTCAGTCCCGATTGGAGCGTTAAAATCTTCCCCAAAAGTATTTTTTATGGATTTTTCATACCGCACGCTGCCGTCAGAACAGAGAAGAGACCACAGGACGTTTCAGGGAGTTAGTGAACCTCTGGATGTTGAGCTGTGGGATATTCTTCGGTCTCGGATGGCACTTGTGGATCTCTCCAACCCAAACCTCTCCCCTCAAGTCAATAACCCTGAATCGTCTGCCAGATTCACCACAGTGACAGCCCGCTCTGGCAGGGTGTTCAATGCAAGCTGCAGGCTAAGCAGTGTGTTCTTTATGTGATATGTTGCTCCAAGAGGTTCGGAGCCGCGAGGTGCCACTAAATAATGAATGTGCTTCATGGTTCTCTGGACCTACTGGTAATGACTGGCTAGCAGAGAATAATCACTTGGCTTTGGAAAATGCTCATTTTTACCTTCCACACTGATCTGCTGCTGTTCGCCTCCGGGGACCCAATCACAGAGAACCTCTGCTGAGCGGCGATGAAAAGTTTGACTCTACATCATTTCTAAATGTGACTTTTAACTTTCCCACTGTCGGCCATGTGTCCGCGGAGAAACACAGCAGTAAATCCTGAGACATATTTCTCAATTGCAAAAACCCTGTGAGCAATCCAGAAGCCTCCAAAGCAAATGATGGGGGGGGGGTTTTATGGGAGAATCAGAAAGAGAAAAAAGTGTCACATTATAATGTAAAGCATATCACATTATGGTGTGATAGCTTTTTTTATTATACTATATATTACTCCATACATAAAACTTGTTATAACACAAAATGTTTCCGTTATAATGTAAAATTGACCATGATATAATGTGACATTTATAAAACTAAATGCCTTATAACGTAAATTCCATGAAGTTATAACGTGACACCTTATTGTTAAAACACAACTTCAGGTGATAATGTAAAACATATCACTTCAGTTTTTATCTTTTATTTACCAGCAGCATTTGAATCTTCATTCAATCACTTTATAATATGATAAGTCATACGTTATGTTGTGAAAAGTTTTATGCTTAAAAAATAAGTTTTATGTTCTAACGATAGCTTTTAATTTTTTCCAGCGTTGCAGCAATTATCTTAAAAAGATTTCCTCCCTGTCTCGTGGAAATTATATAAAAATAAGACAAATCAAGAAAATCTTGATGCCACATGAATTACATGTTTTATCATAATTAAGAAATATTTGTAATAAAAGCTTGATTGCTTTGTTTCTCTGCAGAAAAGTGTATTCATCCAAATCAGAAAGATCCACGAGAACCTAACAACACAGAAAACATGAACACCGACATCACTTCCTGTTTCCTGTTACCGACCCCTCGGCAGTGATCTGCAAACTTTAAGCTGATCGTGGCAGAAGTGATTAAAAAATAATGATGCAATATTTTGATGCAGGGCACGCTTGCTATTATGAATACGCTCCCAACATATCACTTGAAAATGTCCCTTTGAACCGTGGAAATGTGCCCGAGCGAAGCAGCACTGACGAGACGCGGGGACAAACATCACAGAGGAGCTTATCGGCCTCAGGGTGAACGTGACCAGCTGCTCGGACACACTGCTCCGTGTGTTTGACTCCATGATAAGTAAAAACGTGAACTTCATGTTAAAAAGCTTGGTCGTGTTTATCTATAGTTCATAAGGTCGTGGCCTGCGCTCTCTGATATCTATAATTTAAAAAAAAACGCATCCAGTTAAGTACACACAGACGCTGTAGAAACACACACACACACACACACACACACACACACACACAAACACAGAAGCCTAACATTTGACATTTAGAAGATGGAAACTGGTTTTAAGATTCTTCTCAGGGCAAAGTTTTGTTTGACCTGCAAACACGGAGACAAAGCTTCCAATTCGTCTCCATGTCAGAGTCTGTCTGTTCCAGGAGGAGGTGAAGCCCTTCGGCTCATTATCTCAAATATCTCTCTCTCTCTCTCTCTCTCTCTCTCTCTCTCTCTCTCTCTCTCTCTCTCTCAGACTCTCGGTCAACTCATCTTCTCTCTTTACATTCCCTTGGCCTTTCTGTGAAGCCGGGGGGGGGGACGAATTGGAGTTTGACGATCTCCTTCACATCTCACCCGTCCATTTGTTGGTGAGTTCTCTCTACCTCTCCTGAGCTCTCTCTCTCTCTGTCTCTCTCTCTGTCTCTCTCTCTCTCTCTCCTCTCATCTCTGTCACAGCATCATTTGCGCTCTCACGTCCTGCCACGGCACAAAGCCTTATCACCGCGCTCTATCTGATCTGACCCACTGTACATGCTCCTGTGTGCACGGAACCATTCAGCTGGTGGATATTGATCTGTATCAATGGGCTGGATGTCTGTTTGCAGACAAAAGACACTTCAGCTACAACCACACTGGTCTCCACTGTACATCCTCAACTGGGATGATACCCTCCAACATCTCCTTTCACCTCCATCTGCATCCGGACTCCTGAGCTCAGGGTTTTCTTTGAGAAGGACATATGGTTCTTCAACCTGAGACAATCATCTGCCTGGTTAATATACATTTCTAGGTTCTTGGTTCACGCTCGCCTCACTTTCCATCACCTTATAATGAAGTGACATTGATTCTACTGATCCTCTTCAGTCGCATCTTTCACTTTGACACATCTTCACACAAACATCAACTGAAAATCATTTTATTATATAAGGAGGAATCAGCTTTACAGCACAATTCACATTCACCTGTCCCCGCACACATTCCTGCAGTGCTTCCACACACAGCCCACATATCTCACAATCCATTCATACACATGTCTCCACAGCCGTCAGAGGCAATCCCTTGTTCAGTCTCCACTTCGGAGTGCTGACTTTGAGGTGAAGGGGATCTAACCGCCAACCCCTCTGGTTAGCCCGAGCCGCAGGAGAATGAAACATCTCTGGTGATAATGTACACATTGAGCCAGCCATCCATTATCTATACCGCTTTACCTTTGAGGTTGGCATAGGGGGGGGGGGGGGGGGGGGGGGGCTGGAGCGAATCCCAGCTGGCGTTGTTGTGCAAGAGGCGGGGTACAACAGAAGCCTGTCGCTGCCATGCCAGAGTAAATAACCTGTATCACCTTATTTAGTTATTTAAAAAATAAACACGTGCAAATGGAGAAAACATCTCCATCGATTTGACAGCAGATGAAGGTTGTGAATATTTGCAGCGTGTTTTCTATTAGCGGTGCACGTCGTGTCAAACTGATGAAGATGTGCACGGGTTATTCTGCAGTTGCCGTGTCGAGGCCACCGTCACACAGTCTTCATTTGTTGGTACTTTCAGAAACATGCTAGTTTCAAGCATCTGTTTACCGTATCAACCCCAAACTAAAGATGTCTGTCATGGATTCATCTCAAGTCCTTCAATTAAACACAGAAGAAGCTCTTCACAGGTTATTTGCTCTCGTTAAGGAGCTTTGTTCACTGCAGTCTTTCATTTAGATTTGAACCATAAGAGAACACCAGGCTGGATTTTGTTGATTATTTGTGATCTCCGCCTCCTCCAGTCTGATAATAATGTGTAAACTCAGCTCTGACAGTTTCGAGTGCACCGGTTTTCAAAGTCTGAGACTGCAGGTATATGTAAGTAGCCTTTCCTGTTAAATCATTATATTTAATAACAGTCATTATAACTGAAAGTAACAATAACTTAAATAATTGCAACACATTTCACTTTGTTCTCCATCACCGTAAACCATTTTGTCTTGAGGGTGAAGCACATCAGGCAAAATGTACATGAAATTGAAAAAGGCAAATGATTGTGCAGTAAATTGTCCACCTGCTTTTCACACCTCATAATGCACCTCTTTCTCCTTTGTGTGTTTTCGTCCCGTAGTAAACTTATTATAATATCCACACTATTGATGAGTAATATGAATTATTTCAGCCCAGAGTCTGCAATTTTCTAAAGGTTAGAGGCAGAGCAGATTAATTTGTGGGCAGAATATTGACACAGCTGGCATCATTTTAAAGGTTAGAAAATATATAAGTAAGGCATTAACTCCCGGACCCCTGGAAATAAAAGCTTCTCCTTTCAGCAACCGCAGAAAGCATTGTTGTATTTTCTTTTCTTTTTTCCTCCATCTGAATCATGAAAGCGAAAAATACAGACCATGTGTATAAACAGCGTCAGTAGTGAGACATGTAGTTGTTTGCCTGATTGGTGGCACTTTGTGGGAGTCGCAGAGTTCTCAGAGGAAAGCTGCTGCTGCTTCTGCACAGGAGGTTTTATAGCGTGACAGTTCAATGCAATTAACTGAAACTTCATTTGGTAAATTCAGTGTAATTCTTGCTGATTTGTGAAACATCGGTACCACCGACAGATCCTTGCATTGGAGTCCGTGTGGGTTTCATCTGTGTACAGTGAGTGGGTCCGTTTTAAGAGCCACTCTCTGAGCCTCCTATTAACAGAACGCCGACGTCGGCACAAAAAGAAAAAGTCACGCGAGTGCCATTGAAAGGAGGGCTGGGAACCGTGAGGCTGTGTGATTAGTTAAGAATAAGAGGCTGAAGTTTAATTAAAGTCATCAGTCAATTAGGAGCTGACACCATAGTGCTTCACAATGCATTTCTGTCTCGTCCATTACTCAGGCTTAATCAAAGAAAACCCCTTCACTGATGTTATGAGCTAAACTGTTACAGCGGTGTGGGTCGGCCACACGGACACACGCTGAGACATGCAGACACACAATCTGCTGTCTTTGTGGTGTCCGACTGCCTATCAGACCTCTAGATGGCCGACAGGCAACAAATGAGCTTTTCAGTAAATCATTCAAACTCATGTATAAGCCACAGACGTGCACAGTTTTATACAAATTGATTTCATGAGAAACATCGACTATCAAATCTTCACTACAGACAAACCAGGTGAAGAACACAAAAGTCTAACTTCACTCTGCAACCATAGTTTATAAAAAAGCTCTGCACTCAACGTCCAGCACACAAACCATTACAAGTGAGTTTAGTGTTGAACTGTTTGAGGAGGAGTCACTGAGGACAAGGAACAATTCTGAAGTAGCTAGAGAAAATCATCACAGGAGAAGAGAACAGTCCTTTCTTTCCAAACAGGCAGGTTTAGAACCGGCTCTGACCGAGTAACTTTAAATAAGCATCGGGCCTTTAGTACAAAATATTTTATTGGCAAATCATTTCTGAAATGGATGTTATGCTCAAATGATATTGAAATCAAATTGGCTGTGATGTATGCTAATTTCTCAATACATGGATTCTCCGACATGTTTAATGTATGCTATGTGTTCATTGGCTAACATGTATCCAGGCCTGTTTGCAGGAGTGTGAAGCTGAGGAACGGTGGCGCGGGGGGGGGGGTATAATGGTGTAATGTGCACCATTACACCGGATGCACATTGATCTGCCTTCTCTCGTGTGCCGTGCCAGACCCGGGCAGACGTGCTGTAATGGAGGGCAAAACAGAGAGGATGGAAAAATAACAGACGGAGAAAGAAGGAACCTGACCCCGGCTTCACGGCTGCTGTGAGACCTGGGATTCGTCGCAATGATCAATAGTGTCAATATTTATTACCGTTGCTCCATTAGCAACGACTGCGGCTGATTAATACGAGCACACGACCTTCACATGCATCGCAGAGTCTCGCTCCAGTTGCTTCAGATTCACAGGGGAAACTTTGGAGAACAAAAAAAAACAACTTCCATTGCTAACGGGCTTCAGAAATTAGTTCTGTGGCGTCTGATTAGGTCCCGACTCTTGAAAAACTGTGTCTGGGACAAAATGAAATGACAAAAAGTCTGTTTTTAATGCCCCTTGCTGATTTTGGAGTCAGACAAGATACAAGGGTTACACACTGGCAGAACAACACACCCCGGAGACAGGCACACAAGGCGCTCCGTGTTGAAAGTGAAAAACTGCCTTTGGCTGCTTGGTTATGAAATAACCCTGGAATTTGTTCAGTATCTCATTAGAATTAAGTGAACCTACTTATACATAAACATATTGACAAACTCTACAAGATGTCTCCCAGCTGAACGACTTGAATGTTATTTCCCACTTCATCCCTGATTCATTTCCATTCAAACAGCTGGGTGACATGTGTCAAAGTGTTCACCTGTGGGGTAACAGCATGTTCGTTTACATGTATGGGCTGCTGTCCCCATTAATAATCTATGCATTCACTTGAGTTGTGTTTGTACAGCCCACATGCAGCATGCTGTACAACACGGATCATGAGTCAGATCAGGAAAACCATTAAATAAGCAGCAGGGCTGGGTTGGTATGTGCATGTGTACCTTCAGTTGTGTTCTTGGGATGACCTTGTATTCTCCAATTACTCAGTCAATATGATGACAAATCCACAGAAGCATTAATATAACATGATTTTGGGATGAAATCACTGTTTATAGTAAATATAAACACACTCTCACACAGTTTATCTCTGTAGCACTTTCTCTATCACACATCACTCACACACAGCCAGCACAGCCGTCAGTTCGGAGTTCACTGTCCCGCCCAAGGACACTTCGACATGCAGAAAGGAGCCAGGGATCGAACCGCTGACCCCTCTGGTAAGTGGATGACCCGCTCTACCTCCTCAGCCACAGCTTGCCCTGACAACAGAGTGAGCATTATTCAGTGAAATGTTTTGTTGTTATCGTTTTTTCACTTTCAGATGATGAAAATGTACCTGAACCACAACTGGGGTTCCGTGTCTTGCCAAAGGACACTGGCAGAATAGAAGGAGACGGGGATGGAACCACCAACCGCCCTGATATATGTTTGAGATACTAGCACAGTCGGTGTGATGATGTTGAACAGGACGACACAGTCACATTACTAATATGCTCATGTGCCGTCGTGCTTTGTTAGAGATATCTTCTCTTTACCTCGTTAATTGTCGGTAAACAGACGATAAGGCTTCTGCTGCTGCCGGCCATTTTCCCAGCTTTAGGTTTTTTTATGCAGCGCTTGTTGCCGGCACTGCTTGAGGTTCCATTAATTATAAGTTTGAAACCCCCCCCCCCCCCCCCCTGCATACTGCTAAGTCTTAATGTCGCCGCTCCACTGTTCCACCATCTACTCTGAGTTTGCTCCATATCGGTGCTGAAGAACATTCTTGGTATTGATCAAAAAATGACTCTTTGATGTGTCAGACTTTCGGCAGATGGTGTCGGCTGCTGCTCGTTGAGTGTGAATACTTACATCATGTCTAACAGATGAGATGGTTGTGTGTATTCTCCACCTTTGTTGTTGGTTTGAGTTTTTTCTCTCCCTCCCACCAGTAGAAAAAAAAGACTCTTCTCTAGGGGGTAATTATTTTATGGTTATTTTTGCTCTTGTATTTGCCCTCAGTGCAACAAAGTGCATGCTTGAATTTGAATAACAAGGCGCCAGTACTCTTGAGCAGCAGGGTGCGCAGTGTGCAGCCTTTGGGGGCATGAATTGTTCACACAAATGATTTGTTTGAGGGTACACATTAGTAGTTTGTCATAGAAATTATGGTTATTCACATGCACAATTCATTATTATAAAAAAAATAAACACAGGGCTCTGTGCAGACAGAGAATTTGAGGGTGTGAGTCCCGGCAGCCAGACCAGACCACGTAGTCCAAACAGGTTTGTGCAATTTTTTTTTTTTTAGCCACCTCCTGCAGCACACTTAATATTCAGCTAAGCAATAGGATATTTTTTATTGGTTTTCTGTGATGGCTTTACGGTTCTTTATGTCATAATCAATTCAAACAGCCGAGGCCTCCTGCTCATTGTTAATTTGGCCGGCTCCTCTCAGGGGGAGGTGAGAGGACTTTTGCTCGCTCACACAAACTCGGGCGGCGTTGGTGTAAAACTGTCCCATCCGGGGGGGGGGCTTGCAGAATGATGAGGCTCATCACACGTGCTTCATCGGGAGCGAGGCAAAAGCGCGGGTGGAGCTAAATCCACTCGAGTCTCGGGAAAGTTCACCACCAAAAAAGGTGCACATGAGCCATATGTCCGCTGGGATCACCTTGCAACTTATACTGTAATCCTTCTCTTTTTTTTATCTTATCCACAGAAAGGCCAGTCATCAACAACACACAGAGCTGGCAGAAGTAGTATAAATAGTATATAAGCCCTTGTGGCATCGTTGTCTGTGCCTGGAGATGTGCTGGAGAGCGTTTCTGAATAGTTCATGTCAGAGGCCCCGAGGCCACGAGTCAATCAGCGTGTAGCAGCTCATATGGCGGCAGCCGAGCTCTGACATGTTAATTAGTGATGAATTTCCCTTCTGGCTGCGGCGCGAGACAAGTACAGCGAAGGTGAGCGACTGCGGGGAAACACGGAGGAGGCTTCAGAGGGCTCGCCTCGGCTTTTGATCTGCGGGGATCGTTGTTATCTGTTGTTCACTTTCATTTAGTGGCACTAGAAGGAGATAAAAGCCGAGCTCCTCTGACGACCTGGGCGCCGGCAGCATCTTAAAAAGGTTCTGCTGTTGGAGCTCCACTTTCCTCTCGCCGTTCGGTTTGGATTGACTTTTTGTATAATATGTAATTTAAACAATGTGGGTGATAGGGCGATGCACTCTTTTTACAATGTACACACATCATCACGTATGAAGTAATGAAACGTGAGGTTTGATTAATTTACACGACAGCATTTTCTTTTTATTTGATTATGAATTTATTGAAGATTATTACAAACACATCCTGGCAAAACCGTAGAAACAAATTTCCAGCATCACAACCCCCCCCCCCCAGCAAGCAGCTTTCATCTGAATAAATGAGCTTCCATATTTAGACACTTTATCCAGTTCAATGTCCCATTTGTCTTTGTCTGCGACTCCGGGACGTGAGGTTTGGCAAACAGATGATTTTGCAGTGAGACCTGTTACCCAGGCTGTTACCCCCCCCCCCCCCCCCCCCCCGAAATGCCACAACCACCGATCGCGGTGAACCCCCCGCGGAGAGTGTGTGCGACGCTTGTTTTTTAATCAACTCTCGGAGCCACACACACACACACACACACACACGAGTGAAATTTAGAAGCTTCAAACATGCTGACCTTTTATTGTGCAGTTTTCTCCGACTCTTAAAGACGGGGGGGGGGGGGGGTATGTAAAAGCCCGCGAGACCAACAGGATTTAGCTCTTAATTAAAGTAAGCTGCACATTACAGCGCCCGGTCCCTGTGGCTGTAAAGCTTTTAGTTGCACCGGTAGCAGAACTCGACCCTCCCTGTTGTTATTGATACTGTGAAATGAGGAAGATGTCTTCATTCAACACGAGGCGTCCTCATCATCATCCTCCCACGCACGACGCAGCAGAGGTCGACCGAGCCTTGTTTAGGAACACGAGAAATAATAACCCGTTGATTACTGCAGTCGGTTGTGTCCACCGCGGTGCCGGCAACCTTGATAAATGAATTTCAGGTTAAGAAGTCGTTTCCTGATGGATCTGTTTTTATGGTTTGTGAGTGTGAACTTGTTCCTGTTGAGCTGGATGTGTGATTGAGTCGCTGAGAACAAGGCACACGGTGTGTTTTGTGTTGAAGTGTCGATAGCTTTGAGGTGTAAAAGCCCAATTTCAATGATGGGTTGCGTTTGTGTGTCTGTGTGCAGTGTGCATGTTCACGTGGGACGGGAAGCAACACCGTGAATTTACTTTGTGTATCTGTTCTTTACAAGTGTAGATTTATTTACTCCTCTACATATATCAGCAAATATAGGCTACATTCAGCAAGTACTTTTAGTTTTAGTAATGAAAGTATATTGGAAAGAAATAATTAATTACATTTTGTCTTTTATTTTGTACTTTTACTCCAGATCATTATCATGTATTTTGGTGACAGCTCAATATGGCAAAACCAATATAATTGCAACTGTCTTTTCTTTTGTGTAAACTTTTCTCTATTCATGTTAGAATCTTGTCTTTTCTCATGTGTGTTGTCGATATTGTTATTTAGCTTGTGTGCTCTGTTTCACATGACACAGGTCACTTGTGGCTCTATCTGAGGTTTCTACACTTTTCCCTGTTGAAGGTTTTATGGTAGTTTTTTCCTCAGGGTTTAGGACAGAGGATATCACACCTTGTTAAACCCTATGAGGGAATATGGATTATACAAATATAGCTTGATTGATAAAGTGTTTCTCATCCCTGCATGTACATACATGTCATAAGGTCTGTGTTGCAGCAGTGACATTAAACACCATCATGCGTCTGGCCCCCGGTGGCTCTGCAGACTCTGGAGACCTGGGCTGGAAGAGAATCACAGATTACAGAGGCACATATAATAAAACCTCTGCAGGGGATGTCCCTAATAAGGAGAAGTTGTTACCAGCTGCGAAGCCATGTCGGATCCCAACCAACTTTATGACTGTCATCAATTTGCAGCTATTCAAGCCCTATTGGATCAGTTTATCAAAAGAGCGGTATGTCTGAACCTAGAGGCTGAATAATGTAGCTTGGATTCAGCCAGTCGATGCATCGTGGGCCTGTTACTCTGTATTTTTGAAGGTCTTGCACAGCATCATTGGAATTTCATGCAGTATAATGTCATGCTCATCACTCGCACCTGCAGTCCCAGCATTGCAACTCAGTAAGAATAACATCAGTTGTATCTGCACCATGGAAGATGTTCAGGAGTGCATGAGGATATTCACAATGTAAAGGAAAACCATAATATGAAGCTGGAGCTGAATGAATAATAATTCTCTCAATAATTCAAATTAACATATTTTGTCAATGGTTATATTTTGATCCAAGTGTGTTGGTCCCTGAAGCAAAACTTTTGTATTCGATAAATTGATCTAAAATAATGGATCATTACCTTCACCATTGTGTCCTCCAGAACCTGTGGCTGGATCCCACAGTCTGTTTCAATTGATGGAGTTTTTTGAAGCCTGGCTACAGGGATTTACTCCCATTCAGCCACAATTATCATCTGCGCTGTCTCCCCCTGATGCTGGGTGATAAGGTGCAGCTCACACTTGGCATTTCAGTTCATCCCAATGCTGTTAAATGGGGGTTAAGGTCAAGGCACTTTGCGGGCCTCCCAGTGTGGTCAATGGGAAATAGCCCCAGACTGAAAGGACACAACAGTGAATTGACGGAGCTTCACATTTTGTCCATATCTGTTTTCTGATCTTTAATTTATCCTTCGGTGTCTTTTTAGCAGTCAATTAAAGTTGCAAGGCAGTTTTTTTTACAATTAGTATGCAGGGAGCGTCACCCTGTGCTGTTGTGCTTAGTAACTGATGAATAATGATGGAACAATCTCCACTGTAATTTCATTTCACTTGACAGCAGCGTGGGTTCGGTGCATATTTAAAGCCCCCCCCCCTCCCCCCTCCAATGAAAATCCTGTGTTTTAACTTTGTTAACATGTCCATATGGCTTTATTATTATTGTTTTTAATGATCCAAGACACTTCATGAGTGAAATAAGCTGTCAACTCTGAGTTCATCCTCAACAATGACAGTGTCAATTAAATCAGATTCCAACCGCCGGGGTTTCATCCATCAGACCCAAGTAGTCAATCATGATAAGTTGAGGGGCGGAGCTTGTCCTATAACAGAGGAGAAGATGCTGTAGCAGATGATTGGTAATTTGAAAGCCAACTGGGCTAAAGTAGCTTTAAGCAGAACGAATACTAAACTCTGACCCACACGTTGTGTGTTTACAATCATCTCCACTGATTGATTGAAGGTTGTTGTTAGTCAGAAGTTTCACAGTGTTTACACCGGCGGTCTGTTCCACCTCGTTGTTCATCTGCAAACAAGGAAACAATGCATATTGATTAAGGACTCAATATTGATAAACATTGACCAATTTGCATGTGGATTTAGGAAACATGTTTTGCACTGCTTCAAGGTAATTCAGGCAAAAAGAGTGAGCCGGTTCAGTTCCTCTTGGTCCTGGGATGTCTGCATGAGTTACCCCTCATACTGTATCAGCATGTGCCCCGGCAAACAAGCGGTTAAATGGTGGGTGGATACATGGGCGGTGCTGATTTGCATATCCATAGCTCTGTGAATACTGAATGAGGCAGCGGTGTCGAACTGCATCAAAGACATTTTAGTGCCATGAAAGGATTCATTTTTTAATGGTAAGAAATATCTAAATATTTTACTTTTGAGAACTGAGATAAGGGTTTGGTTCCTGCCATTGCACAGAGAGGACCTTTATAACTGGTGCCCATTCGTTGGGCTCACTAATCACTAGTGAGTCATTTTAACAGAGTATGTACGAAAAATACTTTCTCCTTCCTGATGAGCTCACTATAAAGTGATCTATTATAGAAAACCCTATATAGTCAAGTAGAGGTAAGTGAATCAGTAGGTGAGTCCGGTAGCAGCCATGGACTTGTGACTGAACTTTACTTTTCTGTATTTGTGTTTTTCATTCTGTGTTTAATTGTTTCCCAAAGTTGAAATTTTGTGATTTCCTGCTTTATTTTGAACTTCACTTCCTGTTTCTCCGGTGTCCTAATGGTGGTCACTTCACGTCCTCTTGTATTTCCTGCTTCCTTGATTACCCGCCCCTCCATGTGTCCCACCTGTGTCCCCTCCCTGCAGTCAGTGTGTGTCTCTCTTCTCTTTGTCAGTTCATCTGTTCTCATCAGTCTATCATCATTATCCAGCTCTTTCCTGGGTTTCCTAGTGTTTTAGTTTTCCTCTGAATTACGCCTGCTTCCCTAGAATGTTTATTTATTTGTCAAACCAGTAAGTTAAGACCGTTTGTTCTTATTCCAGCCACAACAACATTATTCAGATTTTGTTGTCTTTCTCTGGAATCGACTCACATTCACTGTATTTGCAGCGATTGAAACGGCAGTGAAACCACCAGCCGTCCACACACATAAGATTCCTTTCAAAGAGGAAAGTGTGACAGAACACCATGGAAGCAGGTGCGTCGTGTGCTGTGTGGGCACACAGTTCCATGAAGTACACACAGGAAGTGCACACCTCACAATGAAAAACACTTCATTTTAATTTTCACTTAGTGCTTTTGAAAATATGCGCCTTGCAGCATTTCACCCCCCAGACAATTCCAGATGGCATAACAGTTGAGTGAGAGGCATATTGCATTTCAGAATTATTTGCATCCAAGCCTCTGACAATCCCTCTGTTGCCGTTTTACTTTGAAAGTCATCTGGATCACCAGCTCATTTCATTTGAAAGTATCTGGCCTGTTCTAGCACACAAACCAGCCGTGTGTAAAATGCCACTGCAACACACTCGCACAGAAGCAGGTCCATGTGTGTCACTGCGTCACAAGCCCCCGACTTTATCCACGGGTCAATCTTATCGCTGAAGGTCTGCGAAATGAAAAAAAAAAAAAAGTTAAAACAATTGCAGTTTTATAGAGGGGGGGGGGATAATATGTTGGCGAGTGCTCACCGGAGAAAGCCTAGGCTGATGGCCCGTCTGAAAAATGGGGATAAAATCGTTGAGTTGTCAGATTGCCACCTGGTATAACATACGAGGGGTGGGGGGGGAGGAGGGGGGGGAATGAGCTTTAAATCCTCATAAAGCAGAAATGCGGCGGTCTATCATCAAAGTGCGCAGAGAAGGAAAATGTTTCATGCAAGGTCACGGCGAAGCAAATGAGACATTAAAACAGCTCAAGACGTTAATTCACCGCAAATGTGCCGTTTAGATGCCACGGGAAACCTACCTGACAAAGTATGCCTTGTAAAGCTCCCCCCCCCCCCCCAACCCCAACCCCAACCCCCCCCCGAAAAGGTCATGGTGAAGTTTCTGCCGCCGCGTTCTGGGAACTTTTGGCCGTGTCACTTTACTAAAGTGTTGACGGGAGGTATCAGAGAAATAAAACAGACCCCAGCACAGCGAGGTGACGTCTCTTGGCAAAACGTCTGATCGGCTACTTGCAAAGACATGATGGAGTCTAATTGCCACACGCTGCCAACGGATGGCTTCATTTGCTAAGCTACTTATTTTATACTGCCAGAGCAATAAAAGAGACGGGGATTTATAGTTATTTATGTGGGCAAGTTCCTCTCCGGCGTGCCGACAGCCACTCCCGTGATTTAATGGTATTGTATATAAAGGCTGTGCTGTAAACAGGATGTAGAGAATCGGACTGAAATTTAGATTTTTCTCCCCCCCCCCCACCTCTGCTCGGCGACTTCCCTCGTCCCAGCCGAGACTTGTTGATTTGTCACGGGCCCGGTGCGGCCGCGGTGTTCAGAGACGTTTAGCCGCGGAGGCACTCTGGCATGAGGGGTGGGGGGGTCGGACCTGGGAAGTCTGACCGGGACAACGCCTGACCTTGGCCTGGCTGTGTGAGCCGGTTGACAAGGGAATGGCTCCACCGTGAATGCAAATACAGGAGGTTGTGTGCAGAACAGAGCAGAACACTGAGTCACCCCGCTCTGCGCAGTCGCCTCTTTAGCATGCTGCCCACCCCCGAGCCATTCTCTAATAATGCCCTTGTTTTGTGATAACGGCATTTCCGTCCATTTAAGGGCCGGCGAACAAGCATCATTTTGAGCAGAAGGGAAAAAATGAGGCAGGGGGGCTGATTGAGGGATGTAAACTGGGATTGATGGTTTTAATCTGTTCTCTGTGGAGACAAATTCCCACTCTCTGGGGTCCTCTGCAAAATTTTTGCCGGAGGGCCTGCACGGCACAGTGCATACTAACTATTTGTCAACAGCAGCACGCCATGCCCCAGTGCTGCTGTGGGGTCTGCAATGCAATGCATACCAATGCACAGGGGCTGACTTAGCCGGTACAGTTTCAGTTTATTCTTCTGTATTACCAGATTGTTTTTGCACCCGGAGCTTCTCAGCTGTATAAACCCACCGGAGGGTAATTGATGGGTTCATCTCCAAGTAGATATCAATGTGAACGGCAGGTAATTGGTGATTGTCTGCGTGTCGTTCGATAACATTCGGGGGACGGTGAATAACCGCAATGACAGAAATACAGAACAATAAGGCACAACTCAGATGATCATGATCAAGGTTTAAAGAAATCAAATCTGATTAGAGGTGGGAACAAAGAGTCGACTGCAAAGAGTCAGGTGTCTTTTACAGTTTCTTGCAGAGTCCTGCACGGACACACTTTTGCAAACCTGAACTCGCCAAACGTCGACCCACAACCTGACCCGCCACCTGTGATAAACACACATGGCCTCCTGTTGTGAGGTCGATGGTAACGTATTTACCACAGGCTATTTTTGTCTTTAAGTGATCTATTTGGATGTGCTAGCTACTTGTGTGTCTGCAGTGACGGTAATTTGAGCGGAAGTGAAGTGGTCAAAGGTTTATTGTCCTGGGCTTTCACAATAAAATGAATCCTTGCAGCAGCCCAGGCATCAGAGATGATTTAGATGTGAAAAATACTCACTTTATTCACCCACACTTCTAATTCTAAGCTGTGCCCGTACCAGGGAATTAAACGTAATTAAATTTGGGTTTCGTCGGACAGCTATTTTGCAGATTACCTGTCAGGTATGCAACGTGGCTCAGCAGTCGTACTGTGGCTGAGTGAATCAGGTGAACAGCAAGGCGTCCTGTCACCTTCACATGCTGCTCTGACATGCATGGTGGCCTTTGCAAGACAGGGTGTGAGAATGACTTCAGATGGAATGCCAACGACACATCATCGTCGTCTCCGCCTGTACAGCTCAGTGTAAACATCCCTGATCGACGGGGCCTTTAATGTGTGATCACATTTGTCATTGATCTGACGTGCAAAGTCTTTATCACGGGCATCACAACACTAATGCTGCAAGTGTGAAGTCGTTCAGGCGGATTGTGACGAGAGAAGCTTCCAGGTTGAATGTGGATATGAAGAACGAATATATGATGATGTAAGAAGCTGTTGAAAATGACCTTAAACATAAATACAATGTGTTGAAGGATATTGTATGTATACAGTTATAAATAGTGATAGTAGCTGATGGGTTTTTCAATGATATTGTCGGGTTTTGGGCCCATACAGATGAAATTGGATTGATTGCGAAGAAAATTATAAGCAATGCTTTGGAAAAATCCCCAAAAATGTAATACTGACTAAAGGTGGCGCATATTTCCAAAGAGAAACGCTCCTTAGAATGTTTTGGGGGTGTTGTATGTTCAATTGAACAGAGTAAGAATGTTAACATTGAGTCCAAACATGATTTAAAACCTATAAAAACCTATGTGAGTAAAATCAAAGAATCTGTTTTAAACCTATTAAAATCTGTACTTCTTGTTCCTTTTTTTTTTCTTCAGAAAAGGCTTCACAGCATCGCTTTACGAGGCAAATCAGCAAACTGACCCGCTTTCATGTAGTTCATTCTCATAACATATTTCCTCTGTTTCCCTTTCACAGCCGAGAGAAGTCGCTGTGTGGATTTCACGCCGTCATGCTGAGTCACTTCCCGGGGAGAACATGGCGCGCTGTGCTTCCTGTGTGCTCGGTACAGAGCCAGCCTGCCCCCGGGGAACAGCCAGCGATATCCTCACAGAACTAGTCGAGGTAACTCTCCGCTTACAGCTTCTTCCTCACAATGGTGCTCAGACTGAAATGCTGCAGACCTCACTGTGTATTTTACCATGAATACCTGAGATTTTAAATACAATAGCTGCGCCTATACTAAGGCCTCCTCTTTTCATTTCTCCAGGATGTAATTAGAATAAGCTTCAGACAATTACTCGTACATTAAACGGTTCACTGAAATGCAGCACGGGGGCCACCTTCGCTAATGTGCAACTTAAAAAGTTTATGACTCACTTTGGCAACATGGGCGAGAAGAAAGGAGGTGCACAGCTGAGACAGTGGAGCTGTATTAAAAGATTATCAGACAATGGGAGAGAATTTGCATGTAAACAAGCGGGTGGCACAGTATTGATTACGATGTGGGATTACGTTGGATTAGCGGCAGGATTTAGAGTTCCACTTCCGCGTTAACGGCACACCTCTAGTCTTTGGGGAGTCGAGACCGGAGTGTCGTGAAAACCAGCAACCGCAGGATGACGGGTACTCACACAGAGCGCAGGATAGACCAGCTCCTTCCAGGGTTTCACATTTAAAGTCGATTTAAAGATCCCAATGTGCTACTGATCACCGGCGGAAAAACGGATGCTCCACAGCCGGGCAGCGACCTGACACACGCAATTTGAAACGGGAGTAATGCTGAAAGTGCAATAAGAGTTCCCTCCAACTTCCCTCTCTGGTCAGTGTGTACATAATTCAGCAGAATAAAATTGAAATTATGGAAATGATGTGGGCATCTGCAGAGGCCACATCCAGCTGCTTATAAAGACCTGGAGTCACTTCACGTTTTTTTTCCACCATTACAACTTTAATTTTACATGAACATTTAAGTTAGGCTGGAGGAGATTCTCCATTTGTTATTACCCCGTGTGAGGCGCCGCTGAAGGTAGCATAGCCATTATCACATTTTTAATGAAGAACTGAGGAGCCACTGACTGCCGGGATATTTTATGCATTACTATTACAGTCAGTTAACAGGGCATGAGAGATGAGTGATCTCAGACGGATGCTGCTAAATGTCTCTGTGTGTATGTAACTCCACAGTTTGATGTGTGCTCATCAACCCTGGTTATATAGAGCCTGTTGTGTGTTCCATTGTGTGTGTGTGTGTATGTGTGTTGTGTTCCAGCTCTGAGACCGTAGCAAATAAGGGAAGAGAGGCAAAAATTGATTTAACAAAAAGTAATTTTTATTAAACCAAGGTAACAAAATAGCTAATTTAATTAATAAGACAGTAAACACTAAACTAAACTCTGTGTGGTGCAGAGGAGGGATCTAATCTGAAAGGCAGGAGGAGCAGGTCTTTTAAATTCTATCTGGGAGGCAGTAGCCCGCTGCCTCCATCAGCCAAAACAAGGAACCTGCAACACACACACAAACACACAACCCCAGCATAACACAGCAACCCTGGCCCAGGCCCTTGGGCCATCACATATGTAACAAGTGTTACCGTTGTTTGTCCGTGCCGGATTGTGTCATGAATTATGTTTTGCATGTGAATGCACAGACTCCGTTGACGAGGGACAAGGTTTCGGTCACAGAGGCTTCTCTGGTTTTCTGGTTTTCTGCTTGCCTAACCTTGAGAAGGCTTTTGGTTGCCAGCAGGTAAACAGTCGGTGTTGAGCAGGTGGAAGATATTGCCTGCAATGCATCTGCTATCGTGCTGTTTACAGAGATTAAACAAAATGTCGTTTGGACCTAAAAACACCTGCAAAAGGTTTCACTGTGTGTGTTTTGTGTGGAGAAATGTTCGACTCAAGTGATAAAGGAAACCAGTCAGACTGTCGGAGTCTTGGCCCCGAACATCCACTTTCCACAAAGCCCTGAAATATTGGCTGTTGCTCCCGGAGGCTAATTCGTGGTTGGATAAAGCTGCAGCTGTGACAGCCAATGGGCTCCGAGATCGGGTTTTTGCGCCGTCTGGTACACAGGTGATTAACATATCAAGTTGGAAACATGATCATGACCAGCCTTAGAAGTTAATGGCAAAAAATCACAGTTCAATCCCAAAGCGTACAACGGACCGTAGTGTGTCGTCAACCTGGAGGCAGGTGAGTGATTTCTGGCTGCAGCCGGAATAAAAGTCCATCCCAGTCATCACAACATTTCAAATACTTTATCTTTGGCCACAGTCCTCGGCTGGAGGAAGTCCACGTCACATAAAAAACACACCTCAACACCCACTGGATTAAATGATCACTTTTTGTGGACACTTTAATGATGCAAAAAAAAAAGGTAGAGAAGACCTGGGAGCGTAGTAAAACTTTCACTCTCTCTGGAATGGAGTGAAATATGCCTCATAGATCACTCTGAGGTTCTAGAGGGGGGAGGGGGGGGGTGGGAGAGTTTCTACTCTGTGGCTGGTTTGATAAAGGAGTGACACGGAGATGTTTGATAAACGCTGGCCCTGAGTCTGTCACCGCTGTCACTCCTCTGGTCATTCTATCAGCAAATAGCAAGTGAATACTTACAGAGAAATCTTCATAACCCTGAAAATGTACATTTGATGTGATCCACTGGATCACAGTCAGCAAACTGTTGGTTGTTGAGTGAGTGAATCTTATAATATCTCTTATCCACAGCCTGTATACTATAGAAAAGCCTCCTCCTGAAGTTTAATACCTGCTGTGTTTGTTGAAGGCGGTGTTCCATTTCCGAAACACTGTGTTTACATTTTATTAGAAATAAGATCCGTGGTCCCACATGCCACACGCCTCAGACCGGTGAGGCCTCAGTAGTTGTTGACCTGATGATGCATTGGAGAAATCATCGTGGCTCGTCAATCTAATGTTTATCTTTGATTCAGCTTTGTTTGTCCGACATGGATTATGATGAGCAGATATTCTACTAATTCACCCAGACCCTTTTTACTGAGCCCACAGGCACAATAATACCAGGCGTGTCCTGGGCTTCGTGTTTTTGTTGTTGCCATGCCTTTAGCATAAAGTCCATTATTCAACAGCTATCTCTGACCTGGTTATTTGAGAAGGCGTTCAACTCTCTACTCTTGTACGGTTGCTGTGAGAGGTCAACATGCAAATAGACAAATTGCAAACAAATGAAGAAAAACTATTTTTAGAGCAGAAACGCTCCCGGCTCCTCATACAAGCGAAAAATGAATGTGCTGCGATTGGCTCAGATGATGGGAGAGTTTCCAGTGATGAACCTGGTCCCAGTTAATCATCCCAAGTCCCAAAGCACTAAACAACAAGCGGGTCCAGGACAGGTTGATTACTTTTTTGCTGTTGCCCATGATGCAAAAAACTTGTTTTCTGCTTCGAGGTCTCAGGGTCATTGTCCTTCATACATTTGTCTGTTGATCTTAGATTGTAACAAACTCAAAAAACACAAAGACAAACACATTTTCCTTAATTGTCATCGGAAAAAGACAAAGCTTTTGGAAGTAGGAAAACCTCCATGTGTGAATCAAAGGGCATCAGATGACCCCAGACAAATTAGAGGACATTTACATTTACATTTGGACGCAGGGGGCAAAGAGTGGATTCACAATCAACTATGAAACCATCAAAAACAAAGAACCACACAGATCTGTTTCTCTTCTGGGTGGCTCTTTGGTTTGTTTGAGGAGCCAAGAAATTCCCTCTGCCCATCAGCGCCTCTCGAAATATACCTGAGCCAAATTACACCTGGCGCAGGAGCCCCTCTATCTGCAGCCCTGGAGGGTAATAGCTGGGACAGATTGCTTCTGGTATAGTGCCGCTCACCTGGGAGTGAACCAGCTGTCACAGATGTTACCCGGGATGTGCAAAGAGACAGGGACACGTGCGACCGGGTCCACGAGTCTGACACAAAGTGTCTCACAGAGCCGCCGCCACAGAGAGTGTCTGATGAGGGAGGTGAGGGAAATCATGGCCGTGAGTGGGCACAGGTGAGAGGCTGCACACACTTCAAACAAACACAGACTACAATGTGAATTTCAAACTAGTTTTGGAAAATAACCACAATTTATTATTACTATTCGGTTATTATTGGAGGCTCCAAGCACCTGTAGCACACCTCAAACAGACAAGCATCACATTTTAAGTGGCGACTGGCTTGAGTGGGTTTTTACAAATGACTCCTCACTGCAGAAAGTAGCTCTGCTCACAACATCCATTGTCTCTCTCTTCAGTTGTGATTGTGTTTATGCTGTGGCTTCTGCATTCAGGTCTTCTGTTAATGCGGTTGTGTTAGACGTCTCGGTCTCCATTCATGGAATAAATATTGTTTACCGTATAATGTTATATCACCACATTTCACCCCACTGTTTATATATTCATGTCATCCATGCCACTGTGAGATGGTCTACACCACAAGCACGTCACTGGTGTTTTTTATCCTAATTGTTCCTATATAGATTGGATTTTTTATTCTATTCTTTTTACCTGTATTTATTCTGCACTTGTGCTGCTGTATTACCTTGGAAATCAATTAAGGATTATCAATAGATTATCCGTCCACACAGAAATACACCAATGATAAATGTACATCAGAAGTGTTTGTCCGTTGATGTGTTGAAAACATCATAAACATGGTTTGAATGAACAACTTTTATTTTGAGCAGATGCATTTTTGTACTATGCAATAACCTACTATTTTCAAATGCCAGGCATATGTGCTGGTGTCAAACTGTTAGAAAATCATACTATTGATTATTGTCATAAAACTAATTTATAATGCTTATTTAATCTTTTATCTTTTATTTATTTCAACTTAGATATGAGCCACAACTAAAGGTCCAGAGCTACTTCAGAACGACTCCTTGTAATTAGTGAGTTGTCCTCAAAAACTTCTATAATAAACAATCAATTGAACTGACACATTCTTCAGACCTGAGTTCACTCAACTTTCCAAAATAAAAGCTCAATATCAATCAGTTCAATGTGAGGCAACAAAATATAATATTGTGCTTTTACTACGAAGACAAATTGCCGAAACAGGAAGTGATTCTATGAATGTTGTTGCCATTATGAATATCAGCACCAGCCAGCTACCGGCGAATTGACCCACTGCTGTAGCTTATTGTATAAAGATTATCAATAAAGAGGTTTGGGCAGAATGGCCGTGGTTCTGTTAGTAGGACGTTTTTAAAAACAGGTCAATGTTGCCATGTTGCTGTGTGCGTTGTGACACCCTATTGAAAATATCATGGCATCTTTTGTTTATGCAAGGAAGAGATTCATGCAGGTAGCCTCTGGCGCCCCCTCTCTTCATCTCTCTCCGAACAACATTCTTTCACGCTGCACACGCTGTCCTCAAAAGACAGACTGGAAAATATTTCACATGAAAGGAAAGATTTAAGGACTAAATATAAAAGAAATACAGAGTCATGGATACACAAGCTTTGTGGCTTAACTGGACCGAATCTTCCTCAAGGTCAAGAACGGCTGCTTTATGTTTTTTGTTTGAGCGCTGGGGGCTGGGGGAGCAATGGTGCCTCAATACACTTTGAGTTCCTCTTCTTTATCTTATCAATTCAACCGGGGTGATGTGTTCTCTTGTAAAAATGTAATAACCAGACCAAACGCATGCCTAGCGAAATATAGACTCTAGTTTGATATACGTCTTTCATACATCAAGTCAATACCTTTTTTTAAATTGCACATACAAAGTCAGTTTGGCTGTTATTAATGTGATGGCAATATTAATACCAGGTAAAGTGCAAATTCAAAACAAACACCTATAGAAGGTTTGACTGCCAAATTGCCCCAATAGTGTTTTCTCCTGTTCCTGTGGAGAAGAGGGGGGGGGGGGGGGGGGGGAGAACAGCTGGAATACTGAATCTCTGAAGGGCAGAGCCAGCGACCTTTTCTTCTTTTGAGCAACATGCTGTAACAACACTCTCTGAATTCCTCACATGTATTCACAGTAAATATGACAGTTTCATTTAAGTGGTGATCATAGTCTACACATTATAATAAGACATATAAAATAGTGGAGGAGTTTATTAGTGTGTGTGGATTTTAACTAGCCGACTCATAATCTGGGTCACACTTGGGATCTAGTAATTTCATAATGGCTAAAACGTTAATGTCTCGTCTATTGTTGACTTGGCTTTCTCTGACCATCACTGTATAGTTTAATGTTTCATTTTTTACGCTCCTGTTTCATATTAAACAAATGGGGGGACCTCAGATTTCAGCACATATCACCCGACAATCAGATTCCATCCATTCCCTCCTCAGCCGACACACGATGCTTTTCACAATCAGTCGGCTACAGCCCTCGATGTTGTGTTGTTAGAAAACCGGCTCCATAAAGGAACATGCCATCAAAGAGCCATAATGAGCATCTTCTTGGTTAAATATGATGCATTTGTAGAACCCCTTCAGTAGTTCTAACACTTCATTCAGCCTGAAGACTGATTGATGCTGTAATACTCAGGCAGAGGGAAACAGAACTGAAACACTCCACATGTCTCCTTGACCCGATTCCAACCTCAGTGTCTGAGGAGGTCTTAGCAATTTGTACTCATTCGGTTCAATAAGGTGCAGATAGGACGGCAAAGCAGCCTGTTTTATTAAGTAGCCTTGTTGCCTTGATCAAATCTCTTCCATTTTTAGGTCAAACTGTGGAAAAACGTAGATCACATTTTATAAAATCAATTGTATTTACTCAGAGAATAAGTTGCTAATGATTCATTCTGGTTTTCAAAGCTAATTGTAGCACTGAGGCAGTCCCAGTATACGTAAGTAGTTTGAATTTTTGGGCCATTTCTTATTTATATCTCTGTGATGTCATCAGGGGATATAGAATCTCCTCCAATATGCTGATGACACAAAACTTTCACCTTATAACATTTACCAAACATTTTACAGCTTGACAAAGAAAACATGGATATGAATTCATAGTTTTCAAAGCTGAGAGAGACAGTGGTTCCGATATTAAACTTGATTGGAGGTCAAGCCAACAAGGACAAAATCCTGGTTTGGTCTTTGACTCAAATGTGAACTTACAGTTCTAACCCGAGTTCTTAGCAACCAAAGAAAGGATAAACACATTACACACAAAGTCCAGCGTATTGATTTGAAAAGTCTTGTCTTTAGAGAACTTTGTGTATGCGCTAACATATACAGTATGTCCCTACACAAGAGCATGAAGCAGAACTTCAGGTCGTCAAAGTTACGTAGTTGTTTAAAAGTGCAGAATTGAAACCTTTGATGAGGAAGCTTTTAGCTGTTGTGCTCCGAGCCTGTGGAACAGTCTGAGGACCTGAGAGCAGCTTGAAATGTGAAAATCGTTAAAAATAAACTTTAAATCCTTCCTCCTCAGCGTTTCTTTGAACAAGTTTGTCGTATAACCTTCTCAGCTGCTGTCGACAGTGAGGCTTCTTATTATTTCCCATTCATTTACCCTTTCTCCTTGTTTTCTTTTATTTATTTGTACTATTTGCTGTTATCGTATTGTCTGATCTAAGTGCATATATTTGTTTTGCCATTTGGGGACAGTGAGATAAGCTGTAAACACAATATAATGCAATGATTCTCTTCCTAGGTTTTTGTGGCAAATGTTTTACTAAAGTTTTCCCAATAAGTTAAAAAAGACACAAACATTAGCATTTATTTATTGTAATGTTCCTGCCCGACTGACAAATATAAGGCCAGTATAGTAAACATTGAAGTTGCAAAAATAAGCTAAAGTGCCCTGGTAATGAACACTGCCACCTCACACAGTACTGGTCCTGGTGTGCAGCATTTGCATACATTTGCGTGATAATTCAGTCTAGGGCGATATCTGAGGGCAAATGCTCATTCATGATGGTCACGCTCCTGCTCAACAGATTCTGAGTGACAGCTACTCAGAGTAAAAGTGATAACTTCTTGTAATAGCAGGAAGTCAGGACTGATGCTTTGGCTTTACTTTTTTTTTTTTAGCTTTCATGTCATCCATCTTTATACACGTTGTCTACTCTATGCAATGCATGACACTTCTGGTTTTTAGCAGATGCAGCTGCTTGCTGTGAACCTTTCACAATTTGCATTTGTTCTGAATATAGAAATACTGATTATAGTTGCTTGGATTATTAAAAAAGTTAGATTAAATTCTGCTAAGGAGACATGTGAGAGAACAAGTATGTAGATGTTAACTATTGCCATACAAAGTATTGTTACAACCGCAGATGAATGTGGTAGAAGATGTGGTTATGTAACTAAGATGCATTCTGGTCAGTGGCTAACAGCTCGGACAGAACAATTCAACAGTGAATAGAAATATATTGACTTTATCTGACTTCTGAGTTATGACTTTTGAAAGTGTTAGACAGTAAAACTGTTTTCACACTTACTTTGTTTTGATCACGGTGAGGTTTCATTGTTTCTCTCCACACACACAGACACAGAGTTCCTAATGAAGCCCGAGTGCAGGAGATGGATCCAGCGTCAACACCTAAATAACTCTTCAAAGTAATTATTCTGCCCTAATTAGGAGGGAACCTGGTTCCACACATAGAAATAATTGTAGGTGAGAATTAATACCTTGATGTTATGCATCACACTCCTAAAATAATTCAAATTTTTCAGATAAACATCCAGTTATATAATTGGCAAAGGGAATAGTTTGGAATACCCACTTCAAAATGAAATGGTGTTGGCAGGTGATAGATGGGGGGAAAAAGGTAAGATAAGCAAATCCAGCTGGGAATGTGTGGGTGATGAACATTGAATATGCAGGTTTAGCAGATTTTGCTCTAACCAGGGGCTGAGAAGTGTTTTTTCCACAGATGTACACCGTCCTTACCACAAGCCAAATCAAAATGATTGCCAAGCATTTCAACGTTATCACCATATACAGATAATATTGACTATTTACACACCATAGTAGCAGAATACCGCAGTGTTATGGATGAGATCATAGACTGTATATAAAGATGGATGAAGCATGTCCACTTCCCACCACTATCCGATATGAATTCCACCATCTTCCAGATTCAAAGGTCCATGAACCCCTCTTACATGACCATGAAGAAGCCTGCAGTTTTCTCTGTGACAATCCACCCATACGTGTATTGTAATCATCGGATGTTGCCAGAAAACTAACACAAACACATATTGGTACATTTCAACATCAGTTTGCTAAAGGAGAATAGCATACTAATTGGCAGCTTCCTAAAAAGGAGACGCTGTGAACCGGAGGTGTAAGAAAAGCATCTCCAAAGAACGGGCAGGAGGGGGGGGGGGGGGACAACGAGAAATAAGCTCATGTTTCTATGAGAGTGCAGGTGTTGCAACACCCACAACACCCACAGGTGTGATGCCCTCGGCTCTCCCCCACTGAACTTCTTCTTCTTTATGCAGTGAGCGCTCCTCACACTGCACACAGGAAAAATAAGCAAGAAAAATTGGTCAGTATAATACCGAGATATCTCAGCATGAATCTTCTTTCATTCGTCTTTTCAGTGCCGGAGGGGGGAAGGGGGGACCTGGGGTAGATCAGACTAATGAAAAGCTCCAGGTCACGGTATCAGACGCAGAACATAGAGATACGGTGTTATGAAAACCTTCGAGGACCAAACTGCGAGCAGGGAAAAGATGAGTCGGCCATTAGGATGAGAAGGATGTGAGACAAAGGCTTGAATATTAAAGAAAGCTGCAGAACATGGGGGGGGGGGGGGGTGGCTATGCCGTGTGTCCCAATGCATATTCAGGCTTAAGGACAACATTCATTCTGTCCCTCAACACAAGGTCTGGGCCAAATTCAGTCATTATAGTTGAGGAAGTTGCAAGATAAACAGTCGCAGCAGGCGGTTATGAGCCGGAGGAGAAACCTGACCAAACAGAAAGGACTTCGGGGGGGTTGGATCAATATCAGTCATAATGATCTCGGCCAGTTTTGTTTGTAGAAACTCTTAATTTCCTTTTGTCTTCTGTCTCTATGTCGGAGCTGAGCCGCTCTCTGCTGTGTCTCCACCACAACTCCACTGCATCCGAGGCTACTCACACATTTCCTCATTTCAGCCCTCAAGTTACAAAGAGAGACACTGAATGTTATTCATTTCTCTTTTTCTATCTTTTCATTGGTGACAGGAGGACTGACCTGAATGGATAATGATATAATTTCCAGCTGTGTGAGGATCTCCAACTTCACGCTTCAGCAGCACTTCAACATCAGTTGTTTGACCTCTCACTGTTTTAATGAGAAATCTCTCAATGGCATCCTGAATACAGAAGATATCATTTAGATTTGTATCCCAATGAATTATTTCTCTGTAATTTCAAACATAAGAAAGGGATATTAAATGAAATGACAGCCAAAGTGTCTAAATCGCCCTCTAGTGGCTGGCTGCAGTAAAGTTGATAAACCATATATCTCCTCCATGTTGGTTGATGGGACGTGGACAAAACTGAAAAGTCAATATACATGAGAGATGGTTTATGTCGTGTTTGTCGTAAGTTATCACACTGCTGCTTTTCATGTTCCTGATAATTTGATGCATCCTCTTGTATATATAAAGTTATATAAAACCTTGTGATTGACAGCTGAGACTGACTCATGATTGGTCGAGCGCATGCATTGGCGGGCTTTCGCTATTGTTACCTTTAAGGTCACCCATAATCTCGCTCCTCTATACTTTCTGAAGTCCTTCACATCGACCCCCCCTCTCACGTACTCCTCTGCCATCCACCTCATTGTACCACCTGCCCGCTTGACCACCATGGCATCCACAGCATTCAGACGCTCTGCTCCCGGCCTCTGGAACCAACCCCCCCACCAGACAGCCCTAACATCGACTCCCTCTACATTTTCAAATCCTGTCTCAAAACCAATCTTTTTTTAAACTGGCATATTCAGTTTATTTGTTTCCGATTTGGCCGACCTACATGTTTTATTCACTGTTCATGTTATTGATCTTTTTGATACTTTGTTTTTTTGCTCAGCTTTTATCTCCGCCTTGTAAGGTGACCTCGAGTGCCATGTAATGCGCCGATAAATAAAATGTATTATCATCATTATTTCTCCATCTGCAGATCACTACTTCACAGACTCTGGCTCCAAATACACAAGATGGCAGTGTTCGTATCAGGGATATTTTCGTTTCATTTCTGGACATTGGGAGGAAGCAGAGATGTCTTTTCCTCTCGCAGCCAGAGGATACAGTTGCACCAGTACTTTTGACCAGCAGCTACTGGTCATCTTGGTTGCAAACAAACCACAAAGTCCATGGAGTGCAAGGTCTAGGATCAAATGATCATTGTACCTTTGCATTTTCAAGAGAAGAGTCTAGACAGCAGTCAAACTTGAACACAACCTGCCTGCGCTCGGTGCTGACGAGTGCTGCACTTTGTTTGGAAGCTAAAGTATGGAGAAGAAGTTTTGCTTCAGTGATTGCAACTCCTATTGAAACTTCAATAAAGTCAGCAGGGGGAAGCGGCTGCAGCAGGGACAGCGAGGGGAAGAACTCCGAAAATATTTTGTGCTACAACACGTACACAGACGCGTGATGTAGAGTCGTCTCCTGTCAAGTCAACCTACTTTATTTATAGCTCTCTTGATGCAGGGTTACAATGCAAAGTGCTCCACATGCAAATGAAGCAAAAGGATCAATACGTGGATGGGATGAGTCTGAAGAACGATGTGACGGTGTGAGACTGGATGGTTTGGTTCTGCTGCGCTGCCGTCCCTGTGTTTAATAAGTGTTTGGAGTGTACGAGCAACAAGGCCTCACTCTGTCCCTGTGCTCCCTGTTAAAGCCGCTCTGGTGCCTCTGTGCTGTGGTAATTTCCCACCGCAGGATTTGTTAGGAAGGAAAATATTGATATATATTTACTTATTTTTTCACCAAGAACTGAACAGTAACAACAGGGATTGGTGCCAATTTAAATGTTGTTAAATCACACTGATTTAAAATGAGAGAAACATGATGATTGTTAATCATAAGAAAGATAAGTGCGAGTTAGTTGGAGCCATGAAGTGATTCATTTAATTGTCTCTTTTATTTGTTGCTGTGAATATAACAAATATATTTTTTTTATCAATTGGCTGCAGAGTTGAAGACTGGGAATGATGCTATTTTTTGTTTAGTTTCTTGTCTTTTGTGCATCGATGAAAGACACAAACCAGCCATGCGTGACAGACAGCGAGTGGTGCCTCTGGCAGCTGGACGGGATGGACACTGTCTTCACGATTAGTGTCATCATGTAAACACTCGGGCTCCCTGTCCTGCAGTCGTCTTTTTAGTCTGTGCGATCTTCAACATTTCATTACAAGCGATTGTAAATTTGTCATGAATGTGTAATATATAGTGACGTTAGCTACTATAATCCTGTGTGTGTGTGTGTGTGTGTCTGTGTGTAGCTGTATGGCAAGCTCTGAACTGATGAAAGCTTTGTTTCCCCCAAAAAACGAATTTAGTGTACTTTTTTTGAAAAGTCTGAGGGATTATTTGGAGAAACATGACACTGTGCCTTTTTATTTTATGAACAACAAGGAATACTAACAGGGTTAGATTTTCCTTTATTCCTAAAAAAAACTGTAAATTGTGATCTATCAGCACAGCGATTATTTCCCTAGCAAAAGCTAATGGTGCAATCTAATGAAAGTTTCATCAGCATTCAAACTCGGCGCATTGTGATCCTCGCTGCTGATCCTCTGTGCACTTTGGCTTCACCAGCACTTTGTTCAGATCCACATTATGAGTTCCACTGGGACGGAAACACAACAGAGTCAAGAAAGATAAAAGAATGAATCTATTCCACTTGCTACCCATGGCTGCCTGAATCAAATTCAAGACCCTAATGCTTGTCTACAGAACGACTTCTGGGTCGACTCTGCACTCGTCTAGTTGACGAGCATGTGCTCAAGCGTTCGCTCCTTCACAGCCACGCTGTTCCTCCAGGGAGTGTCGGGGGGTGTAGCCTTGCCAGCACACAAGCCAATCACAGTCCAGCCTCTTCCCTCTTTTGGTTCCTCTGCGGTGGAGCGAGCTGACGATTGCTATCTTCAAGAACTTCTTAAAGAGTCGTCTTTTCATTCCAATCTCACCTGTCTGATGAGGAATTGGCTTGAGGGCGCAAAGGCCAATATTTTGGGTTTCATGGTGTTTACAGTCCCACTAGTTCGTACGTTTCTCCACTCCAAATATAAACAGCGATGTTTTTTTGTAGGCCCGGCCCCTGGTCAGCACTGAGCGTAGGCAGGTTGTGTTCAAGATTGACTGCTGTCTAGACTCTTCTCTTGAAAATGCAACGGGGCTGCAGGTACTAAGTTTAAACGGAACAATGATCATTTGATCCTAGACCTCGCACTCTATGGACTGTTTGTTTTATTTGCAGCCAAGATGACCAGTAGCTGCTGGTCAAACGTACTGGTGAAACTGTATCCTCTGGATTTAAGAGGAAAACACAACTCTGCTTCCCCCCACTATCCAGAAATGAAGCCAAAATATCCCTGATACGAACACTGACATCTTGTCTATTTGGAGCCAGAGTCTGTGAAGTAGTGAGCTGCTGAATGCTATCAGAACAGAGGCGTCCTGCTCCGTCTACAAGAACCTCTTAAAGAGTCGTCCCTTCATTCACAATCTCACCTGTCTGATGATGAATTGGCTTGAGGGCACAGCGGCCAATATTCTGGGTTTCATGGTGTTTACAGTCCAACTAGTTTGTATATTTCTCCACTCCAAATATAAACAGCGATATTCTTTTGTAGGCGTTTAACGACATTTTGGAAAAAATCTCTTTTAACACATATCTACATATAAACACAGATAAATTGAGAAGTCTCTTTGCTCCCCCACGTTTTACCTGCGGGTAACCAAAGCCTGCTCACATGGGATTGATCAACCTACAAACAGAAACCAGAAGCTTCCGGCCCTTTTTGTCCCTCGCCCACAGATTCAGCAGATTCACACGTAGAACGTGTTTATAGTGATGACTTCAGAGACCAGCTCCTCTCCCAGCACGTCCAACACTTTAACATGCTTTACTCGCTTTTATTTCTTTACCTGATCTCCCGCACTTAGTGTTATTGAACATATCTATCACTGGTTACACCGTCTCTCTCACTGTAGCGGAGCTTCGGTGTCGCTCCCATGTTGCAGGACACTTTAGATAAAAGTGTCAAATAAATAAATATAATCTAATGCAATAAATCCCAGATTAGACCACGGAGCCTGAAACGTGACCTTATTGCCGAGCGTTGTGTTTTTCATATGTGGCACATTAACCGTAATTTAGTTTAATTTGTCCCTCGCAGCAGCTCAGTGGCACAGACGGTGAAGTCGCCTTCTCGGCTCCACAGTGAAACCTCCAGCTCGCTTTGTCTCTCCTGCTCTTTCCAGCAGCTGCAAGAAGTCGTGTCCTTCCGCTACAGACAGCCTGTTTAAAATAGCATCTGTTGATAATGGAGAAAAAAATATTGTCTATTCATGAAGTCACTCTCCATTGATTGTCGCAGCCGGTGGAGCTGAGGCACGAGGCCGGTGCTCTGACAGAGAACCTGAAGAGGCTGAATCACGTCCCCGAAGTGGAGCCGACTGCTGGGCAGGGGAGAGTTAAGTTAATTAGTGAAGCTTAATGCCGCTTTTTACGAGGCCTGCAGGGGTTGCTCTCCTCCGCCTTCTCATGCATATTCATGGCTTCTGTTTTGTTCCAAGCACAGAAAGAGCAGAGAAACATCTGGATCGCAGCTCGGAGACCTTCATCGTAGAAATCCGTCTCCTGAATATCGTCACACAACGTGGATTGACCAAAAACGAGAGGCGTTCAATGTTAAGAGAGCTGCACATTGTGTTTTAATTGGACTGCACGGAGTCATAATTCACCCGCAGCCGACACAATAACAGCAGCTCACTTACAAAGGGACCCATACAATTCAGTACAGCACCTAATGGAAACATCAACAGCGTTGCCCGTCACCTTTTTTCATTCTTCAGCAGACGTATTATGCCTTTTCAGTGTTTCCTTCCTCCAGGGCCTCTTGTAGTTTTAAAGGTCTGTAAACTTAAAAGGCCTCAAGTCTACAGTTCAGCTCCTGAAACACCTCTTCAGTAGCCCGGCTGATACTTCCATGATATCATGTGACATCACAGTGACCCACATTTACTTTAGGTAAAATAATGCAGTTTAAGTCATGAAGCCCATTTCATACACAGAGATGGATTTAAGGGACGATGATACAGGGACATAAAACACAACAGAGAGACAAATCCGAAGGAAATCATGTCACAAAGCTAAATTCAAAACGGTGCAGTTATAAAGATTATGAAGACCAAAGTAAAAAAGGGTAAAAATTGTTGAAAGTAGAAACCGGTATAACCATTGGAAAACCAGTTAAGGGAGTAAAACACAAATAAAATATAGGAATTAGGAAAATATTTATGTAAAGTAAAAGGATGCTGTGATCTTAGATTGTGCAAAATAGTTTAACTCCTGGTGATTATTCGGACACGCCCCCAGAGGCAGGAAAGAGGAGCTGCAGCAGGGGCAAGTAGCTCTAGAGCACAGTGTGACACAATGCGCCCTTTCACACGATCATTAAACAGTGTTTATGTCAAACTGTAAACAGACTTTCAGTTCTCCCATAAGTCACCCTGCGTTTCAGCGCCGTCCTGAAATATGTCAAATACAAATGCAAATAGGCACATCCACAGGGGGCAGCCATCACCGGCAATACCTGAAGACGTGAAGACGCCTGAGCATCCATTTGTTGTTTCCCCTGACCGATTAATGCCGAACCAGCCGACTGATGTCAGAATCGCATGAGCAGCTCCTGTCACAACCTTTCCCCAAAATAGACAGTTTTATTACCATAATAGAGCCCAGTCAAACCAGAGCTGAAGCCATTGGGAGGGGGGGGGGGGGGGGCAGATGTCAGGCAGACGACAGTGATTGTAATTGATTTCAATGATTCTCTCGGATTATAATCGCCACAGAACTGCAGCGAGGGAATGAGAGGGAACAAATGTGGGTTTTTCTTTTTCTCACTGTGGAGTTGCATCTTTTAGGAAAGTCGAGCCACTGCTGAGGACAAAGACTCCGACTCGGGGAAATATTCACATCCAGAGCTGTTACGGTACTTGTTGATGAATAGAAAAGACTTCAGCTCAACCACTCTTGCATAAACTCAACTTGTAATGTTTTAGTGTTTTCCACGGAGTGCAAGGCCGGCATCACCGAAACAACAGTCTCGTGAAATTGTGCTCGAGTGGAGGATTTTGATTTGTCTGAATTCCTAAGAGTTAATATGATCTGGCTTTTTGTCATGTACATCTAAAACCTTATCAACTTGATGCATTAGAAAAGCATGAATTGTTTGTTTGTTGGTTCATTAGTTTATTCGTCAGCAGGATTTAACCAAAGGAACGGAGCTGATTTGTACCGGGTGGAGGGGCAGGGGCCAAGGAGGGAAACCAATAGATCCTGGTGTGGATCCTGGTTAAAGAGCAGAGTGGCAGAAGTCCACACTTTATTTACTCAAGTAGAACTACAGATACTTGCTTTTAAAAACTACTTGAGCACAAGTACTGATTCAACCGATTCAATTTACTCATAAGGATACAAGTACAGGCTCTGAAATGCACTCAAAACATTAGAGTACCTGTGCAAAGTAAACTAAGACTTATGTCACATGAATATACTTCAACGACTATTTACCTTAAACCACTCTTACGTCAAATGAAAAAAACTATATACTGGAGAAATTGTGAACAATGAAATGAATTCAGTTTTTCTAATTTAAAAAGGAGGAGGGCCGGGGTTTGCTCTCTGCGTCTCCCTCTCTCGTTTGTTTCCTCGTGTACATTGTGTAACGTCTGTTGCATGTAATATACAATGATAGAGAAACAACAAGGAATCTTCTTTTATGCGTTTATTGTCTTATGGTTCAGGTTGAAATCTGCCTCGATGTTCAGAATGCGACGCAAAATGAAAAAAAAAATGACAATTCCTTGTGCAAAAAACCAGAGTAACAAGCCCGTTATGAAAAGGTGAGGGTGTAGAAGTAAAAAGTTGTCTAAAAAAAATCTACTTCTTTAAAGAAGTACAATTACAAGTATCTTGCACTTTGTCACTTCCCTTCTCAGCTCGAGAGGCTGATCCAGGAATGTTTTTTCAACTCGTTGAAAAGGTAAAAGCATTATTTCTCAATAAAGTATAGAATTTGGGGGAAATATCAATTATGCTGTTGAAGTCTTGTACAGTTTGGTGCAGATTATTTCCTTCTATTACAGATATAGTTTTGTTTAGCCTTGGTGGAGGTATGTGTTCGGTTGAGAACCACTCTGGTTGACCATGGACTCAAAACATCTCTACTTTGAATAAAACATATTCATAATGGTGTAACAGTATTTTCAGCTGGATTTTTTCATCATATTGTGATTCATATTAATATTTAGAGGACAAGGGGACATTTTTCTGTCAATGAGGCTTTTCGCACTCTGTCCCACACAATCCTTGTATCGAGAGGGAGGGATTCACCTTGTGACTTCTGGCTCTTTTCATCTGAGTGCGAAGGTTGTGTATGCTCGTTCGCCATCAGAGCTTTTTAACAAGGGGGCAGTAGTCACCACGCTCTGTCACCGCTCTTTATTGTCTCACATGAAGTGGCAGAGTCCCTCACCAAACAGCTGGGGCTTTGCAGACGCCTCCAGGTCCCAGAGGAGGTCATTATGGTAGGGATGAGTGGCTCGAAAGCACTGCAAGACGGATCGGGGAGTGACAGCAGGGGAGACGCGACACGTTGTGCAGGAGAAATATAAATTGGAATGTGCTGAGTGGAAATAGATCGTCCTTCTGCTAAAGAGAGAAAGTTTTGACAGTTCGGGATCTTGTGCGTATCAGCAATCCTCCAGACGAACAAATGTGGACAGAGCAGCTCTCTGAAAGTCCGAAGCCAGTTAAATGATCGGAAACCAATTTATTTTATTTTAAAAGTATAATTATATATGATTCTTGTAATACTTTTTCATAAAGCGATGACTAATTCATTCATTTGAAAAGAGAAATTGCGACATTTGCAGATTGTTTCCCGGAATAAAAGCAGAACTGCGTAGTCGCTCTTAGCAGTGATGGGCCCATGCTGGTAAAAGCCCTTACCTACTAGACTTCCTTTATTTACAGGATATTCAGTACATGCTCTTCATTTAAACTTAATGATGTTGACTAATTTCAAACCAATTCACACATTTGTTCTCTGTTGAAACTTCCGGATCTACAACTAAAATAACATTGTGTGAGTTCGTACATTAGGCTGCACAGCATGAGTCGGTACGGGCTGACCCAGGAGCAGCCGGCTGCTTGTTAAGGTGCTTCTCGCCCTGTGTGGTTCAAACTATGAACCATGAAAATAGACACAATCTGACTTTGTTATTCCAGCGAACAGCGGCCTCCGGATTCATGAAGTGTCTTGTGTTCCAGAGGATCAACACTGAGCTGGGAGGAAGTGATTTGAGAACACTAGTGTGTGTGTGTGTGCGTGTGTGTGCTTTCATAACAACAGGCGGTGTTTCCCAGAAAGAATATTGATAATGTATGATTCTGCCAAACACTTTTATCATGAACTAGACCTTGAATTAGACACATTCTGCTGAGGTATTGATCCAGCTCGGTATTCTAAAAGTATTATGTCAGCCCAAAATAATGTGAAAAGCAGCTTTATGACTTGGATCAGATCACATTATATATAACTCCGCTGCTTTATTTGTTTTGTTTGTGAAACTGGAAACCCGCCCTCACCAGTAAAATAACAGGATTACTCATTTATTTAAAGTCAAATTGTTATTGCTTCTTTATCACTTGTTCGGAGCGGAGAGCGACATTGTTAGTGCAGCCGAATCTCCAATGTGCAGCAGCTGGATGCACTGCAGTGAAAATTGGTTCTTACGGTAGATTCACGGTCCCCAGAGGATGAATCCTGGTGGGGACCTTGATGGATGTGATGGATTTGGTAAAGCTTATATATACCCAATATATTTCATTGTCACTATGAATGTTAGCAAGCTGACTTTAGCATTAATGTCAAATCATTGTGGTTTTTCATCGCTGTTTTAAACATTGTTTCCATTTCCATTCTAACTTTATGCGAAAAGTTAGAAACCATTTCTCAAACGTGTGGTTCAGATGATTAAGCGCGATGGCATCACATGAACCTCGAACTATCAAAGAGATTCCTGTGAGTTTCTCTTGAGGGAACATCGGGGATATCATTAAAAGAAAAACCTTCAAGGTAGAATATACAGAGGGGGAAATAAATACTTCTACTGAAAATTTCATTTAGGCAGAAAGTTGGCATCGTGCCTCCGCTCTCTAATGTTGGGAATTTGTAGGAATGTCAAAACTCAAGCATCCAATAAGGCCGAGGGTAGATCTACACCGCGGTCAATAGACGTTGCTTTGGCCAAAACACACAATTAATGGCTGTTGTGTTGGCTTCCTGCAGATCGTTGTTTTCACTTGGCAAGTTACAGCAGAGAGGTTCCCTCCCACAGTCCTCACTGGCTCTCTTCTGGTTTGCTGACATGCCACTCAACACCTCAAGCCATTGGGAGGTTTCCATTCTCAGTTTGCAAACAACCGTTATCACACAGAGCTGGTTCTCATCAGGAACACGGATATATGTCAAATCCATTTGAGGGATTATACCTCTCAGTATATCACCTCTGCATTAATGGCTGCACCTTTCGTCCACAGCCCTTTCTTCCCTTCACGCTCTAAGCGAGGAAGTTGCCTACATGATAATTGAGTGTTTTGCCCACCTATAGGTGTGATGTTTACAACAGTGCTGATTGGAGTTGGACCACAGACGAGGGACTGAACTGCACATGCTCCTCCATGAATGCACCAAAACAAGACAGGAGACGCTCTGTGACTTCATTCTCTGCTCAGGACTTCATTTTAAAAATGGTTTCTGGGATGGTTTCTTTGATACATTTGATAATCAACATGAAATCTGCTGCCTCTGCTTTACTGTGATAAAGATGACATAACAAGGAACTACTCTATAATCACTATACCTACTGTGTGTAGGAAGCACACAACAGTAGGTAACTGTCGGGACAATCATGACCTAATTAAGGAGCTGCTCAGGAACTCCTCTGTGTGACGTGTGACTTTAGTTGGAGGTGAAGACAGGGAGTAGGTCATGATTAAATCATGAATATGAGTCATGCTGGTATAAAAATTCATCACAAAAAGTAAGTGGTTGTTTTTTTCTCTCTCACAGGCAATTATAAAGTATTCATTGCATTAATAAAGCATCTACCAATCTGTTCTCGAGTAACTCATCATTATCTACTCTGTGGGGCTCCACTCGTATCATTCAACAACTGCTCATTACTGGTCTTCCCTGTTCGATCCTCAGCAACTCTTCATATTTCGTTAACCTTAGTAAATATTATACTATGTGAATATTATTCATACTTTTGTATCCTTTTAAAACAACCGAAATGAATTCATAGACATGACTGTTATTCTGTGCGACACAGTGGTGTGGCACTGTCCTCTCCCAGTAAGAGGAAGGTTCTCCAGCTTGTTTGTTCTCCACTTGGTTGTGTGGGTTTTCTCAAGGTATCTGGTTTCCTCCCACAGTCCAGACACATCCAGACGGGAGTTGGTTAATTGGAGACTCTAAATCGAGTCGTAGGTGTGATTGGTGGCTTGTCTCCGTATGTCGGTCATGTCGGTGTAGATACTAGACAGATGGATGGATGATTGTAATTCTCAAAAGCAGAAGCATCCTGAGATGTTTGCTTATCAGTAACTCTATCATGCGCAGTTATTTGTACATTTCTTTATATCATCCTTTGAAGGTTTAGCCAAAATACACTGCTTGACGACTTTGTTAGTAAAGAGCTGGAAAAGGCCTCTAATGCCACTCACACACTTTCCAGCTCAGCAGTCTGCCCTTGCTTCTTTTATTTACGTCACAGTTTCTCCACATTGTGTCTTTTCTATCCTGGGCTGACCTCAGGGGAACTGCGATACCTTTCTATCTTCACCTCCTCTTGGTAGGATAATAGCAAAGTGTTCTCCACTGGTCCAGAGCAAAGATCTTCTTCACCTGCAGCTGCTGCAAAAGTGCTTTTAAGGAGAAAGAAATGGAGAAAGAAAGTCTGAGAATCCTGAGAAAGAATCATTCAATTTAATTTATTTTCCCCATCTAAAACACCAAAACAGGCTTTCAACTACATTCAAACAGGCAGAAAACTGAATGATCCCCCGTCCCTCTGATGTTCCTGCTCTTTCCACTGGATAGTTTGGAGCCTGTCGCAGCTCCCGGTTACATCATGAGCCGGCTCACAAGCTCAAGTCCTCAGGGCGGCTCCTGGCAAGTCCAGTCCAGAGGAAACACAGAGGTGACTGAGCTGTGACAGTCAGAGCATCTGGGAAAGCCCTGCCTGAGGAGGTTTGACTAGTAGCAGCTGTGTTGAGAGGAAAAAAAGAGACACCCTGATGCAGGCTTTTTGTTTTTCCTCAACTTCCTAGTTAAATTCTTGCACATTTTTAATGCAGAGTGCAGTGCCTGTTCTAAACCTGCCTGTTTGGAATGGGCTGTTCCTTTGACCTGTGTTAATGCTCCAGAGCTGCTTCAGAATGATTCCAGGTCATTAGTGAGTCCTCCTTTGAACACTTCTATAATATGCTGTCACTTTTTGTTGTTTGAATGCAGAACGCTGTGTGCAGAGCTTTTTTATAAACAGTGTGTGGTGCAGAGTGAGAAACCTGTGTGTTCATCCTACCTGGTTCATCTGAGCTGAAACCATGATCAACCGAATTCCATGATTTAAAAGTTGTCAACCCAAACTGAATTTGCTTACCTACTTTTCACATGTGTGGTGAGATTAACTTAACTACTGATACATATATTTTATTTGGGTTATTTCAGATTTCTTTTCAAAATAAAAGCACCATAATTAAGCTCCATAGAAAGCATCGCAGCAGCACAACATAAACTGTGTTTTTACTTTGTAGATAAAGAGGAAGTGATTATGTTAGTGTTGTTGACATGGCGGATATCAGCCCCCGACAGCAACCTGAGACAGTCAGTGTCAGTCCGACGTGGTTAATTAAATATAATCAAATTCACCGATAGATGACTTTGCTGCCAGGCAGTTTATCTGAGGACGTAGAAAGGGACACGTTCAACTCTCTTCACAGACTGACTGTTAATTACTGACTAACCGTTTATTCTCAATCTGTTAACATTGAACGTGTCACGTGTCCACATCACACCAAAGTTGTCGATACAAGATTTGCATTCCCCACACGGACTGACAGAAAGAGATTTTATGAGATCAGCAGGTAGATTGACTTGGATTTGTCATTTCCTCGCAGCAGATAATAATTAATAACGATAAAATGTTATGAGACTCTCCATGCAGAGGTTTGCCTTTACTTGGTGGACGTGAGGGAGTGTCCTCGTGCTCGCTGCCCCTGCCAACCCTTCATGGCTGTCAGATTGTGTCCTGGGTGCCCTGGCCTGCAGTGACACGGAATTGAATTGTGCTGCAGGGACTTGGTGGGGGCAGATTGCTCTGAGAGTCAGGAGCCACCTTCCGCCTGCTCGATACTGTTACGCCTCCATTTTAGCATCTCCAGCCTGCTCAGGGACGCCGGCGACTCTCTGAGTGCGTACGAGCAGCTGATCCTCAGATGGAGGTGAGATTAGACAGGCAGTAAGAAGGACGGCTATCTGCAGCCTTCTTCTTCAGAGGAAATTACACAGTGCAGGGCTGTTTAAAAAAAAAAGCCCCTGTAGGTGAGATCAATAAGTGAATAAGGCAATCTGTGGACGGGCTATGAGATACATGGGTGTGTGTTTTAATTTATAGAGAAAAATAAAAAAGTTTTATCGTATTGATATGTATCAAGACTTCTCCGGCTTCATTTTAAAGTGACAGTTGATATCAGTTTGTATTTCATCATCTCTGTAAAAAGGTGAGTTTGACCTCGGTTGTCATATTACACACTGTGTTTCAGGATTTAGTTAAATGCAGTGTGAGTTTGACTGTTATAACACAAATTATCTTCAATTAATCACAATTTAGAATTCACTCAATTCTAATCAGCTCATTAAGGAGTTGGTGTTTGCTGCTGTATTGTAAACTTCCCAGCTGGGAGGACATGTGACAGTTAATAGTGATTGAACATCAATAAAATAACATTTCCTGAACTCAATTTGTCATGGTTTGCTCAAGGTGGCACAGTCAGATATTTGCCAGCCGCACCGTGACCAGGATTGTTTTTACTGTGTGTGTGTGTGTGTGTGTGTGTGTGTGTATGTTTGTGTGTGTCATCAAGGCAAGATTTCGTCCTGGAAACAGAGTATTTTGGCAGGTGGTTACATGTCTGTGTGTGTCAGTCCCTCTGTGGACAGATTTTGTCATTGTGATACTGTGATAGGTTTGTGGTTGACACTTCAAAGATGGGTGTGACATGACCCATCAGCACCAAGCAATACTTCTCTATTTTAAAGGCCACATCTTCATGGTGAATCTGTGGAAGATTCATAATTTCTCGAATATATTTTACATAATGTATGTTATAAAATCATGAAACACTGTTACATATGTTTTTTTCTTCTTTTCTACAAACCATTTGAAAAATCTTCTCAAAGCATGAATCAGCCACATCGTCAGATCCGGCTTGCATCTCAACAGCATTTCCCAAAGGTGAAATCATGGCGACATAGTTTTGGTAAAATGCTTGCCAAATCCAGTAATAACCATTAACAAATTCACAATAAAGCCGCCTCCCATCGTCTCATTAAAGAGCTAGCTTATTAGAGTGGAAACGTTGACTGATCCACGACTAGAGTAAACGGTAAATACATTTATCGAAAACAGGACAATAAGAGGTGCTCGGAAAACAACAACACTTGAACTGTTGCACTGAAGACACCTAAATAGAGAGAGAGGGAAAGCTGCAGCGTTGGCAGACAGTTGATGTGGGTGAAAAATAAAGTGGTAAAAACGAAAAAAAAAAAAAAAACAGAGCTGTGATATCAGTCGTTTTTCACTTCACAGCTGACGCTCTCAGTCGGCCTCAAAACACTCCTCTTACCCCTGATGATGCACCGTGTGATCGGCTCCCACCCTGAGAACCTGCAGTATCACACTGGCTCCCGACCCAGACCCCAGCGACTGAGACGATTTGAAACCATGACTCAGTTTAAACTAGAACTCTGCTTGAACTCTACTGTGCTCCTTTGGAGAGATAACACAGCTAAATTGGAACAGGACATACGTGTCTATACGTGTATTCGAAATGTAGTGTATCCAGAAAGTAGTCAGGCAGTTCTGAGGTCAGTACCAGATTCAGCTAATCCGTACACAGTATAAAACTGTCTTTTTTATATTCCTTTTTATATTTGTCCTATTATTATTTGGATTGCTTAGTCCCACTCAAATCATTTTTTTTTTAGCAAACATAGCTAATTAAGCTGGAGACAATGAGTGCGCTTTTCAAAATTAGACTCAACAAAACACAATGATGTGCTCCCACTGCATCTCATTAGGGTGACAAATTAATTTGTAAAGGTGAGAATCCAGCATTCATCCACACAACCCAAACTCTCCTTTTCAATAGATCCTCACAACTTAAATCGGGATCACATTTGTTTGCAAGGAAACCTGTTTCGGTGTTGTACAATAAACATGTTAAGGGGGGGGGGGGGGGGGGGGGGTCAGAGCAAATCACTGAAATGACACATGACAGCTAGAGACAGGAGAACCGATTTCAAGTTTGACAGCAGTGACGTGATTGGCTGACGGAGATCATGCCAACATCCGATTGGATTTCTATAAACATCCTCGAGTCGTCTGATTAGAGGAGGCAGGGGGAGTGCGAGAGGACTGAGTGAACGAGACACACAGAGAAAGTCTTCCTGATTGAACTTAAAGTCTACGTGTAAAGCTGTGACCCCATGTCTGAAAAATTAAGCCTACGTCACTGCAGACCCTCAGTGACAGGAAAGAGAAACGGGACAGAACAAATGGAGGAGGTGTTGGGGTGGAGCCCTTCTCACATGAATCTTTCTGCAGCAGAAACGACTGTGTAATAGCTGCAAGGACAGAATGATTAAAAGGGCACTAACAAGGAAAATTATGAGTTGCCGTAGTAAACAGGGGAGGGGGGGGGGGGGAGTAACTGATTAAATGAAAAGACGTGGAAGTGGTAGGGGTGAGGATTAGTGACAATCCACACTTCACCTAGGTCCTGATATCCACATCTAAATATGAAGTTGTAGATGAAATAGAGCTGATAACTTGTGGAAGTTTAGTTAATAGTTATTTTTTCCACCGGTTAATTAGGTATAAAAACTGTATTGATTTAAACTTTCATTATCTCTAAGTCAAAGGTTGTGTTGCAATATAAACCAATCACCCACACAGAACAATTATAATAACTGGTTTTAATGGTGTGGCTGATCGCTGTGTCTCCATTGCGGCTCCTTCTAATCCTTGAGTTTTTTTCATTTAAACCTTAATTTGTAGTTTCAATTATATTTAAAGAGATCCTGGCTCGACTAAGTCAAAGATAAAGCAATAAGCCACAACAGTGAAGCCCGTCATAATGTAAGTGATTTGTGCGTATTGTATCGCAGTGGCAGTTAATAGGACATTTATTTGAAGATAATAAGTATTTATATCAAAATGCAAATTACAGACACAGGCAGTAAGGGCTAAGCTGCTTGTCAAGCAGAGTGCAGTGACAAGACTCCACACACAGAGTCCACTTTCTGTCTTTAGGGTTCCTGCAGGATTTTAAGGAGACTACAATTTAATTATCTCAAAAACATATTCAAATATTAAGTACAAACATCTTTGGGAAGATCTTAATTACATCAACGTTTAATTTAAAGGGAGTTTTAAATGTTTTTTGGGGACATGCTTAATTCGTTAGTACTTTGATATAAAACTACAATCAAGATCTAGTAGAGCTGATAACTAAATAAACTTGGACAAGATGTATCTCGTACAAGAAGCTGTAGATTCCTAAAGTCTCTGAGATAACTTTGCCTTTGAATGGTCATTCTTTAAGCTACTTCACCTGATTTTCAATTATAAGGACCTGTAAATAATTCTGGGAATCTGATATTCTTTCACTTTGACACAATTCTTACATCTAATTGACTATGGTGTTAATGTCGCAGAGTTGTCTCCTCCGGGTGCAGGCTATAGCCTGGCCTGTATGGAAAGTGCCAACAGCAATAACTAGCCAAGGAAATGAGTTTGGAGAGATTTTTAATACGGCATGGTGTCAGCAGCGAGTGCACATGTTTATGGAAAGTCTTGAGGGGAATCAGTCTGTTCCGGTTTAATCCCTAAAGCAGACGAAAGTTTGTCGTACAGAACTTAAATGAGTTCTACATAAACTCTGGAAACAACCGAGTAGGCGGGAGGAGGCTTTTATATTGCTGAATCTGTGTGTGACCCTATGGTTGTACTTACCAGTTAGAGTTTGGATACCCAACCCAAACCCATTGGTCCATGTGGGTTTGGACAAAAGATTTTAAATGTTATCTCATTATATTGCTAGACACCCTCGGGTCCAGTTCAGACACAATAGCTGCTTTGTTTACTGGACTTTGTGTCTGTACTCTGGGAAAACATTTGGTTTGGAGAAAAACACAATGTGTGTCAGACTCGGACAGAAGATTGTTACCCAAGCTGCACTCGGTTGCCAGTGTAAACCTGCAACATATATCAAAATATCAAATGCACAGACGTGTCAGTGGAAAGAGCTGTTTGTTCACACAGCTCTACTCAGCTCACTCTAGTGCTACACGGGAACTTGTCTACAACATAGCATCGCTGGTTCTCGAGCAGAGTGCATTTTCTGAAACCACCTAATAAATATATCATACAGAAAAACTTTTAGTGCAGGGGATGATTTAAAATAAATGAGGGACCATTAGAAGAGAAAGCATTTTTGCTAAATGATGCTGGCAGTTGTCGGGTGACAAATCGCCCTGTATCCTGCATTTGTTTTAGTTCAATGTGAAACCCCGGCTTCAGTCCGTCAATAAACCCCGTAATCATCTTCCGAGGTACCTCTGTCGGCCATTGGACAGCGCTGATGACGACTTAAATCATTTAGATTAGCCCATTTATTTCCCTTGAGGCTTTGCGGCTATTCCAGACTGTGACTGACAGGCCATAACACCCCCGTAGGACAGCGGGACATTCACAGTGGGAATGAATGGACAGAAAGGAAGCTAACACTGCAGGTGTAAATGTGTTTGCGCGGCGGCACTGAGCCCGACTCCCCCCTACAGCCGGGGGAATTAAGTCATCTGTGTCATGTGATGTCATCTGTTACAGAAATAGGTTTGAACTGTCAGAGCCGATGATGTTCGAGACGGAGCCGTGCGACTCCGGGAATGTCAACGAGGGAGGATTGCTGCGGTGTTGCGTCAAATTGATGTGCGCTGATGGACTGAATACATTTTCGTCTGAGGTGTACAGGGCTGTTCAGGAGTCATTCACAATAAAGTATGACTCAATTATTAATATCCCAGTTTTAATGCAGTGTGAGCGTTGGACACAAAGTGACCGAGCCGTCACCGCCGGTCTTTAACGTCTCCGAAATTCCCCGGCTAAATATATAGAACTAATGCGTCTCAAAGCTTTTTTTGGAGACAAATGACTTCTGGGAATGAGAGCGGTGAGTGAGAGCGATGTCGCAGGTGCCGCCCGGGGCCCTGATGCAACCTGCTGCAAATACGTTGAGGAATTATTAGAAGGCTCCTTGAAAATGATTTTCGTCGGAACTTTTAATGGCTCTGAATAATTAAGCTCCTTTAAACAACTGCCAGGCCTCATTATTGTTTCCCTGTTTGCCTGAGGTGACTTGGAGTTTGCCTCTCTTCGTCCCCGTCCCCCCCCCACCCCCACCTACTCTTTTCTAAACAATTAACATCAGATTTTATTACAAAGCTGTCAGCATTTTTTTCTTCCTGTCTGCTTTTATTTTATTTATTTTTTATGGTTTTTCAAATATCTTCTCCATCTGAATTCTCCTTCTCTAACACAATCACTGACTTCTTTTAAAAACATCTTTATTTCACTCATCGTGTACATTTCAATACTTCAGTGTTCATGGCACCTTCTTTTCTCCTTACCATGTTTTCCAAGATGTATAATAATTATCTGCTACACAACGGCTGCATTTATTCCCCCATTGAGTTCTTACACAGAGTTTCTGTTACTATATGTAAAGGGAAGGATTTTCCAATTCAGCGAAGCAATGAGTGACTACATGACACCAGTTGTTTATTAGTTGTTCTGATCACATGTGTCTGACTTACATTACAAACACTGCACCAACGTGGGACTTTTATTATATTTTGTTGGATCCACTTCCTCGTTGTTTGTTCTGCAGACACTCTTCTTTCAAATTAATAATAATAAACCAATTTCTCATCAATCACTTTTATACTGCTTATCTGTTGCGGGTCAAAGGGGAGAGCTGGAGCCAATCCCAGCTGCCATGAGGCGAGAGGCGGGGTCACCGGCGTATCACAGGGCCAACGCACACAGACACACAATCTCTCACACCTATGGACAAATTGGAATCTTCGGTCACACAGAAAGACCGAGTCGACGGCGCTCACACCCACCGCACCTCTGTGTCGCCCCAATCAATCAATTTTTCCTCTCCTTCTTCTACTTTTCACCTCATTAAATCCCACTGTGGAGGAAAAGTAATATGTATTATATGAGCTATGGAAGAACAGTATGACTCCAGCGAGGTGTAATTAAAAAAGTATGAATCAATGATTTAAAAACATATGAAAATCCACCGTATTTATACATGTTGTAAAACTGTCCGTTATTCTGCATGAAACCTGTAAAGCAGGTCGTTAATCACGTCCCCATATCGTCTATATATCTTTATATCCGTGAACTACAGGAGAAGTTTTACCCTTTAAATGTTATGATAAAAATAGGATATTCGTTGCTCCAGCCAATGCCACAGAACCTCTTAAGTGCAGCTGTGGGAACACACATCACACGTCGAGCAGCAGCGGCTCCTGTGTCCCGTTTGGAGATTTCCTGCAACACTCACAACTAATATGTCAGAAATTTAATTGAAAAAGTTCCTCAGCCCCTGTGTTTCAGGGAGGAGCCGCTCACAGGCCACCGAGGAAATGAGACGGATAAAAAAAGAAAGCTGCGCCGGGGAGCCCGACGGTGTGAGCTGGGAGCAAGGTCATCGCACACGCCCGAAACATTTAGTTCTCAGAAATGGAGAAGTTCGCCCTCAGACTGTGGACGCACTTTTGCCGTTTCGTGTCTTGTCTGTGTTGTCGTAGCCTTAGGGTTACTCTCCCCCTGGGGGTTCCCACTGGATCTCTATGTGGGTGGAAGTGATTCGCTCACGGCCGGGCATGAGAGACGCAGCCTTCGAGCTCGGCTCTGATGAAACCGAGGAGACAAGAGTGTGTCCTTTGGTTATGTATATTTTAAATCTCTGGGCTGGAGACGCCTCCCTGAGATGCTGACAAAACCGTGTTCAAATCCCCATTTTAACCGCTCAGTTTGCTCGGCATTACGCAGCACGTCAGTCAGCCGGGTTGGTTGTGCTGTGTCACAGTGAGGAACACAGAGTGAAGGGGATTCTGTTCAGTGCTTTGCTCAGTAAACATTGAACCAGGTTACGAAGAAAGATACAAGACATCAACCACCGAGTCATGCTTCACATCCGGGTGGGGTGTGGTTGCCACTGAGGCAGTGGAGTTGAGAGCAATAATGTCTGTCTGTGGAATGCTTATCTCAAGAACAGTTTATCTCATGGGCTTCCCACTTGTTCATGGCCCAGGGGAGAGCGTTCTGGGTGCGATGTGGACACTACATTCAATATTAATAAAATCTGAATAAACAGGCAGACGGTGCCTTGCAGTCAGCGGGGGGGGGGGGGGGGGGCTTCACAGGCAGCCTGACCGGGCCGTCTCCTTCTCTGTCCTCAGACAACCTGCTGCAGTGGTTTAGTAATCGGTGGCACGCGAGGCCAAAACTGGCCCCAGCAGTAACGGCCACTTTCTTTTTATTTCACAGTATCGGACTGACACACGTTCACGGGAGTAACGGTTGCTGATCTCCATTAACACTCATAAAATCACTTCGTCTTTAAAAAGTGTGTTTACATAGTACAAGCACAATATTTGAGCTGTTTGGGAGCTTTTATTTTAGAAAGTTGTGAAGTTTGGGTAAGAATGCGCTGATTGCTTAACTGACCAATGGAATAGTCGATATAAATAATACAGAATGTAATATAACGGTTAGGAAATCATTCAAACTTATATATAAACCCAACATGTGAACAATAATAAAGTACATTCTGTTTCTTTTTATAAAAAACATTGACTATAACATCTTCATTGTAGATAAACCAGGTAGGATGAACACAAAGTTTCCTCACTTCACTTTGCACCATTGAAAGATTTACAAAGATCTAAACAGTGAAGAATGACAGTATATTGTAGAACTGTTTGAGGAGGTCTCACTAATGACCAGGAATAATTCTGAAGTAACTCCACAGCCTTTACACAGGAGCAGAGTAACAGCTCATTCCAAACAGGCAGAATTAGAACTGCTTTAATTTCATGTTGTTTCTGGCAGATCATTTTTTCCACCAAACAACTTATTGCCATCCGAACCCACACAAAACCTTAAAAAATGCAGATAGTGTGCTCGCTCTTTTTTTAATAATTCTTCAGAGAATACTCCCAGAATCTCTAAACTGTGTTCTCTCAGCTTTTCAATCCATTGCTTAAGAAAACCAGCAATATGTGGGTTATTATTTTTTACAGTTTTTAACACAGTTAAACACGTCAAAGGGTCAAATGCAGGTTACGACTCAGCTCCGACTAAAGAGGTAATTTAACTTTTTGGGAAAGAGTTCTTTCGGTTGTTAGAAGAATAATTTCTGCAGGTTTCTTCACAATCCAAGCAGTCTTGTCAACATTTATTATTTATGACAGATGTCTAAAACCCTAATAATAAACTGCAGCAGCTCTCTAGGTGGAGGGAGACGTGGTATCATGAAATACAATACGACACCTTCAGGAACTTTGCATCAAATTATAGGGAAGTTATAATGTGTCTGTGAGCCTCTGGTACTCAACTAGTGCTAAATACAGACAAATGTGGAATATAAAGGATCCCAAAACTTGCCAAAGGATTTTTTTTCACTTTTCTTCACTTGAATCTGCACAAAAATCTGAAGTGGTTCACTCTGCAGCAGACGTTTACCCCGTGTGGACCCTGTATGCTGTAAACGCTTCATCGCACCAACAAATGTTTGTGCAAGTGCCATGGTTTAGGGATAATTGTGTCCAGAAACAAAGAGTTTACAGCACAATGATGAATGTGGATGCTCTTTCCCACTGAGCAGGGGGGGGCACAGGCTGACCCACTTTGGACCCACATGTGAAGGTGATGTATGGGGGGGTGCTGGGAGGAAGAAACGAGGCTTTCACTGTGAGGCGTGAACGAGAGCTGACTGTGTTTCCCCTCCTGCGTCTTATTACTCCAGCTTCATGTCTCCACGTCACCCGGTCTTTTCTCCACGAGCGTGCGGTCATGCTTCTTCTTCTTGAGATCGTGGCTCTTTGAAAAAAGAACCCGGGGAGATGTGATTTAATGATGGTGATAAAATATTAAAAATGTAATGACTTAGAGCGATGAATTATGGACCAAATACGGAGCCCTGTGGATTCACATAACAAAGGCTTAACAGTAGACTTGGTAGAAGTAGTAAAGTAGACAGCCACTGTTGGGGGTATTTTGTGCTGCTGCTGGAAACCAGTTCTCCAGTCAGGCGTGTTTTTAATATTTCCAGTCCGAGGAAGTGAAAAGAACCCTCCACATTTGAGGTCAAACTCTAATGTGGTGGCCACGTTGGGATCAGCTGGGATTCGTGGGGTCCTCAGATAGTTGCTGAGAGTCAATGATACATGATGCCTATAAGGATGCAGGGTAATTGCCGGTTAAATTGAGAACATGATAAATTGCCTCCACCGCGGCGAGGTCCCTCAAGTGAAACAAGCCGCCACCGGGTCACTCCCGGGTTAAGAGTGTTATCAGCTGCTGACCTTGACTGTTCCCTCTCACTTGTGCGTGGCATGGTGTGCAGGCGGGGGGAGGGGGGGGGGGGGGTCGAGGTAAGAAGCAGCATTAAAAGTCTGATTGAGATCGACCAAGTGTTTGGGAGAGGAAACGTGCAAAGGCAAACGTGTGTAGTCCTGCTACCCAGCTGAAGTTCTTCTCTGTAATGTTACACTGAAATTTTAGAGATGGTTCACTTTAAGTTTGTGTTCTTTGATAAATCTGCACAGGAGTCAAAAAAATTAAGCTATGTCAAGCACGGACATAGCACATAAACCCTGCAAATCCAGAAATTCTCTTTCTCAGTACAAATTAATCAAACAAACACAATACCTGGGCTTCCGAAAATCTTGTGTAGTTTTTATGCACATTTGACAGATTCAGGCTGTGGCTGTTCCTCACTGCCTCCATCCCTTTGTGCACAGCTCACCAGCTGCTGGGGGTAGCTTCATATTTACTGTGAGGAAGAGAGAGCGTTATTGACCGTCTTGTACGACTCTCTGGCGCAAAGTGAATTAAGTGCATTTCCCAAAATATCTAGCTATTCCCTGACGGCCTGGCTCGTTAGCCTGTCTGTGTCCGATGGTAAAGTGTTATATCTTTTCTTGGATATATGTGCCCGTCTAATGATGTTAAAGCTGAAACACTTACACTTGGGTTGTTTGAAGCTCTTAATATTCATAGAGCTCCCCATCAAAAAAAATAAGTAAATACATAATTTATTGCATCTTGTGTCCCATCATTAAATCACACCCTGTGACATTAAACTTCGAAATATGAAAGCAAAGCTTTTTCAATGACCTATCAATATTTAATTTGTCCTCATCAGATTTGCCTTCGCTGCTCATATTTTTAGATGGAATTTGTTATGCCATATTTCAGTGGGTGGCGCCCCATGTGTATCCAAATGGAGAATGTGGTGCAAGGATGATAACTTGCTAACTCCCTTGATCTTTAGCCGGCTCGGCTCCATGGCTGAATCCTACTTGGTAATGGTTGCTGCTATTTTAAACGGGGGGGGGGGGGGGGGGGGGGTCCATTGGGGATGCATCTCTTTTGCATTAAACCATTTCATTCTGACAACTCTCCCTGGGCTGCTGACAAATACAAGTTCGGGAGGCTGGATAGCTGCTCACACTAACATATTGGACAAGAGAGCCCCTGTGATATTTCAGCTATGCTACTTTTTTTTTTTTCCTTCCTGGAGGAATTTGCATAAGATAAGCACGTCCAGTTCTCAGTCTAAAAGATGTTTTGGGAACAGCTTTAAAAAGAAAGACACCCCCTAGCAGAAGATTTAGACGCTGCTCTACTGTTTTGCTGCTTTCCACGAGGTGCTTACACAGCCGATTCTTTGAAATCAACCCCTGATCTAAATATATCTCCCTCAGTCTTACCTTGTCTTTGTGCAAACAGGCGAACACAGGACCGCCGAGCCCCTGTGGTTTCTTCAAGCCCTTGTTTGGAGAGAGCTGCGGTGTTACAGGTGGAGGGAGGGATGTTAATCACCTCGGTGGATTCACAAGATGCTGCCTTTCTCCTTCTTCTTTTGTTCCGTCTCTTTATTGGCCAATTAATTACGCAACGGTGCACAGGTGATTCATCTGAGAGCAGAACATGTTTAAGCCTTTCTTCTTCCTTTTCGCATCTACACAGTGACTAGGGGGGATGCTTTTCATCAAATGTCAGAGAGGTGCAAGTTACCCCCCCTTCCCCCCCTTTTAATGTATAGGAAGCTTTGAATGTAGCATCTGAAAGACGGAGGGACAGACTCTTTCAAGGCACTGACATCAAAAGGATTTGCGAGCAGTCACCAATTAGGCCTTGAGTCTATAAATTGTTGATTTCAAACCGTTGAAACTAAATACTGCAAAGTGTCGACACCAAAAATAAGGACACGGAGCTCGTGGTGTCTCTTGAAGATAAAACATGAATGGAGGTTTCGCAGCTGGTTTAAAGGTTCACTATGTTGATTGGTTTATCGCATGCGCCGCCTCACACACGTGGAAAACTTCCACAGTGCGACTACCCACTCGTGACGTGACCATTCTACATAGATCAGTCTTTTTCCACTCTTCATAATGGCCTGTGGGGAGTGCGGCGGTGAGCGCACGACAGCGAACAAGAGCATCCCCTCCGATCCCGCACACGCTGCTTAGCCGATGTGAAGTTATTTTTGCAATCGGATGGCTTGTGTTCTCCCCACAGCCGACCTGTCAGCTTAACTGTAATGGAGCAGGGAGAGGGAGTGATGAAAAATGTATAGAAATCAGTGTAACCCCTGACATCCCTGCAGGCTTCACGTGGAACTCGAAGCTTCGCACTGCAGCACTTTCCTCATCCACATCCCGTGCCTCCGTGGTGTGAGGTCAGCCGTACTATTCCCAAACTCCACTCGACAAAGTAAAACAAACAAAAGACACACAATGGTATTTTCCTGCACTGATGTGACGGCCACCTCTGCTGACAGCCCTGTCAGGAGCACATCACACCAGACAGGGAAGAGTTCTCAGGGGGGGCGTCACTCCTTTATTACTAAACTAAAAGTTCAGTGCAGACTTTTCTTTTTTTAATTAATTGTTTTTACAACATGGCGGTTGATTGGAGAGAAATATGTGAATGGTCAGATCCTGTCCTACTTTTGTTTGACCATAAAGGCTCGTTCATGCTGACTCATTGTTAGAGAGGTGGTGGTTTAGTGGCAGAAACTTGGACTATGGGCAGAGAAGGTCTCTGGTTCAACTCCACGGAGAGACAACAAAAGACGAACCTGGATTGATCTGTCCAAAAATCCAAGAGTCTCCCTATCCTGTCCAGTGCCCCTGAGCAAGGCACCTTACTCCCCCAACATCTGCTCCCCGAGCACTGTACATGGTCGCTCACTGCTCTGTGTGTCCTGCACACAGATGGGTTAAATGCAGAGGTTGAATTTGCCTGCCATTGCATGGGTGTGTTGTACATGTCTGTGCATGTGTTTGGTATGAATAAACATATCTTAATCTTAATCTTGTTAAAAAAATATTTCAAATGATGAATGAACCGTCACTGCCACACATCTTCCATGCATTCTTTACATTGACAATAGAAGGCAGCAGAGGATGGAGAGTTTCTGACAACAAATAAAAGGCGTTGTGATAATATACGTCTCAAACTTACCAACTCTTAAAGTCTGGCCTCAAAACGCCCTGCCATTGTTGACGTTTTCTTCCCCCTGTTTCATCTATTTCGTCCGTAGACGAGAACTTTCAGAAGTGGTGCAAAAATACCGTTGAATTGAATGCAGAGTACGTACAGAAGGCTCCGCCGGTTCCTGTGTACGTATCTTACATTGAGCTCAAGTTAGCCTTAAAGCTAGGGTTGGTAATCCTGGCTATGCAAGCAAGAGCAGGCTACATCCCAATCCTACCAAACTCTTGAGGCACACTGTCTAACAACTGCCAGAAGCCAACTTTTTCTATGAATCCCCAGCTGAGGTCTCCGGTGCAGTGAGAGCACGGGCAGGGTGTGAGCAGGCTGGGATGGTTTTTGATTGACAGGTACGCCAGCCAATCATTTGAATCAGGCCGAAGGAGAGCATTGGTCGTGTTTATTACAGTCCTGTGAGGGCTACTTCCTTTTCAGATGACTTTACTTATTGATGACTATCGATGCAAGCAGAAGATTACAATGAATAAGATAAAAGCCTTTCAGAAACAACTTTCAAACTCCACCTTTTAATGAGGTCACAAATAAAATCAGCTTGTATGTGAGGGATTTTTTTATACGTCCCCAGTTGGCTGAGGTTTTTTTTTACAATCACACCCCACCACTCCCAGTATCACCCAGTATCAATTTAATTTACCAGCAACCATGTCTACTAAATTGGCATCAATGTGAAGAGGTCGTATTTCAATCATCCTCTTATTCTTCTTCCCCGAACCTCTGATCTGAAACATTATTATCCAAGTGGTTTCATACTAACTCATGCCTCAGTTCACATGACTCCATTTGTTGCCATCACTTGCATGTGACTTTCGAGATTCTTAATAGCACGGTATCAATGACGTGAAGGAGTGTAAACACCCTGGGAGCTCACAAAGCCTCTGGGAGAAATGATGAAACATCTTCTCCAAAAATAGTGAGGATTTGATCTCACATCAAGAAAATGCTACCGAACCCCTTGAATTTCACAAACCCATGGGAGTCAAAGTAGCGCAATGACAATGACGACTTCAAAAGGGAGTCACACTGTACGTATGGGAGATAAATGAAACAGTAAATTGCCGTCTGTTCACCTGCGCCAGACAAAGGAAGTGAATCTGTGTCTCTCTCTCTCTCTCTCTGTCGTCTGTCGCAGGGCCGGAGCTCAGCCTGGAAACCATCAGGAAGACGATGCGTCTCTAGAGGCAGAGACACCTCGTGAGAGAGGCAGCTCTTAATCATCGGGGGACCCAGTTATCTGGCATGTTCTCGTAGAAGCGCGCTCACCTTGCACCGGAACCGTGTGCAGGGGTCACCTGCCTTACGCACAGCTGAGCTACTGAGTTACAAACACTTAGGGATAATTCATGTGACAGATGTTACTCGGTGACGGCTTACATCACAAAGTATGTTGTCCAGCGGCACAATGAATACAAAATGCATCCAGGAAGGTAATGTGTGGTTTGCAGCACAAAACAGAAATGGAGGCAGTGAAGCTCTTTCAGTATTTGACACTAGACCTTTAGACGTGCGGATGATTATTCAACATCTCGTCCTATATTCTCAATCAGATGTAGGCACCAACAGTATCGGTAATATTCATATAAACAAACTGCAAGATGGACAACTTCAACGTCACCATCTGTCGTGCTTAAGCCGTCTGCACAAGCCTTTCTTCTTTGAAATCTTTTTATAGCTTTGACTTAAGAGCATAAGTATAATCACAATGAGGCTGTAAAAGTGAACTGGAGAGTAGATCAGTCTTCATGTTTGTCATGAGGATGTTTAATGTCCCAGATAACCGTCTCACTTGGCCTCCTCTTGACAATTTTTTTTTTTAGGTGTCAGTATATTTACTGATGTATTTTCTTTGGCAGAATAAAAACGTCTGGAGCTTGTGTGAACCACAAGTATTGGTTTGTCCAATTATTTTCCAGCCAGTTTGGTTGAATTATTTATTTATTGATATGGAAACAGGAAGAATTAGCATGATTGACATGACAGCTGAAACTGACAACCATACAATTAACTCCAGTTACTGTAAGGATAGACATGGATACACAGGGACAGTACATTCTGGACTAACCAATTACTTCAGGCTACAGATTAAATTCTTTAAAGTCTGTTCTTTGGCCTCAATATGGCAAGTCGACAAAACATGTCCAATTGGAGAATGACCCAGGGAATCCATCTTCCCCCTCCATTAGGTCCGTACGGGAGTAGCAGCCATGGAGGACTGTTTTAGCCGGGTGCTGAGAGCCGCCGGGAGGATGATCATTTGTTACCAGTCATTCACGAGGCCCCCGGACCACTCTGAGATAGCAGGAGGGGCTTTTTTTTGGGGGGGGGGGTGGTTCAGGTTTAATGGACATCCAGCACAGGGGGATTTTGACAACACTTTCTGAAACCACTCGCCGATAATTGAGACCGAAAAGCAGGAGATGGGCAGGTACTAAGATACGAGACACGATGGAGAGGTCTCTGAAGAGGATGTTTACACCGGCTCATAGTCGGACAGCATGTTCTCATATCAATCAATCAATCAAATTGTATTTGTATAGCCCATATTCACAAATTAAAATTCATCTCATAGGGCTTTAACATGGTGTGACATCCTCTGTCCTTAACCCTCAGCAAGAGTAAGGAAAAACTACTAAAAGCCCTTTTAACAGGGTAAAAATACGTAGAAACCTCAGAGAGAGCCACATGTGAGGGATCCCTCTCCCAGGACGGACAGAGGTGCAATTGATGCCACGTGCAGGAATTCATCATCAAGATTAAAGATTAAAGTCTCTAGCAGCATTTGATGAGGGTAAGCATCCCGAAGGACAACCCCAACATGACATGCCAAGCAGTCCCGCTGCAATCCAAGTCCATGGTCAGCAACCAGCAGGACGCCACTCCAGTCCTCAGTCACCGTCCACCGCCACCCCCCACGAGCCGCCGCCGCGGTCCTGGTCCAATGCCCGTACCCGATGCCAACGCGACACAGGGTCCGCCACCAGCACCACGATCAGCCCACACGGCACAGAATCCGGCACACTGGATCCACCACCGCGACCCCCGGTGCGCGATCAACAAACCGCAATCCATGGTGCGGCCACAGAGGCCCTGGATCTGCGGGTGATAAAGCAAAGGGATCTCGGGGAAGGGGGATAGGGATGGAGAAGAGGAAGGAGAAGCTGGAAAGAGAAGCTCCGTGTGTCATGTGTCATAAAATAGAACAAGTAACCTTCTGCCGCACTAATTAGCTCTAACTATAAGCTTTATCAAAAAGGAAGGTTTTGAGCCTACTCTTAAACGAACAGATGGTGTCTGCCTCCCGAACTTAAAGTGGTAGATGATTCCACAGCAGAGGAGCTTGATGGCTAAAAGCTCTGGCTCTTCTCTACTTTTAAAGACTTTAGGGACGACAAGTAGGCCTAAATTCTGGGAGCGGAGTGCTCTAGTGGGTTTATAAGGTACTAACAGCTCTTTAAGGTAAAATGGCGCCATATCACATGTTGTGCCTGGTACAGTCCAACAATCTGTCAAAAATATCAATTTTTTTTTGTGTGAAAGTCATCTGTCAGGGTTTGCTGTGCAGCTGTGGTTAACACACCTATTGCTCGCTAAGCTCTGCTCCATCCGTTGATCCTTCCACTCCTGCACAGCACATATGCAGTTTACAACGATCGCGGCAGCAGATTTACCATTTACAGCATAGCGAGAGCAGCATGTCACACCAGCTCGGGTGCTTCCTCTCGATCTGCAGAAGATGCATTCAGGCAAGGTTATCATGTTGTAAGTCACGTGTGTTTTGGAAGCGTTCGGATAAAAATCACTGCATGAAAAATAGATTTAATGTGTAAACATATGCTCAAAGTTGCGTGTTAAGCACGACAAGGCGATATGTCACGGCACCTGTGAAGACGGCTGGATTCTTTTTTTAAATTATCTTAGTGAGGTGGACGACTAACAATGCTCCTGAAACATTGTAATGATTTGTTCCCTGGAGCAACTTTACTTGTGCGTATTGATTGAATCATTAAGCACATGAATGGCTGATTCATTACAAATAGACGCCCTCTGGGTGAAATCTAGAATCTTTGATAATCCTCTGATTTCTCCATCCGTCATCAGATCACAATGTCAGTTGTACATATCTTATACTAATTGCCAAAAGCTAAAATGCTTAACTAAGATTTTGAACATGTTAAAAAAACGATTGCAATACCATGTCCAATGTCCAATGGGGGTATGTGGATGTATGCAGCCAGCAGGTGGGGGAGAGCCATTTTCCGGTTCAGGTACCAGTCGTCAGTCCTGAAGAGATGCATAATAATTATTAAGATTTTTTTTATTATACTACATATTATATATTAAACTATATTATAGGGTATATGCATGTCTTTACTATTATATGTTATTTTGGTTATCATACACATCACTTTACCTGTGGTATGTTATGTCTGTGTGTACATAGTTCTGTGTTTCATGTCTATTTTGTGTTTCACTTTCTGTATCACCATTATTATTAAGAAAAATTTAAAAAAATACGTAAACTTACCCGTCTCTTGTAGAAAAGGATGTAAGCATTTTGTTGGTAATGGCTCAGCACCGACTCCCCTGTCACACTTGTGACATTATTGTCATCATATATGACCCAGGAGTCAGTGACATCATCTAAAAGGGCTTCACGCTGGACTCCTGCACTTATATAGTGTCCTAAAAAGAGACAAATCATTGTTACACAAGGTGCTTGATGTGTGGAGGTTATGAGAGTAACTGATGTATCAGGATAAGGCTGTAACAATTTTCAGACCAGGACCGAAACAGCAAAACAAACATTCACATTCTCGTATTGAGAGGAGAATTGTTACACCTCTAATAATAAATACTTTTGCTCAGACAATAGTTTTTAAAGTGAATAAACAATTCTCTATCAGATTCTTTTTGGGAAAACCCACATTGGTGAAGTAAAAATTTGAAAATTTGAAAAAAATATGTTTCCACCACTGATTGATCGCATGTATCTATAATATTCCAGAGTACATGATAGAGGACTACACAATGGAACAGTGTGACACTCACTGTGTGATAACTAACCTGAGGTTGCATTGCATCCAAGGTGGCTGATGAAACTCACAACACTGTACCAGCCAGTTCCCTGAGAAGGAACAAAATTAACAACTGGAAGTTACAGTCACTGACAAATGTTGACTTTGTACTTGAAGTGAGGTGAGTTCTTTCTTACCTGTTGGGATGAGACCAACAGCTCCCTGCTGTTATTGATCTTATTGTGCAGTTTCTTCAGGGACCAGGACGAAGTGTAGCAAAAACGCTTCACATGCAGGATCAAATATCTGCAGCAAAGAAATAGAAGAAATTATTTAGTAATTTGTATTAATGAATTACTCGGAATTTGATAATCAAAATCAGTGATCGCTAAATTAACGTTTAAGGGTTAGGGTTAGGGCTGTAGACTGCCTTACAATGAAACTAAAAGTAATCACTTGATTTGTATTGTGATGGACAACAACATAAGCGAGAGTCTAAAAATAGATTTTTACACTGTGAGAAAATGTGAAAAATATCAAGTAACCATGATGTTTGATTGAGGGAAAGTATCGGTTGTAGTCTAACTGTGGAGGATGTGATGCCAGTTACCTGGGCAAGGTCTTAAAGGTGTACTGCTGGGTGGAGTTTGTGCCACCACAGGCACACCTGTAGTCAGTCTCTGTCTCCTGAAAAAGAATACAGAGATGATATGTTATCAGTGATATACTGTGAGAGAGAGAGAGAGAGAGCGAGAGAGAGAGAGAGAGAGACAGAGAGAGAGAGAGAGAGGGGAGAGCAGGGGACTCACCAGCAGGTAACTGTCGAGCATGTCCTGGACTGAGTTTTGAGGTACCAGGTTTAGAGACAGGTTATTGAACATTTCCTCTGTCGCAGAACCGTCTCCACATCTGCAATATAAAGGAACAATGTGCATAAAATTACAGAAGCAAAGGTCATGACCAGATACATTTCCAGTCACATAAACGAGAATAAAACACGTGTTTTTTTTCTCTGTGTGGATTTACCTCCTGCAGGTCCTGGTGTTCTGCATCCTGAAGGACAGGTGTTCCTTGACGGGGCATTTGTAGACACCTCCCGTCTGGTTTGACAATTCTGTCATCACTGGATTTAACTCTTCGATATTCTCCAGAAAGGACATCAGGAATTCATGAGCATCCTGCAAACGGAGAAATGCAGAGAGTTCAATGCAGAGAGGATAAAATCAGGACGAAGAAGACACAAGACAAACCATCAAATTAGCCAACACACCTTCTGCCCCATGTCCGAAAATTCTGGAGACCTCCTAGCCACTTTCTTTTTGAAAGTATAGAGGGCTTTAAGTTTCTTCTGATCGTCCGGTGAGTGATGATACCTCACAATGTTCATGAATGCCCTGCAGAGGATGAAAAAAAAAACAGGAGATCTCTGCTGTCACCTCAGACATTTTAGACTTGTGGTGTTTGTGTTAGCATCAGTGTGATTGTGTGTTGCTGCAGTACATTAGAACTGCAGCCTCGGGGACCATCTTCCATGCAGCTTCCTGATGGCTGATGTCTTGGATGAACTCCAACAGTGTGAGCAGACTCTGGAGGCTGGAGTTCATGTAGCAAATTTGGGCGGGGTTTGGAAACCTGTCAAGGACGAAGATGTTGAATTTACAAAAATCCCATAAACAGTGTAAACTAGTGCTAAGTATTTCTATAATTGTAGCTCGAGTATGGATTCAAACAGCAGGTGATCAACGATCAGCTGATTTACTTCCATGTGTGTATGAGCGTTTATGCAGATCAACTCACCCAAGCCAAGTGTTTCCCTCAGTGGAGGGACGCCCACCCAAGAAGTCAAGACTGGTTAGAAGGGGACACAGACAGAAATGTCAATTAACACGACACACATGAGTTTAGCATTTATCTCAAGTGACCCCTTTTGAGGAATTTTTGAATATCCTCACAAATTACTGTATTTGCCAGAATATATTAATGTATATTGTATATAACACATCATATCTGCACAGGATAATAGTCTAAATTCACTCTCTAAGCAGTACCCAAAGTCAGGTTAAAGATTTCACCAGTGGCCAGACTCAAGGACACAATGTGATTAAGTTGTGCCTACTTTAGGCTTAACCTTAAGTGTTACTCTGTTAGCATTTGTATATTGTTGCACCTTCTGGTCTCCTTGATGCATCATGTCTACATGAAAACCTTCTGCATAAGACATCAGCTGTTCTCGTTTCAACAGCTTCCACAAAACTTCCATAACAACACCCCTGGCTTAATTAACACAACCAATCTGATCAGGCTTTCAAAGCCAGTTTGTGATTTTTACTATGGCCACAGTTCAGTTTCAGTTTTTGGACAGCTCCTGCTAGTGTCTTTGGTTTAAATATGAACTTGAAAACTGTGAAATCTATTTGCATTGTCGTGACACATGCTGACCGTGACGTGTAATGAGTCTCTTACTTGTGGTTAGGTGCCTGAGAGGTACTCGGCTGCGACTTATCCAGGTCAATTTGAAACTCCTTCTGTTGGAGGAAAAAGAAAGTCTCATGGTTCAGTATTACACTTAAACACTTGTATGATGTACATGTCCAGATTACTGAATGTGTGGTTTATGTGAAGTTGTATTACTCTGTGTGAGACTTACCTTTGTACTGCTGAAAAGTCTGCTGTCCTTTTCCCCCTTATCGCTCTCTTTTGTTTGTCCAGCTACGATTTTTGGAGTTGCCGGACTATTCATCGAATCATCTCCCCTGACAGACACAAACGCACCTTGTGATTATTTTTGATAATAGAATTGTATAAAAATTAAAGGAAAGTCTCACACAGTGGAAATATACATGTGTTGTCTTTGTCATCGTGGCATTCTTTTTTTGGTGTAGTGGTGGCAGGGAGAGGCTTTCACTTACCTAGCCTTGGAGAAAGAGCTTCTTTCTATGTAGACTTCTGCTGAAAATGAAACCGTTTTTTTCTCCTGTAGAGTAAAAACAAATTTCATGCATTTTAATTGAAAACATATCTTATTAACTTCTCAAATCTATTCGATGTGAAACCTTACCACCGGTTTCTTTACGGGACGTCCATCTGAAGGCATCTTCGGGATTGGCTCTTCAGTGGCAGTCGCGGCAACTGAGGGACTGTCTTCACAGATGAGGTCTTTTTGTTTCTTCTCATCTGATTTTTCATTTTCTTCATTATCATTTTTTCCCCCATCAGTTGCTGATGTTGCAGGTACTGGAACATCATTGGAGTCAACCCTGCTGACAGACACAAACACACCTACTGAGTATTCTTATTCTACTGTGAACAAAGTTGTGGCTGTTGATAAAATTTCCTTTTAAAAGGATAAATTAACAATTGTTTACATGTGTGACACACTGAGCGTAAAGCCTGACTATGTGGAATTGGGAACAGAAAACCCCACCAGCCCATACAACCCTTTTGAAAAATGTGATGAAGAACTTATTCCATCGTGCTAACCTTTTATAAAACATTTTACTAACGTAAACCTGTAAATGTTAATGTGAGACACAGTGTGCACAGAAATATCTGACATCCTTTTTTTAAGGTTAGGGATGGCAGGGAGAGGCTTTTACTTACCTTGAGATGGAGCTTTGTACTCTCTCATCTGTTGTCGTCACAGTTTCTGTGTCCTGTAAATTATAAACAAATTCCATAAATTTCAATTGTCCAAGATTATAAAAGGATATATACATCTTATTAACTTTTGAAATCGATTCAACGTGAGACCTTACCACTGGTTTCCTTACAAGATGTCCATCTGGAGGTATCTTCTGGATTGGGTATTCAGAGGCAATCACGTCAACTGGGGGACTGTCTCTACAGATGTGGTCTTTTTGTTTCTCCTCATCAGATTTTTCATTTTTTTCAGTTGCTGATGTTGCAGGTGCTGGAACATCCGTGGAGTCAACCCTGCTGACAGACACAAACACACCTACTGAGTATTCTTATTCTACTGTGAACAAAGTTGTGGCTGTTGATCAAATCTCTTTTTAAAAGGATAAATCAACAATTGTATAAATTTGATCACATTGAGCATAAAGCCTGACTATGTGGAATTGGAAACAGAAAACCCCACCAGCCCATACAACCCTGCCGAAAAATGTGATGAAGAACCTATTCCATCGTGCTAACCTTTTTAAAACATCTTACTAACGTTAACCTGTAAATGTTGATGTGAGACACAGTGTGCACAGAAATATCTGACATTCTTTTTTTTTAGAGTAGTGATGGCAGGGAGAGGCTTTTACTTACCTTGAGATGAAGCTTGGTTCCCCTTCATCTGTTTTAGAAAGAGTTTCTGTTTCCTGTAAAGTAAAAATAAATTCCATGAATTTGAATTGTCCAACATTATAAAAGGATACATATCTTAGTAACTTCTCAAATCGATTCAATGTGAAACCTTACCACCAGTTTCTTTAACAGATGTTCATCTGAAGGTATCTTCTGTATTGGCTGTTCAATAGCCAATACAGTGGTGGTTGAGGGACTGTCTCCTGGGATCCTGGCTTTCCCTCTCTTCTTATTTCGTTTTTTATTTTCTTCACCTGATGATGTTGCAGGTGCAGTCTTGTTGATTGAGGGACTTTCTTTTTGGATTCCGGCTTTCAGTCTCTTCCTATTTCTCTTCTTTTTTCCCTCAGTTGCTGATGTTGCAGGTGCTTGAACATCAGTGGAGTCACCCCTGCTGACAGACAGAAACACACCTACTGAGTATTCCTATTCTACTGTGACCAAAACTTTGACTGTTGATAAAAATGATTTTTAAAAGGATAAATCAACAATTGTATAAATTTATGACACATTGAGCCTAAAGCCTGACTATGAGGAATTAGAAACAGAAAACCCCGCCAGCCCATACAACCCTGCTGAAAAATGTGATGGAGAACTTACTCCATTGTGCTAAACTTTTATAAAACATTTTACTGAGGTAAACTGAATGTTAATGTGAGACACAGCATGCACAGAAATATCTGACACCCTTTTTTTCTGAAGGGTATTGATGGCAGGGAGAGGGTTTTATTTACCTTGAGATGCAGCTTGGTTCCCCTCCATCTGTTTTCAAAACAGTTTCTGTTTCCTGTAAAGTAAAAATAAATTCCATGAATTTTAATTGTCCAACATTATAAAAGGATACATATCTTATCAACTTCTCAAATCGATTCAATGTTAAACCTTACCACCGATTTCTTTAACAGATGTTCATCTGAAGGAATCTTCTGTATCGGGTGTTCAGGTGCAGTCTTGTTGATTGAGGGACTGTCTCCTGGGATCCCGGCTTTCCGTCTCTTCCTATTTCTCTTTTTTATCCCCTTAGTTGCTGATGTTGCAGGTGCTGGAACATCAGTGGAGTCAACCCTGCTGACAGACACAAACACACCTACTGATTAATCTTATTCTACTGTGAACAAAGTTGTGGCTGTTGATCAAATCTCCTTTTAAAAGGATAAATCAACAATTGTATACATTTGTGACACATTGAGAATAAAGACTGACTATGTGGAATTGGAAACAGAAAACCCCACCAGCCCATACAACCCTGCCGAAAAATGTGATGAAGAACCTATTCCATCGTGCTAACCTTTTTAAAACATCTTACTAACGTTAACCTGTAAATGTTAATGTGAGACACAGCGCGCAAAGAAATATCTGACAGTCTTTTGTTAGGGTAGTGGCGGCAGGGCCAGGCTTTTACTTACCTTGAGATGCAGCTTGGTTCTTTTTCAACTGTTTTCGAAACAGTTTTTGTTTCCTGTAAAGTAAAAGCAAATTCCATAAATTTAAATTGTCCAAGATTATAAAAGAATACATATCTTATTGACTTCTCATATCTATTCAATTTGAATCCTTACCACCGATTTCTTTAACAGATGTTTAGGAGCAGTCTTGGTGATTGAGGGACTGCCTCCTGGGATCCCGGCTTTCCGTCTCTTCTTATTTTGCTTTTTTACCCCCTCAGTTGCTGATGTTGCAGGTGCTGGAACATCATTGGAGTCAACCCTGCTGAAACACACAAACACAACTACTGAGTATTCCTATTCTACTGTGATCAAAGTTGTGGCTGTTGATAAAATCTCTTTTTAAAAGGATAAATCAACAATTGTATACATTTTATGACACACTGACCACAAAGCCTGACTATGCCGAATTGAAAACAGAAAACCCCACCAGCCCATACAATCCTTTTGGAAAATGTGATGAAGAACTTACTCCATCATGCTAACCTTTTATAAAACGTTTTACTGACGTAAACCTATAAATGTTAATTTGAGACACAGCGAGCACAGAAATATCTGACATTCTTTTTTTTAGGGTAGTGATGGCAGGGAGAGGCTTTTACTAACCTTGAGATGCAGCTTGGTACTATTTCATCTGTTGTTGAAACAGATATTTTTTCCTGTAGAGTAAAAAAAAAACATACATTTTGAATGTACACGATTATAAAAGAATACATATCTTATTAACTTCTCAAATCTGTTCAACGTGACACCTTACCACCGGTTTCTTTAACATATGTTCATCTGAGGGCATCTTCCGTATTGGCTGTTCGGTGGCAGTCTTGGTGCTTGAGGGACTGTCTCCTTGGATCCGGTCTTGCCATCTGTTCTTATATGGCTTTTTATTTTCTTCAGCTGGTCTTGTTGCAGGTGCTGGAATATCATGGGAGTCAACCCTGCTGAAAGACACAAACACGCCTACTGAGTATTCTTATTCTACTGTGAATAAAGTTGTGGCTGTTGATAAAATCTCCTTTTAAAAGGATAAATCAACAATTATATACATTTGTGACACATTGAGCGTAGAGCCTGACTATGTGAAATTGGAAACAGAAATCCCCACCAGCCCATACAACCCTGCTGAAAAATGTGATGAAGAACTTATTCCATCGTGCTAACCTTTTTATAAAACATTTTACTGAGGTAAACCTGTAAATGTTAATGTGAGACACAGTGTGCACAGAAATATCTGACGTTCTTTTTTTTTAGAGTAGTGATGGCAGGGAGAGGCTTTCACTTACCTTGAGATGCAGCTTGGTTCTAAAGGTATCTTCCTGATTTGAGGTGTAGTGGGAGTCTTGCCGGCTGAGGGATTGTCTTTTGTCATGCGGCCTTTCCGTCTATTCTTTTCTTCTTTTTCCTCTCTTTCAGCAGATTCAGATCTTGAAAGACACAAACACACCTACTGATTAGTCTTATTCTACTTTGAACTAAGGTCAAATCTACTCAAACCAGACCCAATTTTCAGTGTTTGGAGTGAAATCAGTCCCAATTGGGTCTCAAAGCTTGAGCTTCCGCAATCTCAAACCTTTTTACAATGTTTTAGCTGCTGAACCATCAGCAATACAACCATAGCACAGATATAAAGAGCCTTTACATAAATATTTGTTCGTTGACGACCTGCTCTCTCCCAATTCTGACCCTGGTGGACATCTCATCACGTTTATTATTTTTCTACATTAGGAGAATAGACCAAAATCTGGTGGTCTGTGCTTTGTTCTGTTTATGCATATGTATATAGCCCTTATTCTCACGTAGTATTGACCAGCTAGATATGCTGCTTTGTGAAGGCTTTGACAAGGCTTTTTTCTGATAATTCCTGTCCTCTCAAATGTATAAATGAAAAGATCAAGTATGTGAGATATGTTGCACTATAATCACCTGTAACAAATGCATGACCCGAAAAAATTTCTCAAGGCTCGAACTACTTTTTTCATGGTTAATAGTTGATAGAGCGTGCTAATGTTCTTCTTCTTCTTCTTCTATGAAGTTTGTTGGTGTGCTGAAGTGGAAATGTATTATTTTTCCTCTTTGTTGCAACTTATGTATAGATGCATTCCTACCAACTACTACTATATATTTCATTATAGGTCAAAAGGTAAAGTCCATTATCAAAGGCAACATGCATGGAAGTTGCCTTTGATTTTTAGCCACCTTTAAAGATTATAGTGAGTGCACTATAATGTACCCACTCATTATAGGGTAGGTGGCGGTAATGCACTCTGATGTTAGTTGCCACCTGCCAATTAACCAAAGACAGAAGAAGAAGGAGCCCGCCCAATATCACCCTGAACTTGAGAGAATACATCATTAATCATAATGGAAAACAATATTGGACTAATGACACTGCCCTGAGGAGTACCATTTTCCACCATACAACTTTCTGATAAAGCTGTCCCAACTCTTACTTGAATAAACCTATCAAATAAAGTCTCCAAGTGTCCGTAAACCGTAAACACTTAGCATTCCATTGTAGTAAGAGAACCATTACTATTCCACCAATGAGCCCACAGTGTTCACCAGCGATCTTATTAACCCTCAAATTTAGAAATTAAATGATCAAAGTATGTGAGATATGTGGCACTATGCTCACCTGTAACAGATGCATGACCCGAAAAAATTTCTCAAGGCTCGAACTACTTTTTTCATTGTTAAATGTTGATAGAGTGTGCTAAAGTTCTTCTTCTTCTTCTTCTTCTATGAAGTTTGATGGTGTGCTGAAGTGGAAATGTATTATTTTTCCTCTTCGTTGCAACTTATGTTAAGACAAATTCCCACCACCTACTACTATATATTTCATTGTAGGTCAAAAGTTAAAGTCCATTATCAAAGGCAACATGCATGGAAGTTGCCTTTGATTTTTAGCCGCCTTTAAACATTATAGTGAGTGCACTATAATGTACCCACTCATTATAGGGTAGGTGGCTGTAATGCACTCTGATGTTAGTTGCCACCTGCCAATTAACCAAAGACAGAAGAAGAAGGAGCCCGCCCAATATCACCCTGAACTTGAGAGAATACATCATTAATCATAATGGAAAACAATATTGGACTAATGACACTGCCCTGAGGAGTACCATTTTCCACCATACAACTTTCTGATAAAGCTGTCCCAACTCTTACTTGAATAAACCTATCAAATAAAGTCTCCAAGTGTCCGTAAACCGTAAACACTTAGCATTCCATTGTAGTAAGAGAACCATTACTATTCCACCAATGAGCCCACAGTGTTCACCAGCGATCTTATTAACCCTCAAATTTAGAAATTAAATGATCAAAGTATGTGAGATATGTGGCACTATGCTCACCTGTAACAGATGCATGACCCGAAAAAATTTCTCAAGGCTCGAACTACTTTTTTCATTGTTAAAAGTTGATAGAGTGTGCTAAAGTTCTTCTTCTTCTTCTATGAAGTTTGATGGTGTGCTGAAGTGGAAATGTATTATTTTTCCTCTTCGTTGCAACTTATGTTAAGACAAATTCCCACCACCTACTACTATATATTTCATTATAGGTCAAAAGTTAAAGTCCATTATCAAAGGCAACATGCATGGAAGTTGCCTTTGATTTTTAGCCGCCTTTAAAGATTATAGTGAGTGCACTATAATGTACCCACTCATTATAGGGTAGGTGGCGGTAATGCACTCTGATGTTAGTTGCCTAATGCCAATTTACCAAAGACAGAAGAAGAAGGAGCCCGCCCAATATCACCCTGAACTTGAGAGAATACATCATTAATCATAATGGAAAACAATATTGGACTAATGACACTGCCCTGAGGAGTACCATTTTCCACCATATAACTTCCTGATAAAGCTGTCCCAACTCTTACTTGAATAAACCTATCAAATAAAGTCTCCAAGTGTCCGTAAACCGTAAACGCTTAGCATTCCATTATAGTAAGATAACCATTACTATTCCATCAATGAGCCCACAGTGTTCACCAGCGGTCTTATTAACCCTCAAAGTTAGAAATGAAATGATCAAAGAATGTGAGATATGTGGCACTATGCTCACCTGTAACAGATGCATGACCCGAAAAAATTTCTCAAGGCTCGAACTACTTTTTTCATTGTTAAAAGTTGATAGAGTGTGCTAAAGTTCTTCTTCTTCTTCTTCTTCTTCTTCTATGAAGTTGATGGTGTGCTGAAGTGGAAATGTATTATGTTTCCTCTTCGTTTGCAAGTTATGTTAAGATGCATTCCCACCACCTAATACTATATATTTCATTATAGGTCAAAACTTAAAGTCCATTATCAAAGGCAACATGCATGGAAGTTGCCTGTGATATTTAGCCGCCTTTAAATATTATAGTGAGTGCACTATAATGTGCCCACTCATTATAGGGAGTGCTGAATTTAAATAAGGTTTAAATGCAGCTATAAGATCCAATAGGTGGCGGTAATGCACTCTGATGTTAGTTGCCACCTGCCAATAAACCAAAGACAGAAGAAGGAGCCCGCCCAATATCACCCTAAACTTGAGAGAATACATCATTGATTATAATGGAGAACAATATTGGACTAATGACAATGCCCTGAGGAGTACCATTTTCCACCATATAACGTCCTGATAAAGCTGTCCCAACTCTTACTTGAATAAACCTATCAAATAAAGTCTCCAAGTGTCCGTAAACCGTAAACACTTAGCATTCCATTGTAGTAAGAGAACCATCACTATTCCAGCAATGAGCCCACAGTGTTCACGGTCGATCTTATTAACTCTCTGGACTCACAGGCGGCGGTTGCGCCACAGATCAGCTGTGTGACGGTTGTGTGTAGTTCACACGCCCAGTGTGTCCGTTACTGGCATTTCCTTCAATCCAAGTCATATTATGTGCTAAACTATATGTCAGGACTACGGATGAAGACAAGCATCTTCCTGTCTGTCGGTAACAATCAAACCCCCTTGAAACAAAATAATTTAATCAGTAAGTGACACGCTGGAGTGCGTTTACTTTTAAACGGTTTCGTGAAGTGTTGTAAATGGGGATATGGATGTGATACCACAACCATATCCCCTTGACTCCCACTGTCTAGAGACTGGAACCAAATGTACAAGATGGTGGTGATTGAATCCGAGATATTTTTACTTAATTTCTTGGACTTAATCTGAACTGACTCTTAAGTCCGGGTATCTGCACTCCAATACGCAATCATTGCAGCCTTAGCTACCAAGGAGACCATCCTTGGCATTCTTGTGAAGGAATTTATCTTAATTCACTTTACGCTTGAAGTCCTGCTCTGTGCCCTTTGGCTTTCTGGAAGTTCTGCTCCTAACACCGTCGCACATTAAAATCCAGTGTTAGCATTGCCTTTTTAATTGAGTGGGGTTCATAATCATTCACTGCTAATTGACCGACACCTCTAGCACACACCCAATGAGAGTGAATCATCGGTGGTTGTGTATTCCATTAAAATATCGATTAGATATCCTAAGTGACCAATTAAGTGTAAATCAACCGTCATAAATCAAAAAACATTTTTAAGTCATTTTTTTGCTTTCATCAGTCAGACTACTGATGTTGTGCAGTGGAAATTACTTTCAATCTATGTGGGAAAGTAAGTTTGTATCGACAGATCTCATTCAGAATTTGCAATTGGGTTTAAAGTTGCATTTTTTAAAACTCCCATTTTGTAGTGAGCAACTTCACAAACATGTTATAGCCTCACCAGGTCAGAGGCCAGTCATTGTTGTAGAACAAACACAGACAAGTGGGAAGTCATCACTCATTCTCGGGTTCTCCCTCTGGTTTTGGCTTCAGGGGAGATGCTGTTTGTGTGATTTTAGTTTATGGATTTCTGTCTCTGAGTTTTCTGTTTCCTGTTTTATTTTGTAGTCTTGCTTTCCTCGTGTATTGTTTCTGCCTTAACTTCCTGTTGTTGATTGTCGACCCAATCCTAATTTGTTTCACCTGTGTTTAATTGCCCCTGCCTTCCCTGTGTATTTAAGCCTCTGTGTTTCCTTTGTCCTCTGTCGGATTGTTTGTTCTTACTAGTTGTTCTTGTCGCTCCATGGTGGTGTCCTGTCCTGTTCTCCTGAGCCTCGTCACCTTGAATCCCTCGTGTAAGCTTCGTTGTGTTTTTGTTTAGTTAGAGTTATTAAATACGCTTCTTGTTAAATATCTCTGCTCCTGGGTCCATCTCCTTCAACAAACCTTAACAGAACAATCTGACCAAAAATATGGACTCAGCAGAGATTAGTTTTTCAGTTGGATTTTTTGATTAAACTGCATTTTCCGGGACCCCAGAGCAGGTCAGAGACTCTGGAGGAGATATCAGTGGTTGAGGCTTGGCTGAAGGAACGCCATTGGGTGAGTCTATCTATAACTTAACCATATCTATAACCCGTACCTTGTGGAGGTGCGGGTTATAGATAAGGTTAAGTTATAGATATATTGTCATCAACCAGCAGCAATTCATACACATCTTTGATGAAAAGCCATATAAGAATAACTCATGTGCAGTTTAGGCGTGAACATACCTCATCATAAGCATTTAAGCTAAGATGATAGACAATAATTAAAGAAAAAAACTAACCTTTCGACAAAGTACAGGACATCTTCAATGCCACTTTCAGCACTCTGCCGCACATCTACAAATTGTGCGTGTCTGATCAGTGGCTCTTCCAGTGGCAGCTTCTAAAGTGCATAGCCCACAGCACTTGTTAGGAAACTCAACACAGCTTCATGGAATGAATCCACCTGCCGTGGTGTGATGTCACCCTCATCAAGATATGTTAAGTTTAGCCTTGGTTGTGAACCCAATGTTCAACTTTTTCCCTGTACAGATAAAGCATATCAGGTTAACATAAATGGTTTAACATACTTGATGCAGCAATATCAGCTTGACACATAGGGCAATAAATCCAACCAGAAGCTCACTGTTGAAAGGACTACCACATACCTTAGGTGTCTGCTCATGAAGTGGCAAATGGCTAGGTACAAGGCTAAATATCACATTTTATCAATCACATATTACAGTGTATGATCATAATAATAGTCAAACACTTACCTGGCAAATGGTTTGCTTCTCTTTATAGGCAATTTCACAAGGCTCCTCATGGCATTGCAGAGCTGCCTGAACCATAAATGTGGAACATAGCTTGCGTAGGAATTTCACCATCTATCACATTGACAAAAATAGTATTAGATCCCTGCAGCTATCAGTAAGAAACACAGAATGGAAAAAACAGCAAGTTCCAAACACACCTCATCATGTAACAAATATATTGCTGACTGCTCTCTCTGGAGAAGCAAGTTGAAATCAGTGAAGGTTGGTACGGTGGCTTGGTAGAACAGCAGGTACACTTCTGTCATGGAGTCAGTAAATGCCTGCACAAGCCTCTTGAATCTGGCCTGATTTTCATCTTGAATCAATTAATAAATAACACAAAACAAGAGGTTGTCAAGAAGTAGGTGACTAACAATCCATGTAGTTGCTGCATAATGAAATTGAAAATGAATGACCATACTAGCAGATTTGAAGTAGCTCGCGAGAGGTTCGTAAAGCCTCAGGATTCTAGTCACACAACGTTCAAGGCTTAGCCAACGAACTGAGATGTGCAGGAGGACCTCCATGTACTCAGCTTCATGCAGCTCACAAACAAACATGAATATAGGTGTTGGGGTGGTTCTGGAGCACCCTAGAGGCGATGGAATTGCGTGGTCCGATGTCCACAGCTGCATTGTCAACTGAGAGAGCAACGCAGTTCTCCCAAGGGATACCATGCTCCTCTAGGGTGGAGTTAATCTTGGCAAAGATCTTGCTTGCAGTCCAACATGCCTTCCCACTTGTTGTGCACATTCTCAAAAATTGGTGGACAACTTTGCTTCCAATGAAGACCCGGACAGTAAGCGGGTTCATCTTTTGCACTCCTATAATGACGAGTTAGAATTAGATTATGTACATGTTGTTTGATGTTTCCACAAAGCAAATGTTTTTCAGAAGAGATAAATAGTTTGGGAAATACCTGTGTCATTTGACCCATCTGTAACAAGAGTGTATGGGCTGCTTTTGAGCTCCTTCACAAGCTCTTGTGTTAAATAAGGCGCAAGCGCTTCGTCAGTAATGCAGGATGACTTAGTCCTGGCACACCTGTAGTCCTGCGCCGTCTTTGAATCTCCAAAACAGGAGAGGCCCCAGGTGGTCCGCAAACGCTAGAGGAACGTTATGAACTACCAACCCAGCTGTCATTTTGACCTCAGCCCTTCTTGTCTGTAAGAAATAAAAAATGATTAATCCTCCCAAAAGACCATAGTTTATTTCAAATGGACACCAGCGATAATAGGGCACAGGTAAAAAAAACACATTCAGCAACTAAGATCTCAAATTAAGAAAATTGGACTGTAGTACACTGAAATACAAACCACAAATTAGTCAAAACTATCAACCATGCCTTTACCGCGATCAACTAGACCACAAACTCTTGACTGAACCTTGACAGGACTATTACACATATCATACCTTAACCTCTTGTGCAGACATCCCTCCAACAGAGGGAACAGGCATTGCATATGGGGATATTGTTGCTGTGGACTGAAGAGGTCGTTGCTTTTCTTGGTGGAACAGGGTTCTATATGTTGCTGCTCCAGCCAGAGCATGCCTCTTCTGGCCCTTCTGTTGGATTGGGGGAGTCTCTTCTGTCTGTCCCTTTGTGTCTTCTTCCATCTGCACTGTTGGTTGTTCTATTTGTCCTGTCTGTTGCTCCTCTGCATGTTTGTCTGTCTGTCCTGTCTGTTGCTCTTCTGCAGCAACTGACTGTTCTGTCAGTGTGTTTGTCTGTCTTCCCTGACTTGGCTGGTTCTTTAAATAATATAATATATTTTCCTTTTATCCTGGGCCTGGCAAAGGTCTTTTACGAGACATCTTTTCTACCTTAAAGAATTAAAATGTTTTTTAATAACTCTACTCTCAGCTACAAAAACTTGCTTACTTACTTCTATTGCACAAATTTCCTGTCTTTATGTTAAATTCTTTGGAATACATCAACTTACCTGCATAAAGTGCTGTTTGGAAGATCTTCAGAGTGAGTTTTTGGCCTGTTGATAAAAAGATAAATGCTATGTGAGCAGCCTAAATAAAAAATGCTATTATGTTTTGAGCATGCCACAAGATTAGCAAGGTGCTCTCCTGCTGCTTGTTATGACAGTTAGAGTTTACATTCACTACACAAAATCAAGTTCACACGGCCAAGGACAGGCAGACAGACAGGTAGAAAGAGACAAACGTACAGGCAGAAAGACCGGTAGATAGACATACAGATAGAGACAGACAGGTAGAGACGGACAGACATGCGGATAGACAAATAGATACAGACAGACAGATAGATAGACAGACAGGTAGATAGACATACAGATAAGACAGTAAGGCAGAGACAGGTAGATAGAGACAGAAAGGCAGAAAGACAGGTAGATAGATATACAGATAGAGACAGATGGGTAGAGACGGACAGACATGCAGATAGACAGATAGATACAGACAGACAGACAGGTAGATAGACATACAGATAAGACAGACAGGCAGAGACAGGTAGATAGATATACAGATAGAGACAGATAGGTAGAGACGGTCAGACAGATAGACAGACAGACAGGTAGATAGACATACAGATAAGACAGACAGGCAGATACAGGTAGATAGAGGCAGACAGACAGGTAGATAGACATACAGATAAGACAGACAGGCAGATACAGGTAGATAGAGGCAGACAGACAGGTAGAAAGACATACAGATAAGACAGACAGGCAGAGACAGGTAGATAGAGACAGACAGGCAGACAGACAGGTAGAGACGGACAGACATGCAGATAGACAGTTAGATACAGAGAGACAGATAGACAGGTAGATAGATACAGATATGCAGAGACAGACAGGTAGATAGACATTCAGATATACAGACAGATAGACAGACAGTTAGAGACAGACATGCAGACAGACGGGTAGATAGAGATGTTTCAGTGTGAGCTCCTCTTTCCGCTCACCTGTTGATGGTGAACGTCCTGTTATCACAGTAAACTCCAGTTACACCTGAGCACACGACTAAAGGTCAGCTGATATATTATTCTGAATATTCTGTTTGGATATTGACAAAAACAACGGTTGATGGGGTCACAGTGTATTGTTATTACATAAGTATTTATCTTTCTATCATTCAGATGGACGTGAATCTTCCCCTCACTATATTAAACATGTCTGGTTAATGGGTACAAACTTTAACACAACATTAGCTGCAGGTTGTTGATGACAATCAACTTTATGTTTACCTGTTACTACAAAGGAAATCACCAAACGCTTATGAAGAGGAGGAGACAATGCACAGGCAAGTGTCAGATTACTTTGAAATAATAACTCAGAACTATGTAGGGCTATTTGAATCCTCACAATATTTGTGGGAAATGTATGAAATAAGAAGTACCCTATTTTGAAATAAATGAAAAAATATAGCTGCAGCCTAATAGTTTAAAAATATATATTTTATTTGGCGAAATATAAAAAAAAAAAAGTGAGAGCAGGTCAGACTGGAGGCGAACACAGATACTGAAGCTCGGTAGAACCCAAGTGCAGCTTCTGCACTGATCAAGAAGCTGAGGCGCTGATCTCTGATCAGCTGAGACCAGAGAAACTCTATGTTTTCACTGGTTCCATAGTTAAGAAGCAGTTAGTCACTGAGGGGCTCCTTCAAGTGAGCGAGCTCTGAGCTATGATCTCTCCGTGTCTCTGAGCGAGTGCGCGGGGCGGGGGGCGGAGCCAGCCAACGGACCAGTGCTCTATCTGGGAGCACACACACACACGCACACAGACACACACACTCGCCCGCTCATGGTACTTCATGACGGCCTGATACGATGTTTAAAAAATTATCGTGACTTAGTCCACCACCAACATGCTCGTCTCGTCTCCTTAACAAGTTAAAATAGATTTAGTGATAGTTTTTATTTTCAAAGATCCGTTTTTTTTTCAGCGTGAGAAATTGGATGTGTGGCGTGAGTGCGTGTGAAAACATGCAAAAGCGTGTGTCACAAGGCGAAAGCGTGAGATTTGGCAGCTCTGCTCATGTCAGTCTACACACGAGCCCCAATGAACAGATACAGTATCTAGAAATGATTTTTGAAGAGAGAATATCTTCGGAAGACAATGAAGTGGAAGAGTTTAGTGAATATGAAGATCATGTTTCTGTCAATTCAGAGTCTGACAGTGAGTTTGGGTTAGAAGAGGATGAGACTGACCATCAGGCAGCTACGTAAAAAGTTAACCTGCAGCGAGTCCCAAATCCAGGCCAGGCCATCAGCAGCCAACATGTGGATGACAAAAAATGATGACAATTTAATGGTCTTTTTGCACTTCAGCCACCCCGCATGGCTACCAATGAAATTAGGTGCAATCAGGGCCGACAGGGGTTGCAGTGACTCGTGCAGGAGATCAAACCTTCTTACGAAGTTTTCATTACGAAAATCATTATGGATGGCACGAATTTGAAGGGACAACATGTTTTCGTAGAAAGCTACAATGAGATGGATCAAACCCATTTATTTGCATACTTTGGGGTTATTATCCGTGCTGGAGTTTTCAAATCCAAAGGAGAATCAACAGAATCCTTGTGGGATGCAGTAACTGGCAGAGAACTTTTACATAAATGTGCAATTAGGGGGGGTGTAAAGTGTAAAGTCACTTAATATATGTTCCTTTATATGTTCATCAAAGAAAATGAGCCAAGGCCAATGAGTCTCAGGTTGAAAACGGGTCCCACAAACCCGAACACCATACAAGGGTTAAATCCAGAAGAACAAACGCGGAGATCTCTGAAGGTTCCAGTTAAGATAGATGTTCGTGGGGAGCCACCGGCTGTGTTATCTGCTCTTCATTAGTTTATTATTTCATCTCCATTAAGGTTTTTTGTTTTGAAAGGCATTGAAGGTTTATTTGAATGTTAGGTCAGATCAAGTGCATAAATGAGCAACACAACACACCACAAACATTTGCATGGGCCAACGTCCTCCTATGGGCCTGGACATGGCTCAACGCAAGAATCCCCCAAAGTGTATAATACAAATGAATAAGTAACAAAGGCAAAGGGGGAATTCGCTGACCCACAATGCTTATCCTCCAGTTGGGCTCATTGCTGTGGTGCTGTTGGAGCAGGTGGAGCAGGTGGGGGAGAGCCATCTGCCTGGTCAGGTACCTGGCATTGGTCCTGAAGAGATGCAAATTAATTATTAGGATGTTTTTTATTATACTACATATTATATATGAAAGTATATTATAGGGTATATGCATGTCTTTACTATTATATGTTATTTTGGTTTTATTATTATTATTATTTATTCATTGCTGATGTTGCACACACACACCCTATTTCATCTCCATTCAAGAAACCCTTACTTTGCGAGGTTATCATAGACTTCACTTTACCTGCGTTATGTTATGTCTGTGTGTACATAGTTCTGTGGTTCATGTTTATTTTGTGTTTCACTTTCTGTATCACCCTCCTTATTAAGTAAAATAAAAAAATACGTAAACTTACCCGTCTCTTGTAGAAAAGGATGTAAGCATTCTTTTGATAAAGGTTGAACACTGATTCCCACTGCTGCATTTGTGACATTATTGTCTTCATATATGACCCAGGAGTCAGTGACATCATCTAAAAGGGCTCCGAGCTGGACTCCCGCACTTACATAGGGACCTGAAAAGAGACAAATCATTGTTACACAAGGTGCTTGATGTGTGGAGGTTATGAGAGTAACTGATGTATCAGGATAAGGCTGTAACAATTTTCAGACCAGGACCGAAACAGCAAAACAAACATTCACATTCTCGTATTGAGAGGGGAATTGTTACACCTCTAATAATAAATAGTTTTGCTCAGACAATAATGTCTAAAGTGAAAAAACAATTCTAACAAATTTAACAACTGGAAGTTACAGTCAGTCACAAAATAAACAGAACTCACTTGACAAATGTTGACTTTGTACTTGAAGTGAGGTGAGTTATTTCTTACCTGTTGGGATGAGACCAACAGCTCCCTGCTGATTTGATCTTATTTAGCAGTTTCTTCTGGGGCAATGACGAAGTGTAGCAAAAACGCTTAACATGCAGGATCAAAAATCTGCAGCCAAGAAATAGAAGAAAGTTTATTTAATAATTTGTATTAATGGATTACTCGTAATTTGATAATCAAATTCAGTGATCGCTAAATTAACGTTTAAGGGTTAGGGTTAGGGCTGTAGACTGCCTTACAATGAAACTAAAAGTAATCATCACTTGATTTGTATTGTGATGGACAACAACATAAGCGAGAGTCTAAAAATAGATTTTCACATTGTGAGAAAATGTGAAAAATATCAAGTAACCATGATGTTTGATTGAGGGAAAGTATCTGTTGTAGTCTAACTGTGGAGGATGGGATGCCAGTTACATGGAGGCATCTCCGCTGACAGACAGAAACAAACCTTGTGATTATTTTTGATAATAGAATTTTATGTTTTTTCTTATTGATTTAAAAATTAAAGGAAAGTCTCACACAGTGGAAATATACATGTGTTGTCTTTGTTATGCCAACATTTTATAAAGTATTGCAATGAGATATAAAACCGTAAATGTTAATGTAAGACACAGCGTGGCATTCTTTTTTTTGGGTAGTGGTGGCAGGGAGAGGCTTTCACTTACCTAGCCTTTGAGAAAGAGATTTTTCCTACGTAGTCTTCTGTTGAAAATGAAACCTGTAGAGTAAAAACAAATTTCATGCATTTTAATTGAAGACATATCTTATTAACTTCTCAAATCTATTCAATGTGAAATCTTACCACCGGTTTCTTAAACAGATGTTCATCTGAAGGTATCTTCTGTATTGGGTGTTCAATGGCAGTCTTGGCGGTTGAGGGACTGTCTCCTGGTATCCTGGCTTTCCGTCTCTTCTTATTTCACTTGTTATTTTCTTCAGCTGATGATGTTGCAGGTGCAGTCTTGGGGATTGAGGGACTGTCTTTTGGGATTCCGGCTTTCCGTCTCTTCTTATTGTGCTTTTTTTCCCCCTTAGTTGCTGATGTTGCAGGTGCTGGAACATCAGTGGAGTCACCCCTGCTGAAACACAAAAACACACCTACCGTATTTTCCGCACTATAGGGCGCACTGGATTATAAGGCGCACTGTCAATGGATGGTCTATTTTGGATCTTTTTCATATATAAAGCGCACCGGACTATAAGGCGCATTAAGCGAAACAAAACAGTCTGTAAATCAAACTTTATTAAACGTGTTCACAATAACTCTCAACATTGTTCAAACGTTAATGAGTGTATTCACAATAACTCCCAACCTTGTTCAGTTGTAACACGTAAAAAAAATAGTCTGATACCGCTAAATCAAACGTTAGCGTATTCACATAACTCTCAAAATTGTTCAGTTATAACACGTAAAATACAACACAATACACTCCCTTGTTCAGTTCATTCCTTGTCCACAAATCCCTCAAATTCTTCATCTTCAGTGTCGGAGTTTAACAGTTGGGCGATAACGGCATCCAGCATGCCCAGATCCCTCTCGTCATTATCCGAGTCAGAGTCAGTGTCGTTGCTGTTGCCTGGCAGTTCAGTGATGATTCCGGCCTTTTCGTGAAAGCTCGGACCACAGTTAAGACTGATACATTAGCCCAGGCATCCACGATCCATTGGCAGATTGTAGCGTAAGTCCCCCTATCTTGGTGAATGTGTGTTCGCCTTCTGTCATCCACTGCTCCCACGCAGCTCGCAGTTCAACTTTGAACGCCCTGTTGACACCAATATCTAGCAGCTGGAGTTCTTTAGTTAATCCACCCGGAATGATGGCAAGCTCCGAATTAGTTTGCTTCACTTGGTTTTTGACAGCATCGGTGAGATGGGCGCGCATGGAGTCGCAGATCAATAGGGACGGAGATTTGTGGAAAAAGCCATCCGGTCTCTAGACGTAAATTTCTCTCAGCCACTCACTCATTTTTTCCTCGTCCATCCAGCCCTTCGGGTTAGCTTTGTTGATGACGCCGGCTGGAAACTTTTCTTTTGGCAAAGTCTCATGTTAAACCTTACCACCCGTTTCTTTAACAGATGTTCATCTGAAGGTATCTTCTGTATTGGGTGTTCAGTGGCAGTCTTGGATGTTGAGGGACTGTCTTTTGGGATCCCGGCTTTCCCTCTTCTTAGTTCGCTTTTTTTCCCCCTCAGTTGCTGATGTTGAAGGTGCTGGAACATCAGAGGAGTCAACCCTGCTGAAACACACAAACACACCTATACTGTGAACAAAGTGTGGCTGTTGATCAAATCTCTTTTTAAAAGGATAAATTAACAATTGTATACATTTTGTGACACATTGAGCTTTAAGTAAAGCCTGACTATGTGGAATCGGAAACAGAAATCCCCACCAGCCCATACAACCCTCTGAAAAATGTGATGAAGAACTTATTCCATCATGCTAACCTTTTATTAAACATTTTACTGAGGTAAACCTATAAATGTTAATGTGAGACACAGCGTGCATAGACATTTTTTTTCCTTTCTTTTTTAAGGGTAAGTGATGGCAGGGAGAGGCTTTCACTTACCTTGAGATGGAGCTTGGTTCTCTTTCATCTGTTTTTGAACTAGTTTTCGTTTCCAAATTCCATAAATTGTAATTGTCGTAGATTATGAAAGAATAAATATCTTATTGACTTCTCAAATCTATTCAATGTGAAACCTCACCACCGGTTTCTTTACGAGATGTTCATCTGAATGTATCTTACGGATTTGCTGTTCAGTGACAGTCGCGGCAACTAGCTTTACAGATGTGGTCTTTTTGTGTCTTCTTATCTGATTTTTCATTTTCTTCTGCTGCCGATGTTTTAGTTGTTGGAGTGTCAGTGGAGTCACCACTGCTGACACACACAAATACACCTACTGAGTATTCTTATTCTACTATGAACAAAGTTGTGGCTGTTGATAAAATCTTTTTTTAACCCTTGTGTGGTGTTCATGTTTTGGTGACCCAGCCAATGCTCGTGGGTCTGGTGGACCGACTGCATTATTCAGTCTTTCAATCAATACAGCTACAACAATATACGTAAAAATACTCAACAGATGTTAACTTTATCCCAATAACAAGCAATATAAACAGCATATATGGTTAATATTTGTCATTTACCCCTGTTAAATCACATTCACGAATAAAAGTGCTTTTCGTTTTTTTGTGATAAAATGCAATAAACAAAGAAACATCAATTACAATCAAGATACGATTGGAAAAAATGAATATGTAACAAGGTTTTTCATCAGTATTGACGTTTATTTATTTAACCTAATTAGAAATTGAACACACTCATGTCAGTCTACACACGAGCCCCAATGAACAGATACAGTATCTATAGATTTTTTAAAAGAGAATATCTTCGGAAGACAATGAAGTGGAAGAGTTTAGAGAATATGAAGATCATGTTTCTGTCAATTCAGAGTCTGACAGTGAGTTTGAGTTAGAAGAGGATGAGACTGACCATCAGCCAGCTACGTAAAAAGTTTACCTGCAGCAAGTCCCAAATCCAGGCCAGGCCACCAGCAGCCAACATATGGATGACAAAAAATTATGACAATTTAATGGTCTTTTTGCACTTCAGCCACCCCGCATGGCTACCAATGACATTAGGTGCAATCACGGCCGACAGGGGTTGCAGTGACTCATGTGCAGGAGATCAAACCTTCTTACGAACTTTTCATTACGAAAATCATTCTGGATTGCACTAATTTGGAGGGACAGCATGTTTTCGTAGAAAGCTACAATGACATGGACCAAACCTATTTATTTGCATACTTTGGGGTTATTATCCGTGCTGGAGTTTTCAAATCCAAAGGGGAATCAACAGAATCCTTGTGGGATGCAGTAACTGGCAGAGAACTTTTACGAAAAAGAGGAATATGGGAGCAGAGTTGATTGAAATATACAATCTAACACTTTATGTAGTCCTGGGTCCAGTGGACCCGAACATCACATCTGTAATATAAATGTGTGTGTGGGGGGGGGGTGTAGAGTGTACAGTCACTGAGTATATGTTCCTTTACATGTTCATCACAGAAAATGAGCCAAGGCCAATGAGTCTCAGGTTGAAAAAAATATTTATCGCATAATTTTTCTTTTAGCAAACATTGAAAACCATACAAGGGTTAAATCCAAAAGACCAAACGTGGAGAATCTCTGAAGGGATTTACTCCCAGCAGGTCCTGGTGCTCTGCATCCTGAAGAACAGGTGTACATTGATGGGGCATTTGTAGACTTTTCCTGTCTTTTTGGACAATTCTGTCATCACAGGATTCAACTCTTCAATGTTCTCCAGAAAGGACATCAGGAATTCATGAGCATCCTGCAAACGGAGAAATGCAGAGAGTTCAATGCACAGAGGATAAAATCAGGACGAAGAAGACACAAGACAAACCGTCAAATTACCCAACACACCTTCTGCCCCATGTCCGAAAATTCTGGAGACCTCCTAGCCACTTCCTTTTTGAATGTATAGAGGGCGTTGACTTTCTTTTGATCATCCGGGGAGTGATGACACCTCACAATGTGTCTTTGGTTTTAAATATGAACTTGAAAACTGTGAAATCTATTTGCATTGTCCTGACACATGCTGACAGTGACGTGTAATGAGTCTCTTACTTGTTGTTGGGTTTCTGAGAGGTACTCGGCTCCGACTTATCCAGGTAATTTTGAAACTCCTTCTGTTGGAGGAAAAAGAAAGTCTCATGGTTCAGTATTACACTTAAGCACTTGTTTGATGTACATGTCCAGATTACTGAATGTGTGGTTTATGTGAAGTTGTAGAACTCTGTGTGAGACTTACCTTCGTACTGCTGAAATGTCTGTTCTCCTTTTCCCCCTTATCGCTCTCATTCGTTTGTCCAGCTAAGATTTTTGGAGTTGCCGGAATATTCATGGAGGCATCTCCCCTGACAGACACAAACAAACCTTGTCATTATTTTTGATAATAGAATTTTATGTTTTTTCTTATTGATTTAAAAATTAAAGGAAAGTCTCACACAGTGGAAATATACATGTGTTGTTTTTGTTATGCCAACATTTTATAAGGTATTTCAATGAGATATAAAACCGTAAATGTTAATGTAAGACACAGCGTGGCATTCTTTTTTTTGGGTAGTGGTGGCAGGGAGAGGCTTTCACTTACCTAGCCTTTGAGAAAGAGCTTTTTCCTATGTAGTCTTCTGTTGAAAATGAAACAGTTTTTTTCTCCTGTAGAGTAAAAACAAATTTCATGCATTTTAAGTGATGACATATCTTATCTACTTCTCAAATCGATTCAATGTGAAATCTTACCAATGGTTTCTTAAACAGATGTTCATCTGAAGGTATCTTCTGTATTGGGTGTTCAATGGCAGTATTGGCGGTTGAGGGACTGTCTCCTGGTATCCTGGCTTTCCGTCTCTTCTTATTGCGCTTTTTATTTTCTTCAGCTGATGATGTTGCAGGTGCAGTCTTGGTGATTGAGGGACTGTCTTTTAGGATTCCGGCTTTCCGTCTCTTCTTATTTCGCTTTTTTTCCCCTCAGGTGCTGATGTTGCAGGTGCTTGAACATCAATGGAGTCACCCCTGCTGACAGACACAAACACACCTACTGATTAATCATATTCTACTGTGAACAAAGTTGTGGCTGTTGATAAAATCTCCTTTTAAAAGGATAAATCAACAATTGTATACATTTGTGACACATTGAGCCTAAAGCCTGACTATGTGGAATTGGAAACAGAAAACCCCACCAGCCCATACAACCCTGCTGAAAAATGTGATGAAGAACTTATTCTATCGTGCTAAACTTTTATAAAACCTTTTACTGAGGTAAACCTGTAAATGTTAATGTGAGACACAGCGTGCACAGAAATATCTGACGTTCTTTTTTTCTTTAGAGTAGTGATGGCAGGGAGAGGCTTTTATTTACCTTGAGATGCAGCTTGGTTCTCCTTCATCTGTTTTCAAAAGAGTTTCTGTTTCCTGTAAAGTAAAAATAAATTTCATGAATTTTAATTGTCCAACATTATAAAAGGATACATATCTTATCAACTTCTCAAATCGATTCAATGTGAAACCTTACCACCGGTTTCTTTACGAGATGTTCGACTGCCACTGAGGGACCGTCTTCACAGATGTGTTCTTTTTTTTGTTTCTTCTCATCTGATTTTTCATTTTCTTCATTTTCATTTTCTTTCCCCTCAGTTGCTAATATTTCAGGGGCTGGAACATTAGTGGAGTCACCACTGCTGACAGACACAAATACACCTACTGAGTATTGTTATTCTACTATGAACAAAGTTGTGGCTGTTGATAAAATCTCTTTTTAATTCCAGAAGAACAAACGTGGAGAATCTCTGAAGGTTCCAGTTAAGATAGATGTTCGTGGGGAGCCACCGGCTGTGTTATCTGCGCTTCATTTGTTTATTATTTCATCTCCATTAAGGTTTTTTATTTTGAAAGGCATTGAAGGTTAATTTGAATGTAAGGTCAGATCAAGTGCTTAAATGAGCAACACAACACGCCACAAGCATTTGCATGGGCCAACGTCCTCCTATGGGCCTGGACATGGCTCAACGCAAGATCCCCCATGCATTTGTGACATTATTGTCCTATATGACCCAGGAGTCGGTGGCATCATCTTCATCTGCTTCTCGCTGGACTCCAGCACTAACATAGTGTCCTGAAAAGAGACCAATCATTGTTACAAAAGGTGATTTGATGTGTGGAGTTTATGAAAGGTAACTGATCTATCAGGATTTAACAATTTTGAGACCAGAACCGAAACAGCACAACAAACATTCACATTCTCGTATTGAGAGAGGAGAAGTGTTACACCTCTAATAATAAAGAGTTTTGCTTTTGTTTATACAATAACAGTAATAACAAAGTGAAAAAACTATATTCTATCAGAATTTTTTGGGGAAAACCAACATTGGTGAAGTAAAAAGTTTAAATAATTGATGTAACTATCAACTGGTCAGTTCCAGGAAAATGACAGATGTAAAAAAAAACACAGCAACTTCATTAAAATATCATAATTTACAACAATAAAGAACTGAATAAAAATATGTTTCTACCACTGATTGACTGCATGTATCTATAATACACCCGAGTACTTGATAGAGGACTACAGAATGGTGTGTCACTGTGTGATAACTAACTTGAGGTTGCATTGCATCCAAGGTGGCTGATGCAACTCACAACACTGTAACGGCCAGTTCCCTGAGAAGGAACAAATTTGATAACTGGAAGTTACAGTCACTGACAAATGTTGACTTTGTACTTGAAGTGAGGTGAGTTCTTTCTTACCTGTTGGGATGAGACCAACAGCTCCCTGCTGTTATTGATCTTATTGTGTAGTTTCTTCAGGGACCAGGACGAAGTGTAGCAAAAACGTTTCACATGCAGGATCAACAACCTGCAGCCAAGAAATAGAAAGTTCATTTAATAATTTGCATTAATGAATTACTCTTAATTTGATAATCAAAATCGGTGATTGCTAAATTAACGTTTAAGGATTAGGGTTAGGGTTGTACACTGCCTTACAATGAAACTAAAAGTAATCATCACTTGATTTGTATTGTGATGAACAACAAAATAAGCGAGAGTCTGAAAATAGATTTTTACATTGTGAGAAAATGTGAAAAATATCAAGTAACCTTGATGTTTGATTGAGGGAAAGTATCTGTTGTGGTCTAACTGTGGAGGATGTGATGCCAGTTACCTGGGCAAGGTCTTAAAGTTGTACAGTTGGGTGGAGTTTGTGCCACCACAGGAACACCTGTACTCAGTCTCTGTCTCCTGAAAAAGAAAAAGAAAAACGAATGAAGAGTACTATGAGTAACTTTGTTTGTGTGTGAGTTCATTGGATGACAGGGACAGCCGTGACTCACTTGCAGGTAATGGTCGAGCATTTCCTGAACTGATTCTTGAGGCACCAGGTTCAGAGACAGGTTGTTGAAAATTACCTCTGTCCCAGAACTGTCTCCACATCTGCAATATAAAGGAACAACGTGCATAAAATACATTTCCAGTCACATAGAAAAGAATAAAAACGTGTTTTTTCTCCGTGTGGATTTACTCCCTGCAGGTCCTGGTGTTCTGCATCCTGAAGGACAGGTGTACATTGACGGGGCATTTGTAGACTTTTCCCGTCTTTTTGGACAATTCTGTCATCACAGGATTTAACTCTTCGATGTTCTCCAGAAAGAACATCAGGAATTCATGAGCATCCTGCAAAAGGAGAAATGCAGAGAGTTCAATGCAGAGAGGATAAAATCAGGATGAAGAAGACACAAGACAAACCATCAAATTAGCCAACACACCTTCTGCCCCATGTCCGAAAATTCTGGAGACCTCCTAGCCACTTTCTTTTTGAAAGTATAGAGGGCTTTAAGTTTCTTCTGATCATCCGGGGAGTGATGATACCTCACAATGTTCATGAATGCCCTGCAGAGGATGAAAAAAAAAACAGGAGACCTCTGCTGTCACCTCTGACATTTTAGACTTGTGGTGTTTGTGTCAGCATCAGTGTGATTGTGTGTTGTTGCAGTACATTAGAACTGCAGCCTCGGGGACCATCTTCCACGCAGCTTCCTGATGGCTGATGTCTCTGATGAACACCAACAGTGTGAGCAGACTCTGGAGGCCGAAGTTCATGTAGCAGATTTGAGCGGGATTTGGAAACCTGTCAAGGACGAAGATGTTTGGCAAAATAACTTGAATTTACGAAATCCCATAAACAGTGAAAACAGCTAGTGCTCAGGATTTCTATATTTGAAGCTCGAGGAAGTAATCAAACATCAGGTGATCAATGATCCGCTGATTTACTTCGTTGTGTGTATGTGTGTTTAGGGCAGATTAACTCACCCAAGACTAGTGTTTCTCTCACTGGAGGAACGCCCACCCAAGAAGTCAAGACTGGTTAGAAGGGGACACAGACAGAAATGCCTGTCAACACGACAGACATGACTGTAGCATTTATTCTCAAGTGACCCCTTTTGAGGAAATTTTGAATATCCTCACAAATGACTGTATTTGCCACTATATATTAATGTTCATGGTATATTACACATCAAATCTGCACAGGAGAATAGTCTAAATTCAACAGATCCTCCCATCTATCTCTAAGCAGTACCCAAGGTTTGGTCAAAGATAAAGGGCCAACCAACAATGCAATGTAGCGTCTATGTTGAGGGTCTTTCATATCTAACTCAGATGTACCAGACAGAGAGACACCAACTTTAACTCTTTTGCGCATTTCACCAGTGGCCAGATTCAAGGACAATATGTGATTTAGTTGTGCCTACTATAGGCTTAACCTTAAGTGTTACTCTGTTAGCATTTGTATATTGTTGCACCTTCTGGTCTCCTTGTTGCATCATGTCTGCATTAAAGACCTTCTGCACAAGACATCAGCTGCTGTCTGAGTTCTCCTTTCACCAGCTTCCAAAAAACGTCCATAATAACACCCATGGCTGAATTAACACAACCAATAGAGTGAAGTAGAACAGCAAGAAATCTGATCAGGCTTTCAAAGCCAATTTGTGATTTTTACTATGGCCACAGTTCAGTTTCAGTTTTTGGACAGCTCCTGTTAGTGTCTTTGGTTTAAATATGAACTTGAAAACTGTGAAATCTATTTGCATTGTCCTGACACATGCTGTCAGTGACAGGAATTGAGTCTCTTACTTGTTGTTAGGTTTCTGAGAGGTACTCGGCTCCGACTTATCCAGGTAATTTTGAAAGTCATTCTGTCTAGATTACTGAATGTGTGGTTTATGTGAAGTTGTAGAACTCTGTGTGAGACTTACCTTCGTACTGCTGAAAAGTCTGTTCCCCTTTTCCCCCTTATCGCTCTCATTCGTTTGTCCAGCTTAGATTTTTGCAGTTGCCGGAATATTCATGGAGGCATCTCCCCTGACAGACACAAACACACCTTGTGATTATTTTTGATGAAAGAATTGTATGTTTTTTCTTATTGATTTAAAAGTTAAATGAAAGTCTCACTCAGTGGAAATGTACATGTCTTTGTTATGCGAACATTTTATAAACTATTTCACTCAGATATAAATTATTTTTTAGGGGTTGTGGTGGCAGGAAAAGGCTTTCACTTACCTCTACTCTGAGAAAGAGCTTTTTCCTACGTTGTCTTCTTTTGAAAATGAAACAGTCTCCGTTTCATGTAGAGTTAAAACTCTGCTGAAAAATGTGATGAAGAACTTACTCCATCGTACTAACCTTTAATAAAACATTTTACTGACGTAAACCTGTATACTTTAATGTGAGACACAGTGTGCACAGAAATATCTGACATTCTTTTTTTTCAGAGTAGTGATGGCAGGGAGAGGCTTTTACTCACCTTGAGATGGAGCTTGGTTCTCTTTCTTCTGTTTTCAAAACAGTTTTTGTTTCCTGTAAAGTAAAAACAAATTCCATTAATTGTAATTGTCCAAGATTATAAAAGAATGCATATCTTATTAACTTCTCAAATCAATTCAATGTGATGCATGCATGTTGCCTTAGATTTTGTCTTTTAATAAGATTTTTTTTAGCTGCCTTTAAATATTATAGTGAGTGCACTATAATGTACCCACTCATTATAGTGAGTGCTGCATTTAATTAAGGTTTAAATGCAGCTAGTAGATCCAATAGTTGGCGGTAATGCACTCTGATGTTAGTCGCCAATAAACCAAAGACAGAAAAAGAAGGAGCCTGCCCAATATCACCCTGAACTTGAGAGAATACATCATTAATCATTATGGAAAACAATATTGGACTAATGACACTGCCCTGAGGAGTACCATTTTCCACCATATAACTTCCTGATAAAGCTGTCCCAAATCTTACTTGAATAAACCTATCAAATAAAGTCTCCACGTGTCCGTAAACTATAAACACTTAGCATTCCATTGTAGCAAGAGAACCATTACTATTCCAGCAATGAGCCCACAGTGTTCACGGTCGATCTTATTAACTCTCTGGAGTCACAGGCGGCGGTTGCGCCACAGATCAGCTGTGTGACGGTTGTGTGTTGTTCACATGCCCAGTGTGTCCGTTACTGGCATTTCCTTCAATCCAAGTCATATTATGTGCTAAACTATATGTCAGGACTCTACGGTATGAAGGCAAGCATCTTCCCGTCTGTCGGTAACAATCAAACCCCCTTGAAACCAAAAAATGTATTTAGTAAGTGAAACGCTGGAGTGCGTTTACTTTGAAACAGTTTTGTGAAGTGTTGTAGCACAACCATATCCCCTTGACTCCCACTGTCCAGAGACTGGAACCAAATGTACAAGATGGTGGTGATTGAATCCGAGATATTTTGACTTAATATCTTGGACTTAATCTGAACTGACTCTTTAGTCCGGGTATCTGCACTCCAATACGCAATCATTGCAGCCTTAGCTACCAAGGAGACCATCCTTGGCATTCTTGTGAAGGAATTTATCTTAATGCTTCACTTTACGCTTGAAGTCCTGCTCTCTGCCCTTTGGCTTTCTGGAAGTTCTGCTCCTAACACCGTTGATGGATGAGAACACCAAACAGCAGCCGGCACATTAAAATCCAGTGTTAGCATTGCCTTTTTAATTGAGTGGGGTTTATAATAATTCACTGCTAATTGGCCAACACCTCTAGCACACACCCAATGAGAGAAACCGCCCCTTAATGGCCATTACGCACCTTTTCGAGCACACACGTCGTTCACCTCGGTAACCAAATCAAAACGGACATAAACCTTATAAGCTTGAAGGTGCCCCTGCTTTTCCTCCTGCTCCTCTCCCGTCTGTTTTCTCTCCAGGTGATAAAAACATGATTGTTTTCCACCTGTGCAATCCGGTCAAGTCCGTTCATTGGTTTCCTCTTGGATTTCAAGCCGGCCTATCATCATGGCGGGGTTCTTAATAAAAGGAGCGACCCAGAAGAGTTCAGGGGCTCCCTCTCGTTCACTGTGTTCTCGACCCGCCTGAGCTGCCGCCCGCACCATTAGAGAAAACTTGTTAAGGAATAATAGAAGACGGTGTGTGGAGGGAGGCAGGACAACAGGCGAGTTGGGAAACCATTCACATCTCACACGTAGTTGACTTAATGTGTAGAGACATTAAGTTTAAGGGTTTGTGCCACCTCCGTATTGGTTTCGATGAAGCTCTTTTTCTCGGGAATAAACAAGTTTTGTCTTTTGTTTGTATGTTTTCGGCTGTCGAGATTTGTTAGACCCAGTTTCATTGAATCGATTTCACATGGTTTGGCACAACCGCCGTGTCGTGTCCCCACATGTTTATTAGATTTGTGTTTAGATGAGTTGTATAGTCGTATGAGTAATAATTTCTACCCCTTCGGTTTCTTTGGATGTCCTGCTGTTGTCTCTCTGAGTCTCAGTGGGGCACTGACTCTGTGAATCATCGGTGGTTGTGTATTCCATTAAAATATCGATTAGATATCCTAAGTGACAAATGAAAGGGTGGAATGCAGGAATGACATTACTCTCTTTAATCAAAGCCCCTGCATTAAAAGCTATTGAGCGCAAATGATGAACTAATACAGCACAAGAACATACTGTGTAAGCAAAGACTTCACCGTCATGAATCCCAAAACATTTTTAAGTCCAAGTCTTGCTTTCATCAGTCAGACTACTGATGTTGTGTAGTGGAAATTACTTTCAATCTATGGGGGAAAGTAGGTTTGTAGCGACATATCTCGTCCAGAATTTGCAATTGGGCTGAAAGTAGAATTTTTCAAACTCCCATTTTGTTGTAAGCTATTTCACAAACATGTTATAGCCTCACAAGGTCAGAGGCCAAGTCATTGTTGTAGAACAAACACAGACAAGTGGGAAGTCATCACTCATTCTAAGGTTCTCCCTCTGGTTTCGGCTTCAGGGGAGATGCTGTTTCCGCAAAAACAACTGTGAGGTACACCAGCAAGCTGGTTTCCCCTCATCAACTTCATATTATTTTATAGTTATTTTTCTTATTTTACAAAGGAGATCTCTAACTGGGTGATTTACTCCATTATTTCATTGTATAATTGTGTTATGTTTTTTACTGTCCATGCAAGAAAGTCAAGACTTAGTTTCAGCTGCAGTGGTAACATAGAAATACAGATCTCTCTCTCTCTCTCACCATGTCTCTGTTAAGAATTTGAAAAGTAAAATTCCATGATCCCTCCAATTATTCTGCTTCCCTCCAAAACTTTACGGGTTCTTCCTCTGGTCATGATCCCCTCATCCCGAAAATGTCACTGAAGCCAGTCGAGTAGTTTTTGTACAAACAAATGCAGATACAAATATAACCACCTTGGTGCATAATCTTCTTTATGAGCTGCAAGAATAACTGTGTCAAAGTTCACTGTGATTCTTACATTCAGTTAAGCAGCGTTAACACCTGCGTTCCAATTAAATCCAGAAGAACAAACGTGGAGAATCTCTGAAGGTTCCAGTTAAGATAGATATTCGTGGGGAGCCACCGGCTGTGTTATCTGTGCTTCATTAGTTTATTATTTCATCTTCATTAAAGTTTTTTGTTTTGAAAGGCATTGAAGGTTAATTTGAATGTTAGGTCAGATCAAGTGCATAAATGAGCAACACAACACGCCACAAGCATTTGCTACTGAAGGCAGCTTGTTCAGTACGTTCACATCTTCAATCACAGTGAAGTTCTTATTTTATACCTGATGTGTGGAAATCGCCATCTAATATATGAATACAAAAATCAACATAAAGAGTCAGAGAGAATATTTATCTTCAAGTTTAATTTATGTGTTATTCTTGGTTTAGTTTGCTCACATCCTCCCCCTCACACATGATGAGGCAGTTCAGCAGAACTCTCCTCTGGTCCATGTTAGCTCTGCAGCTCTAGCTCTTCTACAGCTAAGGCCTCTGGGGAGAATTTGGATTTGCCACAACAATGTCCTGCATTAGATTGTAAAGTAATTTCTATAGATTTCTTTGATGCCTGTTGAAATGAGAAATATGTGACTAAATGTGCGATTCACAAGTTGAAACCTGGAACAACAATGGTCATGATGTTCATTTGGTTGTGGTTGAACAATCTGAGACCAGTTGATCTTTGCTGTGTTTAATGTTACTTCAACATCCAACATGTATCGTATCGGTAGCATCCGCTCCGATTTCCCAATAACTTAAATACTGTGTTGCCCTTGACTGTGATAGGAACATTGACTGGATCTTTATCCCGGACAGCCTGGATGTAAACCACCCTGCTTCACTAGCACCGTGGAAAACTTGTCTGCGGCAGATGTATTCTCCTTTTCTCAGTGTTTTAATCATTGGTAACACCATCGACTGTTTATTAAGACCTGTCTCCAGATCCATCAACTATCCAGTAATGAAAATAAGTTTGAAACAAACACTTTCATCACATTTGGAACTAGAGTCTGTGAATGATCTCAATCCTGAAGTGTCACCGTGTTTTTATAACAACAATTAATTAATTGAAACCAAATGTCATCATGGTGATAATTGCTGCCCAGAATCACAGATCCATTTTGAGGAATGTTTTTTTAACGAGTATTTTCACTTCTTAGTTTGTTCATATCTGTGAAAAAAGGACCTGCACACTGTGGAACTTGTAAGCAGTGATTTATTATGCAGCAACATTTGGGTACTACACCATCAGGCAAACATCTCGCTCTCATATGCACCTGTTTTGCCAGATGAAGGTGCAAAGCATTATTTTGTTTATCCCATCCACTAACATTGAGGAGATGGGATTCATGACCTATACTGAAGTCAGCCAACAGGAGTCTATCCAGACACTTTTGCTTCCCTTTTTGGGAGAAGTCACGTTGTCCATATCCATGTACAGTCTCTGGGTGACACTGGCCGATAACAAGGCTAAATCCTTCAGCAACAGCTAGATGAGGTTTTGAATCCTCTTTGTGTGTTGTGTCAGTGTCCTCATTTGTCTTTTCGTGCTCTGTAAAAACCTGTCAGCGCTCCAGGTAAGGGTTAACACAGCCCGGTGATTAGGTTCCTCGTCCTCGGAAAGCTGTTTATCATCAACATGGCATTTCAATCAGGGGAGACACAGTGGATAAATAAAGATAATTGGTTATTATACAGAAGATGTAGGGATAATAAATGTTTGGCCTGGAAAGTCTCCGTCGCTCAGACTCCAGAGGAAGATTTTAATCGAGGGGCTTCAGCCCTGAGCAGCAGCATAATAAATTCCCCCATGGAGTCCGGGCACTGGTGGTGGTGGTTGAAGACTTCTGATGAGGCTGATGAAGTGATGAAGCAGATGAATCTCCAGAGGCGGTGGAGGGGCATGAATAAATGCAGCAGCTTTAAACAAGATCAGGTCCAAACCTAATACGTATAAAGCTGGAACGTGTGTGGTCGAAGTGAGAAATGAAGGAAGTTGTTGAAAACTGTTCTGGTACCGCAATACACCAGTTAGAATTCCCAACACTTGGCCAGTTGTGTGTATGTGTGTGTGTGTGTGTGTGTGTGTGTGTGTGTGTGTGTGTGTGTGTGTTTATAGATGTTGTCTTTGTATTTGCAGCAGATGCCATCCAGCATCTATTTAATTTCTGGCACCAGTGCTGTCCTGCTGTCCAGCTCCGAGAGATCCACTGGGGAGATGGAGATTGACAGCAGGTTGGAGGTTTGTGGCGAGAAAGTCCCTGTGCCGTCCTGACCACCTGCAAGCCAGCCTGTCAATCCAACATCCAATCCCATTAAGTCCACAGTAAGGCTTGTGGCTTCTGCTGGCCCTCCACGACCTCCAAACCCACGACAGCTTATCTGGGTTTAGTTTTACCTTATCTAGATATTCGAGGAGGAAATTGAGCCGAACACACATTATTACAATGCACTGATTGCACATACTTCTATTATCTCTTACTCATCGTTGGTTGAAGTTATTTCTGTGAAGACCGCCATTGAACAAAGTGGATTATGTTCTCCTGTGCAAATTTGAAAGTCTGCCTTTTGAAGAGGAATTTGAGCAGAAACGCTTCAGTGCCCGCCTGCAAAAGGATATTGCCAGAAACCAAGCTGCTTGTTAAAATAATTGTGGATTTAACGTGTAGTGGTTCTCTGGGAAATAACGATAACTGAGAGTTTGTACCAAAAAATGTGTTTCTCTGCTCCTCATATCTACAGGAACTGTGCATGGTCAAGAACAGCCTCACACCTTCTGAAGGGTGTCTGGGAGGGTTACGAAACATGAAGGAGCAGGAGTCATCTGACAACTCGGATAAATTGGGCTTCCTTAGCAGAGCAAATGCAGCTACTCTAATTGACTGCAGTGCACAGTACAAACAGGTACCTGAGCAGCACACTAGCAAGTGGAGGGGAGGAGGTACCTTATGTGTTATTAAACTATAAATGGCTATATAGTATGACAAATTGTTTAATTGTGTATTCATTCCTGTCAAAAAAACACAAAAAAAGGAGAAAGCTTTACATGGTTTCCTGTGTCGAATTCAGTCAGTTCAGTTGCTGATGTAAAATCAGCCAATTGGTGGTAAAGTTTGACATTCGATTTTAGTCTTTGAGGATATTGATATTTTGTAAATGTCACGGGTAACGATTAGGACTCAAGTCTCAGACTGTGCCCCCAAACATTGTTTGAGACGATCTACATGGAGGGAGCTTGTCAGGGACCATTCAAAAAGGCTCAAGGACAAGGTGTTAAAAAGGACATTTTCTCCTTTTAATATTGCAACTGTTCAAAAGTTGATCGCAATTCTGTGTGACATAAGAAACGAGAAAAGAGTTAAAAAATGGGCAGTAACTCAAAAAGAGGTCACCTCAGCAATAAAGAAGTTTAACTCAACCAATCTGACCTGCTCATAAATGACACAGGGAGCTTATAAAGACTTTGACTAGTCCTAGACAATCACAAACGTTGTCTGTATGCTAAAATTAACTAACCAACAACCTTAAGATGTGCAAACATATATACTCGTTAGAACTCATAAAAACGTGTGTTAGGCAAATGATAAAGAAACCATAAAAAGAGGATTTGAGAAATCTTAAATCAAAGTTCTTCCCCTTATTGTTGTGGAAATACATACTTTTTTTTAAGTTATATATTTATTTCTGCAAAAATGATCAGAGACCTAAATTGTGGAATTAATTTGGGATAATATTGATACAGAAGGGCTCTTTGCAGATGGGGTAATGTTAAAGAGTGAAAGACGGTAATCTCAGTGTGTGCACATCTCCACCACAGCACAAAGAGCATATTCTCAAGAGCCCTTGTTTTTTCTTAGCTCGAGACTGATCTCTCCGACTCATCCCGTCTAGGAGAAGAGAGGGAAAGATACAAAAATAAAAAGCTAGAGACAAGCGGAGATTGTTTGATTTGGACCAACCAGCTATTAAACCTGTATCAAGAACACACAGTGAAGACTTGTCTGAGCTATGCTTCCAGACAAAGCGTTCTGCTGTGACATATAGAATACAGAATGTAGAATATAGAATGAAGAATACAACGTTATTTGATTCGTGAACACTTTTCAGAGTTCAGTTAATGCTGCATTACTGTGAACCCGAAGAGGGAGTTGGGACCGAGAGAGGAAACATAAGACATTAGCAACGTTTTCTCCGACCATCCATCAATCAGGGTAGGCCATTAGGTGAGGTGGCAAACCACAACCACAGACTGTCAGGTTCTGTAAATGCAATCAACACCAACTCATGCAAGATTAACAACAGAGAGAGGGAGAGCGGAAGGAGGTGCAGCTAGGGAGGCCCCGAGTGCATCTACCGATAAAGAATCTGTGAATGATCAGCTGTCTATGTAACACGGAGATCCTGTTCCCTTCTACAGCGCTCCTCCGACTGCCTTTCAAGCATCGGAGGAGTTATAGAAAACAGATGGCGCCTATCTGTAGATGCATCCTGGATGATGGCGACCATGCGATCCAGCCGCGGTGTTTTAGTGTTTCCGTTCTGCAAACCTTTCCGAGGGGTAGAGCTGCGGTGAGAGTGGAAACAAAGCCGGCATTTGAGTTTAATCCAGGTGAACCAAAGATCCATAGATATTTTTAAATTTCAAAGCAATTAAATCAACCTCAACAATTTTTGCTTTTGTGGCGAATAGAGGAGAAACGTATGATAATAGCTTTCAATATCCTTTAAAGACTAAATCAGTGTTGGTCAGATTGTCAGATTGATTGGGACTGAACTCGAGAGACCAGCAGGGGCACGAAGGCCACTGCATGGACGGAACCTGTATTATGATGTCACAGTTTGCGTCACAATTTGCCCACCGACTAGTGAACAATCTACTGTAATGCAGGCAGTGTCACATTCAGTGCTACCTCATCTACTGAGATAAGAAGTATAATACATTTGAATATAGGTCTGGCTCATGTGCACGCATCGGCTCTGCAGGGCTGTTATCTTGTTTTTTAATGGCCTGAAGGTCTGATGATGTTTTTCATGTGAACATTGAACACAAAAGTAGTTTTCTCTTGATGAATGGATAAGATGATCGTGTTTAACTTTTCAGCTCTGAATGGAAAGGACAGAAAATCCCAGAATCATGCTTAAGCCATTTATTTATATTTTAAAGAGAAAACATCATGGCAAAATAAATTGGTAGGATTTTGGCTCCCGATAGATCAGCAAGTGTGAAGAGTAATTTTGGCTTCTAGGCGTACCAATCCCAATTTTAGATAATGATGGTTATTAAACTCAAATTATCAGTACAAAAGAGTTTAATATGAGTATAGTTAAAACGACTTAGTTACCAAAGTAACCAAACCATTTACAGTATAATTCTGCCTTCCCAGCAGTACTGGGAATTATTAAATACATTAAGCTTAGAATTGAATAGAATATTATAATAATAAAAAGATAATACTAATAAAACAGCACTGTTCTGAACAATGTCACACAGTGCCTTATATTGAAGAAACAATAGTGGAACATGACCATTGAAAAAAGAACAAGAAAACAAGAGAAAATAGAATCATATATACAAATATTATTAGTCATTATAAATAAGAGCCAATGCCAATTTTTTTATTAAAAGCTTTCATTAAAAGGAAAAGTTCTAAATAATTATTTTCCAGGGAGTGAATTCCATAATGTGGAAAGCTTCGTCACCCTTTGTTTCAGGTTGAGAAACTGGGAGAAACCAGCAGGGCTCCATCCGTGGATCTCAGCGGTCGAGAGGGCACGTACCAGGTCAATAAATCCGAAAGGTATTTGGGTGCAAGGCCATTTGAAGGTGAGCAATAGAATTTTAAAATCAATACAAAATGCAAGAGGGAGGCGAGCACATGCAGGGCAATGTGGTCCAGCCTGTTTGTCGCAGTGATGAGCCGGGCAGCAGCATTTTGTATTAATTGAAGACGATGGAGGGAGGTCTGAGCAAAGTGCATTAAGGCGGGATGGAATAATTTATTCAGACTTGTATCTCAGGCTACAATAGTAACAGTCGTGTTTGATATGGATGACGACCGAGATCTGAAAGCCATATTGTATCCTCACAACCTCAGCAGCTGTCTGTCTGTCTGTGTGCTTGTTAATGTTGGACTGCGACCAAACACTGACGCTTTTAGAGACGCCTCCCTTTAGTGAGTGCCGGCTTTATTTTATTCATTACTTACAAGTCTGGTAACTCACCAGGATAATGTAAAGCTACAAATACAAGCTGTCTCTCTCCTGTCCCGCTGGGCATTTAGCTTCTTCCCTTACAAGACAGATCAGAGACACAGCAATAAAACCAAACCTCTCCCTCCATCCCTCCCTCCCTTTCTCTCTCTCTCTCTCTCAATTCAATGTATAGGCATGTATATATATACTCCAGATATTAATACACTCTCCAAAGTTGTCTCCACATGTTTTTCAGCCACTTCAGTTTTGAAATTGGGGTAAATGTCAGTGAAAAGCATTTTATTCGAAAACGCACATTTGAAAATAGAGAAACCTTCTTCAGTCGGTTTCTTTTTTTCCCCAAGAGCGTATTTCTTGTAATGCTATAGCTGCTTTCAGACATTGGTGATATTGGTAACACATGATGGAATAGACAAAGAATAGAAATATCTCAGGATGAAGAAGAGGTGGCCTGCCTCCTGCCTGTTTCGCCACCATTCACCTGAGTGCTCCGGAGGTTTCTGTGTTGTTGTGAATACGTCTGAGTGAAGAATCTCCTGCTGCGTGCCAAACACAACCCTCCATTGTGTGGACGTCCTCAAGAGTTCATGTCTGAAAACCTTTTGTGTGTCTGGGATTTTTTGTTCAATAACGGCAACAACAATCTGAACCGCTTTTAAAAACTCAATGTAAAAAGGGTTTCACTTCCCCACCGCCTCAACTCTCATGTTGTTTAGTTTTTTTCTTGGCTTGGTGCATTTCACAGTAGCTCTTTTCTCTTTTCACACTTAGCGCTGATAAGACTGCACATGACATCATGGAGTTTTGATGGCAAATTACAGACTTGGATCTGGAGCTCAGCGGGGCACTTATCCGTGTAGAACCACGGTGCGTATCAATAAGCCCAGGCAAAGAGAAAAAGAGAGAACGTAAAAACCCTTTCCCGAGGCACATGGCTAATATTCTTCATTACGAGGCTGTTCTGACGTCAGCAGCTGCAGCTTCACAGGAAAAGGTCCAGGTCGCCATTGTATTTGATTTTCCTCCGTGATCAGAGAAGGCCAATTTCTGACCCTTCCCATAGGCATGAGGAAAACCTGCATAATGGATTATTTCTCCTCGTAGCCACTTGCCCTCCAAAGACCAACAACTCCTTTCTCTCTCTCTCTCTCTCTTCCTCTCCTGCTCTTCTTGCCCTCTCTTCCTCTCCTCCATCCAGCGCTGAACGAATATCACATGTTCTTACAGGTTAAGACACAAAGCCGGAGGCAAAAGTAATCGCCGACATTATTGCCACCCTGCTCTCCTCCAACAACAATAACACTATTCAGCGAGCTTACTGGGACACTGTTAGCCATTGCCTGTTGATAGGCAACTACCTCTCTCTCTCTCGCTCTCTCTCTCTCTCTCTCTCTCTCTCTCACTCTCTCTCTCTTTAAAACTCTGACTGCCTGTCCACTTGGAAAAGGTCATTAATATTCCTTTCCTGAGTGGAGGCTTTAGTTTCAGGCGGATCACGTGGAGCGTTCTGGCTGCGGCAGCCCCACCAGCACACCACCCCACTCTTACAACTCAGATAATTACCTAGCTATTTAGATGTTGCTGTGGGAGTGCGTGTGTGTGTATAGGCTGTGTGTGTGTGTGTGTGTGTGTGTGTGTGTGTATCGGCTTTGTGTGTTTGTGCGGGTGTTGGCCTGCTGCCACAACTTGTGAAAGAAGAACCATGAAGTGGATCTGTCACTATGAGTTAGGGACACCGGGCGGCTGCTGGGACAGAAGAAAAAAAAAAAGGCACAGGACCAGTAAACCAAACTATCAAAGCCACCCAATCAGACTGTGTGTATATTCATGCTCAGTGAGCAGATTCAGACATTGCATTTTCTTTCTTTTTTCTCGCGTTGCAGTTGCGGTTTTTGTGATGCTAAACGCAGCAGTCCACAACTCTCATTCGTGTCCCGATTAATTACGGAGGATCGAATCGAAAGCTGTCATATTTCTGCAGCTAATAGGCTGGCGAGGTGAAGGGCTTTTTTCCCTGAAAGGTCAGCTGCTCGACCCCCCCCTTCGGCTCAACCCACCCACACCTCTTAAATCTCTATCAGGAACGGGAAGAGCCATTCATTAGCTCCGTGCCTAACGCCTGTTTCCTTCATCTTGCCCCTCAGGTGCCTCACGCCGCCTCCTCACTGCTGCCCCTTCCTTATCCGTCCATCTTCCCTTTACCTCAGTAGAAACACTTAACATGGAAACACCCCTGGAGGTACAGTGAGTACTGCTGGGTAACTGCTATCACACCCTTGTAGCTCACATGCACACACACACACGCACACACACACACACACAGGAACCACCTTGTCTCTCCTCTCCCTCCTCCATGTTGAAATCACCACTATCCTTCGATGTCTCCTGCTTCCGCCTCCTGTGTATTTCTTTCCTCTCCTCTGCTGCCAATCAGAGAAGCATTTCACGAAAAAAGCCACTTGTGACAGCGAGTGTGCACGTGCAGTGACGGCACGCTTGTGTGTGCACGTGCGTGGATACTGTACGGGCAACAAAGCCCTCGCACCATGCTTGAGACGGCTCCAAGCACCTTCCCACCCCCCGAGCCAGGAGCTGAGATTGGGCTCATTATTCACTTGGGTTCCATCGGTGAGAGGAAAGAGACGGTCTGTGTTGAGGCTCCTCTGACCTCACAGTCCACTGGGAACCAGCAGAAAACACTGGGCTTTAACTGTCACAGTGGTGGACACATAGCTATTGGAGTTTCTCTGCCAGTATGGTGTCCAATGCCTAAGGAACACTTTGCTGACGCTGGAGGTTTTTATATTTGAACATAAAGTCTATTTTCTATTTGTCCCTTTGGGCTTATTATCTCATAGTGTGATTGCATGTGTTGTGCCGCTGATGTGAATATGACGAACTCATGAAGCAGCACTTAAATGGAATTTCCATGCATCCCTAGATGGCAGTAGTAAGTTAGATATCAGTGCGCTGCCTGCCACAGAGAAGAGAGGGTGTCTTTGAATTTGTATGAGCCTGTGTCTGCTCGTTTGTTTTCCCCTCGTGGTTGATAAAGTGTGCGGGAATAATTTCCAAATAAAAATGTAAAAAAACACCATGATATTGGAATGTGGGGGGCGGGGGGGTATGCAGGCTATTCAAAACCGCCCTGCTGTTACTCTCTTTCACAACCCAGGTTTCTCCTTCACTCCTGAATAAATACAGATTGGGGAAGCAAATTATTATTTATTTTTTTTGATTTTTTTTTTCCTTCTTCACGCGAAGGCAATTAACTTGAAATTGCTTTGTTCAAATTGCTCCTGAAACAGCTTAGTACCAGAGCAGGAAGCGGCATCACAGCTACTCTCTGTATATGTGAGAATTAAATGTATCATGTTCATCTCCTCTGTGATGTGCATGAAATTGCACAGTGTTTGCATGAACGCTGGCTCTTGATGGAATCTCTGTATGCAAGCAAACAAGTAATATCTCCGTGATGGAAGTCATATTCTGGCAAAAACAACGTCTATATTTAGGAGAGGAAACACAAAAGAAAACGATTGTTTTAGCCACGGCCGACTGGCTGTGAATGAGGAGTCTTTAATCGGTTGTGAAGGGAGCTCATCCCACTGAAACACACACAGCTCTGCTCCCACGTTACTCCGACAGGGACCAGCAGTTTAAAACTCACCCCTCCCAAAAAATGCAAGTCACTTTCGTGCAGAGTGCAGTGATTCATGCAGCAAAAGGGCCTGTCATCCCACTGCTTGATTAACAAGCACTGAGACCCCGGAGGAGCCCCCGCGGGTCCTCATCACATTATGGCCCCGGCGGAGAACCGTGCTCACCTTTCGAAAAACAAGACGGCTCTGCTCTCCATCTGATGCCATCCCTTATTTCAGGATAATAACTGTCAAAAGAAACAAAACATGGACCTCAGAGCAGATTGGTCGGCCGATCTCTGCTCATTCTTCATTTTCTAGAAGTGCGTTTTTACCTCCGAGCAGGCATCTAGTGCTAGCGCTGCTGGAAAGAGTGCTGAGGCTTTAGGCTGGGGTGAAGAACCACAAGCATCGGTGTTGTTAGCCTGATAATGAGCCTGCGACTATGACAGGGTCAAACAGAGTCAATGGCTGCTGCTAAGTTTAGAGGATGGCACTGCCATCTGAAGCGGGGGTATCTCAGTGCGGCCAAATGCTGTGTAAGAAGTAGCATGCCGAGCAGCAGTCATCATGTCAGTCAGCGGGAGGAGGTCCGAGGGCAGAGCGTGACCCGCAGAGCGTCACTGCACACAGATCCAGTTTGACCCTGAGGTAACACGGGGGCATGCGCCGTGCAACCGCTCTGTCCTCTCAACAGGGGGGGGGGGGGGGGGCAGGACCCATCCGTTCCTGCACGTCAGGACCTGCACCGCAAGTGAGTGACACGCGATGCATGAGCGGCCTATTAGGCGGCCCTAGCCTCTGCCATTCAGCGACTGCCCCTGTCTCCTGATTCCCTCTGACTCATCTGCACTGAAGCAAGGTCTGTGCCGGACTGCGGTGAGCGTTACTTTTATTGACAGGTTCTTGGCTTCTTTGTGCACAGCAACACTCAGATTTACCCCGAAGGGTGTTGAATCGAAGCTGAGGCGATTGTGTAGAGGGGGAGGACTTTTTTCTTTTTCTAATTAAGGGTTAAGGTGAAAAGATAAGGACACCCGGCATTGACAGCTCTCACAGCTCCAGCCATCAAGGATGTACATTAAGTAGAGCTCTGCACAGCGGTCAGGAAAAAGTTGGGAGCATTTCAATCACAATCCTGCCTCTATGATTGCCGTGGAAAAGTGCTGTCTGCTCGCTCTATTCAGAGGAAAGAAAGCCTCACGAAATTATTCTTCTTTTTTTTTTGAGAGAAAGAAAACTGTGCAAACCTGGCACGGAGAAATAGCAGATAGTCTGTGAAGAAAATATCCTTGAAGACTTGGACTTTCTCATTTCTCTGCGACAAGTCAATAATAAAACATGACACACTGTTCTGGATGACAGTTGCCACCTCATCCAGGAAACGTTTTTTTTTCCCCGTCACCTTAAACAATGTTTCGCTTAATGAATTCACGTCAGGGTGACAGGACACGGCTCCTCGAATGTGCGTGTCGCTAACAGCTCGGTTCCTCAGCGGATCATAAACGTGTCGCGGTATCACGTGTGTTTTAGAAAGCCACATTTAAAACAGGATACGTGGATAAGCTGAGAGGGATCTAGCTGTTTAATTTCTGTCTGCCATGAGCTTCAGAGACGGGTGTTAACAGAGGCCGTGCTCACTGACTTCATTAGCGCCAGACGTCACCTATTAGCACCGGATCTTTTATTTGCAGTCGCTCCATTCTCATCGCTAAAAGCATTGCACAACAAGTGGTGAATGAAAGGAGATGGCGAACCATCCTTAAGGTTGAGGGAGTGCTTATCGAGGGTTCTAGCTTGGATCCTGGCGAGGCGGTCGGCTGCGGGAGAAGTCTTTACAAAACTGCTCGTTGCCATTTACTTGGCTTTTACCTCTGAGATCCCTCACCGGTCCAGAAGAGAGAGCAGCAAGGATTTTTCTTTTTCCTCTTCTTGTCTTCGCTGTAGTCGAGTGTAAACACTGAGGCCTCATTTCTCTCGGATATGAAAAGTACCTTGTAGGATTTGTATATATTTAATGTTTTCTTAGGCCAAAGATGATTCGGGGCAACTGCTGATTCCAAGGTCGTGAACCCTCACCGCACGGACATAGCACATTTGCATTTGTTTGCAGTCAATCTCTGAGTCTACTGGGAGTATCTGCACATTACCACAGTATATGAGTACAAGCCAATAAGCTTCTACCGTCGAACTCCTCCAGTAAAAAACAATGCACCTCATGCATTTGGCTTCAGTCACTACTGTTCAGATCATTTTGAATGATCTCGCTTTCTTCTCCTACGGCTCCTGTGCAGTGCGATGCCGTCCTGCTTCTCTGAAGTTCTCCCACTGTCTCGCTCAGAGGCAACATCCACTGAAAATAACAGAAAACAAAATGCAGGAGACTCCTCTAACGTCGGCCAGTTCCCCGGCAGACATGAGGAACAGTCCACAGAACAGAGCAAAGCCTTTCACCCACGAACAACAGTGATATCGAGACAATCCAAGAGATTTCCAGTGCAGGGAAATGTCCAAAAAAAGGCAATGAAACCAGTTTCACAGGTGAGTTCTGGACTGGGAATGGCAGACATGAGTGTTAAGGCTGGTGTAATTAACAGTGTGGGGACCACAATCAGCCTTGATGAAATGAGATAAGAGACGTACTGCAAGGAACCCACATAGTTCAATAACTCATTTCGTTATAACTACCGTCTTTCTGTCCCAATTCAAAAGCTATGTTGGGAAAAGAGTGATTCTTTACTGGTAAAATACCCGCACTATGGGTACATTTACCTTTGAGTTCTCCTGTAATGTGTCATGATGATGTATTGTGCGTCATTGTAGTTTTTGATACTCTGGTGAACCATTTGAACTAGAAATGAATTTGTATTTCATGACTCAACATGCAGGAGCGTTGTGTAGAAGCATTGTGCACATACACTTTGAACTTGTGTTCTCAATAAACAGTTCATGCAAGATTCAGTAGCACGTCAGCCGGGATCGACGGCACTTCATTCTTCTCCCATTAAAACCAGCCGATTCCTGAGAAGAGAGGAAGAACCAGACTGCAGCGCCCACCAAAGGACCGTTTATCTCAGTGGCCAACATCTGTTAAGCAAACATCTGCTAAGTCCTACAGGGGGGGGGTCAAGTTCATTTCTCTTGCTCTGGCGGAAAACATCCACACACACACACGTGTCTTGAAAGCCAGCAACTTATTGACCCAAATGGATGTCATCAAAAAAACTACAAATAATAGCTGACTTCATGTGTGTCACTTCACACATACCAGGAACCGTGTCACTCTCTGTATTTCTGAATTAGATTAGTGTCATGTAGTCTGGTTTCCCTGCAGAATAGGATCTATGCTAAACCAGTCTGTGGTGTCATCTCTGCGGTCCAGTCCCAGTGAGTGACGCTCTGACGTGTCCTTGAGAGTGAAGTGTCTGCAGCTTCTAATGTCTCAGATTCTCAGATTCACGGTCTGATCAGTGGCTCGATTCTCCCGCTGCTGCCTCCATCCCGCAGGATGTGTGTGGTTTTTTGTCTATTTCGATTCATTGAATGTGCTGGAGACAATAGTCAGACCTGAGATTACTCATTCTCCATCATCAGACTTTCTTTCTTTCTTTCTTTCTTTGAGGACCCTCCTCTGAAACTCCCCCCCACCCCCCACCCCCCCACAGGACCTCAGCCCGCAGCCTGACACCCACTCCTCTGACTGTACAGCTAACCTTTCAGAAGAGCTGCGCCACCTCGGCGGCATTTAATCATTGAGGGAAGACAGGGAACGTACTCATTCTTTCTCCTCCATCCACACTCCCACCCCGCCTTCCCTCTGCGCCTCTGCCACACTCGCTCCATCCCTCTCTCCGCCGCTGCTGTCTCCGGTGCGACTGCTCGCTGTGTGCGGAGCGGCGGTGCGTGTGCATGTGTCGGGGGAGCCGGGGGAGCGCTGCACGGCTCTGCGCACTGGTTCCACTGGACATCACCCGATTCACGGCGCACGGCAACCCCGGTGCTAGTGCTGCTGGCGGCGGCGGCGGTAGTGGTGGAGGGGCAGACCGGACCCGGACCAGGAGCGAGGAGCGAGGACCGGGAGAAGCACCGTGGCTGCTCGCAGCCCGCTCTCCGAAATCATGTCCGAATTTTTCCTGCTCGCCTTCCTAGCCCTGTTCTCGGGATTATTTCCGTGCGCCGAGCCCTCGACGCTGTCGGACGAGGAGAAAGGTAAGGAGGAACCGGGGCCGTTCGGGAATGCGCAGTCCGGGGGAAACTTGGCACGATGGGCCGTCCTCCCGGCGCGGCGGCGTGGTACCAGGGGCGCAGAATGTTGTGCGGCTGCTGGACGCAAACCTCCTGTTCCCATCTGGGGAGGTTCACGGATGCTAAAGAGTTGATCCTGATTTAATTCCGTGGGACGCTTGCATCTTTTTTTGTGTGTGGTTGTTGCCATCATCATTCAGGGGCTGTTAGAAATGTTGGATTATTTGCGTCCTGGCTGATAAATCACAAACAACGATGCCCCCCCTCTCTCCTGCCCTCCCTTCCCTATATAATAAGTCTGTGAACTTGCTCTGTGCATTCATCAGAGATCCTGCTGGGTGTTTTCAGGGACCAGTCTCGAGGCTTGTTGGGAACCAGGAGAGAGAGATTCAGGGAGATTCAGCAGCCGCGTAAATAGCGGCGACATCCCGCGGTGCAGCAGGTGAAAACCTCCCTGTGCCAAAGTGGCTTCTGTGGCTCAGTGCATCACCGCCGTGGATCGCTCATTGTTACAACGACGCGATTGATGGAGAGAGAGTGTGCGTGTGTGTGTGTCTCTGTGTGTGCGCGTGTGTGTGGACGTCGGGGAACTCATTGTTGAGCCGCCTATTGATTGTTGCATGTCTGAATTTCTTATCTCGATCATAATTACGGAACCTTCGCCGCTGCCTGTCTTTATGGAACATGCATGTGGAGATCATGAAGGTTAATCAATCCTTTTACATTCATAGAGCTCATTTCATTTCCTAGATGGCAACATTGTTGAAAGTATCACAGTTCTATAACCAGATGGAATCCCTTAATATAATGTTTAGGACAAAACTGTGGGGATACTTGCTTACAATAAAATATGAATTCTTGCTCAATATAGTTTCCCTCATGCTTGGAATTAAACATCCCATATTTTTAATTCGCTCCACTTGCATACACACACATGCAGAATTACATGTGTCGGTCCCACAAGCAGTAGGATGTAGAAGAAATACATACTCCTGTGGAATATGTATCCAAGTATTGCATGCCTAGATGTCACCCCCCCTCCCCACTTTTTAATTCCCCTCAGCATACAGAGCAGTGACTGCTCGGCTTGTTGTGACATCATCCCAAATGTCACCAAATAACTCCCCCTCCGCCGCCACCCCTCCACCTCCCCTCACAACACAGTGTCCTGGAGTGTGCCCTGGCAATCACACTGCAGGCACGAAGAGCACTCTTTACCTCTCTGTGTGCATGAAATGAAAAGATGAATTTGTGTTTTGAACTACCCCGAGTCCACTCTCTGAGAGCTGGTGTGTGTGTGTGTGTGTGTGTGTGTGTGTCTGGGGGGGTACTTTAGGAGTTTGTGTTTGTCAGCATTGCTGGACTGAGCTTTATTAGTGTAGCTTGACTCAAAGTGAGGAATTGTGTCCTGTCAGATTGTCTCCTCTGGGCTACTTGAGCAACATTAAAACTGTTCATGTCTTGAAGAGTTAGGATGACACACACGCACGAACACACCCACACACACATGCAAACACACACACGCACACACACGCACATGCACACGCACACACACACAGATCTTAAAGTAGATGTATCTCAGCTCATTTCGATTCTGTCCTGCCCCCTCTGCTACGAACTGATAATAAATGAAAGCTCTCATGGCTCGCTCTAATTGGACAGTAATGATAATAGCATTTCTTATTTCTTCCAACACCAAAGCTGGTTGTTAGCGTAATTAGTTTGAAATTAATTTGCTTTGTGGTAGCGGGCGTTATACCGTTGAATGCCAAGTAGTGAGGCTGTGGTTTGCTCTGCACGACTCTGAAGCCTTTCCAGAGCTCCATTCATAGAAGGGGATTGTCTGTTTTTGAAATGTCTCCGCTGTTTTCCTTATCGCTCGTGTCCATCCCACATTGAGCGAGCTTGACCTGGCCGAGGCCGGCGTGCACGGCAGCGCACTCTGCTGATGTGACAGAATTGACAGGCGGCGAGAGGTTTCAGCCCGTCGCCGCCTGGGCTGCCTGTTTATTTTTGAAAATGAAAATACCCTTGGTCTCAGGAAGCGACATCAGTGCCAGATAAGCATCATCCAGTAGGAACAGCTCAAGGTTGTTTGAAACGTACACCTCATTTAAAAGACGATGGTATAGTGGGGGACACAGATAGGTCCGTGCACTAATGCATCGGAGGCTGCCCTCGGGAGCTAATTGAATAAGATAGTGAGATAATGTGGGTGAAGTGTATTTAAGTGGTTCTGTACAAGTGTGTTAGAGTCCAGCACAGGGAACCTGCACAAAGTCATTCAGTGTCTCTGTGCTATATCTGCCATACGTCTATAGGTTTGCTTTATTGTAATGGCTGCCTTTACATTTACAAAAAAGTCATTAGCAGTATACAACGATTTCTAATGAGTTTTCTTTACTTCAAAAAAGTACATTTCAAGGTTAAATGACAATGTAACCAAACTACGAATGTTTAGGAGATTCATCAATATTAGAACAAATTTTCAATTCAACACAGATTTTAAAAATGTTGCACTTTCATCAGTGATTTAAGTTGATGTTGAAGTGATTTTTTTTATTTTTATTTCATTGTTTTATAACTATTTAGCTCAGTAGAATAACAAAGCACAGTGAGGACGTTGACCTTTCACATACAGAACATTTGAAGAGACACGGGTCACCACGAGTACAACTCAACCTGGAAAAAGAGTTGTTAAAGTGCTAAAGGCCAAAAATAACTCGTATCTACTTAGACTTTGACTTTTTGATTTATGCAATTATTTAAAAACAAATCCAGTGGCATTGTGGGAAATGTAGGATCCAGTGTTCTTGGAACATAAAGGGACTAAATCCAGGGTATTTCAGTCCACGATGCATTGATATGTCCTGTGGGTCAGTTATTTAAAAACAGATTTATTCCTATTTTTAATACGTACCAGTCCTCCCACATCCATGAAGACTAGCAGTAGAACTAATAGTAATGATTTATATTTCTTAGTCCCTAACTTGTTAAACTAGTCCTGATTCCGTTGAGTCACGATGTTATCAAAGCCAGACAGTTGTGACACAGCAACGGGCTTCATGCTAAAATTGAGGGATTTGGGCATTAATAATCTGAGACGTCTCCACAGTGACTATCTATAACTCTCCTTCCCTCAAGCTGCAGAGTTAAGTAAATGTTCATCCCACTTAATGTCATCATTGTGTCCTTACTCATTTAATAGATAGCTTGGAAGCAGGAAATTGGTCACTTAATAGCAGCTGGACATGATACATTGCAACCAAATGGAGTTTATGTAAATCACTCGTCTTTCATTACACTTAACCCAAACATTCATACTCCTGTTTTTCCAGCCGGTTCATTCTGAGACACTCAGCACCGAGGTTGTTGTTCTATGAAGATCAGGATGTTGTTTTTACAGGAGAATCATGGGTAGTGACTAATGGTTGACCTTCAAAGGTTGGACGGAATTCTGTTTTCATAGCTGTTTTACGTCTTTTTCTGGAAGGTATCAACAGAGAACGAGCTCGGCAGCGGCACGGCTCTCCTTTGTAGCTCAATTTTCTGCCCGCGTCCTTTTTTTCCCGACCGGCCGGCGAATGTGCCCACATCAGCAAAAAGGTGATCCTCGGGACGGAAGGTGGCCCAGCTGCTCTGTCTTTAACCTGCTGATTGAAGAAACCACGTGGAGATTCGAGTCAGAGCTGGTTTGGCGGGAGTAGACGAGGTGAACGCGGGGTGGGGGGGGAGACAGGATGAAGGGAGGGAGGGTGGTCTGAGTGGAAGTTGATGCAGTCAGCGCTGGAATTAGAACTCAGCGGTGGGAAACCTGTGGAGCGGGGCCCTGCCTGCTGTTTTTATTGGCATCAGGGTCACATGAACTGTACTTCAGGTGCTTTCTTCTTTATTGAGTGTTGCTTCCCAAGTGTGTTTTGGCTTAAAACCAGACGTGTCATCAGAACAGCGACTCAGCTCTTCACATGCGGTGAAGGTCAGCTTCAGTTTATACATATATGATTATAAACTAAATAAATGCAGTTCTACCAAACCTCAGTGTTTACTTTAACTACTTTAGACATCATACAAGTCATCACAAGTTTTATGGGAAGCATATGTGCGTGGACAGCACTTTTGCAGAATGGTCTTCTATAAGCCCTGAAAGGACATTAAAGCAGCTGACACGTTCATCCGGTGATGTCAGCTAAATGTTGCCGCCATTGTGCTCTTAGATCTATATCAGGGCAGAGGTGAAGAATGGCCTGGAGCTACCGGAGTGCAGCTGTGAAACCGGCCCCCGCCCGTCTCGCTTCAGTTCGGTTGCAGCTCAACCCTCCTGTACAACAAAGTTATTGCATGAAGCCGCTGGATTTTGATAGTGTCACCTCTAATATCACCCCCTCGCGGTCTTAATGGGCCTGAATTGAATCAGTGATGGATTTTCTCAGGTTGCGAAAGCCATTGGCTGCAAATTGACTCGCAGCATTGATTACCGATGGGAGGAGGAGCAACGTTTGTGACCCACATGATCTATTTGTGTTGATGTTCCGGGCAGACTTAATTATGTGAGTGTCACGGGGTTTCATATTAAATTTTTTCCAAACTAATACATAATTTAAAAAGTGAATAATGAATCAGTAATTATTTTTACTTAGATTCACTCCTGCTGCTGGACTTGAACCCAGTGGCTGGGCTGAGCCGTGCACTGGAATGACTGCTGGATTAACAAAATATGTAGGTACATTATTAATGGAGTAAAGAGTGTTTTATGGCCAAATATGCTAATGAAAATTGGTCTTTTAAGGGCAACTGTATTAGTAGAGTATGAGGTCTTAATGGGTGATGGATGAGATTGAGAGCAATTTGAAAACACAAAATATAGAGCCCCTTTTCTAATAGTCAAAAAAGCCACTAACACCCGCTATCATCTGAATTTTGTCCCCAATGGGGATGGATACAATCTGCATTCCAGTTTCTTCATCCTCATTATTTTGGCAGTGGAGCTGCTGTCACTGTATCTTTACCTGCATGATGGTAGTACGTGCATAGAATTTCCAGCCTTGGAGCTTAACTACCCATGAACATTTCACAGTTTCTTTTTAAATCAGTGTTTTTGCTTCATATCGTGCAAACTGCAACGCTGGCAAGGCAGTGGGTTAGAGAGCTTCTCAGTTTTCTGCACTTCTGTGATGTCGAACATGCCTCACCAGGGACAAAGAAAGAAAATTTAAAGGATGTATACTCGCTAATTTTAATGTGATAGAGATATTTGTTTAATGTAAAGTGCCGTGCGAACAAGAAAAACCTCTAGTCAAGCGAAACCTTCAGCTGAAACAGACCTGTGTCTTGATGGTAACACTTCCAGTTAGCATGCAGCTAGGTGTGAAAAGCACGGCCTGAGCTGAGCGAACATCTCTGTGGAAGTGTCTCGAAGGAGCCAACGAGTCTCTGTCTCAGGCTAAAAGTCTGTCTGTCAGTTTGAAAGGGGGGAACAGTGAGGCTGATGGAGGCGGCACCCTGAGGAGATGTCCCGTGCATCGTGCAGACGCTCTGTGCGGCGGCGGTGGATCCGTGGTTTGAAGATGACAGTGATTGCTCTTAGCTACGAGGCTTGAACCTGCAGCCCTCTCTTTCTTTCTTTAGCTTTTGACCGGTTGGTTGAGGAGTGCTCGTGGTGTACACCTCAATCTTTCACCTAAATACCAAAATAGCTTTTTCCCGTCAGTGGTTGAGTTGCAACGGCTGTTGAAGAGGATTGTTCAGATTTTGAAGATTTTCTTAACGGTTTAACAATTCAACCTTTCACTTGACTGGCCTGGTCTGTTCTGTCTGTGGTGTCTGGTTTGTATCAGTGCCGAAAGGACGGCACTACTTTGATTGATTAGCTGAATGCTTGGCAGGCTGCAGGCTGACCTAAATCAGTTTCGTGTAGGTGCTACTCCATTGCTCTATATATAAGTCTCAGAATGACATATGACACGGACAAGTGGTCAAAGCTAAAATGATAAAGTACATTTAAATAGAGTTAAGGTGGCTGTCTGTTCCAGTACGCGTGTTAGGTGTTTCAGAGGTGGCCATCTTTTCGGGGGGGGGTCAGTCCACCCTGCACAAACAGATTTCTCATTGTTGTTTGAAAAAGGTGTTGTATTTCTCCCCGCACTCGTCTCCAAGTATCAAATTGACAATCCCCTGGTCAATGTTTGAGCTTGAATGAGCTAAGCATCTTGCCGACTGATACTTAAAGACTCGATTCATCACTTTTCGCGAGCAGAGAGCTTTACCTGCTTGTGTCCATACCAGGCGCAGCAGAATTTAATTTAGGAGAATAGAGTGGAGATGGATGCTCTGCTCGTGCAGCAGCCCCTACTTTGTGATTGAATATGACCAGCTCGATGAAATTCCACAGGAGTAAAAAAGAAGAGGCACGGTTTTCACAAGGGCGATTCCCTGAGTGGAGGGGCACATCTGAAATGATTGGCTGACCAAATACAGTGCGGACAAAAGGCAGTTCCTCAGGCGAACTGGATATTGCCAGCGGACCGTGACCAATCAGCGGGTCAGGAGTGCTGGTGTCAAGCCCCGAGTGGCAACGGTGGTGGCCAGAGGACCAGAGTGAGGGCTGCTGAAGCCTGGCCGGGGACTCTCTCTCCCAGCTGCCACCTGGCACGGACCGAGGGCTCAGCGCCCCGTCATGCAGACTTGGCTCGGAAAACCAGAACAGGGGAGGGATTCATCCGTCCCCCAACGAGCTTCATTCAGCAAGACAAACCCGCGGCCAGTTGGTGATGGTGTGCCGTGTCCTTCTTAAGAGAGAAATTGGTGCACGGGGTAATTAGGGAACATTGAGCCGTCAACGTGTTTCGTTTTAACGTATAACTCTGCAATCATCCGTAATATCCTTTTTATGGATTTAAGGATGAAATGCTTATGCATTAACAGCTAACCACAGAACTATACGCCTCTTGCCTTTCAGTCATCCTCACAGCCCATTGCCTTTTAAAGAGCGGAAATATATTTCGGCCATTGAACAGAAGATAAATACACAGAATGAAACGATCTTTGGAAAAGATGCAGGGCATTGTATTGTGTAAGATGTTTAACAAGAGGCACACAAGGCGTCCTTGGTTTACTCCGTGGCAAACTAAACCTTCTGTCGCACATGCAGATCATGAAGGATGCTATGTACACACGCCCAACACGCACAAATTAGGCCTCTGTAAAAAATTGTGCACGTGCCCTGTTTGTGTTGTGGCTGCCTTCCCTGGCTCCGCTCACTGTGGTCCAGAGGTTAGAACGGGAAATTATTGGCATCATTTCTATTCCTGTGTGTGCAGAGCAATGAGTGGCTAACATCTACTGTGCAGCCAATTCATTGTCAACCGCTATGAATTGCAGGGGCGCGCTAAGAACATCTGACAGTCCGATTCGCTCAATATCAATTTGGGGGAGTCAGTCAATGTGCACTCTATGTCCAAGCCTGACAGTGCACTAAAAGAGGTTTTAGGGCCTAAAATATTTGTGAGATTGCCACTGAGGATGAATAATTTAATGCACTTTGATGGCAAAGTGCACGAAACAGAAAGTCAGAGAGAGAGCTGCGCCGCTGCCCCTGTACCTCCTCCACCTGCAGCAGGAACACAATTCACTCTCGGCAGCTGTGATGCTGCCGGGCCCAGGAGGATTGAGTTCAGTCTTGTGCTCGCACCATCACTGAGTAACTTTGTGTTAAAATTAGATTGCCAAATACATCACCACCAGCTGTCATCAATCTGATCCTGAATGTCTCCCTAACATGCTTCCGAGCTGCTATTGATCTCCGTTCCCCCCCCCGCCGCCCGCCCGCCCCTCTCACACACTGTTGGATCGGGAGTCCTATTAACTGTGTTCCCATCAATCACAGTTCACCCATGTTTGTTTGTAGAAGTCTTTGATACGATTAAAGCGTCACGCTCATGCTATGTGGTTTTTCTCCCCCCCCGTTCCCTTTTCTGGTTTCGGCTGATTTGAAATGTGTGAAGTTTCTCCCTCTTCGCTGCGGTGATGTGCTTCACTGCTCTGGAGCAGAGACCAGAGATTAAGCACTTGGGCCTCAAACATGTTGACTGTTGCAGGTATCTCTCAGTGCTCTCCGCATGATAACGGCCACTTGTTCCTGAGACAGCCCCTTGCCAAGAACAGAACCAAAGAGAAACAAGGGCCCCACTATATGGTCTTACTGAGATTTAATAAGCTTCTCCTGGAGAGAGCATCCCTGTGATTGCCTCTTTGGCCTTGTACATGTCAACAACTGAAGTTTAGTGCTGACTTTTGTTCTCTCTTTTTTGAAGATTTGTGATTTTTCTCTAAAAATGTCTCATCTGATGTTTTCTTTCTGCGGGCCTTTACATGAATACCTTTATTAAGCTGTGATATAACTGATTCATTTCCATTAAGTTCTGAAGGTAGAAGTCGCCCAGAGAGCCAAACAAAGCCCGCAATTAGTCTGGGGAAGATTTCCAGTAATTATTTTACATTTTAAAACTGATTCAATTTTCTGTGAAATTACCATTTCCTGCCAACAAGAGGCAACACAGGACAGGTAGTCTGCAGGGGCTGGTAATACGTATACTGAGCAGAGGAAACGATGAACATTGAAAAGTGAAATCAGGACAAACCTTTTTGTAATATGAAAATGGGAGGACATTGATACCAATCTCAAAACCGCAGTAGAGATGATAGGTACACTGTCCAGAGTTTTCTTTGAAATACAATTACATTTTAATTGGATCAGTTAGTCCAGACGTCTATGCAACTATGCAATATGAAGTATTTCATGATGTGAGTAGTTTCTTCATTGTTTCATTGTTCATAAAACGATCTATATATTTCTGTTGTGTGTTGATTCATCATTCAATTTGATATATTTTTTTCATCAGCATATATATCACAAAGAAACTCACAGAGACACTAGTTACAGCCTTTCCGCAATGCTCACACACAAGCACATACACGCGCACATATTCACACAGTGATGATTACGCAGTTTAGGGTCATCCCATCAGCACAGGTGCACATATATGGACTTTGCAGGAAACCCAAACCACTTGAGAGTATGGGAAAGCATTCAGACTTCACACAATAACAGCCAGAGCTTCTCTCTCGTCTGCGGAGACGACAGTGCTAACCACTCGGAGCCGCTCACATTTATACTCCCAAATCTCTGTCATATATTTATAGAGAAAATTGACCCGAGTAAAGTGGATTTCAAATGAAAAAACTGAACTGAATAGATGGACAATGAATCTGTCTGTGGAGAAATGTGTGTGGAAAGTCTGTGTAGGTGTGTGTTCTTGCGAGAATGCATGCATGCCTGCTGACAAATGTAGAAGGGGGGGTTTGAGATAAGGTAAGCAGTCAATAGGTGCAAATTGAACTGGGCTCGGCAGGAGGTAGCCATTTGTTTAGAGAATTAACAAGTGAAGCAGCAGGATGGTGTTCGCCTAGCGCTGATATATCAGCTCACAGTCACTGTCATCATCAGACGACAGCTGGATATGAAAACCTGGGGTCAGGACGAGATGTAATGAACCCCTGCTGTGTGAGAGCCAAGGAGGTAGATCAGCTGCAACCATCTCTCAGTGGCTGGACTGGGATTTGAGTAAACCAGGGGCCGTAAAGGGGCCACAACTTACATATAGGGGCTGATTATATGACCAACATCCATGCTCAGATTCCTGATTCAGTAAGGTGCACATTTAAGTCATCCCTTGTTTGCTGTTTGCTCTATGGCTCTGTTTCGAAGCCACACATCATTGGCTATATTTGAAATGAAATGGTGATGGTGTTTTTAGAACAGGGAGACGGAGCAGGGGCTTGCTCCATCCGATCCACAGATCTACCTGGTTTTACAGTATTTACACTAACACAGTAGATGGCGGTAATGCACCTTGACCTTGGTCTCCACCCCCTAAATACTGAATAAAGAAGAAGTGATGGTGAGAATCGTTGTACAATTACTTTAATTGAATGCTCTATATTTGAATTGATCCTGGGTTGATCTGCTGGGGGCAGTTTCTGATAGTCGGCACTGTTTTGCTACAACTAGTTAAGGTGGAGAAGAGAAGGAGAGAAGAGGGAGGAGGTGATTAGGGCTTGACTCGTGTTGACTCAGCTGTATTGGGACCTCACTAAAAGTACTCAGCAAAAGCGTAGGACTGATTGATGTCTCCGCACCCACCCACATCCTGTGTACTGGGAGCACTGGTGAGATGATGACGATGTGAAATATCGTCTTGCGGGGATTCTGCTCAACTTGGCGAGTCTCTGTATCTATCGGCTAAACCGCGAGTTTAGTGTTGTTCGTTGTTTAAGCACATTGTGTACTTCAGAAAACGTACAACAAAAAAACAACGGAACAAATTGTCACTTTTATTGTATTAGTACGTGACATGTTTATTATAGAAAACGATTACTGACAGGACGGGGGCATTTCAGGGGCCAATCAGGTTTCAGCCCGTGCCCCCTCTTTCCCCTCTCACAGCTGGATCCGCCTCTGGCTGAGTTGATCATTTCAAACAAATGCAATCACTTCATGACAGCAGCAATTATATCGAGTGTGGCTGCTTTCAGGCGTATTTAGCTCGAGAGGGGAGATGACATTTTGTGTGTAGCATTGCCAAACACAATTTAAATAAACATACAGACACTACGTAAATTAAAAGTTTGCCTCAGTTCATGTGATCCAATAAGTGCGGGCGGGTGTGTGTCTGGCTGGGCCACTCGTGTGTAGACGACTGTGTTGTCTGACGTTGTTGTCTCATCATTCACAGAGCAGGGTTATTATTTGAATATGCACTCTCTCGTCGAGCTTCTCCTGTCATCTCTCTCTCTCTTCTCTTTTCATCCCTGCCCAAGGAATTAGCAGCTTTTAGTGGAGGCATAATTCTAGTGAAGTTGGGTGGGGCCAAATGAACAGGAAGGCAGCACAGACGTGCACTATTAAAGGTATTTTATGGAAATAAGAAAGCGATGAAAAGTGCAGTGTAACGCTGTAAAGACATGAAGCCTTTATGATCTGCTCCTCCGTGCCGAGGTGACGTTTATGTTGATGTGCAATAAGCATGGGCACGCGTTCAAAACAACAGATTGCAGGAAGGCTGTTTGGTGACATAGGTGTTGTTCCGTGATTCCTTGGCTGTGAAGTAACACTTTGAACCCCCCCCCCCCCCCCCGCCCCCATTGATGTACAAACAGCCTTCACCGGAAAAAAAAAAAAAAACGTTCTGTTTGAAGAAGAAACAGGTTTGATGTTTGATTATTTTGTTGTCAACTCTGATTGTTGGAGCTCTTGAAGGAATCATCAAGCTGCAGAGACACCACATCTGCTGTGATCATTAGAGAGTCACTTTATCATTAATCAGGACGTGAGCAAGAGAAAGTAGATTGTGCTTACCTGGAATGCAAAGTGATAAGCATCGTAATTAGACACAAACTTGAGAGAACTGTCTGGCATTGTAGCTCTGAAAGAATTTTTTTTTAACTGTCATATTAATTATGATGTATTGACAGTGTAATGGACTTTATCATGACCCTACACGAAAGAGAATCTAGGCCAAGGCTCAACAGTCACTGTATGCAGTTGTCCAGGAAGTACTCAAACGTTTTAATTAAAAAGTGAAAAGTACCCTGAATTAATTCTGCATGGTAAAGTTCTTTGTAACATCCCAATCATGTACTTATGAAACAACGTTTAAATTCCCCATGGATTTCATTTGGATCAGTTCCCTAAACATGTCTGAACTTTCTCCTTAAGATCTATAAATTATATTTTCAGAAATCAAGGAAAATATTGAAAAAAATTCCTATCTCACAAAAGGAAGTCCTCGGTCTGCACCAACAGTTTATCAGTTATATCTCAACCCAAACCACATCTTTCCAGTTTCCTGGTGATCCATCCAATTCTGCTAACAAACTAACAAACAAATGCTGAAGTAAACATAACCTCTTTGGCAGAGGTAAGAAAACAGAAAATAAGAAACAACACAACAACACAACATAAAGAGTTTGAACAAACCTTTATGTGTTACAAACATTGATTTAGAGTCACTTTATTCCAGTCAGAGCTACAGAAAATGTACTGAGCCGACGCACAGTTTGTTCAAGGCCAATGCATGTTCCTAAAACACACAACAAAAGAACACACAAAGTTAATTCCACTCCAAGTGGAACGGCACAGTCTTTGTTCAGTTTGAAGTAGATTAGTAGATAGTCGACATTATGAAAACATTTAAACAGAAATTTACTGAACGACATAAATAAAGTGTACACCATGTAGCCTGAAAACACACACTAGCTGTGCGATGTGATGATCTAGTGATTTTTTGCTTCATTAATGATAAATGGCTTAGTCCGTTATATGTTGGGAAATAATGAAACATTCCCGTGACAATTTCCTGTAGCCCAGGCTATTTTAATCAAAGATAATGTTTTGTCCCAAACACAAAGATATTGACATTTGTGATTAACGACTATTCTAAATTTAAATTCTTATCAGCGTTGCAGGTTATTAGCGGATAAATCACAAACACTTCAGAATCAAATAGGAAAAATCCAAAGTAGTGTTTGATGATGATGTTGAGATACCGTACTGACAGAGGGGATTATTGTTGCCATAAAGGTGATTTATGTCGTGGTTCGGTGCTATGTTAACAAAACATTTAATTTAATTGATGGCGCGGTGATTGTTCTGAAAGCGGTTTCCCTCCTGTTACTAACCTCTGAGATTGTAAAAACAGCGTGCCTAAACGTTGTGAGACATTGTAATGACAGTAATTGGCTATGTGACTCTTCCCCTAATCTCTGATGCGGCGACAGAAATCACCTGACAAGTGGCTTCAACAACAGAGCGACCTCTCCTGAGAGGCGGCTCAGCAAAGCAGCCGATTAGCTGTGTTGACAAGTGTCTTCTTGTCTGGTGTGTCAAGGCGTCTTTTTTTTTTATTCTGTGAAAATTCTTAAAAGCAACTGCAATACATTAAAAAAAAATATCTAAAAATAAACAAGAATAAATAAATAAAAAAAGCGCTGTCATCATCATTTGTAGCAAGCAGGACATGACAGCTCTCATTTTTAGATACATCCCTCTCGACCTTCGTCTTGTTCAAGTAACCGACATCTGCGTGTCTGACTCAAATTTACCTCGGCGCTCTGATTCATCGTTCGTAACAGTCGGTTAAGACGAGACATGGCTGCGCCCTCGTCGGCTTTGATGTGCGCTCCGGAAAAATGACGTCTGCGGAGACATTCGGAGGCGGCCTGTGTTTTTTCTTCTGAGTGCACCGAGCTCCCTGACACAGCAATCAGGGGCCAGGCTGCAGCAGCTGTCTACCTGAGACACTCCTCACACAGGACATGTCGCTTATCTCCCTGGCTACAGTATCCCTGAGGAGGTCCAAGGGGGATGTGTATGCCAGGAATGGAACTTGTCAGACGTAAGTTAGAAGTGCACATTGGTTAAATAGGCATCTAAGAATAGCACCGCAGAGCTGTGGTGATGGCTGATTGGATAAAAGGAATCGATACTGGCGGCGGTATCTGTCTAATAACTCTGTTTGTGGCTCACATCTCAAGAAGCGTTCATCTTACCATGCGTTTTGTTAAATGTTAAATAGGTATATAATTGGGATAAACAGACGACCAGTGCTCTGTAGCAGCGGCAACTGGGACTCATTGACATAAGTGATGTCAACCATGAGAAGTGGCTCTGCATACTGAGTTGAATAAACAGGTGAACAGCAGTAGTGGCATTCAGGATTCTATACGAAGTTTATAGAAATGCGTGAGGGGCGCATCTACCTCGTCCTAATAGACAGTGAAATTGTCTCTGTCGAAAAATGTCACAAACATAAATATTTGCTATAGTTCCTGTACCTGTTTCAAAGTAAAAGCACTGTAGTGTTTCTTTCTGACTGAATTCATTCATTTATTTAACAAGGTTTTTTTTTTTATTAGAGGAAAGCTTCATATTCATAGTGCCCTGGCATTTAGTTATTTACATAGACCTAGTTTATTGTAGGAAGAACAGTGGTCCTATCAGGAACGTCACGTAGCAGCTCCGCAGCAGGCATGCAGCAAACGTGTTTCCTGTGTGAACAACAGACGCTCGCGATATGCAGCCGATCAGTGAGGCCCAGTGTGGCCCAAGTGTAATCCGGTTCTCGAGAACCCCTTCATCTCATCGCCTTCACACTGGGCATGTGTATTGTTAAGGGCCCAAGGAAGTGCAGTGTCGAATACGGTGCAATACGGAATAGCGATATTTTCAATATTGATTCCTGTTGAATAGAAAAGCAACACAATAACAACCCCGGATTGTCCAGTTCGAGGTTCTGAGAACTCGTTAGGCTTCACTGAGCTCTGAATAAAGAGGGCAACAGCTCTTAGTGCAGCAGCGGTGGTGCAGCTTCAGGCTTCCAGAGACCGATTCCAGCAGCATTTCTTTACTGGCTCAATTACTGAAGGTCACTTTTACAGTTGCAGAGAGAAAACTGCAACTAGCATCACCACAGGCAAAGCAAACAGCTTGTCCCAAACCAGGCAGGTTAAGCACGTCCATTGCACTAGTTTCCTAGAATTTGGGGATTTACTGCTTGAAATTCAGATTTGCAGTCACTGTTCTCGTTAATATTTTATGTAGGTGTACAAATACTACGTGGTTACAGCCTCTTGTTACCGTACACATAAACTAATGATCCCGATCAGTTCCACATCGTCTGGAACAGATATAAAGAAATCTGTGTCTCGGATTTAATGTTTTATACAGGCTATAAGCTGAGAGTATATGTTGAAAGTAGGAGAACAAATGTGGGATGTGTGGATCCCCGGTGACCGAAAGTGGAACGGTGGTAATATAACACTACCCTTCTGCAGATCTTAATGCCTTGATAAGCCGCTGCTTTTATTGTTAAAGATATGAGGCTGAGGGGAATAGGACTGATGTTGCTTTCTTATTGCTTGATAAAAAAAAGAAGCATATTGCACAGGGTCAGCTTGAGAATGACAGGAGCTTATGAGTGTGTCACCTGATAGTCAAGCTTTGTCGCTCTCGCTGTGACATGAACTGAGCCCGGCTATAGAGCTGTTTGAGAATGCAGTGAGCTGCATGTGCACCAGCCAGTGGAGCCGCTAGTCTTCTCCAATAAATTGCAACTGAGACCTAAATTTGGATGTTCATTCAAAGCAGTTAAGTCCCGGAAGAGGATTTGCATCTGCCCATGTATTTTGATTTGCCCAATTCCACTGGTGTGTGTCTGCCAGTGCCGAAGGTCTCATCCACTTCACGCTTTGCTTTTTAATTTCTGTCTTATTTTGGTGCACATGATGTAAATCTTTAAATAGTTTGATATGTTTTAATTGATGACTTGCTCGCTAGTAGAATTGCTATTCGTATTCACATTTTCATTTTGATTCCGTCTCAGATTAAAAGGCTGCCAAGCGAGTCACACAGCTATCACTTTAAGGAGTGTTAGCCGGCCCGTTTTCCTTTAGAGGCATGCTGGGACCTTTCTGCACCTCAAAATCTTTCATTTCCATAGCCGCCTTAGTGCGAGCGCCTGCTGCAGGCGGTGTTTCCCTGTGGAACACAAGCTCTTCATTATTAAAGGCCCCTTGTCGACCATCCTCCACACTTCTGACCTAATGACTTTCTGAAGAGTGGAGCCGCAGTTTAAGGCTCATCCCTGTTTTGCTCTTTCTCTGTATTCCTCTGGAACCGGAGCCTAAGCATTCCATCCTCGTTGTTGTTGTTTTCCCCACAAATCACTAGGATACGAACATGAGATTGGCCTGTAGATTAAATATTGATATGTTCGATCTGACACATGCTGGGCATCTTGTTATTAATTATTTTTTTCATAATTAAAAAATCAACATGATACAGTTTTCGGTGTTTATGTAACTCCATATTTCAGGATATAGTGAGCGCTATCAATAAACCAATTAATAATCTAATGAGAAGCAATTTCATGTTAAACTACAAGCAGTAGACTCTTCTGATGTCATGTGCTGTGTTGTGTTTGTACCATTCACGAGAAGGTTGACAACAAATTGCACATCAAACGCTGTTTCATATCTGGCTTCCCAGCCACCAGACCATTTACAGTTGCTTTGCACAATAAAGGACAGTTAATTGTTGCTCGCCTGGATGCAGCTCTCCACCGCTGTTCGTCCCAGAACAAATACTGTATCCTCCAATAATCAATCCCCAAATGAAATGAGTTTAATTTACATCATAATGACTCACACTGTGTTAATGAGACATGCCTGCAGTACATTTTTTACTGTTAATTCTGCGCTAATTTACACAGAGGACCCAAGGAGAGAGATGGAGAAATGGACACCATATATAATTCATTACACATATTTATTTAAATTAAAAAGTCTAATTTGTCTCTTGTTTTCAGAACTACAGTGTTAATACCCGAGCCGAGTCTGTTGGGACCATGACAGGGTTCTCACAAAAATATTTGAAGTTTGGGTTGGGTTCAGTCACGTTGCCCGGGGTATCTACTTAATGTTTTATGCTGCTCATGCTTGTAATCAGGGAAAACATTTGGCTCAGTTAGGTTCGGACAAAAAAACAGAATGCCTGTCGCTTCAGGTTGGGCTCAGCTCATTTTATCTGGGGCTCCGTCGGGTTTGGACAGAAAATTGCTGCCTGAGCCACACACTCATCACAAGAGTCATGTCTTGCTTATACACAGGAACAAGCAGCATGTGTGTAGTTCTACATGAAACACAACACAACAATACAACAGATTTAGATTTGACCCACTTTGCAATATAACAAAAAACAAGATCAGACAGAGTCAAAATCAAAAACAGCTCTGGTTTTACCTTCAAACTGTGTAGTACATTTTAAACCACTGCGTGTTACTGAGAATAAACAAATATTTCAGGCTTAAAAATACCTGTCTTCTGATTGTGCCCGAGGGTTGGTATTAATGAAAAGAGATAAAAAAGACATGCAGCATCGAGACTGCCTGTGCACAAAGGAAACCAAACATTCTGTAATTAAGTAAATAACGTTTTATTTTTATGTGGCAGTTGTTACCACCCACTGATGTAAAACCCCTTAAATTAAAGTGGAGGAAGAAACAAATTTACAGTATTTCCTTTGCAAATATTTTATTATTATTATTATCATTGTATTATTTTGCATATGTTTGCTTTTCAATTCTCAAAAGGGTCATTCCAAGCCCACTCACTCAGAATAGAAACCTTTCCGTAGTTCATGTCATGAATTTTCTCAAAAGAAAATCATGGAAAGGTTTTGCCCTTTTGAACTCAATTTTATAATTTGTGTGATTCTCTGTCTTTCTAAATCTCGTGCATTGCTTGTATTTCACTCGATTGTGTTTAAATGAATAACCAAAAATTGCCAAGGCTAATTTTTTGTAACATGTCATAGGGTTAGGAATTAGTTGATCACAATTTGTAACCTAGCAGTAAATCTTGAAAGGGCAATTCGTCAAATATATTTAAACATGCATATATATAACTGTTCTATGTTGACTGAGGTTTTATGGAAAAGGTTTTTGGTCTTCTTGCTAAATGGATTTAACGTTCTTCCTAGTTTTCTCATTGCTTAGTCATAGTAGTGGTAGCAGTATTTACTCAGTTCCTGTTATGATTGTCTTGCTCTGTGCATGGATGGAGGTGGTGGGGGGGTGCTGTTCTTTATCGTTTTTTATTGATTGTATTCTATGAAGCCCTTTGTGTAACATCGAGTGATTGAGCATACCCTAAAAGTACACACAGTGGAAAAGAGTGGAATCCTAATTTAACTCCTCATTAAACAGCTTGATGAGATGGTGAGATAATGGAGCCCTGCTCATGAGGAAAAGAAGCAGAGAAGAATAGGCCAGTTCTTACCATTCAGACAGGCTGCACTAATGGAAAAGTTGATCCTTCCAGTCTGAGTGAAGAACAGACAAACAACTATAAAAGCTGATGACACAACATGTCTGGCCCTCGCCTCAGTTCTTATACATGTATTTCAGTCTGCAGGATGCACACCGGGTCTTACTGCATGGAAAACTGAGAACATTTTTTTTTTTCTGTATCCATGAGTTCATGGAAAAGTTACCATCAGGATGTCAGTGTGAGGAATTAATGTGCTTAATGTGCTGCATCTAGTTACCATCATGCTGTTCCTTACGCTGCTGTGAAAACACAAAAGTGATTGTGTGTTTGTTGGCACATGCTAATTCGGAGCTGCAGTTGTTCGGCTGCAAACAACAACCAGCCATCAGAAAGATGTGCACACTACTTTCAAATTATATACTAAATTTTAAATTATATGGCAGGAGAAGGCAGAATATGGGAACAAGTCAAAATGAATAGACTAAGTGTCTCTCAAAAGGAGTGTTAGAGAGAGACAAGTGCAAAAGTACAACAAAAACAGTGAAAGGCACAATACTGTGGAGTGTTTCCATTCCGTTTGATACGTTTAAAATAGCGATATCAGTCGGGTACTTCTGACTGTATTCCCCTCATGAACCATGGTTGGGAGGGCATCTTGTGGATAACAAGCAGGTTAGATGAGGACATGTAGGGCTTCCTATGTAACCCCATCAGCTTGAAATGTATAATTATATTATATAATTATGATCTGAATATTGTTAAATTTGACCCACGACCTCTTTCAACCTGCCTGTTAGTCCGGCGACTGTGGCTCTAAAGGTAAAGAGGGTCCTTTCATTAACCAGAAGGTCATGGGTTTGATGCCCTGGCTCGGTTGCTGAAGTGTCCTTGGGCAAGATAAGATAGGATAAGGTGAGTTAAGTTTGGATGAGATAATCCCTTATTCAATGCCTTTCACAGAAATGAGTATTAAATGAGCCCCGCTAAATGAAGTTAAACCTGACTGAGTTGATTGTGCTGTTCCAATGTGTGAATAGAACTGCAGCATATGTAGCGTTGTATGGATTTGTAATGGATGGGGAAATGTGGCTTTTAGTAGAAAGTGCTTAAGGTGGTTGATAGAACTAGAAAAGCCCTAACTTAGCAACTGAGCATAGCATGTTAGCATTTCATGTTAGCCAGGTGCGTTTTTTTATTATTTTAATTAAGTTTTTGTTTATTTGCAAGCTTAGTAGGACTTTTTTTTTTCCGAAATTCTGGACACGAAATAACTCGCTACTTGCTACTGTGCATTAGCCTAGCAGCTACTGAACTGTAGCCTAGCAGCTACCGTGCATTAGCCTAGCAGCTACTGAACTGTAGCCTAGGAGCTACTTTGCATCAGCCTAGCAGCTACTGGAAATTAGCCTAGCTGCAACTGTGCTTTAGCCCAGCAGCTACGGCCATTAGCATATAAGCTACTTTGCTTTAGCTCAGCGGCTACTGGACATTAGCATAGCATGAACTTTGCATTAGCATAGCAGAAAGTGTGCAGTACGCTAACAGCTTCTCTACTGTAGCATTCCTTTGGAGTGACGCTTCTTACCACCTGGCGGATGTAAGTCCAATATTCATCTTCCTCTTAATTGTGTTTTGGTCCCTTTCTACTTTTGCTGAATATGTATTCAATAATTCTGATGCACATGAATCAGTCTCAGTATCTTCTGTACACATGCTAGTGTTAGCCAGCCGGCTAGTCCAAAGCTACAGTTGTGTTACGAGCTAATGAGCGTTAGCTGCTCGTCCTCAAGTTGTCTTCTGAGACAGTCAGCGTCCAGTGGGTCTTCTCAAAGTTTCCCAGTAAAAATAGCTGCCAGCTGCTGCTGCAGAGAACTGGGGGGACTTGAGTGCGTTAAATGTGTGCGCTGTAACAGTTAACAGTGAACCGAGGGGCTGAAAGGCTTCGTAGGGCTGCGGAGTCGGAGGATAATTATCCGTGGGTTTGTCACTTGGAGTCACACACTGTATACATGGCATGAATGATGAGGAAGCCATTAGTATATAATTAGAGAAGCTTCTTTTTTTTTTGCACGCGCTGAATTACTTTGATGAAAAACAGCCATGAAACAAATGAAGGGTTTAAAATGCAAACAGCTGCTCATTACCACAAAGGTTTTATTTGATTTATTTATCCAAGTACCCTCCATCACATGGTACTCAGCCCGTTTGACTTCACTATAGTGTGTGTGTGTGTGTGTGTGTGTGTGTGTCTGTACAGTAGTGTGTGATAAGTGATGAAACTGAAATCAAATTCTGCTTAAGGTCACCATTGGGCCAGGGGCAGCCTTGAGAACAGTATATCTTACCGCTATCTTTCGAGAAGAAAGCAGTTCTTATTGGGATGGGGGGGGGGCTGTAGTCTTTGTCCCGCTGCACTTTTAATTAAAGGAGAACATGAGAGTGTATAAGGCACCTTGCCCCGTGGGGAGCTACACCATTTCATATTTCCTTTTTAATAGCTGGTTGTATTTTTCAAAGGACCTTCACCTGGCACCTCTGACTGGTACTGATCACAGACAGCAGTCATTTGCGGGGGGGAATTGATTTTTACTCTGCCTGTCACCATGACTCGTGCACGTCATGATCTGACAGGGTGCTTCTGTCTTTTCACTGTGAGTACGAGCTGTCAAATGAGGGGGTTTTTGCAAGTTGCATGGGAGTGAGAAGGATGTTTAGTCAGTAGTGATGGTTTAACTTTTATATAATGCTGCAAGGTTTTGCGATAGGTAGCACATTTTATTATATGCCTACGTTTGTGGGATTGCTGCGTGTTTGCACGGGGCAGCCCTCGACGGTGCTTGTGAGGCTTAACGAGTGCTTAATCTCAGTAAAGAGAGTCTTATGCCTCCTGCATGGTATCGTAATTTCCATAGGATGTGCAGTCAACTGTTAATCTCACCAAATGACTCTGAGGACCAGTGGAGAGACATTAGAACAGCTGGCATCAGGCTGTAAAATGAGAAACTAGAGTTTGAAAAATCTCTCTGAAGAGACGGCGTGGAAACACTGTGGACCATCTCAATCAGCCCAGAGCAGCAGGAGGCTGCAACTTCACATTCAGCGTCGTCATAGATGGGTGCAATATGTGCAGCAGTGATAACAACAAACAACACCGTGCAAAACCCTCCTGCTGGCATGAACAGGCTGATCTTTTCACATATCCTTTGAATTAGGGCTAGTGTTTTGCTTTCAATTTGAGCCATGCCTATCTACATTGCTGAACAGCGCTATCACCATGCTGGGGAGCGGATCAGACACCCTGACACTGAAGCTACAAACCGCTCTTGTATAGATGTATGTTGTTGGAACTTGTCTTTGGTCATTCGTTGAAGATGCAGGTTTTTAAGAGAGAAAAGAAGCTTATTTTTATATATATTTTTTGCTTTGGGCTATTTGCTGCTTCAGGAAAGTGAAATCAGAAACAAGAACAAACATTTATCAATAATTCAAATCATTCAAAATGTAATTCATCAGAGGGGTTTATAAATAAAAATGTAACAGCAACTTTGGAAAAATTCTGACACACACGTTTTTCCCGACCAGACGACTGATATGGAAGCAATTTCTGTTGCTACATCTGACAGTATGTTAACACTGTGGGTGTCACACCATATACCACTGTCATTCTGACTGACTGGAAGACAACGTATCTCCGTCAGTTGTGCGGTAACACAACCTTTGTAATTTCCTCACACCATTTTTGGCACCGGAATATGCCAACAGAGAGCTTAGCTTGGGACTTGCCACAGCATCCGGCTTACTGCTCTGTGACTATGATGGGATTTGCTGATAATGTTAATGTAGTCCAAGAACCCCTCTGTACACCGCCATGCTGTCTCCCACCCCCACCAGTGCCCACCGACGAAAGATGGCCGTCGACCAGAAAATGGAAACCTGTTACGCAGAGCCAATACATTCAGTGTGAAACATTGTGCTTACATTTGAGGGGTGCCAAATTCACTGCTTAAGAGCAACCATTATCGGTTCCATTGAGGCCACGATAATTGACTGAGGATTAGATTTTCTCTGGACAAACATGATTATGGTGTTGCTTAGTAGGTGTCTGTAAATGCTGATTTGTCGCAGGTTGTTGAGGCTAGAATTCAATCAAGGTGGGACTTTTGATAGAGCTCTTGTCCTTGTTCTGAGTTCACAATGTTTCAACAAAGAGGTGGTCGAATAGAACAAATCAAACCTTATTTCTTTGGGAAAATACATTTTCTTCCCGGTGAGCCCTAGTCTGTCCGTGTTATTATATTTTCTCAGAGGATAACTGGGATGCAAGACAGGAGAAAGTCTAACTAAATGCATCAATATCATACAATTTTGTGTATAACTTTATGTGTTAATGAAACAGGAAGAGTATTATACCAAGACTTAAGTGCTGTACATCCTTGACGTATTTAGCAAAATGTGAAAATGTGCGGATATTGATCAACTAGTCCCAAGGTCTGAAAAATCCTCGTCTCTATCCATCATTACAGTATCTAGTGCGTATATGAAGGCAACCGGTAACAGCTGACATTAAGCCCTGTGGTAAGGCGTCCCATGTGGCCAGCCATAAGGCCAGAAGCAGGTGGTGAGGAGTCTTCGACATTGACTTAGAGCAAAGTGCATATTAATCAGTGTGAAGAGTTCAGACTTGAATTAAACGGTCCCTCTTATTTCCAAACCTTGCCTTGATATTACATGTGCTTGTTGCCAAATAAAACAAAATAGTTTTGCTTTTGGTCCACTGCAAACACACTTTCTTAATAGTTTGGCAGTATTGTTTTTTTTTTGCAATAAGCTTTATGGACAAATACTTCTTTGTGGGGCAAAACGCTGTAACTCTCACTTTATAGCTTTACATTACACAATAATAGGGTTATATAATATTCTCCTGGTGTCACTTCTTTTTGCTGTACCAAGTCATCACACTATGTGATGTGCTGGACAAGTGCTGTGTAATACCCTAGTTAGTAATCAATGAGAATATAAAGGATTCGGTAAAAGCTGTAGGTTGCAGGTTCTTATAGTCCCCCTGCAACCAAGCTGCAATGTAAATAATAAGCAACCAATGGTTTAGGATATTCATTCAGACTGCAGCCGTACTGACATAAAAATCACGCCCACTCTGTCAAATATGTCACACACATAGTTATTTACACTTCAGATACCCATTTCAAAGTAAAAACACTTTGGACAAATCTACACATTTATTTTAACAAGGTTTGATCGTTATCGTAGGATAGGAAGATGCTCAGCTTTACACCGGGAAAATACAGTAGTCATACTAGAAAGCTCAAGTAGCAGTACCCCCTCCAGACCTGCAGCCGACCAGCTGCCTGTGTGAACAACAGACGCCCATGACACCCAGCAGCTCAGCGAGGCAGCCGTCACGCCATGCACATGCAGCCAGTGTTGCCCAGGCGTCAGAGGGCTACTTATGGAATTGCCAAGGAGCAGCCGAAGTTATAATCTTTCTCTGAGGAATGTGTTTAAACACTACATATGCTATGCAAAATCTTGCCTGCAATTAGAAGATATATTGTAAGGCACTAAATGAGGGGCACAATATCGCCATAGAGGATGACATTAGAAGAAGACTCGTGATGTGTGTAGTACACAATGGAAATGGTTCATCCTTTATAAAGCATCGAAATATGTATCATATTTAGGAAATTTACTTTAGTGAAAAGCTGGTAATGCCCAGGTGATCACAAAAGCAAATTAAATCATCCATTGAAAAATGAGAAGCTGGCCAGTAGTTGTTGAGATATTTGAGTTTTGACCAAAGTGCTGAATAATATAACTGACTCATAGTTGCCCAGTTATGCTGTGCTCTGAAATATCTATAAAAGGTCCAGATAAAATCCTTTAACTGAGCTGCAGCTTTTCATTCACACCCTCACCAGTGTGTACTTTCAGTTTTGGTATGGATGTGTTATTTTGAGTTTGACATTGGCTCAAGGTGGCACAAGGAAAGTTTTGTTTTATATTGTCGTGAAGAATTTACTCTCTATCTTCTGTGCCTTGACATTAAGACTCTGCCATCGTAGTGACGGGGGCGTTTTATCGAATGGCTTCTAATCATGTCTAATGTTCCATGTAAGAGTCCCCCCTGTGTCTGTCCTGCCTCGTCCCAGAGGCCACACTATGTGACTGTTAAGTGTGTGTCTACGTACACGACCGCATGTGTACGTTTGCAAGGCAGCAGCACATATGGCCTCTCAGTGGACCATGGAAGTGCAACTCAGATTTGGAAGTGCTCAGATGTCTCTTCATAGCCAGGGTCTCTTGGCGCGTGACCTTATTCCCTGTGACATTTTCAGCCATTAATCCGCAGACGTATAGTGATGGAGTGGCCCTCTTGGGTTACATTGCGCTCATGTCACACCATTTTCCAGATAACAGAGGTCGCGTAACCCTGTGGTGGAGGGGACGCTCGAGTGAAGTTTAGCTTTGATTCAGTCAACCTCCATAGGAGCTGGCTGTTCGGCTATTGACATTTTTATGATATTAACAAGAACTGCCATTCGGAAATACTTGAATAGTTTGGGGGTGTTTTTGAACCATTTCTACTTTTAGCCCTTCAGATTGATTTTTCCGTCAATCCAAGGGTTTAATTTCTATCGGGAATGGGATGGACTGAGATGTGCAGGGATCCTGTGTTATCTGTTAACACCAATTCCCCAGACGTATGGGATTAGAATTGATGATAATATGATTTAAACTTAAGAGCACAAAGCTCAGATCCAGCTACCTAGCGCACCATTCATTTCATCATCATGATTTGTTGCTCAGGTCATTCGTCTCATGTCATGTTGTGCCCTTGTTATGTCAGTAGGGGGCAGTTATAAGTAGTGAATTCACACTTTGATATGATTCAGAATTTGGCAAATGGTTGAATGTTGTCAGTGTTTTTCTATGTACATGGAGATGCATCAGAGACAATGGGTTTTAAAGTGGTTTAGTTAATACTAATCGGGTTTAAGTAACCCAACATAACACATTCAAAGTGTCCTCAGCCTGTTTATTTCATGTAGCTGTTGTGAAATTTCTCTGTCAAATTCTTTGTAGCTGAGTTGTTTTCGGAAGAGAAAAGTGCTTTGGTGAACATGCTGCTACAAAAAAAAGTAACTTTAGATTTGTCAGAAGGAGAGAAGTTTTTAGCTTACATTATTTTTTTATAGGCAATTCAAATTCCAATTACAAATGCATCTAGTTAAACACCCACTACCAGGTGTCAAACTGATTATATGGTCTGATATTTATCTTAATTAAAAAAAGCTCTAATCCGTCATGAATAGATTTGGTTCTCTATATTTACAGTCTGTAAATTAAACACTTGAAACCTGTTGTGTATGGGTCAACTGATCTCATTCCAGTTATCATAATCATCATTTAAAAATATGTTTTACCTCAAGCAATTTGCTGCCCACAGCTGATGTTATATAAATATAACAGGTGGTGAAGGCAGACATTGCCAACGTTGCAATTAACATCACAAGCCTCTCCACTTAACCTGTGAAGACAACACAACATTTGTTACAAGACACACTGAGCAAGAGAGGTCAGGGAAGTTTCGAGCAGAAAACGCGAACAATCTCTAACTGCTAGGCTAAAGAAACTAATGAATCTGAATAGTGAGTAAAATGTGGCCGAACTGGGAAGGAAGTAGGATTATCGCTAGATGTTTACAATCAGGAAGGTAAAGACTTACAATATGTGAGATCAGCATATATTGCAATTGTATATTGATCCTGCCTGGTGGGTCTTTCCCCCTCATCGTAGACAGTCCTGTGTATTTCAAGCTTGTAGCCAGCACTTGTAATCCAAATCTTTTAGCACTTTGTGTAAGGGTCTCCTGTGGGCTGAGTTTGGCAGAAGACTGATTCAGTGTCTCTTGATATAGGAGAGCAACACCAGGGTAAACAGTGGAAGTAGGCAGACATCAGGTGCGTTGCAGTGAAAGGTTGGGCCTGTCACTAAAACAGGGATGTGGAACAAAGCTGACACGTACTTACAGCTGCGCATCCGTCCCCTTCTATCGACTTTGCTTTATCTTGAACAGTAGTAACATTTTATAGATCTGTTGACGCACCGTTCACGGCAGTCATTACACATCGCTCCTCTCTTATCACAGGCGTCTAGAATTAATGTTTGCTCTCTGTTCAGAGTCAGTAATGCCCACAGGTTTTAGTAAGCCGGTGTATCACAATTCCTGGTGACATGATGAATTGAACTGATAAATCGTGAAAATCAATGATGCTGATGGGGGGGCTTAAATTCCAAGCATCCATTGAATTTCTTTACGTTGCATTTCTTTTTACGTTGGCAGATGTTGAAACAGTCTGTAAAGACTTTTTTCAGCACCGAGCTTTCAGCAGTATCTCCAAAAACAGAATGTATCTTCTTGCATGAGGTATTCCTCTCTTCCTGCTTTTCAGAGTCTTAAGACTTTTGAGTGATACGTTCCACCTACTTTTTGTAGTTTATCACCATGAATAGCGAACAGAATTTGGATTCAGATGGCGCTCTGTCTTGACCCGACATGTGGGCAGTAACCTGCTATCTCTTCTGGTGTGGGTATTGACAGGCGGGCCAGAGAGAGAAGCCACAGTATTACACCTCCAACTGTTCCAGTTTCTCATCCCGGCCTCTGAAATGATGCTGCCACTGCTGTAAGCCTGAAACTGAATTAATAATGAACAAAGTCAATAGGTCTCCGGATCCCGTTTTTCCAGATATCACCTTCAAGTGACTTTGCTCAGGTACTGAGGCTCCAAGTATGAAGAGTAATCCAACGTATTTATGGCCAGAGTGAGGAAAAGCTATAGCCGTTAGTGAGTTTAAATGATTGCTGCTGTTGGCGTGTTATCGTCTCAGGCCTCTGATTTGAACTGCTTACGAGTCTTTGTTGCCCAAAGTGAAGGGCAATTTCTGGAACACTTAAAGTTATTTCGAACAGCAAGTGGCCTCTTTGTATTTTCCTCTTTGAAAGCACAGCCTTTAAGAGTAAACAATTTCTCAAACTGTAGCATTTCTGTCACATGTTTTCTGTGCCTTCATTGTCCAGGCCATCTGTGATCTCTGCTCAGAGACGTTTCAGTGTGTGTAAGTCATGGAAATGAGATTGTTCTGCATCTGTTTTGTTTTGTGCAAGCTAATAAAATATGCATCTGCTGGACGCTATTTGGAGCCCTGCTGATCGATACATGTTCCCATTCTATGAGAATTCTCCAAAGAGAAGCCTTGTCAATCTGTCAGAGATCATAAGCAAGACTGGCGATGTGATAGATGTGGCTCTGATAGGAGAGGAAATCAGGTGGACCTGTCATTGAAATCTCAGTGCCAATTTTTTGTTTGTCTTTCTGTTACCAATTTATTCTGAGAAATGTATGTAGAGAAACAGACGTAACTATTTAATCGCTCATGTAATTGAATCCAGGGATAGCATTATATCCTACAAGACAATAAAGGTTATTTATGCATATTCACATCATGTCACACAGCGTTTAGATTTTTTATTTTCTATCAATGATAAAAAAGCATTTCCTGATTTATAAAAATATATGTGACCTTTCAAGTGCAAGTCAGTCAATCTCACCTCAGAAAATGATTCACCACAAGGTGTTAGTAGTCAATTAAATTCAAAATGATTCCATTTAACTTTCGGTGTAAAACTTGCAAGGGTTCAAAACCCAAATCAGTTTTTCATTTCTGGCCTAAATCTGACATTTTGAAAAAAACAGCAGGTGGAAATGTTGAATCCATTTTGTGCTTTTGTTACTCATTTAAATTCTACCATGTTTTTATAAAATATACCACTTCATCTATATTTGTAGTATAAGTATATGGGGGTGGAGGGAAACAAACGGGTGCAGTATGTTATTATAACGTTAATAGATAAGTTAAGGAAGTGATTTGATTAAAACTCTGGTGATATGATGAAAACATTTTTACAAATTAATTTGTTAACAGTTTCTCAGATACAAATGTGCTGTTGTTACTTTCTGCCGTCTACCATTCATCATTCACAAAACCCACAAGACATTTGCTGTTAAAAGCAATGTTTGTCTATTGGGTTATTTGATATTAAATCCAGTTATATATTTTCAGTGTATATATAACTACTATGTCTATAAAGTCCTCTTTTGGAGCCCACACATAGTGAACAGATAGGCAGGTGGCAGGGGCATGTGTGTACCAAAGCCCTGTTATCTAGGCTATACCCACTTTGTCTGGAAGTTATATTATATTATGAATGGAGCAGAATATACTGCCAGCTCTTGTGTGTGTATAACTCATGGTTTAAGATATTATGCAACACATTAAGCTTTTGGGTTGCAGCTCCATTTTCGATTTGACTGAAATCATCAACATGTCAGTTTCCTTCTTCCTGTTAAAAGTCCATGGGACATGTTCACACACCGTCCAACAAAACCACACCTCCAGTGGAGGAGGTGCAAATTCAATAAGTGTCTAGCCAAAGTGCGCCACAAGGGTGCAGAGGCGTTTGAGAGAGAAGGGACCTGCTATATTCGTATTTCTTTTGGACCTAACAGAGCTAAATCCTAATAGCAGAACTGCTGTAGACAGTGCGACTTTACACTGGAGGATTGTGTGTGTGTGAAGAATTGCATCATGGGGCATGGCAACGCAAAGACTGACACCAGAGCGCTTTATGTCTGAGAAATAAATGGTTTGGATGCAGCAGTGCATACAATTCATACACACAACCATGAGAGAATGTATTTCAAACTGAATGCTGGGACTAATAATATATAATATGGAGGAGTGGATCTAAAAATGTACAATTCCTCTAAACTGGCTATACTAGCCCCATGCACAGACTTTATCACTACCTATTCTTAGATATTTAGATATTTATATTTTTTATTGTTTTTATATATATACATTTTATATTTTATTGTACTATCCACTCCAGCAGCACAAGAACACTTTCCTACTGGACACTGACACAATCACTTCATTGCATTCCATTCCTGTATCTTTAAAGTTGTTCTCCGTATGTGATTTATGTATGTATGTCAGTGATGTGTTATGTGTACAAGCTACTGGATGATCTGAATTTCCCTCGGGATTAATAAAGTATCCATCTATCTATCTTTCTATCTTTTGAAATAGCCTCTTTGGACACTAGCCGGATCATATAACGTTTCTTGGTTATGCAAGTTGTTAATGCTGTTTTCTTATATCCTGTCATGACATTTGACCTTGAGTAGACTTGTCTTTATTCTCTTTCTCCAAGGATGAATTGTGGTAAAGAAATGCTAATAGCGTCTTTATTTATTCTTTGGCAGGAGGCAGTCAAGATTGTGTGTCTGCTGCTTGAGTGAAAACACCGGCCAACGGGCCAGCTCAATTACTGTCTTACTGGGTGTCTCTCTCAATCCACTGTAGCAGTCAAAGGTGGTGGTGGGGGGGGGGGGGACAAATGCCTTCTCATTATCCCTCCTACAAAACCCTGCTTCATGCCCATTACTATTCTATGCACAGTTAATTGGGCAAGATACGAAGGGTGACAGCAATGGCGATATTGGAAACTCTCACTATCACTATTGAAACTCTTATTTTTGCCAATTGGCGAAACAACAAACCACAATCCTCAGAATGGGCAGTTTTTATTTAAATTTTCAAACACTCTTTTTCAAAATGCCAATCATAAACTGGATATTAATTATTTTACTCCAGAAAAAAAATGACTCAAAAAATCAAGAGGGGGTATATAGGCATCATACATTTCGTTAATCAAATTTTACTTTGGAAGTGCAGTGTTTGCAGTGTGATATGATCACATGAAATGAGAAAAATAATTTTTGCTCCACTCAACAGACTTTTATGGGCCTTGTTCACTGATGAAGCACTTTTGAGCGATTCAGTTGAATAACTGCTGTATTCACTCATCTATTACAGCATGAATAGAGAATAAAACAGTGGGCAATCAGACGAGTACCTGCGGGAATTTTTGAACTTGTTTAAGGGCAAAAATAGCTAATAAATGATTTTCCAGCCAGATTAGCTGATCTTTAAGCAATGGGTGGCCTCTGGCAGCGTCAATTGTGAAACTGCTGCTCCATCATTTACTGTGTGTGTCACCAGGATTAAAAAGGCTTGATACTTGGTTAATTTTAGGAAACATCATGGTCTGGTTTCATAGAAGAAAATGTCTGAACTGACCGTGACAAAAGCTTTCTCTTGTACCTTGAGTTTTATAGAAATGTCAGAAATTATAGAAACATTAGAAACTTCAAGGAGAAAGGGTCGTTCTCTGGAGAAAGAAAATACGCTGCTGGCCCAAAGATCCCCGAAGAAAATTAGTAACAGGACTTTCAACATTTCACACACGGGTTTGTTGGTGTGCGTCCCTTTGTGTGTTTGTCTGTGCAGGACAAATGGCTCTTCCACAGGTGCGTTCGTCATTGAGATGTCAGCCTTTCGCACCACAGATTTATCTCGACAGCAAGAACAGGAAGGAGCGGGAGAGTGGGCAAAACGATAGGTAGAGCTAGTGACAATTAAACTGTAGCTGTTAAGCAAAAGAGAGGATTTGGATCCGCCAATGTTCCTGTGTGTGTCAGTCCTGTCTCTGTCCGCCGTGCCCCTCCAGGCTTAGACGGACAAGCTTTGCCTGCACCTGTGCCGACTGTAGTGGGCAATTATGCAATCACAGCTCTGCGTCTGCTGTATTTCACTGCTATCTTTTAATTGGAGGAACAGGGGAGACATTTTATACCGAGGATGAAGGAGATGTGTTGTACCTGCCCTCAGCTTGCTAAGAATAGAGTTGAATAGAATAAGAATCTTTAGCCGTCTCTGTAATGTGATTTCACCCCCAGGCCACAATTTTAATAGCCAGGGAAGGCTCTCCTATCGAGGTTACTTTCATTTCACTGGCATGATGCGTCTTTTGTGCTGCCCTTGCACAATAGGGATGAAGGATTTTTCAGCTTTGTCATTAATTTGTCCTGTATTTAAAAACCGCCATCACATATCTGGAAGGGTTACATTAATCATATTAGCACAAGTGGACAAGTGAAGTTAAAAGTGAACGAAGGATGAAATGTAGTGCTAGTGATGAACGATATAATCGGGTTACAGGCGTGGTACTCCTCACCTGTCCTTGGGAGCAGAAGGAAACTTCTAACCAAGAATTAAGTGCGAATCAATTTGATTGATTTGCCCAATGACATGGTAAATTATGCATAACTTTTTAATTGGCTGGAGGATGGTGGTTGTGGAATTTCTTCTGAGGATATGTGACGTGAAAGGTGAGGGCATGTTGTGTCTTGCAGGGCTGGATGGTTTCCAGAGGTCACTCAGCTGAACAGTGGGGAGCTGACTACCTGCTGTGCTGCCTCTCCCCGACATACCTCTCCCACTGCCCCCTCACCTCATGCTGCCTCTTGATAGCAGCCAGTTTACCCTCAGGCCAATAAACGGGACATATACCACATGTTCTTGCAGCTCTGATTCACTTTCTGTATAAATAGTCTTAATATAGCCGCCCTTCTTCTGATGAAGGTGTTAGATAAAGGACATGCTTCTGACCTTATCAGGTTATCCTACAAATACTTTGAATGGAAAGGCCAAGCTATCCCTGACTTGATCCTTTGAAAGGGATTCATATCCAAGACAATGCTTTAGTTTTATTTATAAGAGCGAAATAAATATAAGAATTTTCAGAATGTACCTTAGTGTCACTGGACCCTAAGGTACAAACTAGTATTGTGCTGCTGATGTGAAGGATTTGTCTAACAGGTTTTATAATATAGAATGACCTTTGGCTAACAGCTACCTGTGCAGGCTATGTTGACCTGTGAGCAGAAATACAAAGCCCTTACATGCTGTAAAATGTAGCTGACATTTGCTCCACCAGTTTGCTTTGCTCCCATTAAGAGCCAATACATGCTATTACTGAGATATGGTTAAATCACTGTAATGGACCGATGTAAATTATTGCAAAAGCTTTTTGGAGTTTTAAATCAAGTGCTACTATCAACTGCAATAAATTGCAATTAACAGAACTTTTACAACAACTTCTCCCACAGCTAATGATCCATTAGCTTTTCTACTGCAAGGTGTCTTCTATTCAGCTAAAGCCATCTTTGTACATCCATATTTGTGGAAATAAGACAGAGAGCCCAGAATTGAAAGCGTTAAAATGATGGGTACTTTTCCATTAGCTAGGTGAAATGTGTACTTACATAAAGATATTAATAAAATGCCGTATCTCCAGTAAGTGGTGATTTGCAATTAGCAGTGCGATATGTAAGACGGCTCTGTATTGTATCAAAGCTGACTTAATGAGGTTTCTTTAGATAAGACTGGAGAAATTGGCTTGTCTAAGCTTGGGCAGAAAGTGCAACTGAGGCTGCTAATGCATGACTTATTGTTGAGAAGTAATTAAAGCATTAAAATTCACTGAAATGAGATAAACAAGGACACAAACTTTAATGTTGCACTTGGTTTACATGCAGGATTGTAAAAAGTTAAAAGATTGATTTGTTTTTCAAGCGATTTGCCACATTTAAAGATTCCTCTAGTTTCCTTTAGTAAATCTTGCACATCTGTTAAAACTTTTAATTCTGTCAATCCGCGACATATCATGTTCCCAGTGTGAGCTCAGGTAACATCAGTTGAGATCTGTGAGGCACAAAACTATCACTTGGCTTAAACAAGTATTTATGAGATTACCTACAACTAATATTACATAATACACAATATTGTATCATTTTTTTACATGGTGGGCTATTTTGGAATTTGATTTAAATTCTTAGTTGGTAAGATTAAGAGAAAAAAAAAAATAAATACAGCTTTTGAACACTGATTTGGACCCTGATTACCTGAAGTCTTTCGGTCAGTAGTTTTGACAGGTTTCCATCTTTCTCAGAAGGTGACCTGCAGGTTATTTGTGCGGCTGAGCTACCATGATGATTTACCTCAGTAAGAAGTGAGACTGCCACTCTGAAAAGACCGGGTTAAACCTGAAGGTGCCTTGCTAACCCCAAATCCTGTGTGCCAGTTGGAGCCTATGCTGTTTTGAACTAAAGGCTGAACCTTATCTCTATAGATGCTCACTGTAATGGGTCTTTTAAAAGACGAAACATGGCCTGTCCACTCTGCCGGCTGCTTTATAAACATTGGCCACGGTGCATGTTGCTACCAACCCCCCCCTTTCTAGTCACATAGGTTACCCTCTCTTTTTGTAGCAATGCATGATGGGAAGAGCGTCTGATCTTGGAAAAGCTTCTATAGAAACAAACTGATGTATAACTACACAACAAAAGATAGAGAGACAAGATGCTGCTGTCCTTTGGACACGAATAGAATCTAGTTGGTTATGACGAAACATCATGATCATGTTTGTCCATCAGCTGGGAAATAGCACTATAGATCTCAATTATTCTTTCTTGCGTGTTATTGAGGTTTAACATATATGTAGATTTAGTTCAATTGCAGCATTCTTCTTCTTTTTTACTGACATGGTTTCCTATATCCAATACTTGATGAAGTTTTTAGTCTGATAAGCATACGATAATGGCTTTGGGTAAAGTTCTGTGGCTGCGCAAAATATATTTTTGCTGTTGTCATCTCATTGATATTGTTAATGCAGCAAACTTCAAGCCTGCACTGTGTAGACAAAGTGGTGTGAGATTGTTAGGAAGCGGAGTGTGTGGGTGCTTGTTTGTATCTATGTGGGACCGTGATTAGTGCTGATGCACAGAGGAAAACCCAGGATGAAACACTTATGCCCAGAGCAGCCTCCAAAACCGAGCTCGCCTGCAGCCACACCCGCCAGGCACCAGTGCATCTCTTTCTATATACCCGGGGGACTCGCTCGGAGGTGTGATAAATGTTTTCTTCTTAGATGCTGCTACAATGTGACTTTGAGTACGACGGCTGGTCTTCAATAAAAGGAAATGATCCAATCCGGTAATGGCAAGATATGTTTTTCAATGACTACCTCTGTCTGCACATTAATCGCATCTTATGCCAAAACCTAGTGCCGTTAAGATATAACTACCTAATCCCTTTCATTACAGTATTGATATTGGAGCCACTGAGATAATGGACTTCACGTTCTTGTCTGTATTTTGTTACAATTTCCTTTAAAATGTGAATAACTGCTCAGCATGCTGGGTAACAATTCATCGTTTGACCCTCTTACTTACTCAGTAGTTATGGAATTCCTGGAGTTTAGTTATCCGCCACGTTTCAATTTGCCCTTTGTTTAAAATATTATATTTTCAAATGACTAAATGAGGAAGAAAATTATCTTTAAACCAGGGGGCAGGTTCTTTTTGTCATCTCCACAACAGAACCCTGTGGCAGGGGCTGATTGCTGCTCTGCTGATTCCCATGGAGCCGCTGGGCTTTGCAAATGCCTTTTTGACATGGGGTGCATTTTTAATGTGTCGACTGAGACCTAAGGCAGGCCATGAACTAAATCATAGGCGCATTGCTTCTGGTAGTAGAAAAAAAACGTATGCGACTTTCAGGTGCATTTCGCGATGTTGCCGGCGTCAAAAGCTCATTTATCTGTTAAAGGCCGTTTTAGTGTTGTATAACAAATTATCATCTTTTCACCAATAAATTAGATCAGCTTAAAAGCTGACATTGAGTTTCACTAGAGGCTATTTTGAACACTTTGTGTTGGCTAGGTAATTTTCCAGCTGTGGACCAGCTGTGAGTAGGGGAACCTTCAGTTCTCCACACCAGAGGGGGGGGGGAGTTGCAGAGAACTGCTGTTTGAGCCACCACACTGAGAACTGACCTGCATTCTGCCCATAGCTGATGGGTTTATCCTACACATGGGTAGATCTCATGGAAGGGAACTGGCTGTTTGTGCTGGCACATAATTTTGCGATGCCTAGGTGAGCACTGTCACGCACCACAGTCGGGCGTACCTGGATCCGCGGCTGGCCAGGACAAAACAAAATCAGCTGAATAGTAACAAAGGGCTTTCTATTACTGTCAGAGAAAAGAATTGCATTATACAGCGGCATGCTGAAGTCTCGGATTTTGCAGTCCTCACAGCAGCGCAGTACTGCTTATCAAAACAAACTCAAAGTCTGGTCTGCGACATGTCAGAGATAAGTCTTATCATCAAAAACAAAACATATTTTCCTTGAATACAGAGAACAAAAAAGCAACGGCTTACAAATGCTGTTGTATTAATGCTGTGTCCCTCTCAGTGCTCTAACAAGCTCAGCCGACCTTCAGGTGATACAAATCATTTGTATCTAATTGCTGGTCTACCTGAGTCAACAAAAGGTTTCTTCTATACAGCTGTACAAACATTAATCATCACTCAGAATAAGAGTCCTGTGATGAGCTGGATAACAATAATTAAAGTTTGAAATATGGAGCGATGCTGTCACATGAAGACATTGTTAATTATCTAAGGTGACATTTTCTAAACAGACAAGGGCGTTGTGAGCTTTCAACATGACTCCGTCGAGTGCTTTCAAGAAACATCTGAGATAAACTGACGTTAGAAAGTCAAATAGAGCCTGCGTTGAAGGATTTTCTCACTATACGTTTGGCTCAACCCACGTCACACAGGATGTGTTTGTTTAACTTACACTAACACTTCGTGATGTCTAGCCCCGGGTTGCGCCTTTCATGTATTGCCATATGATTTGAGTCACAAAAGTAAGCCACATGTTTTCTTCTAGAGGATATTTATATTATTCACACTATTTAGAACATTTTTTTTATCTGCTGCACAATATCTATTTTTTTACCTTCTTCCCCATTCACGTTATCAACTATTTCTTTTCCAGAAAAGACCCTAAAAACACCTACCTGCTGTGGCTGAACAATATGTTGTGGGATCATTAAATCCTGGATGATAGGTCACTTCCTTGGTTAAACACAGATAGAAATGAGTGGATTATCTGTGGCCTGAAAGCACATCAGGAATTCATGAAGCACACTTTTCCTCTCATATCCATGACTTCACACCGCTATCTGTGTGCTCTGGAGCATTGCGAGGACACAACACTTTCTTCCATTCCAGTACACACAACCCCTTATCCATGCCTTTTGTTCAAAGCCATGTGGACTACTGCATTCCTTATTCAGTGGCCTTCCCCAGTAATCGATTGACAAGAACTCGAAAATATGACCATATTTCTTACTGTGCCTTGCACTACCTGTGGAGGAAATTTACTTTAGACTTATGGAACTTATTCTGAGGCACAGATACAGTAAGTCTTGCTGCGCCTTGTACAGTTCTGACTTGCTTGTTCCCTGTAATCTTCTAGCTCGTTGTGCAGTTGACTGTCAACAGGTTTAGGCAGCTTTTAATTTGCTATATTTAACTTCTTGTTTCTATTCTCCCAATTAAAATGTTCTTTAATTCAAGTACCATTTCCTGTCCTAACCTTCCAATCAGACAGAAAATCCTCATTTGTCTGGCCTGATACACTGCCAATTAGTAATCCATCCATGAGGTTATCAGCAATTAAATAAATGTGCTAAGATAAGAGTTGTTTTCTTTGTAGCTAAGCATGAAGACACAATTCTTAACCACATCAACACTTTGTCCATCCTTTTAGAAATATCCATTATTTGGCACAACACCAGATTCACTACAATCTATAATGGAACAAATCAGAAATGTGATGGTCTAGAATTGGCTTACTCCTGTCCCACTGTTCTGACAAAGCTTGGTCTCTGCCATTTTTAATCCATTAGGTTTGTCCTACAAACACAAACTGTCTGTTTTTAGGATACTGTGGATACATTTATTTATCACAGGTTATCAAGGTGATGCAAATATTTCAGTGGTGGTCTGTTCTCTTTCATCTTTGTGTTTTAAACCGAAGCAGTCAGCAATGGAAACAGTGACATGCAGTTGTTATTGTGACTTTAAGAACAACATCTGTAACAAGTTTATAAACAGTTGTGACTGAGCCGCTCACACACAGAGAACCACACAAACTTTCAGTTGTAATCCTGCGGCTGCATTGTAATAAAGTGTGCTGACATGTTTGCATGTTAAATATCAAAGCTGATTTTTCAGTTAGTGACGCTGTATAGAAATGTGTATTTCAAAAGTTTGACCAACAAAAAACTGATTTTCCTTTTTTCCAATTCTTATTGTTGACCACTTTGATTAAAATGTAAAACTATCAATTAGTATCTATCCATAATGTTATTGGCAATGGAATAAATAGGCAGATTCAAGAGCTGGTTTTATTGTCACTGGCTTTGTGGGAATATGACTCTCAACCACATCATGACTTTACTCATCCGTTTGGATTACAATTAGCATAGAACCCAATTTCCCTTGTTGCATTGGAATGGATACAACGATTCACAGACAGCGTTTTGCATGTATATGTCAGAGCTTTTAAATTACAAGTAGCAAAAGCTATCTCATAATGTCTGTGTATGCTTCAGTTTCCAGGGGTTTGGCTTCAACACTTAATTTCATCTTCAGATTGGACAGACCTTGGAACCCAAACAATTACTCTCCTATTGTCACATAACTTTCCGAACTTTTGAGTTTTCTCGCAGGACTGGCGCCGTAAGAGATTAACTAAAACATGCAGAATATATTAATTCTAGACCTCTATCATTTCATTTCCACCCATCCCTCTGAGGATGCTCATAGCTAATTCGCCCTTGAAGCCACATTTTCCTTGTTAAGACTCGAGGGCTTCTCTTTTATCTCAGCCGTGCCGGTGCTGGTGGAGTACGCCTGATGTATGTGAAGTGAAAGGCCAAATCTTTGCATAGAAAGAAAATTGGATCCGCTGTTACATTCTTACGGAGGAAAGCATTATTTTGTATCCCAAGGAGTCGCTGCTGTTGGGCAAACATCTGCCATCAGGTAGACCAACAGCCAGGCTGTTTTTTGTCCAAAAGACAGAACATTATTCAGGATGTGAGCCTCCACAAATTACTGGGCAGCCTTTCAGTCCTCGCTGTTTGGAGGGATATTTAGAAAGTAATACTAAAAGGAAACACCTTGGTGGTGGAATCTGTGGGGAATAACGGGAGCTACAGTACATGGCTGTGTGATTATATTAAGGGACTATTAACTGGTGGAACATAGTTTTTAAATAGATAAGTTATTACTGTGGCACAGAGCGGATTATTTTTAACTGAAAGGTTTTAGGAAAAGATTGAAAAATGATGGATTGATAACATTTTTAACATGTGGAAATATAATAAAGTACCATAATGGGTATTTGTATTTTACACACACACACACACACGCACACACACACACACACACACACACACGCACACACACACACACACACACACACACACACACACTCATACACATATGAGTTAAGCAGTGTGCATGCGCAGCTACAGATCAAGGACAGCAAAGTGTGGAAAGGCCCAGAGCACACTGATTGATTCACAGCTTTTAACAATACAAACACATTTACATTTCAATGCATTTGACTCCGGGGAAGTCACAGCAGTGTCAACACATCTATTAGTGTGATTATTCTCTCACTTTGAAAATTGCGGTCAGACATGCCGAGAGGTCACAGTAGTTTCAGCCCTGAGTCGTGCGCACAACCACATGAAGCTCCAATTATTAGAAGTCAGAGTCTGTATTGTTCGGAGCCAAAGCACAGAGCAATACAATTCAAACTGCACTCACTGTTACTGTGAGAACACGGTAATGACTTACGGCAAACTGGATGAGCATAATTTTATTTTAAACTCTGAGCATTTCTCGTCTGGAGGCGGTTTGGTGGTAAGAAAGCCTTGATAAGAGATTCTGGAGTGTAAATCAAACTTAAATTGAAGTAGTGGGGACAATGTGCAAACAGGTTTAGAATAAACAATCTAATCCAGCAGCAAACAAATTGACTCAATCAACCCATCTACTTGTATTGCTATTCTTCCTTTCCTCCTGAGGGCCTCGGAAATGATGGTAGTTAACCAGGAGAAGCAACAGAGCCAAAGTAAAATAGGTTCAATTAGGAGTCGACAGGATTTAAGTGAAACCATTGTTTGTAATATACTGCAATAGAGTGAGAGCTGTGGATGCTTGGCTGCTAGAGGAAGCTACTGTACCTGAACCTGTCCTGCAACCTGCTATTCTTAATGTTGCAATAAACTTAGTTCTGCAATATTGTGTTTGCACAACTCTAAGACCAACTCAAAATATCAGCAGCTCTAAAGTAGAAATATCAACAGTGTGATAATATCTAGGGCAGGTTGAAGTTTTTCTCTCATTACAGATATAAAAACAAACTCACCTCAAAGGTCCTTGTACTGTAGAGCTTTGAGTCTCATCACACGATCTTCATTCATGTAACACTAGAAGCCACAGTGAGGTGTGCTCAATCTACTTTCACACTATAAACTGATGTAATACTCGTTGTTGGACTGACTGGTATTATTCAGATTTCTTGTTGCTCTTCAACACGTTGCCGTTTGGCCCCTGTTCCTCAGAATGTGATGAGGGTGGGCATGACGTTCACATGGGAAAACATATCAGGCGGAACGATTGGGCACCAGAGTCACCTTGCCTGGGTGTTGATGGGGACATGGAGCCAGTGACTCATGCTGGCCCAAGGCCACTGGAGTCTATCACCTTCAGATGGCCGTTTGCCCATTAGTGAAGAGTTGCTGTGACTGCTGGTGCTCAAAGGCCCGGAAGCAGGTGGCACCAACATGCTCCAGGGAGGTTTTAGGTATTTTTTGTGTACGATTTCCAAGTGGAAATAATCTTTCTCTCCTGATTAACTCTTAAATAGAAATATGTGTACTTTGCAGCAATCTATAGCAACTTCTTCTGACTTCAATTTGATCAACAAATAAAAGGGATTTCTGAAGCTATTCTGTTTTATTTGCACATCCAAGCAGTGAACTTAAACAGCGGGTTGAGGGTTGGTTGATAGATGTTTGTTTTTAAAACTGTGGTGAGCTAAATTCTGCAATTGTGAATCCTAGGTGGTGTGTTGGGGCTATTAATTGAGAACATCAATAACAGGCCCTGTTTTTCTCTCTCTTGAGGAGCGCATTCATCATGTGAGGTCAGTGCAGCCAGGCAAGAGTAAACAGGGCAGATTTGGTCATAGTAAGCACGGTCTGGCTGAACTGAAAATCTCCCCTCCCCTCACCGAAGTGACAAAGTGCAACAACATCAGCCACACTTTAGTGTGAAATTACTACAGCATGTTATTGCCCGTGGTCGTGTGCATGGGCGACAAATCCAATCAGATCTTAGACAGGTTTCTTTTTTCTATCATGCATTCGTTTTTGTGGTGGGCCTGAAACACATTTCTGGGTTTGTGGAATTCACCTGAGTTCACTTTCATCACTATTACAAATTAATAAAAATTTAATGTAAAATTATTTTGTTTTAATTGTCTAGTATAATCCGACAGGCCTTGAGCAGTTTCTCCAAAACTAAATTCACTCCTCCTGATCAGTTTATAAATAATCTTTTTTAAATAATCCACTCATTAATTAGATATTAGGCCTTTAAAGAGAGCTATGTCTCAGGGTGGGGTGGAGGGTAATTCACTATAAGATACCTCCAACAAGTACCTGGAAAAAAACAAAACAGAATTGTGCATGCTGTTAAACTGATGTCTGTGTTCCACTTTGGTGTGTATGCTATTCCGTATGAGCATCTTCGGCAACTACACAATATAGTCTTAAAATAACACACACACACATGCAGGAGAATCTCAATTTAGAAATTATGTTCAGTCAAAAATAACCCACCCATAGTGACACCAACCAACTTCCGATTCAGAGTGCACATACAAACCAGGCTCATGAATATGCAAGGATACACATGTGGCCCCTACATTATGTACAATACATAATGTGCATAAGAACATCTGCCTTTGTATGAGTTTGTTCATTTGATACTGTAAGCACATTCACAATAGTTCTGAACTGAGGCAGACGGTTATACGCATCTCATGACAAGCTGCTTTACTGTATATATATATATATATATATTTTTTATTCATTGTGACCCATTATGTCGCAACTCTCTGTGTTTGTCTTTTACTGTTATTTGAAAGTATGTAAAGAGGTACACACTCTTCTTCAAGTAATTTGTGTTCAATTTGTAGTTCTGTCAGTGTAGTGAAGCTCATGTAAATGAGATTTATACACATGGTGATTAACAAATGTGCAACAAGTAAACCTAGCGTGGTTCAATTGCAGTGCATTTTCAATTGACTACAGAAGCATTGTCTGGTTTGTCGCATGATGAATCAGATAGGACACTAATGAATTGGTGTTTTTATTGTCATTAAAAGTGAAACATAGGACTCAGGGAAAGCACAATCTCTCATATCTGTCTTAATCCTTCATTGTCAATGATCACAGCCAGCAGCGTTTAATCAACATTTCTATTATTTATGTTGTTGATTAAAGCTGAAGTAATAATAGCCTTGTAATTAATTACAAATTCTGTCAACACCTCCATCAATGTGTTTGTGTGTGATTGTAATACATGTTGCTATTGTTAAAATCCACATCAGACATGCTCCATAACTACATAAGCTTAAATTAAAAGCTTCTCAAATGTACATTCATTTCATAATCTACAACATGAATAGAATTATAAATGGATGAATTGAGTAATGTGGGCCCACGACTCAACATTACAGCAGAGGAATCGGAGATGAGAAACCACAGTATAGAAATGAAACTGAATTTACAGAGTACAGTGCTTAGTGCAGCAGTGTAGCCGCTGTAGGAGTGTGGAGACATGTTTTCAATTATCTGCCGAGATTACTTCATAATTTGAGATAAACTTTATGGCCAACTGTGAGCAGCTACTTCACAGGGAGCAGTGGGGAGCCTGGTGTATCTGGTCATCTGTGTAGACTGGGGTGCAGAGCCTCCTTGTATTCTCAATTAGATCAACCCCTCGTGCCTCTCCATCTCCAGCCCTCCTATCCAAATAAGATCGCTTCTGGTTCCCAAAAAATAAACAAATAAGTGTAATGGAAATGTAATGGAGCCAAAAATGCCACTATCAGGGCTTCACAACTCCATTTCACAAACCGATGGGTGACTTCATGGTGATATGACACCCGGGTCAAGCCACATATTCCGGCCCCAGAACAGTAGTGAGTGCAATCACTTCCATTCCCCCCCATTCCTTTCAAACAACCCCTTCAACAGCTCTGACCTTAGCCATTGGATTGTTAAAATATAATTCAAAGCACTAATTACAAAGCATCAGCACTGCTATTACCTTCCTTGTGTGTATTATTACTTTGCATAAATCTAGCTTGCGATTGAGGGGTAGTAGCTGTGTGCCAGAGCAGTAAATGTCATTGACTGCAACACTGTATGACTGTGTTCTCTGGGCTCTCTCTCCATTCAAAATTACATAAATTGAGTTCAATGTATTATTAATGTGAAAGAGTCTTTTCTTCAGTGAGGCAATCGTGGATAATGTGGATGGGTAATTAATTGTCCGTCAAGATATCAAATATCATTTTAAACTATAACCATGGTAATACGTTTACAACTGATGTCCCAAGCCAGCCAGGTACCAAGATAAAGGATATGAATGTGGACTGTGTGTGTTCTGGCTTCGTCTCCAACAGCACAGCTTCATCTGAAGTCATTCTTAATATAAGTTAGAGCAGTCATCGCATTGCCTTAAGTTCTGTTTTCTGAGAATTGTACTAAGTCTGGTTTTTATACCTCACAAACCCCTCAAGGACTGAGACTGACATTTTCATTTTCACTATTGTCAGTCAGAAACCATCTTTGGGCAAAATTGATTTGATGTGTACTCTGATTTTTTTATTTTGGTGGATGTCCCATCAGCTAACATTGAGGGGGCGGTGTTTATGACCTATACTGCTGCCAGCCATCAGGGGGGCTACCTGATGTTTTAGGGAGCTATCAAATTGTCCATCTTTTATATACAGTTAAAGCTCTAGACCCTCCTGCTTCAAAGGATTCATACTGACATGTTCTCTCTCAGTGTTGGTCTAAACCTTGCAATAACAGTTGAATGATTTAGGGGGAGAAAGTGAATTAAAGTATATATATATATCTATTGCAGCACGTTGTCAGGACGGCAGAATACAACAGCATACTGTGAGAAGCTACATTGGCTAACAGATTGGAAAACCCAGTCCTACAAACCAAAGTTATTCAGTAGGTGAAGTCATATGTTGAGTCTAGTGGCTCCACACCTGTTTCCTTGGTAGACAAAAACAAAAACAAAAAGACATTTGGTGAAAATGAGTCATGTTTTGCATGAGGGGTGTGAGTATTAACTGTAAGGTTGTTTTTTTTCCTGCAGGATTTAAGTGAGACAGCTTTCTTTGCCAAAGTCACTTAGACCATCAGCTGGAACACGGCTTTGACATCGCCTACCTAATGAGATCTTTATCAAAGCAGCCTTTTCACAGCCTTTCATGAAATATGTATACGCTTAAATTCAGGTGTTGACATGATTTTTCTTTTGCATTTCACTGAGCATATGTAACGCGCTTGAACCATTCAATACAGAGCTAAGTCTCCAACTTTGAATCTCCTCGTATTACATCATGGCTTTCTTAGGCAAAATTACCCAAAAGAAGAAAAAAAAACATCCATACTCACAGAAACAACCGCCCCCCGCCCCCCCCTTTTAAAAAAAACATTCATTCACTTTGAACAACTTCAATTTTGAACAACTGTTTCATGTCCGCTTCCAACACCCCACTGTGCTCGCACTGCCTTGGCATCGCAACTGTGTCTTGGAGGAATACCAAAATACCGGGCCTTATTCGAGCCCCACAACACAGCTACTAACTATCGTGTTCCTCTGAAAAGCAGCCGTGAAACAACCCGTAGCTTATGTTTTGACATCATTGACAGACAAGCTATGAAGAATCCCAAGAAGGGAGATAACAGAGAAGCACAGAGAACATTTAAAATCGTATTTAAAAAAAACAAAAAAAAAAACGGTTAATGTCACTCTTGACACAGTTTTGCCTTTTGCTTTATCTCTGGAGTTTAATTCCTTAGATATGACCTGAAAAATATTATATTTTAATAATATATAATCCAAGTAAGCATTGATCTCTTTTCTTTCACATTTCAGACATGGGCATTGTTCAGACATTCAAGGGTTGATGTCATGGCCTCCTGCTAAACAAAAGTAGCGAGTGAAGCTTAAAAAAGAGCACCCCTATTATGCCGTCCTACAGACTTGGTATCAAAGTACTGTTATCATATTTTTTGTGTTTGCCACACAGTGTATGAGTTGAGCACCCATACAAGTACAGAACCCTCTCTTTACTTGTCAAGATTGAAAGCTTGAAAGCCTTTGCCTTCTGAGAAGTGGAATTGCTATCATTTGTCTTGCAAAGCTTGAAAGCTTTCAGCTCCTTTTCCAGAGGAGGAATTGCAATAATTCATTGAACAACAGGGAAACGACGCTGAGGTATTTAACAAAGCTCGCAAAAATGTCAGCTGAGAGAACACCAAAAAAAAATCAGCCCTAACTTTTCTCAGATTCTGCAGCCAACAGATAAGCATGCCTCTTCCTTTAAGATTTAGTTATGCTCATTGACCAGTATTTGCTATCACTTTTTTTTAAAGATTACTTGGGCACACATGGTACGAGGCAAATGTGATAGTGTCTTTCTCAATTAGATGCCATTCAAAATGCAGAAAGTAAACAGGACTTCCACAAGGACCTGAAAGAATCAACACCTTCCAAAAGCACTTTGACAACAAAAGTGAGAGTTGTCACTGCTCCTGATTTCACAAGCTCTCCCTCGGAGGAAAATATGAACTTTAGCTGAAAAGGCCTATATTTTATCTAAAGCATCTCTCAGTCAGTTACAGTAGTTTTTCTCACACATATTGATCTGTACTCCTCGAGAGCTGTAATAAACCTTTTTATTGGTTCTCATTAAACAGTGAAGGAGCACAGCAAGATGACTACGTCTTGGTTTGGCTTTGTGGTCAGAGCTTTCTGACCGACTCTGCAGTTTTCCCTCCATTTACAACAGAATCTTTGCTTTGCACTGATTTTGTATTTTTTAAAGGCACTGCCGCAGCTTCCTGCAACCCTGATGTGGGTGTGATATGAATATTTTGCTGACAATGTTGACTAGTGTACAACAGAAGCCATCTTACAAACATGTTTCCCCCTTTGTAGGGAAGCCCCCTGAAGAGCACTTGCACTGAGTTCAAATCTAAATCAGAAAGTGATATGTTGAGCTGTAAGAAAAACAAAAAGAAAGGGGAATAAATTAGAGTTGTATATACAGCACCATGTATAACGAATGAAAAACATAGTGAGTACAGTTATTGAGATCAAAAGGTTCAGGGTCACCTATAGTACAGTTATGCACAATGAAATCAGACTTGTACTTTGAATACTTAAAACAGGGGACAATGTGGTGAATATTCCTCTTGCATTTCCAGGTTGCCAACCACTAGCACATGTTAGGGACATATCATTGGTTGTGTACCTTAGTGTCATCGGGTGTTTTGGCCTGTCAATCACAAGACGAGATCCTGCAGTCCATGATGTTTAATTTATGGTCGAGAGCAGGGATTGTCCATGTAGGCCTTGTTCTTTGAGCAACCTTGAATACTATTCTTTGAAATATTCTATAAACTCCAGTATTTATCTTGAATTAACTGTACATGTGCTGTGATTAAAAAAAAAAAAAATTGCATACTATTGGATCTCATTAGTAAACCTACACGTGACTGTTTTTCTATAAAAAGGTAATAACAGGGAACAAGGTCATGCGGCTTCATCTTTCCAACCAGTCACCACTGGCTTTGCCATTAACTCTTATTCTCATTATGTTGCATTAGATAGCTTGGAGGACAAAGAGATAGGTAATATTGTAACAGGCTATGGATGGCTTCATAACTAAAGCTGCATATTGGATATAACAGAGAGGTGACAGAGGCAGAGAGGAACAAGTTGATGGAGGTGGAGTAGTAGTGTAGTAGTGGAGCAGTCAGTTATTGGCTTTATCTTCTGTGTCTTTATCTTTTGGTAAATAAAAGATACAGGACATGTGTTTGTCTATTGATCCACTGGCCCACAAAGTCTGTAGTTTTGTGGTCACGTCTTTGGGGGGTAATTGCTATATGCTTAAGTCCCAGTGTTGATAGATTTTCCTTCTCCTGTGGTCGCACCACATCACATTTAACAGACTACTGCTCCCACAAACCTTTGCCACACTTTATCACTGTTATGTGGAGAAACCCAATGGTTCTCTTCAAATATTATCATGGGGTCTGGATTCGAAGATATGAGGACGGTACAATAATTCAGTTCTGGGGGAGTGTTTATTCGTGGCTCTTTTTTATAATATGTTGGCGGATGTGACAAGTCTGTGATCCATCGTGTTCCTCCCAAAGGTATAAAGACAAACACAGGGTGAAGTGTTTTCGAATCTGCTCATTGTGTCATAGAAATGAACATGAATTGCTGTTTTCCCCACTCTGCTTTCTACTAACAAGTACCATGGGTCTCCTTTTTAAAGCTTTTAAGTTGTTGGGATTTTAAGGTACAACGAGAACTTTACGTACCAATTTGCTGCACGGGGCTTTGCTATAGTTTCGTTCAAAGCTGTGTGTATCATGCTGTTTTACCTTTTCTCCCATGCGTTCTCAACATATTAACCCAAATTCAAAGTTGATGACAACCATGTTAATTATCTGTGTAAAGGTCATCTACCGAGTAATGAGGCAAGTTACACAACTCCACCGCCATGACAAAATGTTCTTGGTAATTTCGAGGAAAAAGGTCACACTGTTGTTTTCACACTTAATTACACAGGAGAGTGAATGGAAAAATGAAGCTCTCACTGGACACTATTTTGCATTGATATGGATTGGTTATAACATTTTGCTCTGACATATCTGAATCAGGTCATGTTCTCCACCTAGTTTGTCATTTTCATAGACGATGAAATGAGCAGAGAAAGCTCAGGTCACATGTGATAACTGTTGAAAATAAGTGGAAACGTGTAATTGGACTAATTGAATTTGATCTTGCATGCATTGAATATGTGGGTTATTCATTCTAATCTGGGAGTGATCATTACCGCAACATGTCAAAATAGTATTTCATAATCTGTCTGTTTTGCATGATGGCACACATCTGATGACCTTTCTGTTTTATTTCCTGTACCATGAATCACAGTCATAGAGATGTCACAGCGGTTTCTTCCCTCCACACACTGTTCTGTAGCGAGAGAGGAGGAGATGCTTAATCGTCTCCCATTGCCTTCGCTCCACCTTCAGCATTGGACACACCAAATTGATTTTAATCAGGCGATAAAGCAGAGCCGATCCTCCCTCTGTTGACTCACTTTCATGCCCCAAGGAGGCCGACCCGATCGACTTTCCTGATGGATTCTACTCATAACTGCCTATAGCCCTGCTCAATATGTACAATCTCCTTTTATTTTGGTTGCATTAGGAAGAAAGACTGATGCTGTGTTGGTGTTTGCTGTGAGGTCTCATCAGTTTATTTATTCAATTCCTGTCCTGTTGCTGAGCTGCTGCTCAGGAAGAAAAAAGAAGCTTGAGTCTGAATGTGAATGTTTTTTTTTCTCCTAAAAGCTTATTCTGGAATTAGCTTGGAAAGATCCAATAAAACCCAAATGACCCTGAGATAATCAGCCTCCCTGTCTTAGCCTCAGACACCTTTATTTATTTAGTGATTCCTGTAAATAAGTAGCTGCACTGGGATGTAATTACTGAAGATACTGGTGTTGCACTGGTGTTCACTGCCACTTAATGGACAGAATATCAAGCATGGGGATGGATATTTATGAATATGCATATCTGAATAAAATGATTAGACTGTTTTGCTTTGGTGGATGTATGCACTCATTAAGTGCCCTTATAGTATTGAAAGTGGAAAATATTTTTGATTTGAAATGTTTATATCTACAAACTGTCAACTTGTTTATTTTTTGTTGAGGTTTTCAGACTGTAAATATGTTTCCCCCCATCTGCTCAACAGTTTGATGATGAGTTTGACTGTAACTGCACTTTCATTATATTGTACCAGATCCTAAAACAAAACAAACTGAACGAAAAATTGCCAGCAGTCATAACTTCCATCTTCCATTAGATTCCATCTGTTATTTTATTGTATTTCCCAAATGAAAGGCAATCAAATCTGCATAGATTAGACTCACACAAAATCCTCCAAGCTGTGATATCCATGGTTCCAAACTGACTAGTTATTTCACATGTGACTTTAAATCCAAATTAAGAGGCAGCTGCGACCGCTCGTCAATATATTGTCCCCTTGTCCATCTTGGTAGGCAATTTGAAACATAAATTACCTTTAAGATTTAAAGTCCCATAGGAAATGTTTGTGTGACCTGAATGTTGCAACAACTGCGGGTAGTAACTGTCACTGTGAGCTATGTGCTGCAGAGTCACATTGTGGGTTTGTAAAAACACTGTAAAAAGGCAACAAGTGGTCATAGGTCACGATCAACAACCACAGAGGCCTGGTTTTGCTCTTTTACGTTCAATCAGGCCTTGGACATCAGCCAGTGACATAACTAACATCATAAATGTGTAAAAAGGCTGCTGTTCATTGTCCCACAGCTTTGCAGAGAAATCGTTTCTCTTCTCGGAAGTGTTAATGGAGCCAGATTAGTCTTTGCTTCAGGCCGAGATGTGGAAAGCACTCCGTTCTCAGCTTTGTTTAAAAAGTAATGTGTGTTGCTTATCATTGCCTTACTTTCATTAGCTTCAGGACCTAAGGCAGCTACTAAACACACAATACACCCACTTATATACGCTTTGGCATGTTAATACATAATTAATGCAATTGTCCACAAACTGGTTGAAACACCCACACCATATCAATTTGTAATGTGTAGCAGATTTGTTTATTTACATGAAAGTCTCTCTACTTTTACAAGGTGTGACACCCGACGTCTGTCTCATTTTTATAGCAGCATCCTTTTAAATCCTTGTTTAGGAAATTGGTTAACTTACTGCTTCCCTGCAGCGGTGTAAGTAAACACAGCCTTGACTTACTAATGCAAACAAGTCCTACAGGTGCCCTATCTGTGGTTCATGACTTAAGACCCTCTGTCTCTAAAAAAGCCAGCGTTGGGACAAAATGTTACAACGCCCTCTGGGGCATCATAGACAGTACTCAGCTGCAGGAAGCAATAGAATATATTTAGAGTGGTGAGGAAAGAAGATAAGTAACAAAGGGAGACATTCTGCCTGATTGGTCATGGGTTCAACCCTAGAGGAAGATAATGAGAATTCAAATAATGGAAGAGAAGCACTCTAATCCCTCAGAGCTGGTTTTGAAAGAATTTGAGCTTGAAATCTGAACGAAAAATCCAAAGTTTGTATTATAAATTTCCCTCTGTAGACATCTAAAATAAAAATAAATTAAAATATATTTTACAGGCTGATATTAAGTCAGACTTTTTGTGTTATCAGTGTTGATCTAGAATTGTGGGCATTAAGATTACTTATATGTAATGTGAAAAAAGACCAGTCACTAAGATAAGGTTTGGTTGCTGCTTCTCGGTCTGGCTTATCAACTTCAAATCTGCTGCAATCACAGTTTGTAGAGGTGAAGCTGTGGGGGGGAACTGCACAATCCCAGAGAGAACAGCATTTAGCCAGATCATCTCTTCCCTCAACGCATCACATAACTGTAATTGTAACACAGTTGTTGTCAGTCACAGAGCCTGAATGATTAGTAAATTAAGTTTAAGTTAGAGAACCCCCCCCCCCCCCAAACGAGTCTTGATCTGCCCCCAAAATGATAAATCATAAGGGTAGATCAATAGTGATGTAATTATTTTAAATTTCTCTCCTGTCTGCAGAAGTGTGTGTGTGTGTGTGTCTGTGTGTGTGTGTGTGTGTGTGTGTGTGTGTGTGTGTGTGTGTGAGCCCGTCTCTCTTCACACAAACTGAAATAATCACATTTATCCAGTTATTAATCGATAATGTCCGAACACGAATCCGGAACGCTCCGGTCACTTTGACCCTGATGTCCTGGCTTTGCGCGTCATGTCCAAAATCATGTTGTGTGACGCAGGTGAACCTCTTATCAATGTGTTTCAATACAGTACATGGCTAATAAACTCAGAAGCAAATCTAACAGACGCAGAGTAAACTTCAAGTACTGTACGTGTCCTTATAACTTCTTGTTAGTGATGGTGTTTATTAACGTGTTTAGTGAGCGCAGGTCAGCGGGGTAGTGAGGAGAGAGGACATGGTAATACAACACAAACGTGCCCTCACATAATGTGCGTCTGCCCTGATCCTGAAGCAGCTGCGACAATATTTTTTTGCTGCAAAGATCACTGTTTTTATCGACCTTATACATGGTTGTGCTCATGCTTAATTGGTATCATTTTACTGTAATAATTAATAATAATAATGCTGCATTTAATTGACCTGGATTGTATTTGCATTGTATATTTTTAAAGCACCGTACCTAAGTTATCTCTCTGCTGTTATTGAAGTTGATGCTGCATGAAATGATGCCTCTCAGCAGTGTTGACGTGTCTGTGGCTTCGCCGGGGGAACTCAGATTAGCTGACACTCAGGGATCTGTCCAGACATGTCACTTCACTCGACAGGGGCAATGCTTAATCTGTTTACACAATATAGTTTCTACAGTCATGTTAATTTGAGTCTTAACTGGTTTGAACTGTTGTCACACACAACATCTCGTTCATGTAATATTAATCAATTCATCAGCCACTGGGTCATTTCCTCAGTGATCTTATTTTAAATGCAACAATGCGGCAAATCTTGTTAGGTTGTTTTTCCTCAATTATATCAGTGTGTGGATGTATTAGAAGCTAAACAGCTGGGTTAGAGTTTAGGGCACCACGATGTCTGGAAGCTGAAGCATTGAAATGATTGAAACTTCATTTATTGAGTAGACTGGGTTTAAAACACATATTTGTACCTAGAGTTTTCGGTATGAGCATTTCAGTTTGGCAGTCATGTGTACTGAGCAAATGCAACCACTGCAGGTTTTAAATAAATGATGAAACTCAATCCATATAATACATTCTTTGATTTACTTTAAATGTACTGAAGTTAGGTTGCCACCAGTTGTAGCAGTGTTACAGACTGTATTACAGCCATTGTCATTAACAAAACAAGAAAAATAAGTCTAAACATATATATATATAACCGTAGGTGATTGTTGTGTAACATCCCTTTTAAAAATAATTTTCCCCCGGAGACTCCAGAAGTGTTTAGTGCATCGTTGTGAGAAGATAATGACAGAATTTTATATTCTCTGTGAACTATCCCTTTAAGAGATAAAGTCATTTACCCACAATTTTAGCCTCTTTTCTGAAAAGAGATTATTAAGCCACACACACCCTCATGATTTATATACAAATGACTTCCATCCCACTTCGATAAGGTTTTGAGTTTCACTCTTAAGAAAAATGCCTTTTGCTCCAATATGGCATTTTCTTCAGTTCCCGGTCCACAGCACAGTTTAAACAGTTATACTGCTATCATGGCTATAAGGCTTCTTTATATTGTGATTCACATTGGAAGAGACACGTCTCTCTGCTTCTAATGGTACAAAACTAATCAGATTCCCAGCTGTGCAACTTCCACTGGGGAGAGGAGTGGAAAAACTCAAATAAAGGCCAAGTCCATAGTAATCACATGGTTCTATGGTCCAGGTTGCAGCCAATGAGACAGAAATGCCACATTAGCAACGTGTAGGGTTATATTTAAATCATATAGAGAGTTAAACCAATGTGCTGTTTGGAGATTTTTGCCTTTTATTGGACAATGCATTTTTGCAGGTTGATAACTATTCAATATCTTATTTCATAGTACGTTTGAAACAAATACACAATTCAAAATATGGACTGTTTCAGAAGCTCTTGTGTTGAGTTGCATTTGAATCTAAACAGAACTTAGACAGGAGACTTGCAGCAGATCGAACTGTTTTATCGAGGAGCGGATGGGGGGAGCTTTCAGGCTGCTGACTCAGAGCTACGGGTGGAGCTGGACAGGCGGAAGGTGCTGGACTCTACGCTGGAACGTAGATTGTGAAACGGTCAGACTGAGATTACAGGTAACAGCCTGAGGCATACTGAGCTAGACATGGTTCAAGCAAACACAAGAAAAGTACAAACTTGACCTTAGGTTTGGCCTCAGTGTTATTACCACCTTGGCGAAACCAACAATCTGCAGAATACTGGAGTGTGAGTCTGGAGAATATAGTGCACTACAGAAGCTTGATGGGAGGAAGGTTAATGGTTACACAGAAAGATTGGCTGCATGAGGAAATCGTAGCCCAACAACTAAACAAACACACATACAGACAGAGGGGGAAATGTTTCAGACAAACACAAGAGAGGGGAAAGATCTGCAGAAAACACTATAAATGAGGAAAAGGCTTTTTGGTGGCACCATGACATAAAATGTTGCCATTGTGCTGTGAACGCTGGTTATTCAAAATTATTGCTGCATCTGGATTAGGGCCTTCATTCTAAGGAGAATGATTTATATCCAGCCCACAAAGGAGGTGGGGCTTCGTGGGCCACATAAACCACAAAGGCAGAACCAAAATAAGTTAGTTTCCACGATCGGCAGCACAAGCTTGTCCCGTCCTGACTGCTGTTGCATTAAGGGTTTTAACGGCCCTTGGTTTTTTAACATGTGTACCGTTAGCTGTTTGATTTAGTTGAAGTGCTAAGCATCAGACAACTTTTCACTTACCTGCATCACTACCCCTTTGAAAAGTGGTTGGTCACTGAAGTGCAATGAATCCTGGGATAGGTTAGGCCAGGTAGGGTCCCGCTTCTTGAGCCGTCGTTTCTCTGGGATGGAAGGATGCATTTGTCGGCAGCACTTGAAGGAGCCTTTGAAATGGGACTATGGGTCTAGATGCACTACCGTGACTTAATCGGTCTTGAAATTTAATGTCTGAAGGATACAGATTTAAAATAAAACAAGCTTTTGTCTTTAAAAATCAAAGGCCAATATTTATTTCCCTGTGAAGATGTCCTTCAACCATGAATGAAATCTGCAAAACGCACTGCATGGTAAATTGGTTGTTAAGAACATTTGTCTGTGAGGCTCATCCCGCCTTTTAACATTTGTTTTATCTCCTTGATTAATTACTCAAATTAATTACTTCTTCTGCTTACAGCTTAATGGTCAACTTGATTAAAATCAACTCCAGTGTGTGATTAGGCAGAAATGACAATCTAACAAACCCCAGTTCCATTTTGTGTTTAAATATATATGAAATTATATTTTTCAATTTGTGGTTTTGGGATTTAATGAAGAAATGTTGCTACAGTTGAAGTAGGTGATATTTTGGTACTGTCGCTGAATTTCAATTCATTCCTGTTTGCAGACTTTTAATGAAGTTAACTTTGTGGGAGTTTCAAGGTGGATATGGAGTTGTTGGATAATGGACGGCTCGATGAGTGTCTGCTGTGGTACAGTGACGGCTGGCGAGGATGTGATCTCCTCCTATAACAGCTCTCACTCCACTCCGATAATGCAGTTTAATCTGGAGGCTGCACCCAAGGCACTGACATGCCCCACAGAGTATCAGCCAGCATTGGACAAACTCAGTGGGAACCTTGACTGGCACTTCACCCCTCAGTGATGACAAAAACCCTGTCTGCTTAAGCAGCCATTACTCCACCTGATTGGTAATCATGACATGGAGTGAGACATAAATCCCTCAGACCGCTCCTGGTTAGGATAGAGGTCTTTGAAGGAACATGGTGATTAGGTGACCTTGGGTGGAGCACGGAAAGGGAGCCAGGCCATGAGAGGCTTGGGGGGGTGGGGTTGTTCTTTTCTATTATTGGCAGTATAATGACACATTCTCATGCAAATTAATTGCACGTGTATAGGCCACAAGTCAGAGAATGACTCAGAGCCCTTTAAAATGTGTAGAAGGATTTCTTTTCGGAGGAGTTTCAATTACAATTCATCTCAATGGTCTTATCTGCCTATATCAATTTTTTTTTGTATTTTGCACAAATTGTGATGTCATTTGGCCAACATTCATTTGTGCTGTTTAACACACACAGATGTGCACCACTATCCTTCCATGGGCTTTTTAAAGTATCCTGTTATTGGGTTTAAGAATATATTTCATATCGTAATATCAGTATCTTGGACAAGTCCATAGCCTGCTTTTAATAGAACCAATCTTACGAACTAGATTACTCCGTGAGTAAGAGGGATACTGGTGCATGTATTCATGTTATACTGGATTTTGACCACAGCAAACTGCGTGTGGAGTTATGGCTTCCGCCTGTGACATACAACCGGTTGAAGGATGCCCTTCTTCTCTCCGTTCTGTGTCACTGAACTCAGTCATGACGACACAATCCCAGAGGTCACGACTGCAAAACCTCATCCACTAAACCCTGGTTCTGTGGCAGTAACAGCCGACACATGCCAAAGCAGAGAACATGTTCAATATTTGTGGTCGCTCTCGTCTCCCATTGCTGGTAATAAGCCAAATCTTTAACATAATGTTGGAATTTAATAGAGCCAAGCCCGCTATGAGCCAAATGTATCAACAGCCACCATTCAGGAATCAAAATTGAATGTTGGTTATAACAAAGGAAACATCCTAGGCCATTGCACAAACAGCCCAGTTTTGGGTAACATGGGTAATGGGAACACTTTTTTGTACAATGTTGTTAAAGCTCCTCACACTGCAGTTACTGCAATCACCCAGATGTAAGAAGAGACTTTCATTCATTAGCAAATATTACATTTGTGTCGGTAATAAGCTTATTATGTCCAAAACCACACATTCTTCCTGCTCGTTCACAGAGAAGTGAAGTTGTTATCAGTAATGAGTTTTAAGTTTTTGTCGCTCAGTTCAAATGCCGTAGTGTATACGCACTTAGCAAGGTTTGTTGTGAGAGGTGTCATGAAATAATGAGACGAGGACTCTGCAACAGAGAAAGAGGCAAGAATTTAATCAAAGTTATTCACGTTTTTTGTCACCTCTGGTAAACTTTTAGATGAAAATCATGATCTCAATCATAAAAAAAAAGATCCCAGGCTGTGGCTCAGGGGGGAGAGCGGTCGTCCTCTTACGGGAAAGTGGTCGGTTTGATCTCAGTCTTCCCAATTCTGTATGCCAAAGTGTCCTTGGGCAAGATACTGAACCCTGAAATGTAACCTTTTCATAGTGAAAGTTCTGCACATAGAAACAACGTATGAATGTGTGTGAATGGGTGAATGGCAAAAGCTGTACTGTTAACAGCTTTGAGTGGTAATCAAGACCAGAAAACCCAATATAAATACAGACCATACAACATTTACACATTCTAAATACACTTAAGTAGCAACATGTAGCAGTAAATCAAGCTTTTTAAGATTAATTGGCACACTGTTAAGATGCAAAGGCAATTTTAATTGAATAGTATGTTATTAATCATAAACATAACTCCAAAAATGCTGAAATTACTTGTAATGTTGTTGTTTATTTGCAAATGTGCTGTAAGGTAAAAGGGCAGCATACAGCATACAGATTCAAATTGGTTCTATGAGTCACTCATTGTTTACTGGAGATGGGATTCATGCCGAGGAGCACGAGGCCATTCTGCAATTGTATTCTGAAACTTTTCATGTGGTGTTCGCTTTCGATAATTTGTTGACATGCCCCTGCTGTTGTAGAGAAAATAAAAGTGACCTCACTCTGTGCTTAAGGTCAGGCAGTATCTAATGAAAACCCCAAAGTCTTCTAGCATTGATTTCTTTCCCATTTCATGGCTAGAATGCAGAGTTGTTCAGCGTTGCCATTTGGGATGGCCCCGGGTACGAGCGGCCGTTTCCTGGAGCCTGTTAAACCTCAGATTCTGTCAATATAATTACCTCTCGCTCTTACCACATCCTTTCCTCTCTCTTTCTCGTTTTCCCTCTATCTCTATATCTCTCTACCCTGAGATGGCTTTGATATTTCTAAGAATTCCCTTTTCCCCCCCTCTACAATCAACAAGAAGGGATGAGTGCTGCAGAACTGCCAAGCACATAAAATCTCGGGCTTGCGTCCAGAAAGTGCTGTGACATTCTGAAATCGTTCATCAGTCAGCGGAGTCACGGTACTCTCTCTAGTCTCCATATTCTGATCAGACTTGACGCGGTTGACATTTAAGTCTAAATACCACATGGTGTATGTCGCCTCTCGTGATCCGCTTGTAATAAAGATTCATTATGCAGGTGAGACTTCATTGAGATGCGCCGCACTGCACTGAATCTTTTGGCAGATTCAAGATATGGAGACCAACTTATTCTGTTGTTATTCTTTATAACCTGCATAGGTTGGCTCATAAACCTGTGCTTATTCATGATGCATGTGCAACCTGCAACTGGCCACAATGCCAAGTCTGCTGACACTGTAAAAAGGGTTTAAGGTCACTCTATATGTGTGTGTGTGTGTGTGTGTGTGTGCATGCACTTGCAGAAGAAAATATTCCAAGTACATTTTAATGTCTGTGCCATAGTGCATTTGCCCCAAGAAGCTAGTGAAAAATGTATTTATTCATTCGACTCATGTCACAAACCCATGAATCCCTGAGCAGAATATTCCAGCCTCATATACTCACAATGTTATTTATATTAACAGTATGACATCAGGGTGATGGAGGAGTTTTTTTTTTTTTTAATATATATATTTAGTTTTTGCACGTGCTTTGGCTACTCATTTGACATATTTCCTATATCATATATATATTTACACAGTATATGATCTGAGTGTGAACTGAGAATGAGGGTGAATGATTTGTACATAACCTTTGAAAACCCAGTAACTAATTCTTCATTTAATGTAGGACGGTCATGGAAGGACGTTACCCCTTCATTCATGAAGATCTACTTCACCTCTCAGGACCATCAGGTTTATATGAAGGGAGCGAAACCACCCGCTGATTGGACTCTGCTCTGTAATTGGATCAGGTTCAGGTGTAAAGACAAAGTGTGCACTTGTAACAGTCTCACTCTGTGTGGTAACTGTGAGGCCTGATCCTTACGTATGTTTTTTTTACTTTGTGTCTGTACAGAATTCCACCAATCGCTTCTTGTTTGTTTTTTTACAGTATCTTTGTGTAGCATCTGCATTCATTTCAGATATCGATCATTGTCCCATCGTCTCTTTTACTTTTCAAATCTTTAACGGCAAAACCTGAACATCACTCTACACAATCTTTTTGTCCAATACAATGGTTTCCAATCCAAGAGGCTGGTAGGCTGTTATCTTTGCTTGGCTTCAGAAACAGAGAAGCAACGTGATAATCAGTTTAAATAGTTGTGTATCATTTGTTCGACATATTACTTTTCATGGTCTTTTGGGGAAATGCAGAAATAACTTTGCTCTTAATAAAGTGTCACCTTATTCACAAGAGGCAAATAATGAACCTGGAGGAACATCTAGCTTGGCTCTCAGAAAAAATATCAGAACCACTTATCTGTACTTCTAAAGCTCACTCATATTAACCTCCAGAAGGTTTGTCATGGCCATGAGATTGCTATGAAATCAAGAGTGACTCCATGAAGTCCTTGACATTGGCCTTTCACCTAATCCCATTAAACCGCTACTTGATATTTTACACATTGATTGTACAACTGTGAGTTAATTAGTGAGAAGTGGTTGTCGTGATTGTCAGGTTTGCTTTTTCCCTCTTCTTCTTGTCTCTGTGCGAGCTGAGCTGATGTTCTGTCGGTTATAGTTTCTTACAACAGCCAGTTTACTGCTAAGTTTCTTTGTGTGGGTTCGTGCAAAGTGCAATTTTTTGCTTTTAAGGACACAATGTTTTTGCTGCCATGGTTGCAATGTCCATGGTTTGATTTCGTCGCACGTCCTCCCTGCTCTCTCTCCCAATGTTTACTGCCTGCTTCTACACTGAAAACTGAAGTGAAGTAAAAAATGAAAGAAAAAAACATTCTGGAAAAACATTATTCAACTTAAAGACATCAATTATTTTTTTGGCCATTTTTCTCCTCAGGAGTGAAACTTTTTGTGAGTCTAAAGTAAATTGTTGTTTATGCTTCACAAATTTATTTCTTGCCAGAGCTATACAAACACTTCTCTTTCCGCTACACTCGTTTGTCGGGTGACTTTGAGTGCCCTGAATGCAACACGGGTCTAATGGACTATCACTGCCCTGTCAAGTTCACACACAGCTTTCTGTGGAGCGCTGAGCAGGTTGGAGGAGCTGCAAATAGCTTCTCTGAGAGGCAGCTCCTCCTCAACCTGCAGCCGTAAGATAGCTCAGACTCAGGAATATTCTCCGATCTTCCTTTTTCCAGCTGCACAGCATAGCTGACGTTTAATTTGCCAGTTTGAGCTGTGCGCTGCACTGCTGCTTTTATAACATAGGTTTTGTTTGAATAGGCCCGTGGCTTACGACTTATCCCCTGTACCATATTGTGAACTGTGTGTCTGATGCAATTCAGAGGATTGTAATGCCTTAGTGCGTTATAGCTCTGGAATTTAATATTGTTTAGAGGGATAAATGAATACCTAAGCTCTCATGTAATTCAGACTTTAATAGGACTGAGAAAATGTGAGTGGATGCTGTATTACAAAAATGCAGGATGAAGAGATTTGCTGTGTGTTCATGCAGAATACTGGGATTCTTATAGATATGATAGTTTACTATGTACTTATACTTACACAGGTGTGTACACTATCTAGCCTGCCTGCCTTACTTTGCTGAAATTTTGCTCCTGTGAAAATCTGTCATCGCTTCAATGAGCCACAATTTTGTGCCGATGGCGGCTCTTGTGTTTCAGGAATGAAGCCCATGAAAATGTGCCTGGCTGAGTGCATCAGTGTGTCTCCCACTGTCATGATAATGGAACCAGGTTTTCCACACTTACTGAATGTCGCTGCTGCCTATATTCTATTCCTGCCACTCATATTTCTATAAAATTACCTGAAATCACCTGCCTCTCTTGTGCAGGTCCATTATTAAATGGAGGCGGAAACAAAGAAACAACATGGGTTTTCCTATTCAGCCGTCTCCTTGACACTGGCTGCACGTGGAGCCAGTGTCAAGGAGAAGGCTGTGTGGAGAAAGAGAAGGGGGAGATGAATTAACACAAGAGGTCATTTGCCTGATTCATATTTGGCCTTTTAGCTTTCAAGGTGAAGTGGCATGAAAGGAGGTAGAACATCAATAGGTAACTGGCTGCTCTGAGATTCAGGGGCAGTTTCTTTCATGGCTTCCATCACGAGCCTAGGAAATGGCCCTTGTGTCACCAACTCCTCTGCTTTTCAGTGGTAATCAATTCGGCTTTAAAGGCTTCGGAGACATCCCTGTAGAGACTTCGGCAAACTGAACATGCTGCTGCCAACCTCCAGCCCAGCATGGGCCTTTAGATGCCTTGGGTTTTTTCTTTATTTTATGTTTCTTTTGAGGAGAAATGTAAATAATGTAGTCAGCACGCTCGGCTCACAAACACTCGACATGTGTTTAAAAATGCAATTAGTGTCAGTGTAATTAATGTCACAAGAATGTGTGACCCTCGTTGTAATTCACCATTAAACTGTCAGAGCAGGCACAGTCCATCATACTAAAATGTCCTGTGCTGAAGCTGACAGCCTTGTTTTTGGTGAGGATCACGGACAAGAATCTCGGCCTTGCTCCAAAATAGTGTTTTAATGAAGTTAACATTTTATTGAGAAATAGTTCTCAGACTACATTGTTTTGTGTTGGTGGTATTTCACAGTTAATGGGCAGAAATAATGATCGTGGACAATTTCCTCGAGTATTATAGAGGCTACTTGGAGTTACCTCATTCTCTGATCAATACGACATGAATTTTATTAAATTTTTTTCTTTGAAGGTTTGACGGCTTAGGTGTTTCATTTTAAGAACCCCCCTCCCCCTTCTTTAAAAATCTGGGGGAAATGGGCTTTGAATATTCAAAAGAGACCTTGATCTAACTTGTACAATTATATTGCATCAGCGTGAATAGAAGAGGAAGAATGGATGAGATGTTTGACCTTTTCAGATTTGTCCCCGGGTAGTGAATTTGCTGGAGGGTGCCGGGGCAGGGAGCAGCCGTGCGTTGAATTATCACTCCCACTGTTCAAACGCTGCAGACCTGATCTCCCACTTGCTCCACTCCCACCACTAATGGGTTAGGAACACACTGGGAAAAGGAGACGGAGATAGGGAGAGGGAGGGGGGGGGGTCGCTGCAGCCTGCCGGATCGTCCGCGGGTCAAGCTAAGAAACAAATTACCGTTTTTCCTCTGGGCTGAGGAGAAGTAGCGACAGGTCACTTTGTGGTGTCAAATCTTTAGCAAAGGCTTATGTCATTCTGCAGAATGATGGAGCGCAGTCTCTGACAGCTACCGGCAGGAAACATGTCAACACTTTGACGGATGCTTGCTATATTGAAAGGCTATGATGACATTTTAGTTGACTGTGCTTCACCCCCCCCCCCCTCCCCATTCAGCCATCAAATGCAAGTACAACACCAAGGAGGCAAGACGATAAGAACAAACTTGCCAAACTGCTTTGTAATAGTTTGCCAAGGCGCGAAGGACATCTTGTCTTTGTTAGAGGGAAAGCAGCTGTCACAATCACAATGCCAGTGAACCGCCTGCTTCTGCTTCTTTGGGTTTTAATCTTCTTGAAAAAAATGTATAGCCTTCTGCTCTATCAAAAAAGAGTGCTTTGCAAAAAATAATGTAGTGCTGACAAAAGGACATGCAGTTCTTGAGATTAAGCAGTACATGACTGTACATGACTGTTCATTCAGCTCCATGTAAAGACAATGGTGTCAGTGTCTCTTCACTGGATCCATTTATGTGCACATGGTTCCAAAACAACTCCTCTCACACTCATGCTCAAGTTTACCTCCAGTGCATGTTATCTGGTGAAACATGTGAACCACCTGCTCAGTGCCATCACCTCATGCTGCATCTTCTCTGTCTCTTTCTCTACCCCCTTTCCCTCATGTCATCCAGAAGCCATTGTGTGTGACATTGGGGAGTTTCACTGTCATGACAAGAGCACCTGCGTCCCGGAGGCCTGGCTCTGCGACGGCGAGCCCGACTGCCCCGACGACTCAGACGAAACTGGTCCAACTTGTAAGTCAGCCATCGCATCCATTCCTCACTAATACAACACTGTCAACACCTCATGTGTCAGCAATTCTCATATCTGTTGTATAAAGACCTGCGTTTGTTAGAAAAGAGCCGAACAAGTGGGAATCCACAATCTGATTTCAGTAGGAACATTCATCAGCCCTGTGATGAACTGGTGACCTGTCTGGTGTGTGCACCCAACCCACTAACTCCAGTATAGGCTCCAGCTTCACCAGCCACTGCACTAGATTAAGCAGTCAGAGATAACTTCTTCAGGAACAATTTGTTTTTTAAATTAGTAAAACTTATCACCTGGAATGCTATTACTATTTTTTTATCAAAACATTTTTAAATGAAGTTGCACAATAATAACACAAAGTGAAGGTCTCAACCAAAACAGTTATACAAATGCCTCCACCCCAGCACAGAAACCCAAATGAATTGAAACATAATAAAACCATAATTAATTAATGATAAATTCTCCAAAGCCAAAACAAACTAAGTATATAAAAAAAAAAAAAAAAACAAGGGGGGAATTGAAATTGAAAGTGTGCTGACCCAACATGCCTCACACCATAGATGTGACAGATACATTTCCATCTAATCTTGCCGCACATTTAAGCTGCGTTCAAATCTCGACACAATCATCCTCAAAATGTTCTTTTCACTTTGCAATTCGTGTCGTGTGTGCTGGCTGCCAGGCCTTATGAAGGTTGTTATTGGATCTACTCAGATTGGATCCAACTTTCTCTAGTTCCAACAGCTCTCATTACTTCTCTCATCCAGTGAGTGGAGCTGGGTAGAAGTGACAGGCCACGTGTGTTGTACATTCAATAATCAAGCAATCATCACTGTGACTCTGGGTTTTTTTCCGAGACTTACTCTTTTGAGGTTTTCTAGCACAACAACTGATTATTGTTAACAAGATAATTGCATGGTCCTTGATTCAAGTGTTTTGGAAATTGCAATCAAGTCTTATGGAGCAAATAATTATAAAATTGCAGTGTTGCACTTTCTTTCTTTTAATAGATTTGATCCATTTTGATGGTTTTTTTTCTTTGTTGGCTGAAGTGCTCATTTCTTTTTCTTCAGTGCAGTGAAATGAGAAACACCTTGTGTGATCGAGCAGTTTGAAATTTATTTGACTGTACGACCTATAGATACATTTAGTTCCACTGCAATGAAATCGGCATATGCTGTTATTAAATATTAAATGCTGCATCTGAGTGCAATTGAGCTATTCCAATTACAGTATCATATATCACATGACAGACATGCAATGATAATAACAATGATACTAATATATCATGTTTATAATCTGGGAGAAACTAAATCTCTAGCTATTAAAAAAAATACAAACTACTGACAATATATTATGACTACTTTATAATGTATTTTTGTTTGTCCTCCACATTAGGATTGGCTCATTACTATCATTATTTACATGCTTCTCAGACATAGATTTCCTTTAATGGATAAACAGAGGATCAGTTTCATGTTATTATGAGTTTAATTAGCCTTTGTAAATAATGACCCAAAAAAAGGAGCCAAATTATAACCATCATTCCTGGTTCCTCATCTCTGTGTCATTACTCTCACTGGCTAAAATGAGATGATCATGAATCCCCTTGTGTGCAACAGGTCATTTATATAGTATGCTACTTGTGGCTGGAAATGCTTTTTACAGAAACAGATATCATGATGAAAAACTATATAATTGCCTGTATTCTAATGTAAACATGCATCGATCGGTACGTTTGTTTATGGACTTTCCAAGCAGTAAAGAGAAAGATAGAAGGTTATATTGGGTTTTTTCTTTGTCCATTTGTCTGCTCCATTCTCATGAAGGCCTCAAAATAAAATTCTGTAAATTTGGCACAACGGTCGACTTGGACTTGAGGATGAACTGATTAGATAATAAAATAGTCCAAGGTCAAGGTCATACTGGCATCACAAGACAACTTTCACCATATCCCCCCCTGCCCCCATTGTTCAGAGATTAATATTCTAACTATGACAAATATTCAGAGAAGTGGAGGCCTCTAGTTGTCTTCTTCCTCAGAGAGAGCATTCAAATATTTGAAAAAAACAACAACCATTAATGATATCATCAGAGTCCCGAGACTTTAACTTTCCGGCTGCTTTTGCAGAAACTGAGCAGCTCTAGGATTGTGTGCTTTTTGGAACTTGGTCCACGCTGGGTACTGAAAGTCAGGATGTCTAGACTGTCTCTGTGCATTAGGTGGTTATCAATCAATGGGTTGAACCTCCTTCTTTAATCTTTTTTCCTCACAAGTTAGCCCAACTTCAAACGTCCCTTTAACCATGTCAGATTGGCCGGCCCGGTCGGGCAACAGCAGCAGGAAATGTGAATCTTCCTCTGTAATCAAAGCACAGAACCAATACATATTAAAGATTAAACACATTAATCACAATTTTGACTACATTGATAAACAAGGAGGAGCTAATTGCATGCATGTGGTGTGTAGTCTGATTATTTAATTTTTAAAATAAGTTTTAAAAATTAAGTTTAAGATTTGCTGTATATTATAGGTACAACCCGTCTCTTTGGCTTTGTGAAAGATGTTTTAAATATAATTGATAGAAAATGACCTATCCTCTATTGCTGTAGGCCAAGTCGTAATCTCCAGAAGGCCATTCATTATCAGTGCTATTAATGTTTGCGCTGCTTTATTTAAAATGCCTGCAACAAAATGACCTCACATATAGATGTGCAATCTGGCTCAACTCATCATCATTGACTATGTATTGATTAAAACAGGAGTTAGATCAACTTTACCCTGCAAACAAAAGACAGCGTTGGAATGTATTCTGTCTTTTTCAATGATAGCAAGGGCTGCAGTAACCTGGAAATAAAAGATCCTTTCGATAGGATGATATACACCGAGCAAAGCGGTGGGGGATTAAAGTAAAAGCACAAGAAATGGTGCAAAGCAAGGTGGGAAGCCATCATTACTCTGATACCACTGTGAATATTTTGGGCATTATATAGAATAGTTTATTATCTTTGGAATAAGGCAAGGTAATACATTACACTCCTGTCACCTCGAAATATGAAAATGGAGCCACTGATGGCCTCTTCCTACCCTGCTCCCTCTCGGTCAGGGAGATGCAATCTGAATCTCCACAGCCTGTGGGGAGGAGGAAAGGGAAGGTGGCCTTGGATTGCAATTCCAAGAGACTTGAAGGAGGCATTGGTTTATCCTCTGAGCCACGGCTCCCGTGGGACTGGGCAGCTGACGACAGTTATTCAGGGAGTTAGGAAAAACAGCCTGTCCCCACTAACGTCTGGAGAAAACCCAGCAAAGAGGCATCTCTCCAATTGGTCATCAGCTCAAGCGAATGCTTTCTGTGCAATGAGTCAAAGTTTTGCTGCGTGTTATGTTATGACACCAAACGACATCTTGTGATGTGACAGTTAAAGTGGAAACATTAGAAATTCACTGAGAGCGTGATAATCACATTCTTAGTTTGTGTGGCATACTTAGAAGGAAGTCTAAATGCCAGGGCTGTCTGTAGACATGCACGTCTGCTGTTTGCTCTACGTCTGAGATTATGTGGGACAGTCATAATTTACTTTCTGTAAATATCACTTCCAGTAGAAATGTATAACAACTCTCGTTTCTAATGGCTGTCTGCGTGAGGCTCTCTCCCTTTTTTGATGCTTCACGCTTCAAAAAAAAGTGACTCAGAACTTAAATCCATGCTGAGTCCTTCAGGAAACGATTTCATGGACTTGGCTCGATTCGGTAGTCCTGCATGAGACACTTTTTGTGAATCTGGCGAACATGGAGACCAATGCATCCTCTGATTGAATTGTCACTCCCAGAGGAAAATACAATATAAAGGGTCAGCGGCTGGCTTCAAAAACATGGCCACTGGAGCTGTAGCCCAGCCCGACCCAGTCAAAAATGATGTTGATCTCGGTGTCCTCTAAGCACAGGGGAGGAGAGCTGTTCAAAGACGGCTCTCTCAGGGGTGCTTTCGCTTATTCCCCTTCAACTACAGGGGAGGGCATGTCTCCCCATGAATTCCTCTAAACTCCTCAGATTCTCTACTTTGGGCTCATCGGTATCCTACGGAGGGCTTAAAAAACAAGCAGCATGTTGAAAGACCAGTAATGAAAGAAAATAAAATATCCTCCATGATCCTGCACAGGTTGCAGCAGGTTGATTTCCTAGGTTTGCCAGTGGGTATATCTGGGTTACAGACTTCTTGAAAATGCCACTTGAATAATAATGAGAGCAAAGTAAAGACATCAAGCATATAATGTTGTCTGTTTCTGCTCAGACACGCAGTAACACTGCCGCCTCCAATGATAAGTCTCAACACTTGTACGATGCATCTCAAACATTAGTTTCCGAACTCCATCTTGTTCACTGTCTGTTCTATTTCCTCTCTCCAGTGTTTTAGTATCCTTGTTTTGATTACCAACATTTACAGACATGATGTGAATACATTTGATAACTTAAACATACAGATGTGTGTGTAATGGAAATAAAGACTTTTGATTCTGATTTATTTTCCTGTAAGTTCCTATTTAAAAACAAGCAACAAATGCGGCTATGTGTTCCCTCGCTGAGATCGTCTGAAACGCAACTTTCAGACGATTTATCTTCAGCAGGCTACGAGCCCTGAAAAAAAGGTTTATATAGATATGTTACATCAGGTCTAATCACAATAGTTCCCTTATCTTATCCATACCTTGTTTTTTCATAATTGAACAAAACATAAACACATGTTGATGCTGTTGTTTGTTGTTTTTTGGCTGCATAATAGTATCGTGGGGTAACTGCAGACAATTACACCAAGATCCCTCTAACCATACTCAACCGTTAATGCTGATCACGCACTTATGATTCTGATCGTGACGCACATCTGCAAGATGTTACACTCTCAAAGCATTTCACCATGTGGAAGTGGTTGATAAAGCCCCTCTGGAAACTCTGCTTACAAGTGCAAACATCATGAGGGGGGTCTGTCTACGATGCAGCTGCAGTTACCACAGTGAGTGTATTTTAAGTTGCCTATCAACCTCCTGCAGGGTATTCTTTCTGGCAAGTGCCATATTGAAATAAGTGTATCGCAAATGTGCCTGGTCCCCATGAGAATTGGTGCCAGTAGGATGGAGGTTTAGGGGGTAATGTAGCGTAGCACCTTGTTATTGAGCTGAAGGACAGGGCCTGTTGCATTATGTAACATTTACTTTCCCTCCTCTCCGTCTCTCTCCTACTCCTGAGAGGTAACCCTCCTGTTGACTCATCCAAAACTCCACTGCGTTGCGTGTTTATTTTCAATCACCACTTTTGCATATATATCGGTGAAGAAGATTCATGGACAGTGCTGGACTTTTTTTTTTTAATTATGTATGAGACGATTACATCACGCTTTCATTCTGCTGTCTTGCGATAGGATGATGTGCCAGTAGGTTACTGGGAAGCTCACAGGTTATATCACACTATAGAGCATGTGTGGTTCCTCAGCCTTGTCCCTAACAGCTGGATATGATTCCAGATCAAATGCAGCACATTGTCCTTCTCTATCAACACAGTTTTGAAACAGAACTTGTGTTCACTTCCTTAGGCTCTTTCCATCTATTTTCGTAGTAGTTCCAATAGACAGGGAGCCGGCATGACCATTACTGTGTGTGTGTGTGTGTTTGTGCCTGGAAACACAAATTCCCACAAAGACACTGTCTCCCTTTATACACGTCTGTGATCACTGCCATCACAATATGGCAGACACATCATCCTCTTTGCCCTTAACAATTGTTTTTATGCAGGTCTCCGCTTGCTGCGTCGCCCCTCTTCCTGTAGTTCTACACATTCCTCCATGTTTAAGCATCAGGCAAAATCATTAGTGTGGGAATGAACGTCGTTGCTCTGTGACACTCTTGCGCCTCCACTCCGTGTCTCCTCTGTGTCAGAAGTGATGCACCAGCAGGAGCTGCTTTGTCTCAGCTCCCTCAGCCCCCATCCTCAACAGTTAAGCTGCACTGACACATTTCCCCCTTTGTATTCCCGCCTTGTATGAATATTATAAAGGATAGCGTTCCCAGCTTGTCACCTGAAGAACCAAAGAAAAGAGCATACTTTATAAACTTGACACGCCTGCTGCCATGGCACCAGTGTGACATTTAAGCGCTAAAGTCTGCATTATCTCCCTGCTGCCACAGCAGAGAACAAAGCATCGAGGCGATATGAGCTCTAACTCCGAGCAAACACAGTGACACACACTTACAGACAGCCAATGAGAAAAACTGAGAGATGAACAGCACTCATCGATGCTGCATGCTGTTCATCTCTCAGTTAAACAGTAGCCGAGACTCCACTCTTAATGAGCACGACTCTGTGACTCTGGCCTTTATTTATTTATTAATAATGAATAATGGGTTCTTTAATAGATAGTGAAAGGAATGAGCTAATGCCCTCTCTTCCAGTCACTCTATAAACATCGTCATAGTCCAATGATTATTTCAAGGGAGCTGGGCCAGTGCCAGAGAAAAATACAGGTCCTCCCACTCACTGTGTGTATTGTACTCTAACCATGGTCCTCATTAAATGGGCCTTCAAGCCAAATCAGATGACTTATTTACTCACTTATGATCAATTGGTAGAGGCCAGCACACCAATCAGGGCCCTGACACTCATTTTATAGTGTGAAATATATAATTAAAGGCAAAGGTCAAGGCTTTCCATGAAAAGTGTATGGAGGGATCCAAGGTTACGGGATATAAGAGCTCCTCCAATTTATTTTTAAAGTCGCAGGGTTAGTTTGCTCCCTCAACCACATACAACAATTATTCTCTATCTTTCAACCAAACCCCAAAACGTGCACATGTCTACCTTGATTTATTGGAAAGAACTCACATCCTCCTGTCAAATGCCAGAAGAGAGGTAACCAGTAAGTTCTGCATGTAGTGGAGGTGGTGTGGATCGAATCTGAGATAGAAGTGAGTCAATTATATGCTAGAATGTTTTCCCACAACAATCTAATCAGATAAAATGGCAAGGCTTTAAAAACTTGTTTTGCTGCTCTCACGTGGCCACATACATAAATAAATAAATGTAGATTTATGAATTCCATGACTGAAAGTGACAGTGGGTAGATTATAGAATGCAGACAGTAGTGTCTCGTCTTAAAGTCACATACATTGTTCAGTCATTTTACGGTTGTGAGCAAATAACCAATATTGTTGTTTTTCCTGCAAAGATAATCTCTTTAAGGGATATTTTCTCTAAACAAAATTTACTGTGCATACATTGGAATGGTTATTGGCTGCAGTGATTGCCCCCCCGTCCACAAAGAGACCCCATCTTAAAGCCATTTCAATGAAAGCGATGGGGGTCAAAGTCCAGTGACCTCATTCCGGGGGGAGGAAACAAATCCATTCTCACGCTCAGCTTCATGTAATGTGAGTTCTCAGCCGTCTGAGCGATACAAATCAAGTGGGGTTTATTTAGTTTGTTTAAATCAACACTATAAATCTTCCTGCAGGGGATCTTAAGGTGCGTGGAATCATGTTGGGCTCTGTCTGCTGTGTACTGTACCTGTTGGTAACATTTGTTATTCAGAATATGTTAAGATTCATTAGCCCACAGCACCACATGTGGTGCAGGGATTGAAGATCTGCGCTGTAATGACTCAGTGAGTGAATCCCACATGACAACGTCCCGACATGATAAACATGAATTCAGTTCGGGCAAAGCAATACATCCGAATCTCATTGCAACAATAACAACATTATCACAATTGTGTATTTACTTCATTGATGAAAGAATGCCAGCATTAAAAGCAGCACTGTGTATTGTCCTCCTAATGAGATCATTCTTCTCCGTGAATATTGGCTTTAACCTCTCTTACTGCAATATACAGTATGCATTATTCATTTGAAGCTGCCCCCAGAACAATTAGATTATCGCATTTGCATAATGGTCGGTCACAAAAGTGTCTCTATCGACTAATTATGTCGGTGTTTTCCAAATAATGATAAATGGGAACATTTGCAGTTTTTTTTTTTGTATGGCGTTTCTGAGATGCAGCTACAGTGAGCTGTCTCGGGGGGGGCCCTCGTTCCTCTCCTCAGACGGATGTATTGATTCTTTATTACACAGAAGAGCCAGGATGACATGGATGCCAACACCTGGCTTCACTCCACTGCACAGTGGCAACATCTCCCCTCTTTCAAATAGATCGGATTGAATACGCAGCATCATTTACAGCAAATAATAAGCAAATGCACACAGGAAGCTAGAGCTTTTATTCATGATTAAGCTCTTATATACTGGACCAGATGCCTATAGCATGTAGCAGATGGTATTGATTTGGGATTTCTAAAGCGATTTTGAGTGAACTATGTATTATGCATGAGCTAATTTGTCATTTTTAAATGTTAATGCCCCAGAGGAAGGAAAAACATGAGCTTTTGACATTTTGACAAATATGCAAACAGGTTAATTCTTCAATATTCGTGTTGGACTGGACTGTTGGAGCATACATGCACATACAATGCACGTTGCACACGATCCAGATAGAGAATAATTACTGTAAAACGGTAAGAAAAAGGCAAATCATAAACTACCTTTCACATATGAAGAGCGCAGCAGGGGATTCTCGAGTCAGAAGCTTTCACAACAACACCAATCTCCGTAGTGCTCCGGTAATGGGTTGTGCAGCATGCAGAGGAAGGAAGTAACATTTGAATTGCACGGCCGGGATGATGTGTTTTTGTTTAAAGCACATCGACATTCGGCCTGTTCCACAGAAAGCTCTCAAATCTCGTCAGCATCTTCCATGGGAATGACACTGCTCTTTCATCCTGACATATGTGTTGTTCTTGGCAGTTTGTCTGGTCCATCGTGTGTTAGAAACCTCATCCATACGGCCACTCTCTGGATAATCTGTATTCCCACGTGGTCTCACAGCCGCAGTCACGCTGACATTATTCAGAGTTCTTGTTCAGATGCTGGCAGGAGAAACTGTGGAGACTGTCCACATGCGTTCTCACATAGGCAGATGCTAAAACTGTGAGGTATTGGGCTTTCGTTCTGCAGAGAAGTTCTGTTCTCAACCTACATGTGATAAGAGCTGCACATGTGTTGTCTGTTTTAACTGGTGTGTCTATATGTAATGCTTGTGTGTTTGAAGAATCAACGTCATCACTCAGAACCTCCACTTCAGCAGCCGCATTTTAATTTCTGCTGTGCACAAAGATACGTATCCCCATACTTTTCTTCTGATCTAGCTGCACTGTAATCAGGCTGCTCTCACTGTGGAGGTGGTGTTCAGATGCCTCATTATATATTCATTTTGGGCAGAAGTTATATACCTTTTTTTTGTGCCTCAAATTCAGTGTGGACTGTATTTTGTTTTGTATTTTACACAACAAAAATGTTTTATTCATGTCCTATGATTATACAAGAAATAAGATATACTTAAAAACTAGACTTGCTATAGTTGTTTTGTTTTGTAGTTTCCGCATTTTGAGAACCACACCTACAAGCCTGGCTGGTTTGCAACCATCCCAGCACCTGTGATGGTTGAACTCATGAACCATTTAGTGGAGCGATGGAATATGTTCTCTCAGTTTAGTGGGTGTAACACTTCTACTTCATATAAACCTGTTAAGTTGATCAAATAAACAGGCTCCTTACGGTGTGACTGAGAAATCCATCAAGTCAAAGAGAAAAGTTAATGACAGCTGCTGTGAAGTGTGAAAGTGTGAAACGTGGTGCATTGTGATCTCCTATCAGAGGAAAGCTGCGTCTCTCCGAGCTGTGAAAGTAAAGAAGTGTTGAGCTTGAGATGTAAAGTGTAATAAATCCTGCAGCCACCGCCCCGATCTTCACTGCAAGTATAACAGGTAACGTTTTCAATTCGAGAGCCTAAAGGTGTGAATGTGCATTTCTCTTTCTCTGGCTGTCCCGATGCAGACTCACTATTTTTCATCATGAATAAACAATGTGAAGCAATATATTAAATCAGATTACGGGTCGCCAGGCAGAGAATATATTGAGGACATTACAACTAAGCAGTCAATCTGTCTGGGGCGAGCGCACGGCAGTGGAGGAAATGGAACACCAGTGTAGACAATAACACACGGCACAGTGCACGGTAAAAAGGGAAAGTTTGTTAAATTACCATTGACAATGCATTTGTTATCTGACAAATGATCTGATCTTGCAGCAGACGACAGTATCCAGTTGCATCGATTACAGAATTACTAAACTTTTGTCTGGGTATGCTTGGACACAGCATCACTTTGAAAAATCATGGTCTGGTTTAATACAGAGCGTTATGTCTATTCTAAAGTACAATGAGCACACATACTGTACATATTTGTGGGCGTGTAAATTGCTGATAAAAGGTGATTGACTGATTTCCCATTATCATAAGAGGAGTGTGCCCTTCAGTTTTTTCCCATGCTGGTCCTGTTCGACATCATAAACGCACCAGAATCTTATCTTTTATTTTTTTTTTCAATTAGATATGTTTATGTCTAAATAAATTTTACTTTGTATAGATATTAGAAAAAGGGAGTAAATAAGAAGTAAATAGTGAGTAAATATATATTGTTTTTTTTTATTGCTTTTCTTATTTGTGTTGTATTTATTGTGTTTTTATGTTTTTATGTTTCTATGTTCATTGTATGCACCAATAACCAGAGCAAATTCCTTTTAGGTGTAAACCTACTTGGCAATAAATACTTTCTAATTCTGATTCTGATTCTGAAGATGAAATTAGCGCATTTTATTATAGTGAAATTCACATTTTTCAATGAAAACCTGGACCTACTGCAGAGTCATTTGACCTGTGAGTGAATACTGATTGTATCCATTCCTCTGGCAGACAAGCTGAAAAATATGTTGGTGGATTTTGAGAAAAAGGGCGTTGAGTTGCAATCGAGGCTCAAAGCAGCAGCAGCAGCAGAGAATCAAGATGTCAAACCTGCTCCCTGGTGTCAAACAGTCCTCCACTTAGTATGAGCTGCTTTTATTGCAGCAAACCCCTGGTGAATATCCTGCCACTAATAAATACATCACATCATTCATTTTAAAAAGATCTTTCCTGTAAAAAAAAAGAGAATCGAGCCAGAAATGATGTTTGTCATCACAGCATCATTAATACGAGTGAACAGTTGTCACAGCAGCCGCCAAACCCTGAGCAGCCGCTGCCATGACAACATGGAGCACTTGTCCCTCCCTCCAGTCATATTGTCAACAGGACAGTATATATATATATATTTTTATAGATTTGTGATGCAAAAGCATAAAACCATGATAATCTAAGAGCTCAGGACTTTTCCTCTGCCTTGGTTTCTCGTTAAAGCACGGTTTACAGTAGGTGATGCAGACAGTATAGTTTATACAGACATAATGCAGCATGATGGGACATACTGTTAGTGGGCTACCTGGGAAAGCTGTGTGAGCTCAGCACCATTAGACTGTAACACTGCAGTCATGTTAGAGCTGCAGCCATTATTGTGGACGGCTGTGACACTTTGAAATGCTGCCAATGTGCTGCCCTTCTGAAAAGTCGGTTCAAGAGGCGCACTAGTTGTAACGTAGCTAGTTACTGTATTCATTTAATTGTGAAATTCATACACTTTGTGCATTTACTGGTCCTAGAGATTATGTTATTCCATCATTTTGTCAGCTTTTTATTTTTTCTACTGTATAACAAGAGGTTTGATGGAAGGGTCATGTGACATTAATCCATCTTGTGTAATTGGAGAATTTAGTCAAGAAAATGTAAGCCTGGGGGCTCGAGATGGAAAACCTCTCCCGGTGACAAAGCGTTGACACACGTGTAGAAGACACAGACAAGGATGTCAAGAGAGTTTGTGGTGATTAGAGCTTGATAAACAAAACGTGTTGTACGCAGCAGAGTTAATACGTCACTTCCTGCCTCCGTCTGCTGCACCCGGCTGCTCCACCTCTCGTCTGAATAATGCGGAGGATTTGCTGCTGTTGTGAACGCGAGAACCTCCCGCTGTGTTGTGCATGTTTGAAATGCAAACTCTGGATAAACCCTGTAGCCAGTTCTCCAGGTGTTATCTGGGTGACACTTTTCTGTTGTGGAAGCTTTTAAATTGTTGGAGGAGCCTTTTCAGAGCTTGACTGATAAACACAGGATAGCAAAACATTGTAACATAACCTTCTAACAAACTTACGGCTTCATATCTGATCCCTTGTGTATGCACACACCAGGGATTGTTTCTAAAGCCAAACTGAAGAACAATAATCTTGACTGACCAAGTCGGGCTGGGTTTATTGTGCTGAAGGTGTAATGCTAGAGAAACAAGAATTGAGGGAGATTATTGTACCAAGCATCACCAGAGGCTGGCCATGCATAACCACATGGATGCAAAGCCATACACATTTCCCCAGCAGGGAGTCGTCCAGCTCATACTGTGCTGCTGGCTGCTTCTCAATAGCTCCACATGATGTTAGTCGTTGGATGACTACTCACTGTCCTGCTGATGCTGAGGAAGCAGGCAGCAGCTACACATTATCATTTCCCAAAGGCAGCTACAGCGTTCTCTAAATGGGGTTGATTGAAAATCAAGCATTTGATTTGCTCATAATTTGGTAAATGTGTTTCTCTGTCCGGGTAGACACTGAGTCCTTGCGGGTTTTTTTGTGGAAATTAATATAGACATATTGCGTTGGTGGTCAGAAAAATACAGCAAGATAAGCTCTTTTGGGAGAGTAAATCACTTTAAATGTCAAGGGTAGAAAGGCCACACGGCAAAGTAATTCCTCTAAAGAGCCCTTCATGTTAAGATGAGTTTTTGGAAGACTGTGGATTTGATGTTTCTCATGCATTGATTATTTTCTAGCAGCCGACCACATTATCAACATCGACAGCCACATTTTCTATTTTTTACTACTTCAAATCTTTAAAAAAAACCTCATTGACGAGGACCATCTGTCCGTCTGTGAACAGCCTCTCGTCTCCGTGAGCTTTGAATCCAAACATGTTCACGTGCAGGGGCGAGGATTGTTGTCGGCTTATCTCTTCAGAGAAGATGGCTGGCAGAGCTGCTGGTCAATATTGACTCCTTGCACAAGTTGATAATTTTAAAGTTAATTCTTCAACTCTGACACAGAATGTTTGCTCCCTCATTCCAGAGGAGTTCACGTTCAAACACTCGTCGGGCTTGTGGATGAGCAAAGACAGTCTGGACAAAACAGATCAGGGTACCTAGAAACCTGAGAAGCTACATGTGGGAAAGCTGAAGGGTGCGACCACTGTGATTAGCTTTCCAATTAATTTGTCCTGAATAATTTCAGGCTTCAACCAAGGTGGCTGTGGTAGCTGAAGCAGCGAGAGAAGGTCAGACAAGGAAGCAGCTAATGAAGAAAGAGATGTGGAAGTGCAGGAGGACGACAGCCAGCTACAGCAGAAACAGCAGGATTTATTGACAGCAGACAGGAATAAAACTATAAGTATTTATTCATTTATATATATTTGTCCCAAAGTACAACTAGAAATAGTATCTTATTCTGAGGGGAAAACTCTAATTTATTGTATTGCACTGCATATTCCTGCATTTACCTGTTTTGTTGCTAAATACTTGGAATGCTGTGAGGATTCTTTCCTTTTGTGTTATTAATGCAGAGCTGCACACAAGCAGCACATTGTAAGAGGAGATTTTGGAAAATTAATGTCACACAACTTCTATTAATACACAATTCCTCCAGAATCTAAGGCAATATCAAATGCTAACGCAACCAATCACTGATTCTTGCACATCTCACAACTCTGAGACTTATTTTTACAAATCATCACGTTTCATTCAACCAGACAAAATGTTGAGCAACTTACATGATGCACTTCGTTCCTCTCTTGCGGTTGTGAAGGAGATGCAGACATGTGTGACACAAATATCTCGTATTTACCAGCAAAAATTACTTCTGCACACGACCGTGCAACGCAATTCCCCAGTGCTCTGCATGAAAGCAGACTTAATTTGATTTGTACTGAATGCAACGTTGTGTGGAAACACAAACACACAGAAGAAGTCGTGAAAGGATGTGTAAGAATAGCTTAGGAATAGAAAGTAAAATGTTTAAACATGAAGGAAAAGCTGTATACAAGAAACATAGCGATGGTTTTTGCTACTTTCAATTGCTACCACAATTTAATTGCAGTAAACATGAATTCTAATGTTTTAAAAAAAAGCTGCTGTGATCCCGAGAATAAGCAGATGAATTCCAGGAGGGTCGGCGGTGCATTCGTTATTCAAGTCAAGCCTCCACATCACACATTGCCCAGACATATTATAATCCAAACATCCTCAAGCTTTAACAATGACAGATTTGATGTTCACACACACACACAGACACACACACACACACACGCACACACACACACACACACACACACATGGTACACAAGCAGAATACCTGAAATATTCCTCCCTTTTACACTTTTTAGTCATTCTTCCACCCCAGTGATGCGGCTCATCAGCTCAGAGATTAAACATCATCCGTTTATTTTGTTGAACTGTTTGTCCATGAAGTTTGTGAAAGTCGTCAGTTCTGTAGCTCAGGACAAAGTAAACTTATTTCATATATTTATTTATTAGTTTACAGAAAGTACATTACTTGCTTTTTTCAGAAGTATGATAATTAAAGTATTACTTATTTGGGATAAGACCGAATCACTTTATATACAAGTTCAAGACTCTTCCACTGCTGATAGATTATCTGTTATTTTCCTCTAGGTTTTAAATATTCCACACGCGCTGCCAGCTGCTCAGATTAAAATAATTATCATAATGAACATACTGTGGCTGCTGAAGTTTTAGTCTGGCCCAACTGATGCGTTCTCAGTTACTCAGTGGGGAAATCGGAGTGTTTAATTATCATATCCTAGTGTGTAAATGCTCGGTAGTGCCACCTACAAGCCACCGTTTCCATTAAAGCCCCAATGCACAAACATATCATTCTCGTTCTAGAATAAGAAACATAGCCTCACAGCGCTGTTAGCACAACTGCAGAATACGTAAACACAATTACAGCAGTTCGCATATTCAACAATTTCTACTTTTGTGAAAAATTCACTTAAATAATATCTCATTAATGGACATTTACATTTTTCCAAGCAGTCCAGAGCATGTCTGGTCACATCTGGTAATACTAACCCTTGACCTGCTGCCCTACACTCGTTAATTCCTGTAATTATCTTGTTGTAAATTATATTTTCTAATATGAATCTTGTTCAGTAAGTTGGAACACAGATATGTGCTGGTTTGCAGCACATATATATGTAATATATGTGAAGTATTTAGACTAGATGGGGACTTTTTTTTTATTTTAATTAATAGTTGTGCTATTGTAAAGTAAGACATTGATAAATATTGATGCAGAACTTAAATGTTTTCCACTTTGCCTGAATAAGCATATCTCACTGTGAATATTTTTTTTTGCTTACCAAGGGAACATCTGCCTTCCACTCAAGGTGTTATGATTAAACTGGTTTTGTGTGCTTGCCCATTTCATCTGCGAGCATTATTCATTTATCAAACCATTACTGGGACAGCCTAGTTTTTTACCAAAAATAATTAGAGATTAGGAATTCCCCAATACTGCAGCGATCTAACGCGTTGTATCTGCTTTTAACTCTTTGACTCTCTGTCATCTGTCATCCAGTACATTTAAACTACACATCCATATGAATGCATGAAAAGATCTATAAAAATATATACTTTTGATATTTTTTCGAGGGACAGAAAATTGCATTTGATGAAAGACGGCATTTACACTTTATGACATGTCAAAGACACATATTTGCGGCTGAGGCGGTGCTCATCTCAATGCTCATCATTATGAATGGTCTGTAGGGATTCTTATAAGTACCATTGGGTTGCGTAGCTGTCGTAGAGGATGTGTTCATTGAATAAAAACCAACCCTATCCTGCATGTTTGGCTCTGAGCGGCGGTCCAACCCAATACAGTAGTGTGGGACCTGACAGAGGAATCCCGAGCACCTCAGTCGTTGAGAGACCATCTGTGTACCCCTGCATGACAGATCAGAGCCACTGAATATTCATGCTCCATCCTTTCCCCTCATCACATTAGATTAGAAGCCATGCGGTGAGGCAGCGTGGGGAAAAGGCTGACAACACGGCTGCGTTGTCAGGGACCCTTACAGCTGCGTGTTAAATAGCACATTTGACAAAATGGACATGAGCTGTAGTGTGATGCCTGGTTGAATGTTCAGTGACAGTGTTCCATATATTTTATATCACCTCTGCTGTATTTTAGTACAACATTAATGATCTATTTATATTGAAACCTCAGGAGGAAGTGTTTACATTTACATCAATAAACACACACATCTGATTACGATAAAATTGTTTGATTATATTTTACCACTGGGTCTCTGTTAAATATAAGATCTACCACTTATTGAGTTTGATTCCAAATGTGTCATATGTCTCAGGTGTTTTGCAATTTTCTTTTCCTTTTTAATTCATCATTAATCACTGGCATAAAAGTGAATTGTGTGAATACAGTACAGCCTCTTACCACCAGCAGCATTTTGAAGATGGAATCCTCTTCTTAGCAGTACAATGCAGATTTTTAAAGCAATATATGCCTTTGTTCTTTTTGTTTTCATTATCATATATATCATACATTATCATACATCTGTATGATGGATCACAAATTTATGTTTGTACTTGCAGCAATAAATAAGCACACACATCAAAAAAATCCATCCCAAAAGCAGCAGGGAGCGAGGGAAATGAAAAAAGGCAAATGCTTTAAACATACTGGAGCTCAGCAGATGAGGCTGCCAGCTTGCTCATGTATGAAATATGAACTCGCAGAGACAAGGTCACTTATATTTGACTTACCTAAATGTGGCATAAAAATAGTGCAAATCACTGGGGCTTGAAGAGATGTCCAAGAAACCTTCATTAAAGAAGAACATCTCCCATCACCATTCTGAGGCGATAAAAATTCTTGGGTGGGGAAACTAATGTGAGTCATTATTGTGTCAATACAGACGCTGTCCTACTCGTCCACATGTTCCCTCTGTAAATCAGCGCCGGGATGACAGCCCTCTTTGTAACAGCCGCATTAACTGAGGCATCTCTTACCTTCCAAAGTAGAAATGGAAGCTGTGAATAAGTGATTGCCCAGTCGAGATGGTCTAAGTGTGCCGGCATGTGACTGCTTATGGGCGGTGGAGCTCCAGGGATTGTCACAGATCCCGTCACGTGGGTGATAAATCTTCCCATTAAGTGGCTGCAGCGGCGCACTGGTAATTGATATCAATGTAGTTAAGGTGGAGATGTGACACATTTACAGTGGCGGTGCAGTGGTCAGCTGTGTTTTATGTGCTCTTGTGGCTGAGGGTCGTCTATGTGCCTCATGAATCCTTAAACAGCCGCTCGCTGCTGGCAGGGAGAGCAGTTTGTTACAGGACAGCGTCGGGAACATCTGCTTTGTGCAGAGAACAATGCTGTGAAGTATAAATACATTTGCATATGCATAGGTTTTTTTCCGCCTCCTATAAAAGAGGTCATATAGTCTCAGCACTTGGAAGGGCACTCACAGAGAAAACTGCAAAAAAATTGATAATGACAATGATATATGCAATATGTTCTATTTCACATATGGTCTCTCTCTCTCATAATGTCCCAGTCCACGTGCTGATGAACACACTGTTAAAGCTCATGTGGCTTTGCACTAAATACATACTGATACCACGAGAATAATGACTGTTATTAAAAGTAGTTCAGAGGGTTGACTCTTGTTTCTCTTATTATTCCAGGTGCACAGGAGGTGGTGATCAGATGTCCCCTCAATCACATACAGTGCACGGGGACAAAAAAGTGTATTCACTTCAACAAACTTTGCAACGGGGCGAGAGACTGTGAAGACGGCTACGACGAAGGAGTTCACTGCAGAGGTAAGAGTTAACGGTGTTTTCATATCCTGATTCTTTTTGCCTTGGGTTTAGAATACATAATGTAATAAGCATTCTCATTATTATGGCAATTAATTAAATCAAGCTCACATCTTATCTCCTCCACGTCTTTCTCATTTTTGCCATTGTGAGCAATTAAATCTGTATTGGATTTGTAGAATATAAATCTGTGGAAAATGTAAACCTTTTATATTTATTTCCTGCTAATGTGCTTTGCATAAGATGTTCATTATTCCAGACGTTTAGTCAAGTCAATTTACGTCGGAGTGTGGTTTTGTGTAATAGTGGAGTTTATGGTTCATTTTCACATTTACATTGATAAGCAAAGTTTAATCTGTACTTTGTCACATGGGCATTCATCGTTTAATGCTTGAGGTTTGGATTAAAAATGTTCATTTGTAGTTCTTGTCAAAGCATTTTGTGAACATGCCTTGGTTGGAATGGGCTTAAGTAAATAATCCTCATAGTTCTATGATATGGTGTCGTTATTGAACCGCAGTTTGACTCAGTTAACCCACCCTTGTAGTTTATCTGAGGATGTAAAAGAAGTTCATCTCGGTCCATGGACTGAAGGCTAACTACCCGTCCCCCAGCTACAGCACCGAGCTGGTGGCTGTTTATTCCAGTTTACAATCCAGTTGCAGAGTGTAAAGCCGATTAGATGAACGAGATATGATTTACACGTGCAGAAAGATAGACGGACGTTTTGAGCTCCCACTTTCTAACTTCTGCTGTTGACCCGGCTGCCAGGGTGACTCCTCATCATCCTTCCTGTCAGAGCGGGCCGGAGGAACAGCAGGACGGCAGCACCAGGTGTTGTGTTGTACATACGTTTTTTGTTGTTCCTCGCATTCTTAGCAACTATATCAAGCTGCTGTACGGACACCTGGCTTGTCCGATAAGGCAGCATCTGCCTCTTGATGGCCGTGGTCCTGGCAGAACATTAGCCCGTGTCTGGCAGGAACCATGACCTTTTTTCTTGACCTGTAAGACAGTTAAAGTCACGCTGGGCTTTGTCTCTGCGTGAGTGTAAAGTGCAAGGAGCCGGTAGCCTCTGACTCCGAGTCCGAAAGGTTTGTGTGTTGGCGCAGGGCAGTAAAACTCTGGTGTTTCACTCCCCGACACTAATGCTCGCACTAGAGAATTTCCCTGGAAGACTGATAGACTGCCTGTGACGAGAGGGTGAAATCAAATCAATATTGATTGATGTGAGAAGACATTGTCCGGGTGTGTAGAATAGCTGGTTTGGTTACAAGTAGCAAATTAAGTTTATAGATCACCTTATTGATGCACGCGGAAAAAGTCTCAGTGCTACAAAGGCCTGGGAGGGTTTATATTGCAAACACATAGATATAAATATGATTTCCTGCTTCTCAAATTTGACAAATTGTTTCTGGCGGACTCTGTGATTTTCAGGGTTAATACTTCAGGTCTGTTCATTCAACTACACAGCAAAACAGAATGAGGTCTGTGAGCGTGGTTCAAACAGAAGACGGCGTTCATTTCATGTAAGGTGTAATGAAAATGCAAAATGCCATCTGGGAGAAATGCTCATCTCAGCCCCGGTGAAACACACATGAGGTTTTTGCAGCCTCAACTATATCCCATCAAGTTCTTTCAGCTGCATAAGTGAGTCAAGGCAGGCGGATAAATGACGGGTGATCCACCGATGCTGGAAGAACAAGATGATAATAATCTGCATTGTCAAACTTTACATTTAGATTTATTATTCAGGTTCTTCATCGGAGTCCCTTACACGTTCATCGTGAATTATAATAATACATTATTTCTGCCTCCAGCTTGTTAAATACCCGTTATGTTACACATCCCCGAAAAATAAACGTCTTAGCCACTATTCCAACATCCTGCTGGCTCACAATTAAAATATAAGTGAGTAACAATAAGCACGACTCACCTTGCTGCATCGTACTGGGAACACCAAACCCCCTGCGCTGGTGACCATGTCTCCAAGATAGAAAATGGAACTCGGAACCTCCCTCCTCTTTAAAAAAATGTTAAATGAAGGAAAGAGCCACTGATGAAATTCCAATAAATCCAGAGGCACACATTTTCTCTCATTCATCAGTTTAATTTGGACGTACTGCTTTGCATTGTAAATTTCAAAGTGTCAGGGTTAGAATGTTTTTTATTCTAGAGCTATCGAACGGGCGAGCCACTGTCATGTGGCAGCCGCTGCAGTGAGGACAACACACTGCTGCACAGCAGTATTTACCGTTCACTCTCCAAAGAAGGTTGCAGCATCTGCAACAAACAGAATATTTCCACTATAAATCAAGAAGTTCATGCTTTTTGTTTGCACGTCTTCCCCCCCTCCCATGTTTGCATGGGTTTTCTCCAGGTACTCTCCCACAGTTCAAAGACGTGCGGATTGGAATCAGGTTAATTGGAGACGTGAATGTGAGTGAGAATGTTTGTTTGTCTTAAGATGTTGACGCTGCAACGAACCAGTGACCTGTCCAGGTTGTCCTCTGCATCCTGCTTTCAGCTGGGATTCGCTACAGCTCCCCCGGCGGTGCTCAGAAGGATAAGCGGATATAGATAAAGGATGGAGCTACACATCGACTTTCCATAGCTTTCAATTAAGGGCCTTTTTTCGAACTACAATTTATACTGAAATCTTAATTTTAGTACACAGAATGGTCATTTATTTTCACAGAAGAGCAATATTTATGGCTCCTTAAGATGTCTTCTGCTAATGCATTCCTGGTTATATTAATATCTATTATAAATAATGCTCTTTATTTTAATGACCACCATAACTCCAGCTACATCTGCTTTTGTGCTCATTTCATATTGAGCACTTTTTAGTCCTGTTGAATTGTATGGATTTTTATCACTGATTTATCTTTGTTGGCTCCATCCCCATTGTCTGGCCTTTTATTACTGCTATGGGTTCAGCAGTCTGTTTGATGGTCCTTTCACGCACCCGTTGTCTATGGAGGGGAATCGAACGTGTGTAACATGGGCGCCTCTGTGTTGTAGATACATTTTAAAAGGAACTTGATGTGTATGGATGAGTGAGCTGAATGCAAACAGTCATACCTCATTATGCAACACCGCAGTCAGCTGCCTTGAAAAACTTCCTAGCCTGAAGTTATAAAAAATATCTGCTTTTTACTCTCGTATAAAATATGAATGCATTTGTTTACTTTTCTAAAAAAAAAAAAAAACTTTATTTTAATGATAGGGCTGTGGTGATTTCATGGCAACCTGCTGCCTAATTTCCACTTAGGGACATATGCTCTAAACTTTGTGCTTCGTCTCACTCGCTCGGAAGCAGGAGAAATTGAGGTCACAGAAGAGAAGTTTTAGGCAACCAGCTGGGTCTCCTGCAAAACTTTTTTTGCCCTCCCTTTCCTGCCCACCTCTTATGAATATACATGCCGAACATCCCCAGAAGGGATTGGTATGAAGGTGCCCTGATGGAAAACCACCAAACTCACCTTCAGGAGACTTGCTCGTTCTTAATCACACGCTCATGGCCGTGCCGTGGGATCTGTGAAGTCTCCAATGCTCGCCTAGAGAAAGACAAATGTCGGAATTAGATAAACACAATTCGGCTTCAGACTTCATGTGTTATCTTTAGGGCACTCCAAGAAAGTGAACACAAACATATTTAAATCAAATGATGGAAAAAAGCGAATCAGCCTGGAGCTGCTTAGAAATGGAATTTGAAGACTTTGTAAAAGCGTAAAGCCAGGGATTAGATTTCTCCGAGATTTAAAAATGAAAGCTTAAATCTGGTGCCAGGCCTAATCCATGCCTGGACACTGCTCATTCAATATTTTCACTTTCCCACAAAAAGAAGTTCAATATTGAATTAGTGTTATTAATTCTAAATCAGAGGATGAACTGATATCCTGTTCAGGACATTATTCTTGTTAATATCTCAGTCTCTATCTTTATCTTTACCAACTAAAGTATCAGATCATGACAGAGGGATTAAATATAGATACACATATTTATCAGTGTCAAGTTCACAAGTGTGAAGCAGTGATGGGATCTTGACGATATCGTGACAGCACATTGACATCAGTGTCAGTGAAAGATTGATCTGACACGTTGGTGCTTCAAAGTCAATGTCAGCTGTGCAGCCTTGATGATATAAAGTGCTGGAAATCACCTCAGTAATGAAATCCAGTGATATTTTTATAGAGACTTAATTTATTAAGGGGAAATTATGACATTTGATTGAACTTAGATCCTCATTCAGTTTTTTTTGTATTGCTTAACATATCTGAGCTCCTGTTTTAGGTTTTCTTTTGAGACTTGTTTTTGTGATAACTGTGATTGATGAACTGACACAATATCAATGTATGTCCTACTTCAAACCAAGTCTGGTATGATGCATCTATATCACCAAATCAGAACCAATCTGTTACTGCAATATGAGTCATTCAGAAAGTCACCGGAGAAACAAACTTTATAAAATAACCTTGTACAACATCATTTTTTTTTTTTTTTATGTTTATAAGATTCTGGGTAAGAAAGCACGTCAAGTAGATAAACTGCAAAAAAAGTTGTGGTGTACAAACTTTTTTCGAACTCTGCCAAAAGTATAGCCTTGATACTTGATATGTAAATTGATAATGCAAAATGTAAAATAAAACTAACAATCGTCCACAACAACAAACAACAACTATTAGCCAGTGTAGCTTACTGGGCTACTGGCTTAAACTAAATCTTCATTTTCAATCAATACATTTATTTTCCATTGTTGTGAGATGCTGATGGTTCATGTCACACCACTGACTTTAGTAGTTGAAATTAAAGTATTATCGATACAAGCTCCCTCAGTTTCTGCGTGTTCCATCTGAAGGTGTATCCTCAGCTTTGAGGTTGTCACAGGGCTTCTCTCCCGACAACACGACGCAGTGACTTTCTCCTCTCCACCGCTTTATTTCTGAAGTGGATCCAAATGTCAACCTGTTTTGTTTTCCCGTCTGGTTCTTTCCGCTTCACTGTGTGTTAAATGATCTCCTGCAGCCAGCTAGTTGGAGGTGAATGGCTCGAATCAGACGACATTTTCACCGTGCTGCAGAAATATGATCTAGAAGCAGACAGCAGGAGGAATGTGCTCAGCTTTTCAAATAAGGTTGTTCCCTTTGCTGTCAACCTAAATATAGAGATTTAAGTTTTTTAATGTTTTAATGTTGTTGGTCTCATTGTCGTCTCGTCTGAGTCCCAAAGAAGCAGTTACTGCAAACATATTTCATTGTTAATTATCGACAATATGAGACTGGAGAAATGATTATATCAAGCACAAAGCCTTAATCACACGGAATTATAATAATTGATTTTGAATGGCATGTGGCCTATCACAGCTGCGTTGTCCTCTACATTCTCTTTATTTTAATAGAAAAAAAGAAGTTAGCTCTTGTCTCACTATATTTCTGAGTGTAGGAATGTTTAATTAACAAAAAAAAAAAGAGGCCGGTATACACGTACAAGTGGACTGCAGACACACGGTTCACATCTTGTTCTCCTGCTGACATTTACACAACACATTAATAAGCACTCTGGTATTTGAATCCCTGACTAAGCTCGACCCACATAATTATTCTCATCTTTAATAACCTCATGATTGTAATAGCTCATGATTGCTCGACATTTAATGCAAAAAAACAGTCCATATGTTGATGATGTGGAGAGAACAGAAACTGAGTTTCAGTTCTATGAAAGGAAAACAACAGATATTCTTCATCTTTAGTTACATTTCCATTTCTTAAAAGAACAAGGCGTGGGAAGTTAGCACAGACAGCTGGAGAAACTGTTTCACATGATGCACTTGGCTCTCATTCTGTCCAGAGCCCTTCTCTAATATAATGCTCTGTTTAAGCTGTTAAACATGTGTTTACCCTCTCATTGCCAATAAAAAAAAGAGCTGCTTCACTGCTCACAACACAACCATAGGGGCCACAGTTATTGGCGGCTCTTACGCTTCCATCTCATCCTGCTGTATGCCATGATGCTGAGTTTCCCCCCGGTGGGGAAGTTTGTTGCTCTCACATCTCACCCCTCTCTCTTTGTGCAGAGCTTTCAAGTGTGCTCTCTCTGGGAGGAAATGATCAATGTTCTGTCTCGACTATCTAATATCTCCCTTTGTATCGGGGATACTTGTCTAAGTGAACTATAATTTTGTCCGTTAGCTTCCACAGCTGGTAAAATATGAGGATTTCAACAGAATTATTCAACTGATTTTATGAGGAATACATAAAGGATGCATGAAAACACTTTTCCACTTCCTGTTCCATGTGGTTCTTCAGCTTACCTTGACAGGGAGTGTGATTGAAGGTCAGTCGGCTCGTTATGGGGCTGTCGGGTAACGTGAGGCTGCTGATGATGACAGACATTTATAAAAACACGACATCACAAAGGCTGACGAAAGGTCGATGCACATTTTTCAACTTGAAATGAAAAGGACACGCTCAAGGAAAGAGGTACGAGTGACATTTCTCCACATTTCTAAAGAAAGGCCTGAAAAAAGAAAGATTCCCTCTACACATCATTTCAAAAATGTTTATGATACCTCAGTATCAAGGAAATTAAGAAGTGTGGAAATGGAAATAAGAAATAGTTTTACCCGTATATACCAAAATAGTTTCACTGCATTGTTGTAATCTTGCCTACAAAACAAACATGGCAGCGCTATGGGCTGAACAATATACAGAAGCAGATGATTAGGTGTTATCATTTAAAACCTTGTGTAGGTCAAGGTCTTTGAGCTCCTCTTCATTGTCTTGTATAAGATTGCCTTCCCGAATTGTTCAATGAAAGCTTTTCATAGAGCAGTCGTAATTATCAAATAACCCTGAGCCTCAGTTGAGTACTGATTTCAAGTAGTCATTCACAAACTTATTGTATCATAATAGTGTCCACATTTTGTTGAAGATGTGGTTTTGTGAAGTTCTTTTCTGAGCAAAATTTGTATAACTCCCTGAAGGTGTTTCAGCAAATAAGTCCAATGACAATATCCTTTTGAGTCTTTTTCAATGTCACTGTCTGGCCACCAGAACAATCGATGTAACTTTGAGTCCTAGGGTGCATATTCACCGTAATGGTACATTCCCTTCAGTATAAAACTGCCAGTGGAAATGTACCCACTTGTGGAATAATAGTAAGATTGACCCTAGAAGCAGCTCTTGGTTCAAGATATTCTTGCAGAAATGAGACAAAAGTCTTTTGAACAAGGGCCTCACTCCTTTTTTAATCATGTCTTCCAGGAAATCATTTCTAAAATTCAGATACTGAATTAACTTTTTTTCCAGTTGGCGACTGTAGTGCAACAGAGTTGTGTTATGGTAATTTGAGCTTGTGATGTTCACAATTCAATCAGGCTCATGTGGACAGGATGTGCACAAATTGGTTGTTGTTCCATAGACATTTCAACAACATATTGTTCAACACATCTTATGTTAATCGCCTCCGATAGCTCCACTATTTTAGATGTGCAATTCCAATCCAGTCCACTATCTGCACCAGTGTGGTTCAGTTTTACATCTTTTCGGACAACACCTTCCTTCTAACCTTCTTATATAGTGATTTATTACTTTGCATCTGGTTGGATGTCGGGTTTTTCCAGGGGAATATTGGCTTCCTTTTTATGACAGTATTTTATTCCTGTACAAAAGGTTGCAGCACTTCCTGAGTCCAGGAGACCACACACACACACACACACACACACACACACACCTTAATGATCTCATTACCATTTGGCAGCTTGACCTGGACTGGCACAATCGCTAGAGATGGTTATTGCTAGGAATTCTCGAAGGAAACTAGTGGAGTATTCACTAGTGCTGCCGTAATTGCCTCAGTGCAGCGGTTCTCAACTTCAAGAGCTTTGTTTTTCCCAGCTTTCAACATCGCAAGTTTTTTTTCCACTCAACACACTTTCTGCTGAGCATCTTCCCGAACTCCTTGCTTGAGTGAGTAAGGTTGTTCACACATGCAATGCAAACTGAATTTAAAGAATGCAGCCTTCTCCTCAAGATTTATTTTGCTCAACTCTTTTACAGTTTTGAGTGGTGTGGGCCTTTTCACAGTAAGACACAATCTGTTTTCTGCTGTTGTAACTAATGGATCTCCAAGGTCATGCCCTGGCTGTTCCAGAAGCGAAGCAGCTCTGAAAGACTTTCAAGTCTCCTTCTCGCTCAAGGCGTCGTGTATTTTCCTAAACAAAGGCTCACATGTGATGTTTGCTTCCCTTTCATTGAAGTAAACCAGTTGCTTAAAACTGATTCTTTACTTATACCTATGCCACTGAGTCCTTCACCTGTGTCAGCTTCATCCCCTACATCAGTACCATCATGTCCAATGGTGATAGGGAACATTTGCCCTCTTTATATCAATGTTTCCCTCTGACGTTTCATCATGTCCTTCATATTTTCATATTCCATCATTTCTTTAGAATTTGCTTGGCCTCCTCTTTTTTCCAAAACATCTTTCTTTAAGACCATCAGCTTCAGCAACACTGCTGCCCTCTCCTCCCCTTGGCTGAGGATTCACTTTGTCTGCTTCTAGCGCTCTTGTCTTTGGGTTCTGATGTGTGTATTTCCACTCTGACAGTCATCTGCAAAACTCCTCTGAAAGTTGTTAAATGTTATGGTGCTGATGACGTTTGGCAGCTTCCTCCAGCCCCCTGATTTTATAGGCCCTCTAATATATTCAATATGTTTCTGCCATGTTAGGTTAATGCCGACTTTCATACATCAACGATTTCATCTCACAGCACAACTCTTCAAAGGCAACTTGTTTGCCCTCTGCAGAGACGACACTGATTTAGGCCATTTGAGGATTTGAATCAAAGCACCGGCTGAAAAGTAGGAAAATAATCTCATTACTGATGTGTGAGTGAGAAACTAATGTCTCTGGGTTCATGTTCTGGGGCAAACACAAAGCATGAGTGTACACTTAAAATAAGTAGTGTATACTTTTTTTTGGGACTTTGAGCCCTCTGCAAAATAAACAATGTCTAACATGCACCTACCCTCCCACACTCTGTTTCTGAACAACATCAAATTCTCTCACTTGATTAACTTTTCATGACAACATCTCAAACACAGATGGAGGAGCTTAAGATAACTGATGCGCTTCTTCCAATGCGACTGGTCATGAATGCAGCTCTTAAATGTTGTGCTCCTTCAATGGATTGAGAACATTTGCAGTAAATCGTCATTGTCATCGCTTTCCTCTCTCGCTGGTGATATGTGCCATTCTTTCACTGCAGTAATCGACCTTTTACTGTTTTTTCTTTTTTTTCTTTTTTTATCTATATAGCGCATTTCTAGTCTTGATGACCACTCAAAGCGCTTTACTCTACAGTTTCAGATTCACCCAATCACACACACATTCATACAGTGCATCGATACGAGCACTTTTTAATTCTATGGGGGCCATTCTGGGTTCAGCATCTTGCCCAAGGACACTTCGGCATGCAGATTGTTCAGACTGGGGATCGAACCGCCGACCTTCAGGTTGGAGGACGACCACTCTACCCCTCAGCCACATCCACCCTGATGAAGACTATTTTGTATTCACCTCCACCAAGGATGTCTTCTTATGCATCTGTTACATAGATCAGGGGGTGGATCCAGCAATTTATTTCCTCCTTCTTAAACATTGCGAATGTGGACATTTCATTCAAATCCAAATAAATGCCTGGATCTAGTGACTTATCACGTATTTTTATTCAGGGACCGTTAGAGGAGCTCTCTAAATATTGTAATTCATAATTTCAACTTAATTATATCAATTAATTCTGATGATTGGAAGGCCCTTTCTCAACCTAAAAAAACAAGCTACTTCACATATTAATCTCTTGCAATTTTCGATTCTGTCTCACATTTTGCTTCGCTGTTTGAGAAGTTGAAGTTCCAAGTGTTGTTGTCCTGATAACACTTGTTTCGATCGACTGCCAGACCCCACTGCACACTTACACAAACAACACACACACATCAGCAGACACTGACAATCAATATTTCATGCATCTCACTTTGTTGTTCCACAGTCTGGGAAGATATTGTCACTCATATCATTACTTTCTCTAATATGAGGAAACGATCTGGTGTCATCAAATCCTATTACGGCGGATTTCCTTCCTCAGGAGTGGTTAGAATTAAAATTTCATTGTTTGTCGGAAGATTTCTACACCCACACCCGAGACGTTTCTTCCAGTATTTAAGGGCATGTCAGAAGCCTGGCAGTGCACCAGTTCTGAAATCCCTCAGCAAATTGTGCTTTGAGGGATTAACAACATTTACTGTCACATTTGAGCCGTATTTGAGCTACAGGATTACATTTTTTTCAAAAGTACATGTACATGCACATGTAGCTCTCAATTTCTTGGGGAAATTATACCTTGTAGACCATCCGGACAGCTCCATGTCACTTCAAAGCTGACATACTTGGGCTTCTCAGATAACTATCTAAATACTTAACTTGTGTCACTGCAATCACAGCACATCTTATAGAAATGGTATTTCCCTGCACACACTTCTTGAATGTTTGAACCCCAGAGAGTATCTGACCCAGTTTCATCGTTTGTGGAATCAATCTTGTCTTTCTTGCCACCCAGAGGATACCAACCACAGCTTTCCACTTGGAGAATGGGTTAAGCTTGTAATTTATGGGTGGAAACTCCACTCATTAAAGGTCCTTGTGCCGGCCACGGGTGTATACCTCCTGTGTTGGGTTTTCATATTAATCTAGTCCCACATTAAATATAGGATTTTCTTGCAAACATAGATTTTTTTGGGGAAAGGCTGGCTATGCTGAGGCATCCCTGAAGGGGAGCCATAATTAGGCCAGATGGGGCAATCCGACTGTTAGCCTTGGGTTAGTTTCTTCTTGTCCATGGTCGGGCTTCTTGTGTGAGTTGGCAGAGGAACAATGCCACAGTTACCATTCATACTCTGCCATCTGTTTGGCTGAACGGTAAGGTCTGAGAAACTCCTGCTTCGAGTGGTCTGCTATAGATGTGTGAGTTTTTCCTTTGACTGATGCTTTGAAGGGAATTCTGTGTCCCAAATACTCACCATTGCCAAGCTTTTCATTGATATTAATACCTTTCATAAACAGCTTTTGTGGAAATTAACATAAACTCTGCAGATATGGTGTTTTCAAAAGGATATATTTGACGAAAGATTACATATTTGGCCTGGATTTATTTGTCCGAGGGATGTTGTGCGGTTGTAGCATAACCTTCACTGGTGAATTATTTTCATCTCATAAGTTTCCATCTCATAAGTTGGTATTTTTTCAACCCATCTCAATAATAATATCAGCCGCAATCAACCAGTGTTGCTCGAGGAGCTCGCTGTTTCACATATCACTTAAATCCCATCTGAAACAACGTCCTTGTATTTTTAATTAAGCCTTGCATTTTTCTCATGGGTAGTATTGTTTTTTTTGCTTGTTTCAACGATAGTCTGATGTTAGGTAAATAGTCTCACGATATTAACAAGGTGTTATGTTAGCAGACATGTTGGCTGACATGGAAACATAGTGCCCATCCAAGCAGTTCTACCTGGTGGAGCCATAACCTCAAACCAGAGCTAGTTCTGGATTTTCCTACACAACATTCAGGAGGAACGTTGGACCATTCGTCCTGAAATATGACTTCTGTTGTCTGCTGAGAGCTCCTGTCACGTGAGACTATTACCTTAACATCAGACTATCGTTACAATTAAAAATGCAATTCTACCTGGCCTGGAGCTGCAGCTGGTGGATAGCCATCTTGACATTATCATGTGAACTCGATAAACTTGGGAATTCATTTTTCCATCCACGATGGTCGGCAGGCAAGAAACAGAGGAAGCAAAGCCACCCAAATCACGATCTGCATGTTAAGTAAAGAAAAACTAATCTGTTATAACATTCATCTGCTTGACCAGGACAGATGAAAGCCAAGGCCTGGTTCAAATGTTTTTATGACGTAATAGTTAATGATGACATATTTTTCATTCACTACACACTGCAGTTGTACTGTCTCTAAATCGGTTGTATCTCCTCTCTAGTGCGAGAGCTTGACCACACAGTTTGAGCTGATTTACGCTCGCCATATGTTCCGCCAGTGATATGCTGACATTTCAATTTTCACATCACTGATAGAATTTGAGGGAATCATAACTGGCTCAAAGTCCCAATTTAACAAAGCAGCAGAGTCTCCTGAGCTTTGCATACAGTATCGTAGCCAGTAGCTTTTTCTTTTTTTTTAAACCAGGCATAATGTGATAACAGATGGAGTTAATTTTGTGCAATTGCGAGAATCATTGTGTTGATACATCTGATTACGGAAAATTACACTGCTGTAGACTGCAAATTAGCACTGGGCTTTCTGCTGTGAATATGCATATGCCTCTGTGCTTCAGACCGACTAACATTTGACCGCATATTCTCAGTGATTCAAACATTTTATAAATCCCAGCTTCCTATTGTGCGAAAGGGTGTCGGATGACAAGACACCACTGTTTGTTGAGCAACGAATGAATTTCTCTGCCTGTGCTCTGAACCTCAGCAGTCACCTCTCAGAATGTGCCGCCATTGTTCTTTTAGGATAAAAATAACAGAATAAAATGAATGGTGCTGCCTCTTGAGTATATGCTCACAATTATTAATATAAATATGAAATTATTTAAGTGGTTATGTATACCTCTGTGTCTCTCACCGCTGTCTTATGCCTGTCATTTGTCGTCTATTAACGGGTTTAAAGTGTTTTTGTTAATGCCAAATAATTCCGGTATATATTCATAGTAAGTGAGAAGGTTATAGATGACGGGGGGGGGGGAAATAAGCTTTTTCACACATGTCATTTTCATAGCCTATTTGCAGACCATGGTATCAAGGCTACATGCACTTGTCTATTGACTCATGCTCTCAGTGGAAGCACGGCATAGCTCTAGATATGTGCAAGGCATCAACCAGGCTCAGTGGCAGATATACAATCCCTGCAGCACTCAGTGTTTGCCAAGAGGGAAGGCTGATCATCTGGTGTCTTTGAGCTGATATAAGGATTATGTTTGAATATCTTCAGCCCAGCATGTAATCATTTTGCACACTGCTTCACAACAGGGAAAGGTGCTACTTACCCGTACCACGCGATGAATAATAATAAAACACAGGTCACGTGGGGACCATACTCCAGCCGGTGAACGAGCAAACAGAGACGGCTGCAGCAGCGTCGATTTTTGACCGATCTGTCAAGGGGCTGAACAATTTTTCAAAACTACCTCAAAATACTTAACAGGGCAACATTGTGGATGCTTCTCACTGTAGCTTAGAGTATTTTGATCTGAATTGTCAGGAATGAAACTTTATTTTAATGCAGTAATTCAATAGGACGTCTCTCACTGCTGCATCCATTGAAATCCATGCACAGAGCAAAACAATAACAGGAACTGAGGAAACTCAAGCATCACTATGCATAATACATGACTATTACACAGCCTCTAGTCCACATTTCCTACTTCCTGCTAATTCCTGTCCTGCTTCTATAGGAAAACTCATCACAACTAATCTACAGATTTATTTTTAAGTTTCCAAAGCGTTTTCTATTACGGACCCTACTGTGGAGCCAGTATAACAGCCAGCCAGTCTGCTCCCTGTTCTTTCACCAAACCATTGTTTTTCTTGGTTTTGACTGACATACAGTGCATTCAAAGTGTGTGAGAGTCAGACGGGCCTGGGAGTCTGTTCATACTGAGACCATTCAAATGCTAATGCCTCAGAAAGATGGCAGACTGTGACAATGTATCGCATGTGGCTCTTTGTAGCTCGGTGTAATTGTGGTTATTTTCAACCTGCGGCCCTCTTCCCCCCCCCCCCGAGCTATCATGATGGGCGATTATATTTGCCGTTTTTGTCATTTCACTCTGGAGAACTTCATCGCTCCATTTTGCCTGGAGTGTCGCCTGAAGTCCACCCCAATATGTCCGCCTCAATCTCACTCCATACAATCCACAAATAACCCAGACACATGCTTGCCTTCATGGTGGATGTGAAGGTTTTTCCTAGCTTGTTGCTTATGCTCACAGAAAATGTCCGTCAGATTGAGAGACTTGGGAAATTTAACTCTCTCCTAAATTATGGCACAGCCTTTAAATATAGAAATTCATGCTGATGACAGAAATTACGACTTTAATGTTGACAATGAATGTAGTGATCCTTAAGATTCAGACCCGGCTTGGCTCCATAGGCTTTAGTTCTGAACGAGTTAATCAGGTTCTTATAAAAAAAGAAAAAAAAGGTTTTCTAGTGCATGTTTCTAATTTACCCCTGTAATGAGTAATTCAGGGCTGCACAATAGATGCACTTGTTTTATGTAATGTCATAATCAGCGCCGCATTGTGTCAGCGCATTAAAAATGTGAACCAACAGACTGTCACTTTCATTCTCAGAGGGTAAAACTTTAATGGTGTCTTGTTAAATTGGGCTGAAAATGCATCCCGAGCCACAGAGTGAGCATTCTGTGTATTCCAGAGTGCCTGTGTAATTTGTGTATGTATGTATTTCTTTTTAAGTGTGGCGCTTCCCCTGTACATCTGAGAGATTTACATTTTTCACTTCCAAGCAGTTCTGTCTTTAAATCAAAGAACAGAGTAACGGAATGAGCTCCTGAAACACATCTAAAGAGCTGAGTGTTTCATAAATAAAGAAAAACTAAATGTAATTTGGCAGCAGTACGATTCCTATAAAAACCTGTGAGCCAATGTAAATTATCTTCATCCGTTGTATAAGTGCACGTATAGGCAGCCGGACTTGCTTGTGTGTCTTAAGAGTCTTCTTCGGTTCTTACCCACTAATGGGAGGTTTCAGGTATTTAACCTCTGTGGGTCTGTAGCTGTGTTGAGAGTCGTTATGTTAAACAGGCAGGTCGTTGGCCACCTCACCGGTTATGGGTTGTTGGGGTCCTCTGAGGTGTGAATGTTTGTTACCAAGTTGCAGACCCACCCTGCTATTGGTTGAGTCCCTACTGGAGCTAGGTTGTGATTGGGTATTGAGCCGTCTGGGGAGAGAATTTAGGACATTGTAGGTGCATGGCTTTAAGTTGTTGTTTTATAACACCTCCTCTGTTCAGAGAGGGATTTTTCCAGGATGACAAAGGTTCATTCTGCAACCATCTGTCTTCTCTCGGCCAAATTGGGGCCAGCTGTGGCAGAGGGGATAGAGCGGTCGTCCTCTAACCAGATCAGAATGGTTCGATCCCGGGCGAGATACTGAAAGAAAACAAGCTGCTGTGAATGTATGCGCGGGTGGGAAACCAGTGTACTGTAAAGAGCTTTGAGTGCCCATCAAGATATATAAATACATAACCATTTACCATTAAACCTCCACAGAAGAGTGTAAGTGAACTGCTGAGTCCTGGCCTGTGGGAGGGGCTAACATCACATCCAGGGAACAGGGTTAAAGAAGTGCAGCTCGCCCTCCAACTGAACTGAAACATTGAAAGAAGAGTTTCTTTCATCGTCTTTTGTCTAAAACTGTGAGGCCCTTGCTAACCTGCCTGACATGTTTAGTAGTTTGAAATAGTTTCTTTTTTTTTTATCTCGTAAAGATGTTACCTTGTCTTCAAGTGAGAAATTGAAGGTCTGTCTTAGTGGGAGTAAAATTACTTTGTCTGAGAAAATCTCTCCAGGCCACGTTGTTAGAAAGCCTCATTTTCTGCACAGTTTGAGTCTCTGGTAGTTTAAGCATCGAGGAGAACAATTTGGCCGGTGAATGTATCTCCGAGGTCTTTTGACATCATTAGAGAATCTCAGGCTGAGAATAAGCAGCACACGTGTTTTTACAGGATGGGAAATTGCTCTCAGGAATTAGGCCTTTTGATAAATCGGTTCCCCGTTGATTTACATACAAATTATTCGTACAAAAAATGTTGGTTTATATTTCAATGTCACACAAATGTAATGGATTCATTTGAATTTGCATGGACAAAATGTTTTTATGCACTGGATTTCAGCAGAGAGCGACTCCTCTGGACCACACTACACCTATGTATGTGTGTTTCATGTCTCTCTGTATTAAATCGTACCTGGATGATTTCTCTATACCAGTAGATCTTTTTTTATATTTAGATATTTCTTTTGGGGCTCATGATTCTGTGTCACGCCTTGTCTAGTGCAGAGACTTATTTTGTCTACCGCCTAGTGTGTTTGAGCTTCACTTGGCAACTTTGGATAAATGCCTGCACGTTTAACTTATAGCAAAAACCTCCACCTGACAGTCGCAATTATCTAGAGTAATGAAGTATGGAGCAAGCCCAGGATGATTAATGTCAACAGCACGGCCTTTAAGCACATCAATGCAGGGCCTTTCTGCAGGAGGAGTTTCTTTCCAGAGTCAGCTTCAGCTCTTTGCTGCCACAAAAGCATCTCCTCCTTATGAGCAAATATCCAAGCAGGCTCTCTCTCTCCCGGTCATTGAGGACCGCTCCGCTGCCATTTACCTCATTCAATACGTCTAAGTTTCCCTGTTCTCTATCTGCTGCAAAAAATAATCCCTAAAAATGAAACAAATTCAGTTCACTCAAACCTCTGTCAGTCACAGCTCCTCTGAGGACTGTGTGGAAACCAAAATGAACATAAAGTTCAGCCCTGTGGTCCCATCTCAGCCCCCTGTGGCGCTGTTAAAGGATGCAGGATTATTATTCTGCACCATTTTGTTTTTAAATAGCAACTCCCTGTATACACTTGAGTGGAGCTCACACTCACACAGTTGTGACTCTTTTCTCAAGTCATATGGAGTAATTATTTAAAGCCCAATCAGATCTTAACACAGATTAACAACAGTGAAGAGGTGGAGTTGTGATTCTGTACGTCTGTCAGAATGCTTCATGCCCGGCCTCAGCTTGTTAGTCACACGCCATATTTCTTGGCTATATCCTCATTTCCCTTCGCTATTAAACCGATTTTATGATTATCAGTTGACGTATTGCTCCACAACAAACATTCACTGAGCTCCGCAGCACATATTGCTCTCCAAACAATCCAGCGGCACCATCCATCTTAATGTGTCAGTGAGCCGCAGAGAAGTTTAGATACTGTAATGAGAAACAGACCTCTGATAACTCGCTGTTTCTTAAAAGTGACTGATCCACTGACATCACATAATTCCGACTTCTCAGAATTCTTCTCATTTTATTCAGAAAGCGATGATAACTGAAGCTTTGATTTTCACTCAGCTCCCATTGTGCTGTTGGATTTAAGTACACCCTGTCAAGATTTTTGTTTTTCTTCATAACGTCTTGAACTTGTTATCACAGGAAAGACCAGGGACAATCAATGCAAGCTTTTATCTTTTGACTGTAAATTGACATTAATTAATGTTCTGCAGTGGCATATCAATCATTGTGCTGTTAAAGCTTTGTTTTGAGCCTTTTTCCACTGTGCCATTTGTTCTGCCGAACATTCATCCTGCCATAATTAGTCATTCTCTGTTCATTTCGGTTGAAAGATCAGTGCTATGCAGCATCCTCACCAGTCAATAATCAGAAAATACGCCGTATTTCATAAGCTGCCGGTCAATTACTGTGGCAAATGATGACTTCACAGGAAAATGGCAGAAATATCTTTTAACCCTTTATTATCAGATTTCTCAGAAACTTTACGACAGCGTTTTACTCCCCAGCTGCTGATGCTGTGTGACTTTCAGATGGTCTAAGCTCTGAAAAGATACACACAAATGTAAGTGAGTCTTAGAAACTTTTGTCTAATAGCTTGTGGTCAGCTTTTTTTTTTGCCGAATGACAAGGGAGCAGTTTTGACCGAAAGAGCCAAGAAAAAAGGAAAAAAATGTAAAAACTAATTTCCCATTGCACCGACCCTTTCTTACCCTTTTTCCTCCAATCTCGCCCCCCCCTCTCTTCTCCCCCGCAGAGCTGCTGTCAGCCTGCCACGAGCTCAGGTGCCGCTACGGCTGCGTCATGACGAGAAACGGCACCTTCTGTTTCTGCGCTGACGGCTTCGAGGTCGGCGAGGACGGGACGAGCTGCAGAGGTAGGATTTTGCTGAGGCGCTGGTGGGAGGCCTCCTGCCACAAAGCCCCCCCCCCCCCCCCCCCACCCCACACACCAATCTCTCCTCATGCCCTCGGCCCAGACTTCCTTCAGATGAATAAGCGGGAGGTGCTGGGTATATGAGAACCATCTGTCTGCAGGCAGAGCCTTATGTACAGCGCATTACACCCCGAACACACACACACACACACACACACACACACACACACACACACACACACACACACATATTGCAGACAGAGTGCACGGTTTCACGTTGTCTCTTTCTCTTCTTATTCGTGCCCTTGTTATGTGCCACAGGCCTGGTTTCTGACAGCGAGCCAGGAAGACAGGATTTTGCTGTCGAAGGTGCCTCGAGTTGTTGTGTCTTACTTGGACGCTGCTCGTACCTTAAAGCAAAGACATGGCATAACATTGCATAATTGCACTGGAGGAAAAAAGGTTTAACAAGTAGCAGCGCTCACTGAACTTGATCCTGTTTTGAGGGAGACATGAGAAAGAGTCACTCGTAGGGGACAGTAGCTCCGAAAAAAATTGGTTAGAGCAGTAATTATACTTGAGGTTCTAGAGTGAGGCCACATTAAGTATACTTTATGTATTTGGGTCATGTTTGAGCACACCTAATTTGTTACAAATGACTCACTTCCTTTTTCCATAAGATCATGATGAATGTGCCGTATACGGCGCATGCAGCCAAACCTGCACGAACACCTACGGGTCGTACAGATGCAGCTGCACCGAGGGATACATCCTACAGCCTGACATGATATCCTGCAAAGCAAAACAAGGTGAGCGGCACACTTGCAATCGGGGGAAACAAGTTCATCTGCATCCTATGTACTTTCTCATTTAGAAAAATAAACAAGGCCAGTTTTCTAGAGGGCGGAATTCTAGCTTGTAATCTCCACGGCGCTCGCCAAGATTAATGTGGTTTAGCAGTGACCACATCTATCACCCACATGGGAATGGGTAGACATGGTCAGGCCGGGATAATGATAAAATTAATGAGCAGGAGACTTTAAGTGGGAGCAGTCTGGAGTATTTTGTGCAGAGACAATGCCCAGCGTCACCCTGATTTATGTTAATGCCTGATGCCTGTGACAAATCTGTCCCGATGAGTAAAACAGCCCACTTAGAAATAAAACAACCAGAAGAGGTGTTGTTTTTGGTGGTCCGCCATCCTCGGGTACAATCTTAACCACGTGCAGTGTGTATTTGTGTCTTGCGTTGAAACATAACATCAGACAGATTATTTTTTTAAGAATGTTGTCACAATGGCATATACGGTATGGGTTGAAGCTAGCCTGAGGCCCAACACAACTAGCTGGGGAGAACGCCACTGCTGCAGCTTTTAATCAATGTGACTGGTGTCCTACCAGGAATAAACTGAATATGATTACCCATAAACTTAACTGAACCCCAATGCTCACATGCATTAATATTAATTTAGCAGAGAGCGATGGTGGTACAGGGATAACTATTGGGGCTACCCTTGGTTGTAAAAAGCGTATGAATATACATTTCAAATAGAGCTCTCTGAGGCCAGAAGATGAGGAGCAGCAGGGTATGAAAAACATATTAATGTGCCGAGAGTGAGATTAAAGTTAAAACTCCACAGCACAATATTTGGGAGGCGTGGAGGGGATTTCATCCTGATTTAATCTCTTCTCATTTGGCTCCGACTAATGTGAAAGGTGTAATATATAATTTTTTTCTATTTGTACTTTTGTCTGCAAATCCGACTCCACTGATGGTTTTCATGTCTTCTTGATTTTGCACTTCACTGACTCATGTGAAGTCGCAAATTACAGATTATGCAGCAGAGGGGTAATTGTATGTTGGAAACAAACATATTTATCCGACTCCTGTAGAATATATTAGGTGGCAGGAATTATTCGGGATGTCTGAACAGCAGACCCACCACTGCAAACAAAAACAAAATAAAGTATTTTTCTACATATATGTATTTTTATTCAACAAATTCAACAATTTTGATTCAACAAGCATCTTTCTTCTCAAAATTGTGAGACTGTCACTCAGTCCCAAGCGCACAGTGTTCCTGCCTGAGATGTAGATGAACTTAAGGTCCAGAATATCTATTGATTTTTAACTAGGGGATACCTCTCCTTACCAGGGACTCTAGCTTCTTGAAAAATATTTTTTCAAAAATTGGTAAATACTACATTTTCAAGATCTACATGCTTAAATATTAATGGCAATGAAGGAGTCAACATGTACAAGTGTCCACTCATTAAAAAATGTAACATCTGATGCTAGTACATCTGGTCTTTTAGTATTTTTTAACCATGGAGGTCTCTTGCACAGACCAATAGGCTACATCAGGTTTCTGATTCTCTATACCTGGACCCTTCTTCATAGGCTCTGGTCTTTTTCTGGGACGTTTTCCAGCAGGAAAAATACACCTCCTTAATTTCAAACTATTGTTGCCGTTAAACCAAAACCATCATCATACGAGCCACAAGTGCACAATTCAACAATACATAAAAAAATATGCATCAGTGCTCAATGTTGACTCAAAGGGATAAGGAAGGGAAGAGCCACTCTGATTAAAAGAGCGACCCTCGACTTGACTGTGTCCTTCTGAAGTCGTTAACCTCATGTGGGAGAATGGGCCTGCACCTCATGCAGTCAAGGCCATAAAGCAGCTGATCTCAGTTTTAGCACCGTGGACACCAAGCAGGGAAAATAGTCTGTTATGGTTAATGTTCCTGGTTGTGTTCGTTCAACTCAAACAGTTTTGAAAATCATTTTTTGTTTTGATTGCTTTGGGGCTGTTTCACCCAGTGTTGGATTTGAGTTACACCCTTTGTTTCTGGCTTGCTGTCTCCTTTGTGTCTGTGTTATTCTAGTTTCTCCCTCTAATGGTGAAGGAATCTTTAATCATGGAAACCTTCTGTTATTTTTCTTTTTCTGTGTTCCTCAAAAGTGTTTTGGCTCCTCTTTAAAGTCCATATTTAGAAATTATTCTCCCTCTTTTCCTTGAGGTCTCTTTGGTCTCTTGATGTAAGATTACATAATTGTGAAATAGAGAAAGAAAATAATGCCTCCATATTTTCCACTCCAGATCCCGGTGACAGCCGACCGGCGCTTCTCATTGGCGGCTCGGATCGTATTGTCATCACCCATCTAAATGGAACGGGCCTCAAGCCCCTGAGGTCTTTGAGTGCAAATGGAACTCTGGCGCTGGATTTCCAGCACAAGCAGGAGAGTGTGTGCTGGGTCCTGTCGACTGAGTCCTCCGGGCAACTCCGCTGTGCTGAAACCAGGAACCTGCGTGGATTCACACGGGAGCAGCAAATCAAAACACAACAAAGTCTGCAACGTATGTTCTCCACTGTTTTAATTCTCCCACAATCCTTTTTCTTTACTCTGATGGTAGTTTTTGAGTAATAACCTGTTTCTTGCATCATCAACACTTTCATTTACGAATAATGATACAGATCAACCAGTGCTCTGTGACTCACACGCAGGCTTTTACTTTCTCTTTTTTCTCTTTCCCTCTTTCTTCTCTCTCTCTCTCTCTCTCTCTCTCTGTGTCTTGCCATTATCTGTGTGGTTGTAGGCACGTTAGACTCAGTGGTCGAGGTCCACACCTTTCTCTTACAGCTGTCCGTCAAACGTGCAGGATACACAAGCAGCAGTTCTCTCTCTCTCGCTCTTCCTTCGCCCAGTTGATCTTGTCCAGATTCTCACACATACCAGACATACTTGACATTAATATGCGTGTCAGTTTTCAATTTGTCATTTAACAGTTTCCAAGTGGAACAACAGATCCAAGCCTGCATCAGAGGAGTCAGGGTTTTAGACGCCTGTCCTTTAGAAGAAAATAAGCAAAACCGTCTAATTAATCAGGATCTCAGTGACTTTGGTAATTTAGATGTCCACTGCACCAATTTCACACATCAAGATAAATTTACCTCGTCATGGCGAGAATGTTTTTTGATTGCCGCCTGTGCCTCTCAGGGGGTCTTTTCAAAATGTTTTAAAAATAACTCTGAATATGTCATTAGGGTTATTTCAGCTTTGACTAATGAAATACAAAGACAGCAACTCTGCACGTCAAAGTGGTTCCTGGAGTCTGAAAGGTGTTAAGAGATCCTGACAAGCTGCTTTATGAAAAGAGAACAATCAAATATAATTGCACCTTGAATAAAAATTAAAAGTTGACACGACTTAGCCTCAATTTGTCTCAATAATTTCTATAATAATTTTCTTTCAAGTGTGTCCTTTGGTTATCAGAAAACCTGATGAAGAAGTGTTTTATATCTATTAATACATTCTATTCAGCTGTTTTTCACAAGACTCTAACTCAAGCTCGTCCCATTGCAGATGTGGAGCAGATGGCCATTGACTGGTTGACGGGAAATTTCTATTTTGTCGACCGGGCCAACGACAACATATTTGTCTGCGACCGTGGCGGCGACACGTGTGTTACTATCCTGCAACTAGACCTCCTCAATCCTAAAGGAATAGCTCTGGATCCTCTCATGGGGTGAGTATCCTGCAGCCTACTTAATACACCGTCTCCGAAAGCCCGGCGAGGCTCATTTATCATAATGCATCTTTTGTTAAGCTGAAGAAAAAAAAAAATCACGGAAGAAGAAGAAGAAGATGAAAAAAAATCACTATGCATAACAATTGACTTGTCTGGAAGAATATGAGTGAGTTACAATGAAGGGATTTAAATGATTCCCCATCCTTCGACTCAGCCCTTTTCTCTTTGAGCTGTGTAATTTGGTGGATGGCTGTTGACAGCTTCCGCTGTCTAGACATTCATTTGTATTCACTGATTTCACCCTACATCCCTCAGTAGAAAATTCCCCCTGCAGGACTTTCCATTACAGGATTTTTGTCTCAGTAGAGATCACACACACACACACACACACACACACACACACACACACACACACAGAAAATTACTTAGCCACTGTGAAGTAAAAAAATATATTCCCGCGGTGCACTCAGTGAAAACGGAGACATGTCCAGCATGTGGCTGACAGTCACATGGACGTTGACACTGGTGCAGAAGTTATTATGTAGATTTCTTGGCAGTTTCTTGTGTCGTCTTGTGTCTTTGTGCAAAAGCGCAAAACAGCCAAATAATTTAAATGAATTGCATTCAGCAGCTGAAGCAGAATGTGAAGCATTTATGAGCAGCTCAGACTTTTCTGGACTTTTATTTCCAGTGAGCAAGAGAAGAGGTAAATCATGACGACTCAAGAGCAGGTAGCTCGGAGTCAAAGCAAGTATTTAATAATGCACTTTCTTTTTATGATTTTGGAAAACTGTTCTGAAAAAAAGCCCTTGAACTTGTATCCAAGAAAATAACCACTAAACATTAATAACAATGGAACCATCTTGCTGCTGTACGTGGCATGACCTCCATAAGACCAACTTGACATAATTATTGTATTTATCTTGACTAAATTAATTTGCAGGTTGAAGCTGACCTACGTTGCCTCATTGTGGATTTTTTGAGATGATAAACTCTCTTCATTTAACAGCTACTTTAAAGCCACTCGGTTTTCTGGAATAATCAGCTGCTGGTTTCTTAATGAAACAAATAGTTTGGATTTGGTCGGCAGCTTCTCTGTGTTCTCATTAGATTCCGGTCAGCCACTGGAAAGCCTCACGGCTAATAATACATATTTTGTATGTTTGAGTTTCTACTTTGGCTGGCTCCTTGTGAATAATGCTACACAAGTGAGCTTGTGGATTCTGTGTTTTTGACGGAATCACACATGACTCATACAACCGCCTGTTCTGTTGTTTGTATAGAGGTATGGTATCATGGATATACTCTGCTGGCCCCAAAGGGAGATGGACAACATGCAGGCTGCAGCTAGATTGACATTGTATTACATATAAGTTTTCCAATGCCTCCTCCCGACTCTAATTGGAGAGACACGGCTGCTTCTGTTTCTGTTTCTGTTTCTGGAAGAAAAAAAGACAGAAGAGCCTGAGAGAGGTCTGTCAGCCCGGAGCAATGGAGCGAAAACAAAAGAAATCAGGGAGGTGTTATAGAAGCATGGCGTGTGGAGGTGTTTATAGAATATGCTCTGGTTTGCCGATCCATTTTTATTGTTATTTGACTTCCTGCCTCTCACACTATCAGGTACGGCGTTTCACACAGGAAAAAGGTTTTGACAGTAAAATAAATTTTTCCTTTATGGTTCATTTGCTCTTTTTTTTTATTTTTTCCCCGCATATCTATACAACTCCAATACGTTGTATTTTTAGTTAATGCCTGTTCCTGAGAAGGATGTGGTCTAGGTTTGAAAGTCCAATCCATTCATGTTGGAATTAATTAGTCTAATTTTAGCAGAATGCCAATAAGTGAGCCATGTGATTATATACAATAGATGTGTATGCTACTACTTGTTTTACCAAATCCATTTTGGAAAACGTTTGCTCCCTGAATTGTGTTGTGTGACTGTTGTGTGTGATGTTTCCAAGTAAAGGAAATGCTATGTTATTACTGATGGTGCCTGATGTTGGTTTTAGATTAAACATTAAGGCCTCACCATTCGTCCTGTGGGAGCCATGAATGTTTGTTCTAGTTTCCATCGCAATCCATCTCATAGCTGTAAATGTTCCTGCCATGTTGGAGCTTTAGGTAAAATCAGGGCATCAGCAAAGTCACACTAAGTCACCCAGCCTCATGCAATAACATTTCCATATGCATGCTCTAGTATTTTTAGTATTTTCTTACTCTTTTCTCTGACGCTTGTTCATATGAATCAATCCAGAATCAAGCAAACTCTCTAAACTTGACAACTGTGCCACAAATAGCTTGTTTGTATCGTTTGTTTCGGACAACACTGTCCCAGAAGAATCTCACACTGCAGATGCTTATCAGAAATCAGCAGACAAAAACATTACACATTGATTTTGTCAGTTGTCGTATTAGAGGACGCAAAACAAGTGTGGCAGCGGCAAAGAGGCGATGAGAGAAACAGGCTGTGATGAATGTGGGAGTCGGTCACGGGGGGGTGACTCTCACTCAGATATTAGACAGTATTTCAGCGCAGAGCTGGTGACATGTAAATGGCGGCTCTTATAACACAGGACACTAATTGGCAGGAGCCTGTATAACGACTTTGAGGCTTTTGTCAGAATGAGAGAATTAAATGTATAATCACTGTGATGAAATATGCCACTAAAAACCACCTCTCAGTAAATAAGAAGTGGAATTGTGGAGAGAATATTCACACACTGCATTAGAGTGTTTGGGTTGATGGATTCTTTCCACAAGGCCATCGTGTGAACATGGGAATTATGACTCATGTCTGTCAGGAGCAGGGGAGGAAGCAGTGTGACGCTGGTGTTGTTCAACATGTCAGACTGTCCACTTATAACTCACAACGTTTTGTCTATGACCTTAAATGATGTTGGTCACAAAAACGTTTCCCACCAGTGGTCAATGCTGGTCACCATTAGCCCTGATTTTCAAAATGCTAACCAATGCATTTTGCTCTGTAACTGAAACAAACCCCAACAGATTATAAAATAAAAAATTATAAATTGATTTATTGATGCAAAAACTCAAAATAATTACGTTCCAAGGGGTCTTGTCTCATTAACTTCCCCTGCAATGCTGCTCTCTGATACATAGACACTGGAGGCAGGCACAATAAAAGCAGCATTTCCCATTTTCTTTGTGGTAATTTGGGGGATGTTTAGAAGGCAGGCTGCAGAGGAGCTCAGGGTGTGTGAATAGACATAAAGTGATACACAATATGTGATGCACAGAGGAGCCAAACCACTTAGTACCTCAGAAACCATAAGGACAGCTTGAGAATCAATTTTGAAAGACACAGGAGCCAGTGTAACTCATTGAAAACAGGTGTTGTATTTAGCCTAACTTTTTTCTTGCAACAGGGAACCGAACAACACCGCACTAAACCTGAAATGTCCTTTAACCGACATAAAGACACAGCGCACTGCCTCTTTAAGTATTTCAAATTGCTGGGTCTGCACAACCGGTGCAATTAGCATGAGGCGCTGGCCACGCTGTCTGACTGTGGCACTGCGAGGACAAAGCTCCAGCAGCTTCCACTGGTAATGAGCTTCAGCCAGAGAGCAGCGGGAAGCTGACTTAATCTGCACGAGTCAAGTCAGGGGAGAGAGTGGGCCGCCCTTTGAACCGCAGATCAGGCTGCTCCGGAAAAGCGTCGGCGTCAGCAAGGAGCACGGCTCCCCGAACAGGTGCACCTCCACGTGGCATACAAATCATGGCTTTTCTGATATTACGATTGTGCTGTGGCCATATCTGGAAATACTGCAGCCTCAACGAGATCCATGGAAGATGTTTTGAAATGAGCCCCCCCTGATAACATGATGGCATGGGACCAGAGCAGAAAAGATTCTCACGGCAAAACAGAAGATTGAGCAGACAGTGTTACAACAGACTAAACTGCAAAGTCATGTTTTATTTTACCTGTAGCTTTCTGTCTCTTTCATACCAAGCAGTGGTAGAAAACAGTCGATTTCCTTCAGCTGCAGTTCAGGTTGGATTTTTAGGCTGAAACGTCCCTTTTACAATAAATGAAAACGAAATTGCAAACTTTGACACAGTTAAGAGACATTTCTTCCTCTTGAAGAGTATGAATCCGTTATCTCCACTGCAAAATGACGGGCTGCTTCAGCTGAGTGTTTTGTTAATTCAATTTTGCGAAAATCCTTAATCTAATAATTATTTTACTACGGCAGTGAAAGTGGTTTAAGGTTTTAAAGGTGTCTGCTCGTAGTTGTAATCTTTTGCAATTTTACAGTTAAAGAAAGCAAGATAAGAAAATGATGAAGATAAGAATGTGTATCTTTAACATTTATACTAAATTAGGTTTTCTATTGCCAGCACCTGTAATCCACATCCACTGCTCTAGCACAGTTTCCAGTATTATTCAACAGACTGTCACAAAAGAAGACTTGTTTTTAAAGCCAAAAACTACAGTAGAATAATTTGAACGCTGCTAAAGCCACATCAATGCTCTATGGCACATTCGTAAGTCAAACTGGTGCTTGGTTTCTGAGGAGCAATTCTTTCCCACATTTGAAATGGACCCATTGTAGGTGTGTTGCTCTAAATAGGCAGAGAAGTGGAGGCAGGAGTATATGCAGCTGTGCTACTGAGCTATGATTGGATGATCGGTGTTCACAGGTCAGGTGAGGCAATATATTACACTGTCGTTGTGTTTCAGCGAATGTCAGTGATTTATGTGTGTAGAAGAAATACGGGATCAGGAGGACGGAATGAGACTCTGCTCCACATCCCCATGTAAATAACCATTTGATCCCTCCTCCGTCTGCAGAATGCTCTTCTTCACCGATTACGGGAATGTGGCCAAACTGGAGCGCTGCAACATGGACGGCACCAACCGCACCCGGCTAGTGGATTATAAAATTGAGCAGCCCACTGCTGTGGCATTGGACCTGGTGAAGAAGCTGGTGTACTGGGCGGACGCCTACCTGGATTACATCGACGTGGTGGATTATGACGGCGGGAAAAGGCACACCGTGATCCATGGGAGCCAAGTGAGTATCACGTTCCCCTGTAAAGCTGCATTAGATCCTCCAACAGGCTCCACATATTGAGGGGCCATTGTGGACACATGTCAATGGGAACCTGAAGTGACAATTTGCCGCTTTTAATAGCACTGTCTCCCTCTGGATTTGAGAGACTTTTGAGATTGCGTCATGAGAGCATGTTTCCGTGTTCATTCTCTGTTATAATTCAGCCTTCCTTTTAATAGAGGAGGTCTATTGAAAGGGGAATAGCTGGTTTATTAACTGGAAGGAGCAGAGGCACATGTGAGGCTTTCTTCTAAATGAGCGTATCTAGTTTCTCTTCAGTGGACCACTTTGAGGCCTTTCATCACAAATATGACTATTCATTAAAATAACCCTTTTAAACTACTTGGACTAGATGCTCAACATTCATGAGGAAAGGAAAAAAAAAAAGTGTATTTCTGATGATTTGTTTGGAAGGCAGGTGTTCTTTGCAAAAATAATTTCCATCTCTATTAGTTGTCACCTTATTGGAGGATCACTGCTTGTGCTTAAGAATTGAGATAAAAAAAGAAGAAGTGTATTGTTTCAGTTCAATTAAGCTCCTTGTCTGCCGCCGCTCCCAGCTTTCCTGGTCTTTCCTCTGATGCGGCTGATCCTGATTGATGGGTTGATTTTGTCATTGTGTTCAATCCAGCATGTGGCACCGCTATAGCTGGAGGTAAAGATCCTTTGAAGCTTAGTGTCGGGAAAGTTACAGTGTTAAGGTAGAGGGCTGAGGTATATTCCATAGGGGGAAGATGGTTGAGTGGTTTGTGCTTTACTTTTTTTGTTTAGTAATTTATTTATTTATTCTGACGCATGTTTCTTGGTGCACCTCATGTTCAGGTGTCACCCGGCAAAGCTCAGGGTTTTCTTCTTGTGACTACAGCTCATCCAGCCATGTCGCTTGGTGTCAGGCTGCTAAATGTAGCATGGAGGCTGTGTTGTCAGGGCCAGTGGCTTCCCTGTGGACTCTAGGTTTTGACCCTGTGTGGGTAGCCAAATTTACAGACTGCCCCACCCCCCTCTCCCATACCCCTCATGCTCGCAAGATAAAAGCCCTCTCATTAATTTATTTGTGTTATTCTTTTGCCTGCATTCCTCTTGAGGATTTACTTATTTTTGGCTTCAGGGATGAAGCAAACAATCACCAATGGTTCTCTCTTATTTTCCAGGTGTCGTACATTTATGCACTCGCTGTGTTTGAGGACTTCCTCTATGCTACCCACTCTGACCCTTCCAAAGGGAGTTCCACTGTGGAGCTGCTGCAGATCCAGAGGTTCAACATCACAGCGGATAGCACAACACTTGCCAGCCTTGGGAATACCAGAGGACTCCGGATTTACCACAAACTCACTCAGCCACGAGGTAAAGAAACAATTTCTATATAGGTTAATTTGAATCTACCTCACATTGTGGCTCACACACTGGAGTCTGTTTTAGTGCAGACAGATGATGCTTTTGATGGTTTATAATGATTTCCTGTCCTCTTTGATTTCTTCCACAGTCAGAAGTCATGCATGTGAAACAGATTCATACGGGAAGCCGGGTGGATGCTCCCATATCTGCCTTCTGAGCGGCAGCTACAAGTCCAGATCCTGCCGCTGTCGAACTGGCTACAGCCTGGGCTCTGATGGACAGACCTGCAAAAGTCAGTGCATGCATGTATTCTGCCTTGGGTGTAAATAAGGTACATCATTGGGTACTTTAGTGCATATCTGTAAAAGCGATTCTGTTTCTTCCATGGAAATTGCCATCTGAAGGATTGTCAGTGCACATGTCTTCTGTTATTCATGAATAGGAATCGTGACATATGCCTGAATAGGACTTCACGCAGCAGTGCTCTCTTTGACATGCACCTATAAAGGTCATGTGTCATATTAGAGCTGTGGGTGTGCCAAACATACGTCAGCCGGCGACCCGCAGGGATAACGATCAGCGCTGGTGGAGACAAACCGTTTGAAAGCGACATTCCCCTTTTCGCGATCCTGATCGATTATCATCATAATGAGGTTTTAAGTTTGTCTGGATTTGTTGTCTGTCCTGATCAATTGTTGGACATTGTGTAGTTGACAATAAAAGCATAAGATCAAATGGATGACACAATCAGAGGGCCCACCATGTTTCGATCGGGGTAACGAAGCACTGGGAGACCTGGCATGACAGATTTGATTTATTCCCCTCTCAGAGATGTTCTGATGACACCAGCTATCTCTCTCTCGCTCGCGCTTTCTCTCTCCCAAAGCATAATGAGATTCAGTGCTAAATGGTAGCGCTTCTTCATGCAGCAGTCACGGTGGGGTTTGATATCTAGGTCTCTCGCAATGTTTAATTGTCTCTTGGGTAGTTGGTCTCTCCCTCACGAAATGATAAATTGAAGTGAGGCCTGTGTGGTCCTCACCCCCAGCATCCCAGTCTCCTGGGTAGGGGCTGAGAGCGAGGAGAGGTCTGCTTCCCTCACTGGAAGCCCTCCTTCATTCCTGCTCTTCGCTCTCCAGAGGATCCCAAAGGGTTCGGGAACGTACAGCCCCCTGAGCGGCTGGCGGGCCACCGAGGAGTTGCCTCAGGTTTCTGGGCCTCTGTTTGCCTTTCTACCGAGACACCGTGTTATTTTAGATCAGAAGCGGTGTTCGCAGCCAAGGTTGCCATTGTGTGTTTGCGCAAGCCTTTTCCTTCTTTTACTGTCACGGCAGCTATGTAGCAGGACCGTGATTGAGGGGGCCGAGTATAGTCACTGGCACTGATTACTGTCTCCATTAAGGTGAATGGATAGTGCTGGCTCTGGCTCTCCTTTAAGAACAATGTGGCCTGTAAGAGGGTTTAATGCTGGGATCAGCATTGATGAATTAGACCAATTAATTGACAATAACAGTAAAAAATTATCCTTTCTTGCTTTGTAGAGCCCAAAAGCGATCTCTTCCTGTTCTACGGCAAGGGGCGACCCGGGGTGATCCGCGGCCTGGACATGAACATCAAGTCCAGCGATGAGCACATGGTGCCAATCCAGGACCTGGTCAACCCTCGAGCCATCGACTACCACGCAGAACTGGGACACGTCTACTTTGCTGACACAACCAGTTTCCTGATTGGGCGGCAAAAAATAGATGGAAGCGGTAGAGAGACGATTCTCAAAGATGGTGGGTTTAAATGCTGTTTTATAATAACAGCAGTGATACCCTTAAATAAGTTATGCTTACTGCGATGTCTTAGAATACTGAGCCTGTAGTGTAAGGTTAAATTAAATTGTTGCACTCTTAATCTATTTAATACTATATAATTAATTTGTTATACTTATCTGACAAAAGCCATTTCTGTTGCCAAATTTGATTTCTGTTTTATTTTTGCAACCATCCATATAACTCAATGTTAAATGGAGTGAATAGAATCAGGTGATGATAATTAAATACTGATATTCCCTTTGTTAAAAGAAACTAAGTCATGGTACTGCAAATAAATGTTTTCTAAAAATGAGATACCATTGTTTGTGGTGATTCAGATAATAATTCTGTGCTGATGGTTCTGTCGTAGATCTGGACAACGTTGAGGGAATCTCCGTGGACTGGATCGGGAACAATCTGTACTGGACCAACGACGGCTACAGGAAGACGATCAGCGTTGCCAGACTGGAGAGAGCCTCTCAGACCAGAAAGACTCTGTTGGAAGGGAATATGTCGCACCCACGGGCTATCGTGGTTGACCCTCTAAACAGGTCAGGGAAATGGAAACAACTATACAGTTTGACAGCTATTTGAAGGAAAGCATGTATTGCTATGGGTAAAAGTACAGGTATGAATACAATTGACTTAATCTGTGCAGGCTATGCAGTTATAGCTTTGATAGTATTGACGCCTGGAAGTTAAATAAAATAGTTTTTTATTCAGAATTTAGAAGTTAAACTTGCTGAAAAATGATGATCATATCTAAATCCTTAAATCAAACTCTATATAGTCCATGTTAGTTCTGCCTCACACAGGATTCATCACCCATACCCATGGAGGAGGTGAAAACCCGTCTAACAGATCCAAAGACCACTGTGCTTTTATAATCTATTTATACAATAATACACATTTCTAACAGACATGCAGCGAGTGACTACTATTTAAATGTATTTCAAAAGAAAATGCATAGGCCTAAATGTAATTCCAAGTAAACCAGCATGGTTAAACTGAACCTGAGAGCGATCTGTTGTTCCCTGAACCTAAAGCACAGCTGTGAGCTTAGCAGTTCACCTGTGTGATAGGTGTTTCTCTGTAGCACTCACGGATCATCTTCCTATGCAAACGTACATACGGAGGATCCCACCGGCCGAGATGATAATTAGCATATAGAGAAGATGCTGTAAAAATTCATTGAGTGTCTTTAAGGATCTGAAGGATTAACTCTTTGGGGCTTAAATAGTATTAACACACACCAAATCCATCGCAGTCAGAGATTAGTTTTCAAGCCTCAGGGGGGTTGTTCTGAACATTTTTCTATACTCTGCTGTTCCCCTGCTGTACTGACGGCACATACACCATGCCAAGTTAGTTTTGATTTATTTTCTTTCCACTCGTCTGCAGCATCTGTATATCTTCGATTCCTAAATGACAACTGCCTCTGCTGTTTGTCATCTTTCTAGTGTTGTGTCCTTTTCTCCGTCCTAATCACGGCACTCATTCGACTGTTCATATTGAAGTCACACACCAGTCACAAAGGTGCAGACTGGATATTGAAGGAAATTGACATTCGTTGGCGCTGATGTGACACAGTGATTTTGAATAATATAATAGAGACATAGCGGGCCGGGCCTCTGTTTGGACTCCCTTCCTGAATCCTACAAATCATTAGAAAAGCCACTTGTGGGCTTCTGAGGGAGCGTTCAGCCTGAACCCGACACTCCGCTGATCTCTATCTGGTGACTTCAGGTGAAATGGATGCATGACTCCTGCAGATTTCTTGAATGCATTCTTGTGGCCTAATTTTCTGCTCTGTTTGCTTCCTTCAGTCTGTGTTGACACGATAAGGACTACTAGTGTCAACTTAACTGTGTCCGACCCCTCTATCTCACTGCATTAGGAGCCTCATACATATATTCACATAAAACATAAATCCTCTCACAAATCGCATTTGACAGGAGCGATGCTTAACTCAGCTCTGCTCATCTCTGGATGATCTCCGGTCTTTGTGACTGTTATGACTTACTCACGTAAACAGCTTGGTAGCAACATCAGAGCATTTTTAGTTTAGGTTCAACTTTATTGTTCACAATGTGGAAAATTGTCTTTGGCTGCACAGACAAACAGCTTCAATCCAAATTTAATCAGTTCAGTTAAATCAGGTTCAACAGACTGAAATAAATGTTAATATTAAGGACAATAGTATTCTTATATAACAGATGCTATTTTTTATATTTCAATTTGTTATTGATTTGGCCGACATTTTTGAAATATGTACCAAGGTGATGTCGTTACTTGTCTTGTTTTGTCTAAAACCCCAAAATATTCACATTTTCTATATCTCAAGAGCGAGAAACAAAAAGAAAACTATTTACTTTCGAGAAGCTGTTACCTGTCTTACCAAATTCTACCTTGAAAACTACCTAAACAATTTAATCGACAAAATATGAATAGAAACTTGTATTTACGGACAATATCATATTAACATACTAACTCAGATTTACTAGTGATATAAATGAAAAATAAAATAAACTATTCCTGTACGATTAAATGGCTTACACTCTCAACTCAAACTTTATTAGCATGTTTAGTGCATGTTATTTGGAAAATGTATTCACGTTAACAGTGTAAGTTATAATCTCTTAATTTACATTGCAGCTCTAAATATAATTATGGCACAGGGATTATGTTATATTACTGTATTTGGTATTCAGAATAAATTAATATTGACATTTTCTTTCTATGACCCAGCTAACTGCATTGTGCCTATCAGCCCATCTGGTGTGTGTCTATGCCTCTGTGCATGTAGACATGTGTGAGTGCATGTGAGTGTGGCACCCCACTGAATGATTCATGAGGTTGTAAAGAAGACTCGGAACAAGTCTCCGTTCACCTCCATATCCCATTCCATCACATCTTCCCAGGGCCAGTCCTCTGTCATTGATGAGGGACAGGGGGCCATGGTTCAGTCCACAACACTCAAACGGAGCAAATCCCCGGAGCATGCTTACCAGAGAACAGATCACGTCAAATTGTGCGCCCGAGTCATGTTTTGAATACCAGCGGCCCGCTGAGGGATGCAGACTCCGTATACACTGAAAATACTGAAAAGTTGTTTTTTTGGTGAGGAATATGGAACTTCAACATTATCTCATGGGATTGTGTCTAGGTAGCGCTGCACTTCTAGGACATTCCCTGTGTTGTGCGCATTTAAAACACTTAACACAGTGTTGGTTTGGGTTAGGAGGAGGTGGAGGGTTTAGGGGTAAAATCTGCTTGGAAGTAAACTGGAAAAACTAAAAAAAGAGATTGATTTAAAACATTTGGTGATACCAGGCACATCTGGATCCCAGTTGATTTCCACTTCAAGCTGCAAAACTCTTGTCATGATGTAAAACATTTTGTACTTAGAAATGCAGGTTGGAAAAAGGAGCACTGGGAAAGAACCTGGATGGGACCACACTCATGTTTTTCCAGGGATGTACAGAACAAAGCAAGCAATGAATTTGATAATTTGGTCTGCAGAAATGTGTTGTTACATGTGTGTTGACTGATAAGGAATCAGAGCAGGAGGATGCCGGTGGGGACAAATGAGTGACACGGACAACCACTGGACTTCAAACAGCAAATGAAGAGATGAATAAGGAGCAGACAGATCAGCTCTGAACCTTCTTAGTTTGAACATGAGTTATTGTAATTGTGACGGTCTGGAGGTTATGGTGGACGAGTGCTGCTGCATGACAAATAGCTCCCCTCTGAACTGAAGCTACGCCTCATTATACGAGTTTATTGGTGCGATAATTGTTGTGTTCGTCTGTTTGCATCTCCCTCCGCACGGCAGCTGGATGTACTGGACGGACTGGGAAGAGGACGAGGTCAATGACAGCATAGGGCGGATAGAGACAGCCTGGATGGACGGATCCAATCGCCGCATCTTCGTCACCTCCAACATGCTGTGGCCCAACGGCCTGACGCTGGACCACGGCAGCAGCACCATGTACTGGTGCGACGCCTACTATGATCACATCGAGAAGATTCACCTCAACGGAACCGGGAGAATGGTGAGATTTACCGCAGTGTGGGGGAACTCATTTGCAGGAATTATGTTTGCTGTTATTTTATTCAAGTTGAACATTAGTCAGCTTGTTAAAGTTTAATAGAGTTCAAGATCCCAACGGAATAAGCAGCACTTTATAAACAATATGGAATTATTATATATCCACCTTAGTGGTCCTCTTGACAACAAATTCTAATTATTATCTTAATCATTTTTCCAGCTTTTTTCTGCAGATTCTCATTCTTACCGTTTTTATTGTAAAGTTCTATTTTAAGTAATGTTTGATCAGACAAAGTTTATTGTAGAAGAGTATGAAGAAGTTTGAGCAATTATACTTTAATCTACATTCATGTGTCCCCACTTCATTGTATTGTTGCTCTGTTAACTATGTATATAGTAATTACTGATTTATTTATACATTGAAATTATATCCACGTCTTAAACATCTGAAAACACCTCAGCTTGAGAGTTTTAGAGTCGCTGAAATGGTCAAGATGGAAATGCTACTGGCCCAGGTTTAATCTGAATGAGTTTGAGTCTGGAGGGAAATGGATGTTTGGAAACGATGACATAGTTGGGTCATTTGGTCACAATGTCCTTAGCCCCCTATCAGATGACCCCTTCCGGAAGTAAAACAAAAAACAGCCTCGGCCACCAGGTTAAAACGCAACATGGATAATCAATAACAAGATGTTTCCCGGTTATATCCTGCATTTTACAACATTTCAACTGCTTGCTAATTCTGTACACACCTCTATGCATATGCCAAGTGCACGTGAGAGGTCACATGATATTGCTTTTCATGCTTGTTGGTATGGATTAGTAGAGTAGTAATATGAATGTAGCCTGAGAACAGACCCTCGTTAACACCGGCACTGATAAACCACCAGCAGCAGTGCAGAGGTGTGTTCACCTGAAACATCACCGAGACATACCACTGTATCTTTATTTTTATAGATTGTGTGACTCAGCAGGTCACTCACTCTCACCCCGTCAGTGTCTTATTGGACCACAGTGATTTCCACAGCTGTCATTCCAGGAACACACATCTGGATTTATAGCCTATAGGCTACACATGCTAACCTAAGTGTTTATCATTATAGGCTTACGTGTGTTAAACCTACCAACTCACTATGACTCATGTCAAAGGACAAACCTGCATTATCCATATCTTCATTATATTTAATCCCAGCGTGTGCGTGGAGCATAAGTAAAAGTTTATATGTGATTTTGCAGTAGCAGAAGTGGTTAGTGGAGAGTTTGCCGGCAGCTTAGTGTCCTTCTGCTGTCTGTGTGTAGTCGTCTCTCAGCACCATGTGTTTCGTGGGGGCAGGGAGTTTTAACAAAGTAAGGGCTGTTTTAAAAGTTTGAAAAAGAGATAAGAAGCCATCACAGAATATGTATTATTCCTCTGTTGTTCACCTTTCAAGTTTCAAACCTTTTTTTTTTTTTTTTACATTTTAACAAGTAATACATTGATTTTGTTTTCAAAAATGTGAAATGATCAAAAACTGCTCCTCTTCCCACATGAACTGCAAAACAAATCAGCCCATCATCCACTACCTCTCTTGTCAACTGTAGCCGTGCTGGAATATTAAGCTAATTAATTCTTTGCAAATGGTATTTAATCAATGCCAAGATTCTAGCAAACATTATTATAAGCAGACAGCACTGCGTGAATAAATTTCCGCAAAGAAATTGAATCACATTCATCATATACTGTGATCAAATAATTTCTAAGCCCATACTCAAACAGCGAGAACCCTGTTTGAGGTGATTGATTTTTCTGTTGCTTTTCTGTAACTCCCCTAATCTGTTGATTACACTGCATGTTTGCTTCATGCCGCAGGTGGTGTACAACGGGAAAGAGCTGAACCATCCGTTCGGAATCTCCCATTATCGTAATTTCATCTTCTGGACGGAGTACATGAACGCCTCGGTCTTCCAGCTTGACCTGACCTCCAGTGATGTCACTCTGCTGCGGAGCGAGAGGCCGCCGCTGTTCGGCCTGCGTGTCTACGACGCACAGAGTCAGCAAGGTTGGCCGCTGTCTCTTCATTTACTACCCGCCGAACCGTGACTTCCCTAAGAGAGAGAGTAGTTGCCATGCTCCGAAAATAGACCAACTCTGTGCTTTATACAGAGACATCTGTATCCATCTGTATATATGCCACTTTATATGATAAATATACACCAGAGAATTACATAGAGGCTATGCCATATGGTGTCAGATTTCCATGGTGAACGGCAGCACATTGATCAGCCCTGATACCGACTGAAAACAGCTGGGGTTCCACTCTATGAAGTCAAATAAGGTGGCTGGGGTTTAGAGGTGTGTGCTTACTTCTTTAACAAATGATGATGGATTCACGCTGTTAGAAAAGAGCTGATAGCCGGGGCTCTGGATACAGCTGACGGTGGACAGCTGCATGGGGCCGTCACAGCAGACATTACTTTTGTTGTTCTGTAATCGGCACAATCAGGGAAGCCTGATGCCATGACTCTCAGTATAGAGAGACAGAATTGTGCACAGTTCAGTGCTGTATTTCAGACACATCACCTGGTTTGGGTACTGGACTCCAAGTGACAATCCACCACCAGTTCCTTTTCGGCCGGTACCTATCAGAGCCAATCACAGTGCAGATTCCAGTGCCTCATTTCGGTGCCAAAGGTCTGTACTGAAATAGTTGCACCTGCTTACAGGTGACATAAACCTCAGTGCACGTGTCTAGTAAACATTAATGCGGATGGATGTAATGTTAGCCTACTGTTAGCTAGTAGCTACCTCAAACCTGAGTGAACACCACAACAAAATACCTAAAGATGAAGAGTTGAAAGTGTGGCTGTATTTCACTCAGAAAGGATTCTGACCCCAGGACTTGCAACAAATGTCCGAGAAAGAGACGGGAGTCCAGCGAGACAGCTGGTTGGGGGATTCGCCAGTAAACGTAAATTTAGTTTTCTTTAAATTTCAGGAAAAAACTTTATATTTATACAGTTAATATGTTAAATTTAAACTTCATATTCACCGTAGCAATAAGAAAAGCAGTTCTTAATGTCGATAGTCCTTTTATATATATATATATTAGTTTTTGCACAGTTGAGGTGCTGGTACCATTTTTTGGTACATTTTGTAAACTTACCAATCCATACTCACCATACTCGTTACATGAGTTAGTTTCATAACTTCAAAGCTCTGGATTTGCAGGATAAAGGCCAAACACATGACTCTGATACAAATGGTCGGCTATTGCAGCCACAGTCTTGTTCACACCGTGCAGAGAATTTCTACCGGACACGTCTCCATTGTTCATGTCACTGAAGAGATTAATTGGCTCTCCAGTCCTCCAGTATTACTGATTGGTTCTCACAAAACCACAAGCTTTATCTCATTGGCTCAGGCGGTGCCTTTGGGCTCAGTGTTAAATGAAAGTGACAAAGGTGTCCTATGCCTTGACTCTATATATATGACAGTATTATTTTTTTGGTGCATTTAGAGAATGTCAGCTTTGTCCAGCAAGACAAATTATTCCTCTGAGAAGGATAAAAATGTCAAATGTCTTCCAGCCGCAGTGTTCCCAATAATTCAGTTCAAACATAGTCATAGATCACAGTTCTCACCCTCTGCGAGTCGCTCACATGCAGGGAATGAGTTTTTCTATCATTTAAGATGATGCATGTTTTCATGATTTGAAGTGACCCCATGAACCTCTCCTCTTCACTGAGCCGAGGGGTGAATAGAGAGAAACAACTCACTTGAGATGGGGGGTAGAAAATGTTGCTTTGAATGTGCAAGACACCTTATCCTGGCTCCATTCCTCCAGGTGACAACGCATGCAGTGTGAATTATGGGGGCTGCGGCACCCTCTGCCTCGCCATCCCAGGAGGGAGAGTGTGTGCCTGCGCTGACAACCAGGTCCTGGAGAAGAACAATGTCACCTGCGCAGGTAGGAGGACATAATGAATCAGACGGAGAGAGAGACTCCTCTCGTCCCACGACGCTGCAGTCCCGGCTCCGTCCTGTGGGACAAATATCAAACATTAACCCTATCCACATGCAAATCTGCTAATAAACAAGTAAATAAGTGGTTTTCCACAAATATGAGGCAAATCCCAGTTGTAAGACTTGTTACACGTAAGGTCACAAGACATCATTAACATGCTTTATGTGCCATTACAGCTATGCCAATACTTTCCCTTACACACATGCTTCATGGGAAGTCTCCTGTTGATTTTGCCTCGCCACTGTTTCCCATTAGAAACATCCAGCGGTGCTTCAGAGCCGCAGCGTTGTAAAAGCGATGAGTTCCTGTGCCACAACTATCGCTGCGTGCGGGCCGCGTGGAAGTGTGACGGAGACGACGACTGCCTGGATGGAAGTGACGAGGAGACCCACATCTGCTGTGAGCACCTTTTTAAACATACATGCAGGCAAACACACAAATATGTTGTATGTACAGATACTGAGTGTTTTGTTTGAATCAGTGATCTCAAACTGTAGTCACACTAACTTTGATAAGAAGTAAGATGATTACAGAAGTTATCTGCCCAATACAGTCTGAGATGGTACAAGTTGTAATTCATCATTCGCCCACAGCTCTGTCACAGTATTTCAGAACTACACCAAAATGTGCTCACGTTAATTTACTGTGATTTATGAGGGGTGAGCTGTGATAAATCGAAATGGTCACTGTGTAATTAAAGTGGGGGGGGAAACAGCTTGGTTTCTGGTCCCAGTGATGAACAGACTGGAAGAACAAACCACAAAGGAGAAGCATGAGCAAGATTATCCATATACAGAAGCTGATGGATAATTTTGTGTTTTGATTAGTTGAGCCAAAAAACTGTGAAAACACTCTATGTAAACATGTGTTATGTCTTCCACAGCACTGGGATCAGTCAGATCCGCTGGAGAATTGATAAAGTTTTAAGATTAAGAATTCCAGATGCCTTTTGCTATTGGAATACAGTTTAGATATGACAGATTTGTCTTAACTTTGTTTAAAGTTGTTTACTGGCCTTATTAATGTATTTAGCTGCAGAGTAACCAACTGATTGATTGTGTTGGGGGGGGTCTGATCTCGTTGCAGACAATCACAGTTGTCCTATCGATCAGTTCAAATGCAGTAACAATCGCTGCATTCCCAAGCGGTGGCTCTGTGATGGAACAAACGACTGTGGTAATAATGAGGATGAAGCCAACACTACATGCGCAGGTATGAACTCTACCACTCACTTAAATCTATATAATATGTCCTAATTTCAGCATTTTAGAGAAATCTATTGTCTGGTTACCTCGGCTCTCTTTGGACAGATTGATTTTTTTTAAATTGTTTAAACTCATTTGCCTCTAAATGTTAATCAATCATTCCACTTCATTTTCTAAAATAGAAATTTAAGCACAACATATTATGGTTTTATCAATATTTGTCTTTTAAAGCAAACTTTCAACAAGGTGCTGTTGACAGAAATAATTTAAGATAGAAAAAAATGTCTGTCTTCTACGCTGTAAGGCAACTTCAAATGTTTTTACATGATTCATTGAAAACATTAAAGGGCGTGAAAACACTTTAAAACCTCTTCAGGTGATACTTGATTCATCCAGGTCTTGACCGGGGCTCTGCCACGTTGCCTAAGCAGTCGTTTCACCTTCCAGTTCAGTTCAATCAATCTCAGAGCTCGAGAGCATTGTGAGAGCATCGAGTGTTGTCGAACCCCAGAGGACAATATATCACATCACTTCCCGTCTCCTCGTTGATGCGTCTCAGGAGCTTTGTTTTATCCTTAAGTGATCAGTCAGTGAGCATTACAGGATGATGTATGTTCTCTTGTCAGCAGATTGACATGCACAGCCCACATCAGAGAGACACGTGTTCTTGTGTTTTGTATGTGACCGAGCAGCAGTCGACTGACAGCAGCTGTAGATTTCCGGTGGCCTTAAGACCTTCTGTGCTTTACCGTGTGATTGAGTGATAATGAGTTCACACCAGGCAGATACCGAACTCCCTGGTGTTTTAGTGAGGGTTAGGGTTGCTGTGCACATCTCTGCATTGACTTATGCACATGTGATTGACTTAAGCGGCACCTTGTGTCTTCCACAGCCCAGTCCTGTCAGGCCGACCAGTTCTCCTGCCAGAACAGACGATGTATACCTCAGGCCTGGAGCTGCGACCGGGAGGATGACTGCGGGGACATGTCAGACGAGACATCATGCAGTGAGTCACACGTGGCTCTTTTCCAGGTGGCACATGTGTCACCATTTGTTTTGCTCTGTTTGGATGAAACAGGTCAGCTTGGTGAATGAATCAATTAACGATAAGAGCATTTAAGGCAATGGCTGTTTGTTCTTTCAACAATAATAATATTCATAACAGGTATATCTAATCTTTTAGATTTACAGCTACCATCAGTAAGATTTTTTTAACACGCTTATAAAACTGATCAGCTGCAGTTTGTTCACAATGCTCTTGCTGGAATCTCAACCCAAACCAAGAGAAAACCAGCACGAGCGTCATGTCACTGGTTTCCAGTAACACAGAGGACAGATGTTATAATTATCTTGTTTTTAAAACCAGAAGTGTTCAGGCACCATCGTTTCTTTTGGGATTAAGTTCCTCTCTGCTCGCCTTGGTACTGACTCGTTGAGCGTTTCTAACGCAAACTACAAAAAATATGATGAAAGATCTTTTCTGTAATTACGCACCGAAGAGCAAACCGTCCACAAATTAGAAATACATTCTCTGTTGACACGTTGACAAACATTTTAGCAGCTCACTCTTAAAAAGGGAGACTTCGGGTTTCACCTCTAATGCACAGACAGGAAAAGTATTCTTTAAACCCCTCGTATTGGATAATTTCCTATAATTTGATGAGTGCTTTATTTTTCTCACATAACACCCTTAAAAGCAGACCACAGAGAAAGATCTAATGAAAAATCGAATGTGCCTATTGAAAATAATTGGGCCTATTAACTTCTATTTCATATAGCTGATCAAGGTGTCCACCTGGACTGGTATTTGTGGTTCAGGTAAGCCATTGTATATTAGGCAAGTTTTAATAAGGCAGGACTAGAAACAAAGATGATGAAAACATCCAGTGTTTCACAGTAAACTGGCTCAACATCTGCATTTAAGCATCATTGGTAGCTTGGTGACATTAGCATAGCAGCACTCTCCCAGTGTGCAGGCTTATTTAAATACCTTTTTTCATACTCTCGTTTAAAATGTTAATGGGTTAAATTGAACAACAACAATAACAACAACAACCCCTATGTTGTTGCACATAAACAATTTCACAGTTTACCTGAATTGAGTAATTCAAGAAACATTTGGGTTAGAACAGTTAGAAGAATCAAGATTTAATAGAAAAATAAGTAAAAACTAGACTTTTCAACCTCAAAATGCTCAAAGAAATACAAATATATGAGCCCAAACATCTTATATTCAAAATAAATTTGCATGAGCCAATTGCAGCAGGGAACATTTAAGGACAGAAGTGTTCTTAATTTAAGGGTTTGCTTTATTTCGTTCCACAAGTCATGTGCACTAAAAGAAAAGGCAGATCTTCTAGGTTCAGAACAAACTCCTGGGACGTGCAGTGAAAACCAGTCAACTGAGCTGGTTGTGATAAAGTCCATCTGACTGCTGGAGTAATGCTGATAGATGCCCGGCCTCATAGAGCCTGTGTGGCTGGGGCTTGTTGTGCTGCTCTGCGCTATCTTCCCCCGAGGTATTGAGAAAGTTTTATTTTTAAATCGTATTTGCTAAGGATTAGGCAACTTTTATACATTTTCTTTTCGAAAAAAAAAAAAGAAACATCCATGTTGGTTGTAGCAGATACTTTGAAAATAATTCTACTCACACCTGCTTATCATTTCTTATTCCTTATATTCCTTATTCCCATATTTTTGCAAGCCTCTTTCAAATCCACCACTTTGTTCAATCGAGAGAGTTTTAAGACTAGAATTATTGATGTTGCGTTTCTTTGGTCCAGGAACTAGACAAGCCCCCACTGAAGGCATCAGCTTAGAGCGAGGGTTAACTGCATACTTTTGTATGCAACAGTTACTGTTTTTAATTTTTTAAGTGCCGTCTCAGTGGTATTCTACAATCTGTATCTGTAGCTCCAGTTTGTAAAAGTCTGTTTTTGGTTTAATCTCGAAACCATGAATGAGAAAAATACATGGTGCGACAACATGGTGGCCTGAGCTTCAGGAAGTTCTTTGAAGTAGAAGTGAACCTTTTCTCTATAGTTAAGGGAAAAAAGAGCATTTGAGGCTGAAACATATTTTCTTCAGGAAAGGGAAAGTTAAACTGGATGAAAACCCGGCGCACATTTAAACGATGCGCGTAAAGGTTTAAAGATCCCCCTTTAATCACTGGCTGTATTAAATCAGCGTGTTACAGTGATTGATGTTTGCCAAACGCTGCGGCGGTGTGCTCCGTCGCCCCAGCCGCCCTTTGTGTATCCTAAGCTGCTTCAATACACAGTCACAAACAGCCAGGGTGTAAGCAGTAATTAAAGTTCATGCTCGGCTTCATTCAGTCACAATCAAGCTGTGCAGCAAAACATATTCTCTCCCATACTGTTGTCTGCGCGTCCTCAGGCATCACTTCTCTATAGGCACTCAGCTGTGCAGCGCTGGCAGCTCACTTAGCTTCACTGGAGCTACTGTGGGTTTTGGAACACCTGAAGCTCAGTGGTGGCCCCATAGAGATTGATGCTAATTTGGATTTTGTTTGTCAGTAGTTTAGTAGTTGTCACACACTGTCTCATATCGGGCTCTCTGTTCACTTGCAGAAGACATTATTTATGGAAGCCGGTGTTACATTTTTAGCCAAGCTCAGTGTTTACTTGAAACCTTCATTATTTATGGATGTGCGTGCTTCATTTTGAATGAATGTTAAATTCCAGCCCGTCATGCGCCGTCAGGAAGACCGAACGAATTTGAGGGGGAATGTAGAAGACACTTGTCTGATAGAGACACGGTGTCTCCTCGACAGAGCCGGAGGAATTCCAGGGCACCGGCAGCACATGCCAGCAAATCAATTCAAAAGTCAACATTTCACACCGACGTCAATAAAGCTCCAGGCATCCGATAAGGATATCTGAAAAAGTAATATGTATGTATACCGTATCTCGGAGTCGGAAACAAGGCTGGTATCTGGTGGGAATACAAATGTTGATCCTGACTGTCATGTCATCAAGTCTGGAAAACGCTGGACGATCGGTGCAACATTCGAAACATGTACTGATGTTTCAACGTCGATCAGTTTGGTCTCATTAAAGGCAGTGGTGCACGTCAGATCAGATGTTAAATGACTAGTAATTAGCTTTTACCCACCACAAGTATGGTGGACATATATTTTGGATTGATCAACACAAATTGGTCTGTTTTGAGACAGAGGGTGAGGAAAACTATTCCAGATATTGCAAGGCAGAGCAATGGAGCCCAGAGTAACACAGGAAGTTACACTTTCGCATTAGAGATTTTATTCATCAGCCAAAAGATTGCAACCCTAAAATGTCGACCTACCACAAACTAAGCGATTGTTAAACAAGGTTATGAGCTCCTGTAGAAACCATAAGTTTCAACATAATTCAGAATCAGAAAGTATTTATTGCCAAGTAGGTTTACACCTACAAGGAATTTGCTCTGGTTATTGGTGCATACAATGAACAAAGAAACATAAAAACATAAAAACACAATAAATACAACACACATAAGAAAAGCAATAAAACTAAACAATATATATTTACTCACTATTTACTTTTTATTTACTCCCTTTTTCTAATATTTATACAAAGTAAAATTGATTTAGACCTAAACATATCTAAATAAAATATATATATTAGATAAAATATATACAAGTGAAGTAAAAAGTGAAATGCAAGACAGTGAACAGTGTCAGATTGCAATATGCAATGTAATGCAGTATAATATAATATAATATTATGTGTTAATTGAACACATCCTTGAGGTGTGGGGGTGGAATAAAAGTCAGAGTCGGGTGGGGGTCCCGTGCCTTGTTGATAAACATGTTATTAGCAATGTTACCATGGAAATGTTTACAAAAACAGTACAAATCCTGTTGGCTATGATTGGATGGTTCTGTGAATAACACCCTATCTAACATACAGTGGTTTTTAGAGAAGAGTGTAAGAGTCTGAAGGGTTGAAAATCCTCACAGCAAGGTTACATCCAAGGTAATGGTTTATAGGACACGTGGATCATTCATAGTCTTTACATTTTTCCAAGTTGCAATTTTTTTTTTTCTTTCTTTAAATGATATATTCGATTGGCCCTTGAAAGCCCTGCTTTCTGAAACGTCAATGGAGACGCTACACTCTGGTCTTCATTGCACGAGTTACTGTGAAATGTCAGGTCAGTTAGTTAATTACAGCTTTCACATTACCTGAGTGATAAGAATCTACTGATGCATCATTTATGTCCCTCTCTCTCTCTGCCTTGAATGCCCGATGTGGACTCAGCTCCTGGTGTCAGACTCAGTTAGCCACAATGATTAGACTCTACATTAAACCATCAGACTCAACTAACATGTGGACTTTGGGTCGCGGTTCTTTGTTGGATGATTCCCACCTTTTTATACCGTTTGACTTTTCTCCACGGTATTAAACTGACTCACATCATAATGCATCATAATTCATGTTGGCACAGTGTTTTAGCACGTGGACTTTTGCCAGTTCCCAGTGAAGCAAGCTGCCGTCTACTTAACTTCCCTCAAAACATCAAGATGTGTAAATGTTTCTTCTCTTCATTGGACTTGTTGACGTTTGTCTTTTTCAGCTTTCCCCACCTGTGAGCCCCTGACCCAGTTCAGCTGTTCCAATGGCCGATGTATCAGTGGGAACTGGCACTGTGACTCAGGTGAGGACAAGAGACAAGATAATCATCCCGCATCGAATTGCGTCAGCCGTGGTGTGTTTGTGTTGTGTTGGAGAGATTGTGCAGTAGCCATCCAAAGCTTGTAGGCGTGTTTAGGTTCACATATGTCATTGCTGAAATGTATTTGCATCATGGAAGATGTTTAAAGTGTAGAGGTCAAAGTAACTGGTAAATTGTATAAGTGCCAGGATAATGTAATGCCTCTTTCCTGATGGACGTCTTTTCTAAGAAATTATTGTACATGTTAAAAGTTATTGTGCCACATTCCCAGTTTGGAATTAATCCGTTGTGTTTGTTGCTCCTTCTCTGTTGAGCCAGTGCTGTCATTAAAAGCCACTAAACTGCAAAACCATCATGTGTCCGAATCCAACCGTCCTCACTAAGACTCGTCTCCGCCGCCATCTCAAGCAATAACCGGCTGTCGTGTGGCGTTTTGTTCACGTTTGTAGATGACGACTGCGGAGACGGCAGTGACGAGGTGGGCTGCAGCCACTCGTGCTCCAACAACCAGTTCCAGTGCTCCAGTGGCCGCTGCATCCCGGACCACTGGGCCTGTGATGGGGACAACGACTGTGGAGACTTCAGCGACGAGAACACGACCTGCAGAGGTGGATCAGCACGTAAGGATTCCAGCGCTACCTTTTTTTAAAATGCTGTGACATATTGAGTGAGATAAAAAGTAGATAGACAAGCTCAGCCCCTCCAGCTTGGCATGAGCCCTGTTATTAATCAAGTTTTATATCAAAGTCTTAGTATGAAGCCAGTGTTAGTGTGTTTTAAGATTATACCATCATTTATTCATTAATTGCAGGAATGTTCTGAATTTCATAAACTACCTGCCTTGCACAGTTACACAGGTGGTACTGCTCTTATATGTGTTTTAGTGTCCTAATTATTTTAGTCACAGTTGTAATCAATGTGTAAATTTAGGTGTGTAATTACAAGTCTAACAATTAATCAGCTGGAGTCCAATAACTTTGTTTTCACACCCACATGGGACTAATCTTATCTAGTCTCTGTTTGGGGGGAATTCACCGTCAGGAGTTGAATCATTGAATTTAATTACCACAGAAACCTCATGCAAGCTCCTCGAGAACTCACAGCTCACTTGCTTGTCACTAGGATGTGTAGACTATTCATCAAACCGCTTCCTGATGGGAGCTGCGGGCTCCTCCACTCCCCCGTGTCTGCTGCTGCGTTTACCCCAGGGGAACTGAATCTGTCTCTGCTCTGCTCGGGCTGTTGAGGAAATGCTGTTTGGATTTGACTTTTACATACGAGGCAAATGGTTAATCCGATTGCAAAGCATCATATTTACTGAATGCTTTATAGCGGGACTCAAATTAATTCGTAATTCTGTCCATTATGTTTTTTTTTTGCAATTTTGTTCCTCTTAAATGATTCAGCGATATTAAACCATTAAGGAAACTTCCCAGAAAGCCTGTGATTTATTTCTCTCGTGTCCTGTAGCATATTTTATCTTCACAGCTTGTGTCCAGTGACTCCAGCAAACTGCAAAGCAACACATAGAATTTAATGGTGCAGTGCGACCTGCTTCTTTTATCTGTGATCAACCCCTGCTGTAGAAAGATAGAATGAAATAAGAGCCATTAAAAAGACTGAAACATCTTTAAGACATAAAACTTGAATGCTAGGAGTGAAATAACCTCCCTCTTTGGAGCCCACTGACCTGAAGTAGCTGCCAAGTGGCCAGTTGCAAAGATAAATGTTTTAAACAGTAAACAATCCTAAAACAATACTCGGGCTCTGTTGTCCCTGTAGTCTTTGCCCATGACAGTGCGCTGTAGATGTGTGGAGCCGTGATTGCCAAATGACTTCTGTTTCAGTGCTGCCATCTGTGATTGAGTGCAGCGGGGAGGAATTCCACTGTGTCACAGATGGAACCTGCATCCCTGAGCGCTGGCGCTGTGACGGAGACAAAGACTGCGAGGACGGAACCGACGAGAAGGAATGCGAAGGCACCAAGAGGATGTGTGACCCCAAGGCCAAGTTCACCTGCAAAGATACAGGTAGTGAATACAGTAGAATCACACAATGAGCTGTAGAAATACTTATGAAATGTGTATTGACAAGAGGATGCTACAGGCAATGCTTCCTTTTCACTGTAATCCTCAGGGTTGCTTTTGAATAATAGAAACTGGTCGATGTTGAAATAGCTTTGATGGTTTTAGATCAAATCTGACATATTTAATATATTCTACTGTGGATTTTTACTCTTTGCTCTGTTTAAAATCTGATGGTCAAAAATACAGCTTGCATTTCAATTTGAAATCAACTATGAGTTGTTACTCCATCGTCCAAAAGTAGTCGCAACCTTTTTTTTCTCCTACTTCCTGTGTTTAGTTTAATATTTCCACTTTCTCACAAACGCTGTCCTTGTTCACATGAGGGATAAAAGGCGACACGCTTTTCGGACGTTTTGAGATTTGTCAAGACTGTTTTAAACGATTTGCTTCAAGTTTGACACAAACACTCACCTGGACCCGGAGAAGGAAACAAGGACACTAATTTGGCAACACCAGAAACTGTTGGGGCCAAAAGCTGCAGCCAATGGGGAAAGTCCGACAGTCGGCCAATGGTATAACTCCATTGTGGCCCAGCCGTAAATGTAGTTTATTGTCAAACCCTTCACAAAGAAAGCCTGATGATCCTCTCAACAAATGAAATACAATCTTCACTCCAGTCTTTTCCTTAGAGAAGAGCAAAGCATCTTATTCATTCCAGGAACATTCTCCTTTGCACCACGTAGAGCTCAAGCTGCCAAATGCCTCGTTCTTTTCATAAAAGCTTCATTCTCCGATGGACTCTCGAGGTTTGACTAATCTCCAACGAGGAGCCGTGCGGTGAAGTTTGCATGTGCTTGTTTGACCAATTAGAAGAAGCCGTTTGAATGGCCTGTTGAAACAACCCGTGTCCCCAAACCCAGCATCTGCTTTCTTTCACCAACTGTAAGGAGAAGGTCAGAGAGGGATTCAGTCGCTTTTCTGTTTTTAGCTCCGCGGCATTCCACTCATCCCTCGACGCTATTATCAAGAATGGAGGCAATGCAGCATGGTGAAGGGTCGGTTAGACCACACAATTATTATTCACTCTGATTGTGCTGTGTCACACTGCTGTGCCCTGGTGCAGTATGTTCTGTCCTCCCCTGAATAAGAGTGCCCTTTCCAGCAGTTTGAAAAAAAAAAGTGTTTCTGAAAAGACCCAACTGTTCTGTTCACTTAACAAGAAGAAAAAAGTCTACTTTTATATTTCTACTTATATACTGTATTTTTATGTGAATATCAATCGTCCCCCCCCCAATCTTCTTTTCAAACACAAGGTTTTTGTACAGGAGAATATTTTCCAGACGTCAGAAAATGTTTCAGATCATGTTTTAGTGGCAATAAATAACCTTTACTATCGTTGATGTCAAGTGACTTTGGGACTTATTACAGGTGCTTTAAATTCCACTCATTAAACATGAAATTCAAACAAATTGATCTTATATTTTTCAAAACCAAACAGAGTGACACTTAAGCAACAGCTTCAGCATGGTGTTATATGAGGCTTTAATTCATAACATTTCTGAGTTGGAAAATGCTAACACATGGAGGACCACAACAAGGTTGTTCCAAAAAAAAAAAGATGAAGAAAATATAACAAGATTATGATTTACTTTTTGCATAATTTAAAATAAGTGTTCCTCGAGGAGCAACATAAACAACATAAATTAAAAAGTTACCTAAGTAAAATAATTAAAAGTCTGTAGGCGATCGATCTGTTGATGTGCTGCAGTGCTGTTGGATTAAAGATGAAATATTCAGAAATTGGAGTTGTCTGTATTTTGCTAGAACATAATTTATAAATATATTCAATATATTTTCAACTTAAAACAATAAACAATGTTTATGTTTGATAAACTGACCCAGAACAACTTATTTTTGGAGCCTCCTGATGTCTTTCCCTTTCAGATCTAACCCAGCTGGCTCTCCTCCTCCGCTGGCCTTGTGGTTTTGTGTGTGTGTGTGTGTGTGTGTGTGTGTGTGTGTGTGTTTGTGTGTGTGTGTCGTTCAAGGTGAAATTGACAGAAATAAGAGTTGTTAATTAAATTATACAAATGATTAACCTCCTTGTCGGTGTGTATTATCGCCAACACACACATTTTGATAACACTTAAAATTGGAACACTTCTGTTTCCCCCGAGTGTCATCCATATTACATGCATGGAAAAGCTTGTACTCCTCGAACTCAAATAACTTTTCCCTTTTGTCTGTGCAGCTACGCTGTCGTCACATTACACATCCAGAATAGCAAGGCACTTGAAGGGTTAAATCCCAAATGTTATGGGACTATATTTTTGTAGGCACTGCTGGAAGGCTTGAACAAATATTATGAACCAAACACATACACAGAAATACCTGAAAAAAACACACCGTGTAGTCGCTGCAGCCCCCCCACGTCTGTTTGCACTGATCCAGCACCAAGCACAAGCCAGTGGGATCTCAAAACGCTATGATGTAGCTTTGATGGAAAAAACTGTAAATTGGAATATGCTGCGATCCTAGCCTCACCTGGGAGAGGGTGAAAATGATGATACATCCCGGTATCTGTATCTCCCCCCCCCCCCAACCCCCATGTGTGTTTCCACCTATTTCAAAGTTGCACGGCGAGGGAATTAGACTCTCGTGCAGCTATCAGCATCAGGGATATTGATCTTCAGTTGTTTCTTTTTTTTTTCTTCATAAAGTCAAACATTTAGCACGTAACTGAGAGAGTTTTAGGCCCCCTGTGAAAAGGGAGCTTGGCAATTTTAGCTATCTAATGTTTATTCCAAGGGTACCAGTAAAAAAAACCTGAGAAATGCAACTTTTATCGACTCCAACGTGAGGAAACAGTGAATTCACCAGTTAGATAAGGAAAATCAAGTAAATCTTGTTCAGGTGCTTAAAAAAGTGTCCATGTGTCTTGCTCTACAGGCAAGTGCATCACAAAGAGCTGGGTGTGCGACGGAGACATCGACTGTGAGGACCGCTCCGACGAGGAGTCCTGCGAGTCCGCTGTCTGCAAGCCGCCCAAGTACCCTTGTGCAAACAACACGTCCGTCTGCCTGACTCCTGATAAGATCTGCAATGGCAAAGTGGACTGTGCTGACCGCTCGGACGAGGGACCCATCTGTGGTAATGTCACGTCTCTTTCTTTGTTTGTTTTGTTTGATGATCCTTTAAGATATGGAATGATCCAAAGTACGTGGATGTGATTGAGGCTAAGCAAGGAACTGAAAATAGACTTTTATCTTTGGACCTGGTTTTTTTACAGCTGTCCATTCTGAGCTGCAGGGTGTGGGTGATTGTGGAAGCAGGCTCAGTAAGATTGCCAATAAAATACATTACTCTACTTAGTACATTGTGATGTTTAATGCTGAAGAAGGCCATTCACAGTTGTGGAAAATAAAATGTGAAATGTTGTTTACTGTAAAAACAGTTGCAAGTTGCCTTAAGTGAGTTAATTGGAACTAAGGGGCCTTCCAAGCGCAATAATCAAAAGTATATTGAAAGTTAGGAGAGTGAAAAATAATATTAAAAACAAGCCGAGGATAGAAATACTAGCTGGGAATAATACATCGGCTGGTCAAGGTTCACAGATGTGGCATTGTGAATCTCAGAGTTCCAGTGGGTGGGTGGGCTGCCACACAGTATCCTCTGTCCCCACAGGTCTGCTGGCTGGTGGGGTGGATGGGGAGCAGACCTGCATGTGAGGCCTGTGGGTTCTGTGATGCAGTGGACGAGGTCAGACCGGTACTGGTGGGCCGAGTCATGCAGGATTGTTTTTTTAATGTGAGGAGGAGGATTTTGTATGGAAGCCAGTGTGAGGATGGATTATTCAAACGTTCCTCTCCTGAGGCTTAGAAAGTTTGCCAAATGTTTTTTTTTAGTGGTTGAATTGTATCATTGCAGAGGGATTAAAGTTTCACACGTTAGACGGCAGACAAATGTTAGGAACACATCTGTCTGCTCACTCCACATATAGACTGAATGCACTACCTAGGTTCCAAAGAGGGGTGATAGGCTGAAAGTACCATTTTGTCCCTTTTGAGATCTTTATATTGATTTTTTTTTTTTTTATACTTGAAGAAACATTTGAATCTGTCGTTACCATAATTCAAGCTGACCAAAGTGCTTTTCTTGTTGAGGAACATTTTATAAACACCTTTTTTAACCCGCCAGGGGCTGAGTGTTTGATACTCAAAAGATGCATTTTGGACAATGAATCACCTGTGAAGTGAAAAGACAAAGAAAACCTGTCAGAAATAAAGATTTCCAGGATACCAGTAGGCATTATGGAAGCTGCAGTGCCGCAGCTGTGTTTGAGTTCCTTTGATTGTCATATCTTCAAGGATAGAAACACTGGAGTCAGTGGGGCTGTTTTATGAGGAAATAAAAGAGCGGTAAATAAATAAACCTCATTAACATTGCAAATAAAATCTGCAGCACAATCTTCTGTCTAACTCTATGTTTAGCTGTATAACCTAATTCCACATATTGTGCATTAGAGTCAAAATGTGGAAATATATCCACACTGTCACTTCTTCCAATGAGGAGATGTTACCTGCTGAGAACCTTCTGCTTACTCCCACTTCCTTTCTGCATCTTATAAGCTCATTTCAGGGGATGTTGAAGTATCTCCGAATGAAGATATGCTCTCTTCCTCTCCTTTACATTCAGCTGCTTAGAGCCTGACTAGGAGCCGATATATGTTGCCTCAGAGACCTTAAGGGCCAGAACATGAAGCACATGATGGCTAATGTTTGTCCATCAGCCTATAAAGGGGAAGAGATGGATCTCATGTGACCAGCTCTCGCCATCTAATCTCCTAAAGTGAGCAGTGTAAACACGGAGGTTCATTTTCTAGAGTGTCACTAGCCAAGCCTTGGGGGGGAGCCCACAGGACCCTTGAGTGCCTGTGTTATGGAGGCTGAAAAGAGGGCTTCTGCCTCCTTATAGACAATTAGGATGTGTTCAGAAGGACCTTGAGAATCTAATTGATTTCCACCAACTCAGCAGGATACAAGCCCGACCATTGACAACTGTACCCACATGGTCTAACCCCCCTGCTGAGAGAGTGCAATGCTGCCCTTGCACATAAAAGTCTTAATCACAGTGGGAAAAGAGAGGGAGGGCAGTTTCATTCCGCTCCGTCTTGACCTGGCAGCTTTAGACAAGAACCAGGTGTGCAGGGCAGACGAATCAAAGGATGATGAAGATTAAGAGGATGAAGTTAAGACGTGTCTTTCCCTCTATCACTATGAAGGGAAAAGTGCATTATGTTCCCTTTTGAGGCAGGGACAGATATGAAAGCCGTACATCCTCAGGTGAATCCACACAGCCTGCTCTCCACAGGCACGCTCATTATACAACACCTTCATCTTTGTTAGACTAAACACAATGCACGTGCTTGACGTGTGTTAACTCTTTTTTTATTATGTTATAAATCAAACCATTTCAGATTCATGGAATAATTAGAAATTAGTATAATACCACAGTCTTGGAGATTCACCATGCTTTTTCTTTTTTTAAATCTCATCCTCTCTTCCAGTTTGTGTAGCTTCTAAGAATCGTTGTTCTCCCTTCACCACAGATATGTGTCTCGTAGCCAGAGGGGGCTGCAGTCACCAGTGCACTGTTGCACCGGGGAAAGGGGTTGTGTGTTCTTGTCCCCCTGGGCTTCACCTGGACTCCAGCAACAAGACGTGCGAGGTGGTCGACTACTGCAGCCGCCACCTGAAGTGCAGCCAGGTGTGTGAGCAGTACAAGACCACAGTGAAGTGCTCCTGTTATCCAGGATGGATGCTTGACCCAGACGGAGACAGCTGTCACAGCACAGGTAACAGACTTTGGTTTTTTAATGTTTGTTTTACTGATGCTGTTTGTTGTCTTGATGCTGTGCGGCTGTGGGCTTGTGTCTGCAGTAATATTAAATTGTATCCTCGGGCTTAACTCGTTCCTCTACAATCTTTGCTGCTGAGATGAAATCATTGGTCCTAGACTGTTTGTCTTGCTATGTTCGTGGGGCCTTTAACTGGAGTTTTGCATGTTATTTAAAAGCAAAGATTCCCACCATAGTGAAGAAAACAAGAGTAAGGTTCTTCTTTGACTGCTGAACAAGTGCAGGGGTGGTCGGAGGAATAGCAATAGATGGTGATTGAGAGTACTGTCAGGTCAAATTCAATCAGTTTCAAATCTGGAGAGGCATCTGGGTGATGAGTCCTGTCTGTTTCCATCTGTCCTGATGCTGAGTGAAGGAAACATGCTCTCCCTCCTCAAACCACCAGAGCTTTGTTACTTCATTCAGCTGAGCAAGAAGTTCACCTCGGGCCTAATCTCTCACAACCAAATGATTCACCGTTGTAATATCACATTGTAAATTAAAACTGTGTGCTGTTCTGAAGCCGTCATTGAATAATCCATTTGATGAGACAGCTTGAAATACAATAGTTACACACACTCACACGTGCTGCCGGCTTGTCACATTCAGATTTATGGACCTCGCTCTGATTACTTGCCTCTCTATTTCACTCCAAGATTGATGGCGGTCGCAGCTCTAATCGTACATTAACGCAGGAAGAGAATACACTATTTTCCCAGGAAGCTAATCAGAATTCTACACCCTCATCATAAATCAAATATTCCACACAAACATTCCAATTTTATATCGAGAGAGGTGTTATTGGACTGTTTGTAGTCCCGAGCACACATCTGCACCTCCTTTTCCTTTCCTTATCGCCGTAATAAAGCATTTGTTAGGAAAACCTGCAAATGCAAATCCTCTCTCCAGTAGTAGGGAAGCGAGTTTGGTTACTGCAATGAAATGTGTCATTGAAGCAAGGACACAATTTTAATTGCATTTGTGTGCAAACAGCGATGTTCCCTAAAGTATTATTTAGTCTAGAGTGCTGTGAAGATAAGGCTTTGCGCAAAGGCCCATATTTGAAAGCTTGTGTGTGGAAGTACAGGGTGCATTCTGTGTGTCGATAAATTAGTTTGAAAGTGCGAATGTGTGTGATGGATTTTGAGTTTTAGTTTTACAAACATTTCTCAGAAGCAGAGCTGTTCTGGTGCTGGAAATAATCTCGCTGATTGAGCTAAGCCTCAGTGGGCAAGACCAGTTCAGTATGCAAGCACTGCCGCCAGCTTTAGGACTTGTCATTAGATTTAGCCACTTCTCAGAGACCCTACAAATGTTATTCCTCAAAAGAGACTGCTTACAAATGTATCTCCTTTTTCAGAAAATGGGAAATGTAATGTGTTGATTCCCAAAGCATTTGGTAGCAAATTGGTTTGGATGTAACTGATGCATATACTGTACATTTCCACTACGTGTTGGTGAAAGCATGTCCTCTAGACAGTGGATCAGCAGAGCAACAGCCAGCTGAGTGAAATAGATATGAAACTAAATTAAGGGCATTCGTTCCAATTCCCCTCAAGAATTGACTTGATAGGAGCAGATAACTGTAATTAATCTTTCACTGTATTGTGATATAATTTAAAATAACTTGATGAAAAATGTACTTTTGGACATTCATACATTGCACATCTATAACATTCAGTGTACCCTCTGCTTTGGTCACAGGAACACCCTTCTACTCGCTAATGTTCTACAATATATAATCCATCCATCCATGTTCTGCTGATTAACCAGAGTCGCAGTGGCAGCAGTTTAATCAGAGTAGTCCAGAAATCCCTCTTCTCAGTAATTTCATCCAGCTCCTCCTGGGAAACATGCCCAGGCCAAATAAGATACTGTGTATATAATCACTCCACCAGGTTCTGGTTCTAGCCTAGGGACACCTATCAGTTTTATATGCCTGGAAGACCTCAGATGAAATGCATCTAGGTCTTAGTCAGGTGTCCAAGCCACCTTAACTGACTCCTTCCGGAACATCTATACTTTGAGCTCCTTTTCGGATTCCGTAGCTCCTCACCTTGTCTTCATTCTGTGTAGGGAACCTGTGTCACTGGCTTGTATCCACAATTGTCACTTCACAAAGCGCCTGTCCATAGGTGAGGGTTGTAACAGAGATGGTCATGTAAATCAAAAGCTTTTCCTTCTGGCTCAGCTGCCTTTTCACTTGGGGCAGAAACTATGTCCCAACACAGAAGACAGCAATTCACCATTTATTTATTTTTTTTCCTGATGCTTCACACACATAGAGCTCTAGTGCATACTGAGGATCACAGTCTGATGAATGCAACAGAACCACATAATCTGCAAATGGGAGAAAGGAAGTTCCAAGGCCCCTAAACCGGACACATTGCATCCCATGGCAGCGCCTTGAAGTCCTGTCCATGAAAATCACAAAGAGGATTGGTGATGAGGGACAACGCTGTCAGAGGACGATGTCCACAGGGAGTGTGTTTGACTTCCTGCTGAAAATAAAAACTCAACTCACGCTTTAGTTATACATGGACTGGATGGCTTGTAGCAAAGGCCCCGGAGCCTCATATTTCCACAGGAACCCCCAGAAGACTCTCTGAAGGACCCAGATGGAGGCCTTTTTAAAGTCAACAAAGCACATGTGGCTGGAATGAGCAAACCACCATGATATCTCAAGTAGCATTGTGAGATTAAATAATTAGTGCACTGTTCAATAGCCAGGGCAGAAGTCTAATTGAACTTCCTGAATCTAAGATCCAACAATCGAATGGAGCCTACATTCCAGACCCCTGGCATAACCTTTCCCTGGAAGGCAGAACAGTATGATGCCCCAATAATGTGATGCCCTGTTCCATCAGTTCATAAGTGATGTCCCCAATCTCCATACGATAATGACGAGGTGTGTCGGCCAAGTTATCCCAACAATGTTTAGAGACTTCGGCATCTCACTGCGAATCTAATCTACTTCTGGCAACTTGCCCCTGAAGAGCTTCCTGTGCTTTCCCAGGGATGTGGGTGAGGTTTCCTCCAAGTCCGCCCTCCTTCTCAAAGGCTGTGTTCAGGAATTCCTCAAAGTGGTCCTTACATGGACCGACAATCCACTCAGCAGTTCTCGTTACCTGCCAAAAACAGCCAATAAAAGTGCACCATTACATAATGACTGTATGACAGTTATCCAGCAGCTAAATGGAAGTCCAGCAATTTTGAATTGTATTATTTTAACCTATGGTTTCCTACTGTGACATATCCCAGATTATGATAATCAGGGCGTATTGGCTGTGTAGCTGTGTTTTCTTGGTTTACTCTGTTAACTTGTGCTCTCACTGCTTATATACAAATTCAATGTTTTTATTTGATGAGTTTTATTGAAGCTTTTAACTACAATATTTACTCACAGGATAGAATGATGCAATAGCACGATGAATTCGATAAAATGCTTTTCACAAAACTAAGCTAGCGTTGGTAAACGTGTTGTAGTCGCTGGGTAAACAATCTAATTTAGATCTAGTTGCATGGCTGGATGATAATTCTAATTGGATTGATTGGTTTTCTTTGATGTGCACTATTGTAAACAACAATAAAGATCAACACAACGCTTAAAGAATGTGGGTAATTAAATGAAAGTAGGGGAAAATAAAGACTTTATGAGAGTTTGCTTCATGTTCATTATGAGTCAACTGTTGGCACTATAGGATAGAAAGGTAATTATTGAAGATTTAAGGACACTGGAGGCAAATTAGGAGTCTAGAAATCTAAGAGTACACTTGTTTTTGTTTGTTTATAATCTCTGACCTTAACCATCAAGTTTTGATGAGCTTTTAGGGATTTTAATACCAATAATTTTCCAACATAGAATGATTATTGGTTCTCAATATTTGCACAAGGAAGAACATGCCCCCATATGTATTTGTATATTCGTAGATTACTGCAGGTAGCTTTCTCTTTCTATATTCTGTTAATGTGCATGGCTGAATTGCTTGGTTTGACTTCATTTTAGTTATTGGGTACATGGTTCTTATGCCGCACATACTTGACAACTATATCCCTCAGATGTACTGAATGTTTGTGTGAAATGTCATTGATGAATACCAGTTTACTCCTTTTGAAGAAGGGGGTGGTTATTGCTTTTTATCCTGTTCAAAACACTCTCGACTACATGATGTCACACATTGTGTATTTGCAATTTACTCACGACATCGGTGAGCCTGTGGTCCTACTGTTACAATAAATGTGCTGCTCGTTTCCTATCTCTCCCCACGACCAGATCCCTTTGAGGCTTTCATCATTTTCTCAATCCGGCACGAGATAAGACGAATAGACCTTCACAAGCGGGACTACAGCCTGCTGGTGCCGGGGCTGAGGAACACCATTGCACTAGACTTCCATTTCAATCAAAGCCTACTTTACTGGACCGACGTGGTGGAGGATAAGATCTACAGGGGAAGGCTCTCTGAGTCTGGTGGTACGCAAACATACAAACACAGACTCACGCACACAAACACACACTGCCATGTACACAAACATTTGCTATAAATCCAAAGGCTGTTGTGATGTATTGGCTACAGGGAGTCATGTCTTGCTCATCTGTTCTCCAGTAGCTGTAGTGGAAGTCAAAGACACTGCCGGTGATAACGCTGCTTTATTCTACCGTCTTTACACAAAGTCAGCTCTGATATATTGGGTTGATATTGTCGCTCCCTGGACATTTATCTCAGCTCATCCTATTTAAAAATGTCTGCGGGTCCAGAAACCTTCAGCTATTGTCGTACAGTATCTACCTCTTGTAAAAAGATGAATCAGGACTTCTCCCTCACTGTGTTTTTTTCTGAGTGGAAGAACATTCACACAGTTCTTTGGCCTTTATTTCCCTCCATGGAGCTATGCCTATTCCACCCTTTTGTGAGCCGCACATAAAAGCCCCAATAGCTGAGAATAATTGTAAACAACTGGATTATAAATATTGTGGGAAAACCCTTTACCGTGCTTAACTGAAGCCTGTGGAAAGCAATCTTATTTATATTAAATAGCTTTCCTCAAGAGTCTCTGAGCCTCCTCTTCTGCTTTTAGAATGCTTTTTTTCCCAGCACTTTGAAGCTATACTAATGACTGCTGCCTCTTGAATACATTTACTGCTTCATAGTCATGTTGTCGTAATGTTTATGTCGTTGTTTCAGGGGTGACAGGGATTGAGGTGGTCGTGCAGCACGGCCTGGCCACCCCGGAGGGCCTGGCTGTGGACTGGATCACAGGGAAACTGTACTGGATAGACAGCAATCTGGACCAGATCGAGGTGGCCAAGCTTAACGGGGACATGCGGACCACACTGATCGCTGGAGGCATGGAGCATCCACGGGCCATTGCTCTCGACCCAGGGCAGGGGTACGTTTCACACTGACTCCTGTTCAAAGCCTCCTGGTAGCTCTGCCATCCATCAGCCAGGGACATTATTGGAATGAAGTCAAATTACAGCTTCCTTGTGTTCCTCACGTCTGCATCTGCCTTGATGTATGAAGATGTCTGCTGTGTTAAGGTCCATTAAAGCAGCAGATATGGAATACATCAATAACCGCGCAGTGTTCTCCATCCCTGTTATGTCAACTGATGTAGCTAAAGCCCCTCCAACCATCACTCCAACCAACGCTTTACTATTGTTTCAACTCTCTTCTTGTGCAATGCTTTTCTACATTTTAAGCACGACCTTCCACTTGAAGCCCAAAATTATGCTTAGTTTTTATTCGTCCATCATTCCCCTCTTGGCCAAATTTTTAAATTATAGTGGTTTATCCTGCTGAGATGCATGGGGAGAGGGTTAGTAGGATGATCTGCGGCTCTGAAATAGCAGCCTCTCATTTGCCTTAGCAAGCAAATCATTAGAGGAAACAAAGCACCAATTGCATTGCATTGATTATACTTTCATTTCCTTGTTACGACAAGTGTTATGATTAACCTTTTACTTTGTTAAATGAGGTTGTTGGTGGGTCGGCACTAACATCAAACTGGGGGTAAGAGGTCCGGCTCCCCCTGATGCTTCACACCTGCAATAGTTTGTTATGCTGTGCAACGATTGAGCACTTTGCCTTCCTGCCATTTGAGAAAGAAACAGAACTGCTCCAACAAAACACATTTGCATTCCACTAAAAGGAAAACCCTATTTTTATATATATCCTATATGTTCAGGTTTGTCGTGAAATACAAACTTTGAATTAGTTGTAAGAACATATCAACTTGTTATCTCCTTACACACATATTTCATATATTAAGATAACATTTAAGTCTATACAGAGGAAGGAGTTAAGCCTATTTGTAGCCCTTGAACATTGACAAAATATGTATGTGTGTTTTCTTATGTACAGTGAATTAATATTTAATGTTAAAACGATTTACTGAGCAGTGTATCGTTTTGTATTGCCTTTAGGTTTTGGACTGACAGTGTTTTAGTCAAGACTAACTATCATAATATAAGGCTTGTTGGGGTCACACAATTATTTGAACAATTTACATGTTGTTGTCCATTCTCTTTTGGGTAAAGTTTATACTTAAACCACTTAAGCTCAAAGTGTCAGGGAGGTGCCAAAGAGCAATAAACACAAAACTGTAGGTTGATTCTAAATCAGTGTTTACGTGATTGTTCTGCGTGTGGCTCAGTTCACTGTTCCTTACATTCCCCTTGTAAATCCAGCTGTGGCAGCAAAGTGCAAAGTACGTCGCTGGCCTTGCATCGCACTGCGTTAAATGATGTGCAAGATGTAGAAAATGTACAGTATTCATATTAATGCACAAGTACATGCAGGGGTAGAAATGAATTATGTTTGGACAGGCACAGGGGGGACATGAGGAGAAGATAAAGCAGAAATCAGGAGTGAAAATAAATGCATATTTGAACTATCTGAACCAATGTATCTCATCAAGCCTCATGACAGTCTGCCTGCCTGCCAGCCACCCCACTTACATCCTGGTGATTCTGCTGCTGTTAATAAAGCGCTTCATTCACTCAGAATAAAGGAAAAAACATTTAGCCTTTGAGAGTAAACCAGACAGTTCTTATGTTTGTAACAAAACACATTTGCTGGTGCAGTTTAATCTATTTACACCTAATTGCGAGGGGCTGGACTGTCACTTGTTGTATGTGGACAGATCATTACTGCAAAATCAGTTGTCTTTTCTTATTTCTCTTTGCATTTCATCAACAACAAGTGGGAGCGTGGGCTGGGGGCATTTGAAGGACGGTACATTTTGCAAAACGGCCTCAGAACAAGCACGATTCAAGTTGTAGCTGGACGTAGAGACAGTGAGAGCTCAGGGTTGATCCACCGGCGAGTGAGTAGTTAATGACTCGATCAAGCTCCCGAACAAAGAGCAGCTATTGATCCATTACTCACTTTGTAAATCAAACAAACACCAAAACCACTGGTGCTGGATTTTGAAGCAGCCAGATGTGGACAATCCTTTTTGTTCCACTACTCAATTTAACTTCAATACTGTGAATTAGCAGTTAAGAACCGTTGCCTTGCAGCAGCTGCTGTGACTCAAACACATGAGCTCTGCGAGGAGAGATAGATACTGAACATATTTTTAAAAATGTAGGGGCATCTGAGTGGGGGATATGGAAAAAAAAGCACACACCCACCACTGAAGAGAGACCCAGGTTCACTTCCCAGCAGGCATGCAGTTCTGTCTTGGCCTGGCGCTCCATCAAACACAACTGTCAGTGTTTGCCCGTGCTGTCAGGTGGAGGAGCTGGTGAAGGAGCATTTCAGTGTCACTGTGCTGTGACTCTCCTGGCTGGTTCAGGCACTTTGGTAAACAAGGTGGAGATATTGGCAGGAGGATGTGATTTGTTTTTGTTGTAATGTTCCTGCTAACATTAGCTCACAAGACGACTCTGCACTAAAACCTGTGAAACATATGCAATGTCTTCGGTTTTGATATGATTTAATAATGATTAGTGGAGTGGTGGTTGAGTGCAGTGGTTTGTGGTCATTGTCTTGTGTATTGCAGGTGTGGGACTTAACACTGTGCAAAATCAATGCACTTTGATTTAAAAAAATGTCAGATATTTCTCTTTGAACAGTAAAGGCTCTCAGTGGCTATATTTAGTTGCTTCATTATTCCTATTCTTTCCCAGTGAAACAGCAGGCGACAGTCACAAGTTAGAAAAACATGTCCTGCAGCTGCCACCGAACGTGAGAACTCAGCCTGTGCGTGTTGCAGCTCTGGTGTTCTTGTTTGTCCCTCATGAGTGTGCTGATCCACGGGAGTGACTCAGCTGCAGCCACAGCACTGGAATCTGTGTCAGACACGTAACATCATCATGCAAGGCTGGTGATGGTAGTGGTGGCGTGGCGGGTAGGCCTCTCGCGGCCCTGCTCCTCATTTAATGTGGGGTTTAAATAAACATGTCAGAGAGAAGTTCACCCTACTAGCAGGACAGTTCAACATTAGGACATGTGCTCTGCTGCTGTGTTTGACGTGTTTTTGCATCATCAACTAATAATGAGTGAGACCTGTCCCCCTTTGTGAGACTTCAGCTCTGATCCTCCACTCTCTTTACGCCTGTTGTCATATACCAAAAAGGTATCTGTTAAAATTCACCTTATATGACATCCACAAAGTGTTTTGCCTTTAAAAATAAAAACTCAGATGGTAAATGTATGTCCATCTAGGTAGTTTCCACTCTGGTAGATTTATAAACACGTTAGTTTTATCAGAGAGTGATGGCAGAATAACCGACTGGCTATTAGCTATTAACTGAAACATTTGATTTACTTTCTCAGAGTAACTGCTGGAAACACAGTTTGGGTTATTTCTGGCGCTTCCTTTTTTACATCGCACGTTTTTATTTCTGATGATGTGTGAAAGGGCAAATTATACCAAAACTGGAATATTTTTTTCTCTGCTGCTGCTGAAATGCTACTTATTCATACTGGGTGTTTAATTCGGATTAATGCATCTTTGATCTAGCCAGTGGTTGTATACTGTGGCCAGTATATTTCAGATTAGAGCAAAACCCAGACAAGTTTCCTAAAATCAATTTAACACTCTTAAAAATTGACTAATCTGCTCATGCACTCTTTACAATACTACCCGGCCTCTTTGGGGAGGATGACTACGTTTCATGGCTGTGCAGAGTAGGATTAATGGGTGCTTTTGGTGCCTAAAGACGCTTTTCCATCCCAGGGCAATAAATTTAATCTAATTACTTGAATCCACTCAAAGGAGTGGGTCATCGATCAGGGAGGCCTTATCAAGTGAATACTGCTATTGATCTGGACAGGGATATTTCTGCCCAACGCTGTTTGGTTGTCGTCAGTACTTGATTTAAGCCTGAACACCCATTTTCTCTGGCATTCTATAGCTGACTTTGTGGACCATGTCAGGACAGAAGTGATGTTTGCTGGGTTGGAGTAGGACACTGTTCATTTTCAGGCCTCATTGAGCTGTGAAAAGTAATAATAAAACAGATGGTCTGCCATTTCAAGGCCTGTCACAGATGCTGAGGGTTGCACTGGATCGCTGGGGCTGTTCTTGGGACAGGCATCCTCATCACTGTCTGTTAATGCATAATGTCAGAACAGCATTAGTGTGTTTGCAGTGTAGGGGTCATATTGTTAAAATGTCTGACATCCCTTTATTTTAAAGAAAATCCCATTAAGTTAATTGCTGCTATTCCTTGTAAAAGCAAACAGACAGTGATTGATACTAACTGCTGCCTTCTTTGTGTTTCTACACCAAGGATCCTCTTCTGGACCGACTGGGACGCTACTTTCCCCCGAATCGAGGCCGCATCAATGAGTGGAGGAGGTCGGCACATTGTGTTTAAGGACATGGAAATTGGCGCCTGGCCTAATGGACTGACTCTGGATCATCTGGAGAAGAGGATTGTTTGGACAGATGCACGGTATGCCGTTTAGAGTTCTCCTGCTGCGTGCAGAAGCTTCCACACCTTTTGTTTTGTGTGTATGACATATTCTACTGCAAAGGATTCAGTAGATATTCCCCTTGATTCGCCGATGTACAACCAGTGGGCGCTCAATAATGGATGACATGTAATATTTAAAGATCTTAGTACAATGGCCATGTTTGGTATTGAGAGGGTCTTGAACAATTTAACAGTTCCATCAGTGGACTGCTGGGTTAAACTTTGATCCGCCTACTTGCGTTGATCCTTTTCAATGCATTTGAAGAGCAGTTTGAACTTTCATGTGGCCCTTTATTTCCATGTCTTTTGAACAGCTCTGATGCGATTTTCTCTGCACTCTACGACGGCACCGGGGTCATTGAGATCCTCAGGGGCCACGAATACCTGTCCCATCCCTTTGCTGTGTCTCTGTATGGAGGCAACGTGTACTGGACGGACTGGAGGACCAATACTTTAGCGAGAGCCAATAAGTGGACTGGGCGAAATGTGACAGTCATCCAGAAGACAAGTGCCCAGCCTTTTGACTTGCAGATCTTCCACCCCAGCAGGCAGCCACAAGGTGAGAACAGATTTACTGCCTTTTCTGCTTGTGCTCATAGTATGTAAGTAAGTTTTGCTGAAGGGGTTGTTTCTTATTGACATTAAGCTTATAGTGAATTAAGATCTGTTAAGATGTTTTTGTGGATTGACAAGAGAAACAGCAACTATTGAACATGTCCTCCACTTTGACCCGTTTGTGGTGATATCACCAGGATGCATTGGATGAAGACTGGAGTGTGTGGGTTCTCATTCCGGAGCTTAGTGAGCGCAATATTCTTTATAAATACGGTTTCCTTTTAGAGGCTGTGTATCAGAGTTGGTCATGAAACAAGAGTTGAGATGCTGTTGTTGCCCCAATTTTTTCAGCTACGTCACTTAGCTGAAGCTACACCTGCACAGGTGGTCGGCAGTGCTCAGACAGCGGGATAAGATGTAAACATGCACCAGTATCTCAATGATTTACGTAGTGATCCAACTTGTAAAATCATGTTTCTCAAAACGAGGATAGAGGGCTTATCTAGGACACTGGAATAGAGTAAATTATCAGTTCAACACCAGATAATAACCGGGATGTAAACACAGTCTATGTGTCTCCACAATCTCCAAAGTGCTTGCTCATGTTGGGAACTGTTGGGTTTCTCTATAAATGTAAGGTTTTGACCTTTTTATGTTATGATTTGACTCTTAAAGAAGAACTGATTGCCTTTTTTTATAATTCATTCCTCATTTTCCCATGGGTTTTTTGTGTGATAGGCTTTGTAACCATGTTTAGATAAGTGCTATACAAATTAAGTTATTATTAGTATACATATCACAACAGGATAAAATTCTTGTAAATAAAACAGAAGGGTATCATTTGTATCATGCATCTGAATCTATAAATTTGGTTCAAGAGCAACTGACCTCCATATCGCAAACTGTAATTAATTGTCATTCATAACAAAACCAGTAAAATAACTGGTATTAGAAAGGTTCAAAAACAGTGATCATTTCATTCCAGGTATGTCATGACACTAAAAGGGTTCAAACTCATCACATCCTATCATCTTTTAAGAATTCAGATGACATTTATCTTCAGTCCCACCAGTACTTGAGTTGTGGACGAATAATTAATTGTCCTTTAAAACAATTAATTCTCATGAAGTGACAGGAGGTAAAAAACAGCACGATGTAATTCATTTCAACTTCTGCCTCTGCCTTCATTTGGCCCATCAATCAGTGAGCACGAGTCTGAGTGAAAGAGGTACTCATGCAAAGAATTAGCTTTGCTTGAGTTAGGTATACCTCTGAATGTGTTTTCTCATTATCCAAATTATTGCCATAATACTACATACTAAAATGTCACATTTTTTTCCCCCAGACGTGAATAAACAGAGCTTCAGAATGAATCTGCCTTCGAATAATGGTGGCACATCCAATAGACAGATCAATTAGTAATATGAATAGTGTATTGTGATGCCAGGAAATACATTAAAAAGGTCTGAGCCTTCATTAATATTCTTAATATACTTCAGTGAAGGCTTCTGAAGTGAAGTGTCACAGCTGAATAAGTAATACATTTTTATGAAAGCTGAGAATTCCGAGATTCTGACCATAAAAGTTCCACAGCTCATATGCTGTCTGATAAAACATTGAGATACATCAAACCATTTGTATTTCATATATGCAGATCAGCATATATGAGGTTAAAATGAATGAAAACTGTTTCCAATTCTCTTTCAGTCCCGTTAACAGTCTGTATACAGAGATTTTTGATTGATTATTAAAGCAGGTCGGCCAAAATAAGACACTGGAGGATGGATCACTTTGGCTGAGAGCGACTGACTGAGCACTCTGTTCGACAACTGCCCTTTTCTGCATTGCCAAGTCTCCCCGTCCCTCAATGGGCATTACTCCGGTGCTAATGCACTGCTCCGTCAGTGTGTCACAAGTTCATTTGCATGTTGCCTTCCTGTATCTGCATCCTCCTGACTGTTCACTATAGATAAGTGGAGGCAAATGCGACTGCTTATTCCAAAGAAGACGGTAAGCGTTCCTAATCCGATTTAGAAGAGCTCATCTGGGTTGGGTGGGGGGGGGGGGGGGGTCTGGCTATTATCCACTCTAGCCACAAACCCAGGCCTTAAAGATGTGACGCTCCTCTAGACCCCGATCAGCTGGAGGGATGTGGTGAGAGGGGGTGAACTGAGCAGCACATATGAGGCTTGTGTCAGGAGCTATTCAGCAGGTGCAGGTCCACTGGAGCCCGGCAGCCTTTAAATGATTCGTCATTTGAAAAGCAAGGCAGCGGTTTAACGAAACACTGGGGAACAGGCAGTCACAAGTCAGGAGGTTGATTACAGTTATTATAAAACAAGTGATTAGTTGATCATAGACTGGGGGTCATAAAGTAACTAGTAGTATATTCATTACTTTACTACTATTATAAACACCCAAATAACAACCAGTGAAGGAAATAATGTCCCCTGTCAACAGCTGGGTTGGGTTTTAATCAATTAAACAGGAAGTCAATGGTATTCAGTGGTGAGAAGTACTAATGTACATGTAACTGTACTTAAGTATATTTGTCATGTATCTGTACTTGTATCAAGTGGAGTTATCGTCAGGTACTGTTTAGATCCATTTCACTACATTCTAAACATCTGCACTTTCTACTGCACTTCACTTACAATGGATCGCCTTCCTTATTCATATTGTTTATATTTTTAATATGAAAAAAATTGATACATTGAGAGGAGAATTGGTTTACTGATACAACATGTACGTATACTTTACGTTGATTCAAAGTACTTGAAGTAAGAAGGTGCTGAGGATAATTTAGTTGGATCGTAACATTCATTAATGCTGTTTGGTCAATATGTTCAAAGCTTTGCAAATACACAATGATATTTATGCAATTAAGAAGATACAGTTACTGCAGGCAGACAAACTGCTCTGTAATTGTGTCAGCAGCTTTGTGACACAGGCAGAGAAACAAATGAGCGCAGCAGTTATAGGTTTCTCAGTGGCAGGAATAACTTGTGTATTAAATTGTATCGTCACTGATATGGATGCACCTGGATCTAAATATGTTATGTGAGAGAGCAGAATGAATGGAAAGCAACTGATATATTTAAAGTACCTTGAACTGAATGAGTTGATTAACACCATTTTTGATGGTCTCAAGATAAAGATGCTAATTCTGTTTGTAAGCAAGAATGTGTATTTATTAGCAAGTCATTGTAAAACTTCTGTAAAAAGTTCACACTATATTTTTGTCAACATTCGATGACCTGTGCAAATACTCCCTACAAAATCAAATAGGCACACATGCAGCGTTAATACACACAGAACAATCAGCCAAGCCGTCTCTTGAATCGAGGACGAGCTGTAGTGAGCCAAAAGACTTCTTTCCTCTCACACCATGAAATGAAACTTGGAACCTGTTGAAAGTCGTCTCATTTGTCTCTACGTTGAAAAGGGATTAAACTGTCGCATCTAGAAAGATGAGGTGGAGGTAACAAAGGAAGAGCCTTGTGTTGTAGCTGGATTATTGTCAAATCCTCACATTGTGAAAAAGTTTGTGTGTTTTCTGTTCTCCACTTATAAAGTAGTTATTTAAATTTGCGATGTAAATTGCAGGAACATTCTCTGCATCAAACCATTTTTCCCTTCAACAGAATGCTATTTTACCTCATGTCTTTATCTTTTACAGTTTCTATTTTCTTTTTGAAACAGAACCTGTTTTGTACAGATCTCTCACTTGCAGATTCCTGTTATTGAGTTTTTTGAACAGATAGAGATAATGACGTCTTTGAACATCTAATCACGACGCTGCCTCTTTTCACAATATGCTCATTGAGATTGAAAATAAGCATCTGCTCATTTTTTCTGAGTACCATTATTTCCTACAAAGGAATCCGACAGGTTAGAGCCTCTTCTGTGTTGTTGTCATCTCTCAAGAGCACGAATCAGGTGAATATACCGCTGCTGTGATTGGTCCCCACACTGAGTCAGCTGGGTGTTGTTTCCTGCTCGCACAAACACAGAGCTGCATTTCTTTTGGGGGGACTTAAATAAACCACATTTGTGTTGCAATGCCGCTCTTCAGTGTTCTACTGAAGGAGCCCTGGAAATGAACTTTGAATGAGCTTGTTTGACATGAATCACCCGCGGTAGATGGAGGAGTTTGATGCATGAAATGTGATTGCAGAATAATGGGAAATAGCTGAACTGTGGGTGACGTCCTATTTTTCTGGATATGGTCCTTCAAATGTTTTGTGCCTTTAAACGTTAAGAGCTGGTGAAATTCAGCTTGCTGTGCATGCCTGCTGGGAAGTGACAGGTCTTCACCTATTATGCTGGTGCCCTACAGGAACATGGTGGATGACATAATGTCACCCTCAACCTCTGACAGGTCACAAAGAGTAAATATAGCAATACCTTTTTGCTAATATTTTTGAGTAAAAAGGACATTGTGTCATTTCTCCTACTTTTTAGCCTGTGAGCTTGTTTCAGATTGAATATAAAAACTGAATTGATTTTTGTATTTCTCTACGGAACTATCATGGTTTGATGCTTTGTAATTTTTTGTCAATAACAAAGAACATTAAGAGGATGATGGTTGTTTTCAGCTTTGCTTTATTTTTCTATTTAGACATTGCATTTTCTTTAATGGGCATGATGACACAGGGCTATAAATGCAGCGTGTAATGGTGCAGGACCATTCAAATAATGTAATGTACTCTCTTATCTCTGTTTAATTGTTTATCACCCTCTGGATCCGATTTAGTCTTCCTCTCAGAGTTCTCTGATACTTCCTCATATCAGTGCTGACTCTGACAGGTTGTTACAGTCTGCTGTTTCAAGTGGAAGATTGTTTAAACTCAGCCCTCTCTGAATTCCCATGTATCACAGATTTATCTTGATTGAAACAAAACATTGATAATCATGGCCACTTGCTTGACTCGGTGTACATACATGTTTTGAGTTATTTATATTTATACCATTACTCCAATTAACTGTCTGAGAAACTAGTTCTGATATTGTTGCACCAGTAAACAACTTTAATTATCTTTGAAATGTTGCCCCTGAAAAAGACAAATTTGAAAATTATATTGATTTTCCACTTCTGCTCAGTTAGTCAGAGAGAGAGAGAGAGAGAGAGAGAGAGAGAGAGAGCACAACACCACACACTAAGTGCAGTAGCAGCCGATAAAGACAATACTGGCATCATATAATAAGCTTGTTAAGACTGAGGGCTAAATATTTTTCAGATTTAATGACCATACCCAAGCGTAGTCCCAGGACTCTGTTTAATATTGTTGATCGCCCTTTAAAGCCATCTGCTCTTACTGGTTTTACCTCCTAAGTGTTGATTGTACATTTCCACCATTACACAACTTAAGGTTTTACACACTGGACTGCTGCACAGTGGTAGAGTGGTTAGCACTGCCTCACTTTGGCACACTATCGTTGAGGGAATGGCTGTATGTCAGCCTCTTGATTCACTGGTGACCTGTCCAGGGTTTTAACCAGCTTCCCGCTAACATTGGGATTAACTCCAGCTGCTCCTGAAACCCTCAGTGGATAAGAAGTGAAGATGATGGGAGGATTTTTTTTTTTTTTTTAGAGAGAGTTTGTACACTGGCTACCAAATCTTTTTATTGATTTTAATCTTGTTTTTAATTCCTTTTTAAATCTCTTCATAGCAGACTTTCTGATTTCTGCTCCTCCTCGACCAGCATGTGTGCAGCCTGAGGTTCTCACTCACAAACCAGATAATACTAGATTCATGGCTCTAGGGAATCTTTCCTTTGCTGTTTCGGCACCTCAGCTCCTGAATGACCTGCCTGAGGTGCTCAGACTCACCAGCTCAAAATCTCCTCAGAAATTTCTTCCAAAGCGTAATTGTTCTTGGTTGTACTGATGGAAGATTTTATGATGGCGTCTGTCTCTCTTGTTATTACTCCAGCAGCTCTCTTTATAATTGTCTGCTGTGACTTTATTTTTGAAAAGGTGCTACACAAGTAAACTATAATTATAATAATTATACTTTATTAGATTGCAGAGGCTGTTTGTTGATTTCAGGTCCAATATTCATCCCGGCCTATCTACGTGCTTGCCACCTTCCCTGCTGACACTGTGTGTTCTGACACGTCCCTTTTCTCTTTGTCTCCCTTCTCCTCCCATCAGCCTCCAACCCATGTGAAGGGAATGATGGACGTGGTCCCTGTTCACATCTCTGTCTCATCAATTACAATCGCACTGCTTCCTGCACCTGTCCACACCTCATGAAGCTCTCGAGCAACAAACAGTCCTGCTTTGGTGAGTAGGATCTTTCTCATTCTGCATTGTTCTTATTTTATCAGGGTAAAGAAACAAAAAAGATTGTGTTAATAAAAGGGGGAACAGGGTTTTGTTTTACATCCCATTTTACTGTCCATAGCATTTACATTAGGGTTTAACAGTCCCACCCCCCCACTCGGATCTGATAACTCAAATGATTATTCTCTGAATCCCCTCGCCAGCTCTGAAGCGGTTCCTCCTGTACGTGCGGCGCTCTGAAATCCGCGGTGTGGACATTGACAATCCTTACATGAATGTCATGACGGCGCTGACGGTGCCGGACATTGATGACGTCACCATGGTGGACTACGACGCCCAGGAGGAGAGGATATACTGGGCCGACATCAAAACACAAACCATCAAACGGGCCTTCATCAACGGCACCCAGCTGGAGACCATTATCTCTGCAGGTGGGTGTTGTTGGCTGGAATTTGTGTCTGTTTTATCTGTTTGAGATGATTGCATCAATTTAGAGTAAACATCATTTGTTGAATATCATAGTATTTGTTCCGTATTTTGCTTTTGTTCGATGTAGCCAATTTACCTGAGCTCATTTGCATTATATTTTAAGCACACAGCTCTCTCCATGTTCTTTTCCCCCAACAGACATAGTGAACTGCCGCAGCCTGGCTTTAGACTGGCTTTCAAGGAACTTGTACTGGCTCAGCTCTGAAAATGACGAGTCACAAATCAATGTGGCTCGCTTTGATGGCTCCCTGAAGACCTCCATCATCCACGGCATTGATAAGCCAAGGTGCCTTGTAGTGCACCCCGCCAAGGGGTAAGTAGATTAGAGCCGTCTCTTCACTGTGTCAGCACCTTACTTTCGATGCATGGTCTTAGGAGACCCGACGATGGACCTCAGCCGTACAAGTAGGATCAGAGCCTCGTGGTAAAGAGACGATGTATCTTGTATCTTGTATGTTCTACAAGCTAGACATATTCACAGGTCACGTGGAACCAATCTATCGGGTTACTAGGGACAATTAATAAGAAACATGTATTGATTGTTAAACACCTTGTTATTTCTCGTGCCTGACTGGATCATTACCTATTCACCTCACACCTCCACACACAGGAAAATCTATTGGACAGATGGCAACACCATCAACATGGCGAACATGGACGGGAGTAACAGCAAGGTCCTCCAGCAGAACCAGAGGGATCCCGTGGGTCAGTATCTCACACTCAACTGGAACAGTTGTAGCTCACATGTGACCGAGCTCTGTCTGTCTATTATATGTTAACATGCATTTTATAATCTGATTTACTCTGAACGTAAATGACAAGGTTACATGGTTTCTAATAACTTGGTTTCCCAAATAACTCGGCACTCGATTTGTCATTGTAGCCCACTGAAAACATCTTAATACCACGAAACAAGAAATACATCTGAGGGAATTTGTCAGTTTTGTTTGGTTATAGATTCAATTTATGGTAATTTAATTCAATTAAATTTCCCGGCTTCAGCAGCTGTTTCACTGCATGCACCGTGTTGCATCTGTGCTCACTTCATTCCCAATTCATTTCAGCTGCGATATGATGAAGATAACACCACAAAGGTGTTTAGTAGAAAAATTCTAATAATCTCACTTTGCCATAATCTGATTATCATAAATTTACTCCACGCAAGTACACATATCGACTTTTAAAATTAGAATCAGACGTGGTGTTTGTACCTGCTCTGACATTTCCTCTGCTTTAACAACGTCAGGGAGAATCAGAAAGAACAGCCACCTCCTCCGTGGTGATGTTATCGAAACAGGCAGCGTCAAAGACACTCTTTGAAAATGTCAGTGTCTGGTAGAGACTGTCCAAGGCTTTGCATGTGTGCCAATGCTCAAGTCCTGTGAAATCTATACAGATTAATGCAAAGCTAAAGTGTTACATGTGTGCACCTATGCTTAACAATATGAATCCCAAAGAAATAATTTACATTGAAATCTCATTTATATGTAAATCTATAAAAATGTAATAAAGTGTTTGCTGTAAGTGATGATATTCTTGTTCTAAACCTGAACTGACAGACTTGTGTGCATGAGTATATCACAGATTACAGATGCTCTTACAGCAAACATGCATGTTTATTCATGCAGATTAATTATTATTAATAATTTCATGCAATGTATTAGATTGTAGTGACTCCATCATTCTTATCATTGCATGTGAACAAGTCCTGTTCAAATATTTTCCTACAACAGAAACATAATCAAGCAGAGTGCATCCCTCTATTTGGCGGCTTTAACATGACGGCTATGAAAGGATGAACCTGGTTTGCTCTGCCGTTAAAACGCGTTACTTCAATGTGTCGCTCTGCGAGGCCACAGTGAAGGGATCATTACACCACGTCACATTCAAAGCTGCTGGCTGTACGCTGCATTGTGTTGTAATGGTAACAGCTTTCATTTGGATTGCGTATCGCTCGAGTTCACCGCCTCCCACTTACATCAGCCAAACGCAGCCTTCTGCTTTCCATGACGCGGTCGTAGGTTCGGGTTCATCTATTGAACATCGTTGATATTCTCACCTCTGGAGAAGGTGAAGGATCTCTGCAGCAGAGCACAAACCACTCTTCTGACTCGATTAGGCCTTTTTATAAAGACTGTAGAGTGTATTTTAACAGGTCAACTTTTCAGTGAAACATGCAAATAGAAGGGGAGAGTTGACATCTTCCAAAAGAGAAAGGTTTTGATTGCTCTGTCCCCCGGCAAAGAAACCAGACAGAAGTCAAAATCAAGTTTTCTCAGCAGCAGATCATTTTGTGTTATAATTTAGCAGATCTTAAAAGTAAAGGAATACTCTGAGGCATTAAAATAGCTGAGGGTTAGGGGTCAGAGTCTAAGTAACACTTTTTGTCTTGGAAACTTAATCCTCCTGATTCTTTCAATCATGTTTCACTTGCAAAGCACTGATTCCAATAGATTAGTGTCAATGATGAGTGAGTGCTGTCTGATCTAGAACATTTTAAACATTAATATTTCCATAATTATCCCGTCTCCCCTTTTGAGTGTAACTCCAAAAGACATGAAGTGTGCTTGATCGAGCAGTTGTTGCCTGATTTAACAGAAACAATCATCTGGCCCTCATGTCTTGTTGTTGTTGCCACACAGTTGAAGGTCAAACCCTTTTTACCACAAAAACTGCATAATTCACTCCACGTATTTCCTCGTTCTCCTGGGCCTGTCAGCGCTGCAGATAACAGAGCACGCTGAATTCGACCGGCTTCATTTATGAGTGCGGTGCGGACCCGGGGACGAGGCTAAATTAACGGCACATTGTGACTGTGAATCTGCCAGGCATGAATCTCACACACGGTGGCATGGTGTCAACCAGGAAATCAGTCTCTGTCTTGTTCATATTTCATGCCAACTTGTTATAAAGAGATCCCCGGCAACACGAGCCAACAGACACATAACCATTTCTATCAGACCTCAACCAAATACAGTATTTAGCTGTTACAGTGATGCAGTTCTGAAATAATTATAATGGTTATAATTGTTATAGCACATTTCTCTGGACGTATTTGAGGGAGAAGGACAGATTGTGCTTTAGTCAGAAGAAGCGTTTTTATTTGCACCTTCTCAGTGCTGCATATTTTTCAGAATTCAAGCCATTATGTTGCCATCTTATGAAACTCTTAAGAAGGTCGAGTTTAGCGTTTATTCAATCTGAAAATCTGTGTACGTAAAAAACTTCAGCTGTGCACTTGAGACAAACACACAAAACTTTATCAGTGACTTCCCTACACACTGACTACTGCTCAGCACTGCCCGACAGTCGCTCTCTGGTCAAATCTCTAATCATAGTTGACAATCAAGGAATAATCTTTGCTCACTATCTAGTTATATTTAAATGATGTTTATGTTACACGTCTGACCTACTATTGATTTACCATTTTATGATTTAGTTATTAAGTATCCATCTCTATGTCTCGGGTTTTGTTTGCAGTAAAAAAAGTGAAATTTTGGACCATGTTTTGAAAGTCACGCTCTGTATCCTAATGCATCCTTTCACAATGAGAGCTAATGTGGGATCCTCTCTTCTCTTGTCTCTCTCTCCCAGGTCTCTCAGTTGACTACACCGCCAGCAAGCTGTACTGGATAAGCTCGGCCAATGGCACTATCAACAGGTGCAATCTTGATGGCAGCGGGCTGGAAGTGCTGGAGTCTCTAAAGAGGGAGTTAGCCAAAGGCACAGCTCTGGCGGTGATGGGTGAGCGCGGCTTGTCACAAGTGCATCAGATGGCCATTGGGGGGATTAGTTCAAGAGTTGCGGGGGGGGGGGATTACTTGTTTAACCAGTTAAGTGGCTGGAGAACGGAGCCATTAAGGCGGCGCTCGCAAGAGTTGTGCTTCACGTGGTGTGAAGCAGCACGGGCGGCAGATAATTAAAACCCAGGACAGCAGTGATTGATGATTGATTTTCTCACCGTCTTTCGTAATGAAAAGAGACGAAAGTGTTCATTACATGTTGATTCCTGGTGTCGGTGCTGAATCCGGTGTGTCGCCCTATCCATCAACTCATAGCTTCATTTGGAAAATCGCCCTGAGATCAAAGTCAACGTGTCCGGGAACAAGAAAAATCTCCTCTTTAGCTCGAAGGTTCTCCAGACCTTTATTTTCAGTGTGGCTTTTCTATTTCTAAATGCGTTCAAACTGCCAATAGGAGCATATGTCAGTGTAATTTGGTTGTTATTCATCAGCGTAGCCGAAACACATTGTCGCTCTCACATCACACCACCCACAAAGTGTGCAACACAACAACAGCAGTGGGCACTGCGCACAGTTTTCAAATATCAACCATTATTTTGTATTGTTCACACTGTGCATGTCCTGCATATAAAAATAAAATAAATTTCCAGTGATTCATCCCCTTTCTTTGGGAATTTTTATTTATTTTCTACGGCAGACGGGGATTTAAATTTGACATCGCCTCACTTCTACCAGCTTGAAACTGGGAAGCTTCCCAGTGAGCCCTGTGAATATGTGAACGCGTGTCGCTTGCCAAATATGTTAATGTGAAAGGAGCTTACACACTGGAAATAAAGTTGTTAGTTGAATTTTTTTATGAAAGAATGTATAATGATAAAATCAGCAAGTGTTGTCAGGGTGATATTTTGTGTTCTGGAAGAATGTTATTAATCATGGCAGCCCTCCACTTCCTGTGTGCTGGAATCTCTCCCTATGTGCAGAGCATTAATCACAAGGTCACGGAGTTGCACAGCAGTGGCAGAAAGTTGTTTTTGTTTGTTTTTTAACATTCTGCCACTCTAAGGAGGAAGAGTGTTTGTTTTTGTTATGGCTGATCCAGATCTCATTATTGCATTTTTCTGAATTGGGAGGTAGAACACAAGGTGACATAGACTAATGGCTTTGTTCCTGCACAGTGGCACGTACAGCAGAAGGATGAAGTCCTGGTCTCCATCAATCACAATTAATGGCATTTTGTTATGTTGAGGAAATTGTTTTTGAATGGTAGAATGAACATTATATTACCATTGCATTTGTTGCATGAAACTGTGTTTTTCCTGTTTTAATGAATATCACAGCTTGATGATTGGCTTCACTCTCTCAGACTATGGATGTTGATCTATCAAATATAGTAATTATAGTATATTAAACATGTATTAATGATAAGCTTTATGCTTTATAAATCGTAGAACTATTTTTAACCTCTCCACCAGTTTCCAGATTATATATCGGCAATGATAGAAAACCTACAACCGCCAAATATATAAAGACTATTTGTACCCATTTAACACTACAAGATGAATATTTACTATAAACTCTGTTGCTATACTCATTGAAATGCATTTAATGTAATGGTCACTTGTTCCTTGTCGGTCAGACATTGAGTTTTCCTCCTTCACTATAAGCTATGGGGCCTACACTTGTGAAACGTATTGGGTCAGCTGAAAATGAGGCGGGGGTAAGACAGCATGACAGCAGCCAGACAGGTCATTTTCCACTCAGGAGCTTCTTCTTGCTGTTGCCAAGTAAATGGACTGTTGGTGAAAACCATTACAGAGTAATGTCCCCTTCTGCAGATGTTTGTTTTGTCTCCATGGTGAAAGATGCAATTAAGTGCATTTTCTGGACATTCACTGTGTTTACCAGCAAGTTTCCTTCAGTGTCCTCTCCGTGTCTCCTCTGCTCAGCCCGCTGTGATTAGACACCTAATGGAATATGACCAAATGTGCATTATAAATGTTATTAGAATAGCGATATTCATTTACAGAAATAATAGCAGTCGACTGTGGCAGGGACATAACTTGCAGGCATCATTAGGTGGCGGTTGGTATTGAGTTTTCTGTGGGGATTTGACCAATCAACATTCATGAGCATTAATCTAACAATGGCTCTCCTCTCTCATCTGCTGTGTGATAGCTTTCATTGACCAGTTGGTCGTGTTTGAAGTGGTTAAGGTTGCCCCCAAAGCAGCATCATAAATAAATGAGGAAGGCTTGAATTCTGTCAGGTCTTCTGGCTCCCACACAGCAGGAGCTGCAGACACACACACACACACACACACACACACACACACACACACACACACACACACACAATCAGGAGAAGGGTTTCAGCAGCAGCTTGTCTCAGTGCACTGATAGTCTGTGGAGGGCAGTTCTCAGACAGCTTCCTGACATGTTGTCTCGCTGAGATGCTTGTGTTTCCTTTTTTTGGTGTTTTTCCATTTGCAGTGTGTGTGGTGGTGATTGCTTGCGCTGGTTGAGAAAAGGCATAATGAAGGCACTGTTACTGACACAAGGTCGATCCACTCAGGTCCGAGGGCGCTGTAATAATTTGATTGGCTTGAGGGAAAGGTGAGGGCTTCTATTTAGAAACTGTGAGTGATCCATCAGCCCTGACTTGCCTGGAATCAAACTAGCAGCTGAGATGGAAATTGAATATGATGTACCACAACAGAGCAATCACAGCTAGCTGCCGGTCCCCACGGCATCAAATTAACACTGGGTGCAAAGCTAATCTTGGCTAGCGCGCCCTCCAGGGTCAAATGTTTGTAAACTGCATGTAGACTGTCATTTTCACTCATGGGAATCTGTCTGATTTGTGGAAATGAGTTTTACATTCCTTTGAGCCTGAAGCTACCAACGCATGAGGGGATTGTTTGTATTTGTATATGTTAGTTGAATATAATAAATAGACCTTAAAGGTTTTCTCACCTTGTGGGGATTAAGGAAATTGCACATGTTGCTTTAGTGTTTGGAAATGAAAAAATGCTGCTACTTACCTGATGAGTAATAATTTATTTGGGGCACACTTTTATTTTCATTTCAGGTATAGGTAGAGGATTTCTGCAGGGTCTTAAAATGTCAAAATAGATTAAAATGGAATAATCTGAATTATAGGCCTCACTCTTGCATATATGAGATTATTATGCACTAGGTCTTAAATAAGTTAAGGTCGCTCTTAATTATTGTGACGTTCATCCAATGCCACTTCCGTTGAGCTCTTAAATGTTGTTGTGTTTGGCAGCATGCAATATGAAAAAGTTTGAACATGTTGAAACTTGCAGAGACCCTGTAGGTAGACCAGTGCTTTTTGCTTAATTAGACTGCATGAAAGGAAGCGGTTGCTGCAAGTGGTTGCTGGTTGCAAGAACTGGTGCAAGAACTTTATTTTTATTTTCTTTCTCTACTAATGAGTTTGTCTTTCTATGCTCTTGCCTATATTCAAACATACCGCCTTAGGGTTATATGTTTTCACATTTGGCCTGAAATTACCTTACGTTATTCTCCCCCTCCACATCCAGTGCCTAAACTTAGAGGGACAGAAGCCACCTGATTCTTCTCCACTTTGCACCTCAATGGGATTTTAACATTGAGAGTTCATTACCCCGTCCGAAGAGGCTGTGGCAGAGTGCCTGGATTGTGTGTCGCTGAGGAAAGAGCAGGGGGCTGGAGGATAGAGTGGCTGTGTCGGTGGTTTGGCTTAGTGCGCCATGGTTAGGAACCTTTTTGTGTGTGTAATGCATTTACAAAGACAGGACACAAAAGCAGTGCTGCTGAAGCCTGGAGGTTCAGTGTCTCACAGAGCCAGACAGGACAGGAGTCTACCTCACGAGGTTTAAAAGAATAAAGATGAGGATTTGCCAGATATGCGTTTGCATGTAATAGAACCAAATGTAAATGTGTATACATCTACAGAATTTATACATATCCAATTGCCCATTTCACTTTGCTATGAACACTCCAAAACTGTTGAAGTACATGGAGGATCTAAACCTTTGTTTTATGTGCCCAGGCTGCAAGATACCCACATCATCATCATCAGAGCTGGCTGTGCAGTGTGTCTCACTCTCTAATTTCAAATCAGCTTGGAGAATGGCTCAATTATTTAGGGGCTTATACGATATAAGAGCGCAAGCCTTGGTGTGTTAGACTTCAAGCTGAAGCTCACTGTTTACACTCGGCATTGGTGTTGAAGGGCGCTGTTTGATTGTGCTCGAGTGTTTCTGAGGAATCGTTCCAATCACATTCCTGTTTGCATACTTCAAAGAAGATGTAAAGAACCATTTGCAAAGAAGAGTGCTTCCTGAAGGAAGAAAATGGAAATCGTGCTTTTACTTTGTGGCCAGATTTTTTTTCACACAATGACATTGATGCTCACAGGTGGAAAGCTGTGGTGGGCGGATGAGGAGACGGCTCAGCTGGGAACCGTTAACAAGAGGGACGGGCGGAACCCTGTGACTCTGAGGAACAAGACGAGCGGGGTGGTTCACATGAAGGTGTTCGACAGAGAGGGTCAGAAAGGTAAGCGGGGGTCACACAGGCCACACACACAGATACAGACCCACATTGTACATATGGTTTACATGTTGTTGGTTGTGCACGATATTCAGGAAGAAACCCGTGCCAGCTGAACAATGGAGGATGCTCACAGCTGTGTTTCCCCACCTCTGAAAACACCCGGAGCTGCGCCTGCACCGTCGGCTACAACTTGCGCAGCGACCGCATGTCGTGCGAAGGTAAGTTTCCCAAGGACTCAATCAACATTTGACATTTCATGACCCTAGCTAAATATTGAGTTGTCGCCACATAGATCAGAGGGCTTTCAAAGTTGACCGTGCTTTAGTGCATGTGTTTCAGGGTATAATCGGTCTTGTCTCATTCCTTAGGTGTTGATTCGTTTCTGATGTATTCCATCCACGAGGGAATCCGGGGAATCGCTCTGGAGCCAAATGACAACAGTGAAGCCCTCATGCCCATCACAGGAACTCTGTTTGCTGTGGGAGTTGACTTCCACGCAGGTATGATACCATAAGACACACAGAGTGGTTGTCCCCGCTGAATGAGTGTTTGATATTGGGTTTAACGCAGCAGATACATAAGCCTGAAACCAACTAATTTAGTAATTTGGCAGCTGTGTAAATGCCTAATGACTGTGGTTTACCAGTTTAATCAACTCAAGTGTAAATTTGAAAAAACAGCAGTTTTCCTGATAGAATAATTTCTCTATTAAATTGTATTTTATACCTGTTGTTTTGATTGGTACAAGTAAAATTGTATTTGTAAAAACCTTTACCATACTATTGGTTAACAAGATGCAGCATATTCATAATATGAGACAGGAAACGTATTAATCCTTATGAATTATAACTTTTTTATTGTAAATGTAAACCTAATCTATTATAAATTTGGATTTTATTTTTCTCAATATAACACATTTTCCTCTTAAAATGGCCCTGCTACTGCGTTATTACCGTATTACTGTGTGGAAATTAACTCTTAAAACCAGAAAGGTAAAGATGTGCTTCTCAATGGTGGTGATAGCAGAGGATGTGTACAAACCTGATTGCGTCCTTATAATGTGAAAATATTATTTAATTATTACGTTACCTTAGAAATCCTTTATCAAACAGAAATGATAATGTAGGAGAATTTTACAGTGACTAGAAAGGCCATGCTGAGGTGCACATGCCCCCCCGAAGTGTCTTCAAATGTCAAGAGGAGAGATAATCAATGAAAGTTCCTACAGTCTGCTCTAGTTTACTGTGACAATCAAGCAGGAAATGTGAATTATTACTCAGAATTTGAAATGATAACATTTCCATGTACAGCATATAAAACATTTGACTGTGTTTTGAAGTGAATTCCTCTATGTAGCATTATCAGGGTTTCACTACGGCACAAACCCTTCTTAACCCTGTCTTAAAACACTATTTTTCTTTTGAATAATGATCTGTGGGCTTGCAGAGTGCAGTGTAGATGGAGGAGTAATAACTTCACATTATAGGGGAACCACAGCATGAATATGATCAAACTATTTCCTCACAAGCTTCTGGAACAATCATAATACAAAGCAATTCCACCAATATGGTATAAAATGAAGGCAGCGTCACATACCTAGCAAAGCATGAACCCAATAGCTTGTGCTGTCATTTGTTACATCCCTGCTTATGATAAAAATGATAGATTCATTACACCGGCAAGTACCATGAATATACTATAGGCCGGTTCCATTCCATATATGCAATAGGTTGCTGCTGATGCATGATAACAAACCCTTTGTAGAAGAAATTGCATATGCATGGCTGAAATGTACTACATTTATATACTAAGGATTTGCTGCAAGTCTTTTTTATAAAAAAAAACAAAACCTGAAGCAATACTGAGAATTCTGTTTGAGTAATTCCATATGTATGCTATCAGTTTGCTACGTAGCTCCACAAAGCACGAGGGTGGAAGATGTAAATGTATACAAAAGGTTGCTGGAACAGATTCCTCACCGGTTGCAGCTGCCCTGACTGTGCCAGAGGCAAAGATCAGCAGATCCGTCCACAACTCACAGGATTTAATATCTACGGACTGTTAACTAATGAAGTGGGACATACAATACCTCAATACAACAGAGGTAACAAGAAAAGCTTCTAGTTATATTAGAAGTGTTTGCGTTGGGACATTGTTTATGCCTTTTGCAGATCAATTCTTCAATTTAGTAACAACCACAGGTAAGTGGTCTGGTCTGTGGTTTTAGAACAGTTCCCTGCTTCTCTAGTCCTGAGGATCATGCATCACCCACTCACAGAACAGCTATTCTCTATCGCACATCGTTCATACACTGCTGGCCCAGTCGTCAGGGACCTTTTGGGCTTCAGTATCTTGCCCAAGGACACTTTGGCATGCAGAGTTGGGCAGGCTGGGGTCGACCCTCTGGTTAGTGGATGACCCACTCCTCCTCCCGAGTCAAGATGTCAGATGGGATTTTTGGTTTTGGTCACTCTATCGGTCATTCCACCCCTTTGGTTCACACTGAACAGATGTTGGATGGACTATTATTCTATTTGGTATCCATTGTTATCTATTGTGTTCTGAAAACACACCACCTAAGCTTATCTGGTGAAATACATGAACCTATAGCCTACAAGATAGATGAGAGCTGTGCTTCTGTTTTAGGAACTGCAAAGTGCTTCCTGCTAAGCCTCATTTAATGCTAATTAGCGAGTATTGGTCTAGCATGTTAAGCTAAGACAACAACATTAAACCTACTTAACCTCAGCATGCTACCATTGTCATTGTGGGCACATTAACATGCCGACCTCGGCATTTACAGTAACTCAAAGTGCTGTTGTGCCTCCTTATGTATAGTTAGTACCTCACATACACGCTTTATGGCTGTAAACTTTGAATCTCTCAGTTTGCCTGATCTGATCTTTTAAACACACATTTTGAGGCAAGCATTTTAAAAAGCTCAAGAGCAAGGACACTTGAATAAATAATGACAGAAATCTTTCCAGATAAACTTCCCCTTACTGATAAAGGCGCAGTGTTAGTCGGCATCAGTCGGTTTGTTATCCAGTAAAAAGAGCCTGATATCTGAAACTGAAACTGAGGGATCTCGATGTGTAACTACAGCTTTTGGAAATAGAATAAAAGCTGAATTCATGCCAAAATTAGACACGATATTATAGAGCGAGATTGCAGATCATCCTCCCCTTTGTTATTTTGTGCAGGTGAACATGCAAATGCATTAGTAAGCCCATCCGAAAAGAAGCAGCGGATAGCATAATTTACATGTCATTACAGGAGCCGGGCTGCCAGAGCAGAACAGATGAAAGGCCCGCAGCTGTATTCTGTCATATGTGAGCTACGTGTTAAGTGTGTTAAGGCAGCAGGAACAAGAAAGTACAAATGAACATATAACGCCCCCTAAACTCCTAACAACCTGCGCAGAGCCAAAGTGACAAGCAATGCACAGAGATGCACCTGAGGACCGCACCGCAGATAAATGACCAACTATTTGAAATGCCCAAGTAATAGGGTTTTAAAACCAACTCCATGTTTTACATGAAGCAATATACTGCACTGTCAAATTTGGCAGACGACAGCCTTTTTCCTGCTCAGGCCGCTTTACGTCAACCAGGAGCTTAGGCTGAACCGTGCGAGTGTTTTCCACCATCACAGTTTATAGTCCCACACAACATTTAGTGAAATGGGACGAGCTGCTGTAAAATGCGGTTTCATTAGCAGCTTTTGTTTGTGGCAGCTGCATTAATCAACCTATTTCTCTCCTGTCATTAACCGTACGGTGCATTCTGCAGGAAACGACACCGTGTACTGGACGGACATGGGCCTGAACAGAATATCCCGTGCCAAGCGTGACCAGACCTGGAGGGAGGACATCATTACCACTGGCATCAGCCGGGTTGAAGGCATCGCAGTTGACTGGATCGCTGGTTAGTATCCAGACTTTATAACCACACATGTCCATGTTGATATTACCTGTTTAATTCTCACTTTATTATAAACGGCTTCTTGTTACAGCATAAGGTAGATGTCTTAGTCCTAGTGACAATAGCGGGTACTCTTCATACAATGAAAAGTAATCCACAGAACAAATGTGCTTTATATGTATAGTATAAAATGTTCATGCTCAATCAACCGCTGCTGTAGTTGAACACTTGGCCATTGCTTCTCTCTACTCAGGGAACCTGTATTGGACAGACCACGGTGTCAACCTCATAGAAATCTCCCGTCTGAATGGTGCATTCCGCTCAGTGGTCATATCTGAGGGACTGGATCAGCCCAGGGCCATCGCTGTTCACCCACAGAAAGGGTAGATAATGTCTTTATTTGTGTTTTTATGTTTTCCTTTTCATTGTAGCTGTGCACTACTTGATTTAAAGTATAGCATCCCTATTAACGGTGGCTTCAAAGGACTTTTCTTGCAGAGAGAAGTGATGTTTAATGCATTTGCCTCCTGGAACTCTAAATAGTAATATAGGAAACAAAGAGATGGCTGGAAAGTACATACACAGATTGTGTATTCAGTGTGTTGGCAGTAATACAGATTGTCTACATTCCTTTATGTTTAGTGTGTGTGGGCCTTTATTTCCCCTTTAATTCATGTTGAAACATTTTAGCTGGTTTGTTTTTATTCTCAATAATTTACAAATGGCAATGCTCGAAATGCACTTGAGGTTTATCCTTTAAATTGCTAAAGCGAACTGTTTGTGTGAGAGGAAAATTGCCCGACTAAATTGGAGGGTTCTTAATTATATTACAGATATATTTCAATAATGCATTGCGTTTGTACGTCACTGTACTGACCAGGTATCTGTTCTGGACCGAGTGGGGTCAGAACCCCTGCATCGGCCGCTCGCGCCTGGACGGGTCAGACCAGGTGACCTTGGTCAACTCGGGCATCATGTGGCCCAACGGGATTACTATAGACTACGAGGTGCAGTCACACACAGTCACATCCACCTCCCCTCCTTATCTACATATACCCTACCTCCTACCTGATCTTTTATATGACTATGCCTAAGCCGTTCAGTGTCTGATGTGCATTTTAAAATGACCCTCCAGGAAAATACATTATACTGGTGCGACGCCCGCACAGATAAGATCGAGAGGATCAACCTTGAGACAGGTGAGGGCCGGGAGATTGTGTTGTCGGGGGCCAACGTGGACCTGTTCTCAGTGGCTGTGTTTGGGCCTTACATCTACTGGTCTGACAGGTAATTTATTATTTACTTGAATGCACACACACGCATTGGCCTGCAATGTTAACCTGACATTAACCCTTCCCTGTGAGGGTCTCATATGAAATCATAAACGATGGCAGCTCCTTCTAGCAAATGCAGAGGGTCACCACCTATTTTAGTAAATACTCCAGACACAATTCACATTAGCAGGAACAGGAGATCCTCCCTCCACCATCCGTAAAATCAGGCACACAGTTAAATTTAATGATGCCCTATTTCTTGGTGTTTTAATGCATATTTATTCTCTCCTGCAGTTCTTTGGAACAGTGTTGTTGGCTCTCTGTGGCTCAGGCAGATTTTAAATTCCTGCAAAATAAATTGTTGTGCAGTAAATAATCCCGTGTCCTGTTTGTCGAGCATGTTTTTTAACATTTTTTGCATGACTTGACAATCAATCATCTCATTCTCTCCTCTTTACAATGAGGACGACAATGGAGGGAGGCTGTTAGCTTTATTGCACTTTTATCTTTTCAAGCTTGAATTCTGTGTTAGAATGGGCTGATAGCAGTGTTTGGATTTTAACATTTGTCAGATAAAACGCTCTTCTGTCTAAATTTGTCGTTGCCTTTCTTCAGAGTGAAATCAGAATGCAGGAGGCTTTCTGCTCTGAAAATGAAACCACTTCTTTTGCCTCTGGTTTTCTTCAGAGCCCACTCCAATGGTTCAATCCGACGTGGCTTCAAGACTGACACCAGTGAGGCTGTGACCATGAGGAGTGGATTAGGGGTCAATTTGAAGGATGTGACAGTCTTCAATAGAGGCAGAGAAAAAGGTAGAGCATTCCTTTTATCGTTTAGTTTCTGCTGCTCTGCACTTCACCTGTGATTCTAATCTGTGGTGCAAAGTGACCAACTATCTAAATATATCACTGCACAAATGCAAAATATGAGACAAACCAGTAACCACACGTCTTGTGTTTTGAAGGCACCAACCCGTGTGCAAGGAGTAATGGAGGCTGCCAGCAGCTGTGCTTCCACCTGGGCAGTGGTCGCCGGACGTGCTCCTGCGCCCACGGCCGCTTGGCGGAGGAAGGCTTTGCCTGTGAGCGCTACGAAGGTTATCTCCTCTACTCTGAAAGGACTATACTGAAAAGCATCCATCTTTCGGATGAGAGCGACCTGAACTCGCCGGTCCAACCGTTTGAAAATCCTGCATTTTTCAAGAACGTCATAGCGCTGGCGTTCGACTACAGTCAGAAGACCGCCGGGACCAACCGCATATTTTTCAGTGACGTCCATTTTGGAAATATCCAGATGATTAATGATGACTGGACAGGAAGATCTATTATTGCAGAAAGTAAGTGAAGGGTTTACTCCGACTGTGTTTTACATTATGTGTTTAAAGACACGGGGACAACATGCAAACTCCACACTGAACAACACCCGGCCAAACTGGGATTTGAACAGGAAACCTTCTTGCTCTGAGTCATCAGTGCTCCACCACAACACCTATCGTTTACTTCTCAATCGGATTTCAAGAGCGTTGGGCTTTTTTAACCTCATGTTGTAATCATGGCTTATTGTGGCAGATACAGTTTAAATGTTTTGATTCTACTTCAGTCTTAAATATAGGACAACCTCTATACACAGAGCATTAATAGCAAGTACCCTTCCCATTCTGTGGAAAATATATTTTTTATTGAATCACTATAGCATGATAATAAAATGAGAGACTGCACCATTACTGTCACCGGCTACATGATGGGACCAGTCCCTCTCCATGTCTCCTATAAAGCTCAGTAAGTCATGTCTCGATAAGCATGACCGGATTCAGATGAACAGCGAAAGCCTCTGTTCTGCTCGACTTGCACCTTCTGCCATTATGTGAAGTTTCCACTGGGAGCAGAGCTCAGCACCTTCCCGCCCCCTCCTCACACTGGGGGGACTGGCAGGGTATAATGATCAACTCGCTCCCATCCTCTCCAACCATCTCCCACTCTCCTTCTGCTGGTGTATTTCTCTTCTAGAAGTGAACAAGCATTATTCCAACCATCTGTCGAGAATGTTAGGTGTCCTTCGCACCTCGTGACATGGAAAACCTAAGTGATGTAAACAGTTGAAACATAAGGGACGTGCACTATAATGCATAGCAGTGTGGATTAAGTGATCATAGTTGGTGTAGAGTGAAAGCAGCATGTCCTTCTGGTTTATTTTGATGAAATCAACAACTCCAGGCAGTGTCCAACCTTGCACTGTATATAAAATCAACACTCTTCTCTTTTCCTCTAAAACTTTGTGCCTGCATCTCGTCATTGAAGAAAGGTGAAGATGTTAATCATCCATATTTCCCTAATTAAACTCCATGTCCTCCATTAATTACTCCCTCGGCCCGCCAACAATTTGTGAGAAACTTCGAGCTGCCAGACAGCTTTTATTGCAAACTATTAATTAGTGATCGGCTGACTCAGGTAGTGTCTTAAATATTCCGGGTTATGGTTTATGCGTTTGTAGATAAGAGGAAGCCAAATTCAGTTGCATCGGCCACATGCTCACCATTAAGGCAAATTAATGGGCCGTGTGGACGGATGAAAGTGTGTGTGTGAGTTACAGCAGAGGGATCCGGCTCGCGGGCGTTTGCCAAATGACGGACACTCATGTTATTCCAATACAGAGACATTGTTTAATGTATTTACATTTTTTAATTGTCTTGTTGTCAATTTGTGGGTGTTTCATTGAGCCGAGTATAGACAGGAAGCTGATTCCTTGGGCGGACTCCGTGTGTCGGCCTTGTGAAAGAAGATACCTTATTTTGTGAGGCAATACAGAAACATGTTTGCAAATGGAGGAGTTACACATGAGCAAACACACACAGAGAACCTGGTTCATGCAGGTGATTTTTCCAAAGCCCTAACAAAGCCATGTTTCCTCTCTGGTATAAACTAATATCTGACAGCTTAGGCTCCACCGGCTTTGCAGAGTGTGACTCAATTGAATTTTCATATATAGGCTCCACTGCTACATGTTTCCCCCCGAAACACTTTTTAATTTTCCTCAGCTGACATGGATCCATCCAGAAACATGATCCCAATACTAACACAATATGAGGCTGCCATCTGTTAGAAACAGAGTCAGTGGTTTTATTTTTACCTACATCTGCGCTGGAGACGACTTTGCAGTTTAGTGCCCCCCAGATGTCAGTGGCAGAGCAAATTGTTATATTTGGGAAACACAAGAGTATATCAGTGAACTACACAAACACTTTTTATGTTTTACTCTCAAATTGTTTCTACCACCTTTTTTGTTGTATATGTAGCCCAGAGAAGAAAATCAACAATAAAATAAGTTGAATACATTTCTATCAGTGTTGAGAAAATCTATTTAACATAACACATTTATATGTTCAACTAGTGAGAAGAACGTTTCGATCAGATTGGCCAACAGCCAATAAAGTCAAGTTCACTTCTCTTTTTGGCCAATCAGAAGTTTTCAGCCCACGTCCCCTACTCATAGTTTAAGATATGGACAAAAAAGACACACGTGAACCAAAGGACTTTGAAACATCTGATTTAAGATGATATGTTGTTCACTCCGGGCGGCTGTGGTTCAGGAGATAGAACAGGGTCGTCCACTAACTAGAGGGTCGGCAGCTCGATTCCAATCTAACGCTTTCTGTGTGCTGGAGTGTCCTTAGGCAAGATGCGTGATCCTAAATTTCCCCTGATGATGGAGCCAGCAGTGTATTCGTGATGAGTGATAGAGATAGATGCACTATATGAATATGAATATGAATATGAATTGCCAAGCTGTACTGTAAAGTGCTTTTAAAACTAAAAGACTGGAAAGGTGCCAGATAAATACTGAGCATTCACCATTAAACTGTGACCCCGGTCTAACGTCTCTGTGGTTTCAGATGTGGGCTCAGTGGAGGGCCTCTCCTACCACCGGGCCTGGGACACTTTGTACTGGACCAGTTCCACCACCTCCACCATCACCAGGCAAACTGTGGACCAGACACGGGTCGGTGCCTTGAGCAGGGAGGCTGTGGTCACACTGTCCGAGGAAGACCATCCACATGTCCTGGCCCTGGATGAGTGTCAAAGGTCAGCAGCTCTTCTACTTCTCCTCACTCACTCTCTCATTAGCCACATCAGTTAATCCAGTTAAAAAAAACGCCCGGACCGAAGTTCCACTTTAATGTTTATAGGTTGATATATGTTCGGCTGCGCTCAGTTTTATTATCACCAGGGCTAATCTTTCTCCAGCAGAGTATTGTTTTGCTTTGCTGTTCTGACAACGCCGTACACTCCGTAGCTTTTGATCCTCATTATCTCGCTTAGTGTCAAGATGAACCAGCAAAAGGCTGTGATTTTATTTAATGGTCTGGGAAAATAGCAATATAACATAACACCATTATGTGTGCGAGCAGCGTAACTAAAGTCAGGGCTTTTCTACCTCCCTAAGATACAGAGAAGCATGTGGCTCTTAAGAGGAGGCTTGACTAATGCAGTGCATTGCTCTCAGATTTTCCCCATAAAGTCCTTAAATAAATTTCATTTAATGCAGAAGGTCACTGTCAGAGTTTTAAGTAAAGGGAGGAAAAAATGCACATTACTGATGTTTTAAAATCTGGGCTCTGGCCTATTAGTTTTACGACGTATTTTAAGATCTTTGTACTTGTCTATAAATCTATTCATTGACTATATTGTTGATATGCTGCCAAGATATATCCCAGACAGAGCTCTCAAATCCACAGGCTGTCTACTGCTCACGTATCATAAATGCAGAGCAGTGGTATGCTCTGGATCGGAGGACAGAGGGAAACTGAAGCTGTTACTATAAATGTTGGGCTTTAATGTACTAAAAAATTGTTATTACATTGTATAATGAATCAATTTAGCTTTTTTGCATAAATAGTCTATCTAATAAATCTCTGTCTGTATGTTGCTTGCATATCTCAAGAAAAAATCCTAAGCTTTTTTGAAATACCTGATTTCACAGCTTCTTTGGTTCTTCACAATATAGCACCTCAGCATTCAAATTACATGAGGTTCAGATGGTTAGGAAAGAGTGAGTATCTTGCTCCAGCTGTTGGATCAACTAAATTAATTTCTCGACCCCAGACTATATCCTTGGTTGGCAATTTGGCACCATATCCATCCCACTCCAGAAACACTGTCTGATAATTAGAATTCCAACTCAAGTGATTAATTAGCAGACCCTGGTTGTGACTTCTGACCAGAATCCTTATTATCGCTCTACAGTGGACTTCCATGACTTCATTACAGTACGGAGTGAGAACCCGGGAGCTGGGGAGCGATAATAATCTGAAAATAGCTTTTTTTCCCCAGTTCTTTCTTTCCTGTTATTTGTCAACATAGTTGCTGATTTAAAACACGCACCCTCCATCTCGAAAAATCCATACAAACAAAGATAGATATTTTTAATTTATTTACTCTGAAGCTATTATCTGCTTTTCATACTCCTAAGGCCTCGCAGAGAAGAACATGAATAAATTACCTTTCTCTCAAAACATGTGATGCTAATCTCCTTTATCCAATGAAAACGGAGCTGCACTTTATTACTGATGAACGCCTTCAGGGCTTATAATGGAGAAGCCGATGGTCCTGGGAGCTACGGGATGATGCTGATAACTGAGTGACATGAATAAACCTCAGGGGATTTAATTCATTGAGGAATAATTTGTCCTAATTATTAGGAGTTTGTTTTATCTCTGCTGTATAACATGTAGACCAAATCTAAATTTTATGAAAATGTACTTCTTATTACCAGTAGATGGCGCTGTGACTAAATATTTGCATTAAGATGACTTCGGTAAAGCATCTTATCAAAGATATGAAATTTGAATCAGACTTGATGATATATGCTTATGCTACAACAACTTCCTTTTTTTACATTGAAAAGTCAAAATTTGCTGTGCTGCTAAGGCAACACTATTCAAGAAAAGCTCAGAATTTATGTGATATACCATCGTCTAGATCTTGAGGCTTTCAAAGGTATTTGCTTTTACAAAGCCGGTGGAGCCTAAGCTGTTATCTACAGACCTTGAAATTAAAGTTCTGGTTTGCCTATTGCACCTTCTAGCCTGATGTTTTGGACCAACTGGAATGAGCAGAGTCCCAGCATCATGAGATCCACGCTGGCGGGGAAGAACATGAGGATCATCGTGAGTTCGGACATTCTGACGCCCAACGGGCTGACCATCGACCACAAAGCAGAGAAGCTCTACTTCTCGGATGGAAACCTCGGCAAGATCGAGAGATGCGACTACGATGGTTCAAGCAGATATGTAAGTGTGAAAGTAAATGTCCGTAAGTGAAAGATATGAACTGTGTTTGCAATACATCCTAAATGAACTCGTTGGATTTACAGCGCCCCCTCTTGGCTGGTGTTTGCCACCTCATAGCCAAGTGTTTTCTAATAAGACGAATGGCTGCTAATATATACAATACATCCTGTTTGAATGCATTTGTAGCCAATGATTACTTTTTTTTCTTAGATTTGTATTAGTTATACCCTGACACAAGGTATGGACATTCCATTATTTATGTACATTTCTGAATGAATGAATGAAAGACATTTTTTTTCTATGAACGGAGGCAGTGGCTCACCAGGTGAAATCTATTTTCCTCTTTTGTTTTTGAGGAATGGAAATGTTTCATTACAAAACATCGGAGAATCCAGGCACATATTCAAGGACAGAATGTCAAATTGATCTGCCCTTTTTCCTCCTGAAATGAAACTGTTTTTGTGTCTACCATTTAATCTCCCGTCCCTATTGAGCTCCCGGAACATGATCCTGTATACGGCGAGAAGGATATGAAATACCTCTTGGTGCTCTCTCTTATATCTCATCTCTGGGGGTACAGATGGTCTCCTTAATCACCAAAGTCATTCCGTGCTAAAGTAAACAGGCTCAGCTTGGAGTTAGGACTCAGGAGTTCTCATTTTGCCCGTGAAAACTTGCATGCATAATGTATGACATCCCACCTGGTTATATATCCCCTGTATTCCAATGTGTGCAAGAGATTACAGTACAAGATGGTGCTTTTTGCTGTGGATTTCACTTTTGCTTAACATGACCTCTGCCGCTCATCTCCTTGGCCCGTTTCAATTAGTTTCCCATATGTTTGCTGATCTGGGTCACAAGGCTCGGGAAGTCTTCCCCTGTGCCCCCCCCCCCGCCCTCACTGCAGTAAAATCCTGCTAACGAAGGCTTTGCAGCGAGACCACTCCAGGTGCGGATCCTCCGTTCCAATTAGAACATGCGACTTAAACAGTCTGATCGTCAGCTTCAGCTCTTTCCCCCCCGACGCTGTAGACGTTTGAAATCTTGAGACAACCCATCCACCGCATACAAGACATTAATACTGCGGAGATGGCAGCTCCTGGCTCCCTGTCACTTTTAAAGTCCTCTGATTGCCTCATTTTTGTATTGAGTCACATGAATGTCAACTTGGATGGCGGTGAAGTGCCCCTCGAGGGCTCGGCTACTCTTCGCTGCAGCGGTGCCATCGCATGCTGCCAGTGTAGTTGGTGACAGAGAAGAATAAATGCTGTGGCATGAGTCTCTCCCCTGTGCCACTTTGAGAGTGGAGACCCATGTCCTTAATGACGGCGGGGCAGCAGAGTGCATGGAAAGGGAGGACGTCAGCATGTTTTACCACGAAGAGAGGGACTGTAAATAGCGAGCTGTCGGCCGGTTGAAGTACTGTATTTAGATATTGTTGGGTAGTAAATGAGTAATAAGAATAAATGAATTGTGTATGTTCACATTTACCCAAAACACGAGTTGGGCCCAAACGTAATGTGTCGCTGGCTGTAAACCCTAATGTGTCCCAAATCTAATTTTGTATCAATATGTTCCGTCCTACACCATCTGGCGTCCCCCCTCTCGTTCTCCGTCCGTCTCTGTCTCTCACTTGCCTGATGGCCATTTGTTGCTTCCGCACGCTGGGCTCCTTTAATCAACACCTGTCCTATTAATCCCAGTATGGCACAGGGCTAATGTGATGCCGCTTACAAGCCTGTCCCACTAATGGCTTAGACTACAGAGCTGCTGGAGGCCCTGATCCCCCCCCCCCCCCCCCCCCCCAGAAGCCCGTAGAGTCCCACAAGGAGGCATTTGATGGATTCCTGCCTCCCTGCCAAAGACACTGTCATTTACTCCTCCAACATCTGGGTTAAGCAGTCATGTGGGCGGCCTGGGTGATGTGTTGATTAATGACTCAAAATATTACTCGTCACATTTATCCCTATACGCTTGCACCTGAACCTCTGCCGGTGCTTTCTTTACCCTGATCCTGAAAAGACCTTGGTTTATGGGGGGAAGTGAAAATATTGACAGTATGAAATTAATCTTGTGCTATAATAGAATCATTCCCATAACCAAAGACTTAGGTAAACGCCTTAACATCTGCTCTATGCTTGTAGGTCATAGTTAAATCAGGACCAGGAAACTTCTACGGGCTCGCCATCTACGCAGACTTCATCTACTGGTCAGACTGGGCCCGCAGGTCTGTGCTGCGGTCAAACAAATACACAGGCGGGGACACCAAGGTACTTCGATCGGATATACCCCATCAGCCAATGGGAATCATTGCTGTGGCCAGAGACACAAATAACTGTGAGTATTTACACACCCTGGAATTAACCTGTTCCCTTTCTGTCGATTCTGAAGACACCTCTATATTCACACCTTTAAGGCCGATGTCATTCTTCAGTTCTGGCTCTTCACCTCACCTTGGACTAACTAGGTACTGCTAGTTAGCTCCATTTATCAGGCTTCCAGCTCTATTAACATGACTGCTGGAGGTTTGGACATTTCTTGATTCTTAGATGCATCGCGATGCCAACGTGGACGTCCCTGCATCGAGAACGAACATAATCAAATCATGTTTTACACCATATTCATTTTTTTTAGTGATGTCCCTCCACTGCAATAATTATAACCACCACTGCTTCATGATCAGGACAGATGCACAACAAATGTCCAGTCGTCTTTCACCGTGTCAGAGTCTCTGTCTGAGTGTCCTCCCTCCACTCGCCCGCTGACCTACGCTCACTTTACTCATTAACAATAAACACCGGCACTAATCAGAATTATTATTAGGACCAGGACGTTTACCTTGTGTTTGTTGATTCACTTTAGAGTTAATGAGCCACGTAGTTCATGTGCTCCAAACAACACCAGACGCACACAGTCAGGACATCGTTGTTAAAGTGATTCATGATCCGACACCATTGATTAATAACTGAATACATGTGGTTATCAGTTTAAAGGGATATTGGATGACATCTGTGCCGCTGCTAGTTTGTCATCACTGCACACTTTTGTTTGTTTTTTTCTGTTTGGACGTCACAGCCCCTTCGGTGGCTCCTGCTGTTCGTTCTGCTGGTTCTATGATGCACTAGAAGCAGAAATAAGAAGATAAGAGTTAACTGTTATTATCAGGCTCAATTCTGCAGATGCACTTGTCCCTCACTGTCTTGACATTTTTCAGTTGCTATAACCAGTAGTGAAAGGCAGCATTTACTCAAGTACTGAACCTCAGTGCTCTTTTGTGGTATTTTCAATGTACTCAAAGTACTTCAACTCGACTGCATTTCAGAGACAAAAATATTGCACTGTCTACTTCATCACATTGATGTAACATATGTATTTGCACGTTAGATTCTACACAATGGATAATATGAAAAACAAGATTAAGCCTGTGGTTTCCAGTCATTTGTCCAGTGGCTCATGCTGTTCGTTCTGCTGGTTCTATGATGCACTAGAAGCAGAAATAAGAAGATAAGAGTCAACTGTTTTATCAGGCTCACTTCTGCAGATGCACTTGTCCCTCACTGTCTTGACATTTTTCAGTTGCTATAACCAGTAGTGAAAAGCAACATTTACTCAAGTACTAAACCTGAGTGCTCTTTTGTGGTATTTTCAATGTACTCAAAGTACTTCAACTCGACTGCATTTCAGAGACAAAAATATTGCACTGTCTACTTCATCACATTGATGTAACGTATGTATTTGCACGTTAGATTCTACACAATGGATAATATGAAAAACAAGGTTAATCCTGTGGTTTCAGCCTTTGGCAAGTGGCTCATACTCAAAAATTATTTTGAAAAGGAATTTATCTGCTCCAATACAATATTTTGACAGTATATATTATCCGCATGGTTTGAATACTTAAATACTGAAATGTCCAATGCAATTATAAAAAACAAATTTGTGTATCAGAACTTTTTTCTCCTATATGACTGTGCTGTCTTAAACCAGTTCCAGCAGCTAAAACATTAACATGCTGTTCACACACTGATTATTCAGTAATAAACCATCAAAGGATGTTATAAATAGAGACATCAGTTGGTCAGACAGACCAAAACATTACTTTTACTTTTAGACTTTAACTACATTTCACTGCTACTTTCACTTGTAATGGAGCATTTTTCATTTAAATCTCTCAAAATCTGTTAGCGACATGCTCTGTGTATTTAAGAAAATAAACACTTATTATAGAGTAATCTCAATGTAAACTTAATAAGTATTAATAATCAGTTGAGACTGGTGAATAAAACTAGTCCATTGGTATGTCGCCTGGGTTTGACTAAGTAAAAACTAAATATTTAAAAACCGGGGCCTCGTTTGGATGAACAATATCAGCGCGGATGATAAATGAACATGGTCTTATTTCGAATGTCCAGAAACTAAAGTTTCAGAGGTAATTAATACAAAAAACAGACCTATGTTGTAGTGGGAGTCTCCGAAGTGCCATATAAAGTTGAAATTCCAAGTAGGACAAAGGAAAGTGGGCTTCGGAGTGTCCCACTGGTTGGACTTGGACGCCAAGAGCCGTGCTGTTCCTTGTTTATCCCATCATGGGAAATAATCCTATCCTACGAGGCTCCTGGTTATAGCCGGGAGTCGACGGCTTCATGTGCAAGGACCATGATCTTTACGTTGTGAAACTCTGTTTACATTTTTCTTGTCATGATTATTCATAATCATACAAATGGTTTACCTGAGCTGAAGACCAGGAGACGATTCTTGTCTCATGAATAACTCGGAGCTAGGGGGCAATTAATAACTGGGGGTCTTCATTGGACATGCATGTCTGTGATCACTAACAAATGAGATGTTGTTGCTAAGCTTCTTTTATGCATAGCTCCTGAGGACTGAAGCAGCCCTTGCTTTGTTTATTTGTCTTTAATGATTAAAGTTGGTGATATTTGTATATTCAGCACCATGATGCATTCGGTAACAGAATGGCACTTAGTGAATACCTCTGCCAAGACATATCCTCCATATGAAACCACTTAAAAATTTACTAGAACCAGATTTTTAATTTTATTTTGCCAATAGCCTTATTCCTTTAAGTGTTTTGTTATTGTTTGTAACTGGAGTTACCACCAATATCATGCCAGAGACCATTACATCAAGACATCCTAATTCCATATACAAATCTTATTCATTAACGGCAAAGTTCAGTTTGTCATCAGACCCTCAGATTCAAAACAAAGACATAATAACTTGATTAACAAATCATTTAAGGGATGTTTTTCTGTTGATATGCAGCCAAATCTGTGCCAGTTCAATCCCTTGAGATTTCTAAAATGTATGTGGAATATGTGTTTGCAATACCACTTGTCCTTATTGCTAGTAATTAAACTTAAATGTGGGTTATCAGCATTATTAATATTACTTACCAATAGATAAGGAAGGCTGAGTCCAGTTGTCAGGCTCGTTGCAGTACTTCCTCAGAAGAGGAATGTAGTGAAAGTCTCAGACTGATTAAATCTAAAATAAGGAGCTGTCTGGGGAGAGTGCTTCTGACCCCCTAACCAATTCCTCTCTGATTGTGATTGAAGGTGAGCTGTCCCCGTGCCGACACATGAACGGAGGCTGCGGTGACCTGTGCCTCCTCACTCCGTACGGGAGGGTCAATTGCACTTGCCGAGGAGAGCGGTTGCTGCTGGATAACAACAGATGCGTGTGTAAGTCATGAGAAGCTTCATAATTAATTCTACTGAGGGCGAAACCTCTAGCCTGTCGAGCATCTCCGGTATTAACTATTGATTTTTATTGGAATTTCGAATGTATTTATTATTACGAAAATACGTCACCGCCTGAATTTGTATGCACGCTGTAACCTGGCATCTGTTTTCACCCTGGGTAAGACATTCTCTGTGCTGTTTACACAAACCCTCTTTGAATTCATCCCTTTGAACATAACCACACACAAACAGAAAAGTGTTGACCAGCTGCTGACTCTTCTTCTTTGGCTTGGCAGTGAATTTGTAATGATTCCAGGAGTCCTAGTCGATACCGCTCAGGGAAGATGCAGCTCTAATGCAGTGCTGCTTTAAGTTTCGCCAAAGCAGAAAACACACTTGAGAGGGGTAGAAGGTTTTGTCACAATTAGTCGCCTGAAGTCACAAGTGTGGAGCCTTTTTCTAATTTGACACACGGCTTCGTGAATTCCATATGCAGTGTGAGGATATAGAACATAAGGTGGGAGGAGCTGTTCAAATGAGGGAAGTTTGGCTGGACTGAACGTGGCAAGTGACTCAGAAGAGCTGGATGGAAGCCTGGATGTCACAGCAGAGGACAGTGGGCTCCATTCCACTCGTTACAAGAGGAGGAAGACGTTTCAGATCGTTGAATTGTGAAGCTGTAAGAAGCTCAGGGTGGGGTTCGTAGATAGAAGATAATTATGGTAGAAATTTTTTTGTTATACCTAAAAACTGAAATAACTCAGGGCATTAATTATTTGAATGGTGTACTGCTGTATATCAAACAAATAAATCAAAAAATTAAGTATAACAGAATACCAGGCATTTTCCCCTTAACTTTGAGTGTATGGGAATGGGATCATTCAAAAGCATTAACTCTGCTACTTCCTGCCTGGCGTCCACAGTACTCCTCACTACTGGGGCCACTAAAACAGAGAAGTTTGGAAACACTTGCTGATTGGCTCTTCTTTGTGACAACGTAGCCTTCATAGGCGATTCATAGGGCTCCTATCACATGACCCCCTTCTGGCAGAATACAATGTGCATTAGCCTCGGCTACCAGAGTAGAACGTGACATGAAGAATCAAATACCATCATTGTTGTCTTCGCTAACAGCTGTTGTACAGTTAAATTCTCCATTTTGCCAGGCATGATCAGTCATCCTCGTTATTCACCATTGTTTTCTTCTGCAGCAGAAAATTCCTCCTGCAACATCCACACTGAATTCGAGTGTGGGAATGGAGAGTGCGTAAACTACCAGCTGACCTGTGACGGAATAGCCCACTGCAAAGATAAATCCGATGAGAAGATGCAGTACTGTGGTAAGAAACACATCACAGCTCTAAATCTGAAGTATATACGGATTAAATACAGATATTGAACAATTTACCCTAGTGATCGCTGTTTGCCATTTACAGTTCTGGTAGTAATATGTTCCAAATATTTGTTTATTTCTAACACGTTGACACATTTCAATTTGTTCAGACAACAGAAGCTGTCGGAAGGGTTTCAGGCCGTGCTACAACCAGCGCTGTGTGGCCAACAGTCGCTTCTGTGATGGGATTGATGACTGTGGGGATAACTCGGATGAGGCTTTCTGTACCAGTGAGTCACAGCCGTTTGATCTCCTGTTCTATCCGTCCTGCCTCAGAGGGCAGGATCCAGCCACACACTAATGCTCATATTAATACAGCACGCTAGGCTACATGCTGGGCTAAGCCTTCACTGTCTAATGAGCCCCAAGATCATAAAGGGTGCACAAATTCAAAGAGGATTCAAACCTCCACCCTGAAAAAGTTGCCTCAGAGAAACCTGCATGGCACAGATTTTCTTTTTCACCTCGACGGGGAAATAACGCAGGAAAAAGAGCAGTTGAGTTTATTTTCACTCTGTAATTGGTGAAAGAGGGAAACCAAGGTGAAGAGACTCTCACCGAGCCGATTGAGCCCAGGAGGAGACAGAGGGGCTCTCGTAATTAATGTGGACTCGGCATTGGGGGATTTCAGGGAGGAGTTAATCTCGTTACGTTGTGTCATCTTCAGCCTTGCATTTTCCTTTTAATGGGACATCAACAATAACTTTTCCCATTGCCGCTGGAACATTTAATTATGGTATTATGTTATATACGATAATAAAATGCAGCGAGGTGAAATGACCAGAACCATTGTGCATTAGGTGGTGAATGAACAGCACAACTAAGGAGCCCCCTCTTGCATATTTAGTGTGATTTGCTCTCGCACAGCACTTAAGGGGTCGTGAAAGTCAAGCAGTTTTTTGTATAGCCCAGGAAGACCGACTGCACAGATACTGCAAGTCATCGCGAAGCCTTTTTTCTTCTCTGTCAGTTTGCGACCCGGAGCTCATTTTCACCAGCGAGCTTCTCAGCATTGTTGTGAGCTGTACCTGTTACCTCCGTCTGAGTGCTGTGTCTCTTCTGTTATCTTTTTATGAAATGCTAATTTTCCTCCCCGAGATGTCACGTGCGGCTTGTCGGAGTCATCGTGCCGGGACGGGAGCTGTGTACCCAGCTCAGCCTGGTGTAACCAGGTCATCGACTGTGCCGACGCCTCCGATGAAAAAAGCTGCAGTAAGTTCTTTCTGCCTTTTGCTATGCATAACAGGTACAATGGAAATATAACAGTGGCAGTCAGTAGAGGTCATACCACTGCAAAGGCCCAACTTAAATTCAATCAACCTGCACCAAATAACACACACACACACTCATAGATATCAGTTCCCTATGTATGCCTGTTGTTTTTCCATAACGATCCATTCATTATTTCCTGGGAAAAATCTAAATGCTGACAAATGCTTAAGAATGGATGCATCACCATATCCTTCCACCAAGTTTTGTGGAAATCTCTTCTGTTGGTTTTGTGTAATCTTGCTCACAAACCAAACACACCAACCGACAACACCACCTCGGATCTGCGCTCGTCACTGGGATCACGTTGACTGCTGCCACCCTCGTCCTCGCCTCCACCATCACGGCGTTTGTGACAAGACCATTGTTGTTGTGCTGTGTTTTGTATTCAGACCACACCGACTGCTCGCACTTTCACAAGCTGGGGGTGAAGGAGAAAGATTTCATCAGCTGCAACTCCACCTCGCTGTGCATCCACCACTCGTGGATCTGCGATGGTGCAAATGACTGCGGCGACTACGTTGATGAGACCAATTGCCAGGGTGGGCACAGCACACAAACACACACACACACACACACACACACACACACACACACACATACTCATATTTTGCCTGTGCGTTGAGAGGCAGATCAAGTAAGCCAGCTTCAATTAGAAAAGACTTAAAACAGATCTCATTTTGAGAGATGATAATGACAGTGGAATGAGAGATTCTGAGAGCTTAGTATGAGATAATGACCTCAATCATGACTAATGCCCAGAAGACTGACTTGGTTTTCGTCGCTCTACCCAGTTTCCCATGGACAGCAGTGTGAGGAGGGCCACTTCGCTTGTCCGAGCGGGAACTGCATCTCCAGCGTGTGGCTGTGCGACGGCCAGAAGGACTGTGAGGACGGGGCCGATGAATTCCAGTGCGGTAAGCCCACAAATCCAACCTCACACGGAGGAGCCCCCACACAATAAACTGCAATGAGGTTTTGTTTCCTAACAGGCTGAAATAGATGAGGTGTGTGGTTGCTCTAAACAACACTGTTGGTGGTTGGAAGGATATTTATTATCCATTAACTAGAAGCTATTTGTTGCACCAGATTTTTTTGTATAAATAGATCTAGGCCTGCAACGAATATTGTGTACAGTACAGTCTATACACTGCGGAGACAGAAGGACAAGAGATGATTGTTCATCATGCCACATGCAAATTCCTCCCCACTTTGTTTTGCTCCCCCGTATTGTCTGTGTGAGATTTCTCAAGTAGGTGTCTCTGAATTCAGAGTGCGGCTGTTTAGGGCACACGTTTCCCCCCCTTTCTCTCTTTGAATTATGATACACAGCACACCCAGTGTAACAATTAATTAATGAGCCATCACTGAAACGGTTATATTAAAGACGGAAATGTGGAATGAATGGAAACTCGTGACATATGAGAGGATTACACGTTATGATGCCACTCCTCTTCTTCCTCTCTCCACTTCCCTCACCGGAGGCGGCGGGAGCATTCCCTCCTTTTTGCTTTGATCCACGCTAATGTATGCAGAGAACCTACCGTGACAAAGTCAGAGACCTCCGCAATTAAACAGGAGGGCCATAATTATGTCATGGCACGGATTAATATAATTTGCCCTCAAAACCAACAGCTCACTCACGTACCCGTTCACGTGTCACTGCCTTTGGCATCAAAGCAAAATTGACTGGTAGCTGTAAATCAGGTGGTCAGAATGTCTGCCAACTTCATCACGGTCGCACACGTGTTCCACACACACTGTCACAACACTCACACTCTGTATGTAACGTGGATTTAAAACCTTTGTTGTAACATAACAAACATGTAACCATTGTAATTTGCATCTATCAGAACCAAACATATCCTTTTCTACACACACACACACACAAACTCAGAGCGTGGATGCATGGCACATGGAAGTTCAAGCAGTGTTTTGCGATATATATTTATTGTTGTTGTTGTTATGTTATATATCTTGCAGCCCTAATAGACAGCATAATCATAATTATTTGTTATTCGGATCATGTCAATAGTCCTTGTCATCATAAGGACTGCTGTGCCCGAGTGCAGCCTCATAGACCCACTAGTGTTGTAATTTTCCCTTTAAATCATCCAAACCTCAGGGACTAACATCCAGAGTAACACAAATAAAATGTGACAATAGAACTTACGGGTCTTGTAATGGTCAATGTTCGACTAGGATGGAGCAGATCACTAATTCTCCCGGTTTCCTCTTCCTGTATGATTAAGCAGCAACTCTGTTTGTTTTTTGTTTTCTTGGAAATGAAAAGCAATAGGAACACTCGTTTTCATTTCTTAGTGCTGCTCCACTTATCAGATTTATTTTATAAAACGTCAATGAATGTTGTTAGAGCGATGCATAACACAAGAACACCATTTCCATCGTTTTATCTCAATGTAATTTGTGCCTGTGTGAAACGATAACATCCTGTGCTTCAAATGTGCTTTTATCAGGACTGATATGAATTACTCCTCAACTCTTTGAGATGCTCTGAATGTTTTTTCAGGACAAAAAGACAATATTCCCATTCCTCTGAGTTAATTATCATATAAAAAGCTCCAGCCACTGATAATCTGTCTGCAGAGGGAAAGTGGTTTGAGGAAAATGCCATTACATTTCCGAAATGTCCTATTCCACATCTGATTAGAGGAAATAGTCATTTGTCACTTCACAATGCATACTGAGTGTTTCTACTCTGTGAAACACTGTTGAGAGTGAGTCATGAAAGGCTCTTTGATACAGCTCATGTGCTGTAGACCTGTAATGAATCTCCCGCTCACATTTGATCTGGAATCCCATACAGAAAATCGAGATAATCACCATTTCCACATTAAGCCATTTTATGTTTATCTCGTCCTTATCTCACATCATTGTATCAGTGCACGTAAAGCTAACGCAATGTGCATGACGGCGAGGAAAGCAACGCAGTGGGAGAGATGCCCCCCCCCCCCCCCCCTCCACGCTCAGTGGGATCCATACTTCCTTGCACTGTGGTCTGACCCGGAGCACACATTCTCCCTTCCTTCTCTCAACGTCTCATCAAAGCTCTGGCAGACTTTTCCAGGCCTGACATCTGAGAGGCAGAGCCCACAGAACAACTCTCCAGGGAGAGTGGGCGGCTCAGTGGCACAAACTCAGCAGGGACAAGGAATATATCCTCATGGTTCACAATGGCTTTTACACCGTGATCAGCTGCATGCTCGTTAATGACATCCAACAGGTTACTCTCACCTTAAGTGTCTGGCTCTCTTTTATTATTTGATTGTAGAAATATAATCTGAATTACTCGTCACTTTGAGCATCTATCCAAACGCCTTCCTTTAAAAGACAAAAGGGAAAAAATAAATCTACAATCCTTTGTGCAGCAGCTTTACTCCTGTGGTGCCACTAAGCAAAGACACTACACACAGAGAAAACAGAATGAGCCACTGGGGCAAATAGGAGCCACTTCTATAGGCTGTGCTGCTTTCGTTGTTGCGTCCTCCCCACTTTGCTTGATTTATGGAATTGAAATGTCCCGGCCCTCCGCAGATTCATCATGCCTGTGGAACCAGTTCGCCTGCTCGAAGAACAAGTGCATCGCCAAGCAATGGCTGTGCGACGGCGAGAATGACTGCGAGGACGGCCTGGACGAGAGCGTGCAGATCTGTGGTGAGTGGCCTTTCGCGTGTCACGGGGAATCTGCTGTCGGTATAGAAGGTCACATCCGCTATAATTCATATGGCGGCTCCATGTGTTTCCTCCATCAGAGCTGGAAATTAATGAAAAGAGATGAAACAATCTTAATGAGACAACAAAGGGGACTGCAGGCATTCCTGATGACTGGAGTGGGCACTGAGGCAAATCGATTTTTCATCACCGAGACCCAAGAGGCACAGTGATTTCAATTGGCAAATGAGATGTGCGTGTGGGTGTAATGAATACTACAATAAAACAAAAAAATCCAACCACAATAAAGAGACAAGAATTGCAGTGAACGTTGCTTGTATAATTGGATTGTAATGTGTCAAGGAATTATTAATGAAATGGCCCGTAGGTTTCTGAAGCACAGTTCTCGTCAAAAAAAAAAGATATGCACGTTAGCGCTACATGCTTCACTGAGCTACTGTATTTACCTTTGTTTCCCTGAGCAGCTATTTGTTCCTCTTCTCTTTGTTCTAATCCAAAGTAATGATGACTTAGAGGATTGAAGTGGATATTTTTACTCGCGATAGCACGATCTTTATGTGTTAGCTGTGAACAAGGGCAACTGCTGCACAATGAAAGTCTGTTTTATGGGGATCAAAATGTGACGGACATTCCAAACAGTGACCAGAGCTTTAATTTTATGAGTTCCAATGTTTTATTGTGGAGCGCTTGTAATTATTTTGAGGATTACTTTTACTACTTCTCTTCTGCTATTTCTTCTGAGCCATATACAGAATTTGGTATTAACCCCTCCGAGTCCAAGAGAAAACTAACAAGCTCAACCCAAACCCAACAGGGATTCTTATTTTTGTGATGTGATTTGAATGTTACTTGCTTACAATGATCACTAAAAGGAGAACCACTGTCATGTTCTACATTATGAGTGAGGGAATGTTGTGACACTTTCTGACCAGATCCGAGCCTGATGCAGTTATTGTAAGCTGCAAAGATTGAGTTACCTATTCCTTCACACATGGTTCCCTGATGACATCTGCATTGTGAAATATCAGCTCAGCCAACGTGACCGACCCAAACCTGTAAATCATTTCAAAAGCTGTGTCCGAAACCCGGACTAGACTTATTGGTCCCGACAGGCTCTGGTGTCCAAACTCTGATATGTGGCCCATTCCCACCCATCTTCGTCCACTACAACCCTGCAGTATGGAACAGCTTATTTAGTTTTACTTTGAACTGAAGCACTCTGATATAGTGCAACCGATCAATAGGCCTGCTTATATAACATAATAATATAAACAAGTGAAAGTAAACAAATTCTTAGATCTAGAAGTCTCTCAAGAAGAACATAGTCAGCCTATGTTGATCTGCAGGATGCTGTCTCATTCATTTAGACTCAGTTACTGGACTCAGGAAAAGGGCATGGAGAGACATAACTGCACACTTGTGCAACTATAATGGCAGGATGGTGTCGCATGATTGGAACGGGAAGCCATTGCAAGATAACACAAAAGTATTAAGAGATAAGGCAAAAGTAATCCCCCCAAAAATGCTTGTCCTGACCCTTCAGGGGCTCAAAACAACATATTCTATGAAATAACTGAACCGAAACCAAGATACATCCCCTTCAGCTCAGATCTACCTGTTTTTCTCAGTGCTGCCTTTGACCCATTGTATTCTTTGGCGTTTGAAAGTAGAGCATGTGCTCCTGTTTTCCTCCCAGGCTTGGTGACATGTGCTCCGGGGCTGTTCAGCTGCCCTGGGTCGTACGCCTGTGTTCCGAAACGCTGGCTCTGTGATGGCGAGAGGGACTGCCCTGATGGGAGCGATGAGCTCTCTGCAGCTGGCTGTGGTAAACTGCGTCTTCTAGTTCACAACCTTTAATACCTCATTGCAAGTTTAAAACTTTATGAAATCCCAGGGCAAAGGAATCACTGCCTGTTTGCAAATGATTGTCCTTGAGAGGCGGTGGTCTAGTGGCAGAAACTTGGACTATGGGCAGAGAAGGTCTCTGGTTCGACTCCACGGAGAGACAACAAAAGACCAACCTGGATTGATCTGTTCAAAAATCCAAGAGTCTCCCTACCCTGTCTAGTGCCCCTGAGCAAGGCACCTTACTCCCCCAACATCTGCTCCCCGAGCGCTGTACATGGTCGCTCTCTGCTCTGTGTGTCCTGCACCAGATGGGTTAAAAGCAGAGATTAATTATTTCCCTACCTGCATGAGTGTGCCTTTGCATGTCTGTGCATGTGTTTGGGACAAATAAATGCATCTTAATCTTAATCTTAATAAAACAATCGCTCATAGATCATGAAACCAGTACAAAGTGGACAAGTGGATTAGCATAAAGTGGATTAATATTGACTTGCATACTGATTGCCATGTTTAGAAAAGTTGTTTTTCTATTGATTAGCACGTTGATCTCACTTCTTTCCGTGCATTAGCACCCAACAACACATGTGATGACAGCTCATATCGCTGCCGCAACAAGGCGTGTATCCCCCAGCGGTTTGTCTGCGATCACGATGACGACTGCGGAGACGGATCCGATGAGTCAGTGGAATGTGGTGAGTTGAATGCACGTTGCTCTGTGGTGCAAATCGCTAGTGTGTAGAATATGTGTGACCTCTCTCTGTGGGGGGGGGGCAGATTGTATTTGCAATGCGCTTCTTTCAAAACACGGCGCTATGTGGAGGAGGACCTGCTCCTAACGTTGCTATAAAGAGCTCATTCCAAGCTAATGAAAACGCATTGATTCTTGGTTTCAGGTGATTATACACTAATGAAATCTTAACTATGAATATTATATTTAATTTGTGCTGATAGATCCCCTTAAGCAGTGGATGTTTAGAAAGGAAAAAAGGCAGTGTTTATACAGGTACAGTTTCTCTGGACTTCAATCAGTCTTTCTGCAAAATAATGAGGTTCAATACAATTGTTTTGAATGATGGAACGATTATCTAGGGAGATTATTGTGTATGTGTATTTATTATAGATCAATCCATGAGCAAGTTTTGATGTCAAAACTAGAGGGAATTATCTGTTGCTGCTTTAATATGTCGTAGTGATTCTGATGATGTATTCATATTTGAATTATTGAACAATGCAGCTATCGACACCATTATACATCCAGATGGCTTTGGCTGATAAACAATATTTTATAACACAAGTATTTGTTGAAATAATTAGACAAACATTACCTTGTGCAGCCTAGTGTAGCCCATCGGATTAGTACTTCATTCTACCACCACCATTAACTGACACCATGTCACTGCCAAGTGGAACTCGATGAAAAACTCCTCTTTCTCCCTCTCCAGTCTATCGCTCCTGTGGATCTGAAGAATTCCGCTGCAGGGACGGCCGCTGTCTCCTCAGCTCTCAGTGGGAGTGTGACGGCCACGCAGACTGTCCCGACCACTCTGATGAACTGCCTCTGAACCTCAAATGTTTGGCTGCAGGTAAGACTGCTGTTTGGCTCGCTGCTGGAATCTCTTCATCAGTGTCACAGGCAGCTCCTCTCGCCAAGGAAACTGGTGGGGACATATGGTGGAAACAAAAGCTGCTACAACCAGGAGACTTTTTCCTGAAAAGGATTAATCTGTCAAGCCCCATCGTCTGGTTAAAAAACGTTCCCCAACTTAGATGAGGAATCGTTAAAGGATGTTATGAGGATGTGTGCCAGTGAACGTCATGTCTCGTGTTTTCAGGAAGCTTGTGCAATGGCTCCTTCTTCATGTGCTCAAATGGACGCTGCATTTCTGAGGGTAATCTCTGCGATGGGAGAGACGATTGTGGAGACAAGTCCGACGAGAAGAACTGCAATGTGAACGAGTGCCTGAATCGCAGAGTCAGCGGCTGCACGCAGGATTGCCAGGATCTAACTGTGGGATACAAGGTAAGTGACCATGGCCACGGTTCAGCTGCTTGAAAAGCATTCTGCTTTAGAATGGCTTCCTGGCTGCAGTTAGTCGATAAAGCCTAACTCCTCGGGCTAAAGGTTAAATCAAGCTACGGGACGATAACAACTGTAGAAATATTTAAAACAACAGATAACACAGTCACTGGGGTTCAGTGCAAGAGCAAACACCATCCTGAATGCAAATCCAGTGATCCCACTGCACAGTGAGAGTTCCTTCATAAATATGACTGAGAGATGTGTCCTTCAAACATTGTGACAGTGCATCATAAGAATCCAGATAAAGTTTAGTACACCTATCAGGTCATAGGCTGTGTGTGTGTGTGTGTGTGTGTGTGTGTGTGTGTGTGTGTGTGTGTGTGTGTGTGTGTGTGTGTGTGTGTGTGTGTGTGTGTGTGTGTGTGTGTGTGTGTGTGCGTGTGTGAGATTTTAATTTAAACACTTGACTGACCTGCGGTTCTCGGCTTTAACATAATTTCCAAATCATGGGTAGATAAAATGTGGAGCCTATATTAGTAATAGTGTGGACATGAATGATTAATGACCAATAATGAATCAAGCCTAACTTCTCACATCATTAACTAGATAAAGATGGGTGGGAGCATACATACATTTAGTCACTCCCTTCCTGAATAACCTTGAACGCTGTAAGGAGTTTAATGATATGCCAGCAAACGTCTGCTCTCCCTGAATGTGCCGGGAGATTGTGCCCTGCCTGGTAATTGTGGCATGATCGGGTTGGAACCTGGTCAAGACCACATCTGCCGCCTTATTCTGTCGGTCAGTCGCTTTGTCAGTCTGTGATAGTTTATGTCTTCATACCTGGATTTTACGCTCCATTTCTTCCTCACAACTGCGTTCAGTGGCTCAGAAAAGTGTCTGTAAGCTGAAAGTGAAACCTCTCTTTGCTGCCATGACGGGGGCAGAGCTGGACAGAGAGCACATCAATGCAGACACTTTGCTCCTCCTGAGCAGGGTGACCAGTAGAAAAGCCTTGGAGGTTATAATGTTGGATAAAAAGGGATTTGCACTGACTCCAGAGCAGCTGACACAAGCACTTAGTTATCTTTTGGAGGCCCTGGTCACTGAAGTGTGGTCGGATTTTTTTAGCTTTGGCATATTAAGTGTGCATCACAGCTTTGACAACAAATAATTGTATGAATGAATAAATCATGTATTTTGTAGCCAGGCATAAAACCTTGAGTTATTTGTTGTACCCTTCAATTGAAAGCTAGGTGACCATTAATTTACAGTGAAACTAAGCCTCTTGTTGTTTGTGCTCACATTTCCTGCCTCATTATCGCCAACACATATTTCTGGTGTTTGTGATCAGTGTAAATGCTGGCCGGGATTCCACCTGAAGGATGATGGGAAGACTTGTGTGGACACTGATGAATGCTCCACTACCCTTCCCTGTAGCCAGCGCTGCATCAACACTTACGGCTCCTTCAAGTGCCTGTGTGTGGACGGCTACGAAGCCTTGGAGCGCAATCCCAATAGATGCAAGGCTCTGTCAGGTCAGCCCGATTTTTTTTATTATAATTAAAGCCTCAATGTGCAGGATTTCAACTCTCATTTGACCTCTAATACTGCGTGTCCCTCATTTCAGCTGAAGAGCCTTTTCTCATTATGGCCGACCACCATGAGATCCGGAAGCTGAGCGTGGACGGCTCAAATTACACCATCTTGAAACAGGTAGGTGATCCCTGCATCAGTAGGAACTTGTGACATTTTAACTGGATAGCCGGTACTAGATTGAAATACTGCTGAGAGGTGTCAGCACCTTGTCAATACGAATGCAGCCTTGTCTTCTATTGGGTTTCCATTTTGAACTTTCGGAGCCTGTTCTGTCAGCTGTACACTACAGGAAGGAAATATGGCTTTAAATTAGTTAATTGAGATTTTAGTGGTCGTGGGATTGTGGTCATTAGCTGAATGTGTGGATTAAATATGAATTGTAGAAGACAGGATAGAGTTAAATTGTAAATGCATTGCTTTGCATTACCAGACCCCCCCCCCCCCCCCACACACACACACACATATGGGCAGAGGAACATTGCCATTCTGACTGGCAGAGATCAAAATCACCCCATTGAGGACCCCATGGAAAAGCCATTTCAATCATTCCTAGGTCTCATCACAGCTGCTCCGGGCAACGCTTGAATCTGACTGCTGATTATCGTAAATGCTCGGCTGTGATTTACTGTAAATCAGCCCATGTGTCCTGGAGCCTCCTCTTACAGTCACATTAACCTCTTTACTGGACGTAAATCTGCCGTCTGCCCCTCCGTTCTCCAGAAGCCACTACTCACCTCAACCAGTGCATTTTAGCAGCAACTGACCTCAAATCACCTCCCCACTCCATTACCTTCCCTGTTCAGAGTATACGTCCATGACATTGCTTTTAGAATACATTTGTCCTCCCACCACAAACACAAGTGACTCACAATATTGTATAACTCCAACACATTGTGTTATAGTGCAGCTCTGTGCGTGTTCTCCTACATTGTTAAAATTTGTATGTGTAAAATATTGTGGGTTAGAGCTGATTAGTACAGTGTCCTCTCTAACCCTGTCTGTTCGGAATCGACTTTTCTCTTGATGTGTGTTGATGCTCTGGAGCTACTTCACTATATCAGTTCATTTTGTATTCATATTTAACGTAGTCTGTATCCAAATCGCATCATATTCCACTCTGTATCCCCTTGGGCCCATTGTGCCGATCCGTTCTGTTCTGTAGATATGTGTTCTAAAGACAGACAGAGATTTCTGGAATAAATATATGGAGAATAGTATTATATATTAATATTGAATGAGTAGTAGTTATTGTTGAGTAGTAACTTGATAATAAAGTTCTATATAATTTGAATCTGAATCATTTCGTAGCCACTGGGTCTCTGGTTGGTTTGTGGGGATGAAGAGAAAACACACAGCAGCTGTGGATCAAAGTGTGGGGGGGGGGGCAAGTTTCATCTCTGCAGCTGATGTTTGTAGGGGGGAGAAGCTCCCCCAGGACACTTTGGCGCCTGTCTGTGAGGGTGTTGATGATCTGATGAAGATGTCTAATTTTGTCTGTCAGATAATCCGACACCCTCTCTCAGCACCCACGGTGTCAGACAGCAGGGTGGGGGGGCACTTGTTTGCTGAGCGGCTCCCTGTGTCCCTCGCTCCTCGGCTTTGATAGGACCTCGACTCGCTTTTCACAGGCTCTTCAAATGCTTTGTATAGTGGGAAGCAGTGGAAGCTGTGGGAAAGCCATCGGGATCAATACTGCGTGTGGAGTAAATATCACATCACACACAGCCACTGTAGTGGAAGTTGAACTTGTTTTGATCCGTCTCTTTCTGCTGCTCTTGCCCGCTGGTGGGTATTTCATCAAAGAATCTCATTTGACCTCAATCATCAGTCTATCTGATAACAGCGTTTGCATTGTGTGTGTTAACATGAACATTATCTCCTCAAATGTATAAAAAGGAGGAAATTCACAAGTGATTTGAAGACCTCTGATACTATACACTCACATATTAACATTACATTTAGGATTAGTGCTGTGTGGGCACGCCCTTGCTGCCAATGAAAGGGACTTTCATTTATTTTAAACTTCACAAGGAACTCAAGAAAGATTGTGTTCTTCTGTTCTCAAGTTGTCTCTCTCCTTTGTATCTGCAGGGCCTCAACAACATCATCCACATAGACTTTGACTACAAGAAGGAGTTCATTTATTGGGTGGACTCAACCCGGCCAAGCGGGCGAAAAATCAACAGGATGCGTCTCAATGGGAGTGACCTCAAGGTACCGCAGGATTTAGCTGCTTTGTATCTGTGCCATATGTGAGCGTGCCTGGGGCTAGTTTACTCAAGACTCATTGGCTTTACTTTATTCATCTCCGGCTCGTGCTGAAAAAATGTGCCTTTTCCATCAATGTGCTGTCTTTTTCTTTAACTTTATTCCTTTGTCCTACTTTTTCTTATTCTGAAGATCTGTCATGTTTGGAAGACTGAGAAGTATTTCTCTTAAGTGGCTCATTAGAACCATTCAGCTGATGATGGGCGCCCTTTAATCCTTTTAGAAGCCACAGAGTGGATTTGTCTGTCGACAGCCAACATCCTGTTAGCTTGACACCAATGAATGAGTGTTAGCGATAATGGGAATATCACCAACGATTTTCAGATAAATACAATAAGCATAATGAGTCAATGCTGCATAAAGGATGGTCTGGGTCCTGGGATCAGAGCCCAAACAGTGGAGGCACCGGGACTTCAGCAGAGCACCTGGTGGGTCTTCATCCTACATCTCATTAGCAGGGGTGTGTGGGGGGGCATTAAGATCATTCAGCCCAATTACTTGCACCGTCTCTGTTTGAGCCGGTGCCGCAGCGAAGCAGGACGACAACCCGATCAAGGAGCTTCTCACATCAGGTTAATTTAAAGAGTCACTCACACAAAGTGCTTTTAGTATAGCGTTGTCGTATTAGTAAGAGAAGATCGGGGGGGGGGGGTATTCACTGAGAGTAATTGAATACTGTGGTTTAACTTACCATTTTAGATTTGGGGCTTTTATTTAGTTTGTTTTTCTTCTTTTTGAAACTTGAAGTCCCGTGCAGTTGCATTTCTCGCTACACAGAGGACATGTACTGCAGAGCACACACGGAAGGGGGTCTCCATAGGCAGAACTGAAAAGAGGCAGTCTGGTCTACTTAAACTTTATGTGAATGCGTCACCATCTCGCCTTTCTTGCTTAGCAAGAGAAGTGGAATTGAACTCGACAATAAGGTTTTAATGCCCCTTCATGTGCACTCTCAGCTGTTCAAATGAATTGAAGCATGATACTCAAGCACCGGATGTATTTCCGTGAGCCGGTGCCATTAACTCTTTGAAAACAGTTCAGTGATTGGGTTGGCCTATTTGAAGGAGGCTTCAAAATGGGACAGTTTAGTTGGGCCGGTGCGGCAGATCGGTCAACAAATGCAGCGTACGAATGATACAACCCCTGAAATCGGACAAAGCAGGGCCCAATCCCATTTCACCCCTTCCCTCCAACCCTTGTCCCCATTCTTGTTGGGATGGAGGGGTAGGGGCATTTTTCACTTCAAAGCGAGGGCTTTGAAAATTTCCCAGATTGCTTTTCGAAAAAAATCAACGGCAAGATGTGAGAAAAACTCACAAATGTTGTATTGTGTCCATTAATAAGGATTTCAAAATTACAATAATGATTGTAATATCTAACTCTAATTTTGTTTATTGAAGATCTCAACAATGTTATCACAATGACATCACTGGCTATGGTTTTTGCGTCTGTTTAAATGTTTGTATTGATCTGGCACTACTCTCCAAACAGAAATGCATGTGTCCATCTTCAGGGCCAAGCCACCATTGTATGGCTGTTGCTTTAGTGACAAAAAAATAAAAAAATTATTTTCCTCTGAGGAACATTTTAGTTCTTTATTAGCTTGAATATAAATTCTAAAGGGAAAAGAAAAAGTTTGTGTCAGCCCAAGGTGAAACAACAACAAGACTGCAGAGATCTCTCATCCTAGATCTCATAGACACTCTCTCTGAATAATGCAATCTTTCTTTTTTTTTGAAGAGCCATAATGTCGACATTTGTGGAGTTAACCTTCAGTTCTATGTGAAGCTAAATCTTTTTGATCATAACAATGAGATGCTATGGATCAAGTGAACCAGAGGGACTTTGTGTAATCAGGATTGGCTGCTTCTTCACCGGCTGACTTTGATCAAAATCACTGCTTCAGGAACGGCCCAGTCTTTTGGCAAGACTGGATATTTCCTCGCAAGTTCTGAAAGCAAAGGCCTCAAAGCACCCAACGCTTCTTAATGACAGGTTGCATGAGCGCAGACATTCTTTTTATATTATTTCCTTTTTCATTTATTTATTTAATGTGAAATACGTTTTTTTAAAGGCATTTGCATTATCTGCCAGCTGGCGCAATTATTGTCTTTTCGAACAACTGCTTTTGCAAATTCAAAGGATCGACTATCTTGGGGATATTAGTTGGTGTTTCTATATAGTTCCTATTTTGTGCTTGAGAGAAATAAGCCATCAAACAGCAGTACCAATGCTTTTTTGCTCTCCATCTGTTATAGGAGAAATGCAGTTCTTATGATAAAGAAAAAAAAAAAAAATTGCAGTTATTATTGGCTTCTAAGGAAAGTGTAATCCCAGTATTTTCACCGTAAATGTATGTCATTAAAAAAACGGTTTCAGGTCATTTGAAACAGTTTTCCATCTGTGACACATTTGTTATAAAAGCAAATCGTCAGCTCCTGATGTGCAGTCCGGATCATTAATGATCCCCCTGCCGTAACCTTTAGCAGCCTTTCATTACGGAGGAAACACATGTCGAGCAACTGTCATGGCAACACAAGTATCCCTGATCTTAAACAAATCAGTTGCACTCATCACAAGACTATTCAGTTCAGTTTGTTTGAAAAGGAACAAAAAACTAATTTAGATTTCGATGCAGGAGATGCATCATGTGAACAAAATCTATGTAATATTGATGTTTGTGGGACGTTTAATGGTTTGTGAGTGACTGAGATCAATTTTTATTTGTGTCTGTATTCAAATAATTTGCCACTGACAGAGAAAGACCTGTCGTTTGTTTATGCCCCTTAGTTTTCAGTGATAAACCACTAAAACATTGGTTTATTATATATATATATATATATAAACATAAATCAGTGTTATGGATTGAGACGTTCAAAGCCTGGTTTCCCTCTCCCTGCCTCACCAGGTAGTCCACAGAACAGCAGTGCCCAGTGCCTTAGCAGTGGATTGGATAGGAAAAAATCTATACTGGTGCGATTTGGAGAGGAAAACACTGGAAGTGTCCAAATCCAACGGGCTCTACCCGACCATCCTAATCAGCTCGAGCCTCAAGAACCCCACAGATCTCGCTCTGGATCCCCAGACAGGGTAAGCACATTAATATTATTATTACTCCAAAACATAACACCTGAGTCCACTGATTCCACAGCTTGAGGGAGAACAGGGATAGAGTTACTCTTTACAGATGCATATCCTGATATGTCTCTAATCTAAGGAATTTTAATCCACAGCACTTATTTTGTATTCCCAGGATGTTTGCCTGCACTAGTACACGGCTTCTTACAACCGTGCTATTCTTCTCTTCAGATACGTATTCTGGGTGGACTGCTGTGAACCCCCGCACATTGGGCGTATTGGCATGGATGGCCGAGGGCAAATGGTTATCATTGACACAGAGATCTACAGCCCCACCGCTCTCACTATTGATTATACCAACAAAAGACTTTACTGGGCTGACGACAACCACATCCTGTTTGCCAACATGGATGGCACCCAAAGACGCAAAGGTCAGGATAAAGTGCTGTAGGTGCACAGGAAGTGTCTGACCCTCTCGTTTTCACACCTCTTCACCTTCTGTGTAACAATTATGAATTTTGAACGTGTTGTGTTCTCACCAAATGGGAGGCAAAATGTTTGTGAGATGAGTGTGATGATATTCCAAAGTAAAGACACAAATTAACGCAAACACACTCGCCACGCAGTGCAAGTGGCTTGAATTGAAATAATTCACTTTTAAATAAAACTGCTGCTCATGACGTTGGAACATTGGTATATCGGCCAAACATATTAAATCACTGGTAAACATTATAAATGCATCTGTTATTGCTATGGGGGATCAGAAGTTTAAAAGAAATGTGTTCTTCAAGTGCAACTGTTACATCACAACACCCTGATGGCTGAACTCTCTGTCCACCTCCAGTGTCCTATGATCACATCCAAGGGGTAATGGCGCTGACTTTGTTCGAGGACTTTGTCTATTGGACGGACGGGAAGTCCAAATCGCTTCGACGCGCTCACAAGACAACTGGCACTCAAGGGATTGAGCTCCTCAATTCCTGGCAAGCCATCAAATCCATCAAGGTCTACCACTCCCTGCGCCAGCCCGAAGGTATGGAGTCCATCTGGTGCTCGTGTTCGGCCTCCCATGCAGAGCCTCCAATGTACTTTTAAGTGGGAAATGGTTTGTGTAATTCAGCTTGAACTCAGTCATGAATTCCGTCCTTCTGTGCAGTGCCCAAGCACCAGTGTCAAATTGCGAATGGAGGATGCAGCCACCTGTGTCTTCTGTCTCCTGGTGGGGATCACAGATGTGCCTGTCCCACTAATTTTTACTTGGCTGCCGACAATAAATCCTGCCTCTCCAACTGCACCTCCAGTCAGGTCGGCAGCATTTCTCCATCTTCTTACATCTGAATGTACTTTGACCGCATGTTGTTCCAGCTCTGATCTGATCAGTATCCCTCCTGAAGGCAAATAGCTCCACTCCCCTATGTGTTCTCCTTCTGATAGCTAAGGTAGCGGAGGAAATGTTTGTGTATCGATTGATTCAGCTTTGAAAGTTGTTGCAGCTTTTTAACGACTGAGAGTGGAGAGATATTCCTGATGTTTCTTTTTACCTCTCCAATAATTGTCTGTGGTGTAAATAGTTTCGCTGTGGGACAGATGAGTGTATCCCTTTCTGGTGGAAGTGTGACACTGTGGATGACTGTGGGGACGGATCTGACGAACCTACTGACTGCCGTGAGTGCCACTTTCTTTCAAGGATGTTTTTCTAATATTAATAGATAAAGGTCGGCGCCTGTTTTAACAAATTCCCGGGGCTTTTTTTTCTGTGTTTGCTGCATATTTATATTAAATCTTGTGACTTTTTGTCAAATTCACTATCATTTCGAACCATTTTGTATCAGAGTGTCTTGTCTCTGATTTGACATTTGGGGTTTACGCACCGTTTCGCTGTGACGATTTCCTTCGCAACAGCGGAATTCAAATGTCAGCCGGGGCGTTTTCAGTGCGGCACTGGACTCTGTGCCCTTCCTCCCTTCATCTGTGACGGAGAGAACGACTGTGGCGACAACTCAGATGAAGCTAACTGTGGTAGGGACATAACACTTTGTCTTTAATTTTATGTCTTTCATGTTTTGAGCTGTCTCTGCATTTTTGCGGAAATGCATCCTATCCCTCAAAAAGCATTGAAAGTGCCCCCATCTCTTATTGATTTTTTTATTTTGGAGATGAAATCTGAGTTTGTGAGGACGGCTCTGTTGAGTTCTGAAATATTTATTTCATTTGTAGTTAATCAATAGAAAACTATATCAATACATCACTCATCGGAAGAATTACCAAACATTTTCTCGTTACTGCCTCCAATTTTTTGGAGCTATGCCTGAGACTATATATTTGATGGACATTTGTATTGTTGTTTGACATTTTACAGAATATTTAATCAGTGCTTTAAAAACAAGTTGGTACTGTAGATTAATTTATAACAATAATAATTAGTTGTTAGCCCTAGTACTCTTATATACATATATATATATATAGTCTTTTTATTTTTGTATTATTATTTATTTATAGTATAAACTTCTCAATGTTTGATGTGTAAACAAAAAATGCCTTTTCATCTCTACCCAAGGATTTTGTTTCACTGCAGGAATCCTACCAGACACCAGTAAATATTAGATACTTATGCCAGTTTCTGAAAACTCTGACACACATATCTAATATTTACTGGTATCAGAGTTTTCAAAAGCTGACCATATGTATGACAGGCAGCCCGTCAGTTGTAGTAAAATCGATGTTTTTGCTTTGTTTAGATTCGAAGCATTCTTATTGATCCGTCCTCCCACTGCCTATTTTCCCTTTCAGAGACATACATCTGTCTGTCGGGCCAGTTCAAGTGCAACAGGAAGCAGAAGTGCATTCCTCTCAACCTCCGCTGCAACGGTCAGGACGACTGTGGTGATGCAGAGGACGAGACGGACTGCCGTAAGTCATCACTTTAAGTCTCCATGTCTTAAAAATGTCTTTGATGAGCTTTTAAACTGGGAATCCTATGAACACACTCCACATTTGGTCAGTCCACCTCAACGTTGCTGCCAAATAACAGTCACTGTTTAAGGTTTTTTGTTTCAATGCTATATTATAACCGGTTGACATGGAAAACCTTGATTGTGTCTTGTTGAATTGCTTAATTCATGTCTGTGCTTGGACAGAATATGTGATGCCATGAACATGACATACTCCTCATTAAGTATTCCGCAGGCAACCCTTGTTATAGCCGGTGCCTGTGAAAAGGGATTAGATATTGAATCACACAGAGGACAAGAGCAGATTTTCTCTGCCATGATGTAACTCATCAGAATATCACACCCCATTCAAGGCTTTCAGACGGCTGCATTTGTCTTGCATGTGATTGCGAGAGGGACGAGAGTTAGGGGGGGGGGAAGACAATGCAAGAAAGTCAGGAGGAGAAAAAGAGACTTAAAAAAAAAAAAAAAACTTTAATTAAAGTCAGGCTAATTACTTCGCCCCTACTTAGACTTCCAGCCTGATTGGATGAGGTGTTGAATGTACTTTTGTAATGAACACACCACTGAAATTGAAATGCTCTTTGAAACAATCTGAGGAATTGGAACAAGCAACTACTGCAACCTTGCTATCACGCTCCAAAGGTATTACTTACCCATTGGGTGCTTTATCAAATTGTTCTTTTGTGGGCTGAAACGTTCAGGTTACTTCCACCGATCCTGATTTCCTCCTGTGTGGTGATGTAGCTTATGTTCCTCTTTCCCACACACCACCTGTCTCTGTGCCTGCAGCTGACAGCACCTGCTCCCCAGACCAGTTCCAGTGCAAGGCCTCCATGCACTGCATCTCCAAACTCTGGGTTTGTGATGAGGACCCTGACTGTTCAGACGGGTCAGACGAGGCTAATTGCGGTGAGTTGTTTTAACCCACTTAACCATAAATCACACCACTCAACCTCTTTCACCAGTTGAAGAGCGACTGAATAGATTTAACCTGAATCCACAGTTGCCTTGACTCTTCTCTTCTTAGTCCTTTTGCTTGTTCTCACCATCTCTCTTATTGGGCTAAGGGAAGATGCCATGAAGGATACCTGTCCCTGTCCTCAATAAGAGCTCGACTTTATGATCTCAATACGTCTAACATTTCATTTTCTAACACACACACACACAAGCATTTGGATTTTCTTTTTCTCAATACTGTGACTTTTAGGTCAAAGTCTTTTTTTCTAGGGCAGGTAAACAACCTTGGGAACTTTTCCGACCTCCAGACTAAAGCAAAACAAAAATATGTTTAGCTATTAAGGATTCGAATTTGACAATGCCACAATAAATGCAAACGTCTTTAAAATGTAACCATGTTAGGATAAAGGGTTGGAACAACTTCACCTTCCTCTGAGCTACCTGAATCACTGTAGTTATCAGAGATTCAACTCTTTAGTTACTTAAGATGATGCAAGCTGTAATCTGCTCTGTTGGCTTTGTTTGAATTGTGCTGTATTGTTATTGTACTGTTATTTATTTCAATCTCCTATAGCTCTAATTCTGTTTGTTAGACTTCATGCAATAACTCTGAAACTAGCACATCAGTCCAGGGCTCATCTCCATGAGGACTGATTATCATTCCCCTTGTGACAAAGTACCCTTTTCACCAAGCTTTTAATTTGTTGTTTTGGTTTGGATTGATAATTAGACATTCACCTTAAAAGTTTTTGTTAGTAATAGGCTATGGGGAAAAGTACAAAAGAAAAGATTTGAATCGGTATATTGATGGCTTGAACTGCCGTTAGTGAGACAGAATTATACATGGTCATGTTTTGCAATTATTGGGTTTGAATTTTGTATCTTTTACATATAAATCCTTTTGACGTGCCGGGCATCTTTGGCCTCCGATTTCAATGACATGGTACAATGATGAGCTGTCATTAATCAACCTGCCTGGTGCATACACGTTTAATTAGTCTCCAAATTTGCGAGTACAAAAAAATAGCCTGCTTTTGCTTCCTTTTCTAGGATTACCAACCCTAGCTTTAAACCATGATTATAGAAATCTTGGAAATATACACCACTAATAATGGTTATAGGGTGCAGATAAAAATGTCTTTGGTGAGATCCCACTTTCACCCACAAACTATACACAACATGTCCAAAGATAAAGATATCCTCTAGCTCTGAATGTTTATTTCTGTGTGTTCAGTGCCCTCCTTCTGTCGTTGGGCTTCAGAAGGTTCAGCAGCCCAGCGCTTGTCACTCATCTTGATGGCCAGTCTGTCTTTGTCTGTCTGTGGTATGATGAAGACATAAATCAGCCGTCGGCAAAATAGAGCCACTGTTTTTTGTTCTTGGTTGTGAGTCAGTAGTCCTTTTTCTGTAATTCAGGGATTCAGTATTTACAGGGAGGTTGAATGATAGTGGAAGGTTGCACAATGGGACTTTAACGTGCTTGTGCATGTGAGGTGCTGTTTGACAAATACATTCTGCCCACAGCTGCAGAAGACAAAACACCTCCTACACACACACCCTATAGTGTGTGAGTGTGTGTGTGTGTGTGTGTGCGTGTATCCGGGGCAAGGTGTCATTTCCTCATGGGTGTAATTGTGGAGGAATTAACTGTTGTTTGTGTTATCTCCATACAGGACGACATATCAGTTTGAATACCATTAATAGAGCTTTCAGGCTTTAGTGTTTGATGCCTCACATCTCCCAGTAATTGTTGGTGCGTTTCATGTTGTGGTTTTGTTATTTCGCAGCCGCTTTAATGTCTATTAACTCAACGAGGCCCTGATGTAATATGAAGTCACTGTTAATCTCGCTTTGTGTCGTTTACTGATGTTTGACTCCCGCCCCTCAAACTGCATTATCTGTTGGGTTTATCATTGTCGGCCACTGATTCATCATCTGAAGTGCGCTCACCTCTTCAGAGCACGGGAGAGAAGCTGCTGCTTTGTTGATATTTCACTTTGAATTACTGCATGACTGCTAAAGAAAGTTTAGCTTGTTAGCACCGTAATGAGCTCTGACTAAGAAAGGAAACATCGTTGTGCTCCTGTGTCCAATCCTTCCTCTGGTGTAAGTGACTGAGCGGCCACCTTTTCCTGCCATGTGTCCTTTGCTGTGTCCCTCTGCTCCCGCTGTCGGGTTGCAATGAGATCCAGGCAGAATCTGCCACCCTCTTCTCTTTGAAGCTTCCCTTCCCTAACTGATAACAGCATTACCTCGGCCATTATCCCCGATGTTATCTGTGCAGAAATGACTTTTTAAACGGAACCTCTCAGTTTGAATTTGACAATCCATTCTGAGGAAGTACTGCAGGAGCTAATGTCAGAGCTTCTGAGATATTTACTAATCCTTATCCTGGCCATCTCTGAACTTTTCAGTCTGTTTAATAGGATATTTAAACCAGCATTAGTGCATTTCATCAAAGAACCATCTTATAATTTAATCTGCAGCTCCAAAACACATTGATTTGTCCAGTTTTACTTCAGAAATATTGCACTTATAATAATATTAATTATCAATTGTATCACGTTAAAGTTTTGAGCCGATATACAAACTAGCAACTCATTTTCTTTCTTAGTCTTTCAAATATCAGTACCCACCACAAACACTCAGGTGAGGTTCGGTATGTTACAAAGACCAAAGTCATCGGCATTTGAAATGTTCCTTCTTTTCTTTTCAATTTTTCTTGGATGTTTTCTTTATGAAAGTTCAATTTTGCCAACTTTCTGTCATAGCTCCTGAGGTGTGGGGATGATTGGTAGCGCAGTCAGGTATTTCATCTTACGGCGCGTTAGCCTCTCGAGTGCAAACTGTGTTTTGAACTCAGCGTCAGACTTGCTCGGCGAAACCCTGAGGAAACGATGATTACACATACAAAATGTTATAGCTAGCACACCATTAATATTCATGCTCTTTGAAGCCATTTTCATCTTCATGTTTGTTTGCTCCTGATGAAAAAGATGAAAAGACCTGTGGACCACATGAATTCCGCTGCGAGAATAACAACTGCATCCCCGACCACTGGAGGTGTGACAGCCAGAATGACTGCGGAGACAACTCAGACGAGGAGAACTGCAGTGAGTACCCGGCTCCTTCACTTTCTGTCAGCCCGGTTTGTTCGCTCATATCCGCTGTTGACGCTCTACTACACACACTCTTAGGGAAGAGTTTGACTTCTCTGAAGACACCTGAACGCCCCTCCTACCACCACAGCCTGCCTAACAAACACACAGATGCACACACACATACACACACCCACACACACACACACTTGTACGCCCTCTGAGATGTTTCCCACTATCGAGTGAGCCAGGCCCTTCTCTCTTTCAAGCCTTCTATCTGTTCTCTGAGAATAATGAGGCTGTTGAGCTCAACCCTCCTCTGTAAGTTACCAGGCCCACATTCCCTTTTGTGTAAATATTCATCACCTTCAGAACAAAAATGTGTATTTACTCACAATATGACACCTCATTAAACTTCTGTTGTTGAGTATATTTGACTCCTTGCATGCATGTGTGTGTGTGTGTGTGTTTACATGATGCGAGTGTATGCATGTCCACTGTGTGTCTTTGCTGAGTGGACATCATATATGTGATTTATCAGATGCCTATTAATGTCACTTAAAATGCAAATAAAAGCCAGTGAAGTGTTGGAAGGCGACGGATTAAGCAGGTGGACCAGCAGACAGGGGGGAGGCCACAAATCATATTTCGCTGCAATGCCTGCTGGGAGCCTCTGTTGCAGCGCAGCTCATAGCGCATGCCCCTGAGTTCGCTAATAGTCCATGATAACAAGGGGAGGACCCAGACGGTGAATCTGATGCAGCTGTTTAGCTGCGTCCTCATATTGTCCTCAGGGACCGTCGGGCTCTAAACTGCCCACACGAGAATTTTTTGGCTTCAGAGAGTTTGTTGCCCCTCCATTGTGAGAGCTGCAGTGAATGTATTTACATCCTGATTACATTTGCTGGGTTCTCCACTCCTAATGCAGAATGACTCTAATTAGCTAAAGCGATGGTTTTGCCAATGCATTAGCATGTGATTGTAAACACAGATCATTTGGCTCATAACTGTATCAGGGGGACGTCTGTTTATTGTGTGTGATGCTGGAAACAGATTCAGTCTGATTCCTGAATCCTGTGTGTTGCTCTCCACTCAGAGCCGGTCACCTGTAACCACAAGGACTTCGCCTGCACTAACGGAGACTGCATCTCCTCCCGATTCCGCTGTGACGGGGACTACGACTGCCTGGATAACTCAGATGAGGCCAGTGTTTCAGATATATATTTTCCAACACTTACTTTCTAAATCAAAAAGGAAGGTAAACCCACGAGAGTCCTGCTAACGAGGCACAGCAGTTAGGAAGATGCTAAATTTAGAGTTCTGAATTATTAGACAATAAAATATAATTACGAGGTCATATAAATGACAGGTCACCCAAAATCTAATATTGTGAAAACAATTTTGCGATAATTATAAAGTACAAGTATGAATAGTGTAGTTTGGTGTATAATTGATCTCTTGGAAATGTCTGTTAGTATCTGAACCTGCAGCTCAAACACAGATTAAATGCTTTTGGGGGGAAAGGGAAATAAGGTTGGTTGGGTATATTGCCACTCGCAAAGAAAATAATCCCATTATAGGCATAATTCATTGCACTGGTACAAATCTCCTCATCACGGTTGCCATGTTCCAAAACAAAGCTGGATAGAAAATATCACAGTAATGAGTTATTGTACCTTCAACCTCATCGGTGCTTGAAACACCTCGTATTCAATTTCTTTCGGAAATCCTAATCCTTCGCCGCCTTTCAGAAAAACAAAAGCTTCTTGTTTTGTTCATCAATGTGCTTGAATATCTTAATTTAGAAAAGCTTAAAATTTGCCACTTTGTACTTTAATGTAATATGTGAAGCAATTCACTTAAAAGGGCCATCATCCAGTGCTGCATGGTGTAAAGAGATTTCTGAAGGATTCATACACAAAGCTGCCCCATCATTGGTAATGATTCAGTGCATAATTCAAGGACAAAGCCTTGTTATAATGATTCATCACTCGTGTTAATGTATTGCACTGTTCAACATTTGCAAAGCAATTTTTTATATATAATTCCTCTCCATGCAAAGCAGTGTAACCCTAATTAACCCTTTGTTCAACCCTTTCCCCAGTAACTGCTCACTGGGTCAGCACAGTCAAATACTTTCAGGGAAGAAGAGAAAAGAAAAAAGTTATTCAGCATTATAATGCACAGTGATTATATAAAAGTTTGTCTATTGTCTGTAGGCATCATGGGGTGGATTTGGGCTAATGGTTTCCTGAACAGGAAACAGTAACATGTTGGGGATGAAAGTAAAAATAAAATTCTAGATGTAGAAAACCACAGAGAATAAAATGTCCTCTTGGTCATTCTGATTAATAACAGATACTTAGAGTATAAGTGATTGGGAAAAACCACTGTAAAAAATATATATATTCTAAAGACCATCTAAAGCTAACATGAGATTCAGCATAATTTGTATCAGTCAAATGTTATTGGTATGTGTCGTTGTTGACCTGCAGCTGAGAGTCGGTTACTTTGACTGGGAAATACTCATTGAAACTCAGACTTTCCCTCATATTAACTTTATTTCTTACTTTACATTAAGGAACCAGACTGTGGATTTAGTCACTGAGGACTTAACACATTAAGAAGGTTCCTTTATTCACAAGACAGTATGAACAGAAGGGGCTGACTCTAGCAAGCGAAAAGTGTTCCAGTGTTCAGATGGGCACCAATTAAAGGAATGCTCCCTGTCCTGATCCTTTTGACTGTGCTACTTGATGACAAATTAATGTTTTTTTGCTTGATTCGTTAACAGAAAGGCTGTGAGGAACACTGTGCAGATGACCAGTTTCGGTGTAACAACAACCTCTGCATCTCACTGAAGTGGTTGTGCGATGGCCAAGAAGACTGCAAGATGGGGGAAGATGAGAAAAGCTGCCAGGGAACAGGTGCAAAACAATATTTTTCTCACTTACGAAGGACTTCTGAGCAGATGAAGGTATAGATCACTGTCTGTCCCTGAGTTCTGCACCATGTGTTCTCTGCAACTTGTACAGTAGCTGCAGAAAGAATCCAGATCCTTTCACTTTGCTCACTTTACTGTGTTCTAGATCATATTTCACTTAGTAACCCATGACGGTAATTACAACATATGTTGCACACCGTTGTCCTCATCTGTACCTCCACACAATTTAACCACAGAGGTCCACAGAGAGGTTTTTTGGCCTCGCTTTTGATTTTGTCCTGACAAGCACCGGGCTTGTGGGACCTTGTTTACACATGTGCCTTTCTCAGCTGTGCCAAATCTATTCGGCTTTGCCACATGAGGACTCCAATCAGGTTCCAGACACATCTTAATGAGAATTCAATCACACTTCAAGCACACCTTGCCTTCTCTGGGTTTGAATATTGTTTTGTAAGTTTTGAATTTTAATATATACTCAAAAATGTTAAATATATGTATTGAATTTGACATTGTGAGTAACTGAGTGTAGGTTGATATCCATTTTTCTGAAACCACTCTAAATATTTCCATATTCCCTCAGTGGTTACAGCTGCAGCTACAGATGCATTATGTTGTAAGAGCAGTCCTATGCATGCTCCACACTTGTAATGTGATATACTAGGAACGCTTTAAGGGGATTTTTCATATTTGGCACAAATTATGAGTTGATGACATTTTCTATCGGAACAGTCAAAGGTCAGGTTCAGTGTGTTCATTCACTCAGGAACAGAAGGGCAGATCCGGACCATACTCCCTGTAACCTGATTGGTTGCTGGAGGCAAACAACTGCAACGTGGTCATTTAGTTTTTTATTCTGTAGGAGTGGAGTTCATAATCTCAGTTCAGTCATTTTGATTTCTCTCTTATAAGGTCAGTAGCTTAGAATATTGCGGAGTGTGCTTCAGCAGATTCAGCATTTCCCTGTGAAAGGTCATTATTATCTTACATAATGTAAAAGCCAAATGACAATGTAATAATAAGACTTGTATTTACATCAATGAGAAGGTAACTTGTATAGCATGGACATTAATCCATTGTCATACATATCAATAATCTCTTTAGACATTGGTTGAGGAAGTGGTCAGCATGTTGACGATCTGGCTTTAAAGATACCCCACGCTACACAAGACAGAGTATAAGAAGAATTAGCATCACAATGTGGCTGATTACCAAAGAATGTCTCAATTCTCTCCATGTACATATATATTTGTAGATATTCTGCAATTCAACATGAGATAATGAGTCGAGACGCAGGAATAGCCTGAGCTCTGCTGATTTGCTCCATTGAGTTCCACTGTTCATCACAGTGCTGTTCTCCAGTAGGAGCTAGGACACAGTATGAACCCTTTGGCCTTAATGGACAACATTACTCAGTATTAAGGAGTGACAAGTGCCAACCATTCCCCTCTAAGAGCCTCATTTTCACGCAGACTTACCCCAACCTGGTGTCCACTTGTTCACAGAAGAAGAAAGGGAAAAAGCTCTCGCTCCAGTGACTTCCCAGGGAGAGAAGGTTGGCTTGTTACTGACTGATGTTCTCTGCCCCTCTGCAGTCGTCCCCTCGTGCTCCGTGAACGAGTATGTGTGTGCCAGCGGAGGATGCGTTTCCGCCAGCCTGCGGTGTGACGGACATGACAACTGTCTGGACGGCTCAGATGAGGTCAGTGTCCCTTCACATGATTCGAAGGGAGCAACCAAAGACAAAACATTTCCTTATAAGCAGAGCAGCTCCACAGTGAGCTGCACTTCGATGACGAGGTTCCCAGCTGTCCGATAACGTTTACAGTTTAAAAAAAAATGAGAATCGGAAATGTTGTGTTTCTCCTGATTGCAGTCGACACCTCTAGACATCAGCAGTTTTGACGTGTGACGGTGTTGTTGTTGTTGTTGACAGATTGGCTGCGTGAAGGAGTGCAGAGAAGACGAGTTCCTGTGTCTGAATCGTGCTCACTGCATCCCCCGACGCTGGCGCTGCGACGACGTGCTGGACTGCATGGACCACAGCGACGAGGAGAACTGCAGCCAAGGTCAGTCCCAGAATGATCGATGTTTGACTCCTAGATACTTGAAAGTGAAAAAAAAAAAAATCACACTTCTCACAGTGATCCAAAGTCTTTACACTGCAAATATCATTACAGAACGATGAAGCCATTTCAGAGCATTTAATGTCAGCAGAGAATAGAATATGACAGATAAGACCAGAGCACATCTGGCACAGGTAGGGACTTTTAATATGAGAATGAGGGATTTGAAAATGAGATAAAGGACAGAAATGGATGCCTACTTTGCTTTTTGTGAAGCTTAATGGTGCAGGGCTGTGTGGATCATTATGTCTTCTAATCTTGTCGCAGTCAGGTTGTGAGTCATATCCTCCTCAGTGTGGAAAACGCACTCCTCCACCCGAGTTACAGTGCTCACAGGTATCTTGGACTTATCTGTGTAATTGCAGGTGCTTTCTTCTGCCGGGCTGATGAGTTCATCTGCAACAACACCTTATGCAAACTCCACACGTGGGTGTGTGACGGCAAGGACGATTGCGGAGACAACTCTGACGAAGACACAGACATGTGTGGTGGGTTGTTGATGAAATCTCTCAAAGCCACTTTCTTTCTCGGTCAATTAATGTTTGTTTTATAAGCCACTCTTTATCCAAGGAGTGAATATTTCATTCTTATTTGAAGATCCTTACATTAGCTCTTTATGTTCTTTTGCTTCCACAGCAAAACTCCCCTGTCCACCGACAAGGCCGTTCCGCTGCCGCAACGATCACGTGTGTCTGCGCACGGACCAAGTGTGTAACAAAGTGGACGACTGTGGTGACAATTCAGATGAAGAAGAGTGTGGTGAGCACAGAATCTGCTGATATACTGTATACCTGATATTATACCTGCATTATTAGTGAATTGTCATATTGAAGCAAATTTAAATTTAGGGTCAGTTTATTAAATGAAATGTTAGAACAAAACTTAAGAGAGACTCCACGATGTGTTATAAATTAGTGGTCCTCAAACTTTTAAAGCATGCAATCGCAAGTTGCTGTGTTTTCCTCCACCCTGCGATTTTACTGCCAAGATTAGTTTTAAGGTTTGTTTAAGGTGTCTGTTTGTGTACAGATATCTAAGTGAGGACCGTTTTGAGCCGAGAACCAAAGGAGTGAGGACAACTCCTCACTTGCTGACCCGTTCAGGTGGTCTGTTTCAGGGTTAAGACTTGGTTCTAGGGTTAGAGTTAGGATTAAGTAAGGGTTAGGTGCTAGGAAATGTGTTATTTGAGTGTCCTCACTAAGATAGATGCACAAACGAGTGTGATTGTGTCAACAATGGCTCTATATTGTCATTGATATGCTCAAGATACAGTGGCCCTGACAGCACTGCAGCAAACATATGCAAATAGATGCAACACAAGCAAGCGTATTAAGACAACAATCAGTTAACAACAATCGTACCATATAAACACACAACACACCCAAATAAAACACACACATTCTGAATTTGCACCTGTTGCCTTGAATCACAGTGTATTGATCTCTCAGGGCCACCGTGACAAAGTCATAAGGTGTCCTGACATGTTCCCTCATCACACGTCCAGCGTGAACGATCACACACAGCAGACAGGAAAGAGAGGGACAAATCACTGCCCTCATCGTTCACTCTTTCATTCCCCTGTCCTCTATTCATCTCACTCTCTTATTCCATTAATACGCCCATCCATCTCATACCTCACTCCATTACTTCCACCCATTGTATGCCTCTTCCCACCATCCATCTCTTCAGTCTCACCTTAATCCCATTGTTCCCTTCATCTGCCTCTCCATCACTTTGTCCCTTTCCTTCTCTCGCTCTGTGGTGCCGGCCGCTGGAGTCGAACATCCGTTCTTCTTTGGAATATTCAGGGAGAAAAGATTTATTAAAGAAAATTAAGTAGCAAAAAGAAAAGTGCAAAGAACCTCAACATAGTTGTGGGGTAGATAATTAGCAAACAACTGTTTCTGTTATAGACACATGGCCACTGCAGCATATTTGCATCGTACACCATGAGCTTAGATATGAGTGTTGTTGTCTTTTTAACTGACATTGCTTTTTAAAGCAGAGGTGGTGGCCGGCAGACCTCGGCCCTGCGGGAAGACCGAGTTCACCTGCAGTAACCGACGCTGCGTCCCCATCCAGCTGCAGTGCGACCTGTTCAGCGACTGCGGCGACGGCGGCTCAGACGAGCAGGACTGCAAAGCCTGTGAGTGCAGCACCCGCTTGTCTGTAAGCCACAGATCACAGAAGTATTCAGAAGAGATGAGAAGTAACGCATGTTTCTGTGATGTGATCAGGAACGTCCTCATTTTAGACCTGCTGTCTTATCATTAATGGTAATATATGTATGCCCATGTTTGAGGTGTGTGGCTTGAGATGATGAGCATGCCCGTTTGGCTTTTGCACATCAAAAGAAAGGCACAGCGGGTGTTGAGGTTGCAGAGGACCGGCGTGTATTCAAAGTCCTGCCTTTATTTGTAGATTCCAGCGGAGATGTATGCGGAAAGAAAACAAATCCATGTGGAGAAGACGCAGTTTGCAACCAGACATATGCAAATTCTGTATGTCAGTGCAAACCCGGCTTCAAAAGGAACCAGAAGACAGGTCAATGTGAAGGTAACATCTGATCATTGTTTTAAGATTTGCATTAAATTACAATTTATATTGCATTTAGTGACATTACAGTTAAGACATTTGTATTGACAAAGTCATGAGTAAGTGAAGTAACTGACAGCTAGTTCCAACTGAAGACAAGAAATATGTTTTTGTGTTATTGCTTGTTTGACTTATGAACATATGTGATTCATATTCAGTTCATTTTCAGTATATTTACTGTATTGATCAGGAAATCCATAATTTTTCATAGAATACTCGGATCGATATGTAGACTGAGGTTTGCTGTGAATAAAATGGCATTATAAATTATGTGACCTGTTTAAGTATAAGTAGCAGGCTTCTAACGGGTAATAGACATAAATTATTGTTAATCAAGAATAGTTTGATTTCAACAAAGAGTATTGTTTCAGACAATACAAAGATGGAGAGATTAAAGCAAAAGTAACAAGAACATTTAGATGAAGTTCATGCATCTATAATTAAGTTGTATTAATACCATGATTATTATTAAATATTAAATGTGGGTCATGAAGGTGCATTCATTTCTTCAGTGATCCATCTACTTCATTACATTTCATTTAGCCAACGCTTTTATCTGAAGCATCACATCCTTCAACTAAAGGATATGATGAAGAACATTGTATTGGTCCATTATTGTCTGAAGAGAGGCAGCTTTTGATTATTGAGTCAACCCTGTGACCTGGTTCTTGTTTCCCAGTTAATGGCTTTTTTCACTTAGTTAAATCCTCTCTGCCTCTTTCCGCATGCAAATAATTTTCTCTTCATGACAGGTCTTGGACAGAATTGAAATAAGTTGTATACTGTTTGAGGATTCCAGATGAGCTGCTTATGGCCTTGCCCTCTATCAGTTATTATCTTTAAACATGTGTTAGGTGTTTCAATCGTGTCGGAAAATTACAAATAAGTAATAAGAGACTTTTCTGGAGCAATGTTTTCTTTAGAGAATAAGACTTTTTTCCTTGTTTTCAGAGATAAATGAATGTCTGCAGTTTGACACGTGTCCTCATTACTGCACGAACACCAAAGGATCTTTCAAGTGTACGTGTGACCGCAATTATAAGGAAATCAATGGCAACTGCATAGCAAAAGGTATGATCGCAAAGTTGAATATCACAAACTATATATTTATATGTTCATAAACTGTAATACTGTGTCCTGAAACTGTTGTCTAACATCCAAAATACCCAACTTTCCCTTGTTTTCTTTTTTTCTTACTATGAATAACTTAGGACCGGAAGATCGAGTGCTCTACATAGCTAATGACACTGAAATCCGAAGTTTTGTGTATCCATTTAACCAGAGCCATGGACACAAACTGCTCACTCACATTGAGGACAATGCCCGCATTATTGGGATGGACACACTCTTTCACCACCAAAAGTTTATCTGGGCTACCCAGTTTAACCCGGGTGGGATTTTTTACAAAGACACTCTAGAGAGGAGTCAAACAAAAACAAATGTCAAAAACATCGTAAGTATATTTGATCTATATTCAATCGTGTGAAATGTGTTGTAGCCTTGTTGTAAAATATGTTTACTTGTTGTATTGTGTTAATATATTGTTATGTGTCATAATAATTCATTAATCTAAAGGTACATTAAAGCTTTAAATGTCATATGTGCTCGTGTTGGCGGTATATGACAGGGTGATCAAAGTTATCACCCTCCATGTTAAACTGTTTCATATTGTCCCACTGTCTTTCATGAGCCACATCTTAAAGTCAATCTCTGCACAGAAGTGAAATCGAGCTCCTGACATTGTGGCTCTTATCGTGTGCAGTGTTCAGACTTCCGGCGCCCGAGAGATATTTCTGCTGACTGGATCACAGGCAACATTTATTGGACTGATCACTCTCGAATGCACTGGTTCAGCTATTACACAGCCCATTGGACTAAATTACGATATTCCATAAACGTGGGCCAGCTTAAAGGACCAAATTGCACCCGCTTGATTACGGACATAGCAGGAGAGCCATACGCCATCGCTGTCAACCCCGCCAAAGGGTAAGTAGTGTGAGACTTTCAAGCCATTCTGTCTTCCTGACGACAATTCTTTACACACATATTCACTGCATCATATCAAGGATATTTTACTTCAAGTGTGAAGCCCCTTCGTCCATCGACATACTGCTGCTATGAGATGCTATATTAATTATTAAACCTTTGTCAGATCATGTTTCCCAATTTTCCATTTCTGCTAAGAGAAAGTGTAGCTGTGACATTATTATAAATGGAGGGCAATCATTGGTAAATTCTAAATAATTAAAAATATAATTTTGTTATTAATTACTTGGCTATAGTGGAATTATCCTAATCACTAACGTTACCTATCTCATAATGACAACTCAGACCAGTGCATCAAAGGTGCAGACTAACAACAACAACAACGTCATTACATCCATGTAATTAAGAGATCACGTGTTTGGTAATTGCACTTAACATTACACCAGTGGACATGACATCATCACCAAGGACACAAGCATCAATGAAAATCTATCCTCAAACACAAATGTGTAAAATCAGACTATATACATGTTATATAGAAGCACGTATTTATCTAGACTCTTTATACTATAGATACAGAACAAAGTAAGTATTTTAGAAGAGGATGGTGTCAGGGCGTTACAGTATTTGTCTTTGTCTACTTCAGGATGATGTACTGGAGCGTCATAGGCGATACCTCTCATATCGAAGAATCCGCCATGGACGGCTCTTTACGGAGAGTACTCTTGGAGAAAAACCTCAGGAGACCCACTGGTAGGAATTTCATTTAAATCCCATTAATTACTCACATCGCGTAATATGTCTTCCCTGTTGTAACTTAGATACCTCGATCAATAAGTATTAGTGTTGAATGCATTTCCTTTCTCATAAGAGATGCATGTTTACGTAACTGGGACACAACACCACTGCTCTGTAGTGCTACTGGTCAACAGAATCTCCACAGGGTCCCTTTATGATTGGGCACATATATGTATGTACATGTATGATTTCTTGATCTATTTTTGTTTATGTTTGACCACCTTTTCTTTTTAAAAACATTTAAATAAGGATCCCCTCTGTTACTAGGGAATAAGTCTGCAGCACAGCCATCTTTTTAAGTCAGTTCCATGATCATAAAGGATTGTGGGATGTGATTTACTTGGCTGAGACAGAGTGAACTCTTGGAGGGATGAAGTAATGATAAGTTCAGAGTAACACCAGTTTATTAGAAAAAACATCATTCAACATCAATAACTGTCAGGGACATTCTTCAGTCTTGTTTTCACTGCTGTCTCTGTGCCTTGAAACCTTGAACTGTTCACCTTCAAAATGTCACAATGTCTTTCATCGCATATTGAAGTTCTTCATCGGTACATAAACCAGTATTGTATGTTTCAATTCCATAGAAATACAAAACAAAATAGAACAGACATTGGAACTTATTCTATCACAAGCACAGAGAAAGTAATACAACCATGTAACTGCCATAACACAAAGGATAACTACACACAATCGTCTGTACATCACAGTTCTGCATGGTATACAGAAGGAATAATATAATCACACACCCAGTATGATGTGTGTCCCTGCACAGGTGAGGTGGAAATACAAATATTTAGAGATGCCACATATGCACTGTATATGATTCTGGCTGTACAGTCAGTGTAATCATTGTGTCCACCAATGTATGTGGCTCTAATGGAGAAACTTCTTTATGGTACCTGAAGATACATGTGAAACATTGAAAAGGTTCTTTCTAACCAGGAAAGACTGGCGTGTCTACAGGGAGAGACTTAGTGGTGATCTAGTTTTGAAGAGCTGCTTTGGCCTCCTTTAATTCAAAGGATCCGAAGCTCTCTCTTGGTCTTAGAAAGAGGAATCTCTCATTGATGAAAAAGCACAAAGTTATTTAAATGTGGCCGCCAGGTGCTCCATCAATTAGTCCAACTTTTGGGGGGAAAGTTAGAGTTAGTCGCCGCTTTGAAATTGTAATGAAAGTGTTCCTCAACTCCTCCATCAGAAGTGCAGTGCACAACAAGATAGAAGGTGCAGGAGCAGGTTGAATACTGAGTGTAAATATTCAACAGAAGATCTAAACAAAAGAAAAATGTGCCTCTCACATCATCTTGAACCATCATGACCTGAAAGGGATAGTTCACCGAAAAATGAAGATGCACTCATTATCTACTCACCACTGTGCCGATGGAGGGGTGGGTGGAGTATTTGACTCCCGCACTGAGAGATGCCATGAGAATCCCTGTGTAATTCTTTCTGGTAAATAAGCTCTTTTCATTATTCTCCCACAGGACTGGCCATCGATTATTTCAACCAGCGTTTATACTGGGCTGATCCGGAGCTCTCACACATAGGGAGCATGAGATTGGATGGTTCAGACCCTCTGGTGACAATCAGTGACAGACACGGTAACTGCTCGACAAAGCAAGACTTTCTTCTATTAAACACACACTTTGAGTTCTGCTCGGCTTTTTGTCAAGTAATTGCAACAATGCCCCAGCTTGCCCTCTTCCAAATAATGTGTAATAAAATGAATTAGCCCACATACATACTGTATATACATCCTTCTACTATCTAACACAAAACAAACTTAGACTATCCTTTCCTTTATCTGCTGGTTCTACAGGAATCTCCCAACCATACAGAATCGATCTATTTGAAGACTTCATCTATGGAACTGGACTAAAACACGAGGTGTTCAAGATCCACAAGTACGGCAAACAATCCGTGGAATTTCTCAGTCTGGGGGTGGACAAGCCCACAAACATTTTAATCTCCCATCGTTACAAACAGCAAGATGGTAAGTTGTCTTTTTTATTGAAAGTATATTGATAAACATGGCTCTTGATGGTTTTATTATATTTTATTCTTTCCAATTTTTTGTTTAATAGTTTTTATCATCACTAAAATAAAGTTCTGTTACATTTTCACTTTATTTTCTCATTGCCTTTGGCATTATCGTCTTTGACGAGCTGAGTCTTATTGCCTTTAGTATTTATCCGGAAATGAACCAAGCTGGCGTTCAAGGCAAAGCGTACATGCAGCAGTTGACATTTAATATTGGTAATTAACCACACATTAGATCCACCTTGAGAGCGACCACTGATATTGTCCTGAATAGAGCTTCTTCAACCTCAAAAGAATAAGTTATCAAAAAGGTTGAGGAGTGGAGAGTATCAGCCAAATAAGGCTATTTAACATAATTGTTTATAGACAGTCGTTCCCGTTTCATCCTGTGGACATATCACCATGATAAAAGAGACGTGAGCAAGGTTCATGTGAAGAGGGGTTGTTGAGGTTTCTGTGTAAGATTTAGGTGAGCTGGATCTATTGGTAGAAATTGAATATAAAATAATCCTAGTGATGTTTTCACAAGTTTTTTTATCTAAATTAGACAAACTGTTTTTTTTACCCTAGAATTGGCCTTTATATTCAAATACTTTATATTTAAGATAGGAGCAAGTCTTCTCTACGGAGGCTGGCATGTTTTTTTACAGTCGCCCAGCCTGGACAAACTTACCCCACTTAGTGAATAGCTTCTACCTGCTCTGGTCATCAGTCCACAAAGTGAGAGTGAGGATAGTCCTGGAGCTCATGGAGAAAGTCCTGGGCTGAAGTATGTGGCGTCTCCTGGTTACACAGTGGATGATGGGTTTACTGATGATTGTCCTCACTGGGGCCCTTAGCTTGTCCATTTTATTGGATTCAATGACAAGAGCACGTCAAGGTCGACGCTATTCAATAAGACGCCGAGAAATTATGTGTCCAACTATCCCTGACTATTCAGCCTGGAGACGAGACGTGTCAAATCATTTATATGATTTAGCCTTGAGTCTCTGTTGGTTTTCAAGAAGATAAACACCCTTCAAAACAGAAATAAATCGTTTTGGTCTGACAAAGAACAAACAAACTTTTCATAAACAAACAGCTGTTCTCATTACAGGTCAGACTGACGGATTAGCTTCTTGTCTTTTATTTTTATTTTTTGCTTTCCCCACAGCATCAAATCCATGCCTGAGAATGTCTTGTGACTTTATGTGTCTGCTCAACCCAACGGGGGCCAGATGTACCTGTCCAGAGGGGAAGTTACTGCTCAATGGCACCTGTAGTGATGTCAACATCTCAGGTAAGACCCATGTCACAGATAACAGCAGGGTGGGTAAGCAGTTTGTGAAATCCTCTGACAGCCATCAATAGTCAATAATGTTAAAAGATAAAAACTGCCCTCCTACCTACTTTCACTGCGAATGACCGGAGTTTTCAGCCGGTGGGAAATACACAGCTGAAGATGTGTAGCCTGCTCTTGCCAACTTTTCCAGAATTACCAACCCTGGCTTTAAGTTGGTTCTTGTTACTCTGTGATTCAGCAGTAGATCAAATGATCAATGCAGAGTCTCTTGGTCAAAAAGACGAAACAATCACAAACATATTCAGCACCTTTCTCTCCCTGAATAGCAAATCACCAGCAAATGGGCTTTTTTTTCCTCTGCAGACATTTTGACATTTTCACAGTAGGAAAAGCAGAGGTGGAAATAATAGGCTGAATGAGGACTGGATTTCATGTAGCAACTTCAGTTTCAAGGACCTGATATTTACATGTTGGTTCACTGTAACAAGGTCCTCTCTTATACCTTTTTTTCACTAAAGTTAGCAAGTACATGCAGGTTTTTTAAATTTAGGAATGTTCAAACTCAACAGAGCCACCTTGAATCTTATCAGTAAAGCCTGCTTTTCCTACTTTGACATGTCAAGATGTCTGCTTTTGAAAAGGCAGATACCCATGAGCACAGCCCCCCCCCTAGATCCAAGATCAGTTGGGTACCCCAGTTGTTGTACATGCTCATCCACCACTCCCTCCACACCACTCCCTCCTCCCTCCAGTGATATGGTCTTTTTTGCGGTTGTACAGGTGAGCTGTGTCGTCCACCCTGTGAGAACGGAGGCCGCTGCTTAGCCAATGAGAAAGGGGACTGGAGGTGCTACTGCTGGCCGGATTTCTCCGGCGAGCGCTGCGAGGTCAACCACTGTACAGACTACTGCCTTAATGGAGGCACGTGCATGGGCTCACCTCTTGGTAAGTCATCTTCAAAAAATCTGAATCTGAATCATGATTCTTCCCTGCGTGCGTTGCAGAATGTTTCACTTTGGATCTTCATTAGCATTCTTTTTACATTTATTTGACTTGTTTTTGCGGTTTTACATCTCAAAATGCTGCAGAATATTTTATATTCAGCTCGAGGGCAAAACCAAACTTGCTGAGAAAAACTTTTCACCGGCACATACAGATATTTTCAATTCAGAATCACCTGCCCATTTCCTCCCTGCACAGTGACCCAGTGCATGATGGCGTTCAGCTGCATTTGTCTTCCTTTAAACTTTCACGCCTTCCTTACTTCAGCTCAAATGTGCCACATTACATCTGCCAGTTCAGCAATTTTGTCTTTGATGCTCCCGTCGAATAGGCCTCAAATATCAACCTTCTCCCGTCAAGGTCTCTGTTCATGCTTTCATGCTTCCTGGAACAACCTGTTCTACCTCACAGCTTAGTGAATGTATATGGCTGTGCTCAGATGACAGTGGTGGAATTGAAATAGGATATATGTCCTTATTAAATATGCATTCCTTGATTTACAAGGATGTTCATCATGGTCCAATCATAGAGTCTTACCTACAACATCTTCATTTCCATTTGTCATAAAAAAAAAAAAAGGATTCCCGAGAACGAAGCGCTGATACAGATTGTGCGGCTTCTTTTCTCACGTAAATATTTCTGACGGCAGAACCTCATTCAAGTGGTTCGAATTCATTAACTATGTGTGTGACCTCCACAAATTAAATGTGAACAGGGGCAGTATGTTTGTTTGAATAAAACATTCTAGTTATGCCAACGACTGGGGAGATGAAAAAAAATGAGCTTTTGATTTGTGATGCAAATTATTTTGATTACACTTTTACTTCTTCCCATTTCTTCTTTTCCCTTCTCCTTTTAAAAACATAGAATAACATCTTTTTAATTTTTCACTCAGACTTTTGGAAGCATTTCTACCCGGCAAGAAAGAAACTCATACGGTTTTAGAAGTCAGGATAGTCACTGCTGCGTATTAAATGAAATGTCGTCCATAAGGATAGAACAAGAATAATCTTACATACTGGAATGAATAGAGAGAGAAGGTCTTAGCTGCTGTTGATGACAATCAGTGTTATGTTGTGTTGGTTTCATTATCCAAGTTCACAATGAAAAACTGGATGGATATATCTTTAGAAATTTGGTTTGATTTTTAGTTTCATTCAAATTTTTGGGGATTTGTGAGCTTGACTTCGTTTACTGACGATGACTGACCGGAGGTGGCAAAAGTCAATTCTTTACTCAACCTTATGTTGAGAAGACAACTTGTTCAACCTCTCATGTGAAAGTATGTTTCTTCCATGTTGTCTCACATTGTACGGACATATGTGCCGTGTCTCTCCTTTGGGGTTGTGTCTCCATCTCTCTACGTCTTTCACGCCGTGTGAATCATCTTTTCGGTGTTATTGTCAAATCTACTGAGGTAAAAAATTACCTGCATGACATTGGGAAATAACAACAATTCTCCTCAAATTCATTAAAACGTGAGTTACAAGCCTGCTTTGAAAATCTAAGAGTAGAAAGTGCCGATATTTGTGTTAGTATGTGTTACCATCGGACGCTCGGCTGGTAGAGTCTTTTCTTACTGGCCATTCTTCTCTCAGCAGGATTTGGCACAACCAGTCCAGCCATGTACTCTGTTTTATCTCTTTTCTTAAAGGAAGAGCTTTTTTCTGCACTGAACAAATGTCTTTGAGGCAAAAGAACATCAGTCTGAATGAATGACCAAAGATGAACAAGGGAGGGATTAGAGTTAAACGAGTTTCCTCAATTTGCTGCTTTGGTGATAAAAAAAAAAAAAAAAGGAACCGAAGGCAAACTCACAATCAATTAGAGGCTGGAATTTTTCCAATTGTATCTATAAAAGTACAAGGTGTCATTGAATTCCTGCTCTCGTGCTTTTGGCTGGTTTAGCGACACTTTAATGGAACTCTTGGCAGCAGCGCTCACACATTCAACCGCAGACATTCACATCTTCTCTCGTTTTTCTGTATTTTTATGTTATTAATGTGCAACAAAAAACGTGCCTACTGGGTAGTTGCTAAATTATGAAAAATGTCATGCATTAAATTACTAAATTAAAATATAGTCAAGACCAGAACAAAAGTTCTTCACAACATCTTTCAACCTTTTTATGGATAATTGAAATTCTGGACTTATTTTCTGAACACCATGTTTTATGTCCAAGTGAGAACTGTGTGTGTCCCTAAGCTGTAGTTTATTATTAATGTGCAGTGCAGGTGAAAAACATTCCATACTAATATATTTTATATAGATTTATATTTTTTATTATCAAGCTAAAACAAAGATACCAAAGCTAAGGTCTGGTCTTAGAGCTTCTGCAGTGTGTGTTTCTTTGACCTCATTTACTGTGGCTCAGTCCAGTGACATGTGAAATATGTGTTAGTACGAGGGTAGCGATAGCATTGACCCAAGGTATCTGTACAAGTAAATCTGTCCACAATTTATCCATCCATCACAGCCTCTGTCTACACCTGAAACTTTTTTTTATTTTCCCTCTCAATTGTTTTTTTCCAGAAGTAATTAACGCCCGGGTCTATATCTTCTTCCTCTTGCAATATTTATCTCTCCAAACACCTCAAGTGTATTCCATCAGTGTCAGCGTGCACACATCCTGATTGGCTGTAAAGTTGATAAGGGGCGTCGTCATTGAAGCGAATAGTTTTTAATATCTGCTCCGCTGGCTGATAAGAGTGATAAGAGAATTTCAAACTATTTGGTGATGATCAGTCTTAACAAGTGAAGTGCTTTAACACCTCGTTTTCTCTTCTGATCACTTTCCACCTTTTCACAGCTTGTTCTCTGCCTCTTGTCTCTCCTCTGTGTGTGCATCTCACTCACCGTCACAGTCACAATGATTGTCTGAGTAGCATCATGTGAGATGATTTACAATGCATCAAACCAATCTGTGAGATTCCTGCACCACTAAAACCATGCAGTGCCATAAAGGCTAGAACATTTGAACTGGTAAAAAGAGAAACACTGTCAACATTTCATTATTTCTAATGATTTATCACCTATAGGTGTGGATCTGAATAGCTAGCTGAGCTAAACTGTGAGAACATGGCGCTCACCTCCAGCAGACACTGTGGATGCTGCTCCCACTGTCCAGGTTTAACAGAATGGCTTTGTAATGTCTCTGATGCATCACATAAGGTTTACATTCACTCTGACTAAAGTGAATTACTGATGTTTTGCTGCCTTTTCATCTTCACTTTAACGTTGGCCTTGTAGAGGATGTAATTCACTGACATTCAAAGGCCGGGATCACAACCCCAGCAACTGAAGGTACTATGTTCTCTTATGTTGTAACTTGGTGTGATTACTTTGACCACCCAGATGATTGGATTTCAAAGTAAACTGTACATAATTTCAAAATGGTGTGAACATTGTAGTTATGGTGCCCTTTGACAGCACTACACCTATTAATGTTGCCAAAGCTGTGTTTCAACTCCGGGGCCGTTTCCTTCAGAGGACGTGGTCTACCCGGCCCACGCAGCATGTGGTCTTAATGGGCTGTGTAGACCTTGACACAGACGGTCTTTAAATGCAGCCTCTGAAGGATGCAGCCCCTGAATTGAGACACAGTTTACATGTGACAGTGGTGAATCCCAAACCATCACATGTATGACTCAGTCGAGGTGGTTAAAGCCAAACAAAAAGGGTCAACACTAACTCTAACCCTTTTTTTCACAACCTGAAAATTGTTTTCCAATTTAACTTGAGTTTTACAGGAATGAAAAACAAGAGCTCAGCACAGAATAGGTAGTTCAATGGCCCCTGAGCTACCTTTACTCTGCCCGTTTAGAAAAAGCTTAAACTCCATCAGTCGCTGAGTTAACAGAGAAGTGTCTGGGGGGGAGAGTGATTGTCTCTTGGACATTTCAAACCCAGATTATCCCTGGCACAGAAGGAGTGTGAAATTACCAAGAAGTGTAGAGTGACCCACAGTATCCACTATGGTCCACTATGCAAGCAGGATTAATGATGCTCTGTTTGTTCCAAGCTTCCCAGTAACAAAGGACAGTGTGACAGTGACTCAGCATGTAGAATATACCAGCTGAAGATGCTAAAGGGAATTCAGACAACTTTTTTCTTTTTTTTTTTCTTTTTCTTTACCTGCACTTTTCTGACTGTGACATGTCAAAATGTCTGCTGCGAAAAAAGGTGGAAGGATTCCAAATGTAAGGAGATGGAATATATCTCTACCTGTTGATTATGTCTCACTTTTACTAACAAATCACACACTCCAACAGAGAAAAGCGTGCATAGGGAAAAAAAGTTGTTCTAGTGACCTTGACTCCAATGAACAAAACTGCAATATCTAGTGTCATATAGCTAAGCCTTGAGCTAAAGTTCTCTATTGACATACTGATCTATTCAGTCCAAGTCCTGAGTGTCGGCTGCAGGCGTGAGCTCTGTGACTGAGACATTAAAGCTGCCTACTAATATTTTATATTCCTAGTGGATCTAAATTACTGTTTGTGCGTGTCCTTCCTAGTAATCAACCCACAGATAATTATCACCTGCCGCTGAGGTCCCGCTGAGATCTATCAGACAATTTCAGAGTCGCTCACTCTTTTACTTCACTGTTTCGTTTCACACTTATTAACTTTGTTGACAGCTGCAGTAGACCTCCACTAGTTTTGTTGTAAAAGAGGAAGATCAGAGAGAGTGTGATTCATTTACAGGATAAAACAGAGGGTAAAACTTGTGAGAATTGAAAATATGAATATGAAAAGATATGGTTGAAGCTGCTTGAGGTCACCAGGACATCTGATTAGGATGCTTGCTGAACATCTACCCGTTAGAGATATTCCAGACATGCCCGTTGAGTAAGGACACCGGGCAGACCCAGAGCAAACTTATATGCATCCTGTGTCTGACCTGGAATGATTTGGGTTGCCTGAGATGGACCTGGAGAATATAACCGAGGAAAAGGGGGCACCTTACTATTCTGCACATGTGCCAATCTGTGTTCACCTTGACCCACACATGAATTTGTGTCTGAAAATGATGGATATATTTTACTACTCCTGCTGCACTGCACCTGTCTTGGTCACCGTGACTGTGTCATTTCCATATGACATGCGACTGTGACTGACAAGAGTGTGACCCCTGAGGAATTTGGCTATGCAAACCCTACTTGTAAGGTTTTTGTCTTTTCATGCTTTTGACTTTATGTATTTGTTTTCATCTAGGTAAGCCCACATGCCGCTGTAACGTTGGTTTCTCTGGGCCTTTCTGTGAGAAGAGGATCTGCGACAGCTACTGTTTAAACGGGGGAACGTGCGACATCACTCAGGGGAACCAGCCTGTGTGCCGCTGCATGGCAGAATACACTGGGGACCGTTGTCTTTACCGTGAGTCCTGCACCCCAGTGGCAACAAACACAACAATAATGACCATCGTCCATTTAGCCCCCCATGATTGACATTAGCCTTTCAAGAGCAACCACAACAAAGAAGCCCTGATTATTCTGCGTAGAATCTGTACAACTTTCAAGCGTTTCAAAGTTCACACACGGAGTTCGGAACAAAAACAATCCCCAAAAGTATTTCTTCACAAAAACACCACATTTGCCTTTATTTGCAGATAAACAAAATCCAAATACCACCATCAAATAACTTTTGGGTGTTTTCCGACTTGAAATATCGTATCTTTTTTTGCAAAGCGTTGACATTATGGGTTATGGTGGAAACAATTTCAACTGCAGATCATTAGTATTTTCCTACTCTTGCCTGCCCGCGGGGTAATATCGTTTCATCCGTGGCTAACATGTCATTTGATGTGGGTAATGAAGTCCCATTAAATCCGAGAACGATTCCAATACAAACCAGCTTAAACTATCTTCCCAGTTTCTCACTATACGCTGTCCCCTCTCTCATTATCTCCCTGAATGTGGAACAGACATCTGTCATCACTACTGTGTGAACTCCAAGGCCTGCACGCTCTCCAGCAGTGGCTATGTGGAGTGTGTGTGTCCTGCCAGGTTTGAGGGAAACAAGTGCGAGGTGGACAAGTGTCTCCGGTGTCACGGAGCACCCTGCCTCATTAACGAGGAGACAGGAGATGTGGTTTGCAAGTAAGTGCCCGGTATCTCATCACTATTCGTGTCCCTCATCCTCTTTTGTTACAGAGCTGAGGCTTAACTCTTCATTTTTTGGGAAACGCTGCATGAACTGATTTGATTAAACTTCAATTATTTCTGAGGTTTTGGTAACGTCGGTGAATTAGAAGGCAGTTGAGGTCTGAGTGGTTCTATGAATTATACATATGTTTGACAAAATCACCTACCGTGTCATTTTTGCTTCTTGTAAAAGTATAGCCCTCCGCCTGTCATTTACATCCATTATTCCTTCACCCTGCAGTTGCACAAATGGCAGAATAGCACCGAGCTGCCAGTTGTGTGATGGATATTGCTACAACGGAGGCACCTGTCACCTGGACCCCGACACCAACCTGCCTTTCTGTCAGTAAGTCACTGCTTAATGGGTAAAAGGAAAAAAAAAAGAATGTTCTCCCCCTATTACTCACACTCTTACAGTTCACAATCAAATGCTGGCTCTGTAGCCCCGGAAAGGCCCCGCCCTTAGAAGCAGCACTCAAAATCCTCACGAGGTACCACTTTCCTCCTTCCAGAACAGTGTGGGACAGACGTCCTCCTCTGGAGAGAAATCTCTGAGTTTAGGGGGAAGTTTTGATGTCGCTCTGTGGAGGCCGTGGCCCAGCAGGGGGTCTGGACTGCCAGTTCACCATCTTCGGCTTTGTGACATCTCACTGTGGCTTAAGGTTTTTAGGCAGATAAAATGGTTTCAAACTCTTCCAAATCTTCCCATTCGCAGTTTATCTCACGGCTCCTCTGTGCAGTTCAGAGCTGATGTCAGGCCTCTCTGGCTCTTTAGATTTTAGAAGTGTGTTCTGAGGGAATTTGTCAGTGGTTGAACATGTCACGAAACTCAGCAGCAAAAAATATTGTAATTCCCAAAGATTAATATCGCCTCAGCTATATAATCACATGCATTGCTGTGTTAAACTCTCACCAAGGAGGAAATTGGAAATTCCGTTTCAAAAGGCAACTCTGTATTTATTTAACTGCCCATTGTCCACTGTAGTTAAATTGAAATTGGGGGGATCCTCCATCACGAATTCCAGGGGATAGAATCAATTTCTATGCAAATGATCCCATCTTTTTCAATGAGGTTAGCTGATCTTGATAATGTGGTTTATTATTTGCTGAGAAGAACAGATATTATGGAGATGATGGATACGTCTGTGTCAAGAAAGCATACAGTTTGACCTTAATACTGGGTGTAAATGTCGATTTCATCAAAGTGTCAACCTTCCAGGGCAGAGTTGCCTCAATTGTAATTCCAATAATTCCTGCATTAAAGTCCTGAAGAGGTTGAAGAAAAATTCAAAATACAGCAGCACTGCAGTAAAGACATCTATGGTAAACACTCCAGTCCACTAACAGTCTTCTTGAAAAGTTATTCAGCTGTACAATCAGTTTGTATTCTATAATAGAGAGAATCTCAAAGGTGGCTTAGCAGCTGTATCTTTTTACACAATAGTGGGAGTAAGTTTTTTTTTCTTCAAATGAAAATATGTTTTTGATGCAGCACATGCTTTGTTAGTTGTTAAACTTTTGTGTTGTTTTATTCCCTAAATAGTTTCCCCTGCAGACTGAATAGGACAAACCTTATTAGGTTGTATTTGCAGGATTAGCAACAGATTGAAACTCAACAAACAGATTTACATTCTTATTGGACCACCACATTGAATTATTGTAAATCTCCACACTGATGCATTTCTCAAGGTTGAATCCATTCAGTCATGATAAAGTGCAGTCTTGTCCAACTTCAAAGGAATATAGAGAGCCACAGTCACAATGTCATCTCTGGGATTCGGTACCTTTAGATTCTGTATCTTGATGAAGTTGTTGACTAATTTTATCAATGTGTCAAGAAACAAGAGGAATGTGTTTCACTTTAAATTCAGAGCCTCCTGGAAGACTAGTTTGAGTCAAACTGAAATCTGAAATATAAAAGGTGACAGAACTTCAGATTTGTCTTTGTCTCTCTATATAAATTCAGCTTTTTATTTTTTTTATGTTTATGGATGACAACGTATGCAGCAGGGAAAAAAAGCATTTTGTGTCTTTTTTGATGGTTTGCACAATTTCTGTCTTACACAATCATATGTTATTGCATGAATATAATATTTAGTTAAAATTTGTGTTGTTATTTTTTATTATTGATATGAATTTTATATGATATTTATCTTTTGTTGATCTCAAAGCTGAGATAGCTGTAACAGACTCTTCCCTTGCAGATGTTCCTCTTCACCTGGTGAGCAGTGAAGTTGATTTGTCTTTATATAATTTATTGTTCTGGTTTGCTTGATGCAGACACAACTCTGACTTACTCCATCTTACAAGTGAAGATGCTGAATTGTTTTTTCTAGTGTGTCAGTGTCCGTTCAGCAAGCAGTCAACAGTTCTACAGTTTACGTTCTCTCGGCCCTCTTATCACTCCCAACACAATGTTTTGCAGCTGCACGTCAGGGTTCAAGAACCAACGTTGTGATGAGCTGGCCAACCCCTGCGATTACTTCTGTCAGAATGAGGGGATGTGCACATTAACAGCTCATAACAAACCACGCTGCAAGTAGGTCCCTCTCACCTCGCTAGCTGTATTCAGAGCCCTCTCACACCCTCTGTCCACACCCCCACCCTGACTCCATCCGGCTTCATCCTCAGTCCAGCCTCAGTCCAGCACATGGGATCGTTGTCACAGTGCAGCCTTGTAGCAACTTATCATGTAATAAGGGACAGAGTGATAACTTGTCAAAAAAGTTCATTAAGGTAGAAAACACTCAACTGAAAGATACTGAGATCATTGTTTCACTAGATTATGATCATTTTTTTTATTTATATTCTACAGTCAGAGGCTAAGAAGTTCTAGTTTAGCACAACCCTCACCAACTGAAAAATACAACTTGTCATTTGTAACCATTGGTTATTGTATGATTATTTTTATTTTTCAGTAGGCAGGTTAAAAATTCTTATTGTATTTGAAATGGATCCAGAACCAGCTAAAACCTACAACCTAGCAGCAAAATCACAATAAAGTAAATCAAATATAATTGTATTTGCATAGCTGCTCTTCACATTTCACAGTTTACCACACAGAGCTCAACGATCTGTGTCAAAAGGTGTCCAGACATACAGAACCCTGACCCACTTAGAAACGAAAGAAAAACCCTCACTCGAAAGGAGCAAGTAATAGTTCATGTAAAAAATAACATATATATTTTTAACTCATGAATTGGTACGACATCAATAAATTCTGTCCTAGTTTGCTCTGACGACCAATGGTGTTTCAGCTCTGGTAATATTCTAATATCAGATCTGATAGAGGCATTGGAAATGTGTTAACATTGGTCAAATAGGTCTTATAGCGATAACACATTTCCTTATGAAACCAACATCCTTTACTTAAGAACTAAGCACTTTTATTCAATTTTGAGCAGGTATTAGCTGATGTGGCCCTTATTACATTATCAGTTGCTGCATAACTCTGCCCCTTCGCTGTCCCTCACTGCCACCCAGTCACCCAGTCACCCAGTCACCCAGTCACCCAGTCACCCATCCCATGCACTCCTCACACACCCCACTCAAACCAGGGGGGGACTAAAACATGGCACTATGTTTGTGATGTTGGAGTCAGTCTGTGCATTTGCAACCCGTGCATGATGGAGAGTTGAATGTTTGTCATGGACCAGTCATCAATGAAGCATAGATACCGTACACCTCGGTAGGCTGAAGGAAGCTCATCAGTAATTAGTCATTCATCGTGAATGCCCACACCACGGGTTAAGAGAAACTTTGTGTGGCATAGGGAATCAGTATTTCTGTGGTTTACACTTCCCAAAGCAGATCAAACTCCCCATTGCCCCAAATCTCCCATTAAAATTCATGTTGCTGTGACATTTCATCTGACGAAGACTTGATTCATTTCCTCCGGGTGTGGGGCTGCATTCTTATTTTTTGATAGCCTGATGTTCAGATTCTTGGAGTGCGTGTAATTTAGGGTAATTTCATTCTGTCATCATGCAGTCACGCCCACCGCATCACTCATGCTTTACAGACCCATCTGCGTCAGTCGTGTGAAATTAGATATCACCTTCACTAACAAGGGTCATACATCACGCCCATCAAATCCCATTGAAACCCAAATGAGATGACGACTTGTTGTCCCACTGTCATCCTTTGATTTTTTCTTTCCTGCACTGAATATTCAACATGTAAATCCGCCGCACACCATGAATGGACACATCATGTACACATAGTGCTCTCTCTCCAGGTGGTGTTTTGTTTTTGTTGGATCAAAGCACTTCATAACAAAGTCTGAATCATAATGTGTTGTGTACACGTGAGCCACAGTCACATCGCAGTGCAGTTCATTTTGCAAAAGGTGTTTTCTCAGCAGTCTATTTTCCTACTGTGAAACGTACGCTAATGAGAGTGTATTTATACTCTGACCTCCTTCAGATGTTCAGCCAATTGGGCGGGAACGCAGTGTGAGAGACCCGCCCCCAAAAGCAGCAGATCAGACAACACCAGCGGAGGTGAGGATTGGGAATTTCAAGAGGCCTTATTATAGAACCTATCAGTTTCCCACAGGACACATGTATGTATGTCCCATGCTAGCTGAATAGCTACATGTGAGAATATCTTATTTTTGAACATCCTGTCTTCAAGTTAAAGGTTGGGTTGGTAATTTGTTTGTTTGTTAGGGGGGGGGGGGTAGCTTTGATGAGGGGGCCAATGGGAGGGGCTGGGATGTATCGTTTGCATATTTTCAAAGTGTTGCCTGCTCGTTGCAGCTTTTCCAGGATTAACAACCCTAGCTTTACGTTTTTTACATTCAGTTAAGGGGATATATTTATTAAAAAAAAGACTATATAATTAATATCCAGAGATTTAGTTATCGACTGAGTTAAATATTTATTCTACAACGTTTTTATAGAAAATACACATAAATTACTCGAGGACACATTTTCGGAGGTGGGTGTTTTGTGGTCACTATCAGTAATGACAACATCCAAAGTGTTACTGTCTGAACTCATCTCCTTATCAGTCCACTTGGTCTCCCCTCTGTTCTGCAGGGAGCATAGCTATCATTGTGCCTCTTGTCCTGCTGGTCATCTTGATCGTGATGGTGGTCGGAGGTGTTTACATCTGCAGACGGCGGCAAAGGTGGGTACTGACGTGGATACACTAAGATCATGAAAGAGGCAACACCGCAGCACACGATTGATTTATGAGAAAAAGTTTTGTTTGCTTTCAGCATATTCTACAGAACTATTACAGATTTCTGGGTCTCAGCTTTTACATCCGCCCAGTAAACCTATCTCCTCCATGTGTGCCAAGTCGTGTAACGTGATCTGCATGTGGAACAGGGAGGCGCTGCACAGTGTGTTGACCTGCATGTTTGTGTAACACGTTAATGATGAGTGGCTCCACACCTCAGGGGAAAACGTGTCCAGAGACAGCCCATGACGAACGGCGGGATAAACGTGGAGATTGGGAACCCGTCATACAACATGTATGAAGTGGACCATGACAACCATGCTGATGCAGGCAGCCTGCTGCGACCCAACTTCACCCTGGACCCTCACAAGGTTTGATTATTGAACTATGTATTTAACTAAACAGCACAAAGCTTCACATAATATGCCTTAAGCATAAACTAAACCTGCAACCCAAATGCTCAGATTCAAGAAGGTTTTTCATATTTATTGTCACATTTATCCAAACAAGGTTACAAAGTGCTTCACAAAGTTGATGGCAAAAAAAACTAATTAATACAAATAAAAGATATTCAGTTTAATTAAATTTGTAATTTTATCTTAAAAAACGAGCACTGAGCTGTAATTATCTGTTTGGCTGCAGCAACAAAGCGGTTCTTTGTGTTTTACTAAATCGTTGGCACTCTTTGTCCTCCAACGTGGGAAAGGTCAATGTTATAAAAAGTTTGAATCATCTGCTGCGACAGGGAAACTTGCCTCACATAACAAGAAAACATATCACAATATGCAGAAGAGCTGGTTATCTAACTAATCATTAATTCAACTAATTCAAAAGGGATACGTCATTTCTTTGGAATAGAAGCCAGTGGAACACATTATTTGAGACCATAAAATATGCAGCTGTTGTTAATGTGTCAGTGTATTAAGAATCCATAAGGGCAAGAATTTCATTTTTTCCAATATTAGGATTCTGGATCACCTGGTTCTGAGAATCATGTGTTGAATTAGTATTTTGAGTCGCTCTATTCATTAGTCTGTTCTAAGATATACATGATTAATAATTCAGTGTGAGGAGCAGGTTTTAGAGAACTCGATTGGTGCAGATCTGTATCACATGATCAGTCCAGCTGTAGCAGGTGAGTCGCTTCTGCCCTGTAGCAGCTCAGGAAACGCCCAACCACAAACTCTCAAATTTCAATTTCCCAGCTTCATAGAAAATGATTTGTTTCTTGTCCCTCTTCCAACTTCTGTCCGATCTGATATCTGGCATCGGGACACATCAAGTTAAATCACATTAGGCTTTTTTGTAAAGATTTTTTTGATGTGAAAAACCTGGCAGGTGTACTGGAATGTGCAGGTGCCATGAACCAATAGGACGTCTCATCTGGCTGGTGATTTATTCTGTTAATGGCCCCCAGCCCCGAACTAACACTCCAGAGTGAATCACAACACCTTCCCCGATGTGATCCCGCTCACCTGCTGGAGCTTCAGCTCTAATGCTGCCGCTTTTTCTTTGCCAACTCTTTCACCTGCTATTGTCGGTTCTATCTGGCTGCTGTTCCAACCGAGACGCTTTGGCTTGAATCTGAAGCAGCTTCTATGTTCCACTACATTCTCTCCGCCCCCAGTGATTCCAGACTTATCTAATTCAGTGCTGTTTTTATTTTTAAATGAACAGGGTTATGTATATAACCCAGAACTGCACCGATTACGAAGTGTGCACATACAGATAACCAGTAGACCGTGATCCCTGTGTGAGTCTAACTTCATGAACACAGTCGGTGCTTGTTGTGTTGCAGGGCTGGTGTGTAAAATCCAGCGACGCTCGTACCTTGGGCATGAACTCCGTGCCCAAGGAGGTAATCCCAGGACAGGTGAATTCTTAACAACTTTACAATCCAGCATGAGTGAGACAAAAAAACAAATCATCCTCATGTAGATTGTTAGCTAACACTGTGCAGCTACCTGGGAAATACTGTGACTCTTTGACATCTGAACCAATTTTAAGTTCATATTTAATCAGACCAAAGTGAGTCAAGGTAACGTTCACAGTCGTCCATCACTCACATCACTCTGTGAAACAGTCAAGTGATTTTAATAGGATTCTGGACCGGCATGGCTTTGTGTTGGACTCGGCTCATTCCTGCATGTTGCCATCAGCTGTTCACGCTTGTTGAGTGATCGTCCACAGAATCCATGTGTCGTGTGCTTTGTGTTGCTCTGCTTTAGACGGAGCACTACTCAGGGATTTTTACTCAAAACCTCAATCACAGTGGAAGTTCCTTCGAAGCTAGAAAATGTATAAGGAGCATGTGTCATTTCTACCACTTGTCATCTCTCAATCAAAACAGTGACAAAATGTGTATTTTGTCTGATTTGTTGTTCGATGACATTGTGAAGTGTCGTGGGAGACGTTGTCTTCACCACCACTGCTCTACTGTTGTGGTGACATGACTCTCTAATGTGTATCGACTCATTCATAGTTTATTTTGTCTGATTTGTATTAATCCTATGTCTTTTCATTCTAACATAATAAGTAGCATTAGCTAACATGTTATATCACAAAGCTCTCTCCATCCCGGAAACGGCCGACTCATTCTACTGTTTGTTTTTCTTCTATAATATCCAACTGTTGTTTGTTTCATCCTCAAGTTTCTGCTTCATACTGACAGAGCGTCTGTGACAGAAAGTGTCAGCTAAAGGCAGAAAATACAAACAATCCATCACATGTAAAAATTGAGGAAGAAAAAAACAATAGAGTGGCTATCAGCTCCCAGATGTGTCATTCTATAATGCTTCCTACCGGTGATCAAATCAAAAGGAACTTATTAGTAGTGTTTTCATTTTAATGCCACATTGTATACCTTAAATTACTTTGTAACTTCAAACAGAGTTAATTAGTTTAACAAAACCAGCATGATTTATTACCTGCTCTGACATTTTGACTGTCCTCTACCTAATGCCACCACTAGAGGAGCTGGAGCTGAGAGTGAAACAATGACTATAGATGAATAATAAAAGATGTCAATTGTTTTCTTGATTTGATTCGAACAAGAAACTGTTTGAATCAACAACTTTGTATCGTGATCATATTTCAGTTTCCATCCTTGCTCTGCTGCCCCTAGTGGCCAACAAGGTGCTAATGCAGCTTTAAGGCTTTCACTGTTGTTAAGTGATGTATGTGTACATATATTTATTTCCTCCTCTTTCCTTCCCCATACAGCCAATGAACTACTCCAACCCTGTGTATGCAAAGATTTATATCGACGGACAGAACTGCAGGAAGCCGGTCATCAGTATTGACGAGAGGAGAGAGCTACTCCCAAAGAAATTAGAGGGGACAATTCATGAAACCGCCGCATAGCCTAACTTTACACTTTGTACTCCGTTTTTTACCACAGTGTATAATGTATAATACGAAGAAGGATTTTTATTTCTATTTCCTAAGAGGCTTTTAGGTTTTACTGGTTTAGCATCAGCATAATGTCCTTGTCGGTGTGCTGAAGAGTTTTATTTTCCATTAGCTGTTTGCTTTCCAATGTTCGTCAAACACCAGTTACGCAGCGCTGTGCTGTAAACCGGGTGACACTGAAGTAAAGCTGCTGATTTGCAAAACACTTTATTAACACCATGAGCCACACCTCGTGCACAGTCTGGACCTTAAAGATGCAGCGCTACAACCTGTACCCATATCTGTTTCTAGTTTAAGCTCAATATGGACTCTGTCTGTTAGTGACGGTGATGAAGGCAGGTTAGGACAAATATACTAAGTATCGTAGAGAAGAGTTACATCACTTGTTTCTAAGGCTTTTGTTCTGTTTTGTTTGTAAGTCACGTGACACTTGAACAACTAAGCTTCACATCTGACTGGCTGTGGAGCTCGGCGCTCTCGAGGCTTTTTGTTTTTATCCGCGGGACCCGACGGATCTACCACCTGGATTTCCAGAGAAGGCCACAATAATCAAGATGATCTCTTTCTCACACACTATGTAACTCCACAGGTCCTCTTGTCTTTTTCCATTTCCACGGATTTTCGAGCTCTATTCACCCCCGCCGTCTCTACGGTAATATATCACATGAACTTGAGAGATTGAAAAAGCCCACCTTGAATGTTCTCCAATCAGATTCCCTGGATCTGGACCTGTACACTGAAGAGACAGATACTGAATAAACCATATTTTTCTAGGTTATACGTCAACAGATGGATTGAAGACGCAGACACGGGGAGAGATTTACCACAGTTACCAGAAGGTTATAAAGAGTTACTATAGAACACATCTGTTGTTTCAGAAAAAAAGGGGAAGATGATAAATATAAGAAATTTTATAATTTTGTATTTGATTTGTATGTTGTTTGGCTGCTCGTATTTTGAAGAAATGTACTAAATGTAAGTAATTTTTATATAAAAAAATGTAAATCAATATTGAATAAAGGGGGCTTATTTCCACTGTGTGTCCCACAACGACCCTTTAAAGTCAAACACAGAGTAATGTGATATGTAAGTGCTGGTGTGTGTGTGTGTGTGTGTGTGTGTGTGTGTGTGTGTGTGTGTGTGTGTGTGCACACTTCTATCTGTTCAAGCAGTGATCACACTGGAGAAGTTGTTCCACATGGTCGGTGACCTGACGAGTCAATCAGCAGTGTGGGGTCTTTCACCCGCTGCGCTGAGGAAGGTGGTGGACTGGAGATTACTGCCCCCCCCCCCCCCCCCCTCACACCAACCCCCATTGTGTGAGGGCAGGCCAACAGCCTTTGTTACCTGGTGGCGAGCCGACACACACAATACCAGGGCCACCCACTGAATGATAATTCCGTCTTTCTCCCACTTCTTTTTTTTTGCAATCGCTTTCTCCTCGTACACTTCACTTCCTCCCTCACCATGGCAACCAGAGGAGGCGGCCTGCCCTTCTCTCCATCTGTCGGTGCTGTTGGCTGGATCAGCCAGCCCCCCCCTCATCCCAACGCATTTGTGATGATGTACAAATGGATAATATATAAGAGTTAATTTACTTGTTTTTCCATGAATGCAATGTGTTTGGTTCCTGTACAAATTTCCTATTTTACTGAGAGTTTATTCATTAAGTAGATAGATGCAGATGATAGATTGGTAGATGATACATGGATAGATTGATGGATAGACAGGCAGACAGTTAGATAGATGGATGGAAGGATAGATAGATAGATAGATGGAAAGACAGACAGATTGATATATGGATAGATGGACAGATGGATAGACAGACGGACGGATAGATGGCTAGATGGATAGACAGATAAAACTCAAGTGATCAAGACTCCATGCGTTAAACTCTTACACCAGACTTGCATATTATAATGATTTGACTTGACAGTGGTTTGGGACTTGACATCCTGGCGGGTTCCCATATGTTGCTTTCCTCAGAAGACTTGCGAATCTGGAGGAGTGACAATGTTTCACATGCTCAAAGTTCTGGAAGTAAACATCCTGTTTGTTCTCAGAACAGACGATTTAAGATCAGCAGGCATCTGGAGCATCCCCCCCCCCCCCGGCTTGGACAGATATGAAACTCTTCTGGTTTTAATTATTTGGTACTAAAAGGATGACCAGCTCTGTGCAGAAGAAAAGAAAGTTTCTCTGATTAAAAAGTCAAACTTCTGTTCGTGGAGAAGAGAAGTCAATGCCTGCCGCCCAACAGCGTTTCCTTGAACTCCACATTCTGCTGCTGCTCCTGCTGACAGATGTGGTGACACCCTCAGCAGTTTGTTCACGTTCAGACTCTGGGTCAGTTTGAGATTAATCATGTACAATGTTGTGTTGCTGTTATCTACACATCCAAGGGCTCGTGGTTATTGTAGTCGGTGCCATCTCCCATAACAAGCTGATGGAAAGAAAACAAAATGCTCAAACAGCAAAGTATCCAGGAGCCTCCTGAGTTTCTACATTGAGGAACATTGTTTTGAGAAGGACACCAGGAGATCTTAGAAACATTCAACCTAACTGTAGCTCAATGGTGTTCAAACAGCAGTGACTCTGTGAGACTCGTTCATCTGCAGAGTACGACCTTGAAATAATAAGTTTAACACTTGTGACCTGAACAATATACAGAAGGCTTTGTACCGGTTTGAAAGCTGCTGCTAATCATTTGCTCATTTCTGTCTGAGTAACTGAATTGCACATATTTTGTCACTGCTGACCACTTTCACAGCAGACCATGGTGTGATGCTTTACCTCTTTGGCAGTCACTGTTAATCTTAAAGCGATTCAGTTGAAGGAATTCACTCTTTAAAAATATCAGCTTTGATTGGATGACGTCACTGGAAACTGGAGAAATGGTTTTGATTGCTTTGGATCTTATTCTGTATTAACGTCAATGCAGCATTTGTTTTCTGACTGATGATTTCCAACAGCAGGACTTGAAGTTGGTGTCAAATTCCTGAGAGGAAATGGGGAAGAATGAGGTTTAGGATAAGAAATGTTCCTGCGTTTTGCAATTATCAGTATTTGTAGCTGTAATATTTAGCAATCTTGCAATTAGTAAAACACATTTTAACTCCCTTTGCTGATCTACATGTGACACTTTTAATAATATTTATATGTATATTAACATTTTTAAATGTGTTTTAAATGTATTTGAATACTGTGCTCTGCCTCAGTGGAATACCAAATACCACCTCCACCACCACCAAGACCCAACACTCCCATTACATGTCAGTTCCTTAAATATGATTGTTGTATCTTTGTATCAGCCTGTATTTTGCTGGTGTCAAGTGTTCACCCTGGTTCTCTGATGTGTAGCTGAGGACTCCTACAGCAGATGCATCATTAATTAGGAGACGTGTTCTGCTGAGTCTCATAAGCTCAAGTACAGTAAAACTTCTCTCTATACAAAACGCTCAAAATGATGAAGAGCTCCAGCTCAGCAGCACATGGAAAGAAAAGGAGGAAGCAGCTGCCGGCCCACTCACTCACTCAACCCCCAAAGTGCATCCAAAAAAGAGTGAAAAACAAAATTTGAAAAACAAGTCCTGAACTCTGAGATTGCTGGCACACCCCTCCCTTCACCTTGCCCATTGATTTTTTTGTCTCTTTCCCACTTAGCACGCATCACCATTCTCCTGCATAAACATTTGAAAAACCCAGAGGGCTCATCTCTCGGACAGAATCAATAACAGCAGGAGTCGTATTCACATTACAAACAACAGGTCCTGCATACTCATCCTCCGGCCTGCACCGCGGCTGCTAATCGCCCAGTGTGCGGAGAGCAGGAGAGAAACTACCAGGAACTACGAGAGGAAGGATGGAGAGCGAACGTGGAATCGGTTAACAAAGCTGATAACATCCCAACACACACACCGGGGCACTAACTCCGAGAATAAGCAAGGGGTTAAAAAAACACATCTTACCTGACTTACATCACTTTATGCATGGGAATTAATAAGATACAAGTTATAAACCAATACATGCAAGTAAAAGAACTGAAGAAATATCAAGTTTGACCCGATGAGGATCAGGATTCATCCTCTGTGGGACATGAACATATGTACAATATATAAATCCATCCAGTAGCTTTTTATAACCACGCTGCCAGACTGGCACAAACAGCAGTAGAGGCAGTAAAGTATATATACGACTTTTTATGCACTAACTGCAGATCTTAATTAGCTCCACCTGCAGATTTGGATTAGAATCTATTTTATCGAACCTGGCAGCTCCTTCGTCACCATCAACATCCCATTGAAGTCCCTGTTAAACAGCTTGTTTGCCAATTTTGGCCGCGTTTTGAAAAAGAAAAGAGAGAGAGAGAGAGATGTCAATCGCTCAGGTCACACAGTTAAGTGTGTGGAGTGTTGTTTGGTATGTGCAGCGGCTGAGCGTAGACCCACTTGAATGGAGAAGAGGAGCTAGGAACACTTTGTTAAGTTTTCTTTTGCCTGTCGACTGAAGAGAAACGAGGAAGCGAAGGGAGAATTGAGGAGGAATGAAAGAGCCGTGAGCCGCACAGGACCCACCGGGCCCTGTTGATTTAGAGTAATGTGAAAGTGCTCTGATATTGACTGTGAACAATGTTTTCTTATTTAAGCAATGACAGTTTAATTTAGTTTAGACATCTAACACTCAGGTGTGTAAGGTTAGTTTCCAATCCATGCAACTCCTGGACCGGCCATCAGAGGCACCAGGATCATCCCAGTGGGTTAACGGACCCTCTGAACCTCCGCAAACTTTTTACCAGCCCTGTCGGTCTCCATGTGTCATTTGAGCTGTGCATGATTCAACTTCTGTTAAAGGCCCCCGCACTGTTTTCTATCTATTCTGAGGGAGCAGCCCCCTCTCTGCTCTGTGACCCTCTAACTTCCAAACGAAGCTGAAGCTGATGAGGTTCATGAATCAGTTTTACTCCCAAACGTCTTCAAACATCTGTCCCTAAAAAAGAAGAAGAGCAGAAGCATCCGCTCAGAAGCTTTTCTTACCCACTCCCAGTGATCTCCTTTCTGGAGGCTGCTCACGACACAAAGGATCTTTTGTTTTAGAAATGTCGGTCAGCGAGTCAGGGTGTTTACATGCAGCAGGGACGGCCCGACGTGGAGGATGTTCTCTGTCCTTCCAAAAGCCTGAGTAACGACAGGATTAACGGGGGAAACGGGTCTGAATTGTAATCCCGGTGGTGAGAGCGGCTCTCTGCGTGGGCACGGACAATAAATCTGTGGGAGGGTCCACTCTCTCTTTGGCAGCTTTTATGTTCCCGCAACAATTCCGCTCACAGCCCTTGATCACAGCAGCAGTGAGGAACGCCTGCTGAGCGCCGGCTGCACATTTCATCCACTTAATTCTGACACTTTGACACCTGTGTTGATTATCGGACACTTTTCTAAAAATACACTGCGGGCTGCGTTTTGAAGAGCTAAAGGAAAGGAACAAAGGAAACGAGGTTAGAAGACGTGAGATGAAGATTAGCCAAGATAAATATGACGGCTAACCTAACCCAGCAATTTGATTCACATAGGTGCCGTCACCTGGTTTAATGCATTCATCTTAGAACAAATGAAACGTTATATGCTTGATTGTAATTACAGTTGTTTCTGTATCTGATATGTTGCAACACAAATACAGACCTAGAGTCCGTACCCACCTAGAGTCCGTCTCTGTTCAGATGAACATGTAGAACCTGAGGAAGCGGGGGGGATTTGGGTTTGCGGCCTTTTGGTTCCGTTTCTAGTTTGAGCAGGTTTCAGTCGCCTGCAGGTAAATCCTCCGAGAGCAAAAGAGATGGAGCGCGTTGACCAAAATGAAAACGGCCATCTGCGTTCACAAGCAGATATCTGTAAATCAAAATGTCGCCTCGACCTGAAACAACAACAAAACGTATCATTGTTTGTGTTTAGTTTGGAGAAATGTTCGACTCTGGTAATAAAAGACACTAATTGGACAGAAAACAGAATCTTGGCAGGGACGTCCACAGTTTACATTGGTGTGCATTACATAGACCTCACCGGTGGAGCTAAAGGAGCCAGGGGTTGACCTGACTGTGTCGTATCTATAGTTAGACAAGAGGAGAGAAGGAGAGATGTGAGAGGTTTAACTTAACCCCAATAAGCTCTTCACTGCAGTCGTTAACCATAAAATGCATTCGCAAATAGCCACCAGTGTCTCCACCTCTCTATGTATCCCCTTCCTCCCCGTGGACCTCCTCTCAGATGTGCTGGATCAGAGAGAGGAAGCATGGGGGGGGGGGGGGGGGGGGGATGTATGTGTAGCACAACAACTGCTCTCTACCTGCAGCGATATATAGTGTGAGGGGGGAAATGAAGGAGGTGGAGTGGAACAGAGGTGCTGGTAGATCTTATTTGTTCTGATCCAGCCAGATATGCATGGCTGCAGGGAGGGTAAACAGAGTGGACACATCTGACCTATTAGTCACAGACTGACCACCTCCATGGACCATTACGTTTGATGGATATGTACAACCATCCTATGTGTGTGTGCCAAGGGACCAGGGGGATGGGGGGATGGGGGGTGTACTCCTCTCTGGAATTGTATTCATCTGAGCACGAGGGGGAAAAAAAATGTTAACATTCCCAGAGTAGCTCTGGGCTCACTTTTATCTACCATCCATTCCTCAGTGCCAAATTGGCCTCTTACAGCCGGTCTGTCTGTGGCCTGATACGGAGCCGTGTGAGGTGGCCTTAAGTACGAGAGCATTCAAAGTGTCTGGCGGATAATAAACGGAAAAACTGCCTCGGTCAACATTGGCAAAGTCCGGGTCCCTGTCTCGCCGCGGCATTGGTTTAACTTGGCTCGGTGTCAGTCGGGCGGTGCTCCCCCGGCCTGCAGGAGGCACTGGCCTGCAGGAGGCGCCGGCCTGCTGCTGAGTGGATGTGGAGGAAATGATACGTTTGCTCTTTTTCCTCCTGGTGTCTCTGAGCTATCAGAGCCCCACGGATCACGGAGGAGGAGGAGCTCCTGACCCTCTCCGCTGTCAGAGGAGTGACTGGTGACAGTCACAGGAACTTCACTTACATTTCACGGCCTGTCAGAGAGGATACAATGATAACTGGCCCTGTTCAGACAGATGACAGCTCTGAGACCAGCTGGGAGGTGCATTGAAGACGCAGTAGAGGCCCTGTTCAGACCTGGAATTAACATCCGTCCTGAAACATCTGATCACAAGAGGACAGCTGCTCGCACCTGACATTAAAATGTGTCCTGTGACCATTTATGATGAGATCTCACTTCCCCCAGTCAACAAGAAAATGACCATGCACGTCAAAGATCAAATTATGTTGCTTTCACCCAGTTTGAGTAAAGAGATGTGTCCAATGACAACGTGTGTGTGTCTGTGCAAGAGAGAGAGAGATAGAGAGAGAGAGAGAGCGAGAGAGAGAGAGGGGAAAAGAGAGTGGACGGATTGAGGACGAGCTGAATGAATGAAGAAGCTGCAGACGTAGAAGCGTAGAAATATTTCTGATTCATAGTGAAACTAGCAGGTCGGAGGACGTCAGCTGAGCAGGCGGTGCTTCACGTGTGGCCCCCTTGTCCTCACATCTCTCAGGACGGATGTTAACAGCAGAGCTGAGGGGGGTCAGAGGTCAGATCACTCACAGGTCGTCTGACACGGTTTCATATTCAAGTGAAAGTGAGTTTTATTTGATAAGAAAGCAGACTCATGTGGGGTCAAATCATTTCTGTGTTTGTAAACAGAAATGAATTGCCCCCCCCCCCCCCCCGATCACTTTATGCACTCAGGACACATTCAAGCTTTCCAGTTGAGATCAGGTCCCTGGTTCAGGATGCTGTTACCAGGTGTGAACAGTGTCTTTATGATTCCTGCCCATGACTCCTCTCATCCAACCTGAGGCACGTTAGCGTCTCTGGAGCCGACGGATTAAACGAAGCAGTAAAACTCTGCTCTGTGTTTTCTGATCTCTTCTGATCCGTCCGTGTGAATGTGAAATAAATAAATATATTTAAAGCCCAGTGAATTAAGATGTCTTGTTCTGGGTTGTTAAACTGTGTAGCTCCCTGTGAGCACATGACCATGACTGAACGCTTAACAGAAATACTACACGAGGAAGAAAGAGAGGATGAAAGCACTAGGACCCAGAGGCCGAGCTGAGACGACATTAAGGGACTGGAGCCTCACCTGGGTCCATCCTCCTGCATTGAAACAACCCAGGAGACAACACAGGCCAGCTTCTGTTTTGGTCGAACTCCAGTGTGGTTTGATTTATCATGTGTGGTGAGGGACAACCACAACAACAACTTGAGGTAATTGCAGACACATCAGCCAAGACACGTGATTTATGTCACCTGCATTGAGCTGGGCCGCACAATTGTTCCAAACAAACAGGGCCTGACGTGCAGGATAACACAGCCACTGTTTCTCTTTCAGTCGTCAGGTTGTTCTGTTGTGTAGCTACAGTGTTTGTTTAGGATGTGTTTGGCTCAGCGGGTATGGGGCCATTTGGACTCTTTGCCTACGTGTGTGTGTTTGTGAGTCAAACTAGATCCCGAACATCAGATCCCTAAACAATTAAAAACAACTCCACAAGTAAAAGCTATGCATTTGCCAAAAGTTCAATAATATTACACAAAGTAGCCCTGTTGTTAAAATGATGCAGGATTATCGTTGATGAATTTATGTTTAGGAACCACAGTGTGTACTGACACGTTATGTTTCACAAGCTCAACTCTTTTGATCATGAAGTTTGAATCTGTAAAGCCGTCAAACGAATGGAGTCATAAAAATAAAATGTAATAATGACCAACTATCATAATATAAAAATGCTCCCTTGCATGTAAACATAATTTAGCAATGTGTGTAGGTGATTGTGTGTGTGTGTGGGGGGGTGAAATTACAAATAATATTATTATTATTATTATTATTCCTCATCAAACTGCACTCGTGACTCGTCGGAGCCTTGATTACACAGTGTGTATGATTTGATATTTAAAACTGGACAATGACAATGAACAATTAAAAATCTAATATATCATCATCATCATCATCGTCATCATCACTTAACACACTGTTCAGTGAAAGATTAGAGACGCAGATGTTTTAGAGCACAATAGTTTCCTTGACAAGGAAAACCTCAATCTGTCCTCGGCCATTAGTCTTTAATTACATGATCCACTTCAAGATGTTTCTATTCACTCCAGGTTTTAATGTGTGTGTCTGAGACGGTGAAGAGGAGGACACGATGAAGACCTCCCTCCGTCAGAGGAGAAGGTTTTGTAGAGGGACAACAAAGCGTTGAATAGGAGAGCGGGGGAGATTCTTCTAAACCTTTTCATCACACCTGCTAATGAGTTTTGCCTTTTTGCCGTGAATTCACTCCGTTGACTTTTCTCTCTAACCTTCAACACTCTCGTCCAGACCGTGTGTCGACGCAGCCTCACTCGCTGGCAGCTGCTCAATCTGAGTCCTGCGTGGCTCTGAACTGTCGGAGCCGCCTGAAGCTGCCGATCGGTAATGATGCCCTAAATGTGCAGATAGCAGACGGGTCGAGATAAGAGATAAGATGAAACAATGACAACAAGTTAAAAGTCAATTACGACAATGGTGAGCACAGGGTCAACGGAGCTGCAGAGAAGGTTCTAATGGTTTAATTGTGTATTTTACTCAACATATTACACAATAATACCGTATAGACGCATTTACCCTCACCACTTTCATCCTCATGTCAAGTTTCATGACCACATCAGCACCGCAGGGCAGAATGAGACACGTTCCATTTGTAAATATTTACCGAGGTTATTGTGCGTTAATCAGTTCACAACACAAAGAGTTCCTCAGGTGTGTTTCTCTCTCTCTCTCTCTTGGCTGAAATGCACTCAAAGTGACAATCACTGGGAGCAGTGGTGCATAACACAGCTAATATCACAGCACTGTAATAATCATAGTTATTATTATAACATGTACAGTGTAACATGAGCGGCCGTATAGAATCAGTTCGATTCATTATCCCCCACATGCTCCACCTCAGCAGTATGTACTGGTCTGTGCTGCTTTATGGAGATTTCTGACAAAACCACTTCACTGTGGCAGCATCACTGGGGAGAATCTCCCGCTCCTTTTGATCTGGTTAATGTCAAGTGATGGAACAAGCAACACAAATACATCTCACACTTACACGTTAGAACAGTACAAGCAGGTTGTGCATCTTAACACAGTACAAAGCAGCACATGTGTCGTTTAAAGACCAAAACCAGTCATTTATTTCTCAGAGTGCTGTTGGTGCAATGGACATGTTTAGTAAATTGCGATAGGAGCGATTCATTTCACTTGTTTGCGGTTGCGATTATGGCTTCTGATGATATGAAAAAAATAAAGTAATCGATGAAAAACTATTATTTTGTGAGGTTCTCAGTCTTGACTTATGACGCCCGAGACCACACGGCCTTAAGAGCACCACGTGGCTGCACCACAGTTCTGCTGGGTGAGCTTTCTGGTTTAACCACAGTATTTACTCAAATTATAGCCCGGCTATGTGCTCCACTAAATGCCAGGACCTCACAGCGGCTGCGCTGCTGCAAGATGATTGCCGCTGCTGCAGACATACATTGTACATGTATGTCCTGGATCCTTGTAACGTGTTGTAGTGCCCTGACCTGTCCTCTCTCCCCCATCGACCTGCGCTCACTTCACACGTTAACAATTTGGATCTGACTAAAAAAACGTGATCCTCAATTTGTGTGGAGAGCGACAGAAACACACACACACACACACACACAGACACACACACTGCTTCAGACAGCAAAGACGTTCTTGTCGACACTGATCTGTCGACAAGGGCTTCAATTCTTTTAAAGTTAAAGAGAAACAGGTGTCAGGCACTTCTGAATTGGATTCACCTTCCGTTTTCGGTCTATTTTTTTAAATGCAGACTCTGGATTCAACATCACAACGAGTTTGTTGTTCAGAAGAAGAACCGTCTTTATTAACCATGAGCTCGTTCCCGGTGTTGCAGGCAACGATAGCACAGGGACAGACGTTCCTCCTCTGCTGCAGCCGCACTGCGTCCAGAGGAGGTTTTAGAGTTTGAACAGAGAACAGGTCACATTCACAGCTCAGTTTTCACAGTGAAGACGCACTTTACTCCGATTAGTGTTCCTGTTTTGAGCTGTTGAAGCCAAACAATGCTGCCGCGGTGATGATTGAGATGATCACTGCCCAGATACATGAAGATGTACTGTAAATGCAGTGGGAGAAACACTGTGAGGGTTTTTCTAAACCAGGAAACAAACATCTGTTAAAGGTCAGAGGAACCTCTTTCCAGGAAGATGATTTTGTTTTTTTCGACTTTAATTACATTTGAATTTAACCTTTAACATCTAATTAATCATAATAACAGCTAATTTACAACTTCACTTCAGTAGGCGAACATTCATCCGTGTTAACACCTAACTCAGTACCGCCATCGCCCCACACTGCACAACGACCACACAACTTGCTGCAATTAATCCAGACACCATCACAACCGAGGCATATGGTGGCTGAGAGGGACATTATGCAATCATCCCGATAAATGCCATATTTTATCTCACAGCAGGCCCCATATGGGACAGGGCCTTTCAAATGCTCAAAGCACGGAAGCGAAACACATGAGTGATTGTGGGTGTTTTTCAAGTTGTGTACATGAAGTTGCATTTGATTCAGCCCTTTACATTTTGTCCAGCTCAGGTCAGTAGGATAAAGAATCTGGATTTGACTCTGAACACTTTCAGCTGGAATATGAACTGAGACATGAACGATATAAAGAGAAAGCTGCACGTGACATGAAGAGTTAATGTAAAGGTTCTTTCATTGTGTGTTTCCTCAGTCTATGTAAAAAGCGTCAATCAAGAGTACTGTAAATTGAATTGACAATATTATGATATATAGTCCATTAGGGAAAATAACTGTAACTACCTATATAATAAACAAAGAGCTGTTAGTCTGATTCAAAATATGAATATAGAACAGAAGCTAAATTACTGTACATTCCCAGGGTTCATTCAAATATATTCATATAATAGTTTGCATCATTTAATAATTATTTAAAGATCAGCATGTAAAAGATTGTTTTGTGTCTGAACCATAAAACCTACTTTGTGTGCAAAGATGTTCCAATACAAACTTTTATTCTTTAATTTAAAAGCTGATGTAAACTTTGTGTAACACAATATATATTTACATCACAAAGACCTACAAAATGAACAGAGTACACTGAAATGTTTCTGGTAGAATCCAAACAAAACAAAAAAAAGATTTTAAAAGTATGATTTATTGCAGAGGCTGTTGTTTAATGTTCCTTATTATTATTGTGTTTATTAATATGATTATAAGCGTTATTATTGTAAAGTGTGAAAAACTTGCAGAAGCATTTAACCTCATCCCTGGTTGCATATGTGAAGAATTGGCAAACACATGATCTACACATCTGAAATGGAGTGAACCAGGAGACCGAGCTCTTTTTTGTTTTTTTATGTCTCTCACATTTAATCCAATAACAAATCAATAAGTGAACTTCACTGACCTCTTGGTAAAAGAAGATGATGAGTCGAGGGTTAAATTGCCTGAGGGGGAGAATTGTTTGAATCACAGTCAAACATTCATCAGGAGACGCTGTAGTAAGATTCTTCGAGACTGGATTACTTGGATAATGAGCCATGCGGGATTCCCAGCTGCCTCCCAGTGAGCCATACCAACAAGTACTTCTACGACCATTAGGCACTTGGCATGTTTATGTGTCTGCACACATGAGACTGGTCTATTTACACAGTGCTGATGTATATGTGTATGTGGAGCGCGGAGAAGCAGCAGAGGGAAACTAGCTGTGCTCTGCTAACCTCCGCTGAGTCACCAGTAAAGTGAGGAGTTGTATATCTTTCATTTCCATTGGATTCCTTCACATACTTCTCTTCATACAAACACTTATTTATCACATTGACATAACACATTTTCAGCAAATTGCATTTGTTAAATTTAGACATTTTACACACAGTATGAACAGAGAATGCAAGATGAAAATGACGAACTGTGTAAAAGTTGAATAACACAAAGATGATAGCCCATAAACAATTTAGCAGTTTCAAGCACATTTCTGTCTAAGTCTACTTTACGTGTTTCACCATAACTAATGTGAAAGCGTTCTTATTTAATGTTATTATTTGATTTTCAGGAGAAGTGAATGTCTTCCATCCCAGGAAGGTGAGTTTCAGGCCTGTGAGACATAACCTGGTTAAATAAATAAGTTAATGAGCATCACTTCATTCCAGCACCCTGTTGTTTGCCTTCCTTATTTTAATGTCTGTCATTTCCTTTTAGAATGTTTTTCTGTGAAATGCACCTATCAGAGACAAGTACAGTGAAGGGTCGATGCCTGTGACACTTCTACAATCGATGGTTATTCCTGGAAACAGTTGCGTATTAACATTCCCTATTAAATTAACTCATCAGCCCATTTCAACGTGAAGCCCCTCTAAATGGTCCAAACCCGTTGGTATTCATGAAGCTTAAACCAGTGAAATGTTCTGTCCTGAAAGGGAGACTCGCCGTCAAGGGCATTCTCTGCCTCCAAGGGCAAAGCACTGAAAAGATACAGCACGCTTCAGTGGTGTTAATTTGCAGGGAGGAAATGACGGCCCCCCCATAAGCCACCCTGTTGTAGAGCCATTCAGCTGGATCATAATGTTATGTGCCAATAGGTTTGAAAATTAAGGTTTGTGTAGAACAGATCAATCTCCCGGCCCATCATCCTTTGAGGATCAGTACACACCCTTGTTAATATTGAGTGAGGAGACAAAGAGAAAAAGAAAAGATGTCAATTTACACTTTTCACATTTGGAGGCGGGAGAATAAGTCTCTACAATAAGAGTTCAGATACAGAACTCGATGTCCTGTGGGAAATCGGGCTCCGATTGCATTTCAGAGTATTTCCAGTGGAACAGAAGCCTTCAGAGGAAAATGCACATGTGATGACAGGAGGTGAAAATTGAAGACAGTCCCTTCTCTCTCGCCACCTCCGTGACTCCAATTTTAGATTTTCGATTTGTATTTTAACTTCACTGTAAATGTAACTTTTACTTCTTAGGTTGGAAACAAGACAACGGCACACACAGATACGTGTGACAGACTTTCATCGTATTGATTTAACAATGCAATCGTTATCTCAATGTCTGAAAACCCTCAGCTCATTTACTGTGCAAATATTTGACTGTACAAGTTTGCAGCACCATAGTACAAACATCACAGTGTCACACACACACACCAAGTTGTATCTTGTATGTGTGCACTGTTGCATGTGCGACTGAAAGTAAACTCCAGCAGATGTATGAGATGTAGGAGATGGAGGAAAAACACTGTCAGGGAACACATGCGATCAAATATCTCTTTATTTTCATCACTCTCCTTTTTTTCAATGCCATTCATTTCAAATCCAAGTTTCACTGGGACATTATTTTGTGATTTTCAAAGTAAATGGAGCATTTTCTCGAGGAAATGACAGGCTGTGCTTTCTGGGCGGATGTAATACATTGTGAGGCTCTTTCAAGGTTTGTCATCATGTGTACAAAAACATTTTGGAATTGGGTCAGTCTTTACCTGGACTGCACCTTTGGAGGGATAGAAGGTCCTATTATGACAACTGTACAAAATGACAAAACATGTCATGAATAATTTCTTTATTGATATAATGAATCAAATTATCTGTTTGAACAATGAGCAGCATCACTGGCATGACAGACTGCAAGCGGGAAAAGTATTTGTGAATCTTCAGTCCCTACTTTTTAGTAAATTTTCACCTTTTTATCAACTGCAATACGTAAAAAAATCACCTGAGGGTAAAAATCTTCTAGTTTCTTTAAGTGTGTTTCTTCAGGACTAATTCATATCCTGGGCTGCACCAGCTCATACATTTTTGAAAAACACCATATTCCTGTGTAACATTTCAGTCCCCCAGCCAAACTTTATGGGAGCTATGAACTATTCAGTTTAGCACCTCCTCACTTCTGTGTAGCTGGGACATTTAGCACCTCTCAGAAGTGCACGACCCTGCCTGCTCACATTGGACAGGGCTAATGCCTGCATGTCTTTGTGCTAGAAGGATTGATTTCTTTTGATAATTGGACTTGGGACAATACTGTCTTTCATTTTTGTTGGACTCTCTTGGAGATGCTAGGATGAAGCCTACTGACTTTTTAATCAAGTTGCATTTAAAGTGATTTTAGTTTTGCCTGTATCACCCCAGCGAGGTGACAGCGTCGGCAGAGAAGAAACAGAAAGTAAAATAGAGGCGAGCGAGCCAGCACCGAACAGGCTGCAGCTACTCGCCTGTTGGTCTCTAACACCCGGTCCATAGTCTAGACTCGACAAGATGGAGAAGCTGAGGCTGAGGATTCTGTCGCCGATGATCAGCTGTGGCTCTTATTGCAGGGAAACCAGGTTGAATCCTAACATCCCTGACGCAGCTATCGACAACAAACAACCCCATTCTTAACCTGAACAAACAAAAGATCAGATACTGGACTTCAGGAGATTATAATATAATACATAACAGTCATCAAACCATTAGCATCAATGGGGAGAGGGTGGAGGCAGTTCAGCACTTGTAATACAACATCAACAGTATTGACCAACAAAGGCTTCTAGAGACGTCACTTCCTGAGGTGCCTGAAAAAAGCTCCCACAACAGCTACTGGTTGATTTCTACTGGTTGTACCCCAGAGAACAAGAAGACCCTCCACCGCATCGTTAAACCAGCTCAGAGGATCATCGGTGTGAAGCTTCTAGACCTGGAAGAACGATACCGAACCCTCTGATCCAAGTATCTTTGCTCTCTATAAGCTGTGGAATGTGCATGATTACTTTTTTTTTAAAGATACAGTAATTAAACCCTGACAGTAATTTGGAATAGGGGAGTGTTTGAATGTCTGTTTGAACAAAATGCTGGATTATAAAAAAGGCTACTCAGAGGAGAAGCTGTAAATGTCAGTAATGACAAAACAACATCTGCATAATGTGAAGCCATGAATCTGAATGTGATGCTGCTAATTGTTCATTACTCAGGATGAATTTGGCAGGATTAGAACCCATTATGCTCAAATCTGTGTTTGTGTGTGAGGGACAGAGGATCTGATGGAGGCAACCCTCCTCATTTCAATTTGGCATATAGTTTAGAGTCAGTTACAATACGTCTCGCTGTAATCGCATTTAGGTCACATGCCTTTAGTATTGACCCTCAGTCTTCAGTGAATCTGCCCCAGCGTTGTGGCTTTTAACTTCATGCATTGTGACCATTAATCAGATATATTACATTTGTAGAAAAAAAATTGCTACAGTTTGATCAGTTTGTGTTGTTTTTAGTGTAGTGTCACTTTGTAAATGTTTTTTCCAGATCAGTTTTTGTCACACACTCTCATGAGAAGTTGTGAATTCCTTGCAGGGGCTGAAATCAATGTTTAGAATATATTCCACGATTTGTGGCTTTGAATAAAAGGTATCGATCAAACAGTAAACAAGGAATTACTTATTAATTGTCGGATATGTTTTTGGCCCCTCTGTGTAACTTTAGGAAAATCCAAAATCATAAATCTGGGGAATTTCACATTTAAATTCCTAAATTTAAAACCCCTGAATTTTCCTCTAATATTCCAAGCAGATTGATATTTCGTGTTCATAAGTGAATGGTCCTGGAACTACTGCCTCCAAGTCTGACTCATACATTAATATTCTCCTCAGGATGAATAGTAGGAACTTCACCATCATGCAAATCAAAAGTAATGAATACAAGAGAAAAATCCAAATGTGTCTTCTTAGATAAAAACCACACGCTCCACTCTGTGCTTGCCAACCGTTAGTATAAGAAGTGTGTTGCAGATTTTATCACTCAGGCCACAGAGCAAATTTATTAGAATTTAATATCCTGCTCAATTCCCTATACGGTTGATTTGATAAGTGATTGGCTGTTGATTTTTATTTTGTTAGTAAATCAGTCTCTCAACGAACTCTCGCAATAAGAAACGTATTATGCGTCTGATTACAAGGACTGCTTGTTTTTATTACGGGACGTTATTTATGTTCTTGTTGAGATTGCTTCTGGGAAATAATCACTCAGAGCCACGTCACAAAAAGCCGTGAATTATCAATTGTTGCCACTTGTGGAAACATACATGCAAACTCTGAGCACCTACTTGCTTCGATGGTACTTGCCTGTTGGTTGAGTGATTTTGACATTATTTAACAATGGCAATCAAATGTAGTCACACAACTTGATGGCTGCAACATGCAATGTTCTCCGAGGTCCTGACGCTGTCTCCGCTGGTTGAAGCCTCCGTTCTCTGCTATTTACTTCATTAAATTTGAATTGGCCTTCATGAATGAGGAATGTGCCTGTCCTGCCCTGACAAAAGGTACATCATGTGATTATTTCGTGCCTATGTAAAGAATGATTTCTAGTATCGATGTGCTCTGTGACTTCTCGCACTGTAGCAGCGTTTCTGACTGGAAGGATAACATCGACCCCGTCTTTCTCTATTTTTGTGACTGTTAAGTTTGTAGTGAAAACATGAGCCAAGACAGATATACACTGGTCTCAGCTATTACATATGAGCTTCAACATGTTTATAAACTACAGCATTACTGCGTAGGAGGGTAAGAAATTAGATTTCACTTCACTTTTTAGGAGAACTGTCTTTTCTTACAGTCTGTCCAACCAAGAAAGCCAGACGGGTCTCATACTCTCCAACAAATGAAAGTTAACAACGATCACTGTGTAATACGATTGTCCATTGATCATCCTTTGAGATATGAACCTCCTCATAGACAATGGAGTTCTGCAAGTCATTAGTGACCAGCAGTAGGTTGGCATCAATGAATGTGTGAAATGTCATGGGGAGCCAAATAGAGTTATGGATCTATTGGATTTAAATGTTGTCTCTTAGGAAAGTGCAATGGTCCTGCATAAAAATATCATCCTATACCTGTGCCAAATGTAATTAATAAACTTTATAATATGTTGATTTTGAATAATAACTGAATCTGAGCCCAAAACTCTGTTCAACAAAATGGCCACAACCCAACCTGACCTGCAGTTATTGCTACCATCAGGTTGCTTAACTCTAGAATGAATATTTTGAAGAGTCGAGCAACGATCTTTTAGTCTATTCTCAGCTCAAAAGTGAAGTGACTTCATAACAGCCACCTTCGTATTTTCTTTTATGATAACATGTCCACTGATAAGGAAGGGAAGGTTGAAGCAGAGGAAAAACACTGAGCCGAATGTTTCACAGGGAATTGTGCTGCTGGAAGATATATGCCCCTGTTGCATTTCTTTGCCTTGTGTAATTGTGGAAGGAGGAGACAGAAAGAGAAGGGACTTAATGAAACCAAGCCCAGAAGAGGAAAGGTCTGACGTTAGCACATTGCTCACTGAGCCATGTCTGTGGTCATTTGGAGCGGTCACTGTAGTTTCTTTAAAATCACTCTTTAAGTCACTGGGAAGACTTTGTGGCTGCAAAGATTTAGAGCTTCATTTTTCCTTTGTTTTACTGTACGTATTTAGAAAGGGCACAATTAAGATTTTGCATTTGAGATATATATCTATATATAAAGCATTTGTGAGATAGCTGAGAGCACCCTGCTCACTTTTTAACATTTGTGAAGCAGAGAACAGCGCAATAACTGAAAATAAGCAAGACGCTACAGGAGGTCAAGCTCAGCAATAGTTTGAAAAGCTGTTTACCTACTGTAAGAAGTATTTTTCACTTTGTTTGAATATTAGTGATTGTTTTTAAACAACCAAAGCAAACAGAGCGTTTTTTACTCCAACACAAATAAACTAATTTAAACAGAGTAGTGCCAGAAACAGAGCTGCTCTTCAATTTGCTTCCAAATTAAAATGGTCTAGCGAAACAAATAGCCAGTCTAGTCTTTACTCATTCCCCATCCCCAGCAAAGGAAAGAAAACTTAGCCTCTGAATGCAAGGAGGCTAAAGCCCTCAAACAAAATAATCAATATAGAAAGATATAAATTAGCTGCGCTAAGTGGAAACCTTGTAGCAACAGCTCTGACTAGTAAGTGCAATTCACGGCACCATCATGTGCGGGTTTTAGTTAATAAGCCTGATAAATAATGTAGATACAGTTTAAATTACACAAGAAGATTTCATTAATAAAAGAACAGCTTTAAGCATCTTTACAATACAAAAGGGAGAAGTCCCTTTTTTCATTGCTAGTCATTGCCACATGTTGGCTCAGTAGTTGCGCAATTAAGGTTTGTAGAAAATACTTTTTTTAATTAATTGCCTAACCTGCTATTTCTAATTATTGATGCAGATTGTGTGATGGGGTGGGCTTCTGAGAGCTGCTCATCTAGAATAAGAAATTATAATTCTGTGCTCTCTCTGACAAGGAGGTGGCTTAATCACCTGTGACATCTTGATTTGTCCTCATGTAGGAGTCACTTAAAAAGACTAAAGTGAATTGGACCTGAACTCAGGCAGTTGACCCTAAACAATTAGAAATGCGTAAAACCATTCAACAAGATCCACAACAGTCACATTTGCTCTGTGAAGTGGGTTAAGTGTGAAGTTGCCCTGATCTTCTTTCTGTCAGATGTTATGGATCAGGAAGTTTGATGTAGAAAATGCATTGATAAATATGTCTCTTCCTTTCAGCTCATCGGGTGCATGACTGCAAATGTATTTACTGCCATCATTCCACTGGCTGTGTGAGTGTATGGGGAATAAAATAAAATTAAAGTCAACACATTAAGGCAGTTATTGTAACTGCTCATCCTAGCTGTGATAATGCAAAAAGTAGAATTAAGACCCTCTTGTTTTTCATCAGAGACTCAGCTAAACGCATTAGCTCAATTTAGGTTTAATTAAACTCACAAAAACGTTTTCATGGAGGACAGGAAAATACAAAGCTAAATAATACAACTTTCATATCGTATAAATTGTGGTTTTAAACTCACAACAAAACTGATGCCATGTCTCCTATTGGTTCTTAAACAATGCATAAGCATAATAATAAACAGTATTGCATAGGTACTGTTTATTGATGCATTGATACATACTTTAGACTTTTGATATATTTCTTTTGAAGAAAATTAAATTGTGATAATTATTATTGTTTTATTGCGCTCCCTTCATCACAGTCCTCCCCAACAACTGTGTGAATATTCTAAATGCAGGATTTCCGATTGACTAATATTGAAGTCACAGCAACAAAAAGTATTTAGTTAAAGGTTGTTGTCACAGTTAAGGTAAAAAAATGACTCCTTCCAGTAAAGTGTTGTCCTCTACACATTCATGATTAAACATGAATTGGTCATTTTCCGCCCTGTCTCCTGAATCTTATGTTTATATGTGACTATTTGTTTTCCCAAATGGATTGTGGTAGGAGGCATAATTCTGTCTGGATTATGTCCATTGGCAATTTATTTTTATGTGGAGGGAGGGAGCATTACCATTCTGTTTTCCGATACAGCAGTAGGAAGCGGTGTATGGGGCACAAAGCACAAAACTTTGATCAGGGTTCTCAGTCCTCAGCGAGACGACAGCGTGCTCAACACCCACTGCTGCAATTAGTACTATTATTAGTCTTTTTCGTTTCAGTATTATAACCATACATATCTCTGGGGAACTCGCATTGTGCTATATTCTCGCTCCACCTCTCTATCGGGAAAGAGGGATACGAATAATGTTAAAGGTTCAGTGTGTAGAATGTAGTGACATCTAGTGGTGAAGTTGTATATGGCAGCTGAATACGCCTCAAGTCATATTAAAATATAAAAGGCCCATTTTAGAGTAAAGAAAATAACAATTTGTACAATTTAGATTAAACACACAAGTGAAAACTTACAGTAGATCCCTTTCACCTAAATCGCACACACTGGACTTTTAATGTCTTTTGAATCTTCATTGATTATCCAGGACTCTTTCTTGGAATCACACAAATGTTATAATCACTCAATTACTGTCATATTGACTGTGAATCCAGCAGTGATGAATGGCTTTCGATCATGTCCAACAGCAGCAAGAGCTAGATAAATATGTATCATTACTGAAATTGGTATTGAAAAATCCCTTATTGTGTCCATCCAGTTGTTGTCCAAGTTGAAAGTGTCCTGTGTCAGAGTTCATATCCTCGAGGAATGGCCATGTCTTTGTCAGAATGGCTCCTCCTGGACGAGAAGTACGACAATCAAACATTTTCCTCGCACAACTACACACCTTGGACTTGACCCAGTCTCTCTTCATTGACCTCCCCAAAGTGACCTTTGATTCACAGGTCTCTTGAGCTCTGATCAGTTATCAGGACCTCGTCTCTCTACGAGCAACCTTTTCATTAAGCTTCATCATGTAGTGCGGCTCTAACCATGAAACCTGGCAGTAATATGATAAAGCATTGAGCAGATAGATGAGATAAAACCACGAGACTCTGTTCAGGAGATGTGGAGGAGTGCAGTGTGTCAAACATAAACAGTAGCTGGAAGCAGATAATTGGTGCTTCAGCGAATTACTGTGCAAGTTAATAATATTGTTGTATGGCTGAAGTCATTTCATTCAGTAACATGTTTATCAAACAGTCCTTTAACCTCCTCTTCCTTCTAGTCTCTTTATAATTTATACAATGTTGTTTTTTACATTCAGTACCTGGACTCAGTGTGGCTCTATATTTGACTATAGAGTGGCATTCAATAGAGCACCAACCCCCACCAGGGCTGTAAAATCCCCTTTAATTCAATCAAGCTTCACCAAGTTACACACAGTAAATATGTTTTTTCATCAAGAGCCATTAATTCGAAGGAAAACAGTGAAAATGTGAAAAAAAAGTGACAAAGAAAATCATGGGTCTCTCAACTGATCCGGATCCTCAGCTAAATGAAATGGGCTCTTTGGTATTCCATTACGTAGATTTTTTCGGTGGTGTAGCAAATGCATAAGAAAATACCTGAAGGCTACCTGGAGAGTGCATATCTCCAACATAGGTAACGTCTTGCTAAGTTAAAGAATCTTCGATCTGCCCATTTATCCAGATCTGCCTCGAAATTGAACGAGTTCTCTCTCCGGTCATGCTCCAACCCTTTTTTACACATCGTTTTATAGTAATGCTGCTAATTAAAACACACATGAAAACATAATCTGTGTGGGATGGTAATAATTTCATCAAAAATACAGTTTGCTGTCGACAACACATGCACAATAACAAAAAAAGAAAAATAGGCCTAATGTCTCATATTTATGTCACATTCATGTCTGTCACTCGTTCAGTGGGAGTTTGGACTTGTCTGTACCCAGGTGGGTTATTGACTTCTTTTTCAGCAGAAGGCCGATGAGGTCGTGGGCATCAGCTGGCACGGCGTCTTCCTCTGAGCCCACAGGAGACTATTTTTAGAGGAAGCAGACGTTGGTCATCTGATAAAAAAAATTCCCACTAAAGCGTAGGAGAGAAAAGCTAATTTCCTTTAAAAAGAAACATGATTTGTGATAGTGTTCAGATTTAACAGGAAATAAAAACCAAATGTAAGAGCAGCAGTTGTATAATATGAATCCCTGAATATGAGATCAGGGCTCCCTATTGTCCTGCGGATACAGGACCTTTTACAGTAACACCCGGGCCCCACTGGCTGCATGAGTGGTGCATGTATTTTTAATCTTTATGTTGAAAATGTCAACACTTCCTTAAAACGTCATTTCTAATTGTATGTGTAGCCGTCCGTAATATTTGATTGTGTCCATCCTTGAAAGTGTTCAGGGCTCCGGTCCACATCCGGAAAGAAAGAAACCTGAAGATAAGATTTAATAAAGATAAATACATAAAAACAACTCAAAATTATGAAAGCTGCACTTTGGATTAAATGTATTAGTGACACTTATAGCTATAACTAGGTAGCTTTTCTCATCACATCACTTTTTCACATTTAGAATTTTTTCGCCGCTCATTCGTGCTGTGAATCTCCTGTTAACACATCCCGGAGGTGTTTTTTTATCTACTTCAGATCTGGTGAATGAGGGAGGCCACTGAAGTTCATATATTCATGAAAACCGGTGTCAGACGACTTTTGCTTTGTGACACGGTGCATTCTCCTGCTGGAAGTAGATATTAGAAAACGGATCCCTCGAGTGGCGATGCCAGGTTCCAAGCACATCTTAAAATACATCCCTGTCTATTAAGTGGATTCTGAACTTCCAGACGGACAGAAACTACTTTGATATCAGACCTCAGCTTTGCCATATTAGCAACAGGTGAGTGAGAATGAGCTGCAGATTACAGATGTGCTAGCTGCAAGTTGATAAGTGGCCGATTGCCATTAACACAGCATGAATTCAAGCACTAACAAAATGTGAATAAAGAGCACAATGCAGAGGGCATTAGAACCTGTAATTCACATAAATGTATCTATAGTAGCCCAGAGAACACCTCCATTATCCCAGCTTTTACAGAAACTTAAGTGCTTCTTAACTTGGAGCATGGAACAAATACACAATAGGATTCAGAAGCTGCACACACTCATAATGTTCTTTTAAAATGTCGACACACACAACACTTTGTTTCGAAAGGTCATCCCGATACCACTTCCCACAAATATGTTGCACTTTCACCTTCCGTCTAGTTCGTCTCCAACCAGCTCCGTGGGGTTTGATTCTGGAGACTTGGCTCTTCCCTCATTTGAACCCGGGGAGGAAGAAGAAAGAATAAGAGAAGAACTTGACAGCTCCGTCTGGTTCTCTTCTTCCAGTGCCATCGGATGAACCGCTGGCCAACCTGCCTTCCTTTTTTCACCTGTCTTTTTTCTCATCATCATCTCTCTCCTGCAGTACAGCCTCGTCCTAAATATGCATCAGGGGGTGTTAGTTCCAACCCTGCCTTTAAACAGACAGAGGGTTTTTGTAAGCAATCATCAAATGTTGGTGCATTTGCAGGAGCAGCCTTTTTTTTCCAGTAAGAAAAACTCAGGTGTAAATATGATAATTGAACGAGGGTGACGCTGGCTGAAGAGTCCTTGTCTTGACTTACTGAGACAATTAACTTCAGTATTGTTCATTCAGTGACTGATTCACAGCTATTTCATGTGGAATTACAATTGCTTTGTCGTCACTGGAACAACTGCAATAACGCCTCAGTCCATCCATTTGCACACTCAATCTTTCCTGATCCCTGAGTGCGCCTTCAATTTCTCCGTCTCTCCATAATTCGGGTTCAATTCAGAATGTAGGGCACATTTTAACCACATTTTAAGACCTTTCGTAAAAATAAACAGATTCTTCCATCCATAACTGTTTTGTAAATATTATACAGATGCAGCAAGTGGTCTAATCTTCTAGCAGGGCATACAAACCAGGAGAAGAGGCGACCACTCAAGCCTCAGTGAAAAACAACTTAGAAAACACAATGGAAATGTGCAGTTTATGTTTTTTTCATGCAATTACCGAAGGAACATATGTTTATGAATCGCTCCATGTAGATGTGATGTTTTCTCTTCCGTGGAGCGGAAGCTTCACAACGTTGAGGCCTCATGCTTCATGCAAACCGGGATTCATTTCCAAATTCTGCCTCAATTGTACATTGCTTGTTTTACCTTTTATAAAAACACAGATTTTTCCATCTCAGCCAAGTGTAAAAAGTCTTCTGTGGTACTTTGTGATGTTTGTAATTTTCTTTGCACAGCAAATCAGGCTGATACACCACAAAGGTCAGGAAGGAGATAGAGTAAATGTAAGTCATGTCATATATGAGTCTATTACATTCACATACAACAACCTTTTAGTGATTATGAATAATGGACAAGCATTGGAAGAAAATGGAAATAGGCTGTAGTCTAGATGATTTGATGGATATCATTATTGGCTCCTATAAGTGAAACTGTCTGAAACTAGCGCACCAGCCTGTTAAAATCCTTTTACCAGGGCCGTCAATTAATCATATGCAATTAATGTTTCACTAACCACAGGCATCTCTCGATCATTTGAAAATCTTCTGAATGGCTGCGTGGGGATGGAGTCTCCAGGGCGGCAGATTCAGTCTGTATCATCTTTGAACTTGAGGTCAGCACCACTGCTGAATATCAAGGTCCAACGTACAGATCCTCGGATGTTTCCTGTCAAATGTCCCCCCCCCCCCTCGAACATGAGGCGTTATGAAAGGAAAATGGTCTGTGGTTAATAGAGGATAACATGAGCTGTGCACTCTAAGATATCCAAACTGCACATAGAACATTTTCTATATACATATATAAGTGTTTGCAGAAAATGATGTTGGAGGATTAGAAACATTTTATTCAAAATAATATTTGAACTAAAACATATGTATTTATTTTCTGGCCATTCTAAGGGCTCACAATAATCGCATCATCGACATATTGCTGTAAAAGGTGGCGTATTTCTTTTGCTGCACTTTACGAGTGGAAGAACGAGATTCACTCTCTTTTTTTGCTTTGCTTTGGTCTCTGGTGAACTCGTTAGAAACAAAAGAAAAATATCCCCTCATTAGTTTGTGAGCTGTGGACTATGCGTGTCTGCCAACTGCTGCCAGGGAGGTGAAGAGCACAGTGGATATATCAGATCGCTTCAACTGAAAACTGCTGCTTGCTGTTGGTGAGAGCAGAATTACGCCTGAACAGGAATCTAAGATAGACTAAAAGGATCAAATTAGGAGGAGTTGGGTGATTCGTGTGATTGTGTTTTTTCCATCCATCTTGTGGAACAGAGGAACAACTTACATGTACTGAATAAACATTTCCAGATTGTCCAGTTCATGGTTCTTGTGTATCTGGTCAGAGAGTGGAGTTTGAGTGCTCTGGGTTCACCGAGAGGTTAAATGTCGCTGACTGCTGCTGACACTGAGGTGATGAGTTCCCCAAAGAGGCTGGTGGCAGCAAACAGTTTGCAGATGATTGTCAAGGGTTGACATTTATCCGAGCTGTGTCTGCAGCCCACCGGCGAGTGCAGGTCAGAAATAAGGTGATCTGGCTAATCTGTGGTGGACCAGTATCCTGAGGTCTGGTTAAAGACACTGCTGGTCCTGTTTAGAGGACCCTCATCGTGTTTCCTTTAGAAATGAGCAACGTATGCTTGTGGTGCCAATGGCCACTATGCCGTAAGACTGTTTTCTTCTATCATGATCATTTACTTGTTAAATTGTTGAAAGAATTGGAATATTGTAGTTGGTCAAAGTGGGCAGTGTGAAGAAAATGGAGTTGACATGTTCCCTCTGTTTTTGTGTGGGGTTTCCCTTGGGCACCTGGGCTTCCTCCCACAGTCTGAAGACCTGGCTGTAGTGGTGAATATGAATGTGACTGGTTGTTTGTCTCTGTGTAGGCCCGATTGCCTCCGGCCCCCAAGCGACTATCAAAAGGATACACTGATGGATGGACTGATAGACGGATGAAGAGCAGGTCAAAGCGTTCATTATTTAGATTGTGTATAGCACACTTATTAATATGTAATCAGACCAGTTATCTATGTCATGTGGGATAGTTTTTTTTAAATGATCCCTTTGGTCCCACATCTTATTCTCCATATAGCTGCTCACTGAACGTCTGGTCCGTGTCTGCTTCATGTTGGCATCTTTATGCGCCATTTTTTATCTGTAATCATTTTGTGCCTCCAAAGCATTAAAATCACTTTTGAAGATGTTTAAAAGACATTTTATTATTTACAGTTAAAATGATTCCTTCAATTATGTATGTGTAACAATAAAACCTCTCGGAGAGGATAGATATCCTAATCAGCAAAGTAGCTAGTGGAGTATATTCTCTCTGAAATATCGTGTTTCAACTGAAATTCCCAAGTGAAGTACTGCTCACTGTGTTATCTTCTCCCACTACATTATAAATATTTTGCCTTGCAATGACAAGCAGTCTAATTCAAGCCATTATTCTGATTGAACAAGGACAAGTGAGTTTTCCCAGCATGCTCTTCACACAGGCCTCTCAAGTAGCCCTTCTATTTCTAAACCAGTCTCTGATTTGTTGTTGTACAAAACAGAGACAAATAGCACTTGTGTACAGTTTTTACAGAGGGTCAGAAGAAGGAGATTCAAAAATGGAGGTTAATGGATTGTTTGATCAGACTGTAATAAATGTGTAATGAATCTTTTAAGCTTTAAAGTGTTGCATATGTTAAACAAAATACATGAAATTAAATACTATATATGCTTTATTTAAAATATCTCTCTTCCTGGGCAGAACACATGTACTGGTGTGTGGATATAATCATCTGAGCTATAAATCTAGAGTCATGGAAACTAAACAAAACAAATCAGCACATACAGTAAAGTATGAATTAGATCAATAATTAATATGATTATTTTGGAGTACAAATAAATTACTTTCTACTTTAAAAGTGCCAGACACCCCCTCCCTCTTTCTTCTCTTTGAATGGTTTCTTGAATAGACTTAAATCTTTGATGTTTTGAAACGTTGCTTATATGAGCTTTAAATGGTGATATTCAAGATCTGACTAAAGCCTCAGGTTAAACTGATCCTGTGTAAGAAACAGTAGTTGTTGAGATTGTTGAACAAACTTTTCACTGAGGCTTCATCCACACTTCTACATGTTTGTCTCAAAACACATCAGCTCAGCCGCGGACTGTATTTTTAAGTTGATAATACTGCTGAAAAAATATGCAAGTTGTGTTATAGCCTGCGTTTTACAATTACACAACTGTTTGCATGTGTAGGAAACAAGCTATTGTTTGAGCAAACTGCGACAACTTCTGTGTGTGGATGAATGCACACGTCTTCCTGTTTTCCCCAGCACGAGGTTGTCCAGTGAGTGCTCACATGATATGTGTGTGCAGGCGTGTTTGTAGGTTTGAGTTTCAAGCGAAAACATAGGAGTATGGACCTTTTTTCTAATATTACCAAAACAATATTACCTTGTGTGCAGGTCTCATAAACTGACCTGAGATCAAGTAGGCCATATTTTACAGAACTATATTTCATTACCTTGTTGTGCTGCTCCCCCATGAATTGTCATCACTGGTCTGGGTCCAACTCTCTCTGATGACCAGTAGTTTTGCCTCCGTTGTTGACCCATTCACTTTTACGACCACCTGTCAGTGTTGATTTGACCTTGCTCTTGTTTTCTCAGGAATCTTTACCCAGCACATACTCTTCCTTCCTTCAGTGCATTGTTATTTTTATCTTTCTATTCTGAAAGGCGGCCTCTAAACCTACTGCTGCTGGCATAAGACCGGCACTTGCATCTTCTCCAACCTGCTGAATTATGTTGTTCATGTTAAAATACTGCTCCAGGTTCCAAGAGGGAGTTCTTCTGCCTCTCATCAAATCCATTACCATCTCATCTCGTTGAGACATATTCCTTCTGACAAAGTTAAGTGATTTCTTGATCTCCTTGACTTCCTCATTCTTGGTTTTCCTGACACTTTTGACATATTTCCTTACACTTTTTTGCAAATTTACTCCGGAGCAGCTCTTCACAATCAGTTCATTGTGCCTGGATCTCAAAAATGATGGCAGCAGACGAGCCGGCTCCTAGAAAAACTCTCAATTAACGAAGGATTAAAGAAATAAACACAGATGGAGCCAGAAGGAACCAGCACGTGTTCGCAGGCTCATCGCAGCTACTTATCAAAGTTACTTCTACCTGAAAGCATAATGATATGGATTTGTTTTTTGTTGTATGTTTAGATACACTGTGTTGATTTCACCACCACTGCAAGATATATATATATATATATGTATACGTGGATGACAGGATTCTTCTCCTCCTTGTGTTTTTGTGTTTAAATTCATGTTGTATTATTAGTCCAGGCTGTGAGACATTATCCAGCTGGAACGCATTTCTCTTTATTTTTGTCGGATCCGCTGTTTGTACCATTGTTTGTATTTCTTCACATTTTGTCACATTTTACAAAAATATTTTCACCAAATAATGACATAACAGCCTCTTTGTTTCACATATTGCATACTTTCAATTTCTGACATCTTGTTTTCTAATTTGGTTCGACTCAGTTTATTTAATAATCTGGCAAATAAGGCTCTCATCGTCTGCGTGAAGTTAATTTGTTTGTTTGTAGACACACTCTTTGATGGGCTGATTATGTCTGGTTACTTTTAAGCTTTTGATGTTTAATGTTGTTCAACTTTCTCTGTGTGTGTATATAATCCTCTTGTGTGTCATCTGGAAGATTTGTGCCCTTTATTCATCACGTGTATAATGTGTGGAATCTGACCACTTTGTTTCCCAACGTGTAACATGACGTGAAAACAACATCATGCCTGGATTCTTTTCATCATACATAGTCCTAACAGCAATGTGGAGAAGATGTGCATGTGTATTTAGTTTTTTCTATTCATATACAGCTCGTGGACCCTTTTAGGACCTGGAATTAACATTCGTCCCGAGGGATCCAATCACAAGTGGTCAGCACTTAGCACACAAATGGCTCCTCGATGCGTCCGGGGATCAAATCACTCAAAGCTTATTAGAGCAGCTCTGGGACGCGTTCGGCCACATTCTTGGCCGAGTTACCAGGTCACAGTGTGTCTCTCTCCGCTGCTCTGTGTCCTTGTCGTGGATTGTGTGTGAATGCCAAAGGGCACATTTGTTCCTGTCTGCTGTTTCCTCTCAGCTCTGCTCTGTGTGTGTGTGTGTGTGTGTGTGTGTTCGTGTGTGTGTGTGAGTGCGTGTGTGTGTGTGTGTGTGTGTGTGTGTGAGAGTGAGCTGCCCTGGGTCACACTGCCACACCGACCAGCAGCTCCTGATACATCCATGACAAGGACAACGAGTAGGGGACAGAGAGAGTAAACTGGTAACCTGTTTCAGTGAGTTTGTTTAACCTGCGATGAAAAGTGCTGGGAGTTCTGGTTTAGAGATTGATATTACTGAAGCTTCATTTCCTAAAGAGTGGATGATAAATCCCATGTAGTAGTTCATTAATGTGCTGAAGTTTAACCTTTTCATGATTGATCAATCATCAATGAGGACAATGTCTTACCCCTTAACATTAAACATGGTGGCTTCACTTGTTTTTGAAACACACTGACGCTGTGGACGCAACAATCTGATCCCTGCACTGAAATGTTAACCAAATAATATATAAATCACATCTGCTTAACGCTGGAGACATATCTCTGATCTATGAAATGTTTCACGATTGGTCACAATCCGATAGGCTGTTTATAGATTCAACCTGTACTACAACATTTCAATAACTATTTTCCAATGCACTACAGATGAAAATCGACTCAATTAATGCCGTTGAGAACGATTTTTTTTCAATCTATAATAGACATGTGAACAATGTCGACGCTTTTCAACTTCAAATCACGATTCTCACGAGGGCGGTGCCGGGTCAGACTGTGAGGTTACACTCAAATATCTTTAAACTTGTCTTATCTGTTTGATCTCAATTTGCATCTTCTGCCAGCAGCACTTTGTCACCGTCAGGTTACAGGTGATAAAATATATTTTTAAATTTAATCTAACAGTAGGATTTCAGCACTTTATCATCCATTAAGGATATTAAAGTCTGCTGAATAATGCTGCTGGTGCTGTCGACTCATTCACTCTCTTCTCCGACTCCGAGGCTCTTTCATTGCAGTTTTTTAAAAAAGATAAATGTGTGTTGTCACACATTAATCCTCCTGGTGCCACCAGATTAAAATGTACCTGTTTCCCTTTGTGAATCTTATGGCGCTCCATCGATGATGGATTTTTTCCCCCCTCTCACCGAGATCGTGCTTCAACTCAGAGTGAACATTCTCAAGAGTCGATGGAACTCAGATTTGCTGTTTCTTGAACTGACGAGCAAGAGTTTTCAATCTCAGGGTTCATCGTCTCAGAGTGTATAAAACCTGGTTCTGTTGAGAAAACGTCCGGCTGCTATGGTTTATTGAGTCCACCCCCCCCCCTCCACCACCACCACCACCATCACCCTGCCTTCACACCCATAGCAGTACTCTCTGATGGGGGCTACATACTACATACCATAACATAGTTTAATTTCAAGCTTTGGGAGGAGAATCCTGTCCTGTGTGGTAATATATTTTCCATCTCTACTAGTTTTGACATATTTGGCACTGCAGCAGCAGCAAGTGGACGATGCCGAGAGGGACACAGGTGTTGTTTTGGGACGTGCTCCACTAGCTGTGGTTGTCCTCACGCTGGGTTTGGCCTGGATGTGGGTCGTCTCCTCATATTCACGGACGAGCGATGGATTCTTTGCCTTCACAACATGTCAACGGAGTTTGCGTAATGGAGCGTGGATACCCAGCCTGAGCCCGTCAGGACCCAGGCCAGATTTGGATAAAAAGTGTTGAAATGATTTTTTGTGTTTGTGTCGGGTTCTGTCTCACTGGCTGGGCTGTTTACTGCTGTGATCAGGGGAAACAAGCTATAACCATGTTTGTCGGGGACGGAGCAACACAAACTCAGTGAAGCTTATATTAACTGCATTGGGCTCAAGTCGGTTTCAAATAGAATCAAATTTGAAAAGCCGACCATTCAGTCTGGGCTCTGTGAGGTTTGCTCTTGGACAGACACAGTTTACACCTAGAGAATAATGTGAATACTGTAGTTTGCTCAGTGTGGGGTGATTTGAACCTGAGCAAACAGAGGGGCCATCTTCTTGGGGACCTGCCTCTGTGTTTCTCAGGTTCCAACACACCCCTCGTCTTTTAAAGCAGCTTCAGTTTGGTGGCTCCCTTTAACCACACACTTTGCTTGACAGCAGCGGGTAGTGTTCAAGTATTCAGATCACAACTGAGCTTTCTCAAGATAATAAATCGCTTTATTTTCTATAATTGGTTTATTGATTTATCATGGTGATGAAGGTATCGTGGTGCACTATTCCCCCCCCCCCCCCCCAACTGCACACCCAGGGTCCAAACACAGCCAAATACAAGCAGAGTGTCTCTGCAGAGAAATAGCACCACAGACTTCTAATGGCTCATAGGTGACAACTAAGAACATTTTATTTTTGAGTGTATTTTTTTTAGGAATATCCTTCATCGTAAACTTTTACACTCATTTATATTATTTACCGGAAACAAAGAATAATCCATCATGACATTTACAGACTTCTTTTATCATTCGAAAATCAAACGTTACCATCAATTTCAACATGAATTTCATCATTACATCATTTATTACAGTATATTGTTACTATTACTAGATACTTATTTTGAAAGTGAGACATTTCTACAAAAAAGTAATTAGTTATTAAAGTCAATAACCTTTTTACCTACTTTAAATGACTGCTTCTAGTCTCTTATTAATGTACACATCCCGTAGCTATTTTATTATTACCACTGAACCAGGGACACAGTGTGGAACAAGATAACTGTTGAAATGTATCCATCATTTCAGCCATTACCATCATGATGACGGAAGTAGTGGAACAATAAAACACAAGTAGCATGTGTTGATAGGCCTTTTTATTGTAGCCTTGAGAGCTTGTGTGCAACAGTGTGTTGACAGTGTACAAGGCTATAACAACTGTTTCTCTGATGTTTAATAGGTGTTGCACAAGAATTGCTCTCATTTTATGTGGGGAATAAAATATTGTCAATATTTCCTGCGAAAAAAAGGCTTGTGATGCTAATAATGTTGATTGGTTTACTTGGCAAAAGCTGCTGGACGCCCAATTTTAATGATGTCTGAAAGCTGTGTGGGTTAAATATATATTTGTACACTGTACAGGGACCTTACAAACACCTTGTATGGAGCTTTTGATGTTGCTACAGACCTAAAAACCCTCACAGTGACTCAGTATTGTACTTTAATATCTGTTTTTCATGTTAAAGGGTCATCGCTGTTGGACAACATCACTTTTGTCTGTAATTAGTAGATAGATTATCATTATTATATTAATTTAATATTCGTTTTATTCTTATTAGTGCTATGAAGCTCTAGGTCTGTACGTTATCTCATGTCTCAGTCCACTTGGTTCTTTCCGCACCATGAATCTTGACTTCATGTTGCTGTCCGCTCTCACCTTGTCAGAAGCGGCCCTGTATACCCCTGGTTGTCGTGTTGTAGCTGCCGCCCCCCCCCCCCCCCACACCTTATGGGCTGTTGTAGCGCACGATGACATGAAGTCAGGGCTCTGCTCACTTTGTCCCAGGGCTCTCATCTCCGGTAAAGCCATGCTCCACTGCCGCTCCAAAAAGTATTTACCTGTGAAGGAGTCCAGAGCGGTGTTCTCATCCCTGACAAGGTGTTCCAAAACAAAGGGTCAAAGAGGTGAGTGCACACCTGACTGAACTCCTGCACACTGACACCCTGCAGATGTTAGTGTACAGTTTCATCTGCTCATATCCACCTCCTCTTTGTTGTCCCGCTTACAAGCAACCACGTTCATTAACAAAGCCGGACTTCAAAGGTCAAAGATGCACAAAACTAAACGAAGGTTGTGTTGACTATCTGACATTTGTTAAATACCAAGCCACATACTGTGCGTTACACTGTACGAGGCCATTTATACGAGATGCTGTGAAGTTGCAATTATACATAATTGCCCAGTTTTCCTTGAGGCATGGTAATCTCTTTGAATAGAAGAGGGTCATGGGCTTGTGGCCTTTGCTGCTGTCAACCCCCCCGGGTGAGAACTATTTAAAATAGTGTATCGGGATGAAATTAATCACCACTGGAGCGTCCCTCAGAGGTTAAACTGTCCAAGTCATTCTGTGAAGTTTCAAGCTGGCTGTCTAAGAAGGCCCAATTCAATTTTATATCTCTCTATAGGAAGCACAGGGGATTATTCAGATTAGCTAGAGACCAGGGGCCTATGGGAGACTAATCACATCCTGACTAAAATATTACAATTTGAGTAACACTCAGCAAGGCAGTGAAGCTAATTATATAATACCAGTAGAACCGATCATTAGCGTTTCCTTCATTGTTCGTCACTCAGGTGTCCTCGCCCTGTCACATGAATAATTAAAAAGGGAAGCACGTCATTAACTTCAGACACAGAAACCTACACGCACACATACCATAGACAAAACATAGGAATGCAAAATACAGAAAAATGGCACATAACTTCCTCGGTGGAGGTGTTGAAGGAGCCTGTCATTGGGTCACAGTTAATCAGGATTTTCCCTCTCCTTCCATGAGAACTAATAATTCCAGCTGAAGTCTGTCTTCAGGTAATTAGTTTAAGATGTTCGTCAGCTGTCATCCCTCTAACTCGCACTGTCTCCTGGCAATTACATTTGTAAACAGCTAATTTGTAACATTCAAAGTTTTGAAGGAAATAACACACGCAATAACACCCAAGTTATGCATTCTTTTTGTCAACGCAAGATTCACAGTAGGTCTCTGCTCGCTGCCAGATAGAGAGAGAGAGAGGGGGGGGGGGGGGAGCAGTTGGGTTCTAAGTCACAAATAAAAACACTCACACCCCCACACAACCCTGTGGGAAGGTACTGTATTGACGGATTTTGTGTTAATGCAGCCAAAGAGCATGCTACTTCCTGTTTACTTTCTGTGCATGTGTGTGTGTGTGTGTTTGTGTGAGTGTGTGAGAGAGTGTGTGTGTGTGTTTCTGTGTGTTTGTGTGTGTGTGTGGGTGTGGGTGTGTGAGTGGGATAGAGAGAGTCTTGCCCTCTCACCCAGTGCATTGTTATTGGCTGTGAGCTACAGCTGCCCTCAGCTTGCAGCCCAGCAACATACTGAGCACAACAGGGTAAGAAATCATTTGGTAAATCCAGTCAGAGGTCGGGCGTCTGCACATATATTCACTGGATACGTGTTGATTGAGAGGGATTTCATTTCTATGTATATATACTATCCTTATTTAAGAATCCTGCATGGTATATATTTTAGGCTATGAGGTTAGAGAAAGATTGTTGTCTTGGTCTAATAGAGAGAAAAATGTATTGATTCAAACTGGAAAAAACGTCTTTCTCTGTCTCGAGCCAGAGTGTTTATGTCCCCTGAATCTGCCATATGTTGCTCTGAAGATACAAACCGCCTTCATACAACCTATAAGCAGATCCTAGGTCAGTATTTGGATGCTTTGGATTAGCTTTAACAAGAGATGCACCAGTTCCAATTTACTTGGCCGATTCTGATATATTAATATCTGTCCTTCCGATTCCGAATTTGGCCAATTGCGAATTTTTCTTTCGAAGAACTACAATTGAACGCATGTACAAACATTTTTCAAACTTATCTATAAAATATGAAAGTTCACTAGATTATGATTTTCAAATCTCAAATAATAAAGTGCAGTCGTTGATAGGTACATTATCTATCTATCTATCTATCTATCTATCTATCTATCTATCTATCTATCTATCTATCTATCTATCTATCTATCTATCTATCTATCTATCTATCTATCTATCTGCCTATATGTGTGTATGTGTCTATATATCAATCAATGATGTCACATCATGAACCCAGATTGTTCAGGTCGCGTTAACCCTGATGTCCTGGCTGTGTCGTGTTTTGTGTGGCAAGAGTCTGCACAAAGTGTGTATTCCCCAATTAGTTTAAATGTGTGCACCATAAACTCTGGAGCGAACTTAACCAACACAAAGTAAACTTCAGTACTGTTCAGGTCCTAACAACCTCTGATTAGTGTTGCTGTTTGTTGTTAAAGTGTAAAGTGATTGCAGGTCAGCCGGAGGGTGGAGAGAGGACACAGACACAGGAGACTCTGACGTGGAACAAACCAAACTCTGATCTAGAAACAGCGGCACACTTCGTTTTGCATTGATGGAAACTCTTTATTCAAAGTTTTTGTGCCACTGTTCATGTTACTGAGCTGTTCTCATCTCTGCTTCACTGTCTGTGTGTGAGTGAGTGAGGGCGGGGCCGGCCCAGGGCCTGTGTGTTTGTGTGTGTTTGTGTGTGTGTGTGTGTGTGTGTAAACTCCACCTCGCTCCCAGAGGAGAGGAGATGAAAGAGTTTGTTGCTGTTTTGCATGTTTTCACAGATGAAAGCATTTTGGCTCAGGTAGTTAGTGGTTCACATATGACAGGTAGAAGTAATTCCTACCAACCAGTGGGTTATAGATCCTGTTGGTAGCAAAGTACATTTCTTTCGTGATGAAAATATACACATTTAAACTAAATTAGTGAAGGGCGTACGTATAAATATTTTAATATGATTACTGACAAGGTGTTTCAGGAGATTCAGGAGCTTCAGGAGCTTCAGGTCTTTCAGGAGCTTCAGGAGCATTGATTTATGTGGGCGAGCAACTCTCTTTATCACACACTTTGGTCTTTTTACCTTTTTATATACTCAAAAACCCTATACACCACACTCGAGGATAGAAAAACGGAATACTCATACTATGTCTCCTCTAAAATTGCTGCTGTAGTGTTGCGTTCATTTCCCCTGCTATGGTTTATCCACATACACACTCACAGATTACAGTGTGTGTGTGGCTGCAGCATAATTGTACATGAATTCAAAAACCTGGATTCAGATAAAATGTTTTATGTAGCAGTTCCTCATCTGAGTGTGTACCAGCGTCTGAAGCTGTCGCCGCGGCTGCTGTGCTTCCTTCTTTTTTTTTTGTCTGTCCAAGAGCAAGTGAAATGAGAATGAGCAGACTTCTAACCTCCCTCTGGGGCCGCCTCACTCAACAGTCACTGTGCCCTGCTGCGGCAGATGGCCCGCGGAGATGGCGGCGCATTCACAATCCACTTTGGTGTGACCACCAATGTCACTTTTTTTTTCTGCTAGGGATACGGAAGCAATTGCCCCTATGCAATTGTGTGCTTGTGTTTTCATTAGGGGGAATGAGCAGGTCACGGGACACCTCCTGAATACTGTCGCTCGTATACTGCGCCTGAATGACAATTTAAAGAGCTCAAAGCCATCGCAAAAAAACGTCTGAATTATTTCAGAGGCAGTTATCGCTCCGGGGATAAACTCGAAACGCTAAAGGACATGGTGGGAGACAAAGACCAGACTGAAACATAAAAGTTTTAATTGTATTTGAATAAGTGCGCTGGAATCTTTCGGGCTCTGGTGCGAAAGCAGAATATAGAGCTAAAAGGACACACATTTCAAGGTTGCTCCCCAATCCTACTGTTATCGCATAAACAGGTGAGCGTCTGACCACTGCTGCATCTGCTTCTCTGAGCTAATGGAGCTGATGGCGTGGCCAAAGATAACATGTCCCCTGCCTTCCCGAGCTAAATCCCCACATCAACGTTTAGCTCATAAGGTTGTTGGGGAAGGATCCAGGTCAAAGCCTTGTTAGATCTCAATCTCAGTCAATTTACACAGGATGACGGATTAGGACGATACAATCAACTGCCTCCTGGCACCGCGACATGGCTTGTTAATTAATTAACTTAGCTCGGGCCTGACAATGCAGCGCTTATGTGTCACCATTGTTTCATCAGTATTTAATAAATGACTCAGGAGAAGGAGGAACAATAAGCTGCTGACTGTAGCTGCGCAAAACCGGGAGGCTGCTGCACGTTAAAAATGGAAATGACGATGACGGAGTATCGAGATTTCACAAATGCTGTCTTCGGAGTGCCCGCATTGGACTTTCATCTCATATCTGCTGATATGAAGACAAAAGGTCTCGGCTAAACCTGCGCGGCACCGTGTCATAGATCCACATCAGAATCCTACCTGATGGAGAGGATGTAGATCATTGTTGTCGTTGCCTCAGAGACCCCCCCCCCATCCCCTCATTGGAATTCACAGAGCACGCAGTTCCCAATGAGAGCAGCACATTTATTTAATTTCCATAAACTCATTCCCGCTCATTTACACAGTCTCTTGTGTGTCTGCCCAAGAACCATGTACCTTTCCTCAGTGTAACAATCAGGCCCGGTGCTCAGGGGAGAGTCGCTGCTGTTTGAGAGCTCCAACCAGGAAATCGGCTTACACTGGTAATTAGTTTGCCCATTTAGCTGCTGACAGTTGAACTGCTCTCATCAAAAAAAATACCACGGAATACCACAGAGGTGCCTCGTTCTGCCAGCCATAACAGGTTGGCCTTGGTGACCGGTGATTGCCAGCAACTCCCAGAGAAACAAGTCCTCAGCCTGGTATCGTCCTAACTATCTATGTCATTCATTTAGCCGGGAATGAAATTCCATCTCCTGTGCACATTTTTACTCCAAAGAAAACAACCCCTCTATGCCGGAGATGTCAAACCTCCTGATTATCTTCGTAACAGTGCTTTGTCTGCAAGCCAAGGCCAATATTGTGAGTAATAAGGGGAAAAAGGGCCTTTGAACAATGTCAGCTTGTTTCCGCAGGTGTCCACATTTTTCCCACCCTTTGAAAGGCTCATTAAATTTATGCAAATGACATTGTCACCCCCTTGAAACATGCAAATGCAGTGTTATGAGATGAGCTCTCTGCAGAAAGGGAAAATTTCCTCCTGGCAGTGTAAAGAGTTGGAGCATATCAGATGCTGACAAGGTCTTTAAATATTTCCCCAAAATCTTATTTCCTGTTTTATAAACAATGTTGAGTGTTGTTTATCTTATTATCTGTAACGGAAATAAGAAATAATAGAGGACCAGCTCCTGATATTGAACAGCATACAGATGCATTGGTTTACGTATACCTGCAGCTTTCATCTTGACCAATCAGAAGACTATTATTAAGAAATGTTGAGTCATTTGCCAGGGAGGCGTTTGGAGAGCAGGGGAAATCGATCGTTAATCGTAAAACACACTTCAGGGTCTGAGAAACAAAGGGTAATTAATGTTAAGGTTTAGTGTCAGCCACAGTGAAGTAGACTTTTTTAATCAGCAGAGTCAAAAGGATTCATCCTCTGGACATAACATTTACTAGATTAAAGATAACAAGAACAAACAATTCTTCATAAAAATATTGGAGGTAATTGGATGTTTCATTTTGATCGGCTATATTTGGTTGAGATATGACACCTTGGTGACATCACAACTGCTTTACCTGTAGTTTTACCTGTCTCTGCCATGACAACTGACTGTTTCTATCCTTCCACGGTTTGCATTTATTTATTTCCATATGCTGCATAACACGAATAAGACTTTCATACGTTACCTTATATGTGAACTCGATTTGCGTCTAAGTCGTATCAGGTGGAATTGTTTTGTTGCTGAAAAGATCTCTGCTGTATGTGTCTTTACTTGAAGTTCCGGAATCTCCATTGTGACAGAAACCTTTAATATTTAGTTAAATATAAAAACACAAATTACTGCAGTTTTAATATGAGCCTGATATGCCAGCGCTGCATAATATAGAATATGAAAGGTGGTTTTCCTGCAGTAGACGGGATCAGCAGGGTGACTGTGATGAAAAGGCGTAAATAGAGCCACCCTCCAACTTCCTCCCCCGCCACCGCTGCTGTCTTAGTCTAATTGGCCTTGGCTGTTTGTCCTTTCTTTCCTTCTTCTGCCTCAAGTGCAGTTTATCTTCACCCCCCCCCCCATCCCCGCCTCCAGTGTTGACCACACATAATGTATTTACAACTTAGACTGTTGATGCCTCCAGTGGAGCTCCAGCGTGGCACCCACTGAATCGCCCGTGAGACCTTCTGCATCTTGCCGTTCAGCTACTCTTCAGTCTCTCCGGTCCAGATCTGCAGGGTCTAGTGGAGCACCCGGATCTCCAGGCTTTGGTTCTGGCTGGAGTGGATATCAGGCAGCTTCCCCCCCAGTTGAGCTCTTAAAATAGGATTAGGCACGCTCAGTGGCTTCTTTGGAAACACAGCTCCATTGGCTCACACTTATCTGTGATGAGCAGTCGTGAACTGATGGTGGAGGAATGAGAAACAAAATTAGCCTTGAGGAAACACTTCAAATGGAACACAGTCTGTTGTAGCTGATCTGATTTACAGCATAACCTTGGTCCATCTAATTATTTCAGGAATGGAGGTCATAGTTTATCAAGCTACGAAGTCATGGCCGGTGCCTGCTGGGTTGTGTAGTCAGTTTTTCAGGTACATATATTTCCATAAGCTTCATATTGTCAGAAAGGAAACTGCAGCAACATTGTACACGTGGTAGATATTTTATTAGTCAGATTTGAGGTTATGAAGTTTTCACAAGAAGTCCAATAAACGCTTCCATGTAATGGTGATAATAATAAGAAATGTACATTTTTTAAAACCTGAGCATTTATGTATAAGAAAATAAATATTCTCACATGAAAACTGAAGAATCTTGTTTCAAATTACTTAATTCCTCACTCTCACTCACTCGCTAAAGTGCTTGAATTAAATAGCTTACACTGCAGCTCTTTTCAAAATGGGCTTCAGTTGAGCTATGATTCTAACCTGCCACCTTAACAAGTCGGGGTGGGGCTTGTTGGGTTTGGAATTCATCATGATGTGTCCGATAAATTTAATATTTTGTGTTTAATGTGGTTAATATCATGGTGCCAACTGAAAAGTCAAAACACATGTTAATTTAAGATGTAAAAATATGTTTTATGTCATTTAAGGTACTTCTTATCTCACTAATATATGTTTAAGTGCTAATTTATATGGTATGTTTATATTAAATGTTGTTGATGTTTTAAAAAGATGAAATGCACTTCACTTAATTACATGCACTTAGTAGGTAAGGGGATAATTGTCTGTTTTATCAAGGTCTAACATAAAGGCTCTAAACATATGAATACATTAAAATATGGGCCATGTAATGGTTGCTGATAGGTAAAGAGTACCTCTTATGATTGTGTCCATTTTCCTTGAAAAAAACCTTCAGTGAAATATATTATGGAGCAGCTCAAATCTTCGTATAGGGCTCAGTGAACCAAGGATGTTCTGTCGCCCAACTATACTTTACAAGTGCTACTTCAAAATTGTGAATATGAATGTGACGTGTTAGGACCTCACACAATATCACCGGAAAAAATGGGCATTCACTTTGATAAATATATTGACAATTCCAAGAATTTACCATCCTTATCACCGAGCTTGTGCTTCACTTTTTTAGCACAGTTATCCCCCCGCCCCACCAGATTATCTCAATTAAATGCATCTCATGCAAGAAAATCACGGGCGGCATCGCACTCGTTGCTGTGATTTGTGACCCAGCAGATGTTAATATCATTCTCCGTGCCAGTTCCTTGGAAAGCTAAGAATAAATGACTGTGATTCTCAAGGTCAGGTAGGATCCAGCATCCTTTGTGAAATTCTCCTGAGTCTTTGAATCTATTACCGTGGGGAAATGCTTGAAATACAATCTGTGGCTCTGTGGCTTGGTTACACTGACAGGAAGTCGCACACAGGCCAAGCTAAGGGTCTAAAATGGCAAGAAATTATAAGTTACGGCACACTGTCTCCTAGTTCTATGATAAGAGATGCAGATTTGATTCATCTGTCCAATTTGCAAGGCAGATCAGATGTCCTTTTCTCTGTTGTCTTGCTTTCTAAAACGTATTCATAATTTAAGGTGTCACAGTGTTGTCTCGAAGTCCCATCCATTATGTTCTAACCCAGTGTTTTTCAGCACCCAGCCATTCTTTTTGAAGTAACATTTCCATTTTTATAATGCATATTTCATCTTACAACTGAAGGGAATGCTACATAAATACTCCTCAAAGAAAACATGCCAAACGATGTACAGGGCTGGCTTTGATTTACTGTTACATGTTATTAGGGTAGTTGTATCTGCCAGTTGCCCATTTTATTATATAATTTATTTCCTGGGCTGATGGAATAAACACAAACATATTTAAATTTGGACACCATTGGCATATAGTTCATTAAAGCCACAGTGGTGCTTTGAGCTAAAGGCTAATGATCATGCTAACACTGTCTGAATGACATTGTTGAGAAATGTTAATGTTTACTAATTAGCCTCATGTTAAGTTACAGTTAGTACATCTGTGGCTGATTGGAATGTCTTTAGTTTTGCAGGTATTTGGTATCGAACCAAAACATCAACCTGTGCTGCCAAAGAACGGCATCTTATTACTTCAGACAATTTGATGTTCAACATTCAAGTAAAGCATTATCGACAACAGTTTTTTAACCCCCCCCCACCCCCACAACCACCACCACCTACTTTTAATATATGATGCTCTGAACTCGAACTCTGATTTTGAGTGTAATCAAAATGATTACTTTCAAAATGTATTTGCTTTAGCATTAGTGGTATATTATTGTCATCTCTTGGAGACGGGGTTGAGACCTAACTGGTGGAACATGTGATGGACCTTCATTCTCATCTCTAAGACCCGCCCTTCAGCACAGCTCAACAAGTAGGATTGATTTAAGAGGTGATATGGCGGTTGGATTATAGCATGTTTTTCTACCCACTTCCCCCACTCGGTCATCCGTGGTTACTCTGTGGAGAATACTCAGAGAAAAAACCTCTGTTTGTCACCTTGTATTCAGCCCCTTCTGTATTCTGTGATTATTTGGCTTCTACCTGAATCCTTTTGTTTATTTCTCTCCAGTGCAGCTCATATGTTAGACTTATATTACTGTTTACTGATCCCTTTCAGCTCTATCTAGACTGTTGTTATTGCGCATAGAAAACTGACCCTGTGGCTGTTTCACGCTAAAAAATGTGCACCATCGGACCAGCACAGGGTTTTTATTGCAGAGGAGGTATAGAGGTGCAATATGTTTGTCACCAAATTACCTGCGTTTTGTTTTTTGGTAAAGTACATACTACTAGCCACCCACAAAAAACGTGAAGCACAGGAGAGTTGGTTTCTTTTTATTCGTCATTTCTACCAGTCTTCATGAACAACAGCCTTTTACACCACAGCAAAACAAGTCAGGTAAGTATCTCTGGATTCATAGCAAATTAAATGTCAAGGTTATATCTTAGAGTTAAGTCAGAGATGTGCCAGGTGGTAAGGTCACTTTATGAGATATAGTCCAGAGTGTTCAGGTCCATTTATACAGCCAGGCATTCAGAAGATCCTTCTTTGCATATGATGACATTTATGATAAGGCCTGAGGGGGAGACTGAATATGGAATAAGTAAAGTCAATGGAAAGTTTCTCCAGAGAGCTCGGTGCTGAGCCCCCAATGAGAAGCAATGACAGTATTCCTCCAAACATATTTATGGTCCAGCTAGAGATTTGCGAGAAATATAGTGGGCTGGATCAATACTGCCTCTCCAAGGATTTCTTCCATTCAAGATAACCCCGCCCCCCCCCATCCAAAGCTCTTGATGTGAATGACACAGAGCTAAGGGCTTTTTCCAAAGAGACTTGGATCTCTTTGTCATTGTTGTTACCAGATAAGAGAGGAAATCACGCTTTGTCAACCTATGCTACGCCCAATGTCTCTCTGACTACTTCTTATTTAACCGAGGTCATCACATGCAAAGCACTAATATTCATCACCGAATGACACATCGTATCAAAAACAATACTGTTGTTTATAAATCAAGGAAAAATAAAAGAGCAGAGAAAATCTGCAGCTGTGTCTTTTAATTGATTACCGCAGTAATTTCCTATTGTAATGATGCTTCTTTCAGCTCATGGTCTTGACTGAATGACAGGATCATAACAGCTTTTGGCTTTTGCTGCCAGAGCTCCCATATTACTGTGTTCCATTGTGTGTGTGTGTGTGTGTGTGTGTGGGGGGGGGGTGCTTTGTTATTTTCTATCTGTCTGTCCTTTTCCTCCCAGTTTGGCTCCCTCAGTTCCCTGTGCAGTGCAGACCTTGTCACTGCTAACCCTGCTGGTGGACATGCAGTGTCGCAGGCGCAACCACTGTGACAGGTGTCATCAGCTGCTTTCTCTTCCCTGCCAGCAGCGAGCTTCACAGGGATGGTGCAATGCATTAGATGTCCATAATATCCCATTCAATTTCCCCTCTCCCGTCTCCCACTGTGCCGGCACCACAGCTTAACAACGGGCAATAAGATCCCTCATTGGCTTCCCACCAGGAGACGTGGTCCAGTGTTTTGCATTTTGAACATACTGTTACAAAATAGAAAATCTGGACAGTGCTCCACTGAGTCTCAACAACACAATTGGAATGTATTTGTCTCTGTAATAGGTTATTGAAGTAGTGAAGATTTGTTTAGAATTTTTTTCTGATCTCGGAATGTGGTGTTAATGTGAGAATTTCTTTGTGAGACCTGTCCCGTCCTTCAATCTCAACAAGCGCCCTCTTGATGAACCCATTCAAATGTGGCCTAATGTCTTACCACGTATACAAGCATCAAAAAGGGAGGTTGATGGGTTTCATTCAGGAGCCTGGTCATCAGTAATGATCCCTGTATGCAGCTCTTATCAGTCCCCAACTCATATTGCATCAGCTGATGAACATTTAAAGTCCTCATTACGGTTATTGTGGAGCTCTGATGGCGAGGGCTGACATTTTTTTTTTCTTTCTTCACGTAGAGGTCATTACCTGACACACCCCAGAGGCTGATCAGTGAACCTTAGCTCGACAAAAATGTCTGAATCATTCCCTCTCACAAATATCTTACAGGCAAAAAAGGGTTTTGCTCGGACAAATCAATCTGACAACATATCATAGAATCAACACACAGCCAGGGTGTGCTGCTCAGACTTGACTGCTGTTTAGGGTTTGATGGAACACAGTGTTTTTTTTTACTGTTAACACATTTTTCATACAAATATTGTAATGGCAAATTTTGTATTATTAGTCAGACATTCAATGACAAGTTTCTGGGATAAAGTCCATGTACATATACAAATGATGTCTGTGTGTATTAGGGGTATTAGTATGACTAGCCAGATACACATACCTTTGTCCATATTGTGTGTAAGGTTGATGCCATGCAGATATAGACAATACATCAAGCTATACACAATTTAATGTTAAATAGTGTATGCTACTCCATTTTCAAAACCTTTTGGTTGGATTCCCTTAGAGAATGGTGGGATTGTTTTTTATGAACAATGTTCGATTCAGATTTGATTCTCAGTCGAGGCACTTTAATACAGCGCTGGGTCAATGTTCATTCTCAGCACGCATTCAAGAGGATATCAAGACAAAGGGATGCAGAGTGTATATATCTCTGTAGGGTAACACAAACAACGCATGAGACTTAGGCTCTACAGGAAGAGGCTAATTTCCCATGGGGCATAAAATATCAGCAATGATTCATGTTAAACATGTGGACATGACCAAAAAAAAAGAATATGTGCATAGATAGATAATGCTACATTTTAATAGCAAAACCAGTCAAAATAGTTCCCTCATCGCATTATTTTTTGAATGTGTTGTATTAATTTGTATTGTTGTATTTGTTGTTTCCTATTTTGGAAAATTCCAGATAAACGTAGATATGTGATGTACCATAATGTGGAATAATTTTTTTCTTTTAAGTGTTTTCCACTTTCTAGTCTAATTCTGCCTAAACCCCATGATGGACTTACAAATACAGAAACACTGTGCACAGCTTCTATCTGTTTTTATCCCACTGTTGCTGTGATGGCCTTTCTTTATAGTAACTCTCACACATTACCATCCTCATGTGTACAAGGCTGATGTGTCCCTTGAAATAAAAATGTCCATCCATCCATTATCTACACCGCTTATCCGTTGAGGGTCGCAGTGTGGCTGGAGCCAATCCCAGCAGGCGTTGGGTTGAGAGGCGGGGGACAGCCGGGACAGGTCGCCGGTCCATCACGGGGACAACACGCAGGGACAAGCAACCATTCATGCTCATATTTGTGCCCACAGGCAATTTCGAGGTCTCCAATTCATGTGATTCCTTGAACATATTTTCTTGTTTTACTAACCCATACATCACAATGGCCATGCCAAGTGTTTTATTTGGACACCTGGCCTTCTGAGCTCTGAACTGGAACTCCTATTTGCCTACTTCCAAGTTTGAGAAAATACTTCAAAAAGAATAGGCTCGTACTTTACATAAAATTAGGTACCCAGGATATGGTTGCTCCAAAATGTTAAACTACTTCACCTGCCGGTTTCTTGAATCCAGATCTGCTTTGCTGCCTCTCTCAGCTCTTTCTCTCTTTCTTGAAGCATCACATTCTTTGTTTCTACAACTTCTCTGAGCCCTGACGAACCCCAACAACATCTCGAGGCTACAGTGTAACATGTCAGGGGACATCCATCTTTTGGCAACTCTCTGACTTCTTTATCTTGGCCTAGTGCACATCCTTGCTACATGCAATAATAACACCTCAAGGTAAATAGTCAATTTTGAGAAAAATAATGATTGTCAGGCAGCAGTTTGTTAAATGTGTGCTATGGTATATCAAATGATCAGCCAATTACACATAATTTAAAACATCTGCTCTTCTGTATTTGATAAACTGAAAAACAGAAAAAGCAATGTTAACGCTATAACTCACACTTTATGATGTGCGTGCTAGTTACTGAATAATTTATTTGCCGTTTCAGTTATTCATGGTCATATTTTATAGGCGGGCCGCCTCTCTCATAAACATGGATGTCAACAATGTAAAATGTATACAACTTTGTTAAGATCTACCACGTATACAATTAAATAAAATACCGTAATATTTTAACCATTTATCAGTACAACAGTAAATTAAGCACATCAAAAATGTGGGACGTCTCTAGAGCAATATATACAAATTTGAAAATGTCGACACCCTCTAATCAGAGGTGGGTCGACGCCCCCTCCACCAGTGAACACTCGTGAGTGGGAATCTTAAAAGCTGCACTCATCCTCCATCTATGATAAAACTAAACCCCTGAACCACGTCACCATTCAGGGATGACCCTGCTACTGGAACTGTTGCTCCCAGCAGGACAACTGTGGTAACTCAGCTTCTGCAAGCTAATTGGTATGTTGTTTGTGTGTTCTTACACAATCACACTTTGTGTTAGGTGGTGGTTGGTTAAATTAGTTGGAATGGCATTTAGCAATTATGTGGAAAATAGTCCTCACAGAAGCTGCATAGAAACAGCCAGAGCTAAAAATATGACACAACAACAGTTTACCTTTTAAGACGCTAACAAAGCAGCTGACAACACGAGGAGGGATGAGACACAGAGTATTCTCTCAAAAGGGCTCGATGGGTATGATGTTGGACTGCAGGGCTGGCGAAAGGTCTCAGTCTCTCTTTCTACCCAAAGCAGTGCCTGAGCCAATGAGATAAAGGCGTCAGTGTTCATGAGAGCCAATCAGTAGTACTCTGAGCAGACCCAAGCCAATTAATCTCTCGGGTGACATGAGCTTTGGAGGAATGGCCTGGTTAGCTCCTGGTGGCGCGGTAAGTCGGGATCGAAACCCTGCTGCTTCCCTTTCATCTCGCGGCAGACAGAACCGTGATGTTCCCCGGCAGCTGAGAGAACTTTTGAGAGATTTTGTTTCTGTTTGAAACTCTACCTGCTCTTTCAAGCGCCGAGAAGACAAGCTCTATCCTGGAATCACCTCAGCGATCTTTTGAAGAATTTGAAGTCGGAATAATTCATGCAGACACTTACAGCATCTCTTCAGCCATTTTTTATTCCTCTGTAGTGACATACTTGACTAACTGGAAGACCAACACGTCTGCTCTCATCCCCCCAGTAGATCAAAGCTAAGGATACGGTTGGGTGTTCCACATCCTCTCCCAGGTCTTGATGTCACGCTCTCTCTCTCTCTTCAATCACTTAGAGCTTCATTGAGACCTGGATGCTGAGGAGCACAAGCATCCTTAGGACACCGTGGACTCCACATTAGATTGACTGTATCACTGGTGCTACATCATGTGTATAAAACAAGCAGGGTTCAATACAAAAAAAAAAATACATCAAAATGCTAATCCATTGCGTAACATTGTCCTCTCATCCTGCAGAACAACCACAGTGATTTTATTTATTAAATTGTGCAATTTGATTGAAATGTCATAATATTTAAAGAATGGAGACGATCACATCATCGGACCTGAAAGCACCCATTGAGCACATCTCTTCACCGGCACAGCTGTGGTTCAAGCCCCTGCTGCAGCCGAGATTAATGCTGTGAACATACGGTAACAAAACTCGGTTGTTCAAGGTGTTCTCTGTCAAAATTGCAGAGGAGGGGGAGGAGTAATACATCATTAAGGCCGGTGGTTCGATACCAGACAACACAGCTCTTTTTTGGAGGAAGACTGACTTTCACGTAGAATACTAATACATCAAACAATTTTTCATGTGCAACGGTCGCTGAAAGCCAAAAAACGCCCCCCTGATGTTTCTGTTGAATTTCAAATATCTAAATGCTGGTTCCGTTTGTACTATTACTTCTGAAATTACTATGCCAGTCTCAATTAGACTATAATGCGAGGTAATTCAAAACTTCAACAAGTAATCAGGTTCGCCCAGGAGCTTTCAATGTCATTCCTTCAGGGCGTATGTTAATTGGATCAAAATAATGAGTATATCATACATATATTCATTATACTTCAATTAAACAGGTGATTATCTTGTTATTAGGAATTATTTTTTGTTTTTGAGTTTTAATCTTCTGAGGACAATCACTGAAAATGTGTAGGTCAACGGCTCTTAGGGCTAAATAGAACGTATTTGCAGCCACTCAATGATGAACTACAGCACCAAATGCTACGTCGGCCAAACTTTGTAACTTGTTAATTTACTACCAGAAAGGTTGTGTTCAAGACAGTTAACAAAAACAATAAACAAGCCCGACGATTAGCCCGTGCTTCTATAGTTGTTATATGCTTCATGCCGATGCTAGCAGCGAGTCAACGAGCTTAAGCAACATTTATCGAACAAGATCTGATACAGCTAGTTAGCTAATGTTATGAAGGCTAGTACAGCTGCTCACTTTCATAAACAGGCATGGCTGTCCACCTCCGATAGGCCAGACCATCACTGACTTTCTTCTCACTTTTTAGTCATGTCCTTTGCTTCAAAGTGGACTCCGAGGTGGGCCATCCATTTAACAGGGAAGGATATGCAAAAACATGCTAATGCACTAGTATGCATAAGCAATAACCTACAACAAACAAAGATCAGAAAAGCTCAGATCCACCAACAATACAAATATGCATTCAATTTAGCGGTTAGTTTTATGCCTGTCGTCAGAAATCCTTGCCCCATGCAGCACTGGGTGCTTCAAGACTAACAATATTCTTTGGATAAGAACAGTCTGGAGGAGTTCAGAAGCAGTTGAGGGAATGTTTTGACAGAACCCGAGCCCCCTGATAACCAAGCATAACAGATCTGTCTGCTCTATTTGTCCATCTTGGCAGAGTGCATAATCCTACATGTCTCATCGCCAAAAGAGTCTCACTATCGGTTTGATGTAAGAAACAGAATGTGACAAGGGGGCTAATGGAGCAGGCACGTTGTCCTCATGCATTCAGGCCGCATAGCCACAACACTTTGACGCCACTTGCTACCCATCAACCCCCTTCTCAGCTTACACGCCATCCTGGACAAGACCCGAATCAAAGAGAGGTCAGAATGATTGAAGATAATCCTATGTCTTATCATGTTGAGTGGAATATGATGTGACACTGTGGAAGAAACAGGGCGACAGGGTTGGTTCGGCTTGGTGACGAAAGACAAAGACAGAGACATAAATGGTGTTCAAACAGGAATAAAAGGCTGTGGGTCGCTGTGGGAGTCCCGTCCACAGGGGACAGATCTGCTTACATGCACAATGTGCAGCTGTTTGAGAGGCCTGTGCCTGGGTTTGGTGGGGGATGTTTTAACGGCTGAATATCACAAGGCATCGACATACTTTATCACTTTATCTCCATTTTCAAAAGCTATCTATCTTTAGAAGAGATAACTTACTCGCTTGCTTTCCATATTCAACCCGATTCTGTACAACTCAGCATCCATTCAAGTCTTACATTCCTCTTCTAAAACTCTACATCATATTGCTTGTGGAATATTGTGTCAGCGTTTATAAATCATCAAAAAGAAGAGCATTAGTCAAAATTAATATTTGCACATTCTAAAATATGTGTACAGAGCATTATTAAAACCAGCACACTGAGTCATTTATACTTCCAGTCATAAATGTGTATCAAGGAAACTGGTGGTTATAAAAGGAGCCATTATTATTTAGACCAAGTGACCACTGAACACTGGAAAGTCTGTGAATTTCGAGCAGGCTAGCTGTTTATTGGATGATGCTCTATTTGAAAAGAAAACCTTATATAACATGATCTCTTCACCTCCTCAGGTACAGTGGATGCATGTGAATAGGTAAGCAGTCTGGAATCCACCGTGTAGTACATGAGATATGTGCTGTAATGTCCAGGGCCCCTTTGTCATCTCTGCACCCATGAGGCCTAATCGTTGGGTAAACAAACAACTCCAAATGTGTTGCGACAGGAGCTCAGCGGCCTGCTGAGGTGAGATTATGATGACAGTGAATCAATGGGCTTCAATAACAAGGCTCTGATTTAAATCCTCTGTATGGCCTGGAATCCCTGCTGTCAAACAGCAGGCATCAACAACCCTTCTTTTCCACATGACAGTGAGTGACACACCAGGATTAATAGCTGCCGGTGTGCTCCTCATGCTCATTACTCTGTCAAGTTCAAGTGTCCAAACTTGTGGGATGGAGACGTATAAGGTCAAATGTGTGGAGAGGTTGTCGACCAGGGGTAGAAATTACACAGCATGAGATCACAACTTTACCTCAGTTTGATGTCGGGCTAATAACAATCAAATCAATCTGACATATTCAAAGATTACTCGTAATCATTTTTATCTTAAATAGCTTCAGTTGGTATTATGTTATTCTAAAGACTTCCTCAAAATGTTTAGTAATTAGTACAGTATTACAGTAAAGTTACTACGGGACTGTTGAGATGTTCAGAATAATAAATATTAGTTACATTTGCAACATATTAACAAAATAGAAAGACCAAAATCAACCAGTTTTTACATCAAATACAAACATTGGTGCAAATCAACTCTGTCCCTATATAGAGTTAGATACTGACCTGCACCAAGTTATTTTAGAAAACATCTTCTGTCTTTGTGTGTTAGCTATTGGTAACCAAATAATAAACAGTGTATAGAAAACAAATATTTTGAAACTGCAAATCCCAAAACATGCACCATCCAGCTTGGGTAGAGCCTATGTTACATCTTTGCCTGAGTCCTGTGAAAAAGTGGAAATGTATTAAACTTAAATTTGATAAGTCAGGAGTGTTTTTTGTCTGTGTGAGTTTAGTATGTGGCAAGTTTAGATTCTGTGTGTTGGAAACAGGACATTTTTTATACATCAGACTACATCTTTTTTATTATTATAACAGTAATTCCTCCAGCTCCTCCGCTCTGATGGCCACTGGACCTGCACCTGCAGCATTTGCTCGACACCGATTCCACAAATCTCCGGCTGTAAGTGCATTGTCTCTCCTACACGGGGGGGGGGGGGGGGGTACTTGTGCTGACATTATTGTATACAGCCTGCAGCTTCTTTTTATGTCCTTGGTAAACTGAACGTCCTCGTCGGACACAACAAACACAGCTTGCCTGCATATCTCGAACATGGAGAGGTACACAGGGGCTGGTCAAGTCGTTTTCTAAAGACAAAGTATCAGTGAAGTTACAGAGAGGTTTTGCTTTGTTAACAGCGCGGCTCTGTATTTATCATTCATGTGTGCAGTCAACAACTGACAAATCAAAGAAAGAATACAGTTTTAACAATTTTTTGTTGGTAAGTTTTCATCTTTGAATTGGAGGGATTATAGAAAAGCACTCTAAAAATAAATTCAATTTAGTAAAGTAAAATATATAATACAAACCAGAAAGCTTTTATAAATATCATCTCAAAATAAGGCTTTTGATTTTATTTAAACCAACCTTTTTGTTAACTCATTTTCATGAAACAATCTCAACGAAATTTCTAACAATTTCAACACATCTTATAAACTGAAATGTGTTTAAAACCTTCTTTTCTCCTCCTCTTATATTCAACCCCTACTTTTTCTTGTTCAGTGAGAGATGTGACCTGTAGGGTGTCTGGGGCTGGAAGGGTCTAGTGTTGATTGACAGTGCTGATTTTAACAACTACTTTTCTCGTTTTAAAGCAAGCATCCTCTTCCCCCTCTTTTCTCTCCCTGGGGAGTGAGGTGGAAACATCATTATCAGAATTCACAGATTCAATTGGCTTTGTGGCATTGAGTGTATTCATCAGTTGTAGGTCTGGAGCCAGATATGATGGCATCCGGGTCCGGATCCAGACCTCGGTCAACCTATTTGTGACCCCTGATCAATAGTGTAGGTCGAATGAAATATATTACAACAAGGAATACAAGAGAACTGGATTTCAACCTGATTAATATTCAGTTCTCTAAATTTCTCAGTGATACTTCAAGCTAACACAATGCCAACACTGTTGTATAACACATCACACATCTAATTCCTAAAATCACACTGTGGGGGCTTTATACCAGCTTGTGTGGTTCAATGTAAACAAGTGAGAGGGCCATTACAAGGTGTCCTCTTAGCAGCAGTTAGCACATATTGTCGGAGGTGTCTAAACAGTGCTTTTTTCATTTTTGTTGTTTAACCTCATCATTATTTGTAATGTTGAGATGTAAACAATTATAAAATAATTAAAGACAAATGAATAAAATATGATTTAATATTGGAAATTGGTACATATGACACAATACATTATATAGCATGTTTAAAGAAAAGTGTATTGAAAATACTGGCTAAGAAATTGTGATAGAAACAATAAAGAAAGAACCAAGTTTGTAAAATGACGTGTGGGATGCCAGGAGTAACAAATGGCCTTCAAGCCCCTCTGGCAGAGATGTAGGGAGCTGCAACCCATGGGGATAGATGGGTGGGCGATAATGTCTTCACAGAGGCCCCGCTGAGCCCAGTACCCAGCTCCCCCCCAGGAGAAAAGACAGGTTCAGTACAAACACACACACACAAACAGGGAACAACGATTCACCCAAGAGACTCCTGAGCCGTACAGGTGAGGCCACACATGTATCACTTCAATTTATCATTCTCACAGGGCAGGCTTTGCAAACACGCCATAGCTGTGCTAGATCAGCTGATATGAAACACGGCCAGACGCTGGCATCCCCACAGATCCGTTGTCCCGAGATGGCAAAGGTGCACAGCAGGAATTAAGTCAAGGTGGCTTGCGGCGAATACAAACAATCACGTGGCATCGGTGTGATCCAAAGTAATATTGTTATCTCTGTCATGAAAGGCGCCGAGTAGCATCTCATTTTAAAACGCCAGGTCAACACCAGTATCATGTCTTTTGGTTTTTTTAACTCGTGACTTTAATTTGAACAAACCGACAACATCTTTATTTCTGTGCAGGTGCAGTTATATGAGATTGTTCCGATATCTCATTGTAAATCTATTTCTCATTCAGTGGACAATATGACATGCTACTTCCACAAGTAGAACCCAAACCCATGATGGATCCAATTCCTTCTTGCGATGGCGTTTAAAATCGGTACTCCCCGTCAATTTGGCTTCATGTTTTGATGTTTCCATTTCAAACATCACACATGAATGGAATTGCTACACATGAAGAAATGCATCCACACAATTACATCTTGCATTACACCCAAGAAAGAATCTTTTTGTCCATTCCTGGCAGTCTGCTGCAGATACGCTCAGTTGGCCATTTATTGGGAACAACAAGCTAAAACTGATGCAGACTAATAAAGCCGACGTGCAATAAATCCTCCCCTCATGAAGGTTATAATGTCCTGTTTGTGCTGAAAACTGAGAGTTATGGTTGCTTTTAGAGAGAAGGACATCTCCCAGTATAATCCATTTCAACAGGAACACAAGATGCATCCTCCAAATCACCATACAATTGAATCAACACCTCACTGAGGCAATTTCAATAAAGATTTGGACATTATAACCTTCATGGGGGAGGATTTGCTAAAGGACTCCGGTATTAAACTGCATTAGTGTTCGATAGTTGCACTTAAACCGCTGACTGAGTTTATGTCCTGACAGCTGATCATGTGGCTGATGGTCAGAATTCGGCTGTGCGGTTGTGGTAGATAGAAAGAAAAGTGACACCAGTCTGGGATGGGCTGCAAACCACTCACACTTCAGGCTGTAATTGGACGAGACCACAGCTTCCTACAGGTTTAGCTTTTCACAACGAATTTCATAGAAATCATCAAGGAATGAACATGGGTCTCAGAGCACTGATACTTGCAATACTGTCACTCTAGATTACAATAATTTCCTGTTGATTTTGGTGTGATTGCCAATGTAATGCTTTGTACATCAGCATGTTAATGTGCAAGATGTAGTTTAAAGGTTCAGTGTGTAAGATTTAGTGACATCTAGTGGTGAAGTTGCATATTGCAGCTGAATACCCCTCACCTCATCCTCCCACTTGCAAACATGAGAGAGAACCTGTGGCAGCCTTCAGTTGTTCTATAATCTCAGCGGATAAGGTGGACTATATGAAGGACATTATTCAAGAGCCCTGGCAGCAAATTTCAAAAAACATGATTGTAATCTTTTTATTACACATGTGAACATTACAAGTAAGATAAGGTTGAGACTCTCTGACTATAGGGTTTATTGAAAGCCTTTAAAACAGGCTTTTCATTGAGATTGTTAAAATTACCACATCCTCTTGTCCTCACAGGGATTGGAATGGTATTACTGGTATAATAGTATTATTATTATAGGGTGTAATTGCATTAATACATCATGGCATGAGGTCATGTGTCTCATTTAATTTGCATATAAAGATACTAGAACGGTTATAAATCCAGTATGTGGATCTTTTTGGAACGCCATACCCCATCAGTTCAATTTCTTCACCACACGGATTTCACAAACTTTCCTTTGAGATTCTGCTGATGTTGACGTGACTACATTATATTGTTTCTGCAAACAGAAGGTGCTCTGTTAGATTCAGATCTGGAGAATAGGAGACTGAGCTCATTGACATGTTCATAAAACCTCTTTGAGATTACCTTTGCAGAATTACATGGAGCATTATAATCCTGAAAGAAGCCATTAGGAGATGGATAAATTGTGGCCAACTGCAATACTCTGGTAGGCTGTGGTGTTGAAAGGAGGATTGATTGGTGTGATAGGGGCCACACCATCACCACCAGACTGGACTGTTGACACAAGGCAGGTTGGGTCCATTCATTTTGAACCTATAACATCAACAACAATACAGGTGATTGTATGTGAGTAGTAGGGATTACAGAAAGAATACACATTTGTCAAGGCAGAATTCAATTAGTCTACACTTTTCCAGTCTTCCACTGTAGAGTTGTCTCTTCTGCAGCCTCAGATGTATGTCCTTGACTGACAAGTGAGAACCAAAAGGTTATTGTTGTTGCGGCCTCAGGGAATGACTTGTTTTGCATTCTCACCTTAGCTCTGCTGAATGCTTGTCCGAATTACCAAAGGTCATCATGTGTTACACTGCCGCCACATTGGCAAAAAATATACTCAGTTGATTTATTAAGAAAATCTAGATGTAAAACAGGTAGATCCTGTTTCAGTTTGATAAGTCAATTATTTATAAAATCGCATGTTTGTCTCACCTTGAAGAGCAGTGTCAATCATCGCATTCCACCGAGCAATCAGTGCACTAAAAGTAACGTGAAAGGGCATGAACTCCCCTAGCACGAGACCAGAAGCCTGGATTTAGATCAAATCAGGGGATGATGGATTTACCCAGGGGAAGCAATTTACCGGGGCCCTAAGAATTCTGCATGTGTTCACAACAACAGGGAAAGCGCAGACAGTTCAATGTCAAATCCAATAGAGTATATTACTATTATTACATTTTAAAAGCCTCAGTAACATAGGGCAACACTAGAACACCACTCTATATTAAAATCAAGCATCATGTACTTCACGCAGCAAATGTAAAAGCAAATTCCCACTGGCAGAAGGTTTCGTATTACCTGGAAGTGAAAGACAACAATTGGTCTGAAAATGTAGTAAGTGCTGCATTGCTTTTAGTTCAGAAAGATAATGATTCTTTAGCAGGATGTGAATGCAAAGGGCCAATGTGTGCAGATGCAAGCAGAGCGCAGCTTGGAGATAAAGAGGGAGGGTCAAAGACAGAGCTCATTTAATCCATGCAAGACGAATCAGGCGAGGGAGAGATACGGTGGCCTTTGAACCCAAACAACAGACTGTCTCCATCAGCAGAAAAAGTCCACTCCGAAAATAGGCTGTGCTCCATATGATTCAGGTGACACCGCTGTACATAATCACCGCAGCACCTGCCCCAGCAACACATTCGACACTTGTAAAAGTGAATGAGAATGTCTCTTGTCTTTTTTAGAGATTTCCTTTCTGGGGCTTTCTTGAGTGCCTATCGAGTTGTAAAAACATTACTGTACCGTTGAGCACCGGCAGCTTGCTGTGACACTGAAGTCTCTGGATGACTGTGCCTTATAAACACAGTGGGAGCCTTAGAACTGTGTTTCCACTCAACAGCATACCTCACAAAATGTTAAGGTTATATACCGCTGAAATGTGAGGCAGTTAAAGCAAATGGAGGGTGATCAATATGTGTCTTATCTACCTCGTAGTGCACAGTTATTCCCAAATTTCTCACATTTTACTTCACTGCTCCCAAGTGACGAACCCTCTGTTCACTCAGCCTTCTATTGTCAGACGGAGCCGAAGCCGTCTTGCCAATTACAGGGAGAGGAGGCCTGGAAATCCACCCCGCGACGGCTTTCTACATTTCAGTGCTGGTAATAGCTTGGGTATGACAGAGGTTGGGTGAGTCATAGACGGTACATTCTGCCAAGGAAATACATGGAACTGCTGGAAACGTAATGATCAATGATTTGTACAGTGCTTGCTGCAGATGGCTGCAGTTAGAATAGCCTAGCTGTGGGTGTATTATCACAACATAACCTTGGTTCAATATCAAACATCAATACTGCAGCGACTAGCACACTTTTGCTTAGAAGCTTTGAGTATCAGCTACACATGTAAGGTGGTTTGAGAAAGGGAATTTGGGTTTTTGTAATTGATGTGCAGGTTCTTGTGGTTTAATGGAAGATAGAGCGAGAGCAGTGTCTGCGTGACTGAGGAGATTACAGAGATTTGTATTGGATGAATATCAATTTATTACAATATTAAAACAGATGGCTGACAGTTAGAATTCAAGCACCTATTTATGAACGTAATAAATAAAGAGCTAAGCTGAACTAAAATAAATTTCTTTCTGTGAGCAGTTTGCTTGTTCTCACTGTTTCTGCCTGGGTTTCCTCCAGGTACACCAACTTTCTCCGATAATCAAAAGTTCTGTGTATTAAGGTTTGGATGTGAGTGTGTTGTTTGTCTCTGTGGGTTGGCTCTGCGATACACTGGCAACTTGTCCAATGTCTGCCCCGCCTCCCGCCCCTCAGATGGGATTGGCTCTTACCCCTCCTGTTACCCTTCAAAGGATAATTGCTACTGATGAATGGATGGTTTAAAGTAAAAAGTCCCAAATACAATGGGCTAAGATTTTTTAAAATACAAAGTAAAGAAGTGAGGAGGAGGGAATATTTAAAGTCTAAAGAGAAGAATGACAAAATCCAAGCCGAAAGGGAGATTTGCATAAAGTACCAGTCCTTAATTCTGTGGCCCACTGATGAACCATCTTTCCCACATGACCACAACCGCAAGGTGCACACGCCTTAATACAACTCTTCACTCTGCCGTGCCACCAAACTCCGACCCTTCTTCCTCTGTCTGACCGTAGACCCATCCATCACACTCCTTTCTCCCATGGCAGAAAATCTCCTGTGGTTTCTGGTGCAGTTCTGCTGCTCTCTCTTCCTATCTCTCCCTCTGCATCGTGTCGTCCTCCCTTAGTCTCTCCTCCTCACCATGTCTTCCCTCTTACGTGTCTCCTTCTCTGTATGCTTGCTCCTGGTGGCCCCTGCTCTCTTTGGTAGAAAACAAACAGAATCATATTTCAAACTAAAAGCTAAATAGATAGCAAAATAAGACTTTCAATCATAAAAACCCAAGCAGTGGTAGAGTTCTTAGGATGCATAATGTACTTGGAGTCCCAGTAGTCGGGCTGGTTGACAAGGCTGACCTTTGGATCGTTACTTCTGTTGTGGTGTGATTGATAACCATTTTTTCTCAGGCTCAAAGCTATACACCAATCAATGATTTCAAATTAACAATGGGTCAAATAACTGCATTTTATATGTATGGTGTCATTCACACTGATTACCATGGAGGATTTCTAGTTATAATGTTCTAATTAGCGCGCCCTGTGCTAACTGGCCCAGGACCAGTGAGCAGTGACCTTAATATGAGCAAGTTGCCAGTTACAACTATTTGCAGCTGTCAGGCCACAACACCTGTGTTAATTGACAGTATGTCAGTGTTTTCGTTAAATTGTGATTGTATTCTAAAGTAAATATGACACACTTTCCTGCTGATTAGGGTCACACAGAATATTTCTCAACTAATGGCTACAAATGACCTGTTAGGTTATGTTTGTAGATATATTGCCGGTCAATTTAAAACAGTTGGAAAGATTTGGTTATGGTCAAATTCCAACCCAAAATTCCACATTGGGTGTTTATCTGACTCGTCCATATCCACTAATGTAGAACACAATATAGTAGTACAGGGTCCATCTGACTGTTGAACCATTTAACGTCTTTTCAAAGGGTAGTGAATAGAAGCCAGCTCGGGGGGGTCTTGGGGGCATTTGTTGTCTATCTGCCGGTGTTGGCACTTAACATGTCGTGACATGCACTCCGCCTCAAAGAGAAGAAATGTTTTGACACTCGCCTCCCACCCTCCTCTCATGTTACTGCAGCCATGTCAAGGCTTTCAAATGATTCAATTAGAGCTTGTGAGCTGACACCGTGAAAAAAAAAAAACACTGCCACTTTCTGCAGGACTTTGTGCAACTTTGTGCCAAGCAGCACTTTTCTTTGAATGTCTAAAGGAAGCATCGAAATAAAAGAGGACTCCAAGAGTCTGCAGTAATGATCTCCTCCTCCACACATATATTCCACTGTTGGTTGAGACAAAACTTTGGGGCTCACTGTGTTATTATTTCTTGTTGTTTTCAGACGTTTGGAAAATAAGTATGGCCCTTTCAGAATTTTTTTTTGCATCCTTCATGTTGCTCGTATCTTGACACACAAAATTATTACAGTGCAAAATTGCACCATGGCAGGTGGGTCTTCACCCATCGGAGGTTTAATTCCTCCAAAATATCAACACATAACTGGGTTTTCTTCCTCCTTTGTGTTCTGAGCTGTGTTCCGTCCTTCTCTGGAGGAAGACTCATATTTAAGGTGCACATGTCACAACCCACCTTGTGCAATGTTAATGTTTCACCCCATCCCTTCCCCTCTTCAGATCTGTCAGACTTGCTTTTGATTCAAGTGTGGAATTAATTTTGTGTCTTAATGCCTGAACTGTCATCACTAGCTCCTGAGTAAAACATATTATAATTTACTGACTTAGTCACATATTGTTAATTAGAGGATATTAATCAGAACAAAACTGTACATTGAACTGTGTCTTTCTGTTAAGTTCAATACATGTCTATGTGTGTAGGAGGCATTGTTATGACTTTACTGGAAAAAGAAAACACTCACACACCCACACAATATTATGTGAAATGGACTTGGGAGAATCTGAATATAACCTTTGAGATCTGGATGACATATTAACCAGAGTTTTAGTGGTGGACAGAAAGAAGCTGTCTGTGATTTGTTTGTTTGGGGAGAGAGTTCCTGAGGGAGGGTAAGGTCTGGTGCTTGGTTCTGAGTGTAAGTGACAAGCGGTTGGCCTTCGGAGGTGTGGAGGCTACAGGAGGTCATGTGGTGTAGGAGCGTGTCAGTGAGGTGGATGGGGGGCCTGCCTGGTTATGTGAGTGAAGAGAAGCACTTTGAATTGGATCTGCTGTGGGACAAGGAGCCAGTGAAGTGTGGGTGAGCAGTCGAGCAGCAGAGCTGTGGGGGTACTGCTGTTTATTGAGGACTAACTGTTGGTGCAGGTAACTTCACCCCATGTCCACTCCACGTGTAGAGTGAAGCCACCTTTCAGCATTTAGCATGGTGTGGCTGTGATTCATCTGTGTTTCCTGTTTATCAAATGTATTTAAAGTATATCTGTATCAGCACAACATGAGTGTTTATTCCTTCGAGTAGCCTGCAGGTTACAGAAGCAGGTTGATTGAGACGTTTGGTCTTGTCTGCTGGGTACTCTGTAAACCTCTCTGTGTTTTTGAACTTTTTCTCTGTTAAGACACTGGCTCTGCCGTTGTTCCCCATGAATGTAAAGACTCTGTCTATGTTTTAAAGCTCCCAAGTCCTGCTCCCAGGGAATAAGAGGGAAGAGAGGGCTTTTAGCTGCTGCTGATGAGGCCAGCACACTCCCCTTAAAGTGCTCTATGGGGATATTACTCATGTTTAAGCACAGCCTTTAGGTGAAGGTAATCTAGCAAATAATACAAATTTTAATCACCAGCGCGATTTGCCAACACAGGTGCATAGGTGAATTAAAAGGGAGGCCGCAGCATTCATCTGGGACTGGCTGTAGGTAGTGGGAGGCGGAGACCGAGACTAAATCGTGGGAGCATTTGTATGCAGCAGCAGATGCTTTGCATTTTAAACAAGCAGCAGGAGGTGAAGGTTCAAAATTCAGGACACGATACTTACCCTAGATTTAGAATTTCACACAAGCGCTGTACTCATAAACAAAACTCAGCTCGGCAGAGTTGCAAAATGTCTTTTTCTCCCTCAGCTGCAGTAACCATGAAAAGAGAAAGAACCCAATGAAACACAATGCAAAAGCAATGTGGAAATGTTATTTGAAGTATTAAAAAAACCTTACAGTTTATATACATATTTTTTTCTAATATAAAAATACATTGGTTGAGTCTGTCCTTGACGGTGTCCTTCGGCAAGAACAGTGAACCTGTGTGGGTGAAATGCTTTGGGGGGTTTTGTCTGTCTTTGACATTTTGCCTACTGAGGATATGCTGCTTACGCACGTACCCAGTTGCAAACCATGGCAATTAATCCGGGGTCTTTTAAATATAAGGTGATTAGGATTGTGCGTGGCACCGAACTCAGTCACTCCTAATTCTATTACAAGCCCTCTCTCTCCCAGTGTCCGTCTCTCCTGCTCCCTCACACATACACACACACGCACACACGTACCCACACGCACACACCTTGATAAGGATCACAGACTGTGAGCAGGACCTGAGAGGCCTGTGACAGAAAACTGTTGTCAGGCCCCACATTTGCATATCGCTATTAGCATAAAGTACGGCGACACAATCTAAAAAGGATAATGTTAAACCCCCAGGACTGTCCTCTCAGGTGGGGCCAAGGTTGGGAGATAAAACATCTTCTCCAGCAGGAATCTAAAGCAGGACATTGAATTCATCATCACTTCAAAAGGAAATGACAATCAGAGAGGAAACTTCAAAGCTAAAATAACTGCATGAATAAGCAAATCTTACACGGTGGCTCTTCAGTGACAGGTGCATGACTGTATTCCACATTTTATCAGCAGAGGTCGAAGGAGGACAGTAAGCAGTGGTGAATTCTCACAGGTTCATTTCTAATGTGGCGTATTCTCCGACATCAATGGGACACCTGCCGCCTGTCGATCATGTGCAGTCAGCTGGGACGTGGCTTTGAGGTGAGGGTGCTTTAAATGACAAATACTTATTATTGTTAAGGAAAAAAGTGCATTTCTGTTCACATCACTAACAAGTCGAGTGGTCTGTGGGTCCAGGCTGAAATCTCTCTCCAGGACTGAATGGATAGATATGACTGGACCCCCTGACTTTTCATGCTGCAACACCATTAGTTTGACATTTGAGGTGCTGAGAGGAATTATTTCCTGATGAGTTAGCTGCAGACAGTCATTACGCTCAAGAGGACTTATATTAGTTGGCAGCCCCCTGACCTTTCATCATCGTCAAGTCAAAATTCCATTTTGTCCAATAATTCCTGGATTCCTGATGCTGTGAGCTCCACCTCTACGGCAACATGCTATGAGGTAAGATGGTGAACATGGTAAACATGTTTACATGCAAAGACTAGCATGTCTATGTTGTAATTGTAACTGTGTTATTACGCTAACAGCAGCATTTAGCTCAGTCTGCCACTAGAAAAACAAGTAACAGAGTTTCTGGCAAAGCTGCATGCAGTCTCTGTTTGTTAAGACCTGCTTAGTGCTGTAACTGCAATGTGGCAGGCCAGAAGAGTTCACACTAAGTAACACTATAGCTAATGGAAAACGACACTGTCAGGAATAAAACAAAGGTGTAACCAAGACTTTATATAAAGATGAACAGCATGACAGATGAAGTCAAACCGCCCCGATTGCCCCCTGGTGGACGACTGCAGGACAGGTCATGAATCCCACCTACTTAATGTTAGTGGATGGGACATGGACATCAAATAAAACGTGTCATTGTCGATTGTATCAGCAGAATTTTAATTCAGCGGACTCTGGCTCCAAATTACATCATTGGTGCAAGACGGCAGTTTTCGTGTCCACGATATTTTAGCTTCATTTCTGGATCGTGGGAGGAAGTGAAGATATGTCGTCAAGGAAAGTGATAAACGTGACTTCTGTGAAACTGTAGTTTTTAATCACCATAAGTATTACTTGAAAAATACTTTTGAACAAGATACTGCAAAACACTCTCAGTGACTTCTAATGATACCAAAACAGTGTCAAAAAAGGAAAATAGAACTCACTGTTGATGAACTTGGTGCAGTTAAAACTTGCAGTTAGTTCCATGGTTGGTTTGCTCACATGCCGCTGTGTAAGGGTTTTGTGCTGTACTGCAAAGTGTAGCCAGACACTTGTGATAAAGTGTCATGAAAAAGAAAGCCACGGAGGAGCCACCGGTGGCTGGTGATACAACACCTGAATCTGCTGTGTCCATGTAGGCCTGGATTATCTATGCTTCAGTTTAGCCAAAGGGCTGAAGATTAAATACTGCAAGTGGCCCGAGGCCGGCAGTCCTGACCTCTGGTGCCAAACCAACATTTGAGTCTGGAGGCTCCGCTAGATCAGGGGCGATTTATTCCCCTTTCATGCCATGGTTTAACTCAGGGGGCCACCTTGTAAACCAGCAATAAATCAGCTCTGCTCCCTGTGTGGAAACCTTTGTTTCTTTGTGATCCCTTATCTAATTCCTAATTTATTGTTGGTGAGACCTCAGGCCTGTGGTATATGTGGGAATATCAAGGCTGAGACCAGTAGTCCTCATGTTATCCGGTGCGCGCTCTCTCTCTCTCTCTCTCTCTCTCTCTCTCTCTCTCTCTCTCTCTCTCTCTCTCACACACACACACAGATTTTTCATAATTAAAGATAATTGAACAGTAAACCAAGTTGTAGAAATAATTGACTTGGCATAAAAGGTACATATTTGAGATATACTCACTCCCCCATTACTCTTGCAACCTTTAATGCGATTGCCCAATGGCTCTGTAACATTTCATCATTTTAAATGGCCTGTAGCTTTAAACACTCGGACAATAGAGTATAGTGATGTCTTTAAATGTACATAAACAACCATCAACAATTAACCTTTATCACCTCATCATCAGCATTATCCGCTTGAAATGAATTCAACATTCTAAAAGAATAAAATGAAAAGCTTTCACATTGGGGATTCATGACTATAACTGTCCAAAGGTTCAGTTTATGTAAAATGATAATTTGATTTGTGCCATAGAGAGAATTTTAGCTATTAGGATAAATTGGTAAATTGGTTTTTCTCATGCACATCCGTAATTCCATTGAGTCCACTGGATGGTGAAATAATTAAATGGAGAACTGTGATAATCTGTGGAAAGTCGTCCTTTTGTCTTTCTCCGCCCCCTTGTCCAGTAATGTGATCACAGGCGGATATTTAATTTGGCTGTAGAGCCCCGACAAGGTCAGGAAACCCTCTGTGAGAGCTGGTTTGGTACGTTCTCTATCTAGCCCACTACAATGTCAAGAGAGGATGGGATCTAAGGGGGAGGACTGATGTTTTTGAAAGCAAGTGACAATTAACAGTTCTGTCCTCCAGCGTCACCACCATCTGAATTATGCAAATATTCACATTTGTCATCAGTTGTCAGTTTGTTTTTTAGGAAAATGCAATTTCAATGATGTGCCTTTGTGTGCTGTCTCTATGGCCACATGATCAGACGTGACAAGCAGAAATATGTTTTAACTGTACTGAAGTAGATTTAGCAGGTATCTGTACATTTACTTTTACTTTGTGCTCCCACTTGAGTAAGTAAAATGTGTGTACTTTTGCCACCTATGCAATAGAGGGACACAGACAGCATTCAATTAGGACTCTGTCACCGAAGCACCACTGTTAGGTGGAAGGTCAGTCACAGTTTTAGTTAGTGCCAGGCACACATGCATTAAAGATATCACCCGACCTATTAGGGTTTCTGTAATATTGAAATTCAAGGAGTGAGCACGATGTTAAACTATGTGACGACGGTTACAGCTGTTATCACCTTGACATGTGTGCCCTTTTACAACAAAGCTTCATGTCATATTTAATTCACATTCAGTTCTGACTATATTGAAAATCTGCAGTCTGATTGGATGATATTTTCAGCAGTGAAAAGGGCTTCGATCAAACTGCATCTGGAGATCAACACCGCGGAAACTAATCTCAGATAAATAAAGTCGGGTTTTTTTAGGGCTCAACTGGAGGATCAGGTGGTATTTATCAGGTTTGGCTGATGGGCGAGGTCACGGGGGGGGGGGGGGGGGGGGCTCACCTTATTATGTGTATTAGAAGTTGGGGTTTTCGCCCAGACGGTATTCAGCACCTGCTCCTCGAGTTCAAAGTTGAAGACTTCTGTTGAAAATAAAGCCGTAAAGAGGGGTCAACAACTTCTTACACTGGATAACCTGAGCTGAGCTGGAGCCCGACACAAGCTGAATACTAAAGCGTAAGAGGGTTAAAAAAGCTGCCGTCACAGATATCCTCTGTGAAGACAGGGTTGCAAGGAAGTAAAGGCTTTTTAAAGATTCATGGAGTTCTAGAGGATAACAGAAGCACATGAAGGAGCCCCATGAGAGTCAGGACTCTGTGAGATGAATGAGCGTTAGGAGTTTTTGGAGCTGGGAGGATGTTCCTTCACAGTTAAAATGCGAGGTAAATCGTATTATAAAGGACATCGTTCTCTGAAAACAACACATCTGAGGTAGGATCTCTGGAAGTGTCACTACATTAGGATTTCTGTGTGAACTCAGCCTTTACGTGGCACTTCATGTTTAAACTTTGCCGTAGTTTCCGCAGCTTGATGTGAGGACCACCCCTCACAGATGTAGGAGGATGGACAATGAGCAGCAGTCAGTTTTTACTGGGGTTTGAAGGCCAGATAGAGTAAGGAAGTGTTTTCCTTTCTGTCGGGTTCATCATCGGCTCAGTCTACAAACAAGTTGTCTCTCAAAAAGTTCTAGACAACATTCTTACGGGGGAACAATTAGAGCTTCAGGTAAACACTTGGGATTTGAACCAGTTTACAACTTCAATAATTATTTGTGCTCTTATGCAATTGAAGTCTCTGTCTTCAGTTCGACTTACACTGTCTACAGTTCCAACTAGTTTATTTTATGACACGAGTGGAACATTTCTCCACATTAAACACCAGCAGGGATTTGTAGGGGGTTTAGACCCTGTCCTAATTCACCCCTTAGCCCTGTACCGCTTGGTCCTACCCATTTGTTTTGAGTGTGACCATGAAGGGGTAGCGTTGCCAGTTTTCTTGATATGATGGAGGGGTAGAATTCATCAAGACCTTCAAACACCCCTTCAAATGTAGTGTATTCAGGACCCCCCCTCCGTTTGACAGGGGACACTACCAGCGAAGGGCACTTCATATCTAGGGGTAGGGCCAAGAGAGAGGAAGTGGGACAGGGCATTAGATCCAGAAGACATTTCGGCTGATCACTATTAAGGACTATATGCATATTAATGCAGATAAATTAAAAAGACAATAGCGACAAGGCAAATACAGTAAATCGTGTCTGCCTCGTCAGAAAAAGAGAAGTAAATTGACATTAAAAGACTTAATCCACAATACAAATAAACTTCAAGAACATGGATAATGAAGCCACGGATGAAACTTGCCAACTAAGTAACAGCTAAGTTTTCAGACACGATGCAAAGGAAGCAGCATGAGTACGGATGAGATTGTGCTGACAACACACAGCAGCGTGTGCTCCGGCGGCATTAAAAGCTCAGACCGAGTTGTCACCGGTGCTGCTCAGCCTCCTTGAAAGATCCATCATCATCACAACCCAAAGTGTGTATGACCTGTAACCACACCTACGCACAAAGATATAACTACACAGCAAGAGGGGGAAGCGATAATGATTAAATCTGCATACATTTCCATCTAGCAAATACAGCCCGTCCCTGTAAATCTCACCTGAGATAACCCACACCTTTCACTGTCAACCTCCTGATGAGGACGGGACGGCGACTATCTTTTTTTATTAAGTCGAATTCCCTCCTCAACTTGTGGAAGGCACCAATAGACTTCTTGAAGTATAATCTGTATTCCATTTAAGTTCAATTCTGACTCGTAAAATGATTAGAACTACATATCATAAGGAAACGACTCTTTCACAATTAAATATAAACATTCTGATGGGTTATGTGCCCACCAGCATGATGCCTTCGAACCCAAGGAAATAGAGACATTCTGTGAAATGGGTGAGAAAAACAAAGTAACACACACAGCTTGTCCCTGATAACATGAACTAGAAAGAAAAAATGCTATATGGCCTTCAACCTGAAGCAGCTAATGTGTCTACAGCTGTGGAGGACACGGTGTGTTTGTCTCCCAGAAATGTCTCTTGCATTGTGTTGGACTTCCTGCTTCTGCACAGACACTGTACAGACACATTATTGTTGCCCAATAGACTAATATTTTACTAGCTGACCCAGAGGTGCAAATCATCTCAAAGTGGCTTAGTGATGATGAGTTAAAAAGTTAAAAATAAATAAATGTAATGAAATTAGATAAGATTTATTCTCACGCTGTAGTTTGAAACCTCATTATCCGTGCAATCCTCTTGATGCACCTTCTGTAGCCTAGAGGTTCATACAAAATGGCATGACTAACTTTGAATTCTGCCAAATAACCTGCAATAATTTCAGTTGTTTTTCTTACTCTTGATGGCAGTGGAAACAAGTTGTGAAAACAAAGCTGGAAAATATAACTTTACAAAGGTGTCATGACAGAGCTACAGAAGTCATATTCGATTTGTTTTCTTACAATTTGTTTTATTGTAATTTACGTAAACAAGTTAACCTCCTTGTATCTGCCCACCCTGAGAGAAGTAGTTATTTTTCCCATCAATTACATTTTTTCAAAATGCGAGAGTGAGTCAAGAGACACGAACCCTAAAGTATATTACAGGCAAACTTATTAATGATCTAGCTAGCAATAAAAAAAATTCTCTTTCAGCCTAATGAGACTTCCCTACAACCTCTGAGCAAATAGTTAGTAACTTGTTTTTTTATTCATTTTCGTTAAAAAGTATTAAATGCAACTCTTAAAACTGAAAGCAGAGGCTGTTTGCCGCTATGTGTTGACGTGTGGTAATAACATTATGAATATGTTACAGGCGAAAACGGTAAACAGAAATAAAATAACACAACACATCGGTTTCAGTATATTTGGTCTTTTATGAAATTGCGGCCTGAGTTATTACCCGAGTCCACCCAGACGCCTCGAGAGCGGCGAGTCTGAACCGAGAGAATAACGTGGAGACACAGAAAGCTCCATAAAGCCGAGGGGAGCTGCAGATTTAGGGGGAAATTGATGGCGAATGGTGACTCATACTGTGTCAAGTGATCATCAGTATAAAATAAAAGAAAAGGCCTCTCATGTATGCAATGCATTATGATGCCAGGTGCATCACACAGGATAAGATATATTGTGGATGTTAAATACCCCCCAGCAATCTAAACAACATGCTGAATCAGTTCGTCTATCATCTGCCTGGAAAAAATACACCAAGCACATTTTCTGAGCCACTTTGATGGCTGTATAAAAGTCCTGTGACATTAGAATAACTTATTATAGACAGTTGGTAACAAGTGTGATGGGGCATTAGAGCGATGGGGAAATTATAGGATGTCTTTGAACTCGTGCAAAGAAAGTCTGTTCAAACCTTTTTGTATAATAAGGACGTTGATCTGCAGTGCAATAAATCGGAAAGGGTCGTCGGGCTCGGGCGGCCGCAAGATGACTCAAGTAACAAATCCTGAGTGTAATTAGCTTTTAAGCCATCGAACGTCCCCTTTTTCCATGAGCGCAGCGTTCAGATTCTGACAGGTATGACAAGTCATAAATTATGAACTGTGGCTGTGCCCCCGCTGTCATGACTAAAGAAGGGAATTTAGCATTTGACATTACAAGAGCTTTGTTCACACGGATTTGTCCCAAAGCTCCACTTTGATTTCGAGAAATATTTAGTTGGATTTGTGACATCAAAGTTTCAGCAAATTTGACTGAAACGTCGTTATTGTACAATAATAAAAAAACATCATGCTCATCTATGCTTGCAGGATTGTTTCCCTCATGTCAGCAAAACCAGTGGGGAAAGTAATGCCAAGGCACATATGGTGATTTGCTCCGAGATTGAAGTGAAACTATTTCAGCCCTGGCTCCGTTCCACAGTCTCACAAAATGTTACCTTGATATAGAGGCGTAAAAGCGGGCCGTTAAAATGAGAAATCAACCGACAACCCTGACAAATATTACCGCTTCTTGGCAGAGGAGCCGCCTTCGTGTCGCTCCTCCATCTCTGTCCTACGTCAACTGGAGCAGCTGCTGGACAAAACAATAGCCGAATGCCTCTCATCAAAGAATCACAAATTCCCATAATTATTATCATTAAGCTGCAACCTTTCCCTCGTCCTCTATCAGTATCAGGGAAATGCAGCTGAGCAACAAAGGGCCGCTGCTACACGAGGAACCGGCGACATGCTTTTCAAACACGGCGGATCATATACTCCCCGTGCTGTTGGCAGCCGTTTCATGTCACACACAAACAAAAAAACAGATTTCTCCAAATGTGGCTCACGGTAAATGTGTTGTGATTTAGGTCCAGCACAGAGGGATTGGACAGATGGTCTCTTTGCAAATATTAGGATTAGAATGGTCCATTTGTAAACTGCCAATACCAACAAACCACTCACACAAACACACACACAAACACAGACACACACAGACGCATGTTGTTTTTGATCAAGGTAAAATAAACTGAAGGTTATCATATACTGTAAGCCACAATAACCACCCCTTTACGATCATCGAGGGAATTAGTCTCCTGTGAAATTCTCCACAAAGACGAGAGGGAGCTTTCTTTGGATTTGTCTGACCTCCGACGGTGAGAAATTGCCCAGATGACTCACGGCTGCTGAAGTTCCATTTCATGGTCCCGTGGTTCCCGCCGAGCTGTCTCAGAATATCCTTTTTCTTTGCTCTCTCTTGTGAACCTTCAGCTGTGCATATTTTGATACGTGCATATGGAAATTTGGCCTGGTTTTTTTAAGTGGTTGAGGAAACAGGTGTCAGTTCGGCTGTGGTGTTGTCAGAGTCATCCAAAGGGACAGAGTTACAGTCAGGTCAGAATTTTTACAGAGACCATTTGGCCTTTGGGGTCGTCCAGTTATTTGGGAGAGTTTACATTAATCACTGAAATACAATGCCTTTCTGTAAACCACTGAATTGAGCCTGGTTGTACAACAGAATGCAATGTCTACAAGTTTTCAATTAATTAAAATTGTAAAACTTGGAAAACTGTACTTGCAAGTTTTCTGTTTCACTTTATAGATTCATGGGAAAATCTGATTTTAATGTTTCGGTGCAGTGTCTGTTCTAAAACTCCTTGTTACGAATGGACTGTCTGCTTGGTTGCAGCCTTCTTGCTTTAAAATTGTAAATGTGACTCTTGATTCTTATGATGAAACTAAATTAGCGTTTTTGCTATTCATGTGTGTGACTTATAAATAGGTTTGCAGGAACAAAACACACACAAGTTACAGAAAAGGAAGAGATTGTATGAATGTTGTTGCCGTCACGGAGATCAGCACCTGTGTGATCTGTTATCCCATATTAGCAAATATCCTCTGTTTCGGTCAATCAATAATAATCTTAAACCACACTCATGCTGTCAGGCTGGTACTTGCCCAGTTTTTGATAATGCAGCTTTACAGTTTTGCAGGAGTTAAGGAAGTTTACTCCAAGACCATCTAAAGTGATTCATAACCTGGCCATCCTATATTTCTTTCTGTGCTTAAATATGCATCAGTTTCAGCAAGTGCTTGCAGATATGATGTGGGAGTCCTGTGAGGTTAGATGCAAAGTTTTTTTGTTCCTGCCAGGCTGCTGAGTTACACGGGGAATCCAGCAGCAAAAGGAATATTTAAACTCAATAGACCATGGAAATGGGAACATATGATACAGTTTATGTGTCGAATTTAGCTTTAAGAAACAAGTCCATAAAGTGATGATAAGTCAAGTGACCCTATACAGAGACTGTGTTTCATAAGGTGAAATACTTGACTGAGGTAAATGTTGCCTGCTTGTATTGTGAATTACAAAGTACAATGTCACATATTTTCCGTTCGATTGCACCTCGAGATGAATGATCATGGAGAGAAGTAGAAAAAGAACAATGGCGTAGTAAAGTAGTGATCAATACAGTTTATCTGTATCTACTCTTAGTCTCTGTCTTTCTGTCTGACCCCGTGCATAGTGATGCACAAAGGTCAAATTAAAGTGTTGACAAAAAAGTGCTGACAGAGCTCTGAAAACACTGACCTAACTATAAGACTTGGAGTGTGTAGTTTATATTTATGTGAACAAGTAAAATAATTGTTTATCTCACTTATTTCTATTGTGTGTCCAACATGTCTATTATCACATTCTCACTGAATTATTGTTGTAAACAAGCCAGTAGTTCAGAGTGTAAATCAATATATGTGGAGGTAGAACTCTTGTCTGTGCGTTACAGGAATGAGTGCACAACTACAGCCACTACTGTGTGTTCAACAATGAACAACAAGGATTGTCTACAAACTATGATGGGTTATTCCCAACACTTCCATTAGATATTTCAACCAACCCTGGTTCAAGCTTGCACACAAAAGGAACAAACAATGGACTGAATTCTCATTAATTGCTCGGCTTCTGTCAGTAGTTCCTGAATAATTGATAATGATTCCAATTAATGGTTGGCTCCTTGACATCTGAGAATATTAACAGGGCTTCTGTCATCGTCATCATCTCTGGATCATAGAGACAGTGTCAGATCTTAAATTTGTCTACATCAGGGGCCATAAAGGGGTCGTATCGTTAGCCAGTGACTTTTTATAGGACAACTCAAAGGACAGGGGCAGTTTAGGGGCCAATCAGATTCCGGCTGGAGCCACTGTACCGAGAGAGGCTTTTGGGGTTTCCTTCATCAGCAGTGACTGAATTTGTGTCCTTGGAGAATATGGATTGTGTCTTTATGGCTACACCTGGATACACTCTGCTTTAGTTTAGCTCTATTATGACAGTGACCTGTATTCCTAAGTTTTATAGTCAGTGTGCTCACAGTCACATCAGCCTACTGCTGAGCATCTCTGGAGATTTTGTCTTACCGCTGTGGAGTCTAACTTCCCTTTTTCCTTAATAAAGTGGAGACACATATTCACACTAAAGTTTTTCAAAATCATGGGACTAATAGGGATCCTGTGGACCATCCCTTTACCATTTACTGAATCAGCAGAACACTTTCTCATTACTTCTTCATCTCGCTGAACTCACATTTACTGGGCAGTCAAATTGGATTAGTTGTAAAAGTATGAGAAAAATGTACTTCTAACCATCACATGTTGAATTCAATTATATTCAAACTAATTACCTGCTGAGGAAAGAACGGAAGGTGTCACATTTTTTTCTGGAAGCAAAATTAATTCTGCAGCCTGTCAACAAAGGTAATTGGTGATGATGAGCTACCTCACCACGGGCGTACAATACACCAAGTGCTCTTTTAAATCCATCCAGAGCAAGATGCAGCCAACTACATCAGTCCTCAAAAAGGAAGAGCTGTTTAGTGGAGCCAAATGTTCCCCACTACGTACAGTGTAATCTCTTTATAATCTGCAGGTGCAAACACTGAAAACATATTAACAGCTTACAGTTGGTCTGTGCTGGAAGCGAAAAGCTACTCTCCACTACAAAGATGCACAGGTGCTGTTTTTTTTTTTACCGAGCAACTGTTCCATTCCCCGTGCAGCCTTCCCCAACCCAGCACTCCCACTTCTCCCACTCTAATGGCCTTATAGGTGCGCTTTGGGCAGTTCGAGCACTCATGTGTTACTGATCCCGGTGTACACACAAAAGTGCTGTCAGAAATTACTGAAACAAATCACTAAAAAGGATGAGTGGGAGGTCAGGCTCTGACAAAACTGGAGGGATCCAAATAATGCATGTTTTTCTGCAGCCATGCCCTTGAGTAAAGTCGCACTAATGGGGACTGAGTAAAGAAATTTGCTGATCTTTTTTTCCCAACTGCTTTGGGATGACATTTCTTTCAATTTAGATTTAGACACTGAGGGTCTTTTTCTGTGCGACTCAAGGCTAGAGCACAAGCCTCAGTCAAAGTTTGAGGCAGACTCACATAAGGCTGGTCAAATTTACCATTGGTTCCTTTCCGATTACCAGTTCTAGAGTTTGCCTCCCTGGTGAGTCATAGGCAACGTCATGCTCTCTCACCTCGCCAGTGACGCATCTTACAAGATACAAAGAAAATACTGGCTGTTATTTGTTGTTCCCAAGAAGTAAGAAAAAACAATTAGGACACAAACATTCATGGCCTTTAAGGCACAAATGCCAGGAAGTTCAGTTTGTCATTATTTTGCCTAGAAGAAGTGCAGCTCCAGCATCTAGACTGCTACTTTAAGAAGAAGAGGAAATTAGCATGTTCAACCAGGTGTCAAATTTCCATCATTGCTGATCGGAGCTGGAATGATTGAGTCATTTGTCGTTAGTGGGCTCTATTAAGAGTATCAGCATGGACCCTCGCCCCCTTTAAAGCAGTGCCCTTCCCCAAGATTGTTTTCTCGAAAAAAACAATATACCAAACAAAATCTAAAAAAAGTAACATACTCAAACCTGATTATGAGCTACAGTACAGCCACTCCGCAGTAATAACGACAGAAAATCGTCTTCCCACCTAACTATCTGCACATACCTTTTTATCCACAATCTCACATTCAGTCTTAATCTGCCCTGCATGTGTTGCTGATATCACCTCAGGCTGATGGATAATAAGCCCTGGGGCTGATATGGGAGGTGGTTATAAGCTGGAGGAAGAAGCACAGCCGCACATAGGGGATCATCCGGGCAGCTGAACTCGAAATGGCAGACATGTTCAGAAATCAGCTGGAGAACATATTTCCTGTTTATGGGATTTGCAGACATCTTCTGGGCACAGAGAGACAAAAACACGGAGACGGAAACAGCTGGAGACTCCCAGCATTTCAATGGCTGCATACCAAAGAGGGCAAAAGCTGTCAGGCCTCAAGTGATGGAACTGGATTAGCTGCCACTCGCCTATTTACCTGATGAGAATTCAGTGCATTGTGGTTTACCAGCCAGAATCTTTCACTGCTGTACATCACTTTCTCCTCCCTATCTTTCAGAGAAAATAAAACCAAGCACATGATGAACAGATAATCACCTGCAAGTTTGTGGTTTGTCCTTGGTTTGAAGACCTGGTACCTGGAGTCACTGCCAAGAAACCGACTCAACAACAACATTTAAATCAAACCTGTCTTGTAGAAATGAGGCTTCTGAATAGCTAAACGGCAACAACAACGTTTTTCTACTAAGATAATGAGCATATAATGTTTATCCATGTATTTTGGCAGATTGAAACTAAACACTGGAGACAACCTTTTATTTCCCCCCAACATTTTGCAGGAAGTCAATCAATGGTAAATGGTAAGAAGCCTTGTTGGGAATGTTGTTTATTTTCCTTTTTGACTTTTCCCGTTATCCTTCAGTTGACCTTTAGTTGACGTAAAAACTGTTATCAGTTATCAACTGTCATCCAAGTCCCAGGGCTCCAAATCCAATACAACCCCTGCTTACAGCCTCCTCAGATAAATGTGATCTGAGCGATATCAGATTTTAATTGACAGGCCTGTCCATTCCTTGCCATTGGTCAGGAACCAGAGACTAATGAAACAGCACTACATCTCAGAGCCAATTCCAATAGAAAAAACAGAGCGTGTTGGATTTAACCAACACCCTGTGGCTTGATGCGTATCAGCGACGCCTGCTTCCTACTGGATTCTACCACTTCTGCCAATTAAAGCCCTCACATCAGCGTGAAATACATTTAATGCTCTGTGGGGTAGGACTCGTACTAAGTCCAGCTGCAGTGCTAGAAGGAATATACAGCTTGGTCTTTAACTCATTTCAACATGATGAAAGTCTATGTAAGCTTACTTTTCTTTAATTAATGTTACTATTAAAATGACATTAACATCAATGTCTTTCTTTTATTTGTATTAAATGGGCCAAGTATGAGTCCACATTTCATTATTAGCATTGATAGTTGTTCATCGTCATCAAGCTGGAATGTGGCATTTTGAAATAAACACTTGCCATCTAATAGAATCTCTACCCGGGATACAGGGTACAATAGAAGACTCTCCAGCACAGAGTATAACACAGTAGAATATCAATTGGCCGAACATGATCCCTTGTGACACTTCTAGTTTACTTTGAGACTATTGCTGATCATACAACGTCCTACGGTCGTGAACTGCATTGTGTTGTAAAGCAGATTCAATACTCTCTCTTGTCCTGCACATAAAAGGTTATTAACACAAATACATTTTCATCATAAATTGTTAGTAATGAGGAGTTCCTTCCCTCCAGTGACTGACATCCTCATGGTTTCAGTTGTAATTCAATTTATTTAATTGTACAAGTAGGTTGAGTGTTGGGTCAAGAGGACGTGTTCCTCTTTAGAGAAAAATATGCATTAAGGAAATGTGCACAGAGACACGAGATTGAATATAACACTTTTCCTCCTACTTCGATATGTCAGTGTCTGGTGTGTTTTGTGTGGGCTGGAGGGCGTGCGCTTTACCGAGTGCTACGGCTAATCTCCTTCTCGAATGTAGTGAATCTGGTGAATCAGAGAAAAACTGTAACAAATTAACCCCTAGCGTCTGTGTGCAAAGTATTTCCGAGAACCCCGGGTATAGATGTTTAAGATACAGCCCTCAGGAGCGGAGGTATAGATTTCTGCGGGTTTCAGGTGCTACATTGCTTACAGGGTTTATCAAATCCAGTCTTTTATTCATGTTGATTTTATCTATTCAAAGTCCCGTCCACTTTATCAGCTTCGATATTTTACCTTCACATTTCAAATACCAATTTACATTGATTGGTTTTGCAATCATTGATTTCCTTTATGTAGCATTGTCCATCATGTTATTTTTTTCTGATGGTTTCTGAATGTTTTATTGGTTGTTAGTAAATGTTTGTTTTTGTTTTTCTCTGTTGCCATTATCATTAAATCAAATAAGACAGGTCTGTTACTTGATTTCAATTAAGAATTAATGCAATGACATCTGCATACAATATAATTTGATAATACTATAATATCACTTGCAATCTATTTTTAGGTACCACATGCAGCTAAAAGTAATCCCTAGGCAAAGAGTGATATATATTTTCAGCTAATATGAAAATGTAGGTTATTCAACGTTGACGGCTCCAGAGACTTACAACTTATGCAGCAAGACCAACATAAATTGAATATCTATAAATTGTTAATGTTGTACTAGTTCCTGGTAAACAGATAGAGAAACTCATTCATAGGGTTCAGTATCTTATACTACTTTGATATTGTGATGTCTTGTTTTTAAATAAGCAATGATTGATGACAGGGGAACATAGCTTAGCTTGTTCTAAATTGTGTTTAGTTTCCCTTTCCATATTTTGAAAGTCAGGACTGGGCTTGAGGAATGTATTCCATTTATTTATAATAAATAGTCAGCTCCCCTCGATTAGTTATGATACCAGCAAAGAATGTTTTCCTAAATATATCGGAGTAAAATTTCCCCAGCTTTTTAACCTTTGTCATAAAAAGTTTATTTGAGGCTAATTAAACTGCCTTAAACTTTTATTTAATGTAAAGCACCTCATACTCAGCTATAAGAGCAAGGAGTAATTTTCTGGAACTTAATTAGCTGAAAATGCCTCCCCTCTCAGTTTTTGGTGCCCACCCTTTTCATGCTCTGATTAATTATTGGATCAAGAACTAGTGATGCTTATTATTTTATCTCCAAATGCACATTTTTGTTTTATCTTCTCCCTTAAATGCAGATTAAATTCCTTCCCGAAGCCTGCCAATGACTGATCTGCGTTAAATGTAAACATCTTTTATTCCTCCCACACATTTGAGCCACAGTCTTGGAACCATTTTGGATGCAAAAGTCAATTAAGTACAAAGAATCAGTATAATAACAGCATTCACTTTAATATGTGTTCTGAGTACATGAGCAATTGTGTATGCAGGAAGTAATTTAAAATCACACACATTCAATTACTCACCATTATCTCTTTCATATCACGTAAGCTGAAGCCCATATTTAACATCTGTTTGTCCCTGAATGGGTTCTGAACTACAAATTACAGCTATTAATAGAGACAGTAATAATGGAAACAGAATGTGACTCCCACGATGAACCGACACGCAGGGAAAGTAGGCTTTGTAGCGTTCACACAACACACATTTAGGAAAGAGACAGAAAATACTTATAACGACTATAAATGGTTAAATTACATAAGTGTAGCCGAATGCAGGACATGGCCTCGAATGCGCAAACGAAGGAAAGAAGATTAATTGCTGGTTTTAAGGAAAAGGAGGTATGGTGATGGTTTTGATGATGAAGAATGGCAGACTGGGATTGAAGGCAAAACAGGAAGCTCGAGGCTGACAAGCATACCCGCAGGAAGTAGACACTGGGGAGTGGGGAGCATGGCATCAGTGTGTTGCTTGTGTTGTGTGCACTGCAGGAGAGAGGATTAACAAGTTGTCTGCAACACAACACAACAGAGAGGAGCTTCTAAGTCCTGATTAAAATGAACTCGACTCATCTTAGATTTCAGTTTTGAGTTTATTCAGCTCCGGCCGAGCTCTGGTTGGATCTGATTAGTTTTGTTTTGTTCTAAAAAAAAATGGGTGCCCCATTGATGTGTGTTTCAAAGTGTTTGTTCACAGTCTCTTCCTCCCCTCAGCCATTAGTGATGTGATGATATTGCATCATTCCATGTATGAAACATGGTGCAATAGTGCTCAGATTTACCAGTGAGTGAACACAGAAAGCTGTTGTTTTGAGGCTGGCACACTGACATGACTCTGAGAATAATTCCCTGTTCCCTCTGTCGCAATTGTTCCCCCTCAACCTACTCGTGTGTTTGGAATATAGAGCAATAAATGACAGCAAAGCATGATTTTGAAATGCGTTGCACAGGTGTAAGTGGCCTCTTTGGCTGTAATAGTGTTGGTCAGCCATGTCTTTGAGTAAAATCAAACCTTAGTCTGTTGTCTCCCGATAATCTTCACACGTCAACGATACTTTAAACACACATTGTGTTCCTGATTAAAGCCTAATGCTTCTTCTGCCTGAC